>NC_139554.1:72335524-73535524 GCF_965112155.1 Podarcis liolepis
GAGAGTAAGCCCCACTGAATCATTGGGATTTGCTTCTAAACAAGCAAACATAGGATCGTGCTGTATGTCATGAGCACATGATTTGTTTCATTACAAAAATGATAGCGTGTAGAAGAGAGGATTTTTAATTGATTGGCTTTTCTTTTAAAAAAATCCTTGACTATATTGATTTGAACTACAGCGGTTGAAGAACAAAAATCTTCTCATATGTATCAAGCAAATAAATGTTAAGGTTATTTCTCAAGTGATATGCAATAGGTGAGTCTGGAGAAATAAGTCTCCTCACGTAATAATGATGTTGTACATGACAATCTGAGACATTAATCCATTACCAATCTAATGTTTGTGTGGTTTGCTGTAAGTCTTATTCAACTAATCCTGTGTCTGGTTCCTTATTTTCTTCCTACACCAAAACAGAAAAAGGGGAACCAAAACATTTTTTAAAAATCTCTTGGAAGAGATTTTCATCTCATGTTGTTTGTGATTTAAGGCACTTGCTTTTCTAGGACAACTGCAGGATAACAGCATGGCACTGAGAAAGCTTTCTAGCTTTCAGAGGTAGAAATTGCAAATGGTTCTAGTCCCTGACCAGTAAGAGTTTGAGCTGTATCCAACATTTGTCACACTGAAAGGAAACCTAATGAAACTGACAAGACTAATTTTGGTCCACAAATTTAAATGGGTCTACTGTCCATAAGCAGAGGGCACAGGAATATTTAGTTATTAACACCCTCCCACACACAACATGCAAACTCTCATTTCTTCATAAGATCAACATAGGTTTGGATAATCAATGTGTGTTTGTATAAAACAGAAGGCAATTTATAACATGGGTCTACACCCTATTTTATGGGACGCGGGTGGCGCTGTGGGTTAAACCACAGAGCCTAGGACTTGCCAATCAGAAGGTCAGCGGTTCGAATCCCCGCGACAGGGTGAGCTCCTGTTGCTCAGTCCCAGCTCCTGCCAACCTAGCAGTTCGAAAGCACGTCAAAGTGCAAGTAGATAAATAGGTACCACTCCGCCGTGAAGGTAAAAGGTGTTTCTGTGCGCTGCTCTGGTTCGCCAGAAGCAGCTTAGTCATGCTGGCCACATGACCAGGAAGCTGTATGCTGGCTCCCTCGGCCAATAAAGCGAAATGAGTGCCGCAACCCCAGAGCTGGCCACGACTGGACCTAATGGTCAGGGGTCCCTTTACCTTTACACCCTATTTTGAATTAGCACAAAATATAGATCATGTCTTCTTCACTTGCTGTCAATTTTTTTTCCTTGAAGGACAGTCATTTTCATTTCACTTTTAATTTGTATACTGCCTTTCTATATTACTAAACACAAGGTGGTTTACAACAACAACATAGGCAACAAATATCACACACCTTATCCAATCCAATACAAAAAGTCATAATAAAATCATAGCTTTAGAATAAACAACATATCAAAGAAAGTAATATTCAAAAATCTGTTAGAATATAAGAGTACACAATAAAAATTACTCTCAAACTATCAGAAAATAATAATTGAACAGAAATTCACTCTTTAACCATTTGAATAAATAATCACAAATCTATAATCAATAAAAATAGCAGCAACTTACAATGCATAAAGTACCACAATACATACAAAACCATGTAAATATATCAACTTGAGAAACAAAGACACATAATTTATAACATTATACAGTGGCACCTTGGGTTAAGAACTTAATTTGTTCTGGAGGTCCGTTCTTAACTTAATTTAGCTAATGGGGCTTCCTGCTGCCGCTGTGCCACCATTGCGTGATTTCTGTTCTCATCCTGAAGCAAAGTTCTTAACCCGAGGTACTATTTCTGGGTTAGCGGAGTCTGTAACCTGAAGCATCTGTAACCTGAGGTACCACTGTATTTATTTTTTTAAATTAGATTATTCCCAGTGCCTAAACAAGTGGCTAAAACCTCTTTCCCTAAATTTATCACCACACTCTGCTGTCCCTGTGAATAAATTCTAATCCCAGAATTGGGAACAGCTAGGAGAAAGCACTTTTTGGAAGAAGAGGCTTTGATATATTAGTTTTTAGTCTAGAATAGATCACAGTTTCCTGGTTCAGATTAAGTAATAGGCAACTGTGGGTTAACAAATCCCAAAAGTTTTCAGCTGGGGTACACAACAAGCAGGAAGCAGAGGAGGGAGGGAGAACCACAACATTATTAGACTAAGAATGTTAAATTTAAACCAGTCCCCCACACCCTAAACACCAAAGGGTGGCATCCAACTAAGTCATACCCAGAAGTGGAGACCCATTAAAATCGCTGGGCCTATTTGTCACGAATAATTTCTGTCCCTTGATTTTAATAGTTCTACATCTCTGAGTATTATGGTTAAGAGTGTTGGGCTAGGATCAAAGAAATGAGGGTTCAAATCTGCACTTAACCATGAAGCTCTTGAGCTGCCTTGAATAAGTCACTGCCCCACAACCTTAGCTATTCCACAGGGTTGCTGTGAAGATAATATGAGAAGGTAGAACCATATACACCACCTTGAGCTCTTTAGAGGAAAGGCAAGATATTAATGCAACAAATAACAAAGTGTGCCAGTGAAAGATCTTGCACAGGTGCAGATAGATATAAAACTGGGTACACCACGGAGGGAAAGCTTTCAGCATCAGACAGTAAAGAAAACACCTAATGGTGCCATTAATGAATGATCTAGATCAGGCTAAGAATGTCCAAGTCCTATTAGCTTCACTGGGACAGTTAAGCTTGTGCTTCCTATTCCTCATAAGAAAAATTAATGGAACTTTGCTTAACTTTGGCTGGATCATGCCCTAAGGAAGGAGAGCTTAAGGAGAATGAGTTGCAAATGGTCCAATCAATTGACTTCTTTAAAGCCATGTTTCATGGGAAGCTACAAAAAGCTACAAAAAGCTGCCAGCATATTAATAGTGGGCTGAACTAATTAGATCCAGCTAATGTTGCAAAGTTTATTTCTGCAACATTGAAACAGCTGTTGGTGTGAAGTCAAAGATTGGCAAACCTGACTATGATTTCTGCACTACAGATCTCAACGCTCACGGTAAAAGCTTTCACCAGAAAGTCTGTATTGCTTTGGAATGAGCTAAAAAGCCTTTGTAAACACAGAAATGCAGGAAATGGACATTCTTATTCTGACAAAAGCCAGTGGGAGACCAGGGTTCAAACCCCCCATTCGACCATGAAGCTGAATGGCTCACTCACTGCCTCTCAACTTAACCTATCTCACAGGGATCCTGTGGGGATTAAATGAGGGGGAGAATCATGTATGCCACCTTGAGTTCCTCGCAGAAAACAGTGGAATATAAATGCAATCAATCAACCAATATTGGTATCTGGATAATAAAAATTAGGAAGGTAAGTGTCTACAAAATATGTCAGACATCCACCTGGTGCATGAGCCTGAGGACTTCAAAACATGCCTAAGAGTTCTCCTGCCTTTCACTGCCACAGGCTGTTGAGATTTCACCCAATGTATCTTTCGGGTGTACATGAATTAGGACTGAGGAGAATATTTGCAGAGCTTTGCTGTTTGATAAGACTTGCATTTCTGAAGGAGCTTCTCCACCCCCATTGTTCAGCCCGGGCAGTGAGGTCCAGTGCTGAGGGCCTTCTGGCGGTTCCCTCACTGCGAGAAGCCAAGTTACAGGGAACCAGGCAGAGGGCCTTCTGGGTAGTGGCACCCGCCCTGTGGAACACCCTCCCACCAGATGTCAAAGAGAACAACTACCAGACTTTTAGAAGACATCTGAAGGCAGCTCTGTTTAGGGAAGCTTTAATGTTTGATGGATTACTGTATTTTAATATTTTGTTGGAAGCTGCCCAGAGTGGCTGAGGAAGCCCAGCCAGATGGGTAGGGTATTAATAATATAATATTATTATCACACTCACATACTAACAGAGCCTGCCCTGTAGTAAAGAACTAAGGGAGACCACTCTGATAACTTCTAATATTAAAATAAATACAATTAGGGGCAATATATAAATACTTTAAAAAACTTATTTCTAAGTATAGCAAAACTGGGAGGCAGGGAGGAGATGGAAACTCCAGGTGTTTAATGCAAGCCTGACACATTTTGGACTAATCCGTCTTTGGGGGCATGTTTGCATGAGCCACAGAAAACTATTCTAAAATGTGTTGCGCCTGAATTGAGCTTTTCTTTAGAGCTTGGTGTTTCCTCCTCCTTTTTTCTTCTTGCTAGTGCTGCCTTTCTGGTTTTCTGATCATTGTAGCACACGAGAAAAATAGATGCTATTCTACAACAGTTAACAAGCACTATGTCCATTTTTAAAAACTAGTAAATAGCTCGTCTTAACTGATGAAATACACAGCTCAAAGGTGAACACAGGGAAGTCATCGATCCGTTTCTCTTACCCGCTGCCTCCCAAATCTAGATCTGCTAGAGCAGGGGCAGTGAAGTTGTGGCCCTCCAGTCCAGATGTTTTTGGATGACAAATCTCATTGTCTCTGGCCATTGGCCATGCTAGCTAGTACTGATGGGAGATTGAGTCCAATGAGATCTGAAGGGCCACAGGTTCCCCATCCATTTCGTGACATGAAAAAAACAGCAGAGGGAGAACTTGGGGTTGTGAAGGAAGTCAGATCAACCGGCTCTAGGCTTGGATATTAAGATATGTATGATGCCTCAGAGTGCTTTGCAGTCTTCTCTGCTGTCTTTTACTTTGACACTGTTGTTGTTTTGTTGTATTGTTACTTACATCTGTTGTATGCCAACCTGAAATCCAGGGTGGTATAGAAATGTTTTAAATACATAAATAGCCATTTGGATGTTTGACACTCCAAATTCAGGGGGAAATTTTCAAATTAACACCTACTCAACCACAGGAATATGGCAGTTGCTGACTGCTGGTCGGACCTAATCAAATACTTATTAACATGCATCATTTGTTAGCTGAGCTGCTTTAATAGCATTCCTGAACTTTGTAATGTGGATTTCTTCCAAGAGAAATATGGTGGAGGTGAGAGGAAATAATTGTCTATTTGACAGGCAGATTAAATGCAAACAATGCAGACAGTGTAACAGCAGTTAATGGAAAGTATCTGTGGATGGTCAGAGAAACTGAATGGGGGGGGGGAGCATAGCAATTATCTGTGTGGAGCAAAACACTTGCTTCTCCCCAGCATAGGTAGAAGTAAGATGCAAAAATTTTGATTACCCAGAGAATCATGGAGAATAGGAAACATAAGGCATGCCTCGTACTGCATATTTGTTCATTTCTGAGTGTCTGAAATCATTCAAAAATATTCTCACAATGGTTAACAGTGTGGGAAATCTAAACTTAAACGGAAGACAGGATTTCAACTAAGTCTATCAATTACAATGCTAGGCCTCTCTAGGATTTACAATTCAATGACATTAATATATACAGAACAGATTAATTTGGAAGGTTGTGACTTAGAAATCCTTCAGCTACATTTTCAGTTCTGTCCAGCGGGTGGCAATGGTGTGTGTGTGTGTGTGTGTGTGTGTGCGCACACACACACACACACACACAAACACACACTCTAAAAGCCCTAAGTTGTGAGCTTCCCTCCCCATAGTGGTGTGTCTGGCTTCTTCGCTATACAGCTTTCAGCAAATGCTGAAAACACACCTCTTTACCCTGGCCTGTGACACCTGAGATGTGTGTTTTCAGGACTAACCCAATAATAATAATAATAATAATAATAATAATAATAATAATAATAATAATAATAATTGATGCTTTTGAATTATGGTGCTGGAGGTGACTCTTGAGAGTCCCATGGACTGCAAGAAGAACAAACCTATCCATTCTGAAGGAAATCAGCCCTGAGTGCTCGCTGGAAGGACAGATCCTGAAGCTGAGGCTCCAATACTTTGGCCACCTCATGAGAAGAGAAGACTCCCTGGAAAAGACCCTGATGTTGGGAAAGATGGAGGGCACAAGGAGAAGGGGACGACAGAGGACGAGATGGTTGGACAGTGTTCTCGAAGCTACAAACATGAGTTTGACCAAACTGTGGGAGGCAGTGGAAGACAGGAGTGCCTGGCGTGCTCTGGTCCATGGGGTCACGAAGAGTCGGACATGACTAAACAACAACAACAACAACAACAACAACAACAACAACAACAACAACAATAATGCATGTGTGCACAGACATACACATGTTTATTTTGATTAATTTATGATACATACACCCTACCTTCCTGCCTGACAATAGACCTCCAAGGCTGCTGGCAATAAATGAAAACTAAAATGTATTAACCCAATAATGAAATTCTTTTAAAAGGTGGGAGCAACTTACGCAGGCTCTTGAGTGGAGGACATTCATGGGAATTTTCATGTCCCTTGCCCTTCCGTGTTGCTGCTGATGCTGTGGATATTTTTTGCTGCATCTCTTCAACAGTTCCGCGGAAACCATTAGTTAAATAGCACCCCCCCCATCCCCTCTTCCACCATGTGTGCTACTTAGCAGCAATCCAGGACTAGGCTGTTTTAGTTTCCAGGAGTAAAAGGCATTGCCTCACTAGGTTAGATGGATAGTCGTACATGTTGCTCCTATTAGTACAGCAATAAAGGAATGTCTGAAGCTGCCTTAACTTTTATCCAACTGGTTCATCCAGCCCAGTATTGTCTACTTTGTCTTAGCGGCTCTTCAAGGTTTCAGGCAGAGGTGTTTTCCAGCCCAACCAACTAATAATACCTGATAAAATCACAGAGACTTAGTCTGGGACTTCCTCCATACAAAACCTCTATCTGTTATTTGTAATGGGTTCTGTGGGACTTTAAAAAACCCCCTAAAAACCTTTGTTCGGTTTCCCAGAACATGTGCTTGTGACCATTTGTGGGGTACAAAACATGAATATCAATAATGCCAACAAAATCTCACTCTTCCATTAAGGACTGCCCAGCTCTATTAAATCACAATAAAGACAAGGGAACTGTCATCACAGTACTCAGAGAAGTATGTACCTATGTGTTTATTTATTAGCAAAAAATGCCTATCAAATAAAAATAACCAAAAGCCAAATCTTTGGACCTAGTCAATCACTTTCTGGAGTGTGATAGAGTATGCCCTAGGTTTCTGATGTGCACATTCCACATCCATTTAGTAGGGCATACAATGTAAAGCAATTTTTAAAATGAGTCACCATGACTCACATGCACGGTTGATGTGATTAGATCATGGAAAATGTAACACTGATGTGCACAGACATTTGTCATTCATGCTATGATTCCATCGCACCTTATTAGGTATGTCCAATTATTTCCAGTATAAATTTAGCTGTCAGTTGACTACATATGCGGGTTTCACTTGTACACAATGCTAAAAATTATGGGTAATTTTTAGAAGTCAGCTTTTTACAAAACGATGTACGTGAAACAAAAATCAAAATGTTGATTTCTATGATCCTCGCAGATTCTCATTAGTATTAGGATGTCTTCCAGATCACTACTTTTAAAATTGAGAATGAATTATGAGAATGAGTATCATCCTGTTCTGTTCTCAAGTTCACAAACACTTCTTTATGTATATTTGTTTCTTTGGTTAATTTATATAGCAAGAGTTGTATGTTGGATCGGAGTCTAGAACACACACATATAAAGGTCAATAGGTCTCTGTCTCAAAGATGTTGGGTAGACAATGGACAGGGGGAAAGAGTCAAAGCACAGCCTAATTAAGGCTGAAATCCTATGCATTTTCACCTAGGGTGGAGTCCTATTGACTTCTATGCTTGATAGACATGCATAGGATTGCACTGTAAATCAACTTAATTATTTATAATAATACTGACAGTAACTTTAAATCCTTCAAATGTGTAAAACCTAATTGTTTCAGTTTTCTTATTTGGCCACTTCAAAAATCTGAATAACTGCTAGTAGCTTTCTATTCCCATACTGTGCTAGGATCACTCTAAACTAGTGCTAATTATAAATACAGGTTCAGAATGAGGTTTTTTTTGGGGGGGTGTTAAAAATGGAATTAGTCTTGAGGGTTTTCTGAGACCTACCTGTCAAGTGGCATAAGACTCTCAGAAGAAACTTTGCAGGGATAGATGCTGATGACAAATGAGAGAGACTGCTGAATGACACTATATTATATGTACATACAGTGGAACCTTGGTTCCTGAACTTAATCCATTCCGGGAGCCTGTTCAACTCCCAAAACGGTTTGGGAACAAAGGCGCGGCTTCCAATTGGCTGCAGGAGCTTCCTGCAGCCAATCGGAAACCGTGGAAGCCACGCTGGATGTTCGGCTTCTAAAGAACGTTAGAAAACTGGTTTTCTAACTTCTGGTTTTCGATTGCTCAGGAGCCGGAACTTTCAGCTCCCAAGGCATTCGGGAGCCGAGGTTCCGCTATATATAGAAAATAGAGTAGTATAGTAAATAATGCTCTATGGGGAGCTGGCTTCAGGCACCATGCCCGTTGGCAGACCAACTCTGTGTTACAAAGATGTCTGCAAGCGTGACATGAAGGCTGGCGACATGAAGCCCTACCATGTGGAAATACTTTGCAGACGATGCCAGTGCCTGGATACAGACAGACAGGTCATGTATCCTTAGCCTCCAGATAAGGGATAATTGCTGGAAGGAATGCAGAGAGAAGAAATACCATGGTTTATCTGCAGCAGCGCAACCAGACACCATCATCTTCCCCAGCTGCAACAAAACACGTCTCTCCTGTTTTAGTTTCTACAGCTACAGCAGGCGCTGTAGCCTTCCAACAGGTTGCCTTCACCCCCGAAGGCACACTCCTCCATTGTCTTCCAAGGTAGACAGACAGATGCCCAAAGTATTAGAATGGTAGCTTCTCAGTGTTTGTGTGCGTATACAACCCCAATACCAAAAATGCTAAATGTGAAACATGTATTTCACAGCAGGTTTAAGTAGCATTGGAAGTAAGCAAACTCTTGCAATTCCACAAGCCATATTAGGCCAACAATGTTTCTGAAAGTAATAGGCACGATCCAGTCAAATTTAACTACTTTTAAATCCCACTGAATTCAGTGCAAGAGGTTGAGGCTGCAATCTTATACCTATTTACATGGGTGAACCCCATTGAACACACTTCTGAGTATACATGCATAATCTTGTAATTTCAGTTTCCTTTTTTAACTAAGTGTTTTATACTCAATTTTCATAACAGTAGCTCTGAACAAGCCAATTTGCTCTTGTATTGGCTTGGTTGCTAATGAATGACTATGGCCCTCATAAGCCACAAAGCACAAATTATTACATGTAACTTTAACATCCTGAGGTTCAATTTTAGCCTTAAATTGCTAGAGAGTTTTGCACCACATAAACAAACAAGCCTTTACCTATACATCTGTTTCAGTCATAATATTTCTCTAGGTCCTCTACAAGTCTATCTTCCTGGTGTGTTTTTTTATTAAAAATAATAATAATATGTGGCTTGGTTTCCCACCAACCAGCAGGGGACTTCCAAGCTGTCACAACAGTCCTAATCCAGTGGAAAATGATTTTATTGTTGGAAGCATTGAGGAGTGTGAAAGTTGCATGACAGATGGGATTGTGCATGAAAAAATAGTCTCTTAGGGAGCAGTGGATTTGAGCCATAGAAGTAGTGTTCACACAAGGAGTACTGGCTGAGAGTCAAAGGTAAGATTATAATCACATTGACCATTTGACTCTCTTCCTAGCTTTGGGTCCATTGACCATGCCTAATGGAAAGACAAAAAGCATCGCTTATGAACCATGAAGAACTCTTGAATGCAGCACAGTCATTCTAATATGCTCTTGAAGTCCAAGGAGTTACTCATACTACATATGTCTATAATATAAAATACTGTCTTAATGGCTCTCCTGAGAGGAGGACAGCTTTGGAAACCTATGCCTCTTTTCAGACAAAGCTAGTGTTACTGACCAGGGAAAGGAAGGGCAGGCACACAATAAGAGTTTCAGCAGTCTGATTTTTCTGCTAAGTTTTCTCTAGTTTAAATGTTTGTGCCATAAACAACAATTTAAGGTATTAGAAATATTTTCCAAAAATAATTCAGTTGTGCATATATTCACCTTTTCATCATGTTTGGTATTGTCATTTTTGTTTGCTACTGCAGCTTTCCACCCATTTCCCTGGTTACTGCTTCTTTTAATTGTATAGATAGTCACACAGGCAATTCCAGCCCGTCAGAGGAGATCTCTCTCTCTCTCTCTCTCTCTCTCTCTCTCTCTCTCTCTCTCTCACACACACACACACACACAATGTGGCATCACAGATACATACCTGGATTTGGCTCTGTCTGTGAAGCTATCAAGGAGACAAAATGAAATCAGCTGAGAATGAGGGAAATACTTCCTAGTCATACTGGTGATACCAGATAACCTGGGATTACAAAGTGAATGTGATGGTATCACTATGCTACATAGCGAATCAGATTTGGCTGCAAGATGACATCATGGATGACAAGTCTATCAATTTGCCACATATTCTATTTTGCCTAGCCATAACGAAGAGGGTATACAGAGTCATGTAATATCTGTATTATGTTTTACAGACATATAATTTTAAACTGGTTTATATATGCCAAAGGCATATATAAAGGTAAAGGGACCCCTGACCATTAGGTCAAGTTGTGACCGACTTTGGGGTTGCGGCACCAATCTTGCTTCATTGGCCGAGGGAGCCGGCGTAAAGCTTCCAGGTCATGTGGCCAGCATGACTTAGCTACTTCTGACGAACCAGAGCAGCGCACGGAAACGCCGTTTACCTTCCTGCCGGAGTGGTACCTATTTATCTACTTGCACTTTGACATGCTTTCGAACTGCTAGGTTGGCAGGAGCAGGGACTGAGCAACTGGAGCTCACCCAGTCACGGGGATTTGAACCGCTGACCTTCTGATTGGCAAGTCCTAGGCTCTGTGGTTTAACCCACAGCACCACCTTATCATCATTTGATATTGTCATATATGGGAGCAAATGGGAACTCTATGGGAGTAGGGTATTTCTGTGTCTTTGTACAGAAGACAAAACTACCCCAAGATGATGATGGTGGTGGTTAAAAAAGTTGTGGATTGTCAGATCACCAAATGCAGAGAACAACCTTTTCCATTCCTTTTCCATTAGGAAAGGCAGTAGCTGGATGTGGCCACCAAGACCATATAACACTGGTCCTGAAAGACCTACGTTGGCTCATAGTACGTTTCCAAGCACAATTCAAAATGTTGGTGCTGACCTTTAAAGCCCTAAATGGCCTTGGCCCAGTATTCCTGAAGGAGCTTCTCCACCCCGATTGTTCAGCCCGGACACTGAGGTCCAGCTCCGAGGGGCTTCTGGCAGTTCCTTCCCTGTGAGAAGTGAGGTTACAGGGAACCACACACAGGGCCTTCTCAGTAGTAGCACCCACCCTGTGGAACGCCCTCCCCTCAGATTTCAAGGAAATAAACAATTATCTGACTTTTAGAAGACACCTGAAGGCAGCCCAGTTTAGGGAAGTTTTTAAATTTTGATGTTTTATCATGTTTTTAATATGCTGTTGAAAGCTGCCCAGAGTAGCTGGGTAAACCCAGCCAGATGCGTGGGGTATAAATAATAAATTAATCTTATTCTTATTATAGCTCGGAAACTGCCTCGCATGCAGAAGTTCCTACATTCAATTGCTGGCATCTCCAGGTAGGTTTGGAAGACACCCCCATCTGAAATCCTGGAGAGTCACTGCCAATCAGTGTTGACATTACTGAGCTAGCTGGACCAATGGTTGGACTTGGTAGAAGAGAGCTTCCTATCTTCCTAGCAATGTAAGCACAAGTGACCAAACAGAAATAAAGGATCTATCTTGGCAAAATGGCTGCATGTCATTCATAAAGTGATTACTTCGGGGTGTTCATTTTTTCTTCTCTCCTGCAATCTGTTTTTCAAAAGGTAGTTAAAAACAACAACTTGCACTGTGTTGAATAATTGTTTATTTCAGTTCGGAAAAGTGATGAGGCCGCGTCACGTTGCCACCCACTGATAACACTCAACCACCTCTTGGGAAGAAAACAGCTGGCTGACACCACAGCTTAAATGAGCAGCGATTAACCTTTGGCTGAATTCTTCTTGTTCCAAGCTGCATCATTTCAAACAATCCCCTTCCACCTGCTAAAATCTGGTGTTTTTCTCTTTAGGTTTCATACAGTTCCAAAGTTCTAAATCATGAGATTTGGATTACGGCAAGTTTTGTGGAGCATAAACTAGCCCCAGTGCCCGCAATGTTATGGCTAAGACCCACAAACCAACTGTGGTCAATCACCTCAAATAGATAAAAACTCATATTTGCTAAATTGTGATGTGACCAATGTAGCATATATATATATATATATGCTTTCGTAGATTTTCACGGGTACAGGAATGCAGGTTTTGGTGTCTTCGGGTGTCTTCCCGTGTAAGAGTTGGGGTGTCTAGGCGACGTTTCGACGAGGTCTCACTCGTCATCTTCAGGCTGGTGCTTTCGGCTTCTTGTTACTGGAACAGAGCAGGATCTCAGTGTTTGAGTTCCTATAAATACTGTTGAGGGGGTGTGGTGTATAGCCTCCAACGTTCTGGGCAGAGAGGAAGTTCCCAGGGTGTGCCTTTTCTTCTTTTGTTCCTTAATTACTTGAGGGATATCTTGAGTGATTTTTTGAGTGATATTCTGAGTACCACTTAGGAGGGTCATTAGGTGTGGATTAGTTGCTAAAGCTTTCGTGTCTTGACCTCTTGAGCTTGTGAAGAGTTTTTCTGAGAAGATGGCTGTACTGCACTTAGTTGTGTTCTGGCTTGGCTTCGTGTATAGGGGCGAGCTGTGGTTTTGTGCCCTGTGTCAGCCAGATCTGTGTAGGGATTGCAGGGGGGTGCAGCATCCGGAGGTGCCACTGTGGTTTGGCTACTGGATGGTGTCTGTAATTTATCTGTGGAGAGGGTCTGGGTTTGGGTCTGGTGTGGTTGATTGGAGATGGCGTTGTGTGTGCCTCTGGTTCTGGTGTCGGTTTTTGTGGGGAGGGCTAATTTCCAGATGTCTGGCAGGCGGGACGTGTCGTCACGCTTGTTCATGTTGTGAGGGTGTTTCTCTATCTCGATGGCTTCCATGATTATTCTCTTGTGGTGATGTTCCATGTTAAAGAGCAATTTGGAATCTGCAAAATTAATTTCGTGTCCTGTTTCTTTCATGTGTTGGAAAAGAGAGGAAGTTTTTTCTTCTTTTTTGACGGCATTCTTGTGTTCTGCGATACGTGCATTTGACGACACCTTTGTAATTTGGCCACACGGGAAGGAAAAACTAGATAGCTTCCTCACACATCTCAACAGCCTACACCCCAAAATACAATTCACTATGGAAATAGAAGCCAACAACCAACTTCCCTTCCTTGACGTCCTAATCTACAAAAAACCTGATGGCTCCCTAGGACACACTATCTACCGGAAAAAAACACACACCAACCGCTACTTACATGCACAATCACACCACCACCCTGCACAAATAAACTCCGTAGCCAAGACTCTCATCTCCAGAACCAAACGCCTGGCTGACAAAGACCACTTGACAACTGAGTTACAGAATCTCTCAAATGTGTTAATCGCCAATGGATACCAGCAAAACAGGGTTACGAAGCTAATCCAAAAAGAAACACCCCCCAAAAACCAAGACACAGAAGAAAACAATGGCATGGCCCTCCTTCCTTATATCAAGGGCACTACAGATAAAATTAGCAAAATCCTCCATAAACACAATATCAAAACAGCCTTTTGCACCAACCAAAAAATAGCCAATATCCTCAGAAACCCCAAAGATAAAATCCAGTTGGAAAACCAAGGGGTCTATGAAATACCCTGCAAAGTCTGCCCAGCCACGTACATTGGACAAACAAACAGACGAATAAATGCACGTATCGCAGAACACAAGAATGCCGTCAAAAAAGAAGAAAAAACTTCCTCTCTTTTCCAACACATGAAAGAAACAGGACACGAAATTAATTTTGCAGATTCCAAATTGCTCTTTAACATGGAACATCACCACAAGAGAATAATCATGGAAGCCATCGAGATAGAGAAACACCCTCACAACATGAACAAGCGTGACGACACGTCCCGCCTGCCAGACATCTGGAAATTAGCCCTCCCCACAAAAACCGACACCAGAACCAGAGGCACACACAACGCCATCTCCAATCAACCACACCAGACCCAAACCCAGACCCTCTCCACAGATAAATTACAGACACCATCCAGTAGCCAAACCACAGTGGCACCTCCGGATGCTGCACCCCCCTGCAATCCCTACACAGATCTGGCTGACACAGGGCACAAAACCACAGCTCGCCCCTATACACGAAGCCAAGCCAGAACACAACTAAGTGCAGTACAGCCATCTTCTCAGAAAAACTCTTCACAAGCTCAAGAGGTCAAGACACGAAAGCTTTAGCAACTAATCCACACCTAATGACCCTCCTAAGTGGTACTCAGAATATCACTCAAAAAATCACTCAAGATATCCCTCAAGTAATTAAGGAACAAAAGAAGAAAAGGCACACCCTGGGAACTTCCTCTCTGCCCAGAACGTTGGAGGCTATACACCACACCCCCTCAACAGTATTTATAGGAACTCAAACACTGAGATCCTGCTCTGTTCCAGTAACAAGAAGCCGAAAGCACCAGCCTGAAGATGACGAGTGAGACCTCGTCGAAACGTCGCCTAGACACCCCAACTCTTACACGGGAAGACACCCGAAGACACCAAAACCTATATATATATATATATATATATATATATATATATATATATATATATATTTGCTTTCGTAGAT
The DNA here is from genome assembly GCF_965112155.1 of Podarcis liolepis. Taxonomy (NCBI): domain Eukaryota; kingdom Metazoa; phylum Chordata; class Lepidosauria; order Squamata; family Lacertidae; genus Podarcis; species Podarcis liolepis. The sequence continues at coordinate 72,350,296 of NC_139554.1, forward strand.
TTTCACGGGTACAGGAATGCAGGTTTTGGTGTCTTCGGGTGTCTTCCCGTGTAAGAGTTGGGGTGTCTAGGCGACGTTTCGACGAGGTCTCACTCGTCATCTTCAGGCTGGTGCTTTCGGCTTCTTGTTACTGGAACAGAGCAGGATCTCAGTGTTTGAGTTCCTATAAATACTGTTGTATTAAATACTATAAATACCACACCCCCTCAACAGTATTTATAGGAACTCAAACACTGAGATCCTGCTCTATTCCAGTAACAAGAAGCTGAAAGCACCAGCCTGAAGATGACGAGTGAGACCTCGTCGAAACGTCGCCTAGACACCCCAACTCTTACACGGGAAGACACCCGAAGACACCAAAACCTGCATATATATATATATATATATATTCCAGGAAATTGCAAGCTGCTCCAGGTGAATTGGTGGAAGTCATTATTTAAACATAACTTTATCCCTAGCATATACTAAAACTAATCTTATTGTGTAAGAATCATCATGCAGTATTAGCTGCAAAGGGGAGAATGTGCCTAAAATTGAAACTAATGAAAATAACATACCAAAAGCGCATTGTATTAGGAGAAATAGCTTACAAAAATGTGTGCATTAGTCAAAATTGCATACAAAAAATGTGCTTATTTGGAGAAATTCACACTAAAATGTTGAATTTTTACAACTTAATCATGTCTATTGATATCAATAGACCTACTCTGAGTATGAATTAGTTGGATGCATACAACCCCTTTTTATCCTGCAACATCAAGCATTCATAGGACCACTGTTCATTCCTTACTGGGAGATCCTAAAGTGTGGCTTTCTCAGGACCTTCTCTGAGGCATCCTTCAGAGGTTCCATCCGCTTCCAATTTTATCTGGAGAAGTGGGATAATATATTACAGAGCCACAAAGTTCACCACACAATTCTGCCTTGTCTTTTCATCCTCCGAGTCTGAATTTAACCATATACCAGCTCTTTGAATCCCTTAAATATGGCAGGTCAGCTTCTGCTCCTATTGCGAAGAGTTAGACATTGGCTTCAGTGGAGCCTGACTGGTCACCAGCTAGTAAATTCACAAAAGAAGGCAGGAAAGGGAACTTCAATGTCAAGACGTCATATTCAGATCAGAATAACATTGGGGCTAGAGAATAACCCAAGTGCCGGTCAGCAGGTTATATTTGTTTGCTCCAGAAAGAGCCAAAACAAATTTAACCAGAGTTCTAAGCATAGCACACAAGCCAGTGTGGCCCAGTGGAAAGAGAATTAGGTTTAGATACCCAGTTTCAAATTAAAGCACACAGCTTTCTGGGTGGCCTTGAGAACTGAGACCACATCTCCCAGGTGTTGTTGCTTTATAACAGTCCAAATGAGCGAAACATTGACCCTCACAGAGTGCTACAGAAATGGTTATTGTTATGATGATCCTCTCACCCACCAAGCTGATGGTTTTTTCTGTACGCTAACCTCTTGGCCTGGTGTGGAGCATTATTTTGAAAAGTAACGATGCCGTCTAGCCTGTTGTTGCTTCCTAATCTTGTCGAATAGCGCTGGGACTGTGTGTGCATGTGCCTTTTCCCCACCGATCTTCCCTTTGCACTTTGAAAAGGGAACTTCTTTGCAAAAAAAAAGGGGGGGTATATAATAAATAATGCCGGAGAGATTCTGGAAGGCCACAAAGTGCTCTTTTCATTCTAGCCTCCCCTTAGATGTGCAGGTGCAAGCAGCGAGGCAGCAGGAGTGTAGAAAGAAACTCTTAGCCTCCTAGACGGTGTAATTTCCAAAGCTGATATAACGGTCAAATGGCCCACTGAAGGCACCAGCTCCTCCCTGTCTGTCATCATCCGTGCCTTATTGTCCGGGCTTTTTGCTTTGTTCGCTACGAGTGGGCATGCTCTGTTTCTCAGCCATTTGCCAGCAAACTTGCTGGCGTGCTGCCCACCTTAAGTACCGTGCAGGCAGGATGGCGCCTCCGATACTTAAAACAATATTTAATGTTTTACATCATTGCGGGCTTGCGGATTAATTTCCAAATCCATGAAGTAACAGCGGATCAGCATGTGGCCTGCTAATGCCGTATCAGGAAATAATGCATGAGGGGAAGAGATTAGTGAGCGGAGTGCAAGAAATTATAGCCAGCATTAGCTACAGAATAATTTTTCAGCCTGCGATAAACTTCCTTCTCCTGTGCACTGCAGAGGGTCTTACAATGGGCTTAGGGAGGAGAAAAGCACATTTGGAGGTAAGGGAATCTGGGCAGAGCCTTAGACACAGCTCTTACGTGGAGACAATGTGGACCCCTCTAGAAGACAAAGGCACATTTTGGAACAGTTTAAAGAAAGCTATAAACACACACACACACACACACACACACACACACACACACAAACCCACACTTGGGATAGGATTTTCTTCCCCCAAAAAACATGAATGAAAGAATAACTGAGTCTTTAAATTTGGTATATAAATCTACCCCCCCACATTCACAAGGATGATTGAGAAAGACTGTATGGAAAGAGCAATTCCATTGGTACCTCGGGTTAACAGTGGTACCTCGGGTTAAGAATTTAATTCATTCTGGAGGTCTGTTCTTAACCTGAAACTGTTCTTAACCTGAGGTACCACTAATGGGGCCTCCCACTGCCACTGTGCCATTTCTGTTCTCATCCTGAACCAAAGTTCTTAACCCGAGGTACTATTTCTGGGTTAGTGCGGTCTGTAACCTGAAGCGTCTGTAACCCGAGGTACCAATGTAGACCCAAATAGCCCAAGTAATTTTGGCTGAACTATACAAGCCTGAATGCTTTAAAGATAGGGGCTTCTAAATGGGATTATCCTGGGCCAGAAATCCATAAATGTCCAGTTCAGCACATGGATCTCTTGACGGAGTCCCCTTTCATTTCAGCGAAGGACCAGTTCCCACACACCAATTGACTCCCTTCAATGAGTTTAATATGAAGGCTGTTGCCCATGAATAAACTCTGTGTCTGCATTAGAGCTCCTGCCCCAGGATGGGATTGCTGAACAAAAATTAAGGAACTCTACATACCATTGTTGATTATTCATTTATCGTCACCATTCATTCATTCATTCATTCACTCAATTTATATCACTCCCTCCCAAAGGATACCATGGCAGCAAACACATTCATATATTTTTTTCAAAAGCATTCTAAAAATTGCTAAAACATTCTAAATACTGTTACAGCTTTTTTTCTTTTTCTTTTCTTTTTTTAAAAAAACAACATTCTAAAGACAGTTTAAAGTATTCTGTCTTCTAGTGATCTCAGGGTGTATTGCAGTGAAAATCAGGGGATCTCTATGGTGTGCAGGGCTAAAACTACATGTCTCTGTCTAGATCATTTTAGAGACACTTTTCATTGTTTCCGCAAAGCACAAAAGGAAACCATTCATGTTCCTGGACTCCTGATGAATTATCGTAACTTTCGTTGATGCATCTCCTTCGGGATCACAGAAATAATGCTGAACAGCACAACACATGAAAGAAAATTAAAACTAAAACTAAAAAAAAAAAATGAACAGGAAGGAAGCATTTGCACCATTTGCCCACACATTTCAACAGACAGGCAACATAACCCAATGCACATAGACATCAGAAAAAGGTTGTGCGGATGAAACACGAGAATTAAGAAAGATGACACAAGACAAGTAATGTGGAACAATGCCTCCTAATTACTGTATTTTTCCGTGTATAACATGCCCCTGTGTATAAGACGACCCCTATTTTTGGGGATTCCAAATTAAGGATATCAGGGGAGATTGCCCAGAGTTGTTAAGCTTTTTGGAGGGGGGATTGCCCAGAATTGTTGAGCTGGGGGGGGGGTTGCCTCACCAAAGCCACCAATCGCCCGCATAATTGCTGCAGCAGCAGCCAATCGCCAGCGGGCCTTGCTACAGCCACCAATTACCTGCCCAATCGCCGCTGACAGTCTCCTGCTCATGGCTGCCACCAATCACCTGTCCTCCCTCTGCACTATCCATGTATAAGACGACCCCAAATTTAAAACATTATTTTATAATAATAATAAATCGTCTTATACATGGAAAAATAGGGTATAGCTGGGAAAAAATCATTTTAGTATAAGCAGTTGTTCATTCCTTGCTGCAAAATGTACAGTTAATTGTATCATTTGGGAATTCTATCTTGTCTGAGTAGGTTGATTTCTCCTCAGAGTATAGCATTACAATCTTAAACAGAATGCGTGTGCTTCAGCTACAGGTGCTCCCACCCTTAAGAACATGCCCCTTAACATTTTAATAGGAAAACCTGTGCCACTTTGTAGTGCGATCCATTTCAAGTGCACACTGGTAAGGTGGGTAATTCTATCCCATTCACAGTTTTATAACAATCCAGGCAATTTGAATTAACAGTGTAAATGGAGAGCGCTTGCCATAAACATTAAGCAGTTGCTTTATTGAACATGTCAAGTGCATTCCTCAGTTTGGTCACAGTTATGGTTAAACAAAAGAATTCAACAAAGAAAATAGCTAGCAAAATTCACATATGACAAAAATAAAGATGGCCAACAACAAGAAAATCACAAAACCAGAAACTTGGAGAATATAATGTGTATCCCCATTACTACTCAGTTTCGCTTAAATCTGTTTTCATACGCAGCTTCATCACCTTTCAAAGGCATTGATAATTTTAGACTTTCATGCACACCTAAAAATGGGAATGAAAAAAAAATCTTGTTTACAGTAAAAGCAGAGAGAAGGGCGCAAGCAAAGTCACCTGGTTGATTCAGTTAATCAAAAGAAATCATTTTTGAGATGGGGTTCAAGTGTTTCAAACTGCCCCAAATAATATTTGAAGGGATAATGGTGTAATAGTGAAATCCAAGGCATGTTTACTCAGAAGGAAATTTTCCTGCATCCAATTGCTCTTAACTGAGTGTTTCTTGGAATGCTACCTGCTTAGTCTTTGTGATGCGGTTCAAAAGCACTCAGCCCTGGCACCTATATTCAATGTCTGTGCTCAATCCTGGAACACATGAAGTAAAAATAGGTTAAAATAAGTGCTCGCAAGCAGGTTTGGAGTGTATTTCCTTTTACTACTGAATGACCATAGACAGCACCTGACATCAGGAATTAGCCATTAATCTTTCGCAGGAAAATCTTTCAGATCAGACAGTGTTGTTTCTGACCAGAGTTTCTGTATCTGTATCTTTTTCTAGAAATGAAAATCTGAGTATGGCAGGATACACGTGCAAATAAATAAAAAGGAGGACTTCAAGACCTGACCTAACAATAACTTTCCTTTTTCACCATGATGCGGTTTAAAAGTGAGAGCATAAGAGAGAGAGAGTATGAAGTAATATTTCAAAGCATTGTGGCTGGCAACTACCTTAGGTAATTACCATGTGAGGTTTATTGACTACATGCTTGTTATACTAATAGGTATTAGAGAACTGACAAAAAATAACTGGTCTGGCATCATAACTAAGATCTTGAGGCTGCATACACCATATATTTAAAGCGCGTAAAGGTAAAGGGACCCCTGACCATTAGGTCCAGTCGTGACCAACTCTGGGGTTGTGGCGCTCATCTCGCTTTATTGGCCTAGGGAGCCGCTGTACGGCTTCCGGGTCATGTGGCCAGCATGACTAAGCAGCTTCTAGCAAACCAGAGCAGCACACGAAAACGCCGTTTACCTTCCCGCCGGAGCAGTACCTATTTATCTACTTGCACTTTGATGTGCTTTCGAACTGCCAGGTTGGCAGGAGCAGGGACCGAGCAACAGGAGCTCACCCCGTCACGGGGATTCGAACTGCCGACCTTCTGATCGGCAAGTCCTAGGCTCTGTGGTTTAACCCACAGCATCACCCACGTCCCTTCTTAAAGTGCATAACCCCACCCTAAAAAGAAAAGAAAAGAAAAGAAAAGAAAAGAAAAGAAAAGAAAGAATAATGGGAAACATAATTTGTTAAAGGTGCTGGGAATGGAGCAGGTAAAATACAGTTCCTAGGATGCTGGGGAACACAGCCTTTGCTATGGATCAGGAAGCCCCGAGTTCAAATCTTGTTTCTGCCATGACTTCACTATGCTTCAGCAAGCCACTCTCTCTTGGTCTCATATACTGCTCCCGTTCATCATGTGTTGCACATTCTTAAGGGTGAGCACACCTGTACTTGAAGCACACATATTATTTTCCCTTCTGGGTGCCCTGCAAATGCTTTGAAATACTCTCATCATCCTTGACTGTTGGCCATGCTTACTGGGAAGTTGTAGTCCAAAACATCTGGAAAGCAGCATTTGGGGAAAATTTCTTTCCTTCACGGCAACCCAGCCAGCCAGCTGAAACCTCTCTGTCATTCAAGTCTCCTCCCCCCCTGGTCACAGGCTACCACACATCCTAGCATTTTCTCCCTTGCCTGCAAATACAAAGTACCATAGCTGGGAGACAGAGGACGTGCTTTGCATTCAGAATGTCCCACATTTAATCTCTGACATCTCTGGTTAAAAGGATTGGGGAGCAGGTGATGTGATAGACTCCTGCCTCAGATCCTGGAAGGCAACTGCCAGTCAGTGTAGACAGAACTGGGCAACATGGACAAATAGACTGGGCAGCTTCCTGCGCTCACACAACCTGCAAATTCCATTGTTCCTTCTGCTCTTTTCAAATCCACTGCACTCCACACACTTGGACGATGCTGTGTTTAAGGGAATTGATTTAAACAGAAGGGGGCATGAAGAAGTGGCCACAACTAAGGTGGGTAAGGCAGGGGTGGTTGGTGACCCCCTGGGGCTGGTGCAGCCGAAGGCAGGGAAACCAACAGTGGGTGGAGCCAGAGCCAATGACAGGCCGAACCAACTAATTCTGCTCCCCCCCCCATCTTCCTTTCCTACTGGGTTTTATGAGGTGAACCCTGAGACTAGGGAGGAGAAAGCTGGGAGGAGAAAGCTAACAGGCAGCACCAGCCCTGACAGGCTGTAAATAAGAAGGCAAGCAGGTAGAGGCCAGACTGAAGTTGGTGGGGCAGTGCCCATTCGCCCTAATAGCCCTAATAGTGGTGTCCTGAGCTTAATAACTTAGATCAATATTCTTGGCCGTTGAGCTCAGGGTAGGTGTGAAAAACTGCTTCAAACCAGACAAAATCACCTTATACTGTACAGCAGTACTTTGGGTTAAATACACTTCAGGTTACAGACTCCGCTAACCCAGAAATAGTACCTTGGGTTAAGAACTTTGCTTCAGGATGAGAACAGAAATCATGCTCTGGCAGCGTGGCAGCAGCAGGAGGCCCCATTAGCTAAAGTGGTTCTTCAGGTTAAGAACAGTTTCAGGTTAAGAACAGACCTCCGGAACGAATTAAGTACTTAACCTGAGGTACCACTGTACTATATATGGGTTCATGAACTGAGAGCATGAACTTGTGGGGGTGGTGTGTGTGCAGAGGAAAGACAATTTGCAGAACAACTCTGAGTGGCCACCACATATCTATATCATTGTATGAATCAGCACATACTCTGGAGCAGTCTGGTTAAATCAGTAGATGGCAATCCTTAATATTTGTAGAAGGAATTCAAGAAGCAAGAAGGATAAAAACAGGCTGGAATGTGGGCAGAGGAGGGCAACCAAGATGAATACGGGTCTGGAAACCAAGCCTTATGAGGAACAGTTGAGGGAGTTGGGTATGTTTAGCGTGGAAAAAGATGAAACTGAAGGGAAATATGATAGCCACCTTAAAATATCTAAAGAGCTGTCACACAAAAGATGGTGCAAGCTTGTTTTCTCCTGCTCTGGAGGGTAGGACCTGAATCAAAGGCTTCAAGTTGCAAGAAAGGAAATTCCGACTAAACATCAGGAAGAACTTTCTGACGGTAAGAGCTGTTTGACAGTGGAATGGACTCTCTCTGAAGGTGGTGGACTTCCCTTTGTTGGAATTTTTTAAGCTTGGATGGCCATCTGTCATGGATGCTTTAGTTGAGATTCCTGCAGTGCAGGGGATTGGACTAGGAGACCACCAGGGTCCCTTCCAACTCTACAATTCTATGATTCTATGACTGCAGTCACTGGCATTAAAAATGAAGAGATATTGCAGATGAATACTTACATGCTTACCATCAAACCTGATACATGTATAGGATGAACAAAGTGGTCACAGAGGTGACCATTCTGATGCCAGCCTGACGGTTGAAAGCATAATTGCATCTGTTTTACTGCACTGACCTCTGGTCTTTGGTGTTATAATTTAAGAACCAGCTGTATATTTAGGCTCATGAAACTGTAGTAAGTTTCAAGATCTGTCAGGCCAGCATAGTGGGAGGGTGTCATTCTTCTTGCTGATTAGTTCAGACACCATCTCCAGGGGAAAGTAAAACATGTGGCTCCTTGACTGAGACAGGTGCATACTACTGTCACAACCACAGCAGGTGTCAGTTTAGTTTAGACAATGAAGTTATGGGGGAAATTGAGCTAAACGGCGTCCAAAATATATTTTCCAAAAGAAGAAAATGATCTGGTTTACAATGAACATTTGGAAAATAATTACGATTAGATCCATCATTTTCTCACAGAGTCTCACATTTACCACCAAGTTGTAGTGCAGTGGTAATAAATGTATTTATTAATATCAAGGTTACAATCCTATACATGCTTATCGGAGGGGAAACCTCGCTGAGCTCAGTGGTGCTTACTTTGAATAGATGTGCATAAAGGTAAAGGACCCCTGACAGTTAAGTCCAGTCGCGAATGACTCTGGGGTTGCGGCGCTCATCTCACTTTACTGGCTGAGGGAGCCTTTGTCCGCAGACAGTTTTTCCGGGTCATGTGGGCAGCATGACTAAGCCGCTTCTGGTGAAACCAGAGCAGCACACAGAAACGCTGTTTACCTTCCCACCGGAGCAGTACCTATTTATCTACTTGCACTTTGATGTGCTTTTGAACTGCTAGGTTGGCAGGAGCAGGGACTGAACAACAGAGATTCACCCTGTCATGAGGATTTGAACTGCCAACCTTCCGATTGGCAAGCCCTAGGCTCAGTGCTTTAGACCACAGCACCACCAGCATAGGCTGATGCTATTGGTATCCTTGTTTCCCACCTTTCTTGGTAGAATTGGGGTTGGTGTCTTTAGGGGTAGCATTGCTCTTAACCCCAAGGCTGGCTAGCTAGGCATGCAAAAAGATGGGGACCCCAACTGCTACAAATTAGCATTTATTGAGAATCTAGTGCTGGGGGGGGACTTTCTCAAGGGATAGAGAAAGAAATGTGATTAAATTTTCTCTTATGTGTGATCTTTGCAAAAAAATAATAATGAGTGCATTAGGCAAATGTGTATACAGTGGTACCTCGGGTTACAAATGCTTCGGGTTACAAACACTTCAGGTTACAAACTCTGCTAACCCAGAAGTAGTACCTCAGGTTGAAAACTTTGTCCCAGGATGAGAACGGAAATCGCGCACCAGCAGCGGAGCAGCAACAGGCCCCATTAGTGAAAGCGCACCTCAGGTTAAGAACGGTTTCAGGTTAAGAATGGACCTCTGGAACAAATTAAGTTCGTAACCCAAGATACAAAAAACACGCACTAAAATGCTGAATTTTTATAAGGACCTTTTTCTTTAAAATTTACAAACCGATGCGGAAATGTGAGTTGAGGAAAAATGAGAAATTGTAACAGAAATGGCCAGATTTTCCCATCCTGATCAAAGGCACTTAAAAAAAATATACTGCTGTACCCATGGTATGTTAGAAATATTGCTGGAAATACATGCCCTTGAGAAATGATTTTTTTTACCAAAATTGTTTGGGGTTCACAATAAATGCTAATTTGTATTATTATTATTATTATTATTATTATTATTATTATTATTATTCATTAGATTTATATGCTGCCCTACACCAAAAGTTCTCAGGCTGGTTCACAAGATAAAATACAAGGTAAAAAGACAAAAAATGAGTAAAACCAAAAGCAACAAAACATTAGCTGCCCTCCCACAAACACATTTTTAAAAAGCCAGACAGTGCCAGTGGGTCTCAAACCGCTGTAGGCAGTTGCAGGATCCAAACACTGCATTGCTCTATGCAACTGTTGGGCTAAGCTGGCTCCACTGAACCTGGAGTCATTTCTTCCCCCTGGTTGGTTGGTTGGTTTTTTGCCTGCTGGTGGTGCTACCCCATTGCTGTGGTCTGTTTTTTAGCTGGGTGGGTAACACCTGGGTGAGGCAAGGCTGTTTGCTGTCATGTATCTGGGGATGAGAGAGAAATTCAGTTCCATGTGCATTTAAAAGTATATCTACCTAATTTACACTTTCCCAATTAGTATTCGAATCAAACTGCAGCCATTTCTTCAAAATTTGCACTTCTCTGAATCTTCCAATGTAGTTCTCCAGCCAAGTGATGTGCACAAAAATGCACATACCAGGTAGGGTAAAGTGTATATAAAATGCATGCATTGCTGAAACTAACATGCAAAGCTGCAGAATATCTAGCAAAATTACTTGTAAAAACATGTATATTGGGCAAAAATGTGCGCATTAGCAGAAATTCACAGTAAAATGCAGATGAATTTTCATGAGCAAAAACATGCAAGCTGATGTGGACTTGCAATGAACTGAACTTAAGAATAAATAAAAAAATTAGAAGCAGAGAGAAACCAAAATGAATAAATTTAGCCATCCTTACATGCATCAGATGCCCTATGCCTCTATCTGCCCACTATTTTCGTTTTTAAATTCCCTAAGTCAAGAATGGCATAAAGCTCCACCGATTATCGCATTGGTGTAGTAAGTGGGTAAGCTAAGCAGATTATAATAAGAACCATCATCAAAACAATAAACAAATTCCTAAAAATAACAACAGTATTTAGCGAACTGAAGATAGCTAAACATGGCAAAAAAGGCTAAACACTAAAAAAGAACAAGAACAAGAAAGATACAACTTCCAATAAAAAGGTACATCTTTAGTTGGTGGTGAAATGGAAACCATATCAGCACCTGACATGCCTGCAAGGGGAGGACAGCCACAAATGTGGTGGTGCCAACAGGGGTGGAGGAAGGGGGGTGCGGTGGGGGTGGGCCACCCCGGGTGTCACCACTGAGAGGTGTGACAAAATGCCGAGCGGCACACACCGCGGGGCCTGCAGTGTGCCCGAGCCACGCGTCTCTCCTGGGAGAGACATGGTGGCTTGAGCTCCCGCAGGCTCCACACTGCCCCAAACAATCTGCCGGCTGCCTCCCTCTCAGCTGTAGGACAACTGAGTGGGAGGAGGCAGGCAGACTCCTTGGAGGCCTTGCGGAGCATCCTGCCCCGTGGGCGGCTGGCCCCTCCCCTGGGCGCAGGGCATGCACACCGCCCCAGGCAGCCAATCGGCTTGCTCCGCCGCTGGGTGCCATCATGTTTAACACTCTGGACTTCCCTGGCAGTGGAACGTGAACTTAAAGCCTGGACAGGCTGACAAAGGAAGAGGCATTCAGGTCCCAAACTGTTTATGGCTTTAAAGATAAGGCACTGAATCAGTGTAAAATGATGTCTCCTGACTGTACCACTTAATACTCTGGCAGCAGAAGGCAGCTACCTGAGCACCTGCAGAAGACTACAGTGGTACCTCGGGTTACATACGCTTCAGGTTACATACGCTTCAGGTTACAGACTCCGCTAACCCAGAAATAGTGCTTCAGGTTAAGAACTTTGCTTCAGGATGAGAACAGAAATTGTGCTCTGGCGGCGGTGCGGCAGCAGCAGCAGGAGGCCCCATTAGCTAAAGTGGTGCTTCAGATTAAGAACAGTTTCAGGGTAAGAACAGACCTCCTGAACGAATTAAGTTCTTAATCTGAGGTATAATTTCATTCTGTGCAGCTTTTGTGAGAGAAAAAAATTATGTCAGCTGAAAATCCTTCTAGGCAACTAAGTGTTAAATGCACTGGAGCCATGGCCTCCTTTGCAAGTGGTCACCCAAAGGCAGGCCTAAAACCACCAAGTAACTTCATGAGTGACAAGCAGAGATTTGAACTGAGGGACTTCTTACACTCCCACCGCACAACATTCGTTAAACCTGCCACTCTTCTGGGAACAAACCATTAATCATGAGAGGCTACATATCTCCGTTTGCAGCCACAGTTATGTGTCATCAGAAAGGTTTCGACACTTTCGTTTCCCTTTTCCTGAGCACTGATTTGTAGTGCTAGCAATAATAAAGCAAGGAGACTAAAGCGAGAGTAAAGTTAAGCAGAACACACTTGTAATATTTTATACATTTTGCAATCGTGTATTGTTATTAGTTGTATATATCTTTTGTTCTAGAACAAACCACACACCATGGATATTACATTCCAAAATTGTTTAATAAAACTTACTTTTTAAAAAGGTGTCTGGCTGATTTTGAGATTTTCTAGCTTACAGGGTTCTGTAACTGTCATGTGCAAAAGTTATGTTTTTAAGAACACTGAAGGCAACAAGCTCTGTGACTTCCTGATGGGCTGCCTCTGATGGGAGGTCCAGACAATGTAGATGCACATAAGACAGATGATCTGTTCTGCAGGTGCATTGCAATGCAAAGTTATAAGTAGCAGAACGTATGGTGGGCCTAACCTTTGTGTGTCCAAATCCTTATGACCTTGCATTCAGTTCTGCCTTAGGTCTCCCAAGTGGAAAATTGCTGTCATTTGTAAAAAGATAACAAGCAGACCACCCACTGTACATAAGTTGTTGCTGGTTTCTGTTCCTACCTGCTGTTTCAAACTGTGGGCACCTTCACAGTGTCCCTATGTTTGGCTGGTGGACTATATTCTCCAGGCACCTGTTAATGTTGTCAGTCTTCCATGATTTGTACCATGTCTGAAAAGGGGGGAAAGAACCACTATTGTTTATGGTCTGCTGTCATTTTTCTCTGTGTGGGTGTGGGGTATTTAAATTCTTTTGGATGTTTTCTATGTTTGTCCAGATCAAAGGAGAAGGAGTTATGGGCAGTTTTACAAGTGCCTCAGCTGGGAGATCAGATACATGTACAACATTGGCATTTTCAACATTGACTCACTAAGAATTGTTATAATATTCAGCACATTAAGACAAGCAAAAGAGCCTGTAATTAGAAGGATGGTGCTATTTGTGTCGTTGTCCCCCCCCCCCCGGCATTACTGAAACCTTTGAAAGCATTTAAAATTGATTAGTTATGAGATGAAAACCTGACTCAATTTTTAATTTAAAAAATAGGATGTGTCATTTTTGTTATTGTACAATGAAATTATGAAATTATGTTTAATTTAACTCTCTGTTACATGCATCACAAATAGCTTTGTTCAATGTATTCTGTAACAGTTCCTTCATTTACTTATAACATCTTTCCTAACCTGGTGCTCTCATGATGTTGTTGGTTTCCAACTCCCAGGGCACCAGGTTGGGAAAGATTGACTTAAATATGCCGTATACAAGAAAGAAAGAAAGAAAGAAAGAAAGAAAGAAAGAAAGAAAGAAAGAAAGAAAGAAAGAAAGAAAGAAAGAAAGAAAGAAAGAAAGAATTTATACTCCTCAGCCAGAGGTATGTAGAGAGATCTAATGTGAGAGACAGATAGATCACATTGAGCAAAAGTCAGTTTCAATATTTTTAATTGCTTTACCTCTGCATTCATTTCTTAGAACTCTCCAGGTACTGCCTTCTGTAGATCTTGACTTTGTGTGGCCTATCTGTACCAACCTGTTGTTTGTGTTTTCATAAGAGTGTACTTTAAAGTACCTATATGTGTTTGTACAAGAGTGCATTGATGGTTAACGCAGGCTTAAGCACAGTAGGCCATTCAGAATACTGTCACAGAGGAATGCCCACTTCTGATTTATGAGCACATTATAGTTATTCAGGTGGAGCAGCAGGACCTGGTCGTAATCTCCATTGTACAGATCAGATGTGTTTTTAAGTTCAACAGATCAGTCTGGAGTCACACTGATGGTCAAAGGGTGGTTAACGGGGGCTTCATTCCTATAGGAAGGTCTTAAAATAATAGAGCTAAAATTATCCAAGCGATTGCCTTCTACGTTTTTACAAGCCAGGATCAAGTACTGTCTGGCTTGTGGGTTTGTTTGTTTTTTAAAAATGATTCATCTAATACAGTCTAATAACCTGCAACATGTTGTTTTAAACACACATGCACAAATATTTATGTCAGCTTTCAAAACTGGCCAGGAATGCCAAGTTTCCCTTGTCTGTATATCAGTTATTTTCATGTCAAATATAGTTTATCTAAGAAGGATTCCAAAGTCCATTCACACAGGAGAGACCTGCTTCTGTGTAGATGTGCCTTTGGACACACAAAAGAGTGGGCTGATTTATGGAGACAGCCGCTTCATGTAACGACAGAGAAACAGAAAAATAAAGCTATGTTCTTCATACATTTATTTATTTAGCAAACATCTCTAATAAGCTACTGTTTGAGACCATAGCAGCTTACATTAATGCTAGCAGCAAAGTTTGGGTCAGGTGGCCATTTGCAAATAGGTATAAACTGAGCTAGAAGAAATGGGATCTGTGGGACCAATTCCAGAGAGGGCTTTTTGGGCTCCTGACAATTACATTATCCCCAGTGCTATTTAATATCTACATGAAGCCACTGGGAATGATCATTAGTTTTGCAGCACACTGCCATCACTATTCTTATGACACCTCAGCTCTATTTCTGTAGAGCATCTACATCAAGAGAGGTCATGCTGGCTCTGGACCAGTGCCAAAATGCAGTGGTGGGATAGATGAAGGAAAATAAGCTGAGCTTGAATCGGGCAACTCATTATGTCAAAGACATTGGTCAATGGCCTGCCATAGATGGAGTTGCACTCCCCTGAAGGAGCAGGTACACTGTTTGGTGCTTCTGGATCCCAGGTATCATACCTCTTCTATGTTATATGTGATACTCAATAAATTCAAATTTGGGTGATTTTAATCAACTGAAAGAATTTTCTAGGCAAATCGGAGAATTTAACAATGGGTAATGTGGCTTTGGGAGAAAATGCCCATTGCTCTTGAAAACTGAGACCACCCCGATGTTTCATGAATCCATCAAGCAGTAATTGGGGGAGTTCATTGTTTCTATAATGTTGAAAATGGAGCCAGACATGCTCTAAAAAGCAAATTAAATAGTATAAATTGGATTTGGTTTCTTCCTTTCCTTTTCTTTCATCACACAAGTTTTAAAGGAAGGAATTAACTCAGAAGGGTAGGTTAATGACCTAAAGGAAAGGGAAAGATCTGTGCACACTTACTCTCTAAAGGGCCCCAAGATGCTTTTCCATCTAAAAGGCCTACACTCAAAAGGGGGGGGGAGTGACTTTCTGTATCTATAGTATTACTGTATGGCTTCTCCTCAAAAAAAACCTCCTAAGTCACATGTCCAGAGCTTCAAGCATCCAAACAAGAACTGAGAAATTTGCTCCCTCTTGAGTGAAGTCACTCCAGTGTTTAGGCTGGAAAGCAACCCTTGTTTTTTCCAGAGAGGTAGTGATTTAATCAAGGCATTGCTGGAGAGAACTGAGAGAACTTGTTTCTGTTTTTTTACTGACCGAAAGGCTTTTAGCACTTTTGAGATTTGTCATTCTATTCAAAGCAACACACTCTAATGACAGCTTGAACCTGAGTTGTACACTGCCTGCCAAGAAGTGTCTTTCTTCATTTGATACTTTAGACTGACATATTGCACCTTGGAGTGTCTGCTTTGCTCCCCAAATGGTGAGGGAAATTCAAAGGTATTATATAAAGTAATAGAGACATCCTCATGTGGGACCACTCAGCCTAGAACTCCGGATAAATAATGAATACAATAGAGTCAAAGCCAATTACTTAGTCATTATCACCTTGCCATGGCAAAGGTGCTTTCCTTCAGCTTCATGTCTCAAAGTTTGGTGTGTGGCTTTTCTGACTTCTTCTATGTACAGTGACGTGCAATGCTAGAGGCAAAGCCTAAGCAGTGCTGTTGTTGAGTAGTCCCATTTGCATCTCCTTTTATCTGAGCCCAGTTTATTGAAACCAGTGGTGGCTTTTCAGATCTCCTGATGGAACCCATTTGCCTGTACTTTCCCATGCCTTTTCATCTTCCAAACTATACACACTATATGTTAGCCAGACCTAAGCATTAAGTTTGGACATAGGAAGCTGTCTTCCCAGGGTTTCAGATAAGCCCCGCCTGCCCACCCCCCATATCTGGAGGTGGCCAAGGACTGAAGCAGGGATAACCTGCCCCCTCCCAAAGATTCACATAATGCTTTTAATGCCACTGGTGTTAAGCTGCTCTTCACAGGCAGCCATATGTGACTGTACCTTTCTCCAGTGTAGCCAGGTGGCAATTGGGCATAGTAGTATCTGGATGCATTAATAAGAGACTTTCTCCCTTGCATAAATCCAGGCATGCCAGAAGAGATGTTATGTACTGACTGACAGCTGGAACTGTCTATCTCCCAGAAACCAGGCATTGATAATCATTAAGACAACCCCATTAAGTTCTGACTTAATGTCAGCAATATAATATTAGCTCTGATCAAGTGATGCATAGGAAGCTGCAAATCATAAGGGGCTTCTGTTTTTAAAGGTTTTAAAACCAGAAAATGTCTTGGAAGTACTGGGAATTAAATGTGGTACATATTGCTTAAATACTTTCTTGTGTTTTTCACTTGACCAACAATGTTTTGGGGTGTAGACAGACGTTATATCAAGCAGCTGCTAAATTTGTAACAGCATATAGCTCTAACAGTGTGTGTGACATTCAGCTGTGTGACATTGCAGCTTTTCATGTTTTCCCATCCCTATGCATTGATTCCATTATTCAGTTATTTCTGTGACTATATTTGCAAGTAAAGAAAGCATTTGTGGATACTGAATGCCATCGTCTTTGCTTGGTTTCCCATGTGGAAAGTAAGTTGGCCACTCTCTTCCTGTATGTTAAACTGAAACCAAACCACATTGTCTTGTGTGATTCAGATGCTTGATGTGGTTTCCTGTGGGAGCTAGATTGCATTGAAGGGTTGCTAAACTTTTGAACGGACTAAGTGACAGGATTTTGTCCAAAAGAAAAAAAAAACCGTTGTAAAACGACATGCTGTAATTGTCATGTTTAGCTTACACACACACACACACACACACACACACACACACACACTCGTAGTTTAATTTCCCAATAGTGAATGAGAGGGAAACAAAGTCTTATTTCCCCCCAAAATGGATTCAGACCCTAGCCAAACTGAGCAGCCTCTGAAGCACTTCAGACTGAGGTGGGTCATTCTGCAAGCTGGGATCCAAATTGAATCTTGTGGTAGTGAGTGCACAATCCTAGTATATAGCAGTCAGGTGCACCTATGCCCTATTCATACACATTTTTGTCCTGGCTAGTGAAGCATACAGATTTCAGACAGTAAAGAGGCAAAGGTGGGCAAAGGAATCTTTGGTTCGATAAGGTGTGAGGCTTCCTGGTTGCAAATGGTTTTGCTGCCTCTCAGATACAGGAGGATCAGGGAATGATTCTACACTCTTCTACCAGAAACAAGGTCTCCATCTGTTATTTTCTTCTCTGCAACCCTCACACTTTGAAACAGCATAAGAATGCATGGAAGTTTTCTAACCACTGGCCTTCACACAATCCACCATTTATAAGCTAATCCTCCTTAGTTAAAGAGCACAAGGCCTGGTAAAGCTTCTGTGTCCACTTCTCTTATTCTTCATTGTCCACACTGTCAGGGAGAAGCTGAAGAGCTAATCAGTGTGTAATTCAATCGGTGTCCAGGCTGTGTCACAGTACAATGCTTAGCTTGTAGTGCCACGGGTTAAGTCAGCCAGCTACTGTTATCCTCGGCAGCAGGTGTGAAGACTGTCACTCGGTATAATTGTATGTTACCACTTAGTTGAGTTCCATTGCTGACGCTACTTCACTCAGCACTTAATGAGTGTTTTTCCTACAGACGCTGAGTTAATTGTAAACTGCTAACTGTAAAAAGGGCTCTTCAGATATTATGGCATTGCACTGGGAATTCTTGCATCATATTAATGAGAGCAAAGAAAATCAAATTTTGATAGACATTGCCAAAATCTTTCCAGTTGCTTCCAAGTCCTCATTTCCTGACTTCGGACCAATAAGTCATAACACGTGACAGAATTGGTGTGTGTACAGTTCTGGAATTGATAGTGAAGTTCACATTGTGATTTGGACATTTCCAAAACCTTTGATTTGATCAAATTCTGGGAAGCAGGGTGATCAAAGAGGTATTTCCATTAGAACAGTCTGTTTTCCTGACCACCTTTACAGTGTGTCAGTATATACATTGTGAGATAACTATGATTATTTACAGTCAATTGTAAAGTGAATAATCTGACAGTTTCTCTAAGCAGCAACCATCTTGCTAATTAAATTATTAGACAAAATCATGGAGGATAACGCTATCAGTAGCTACTTAGTCATGATCACTCAAGAGGCATGCCTCTTGAAGCCAGTCAGAAGAATAACAATGGGAAAGGGCTATTACATGCATGTTCTTCTTACAGAATTCCCATAGGCACCTTGCTGGCCTCTGTGGGGAACAGGATGCTAGACTTAACAGGCCTTTGGTCTGATCCAACTATGCCTTTCTTACATTCTTAAATAACAAAGAGTCTTGTGGCACATTAAAGACTAGCAAAGACTATATTCCGTCATAAGCTCTCATGGCCCATAGTCTACTTCATCAGATGCAAGAAGTGCTGTCCTGAGTTGTCAATGCAAGTGTGTGTGTGTGTGTGTGTGTGTGTGTGTGTGTGTGTGTGTATTTCTTTACATGGTTGGGGATAGAGAACTATAAACAGTGAGGTCTGAAGGAAATGAAATGTCTTATGCTTAGAATAGCTTTGCATCCATTGGTCTCTAGCAGAAAGAACAATGGTTTCGAAACATTTTGTCTCCAAAATTATCAGCACTTTTGACAAATAATGCTCTTCTGTATGTAAAAAATAATCTATATCTGCAAGGAATTGGCAAACAGGAGGATGACAGCAAACTTTTACAATTTACAAATAAAATCTCTCCCTCAACTCTTTGTGTAATATGTAATAGACAAGATAGTGCACTGAATATTTGGGATATATACAGTGCTGATACACATCTAGCATCCATTGTTACATATGCATTTCATTTGAATGTCAGCCCCTCCTAATGCATGATCCAACCACACATAGCCATTTGTTCTTAAAGCTGTTTTTCTTTTATGCAGAGGTTTTCAGGGAAATGGTGTTATTTTTGTCAAAGTAATGCCAATGCTATATCCTGGCTTTCATCAAAGGTAAGCCTACCAAAGCTTTCAGCATTGCCCTTGCAGTGCATAGCAGTGCAGAAACAGCTCCTGATAGATTTCTACAGAAAATACTCTTATTTATCTGCCATGTAATCCTTGGGTGATGATTTTCCAAATAAAGATTTTAATCCTCAGAATAAATAAAACTCCTGCCCTTTCCTCCTTCAGAATTCAAGAATTGCATGTAGAGATGGAATAATTGTGAACATTCCTGCTCTTACACAATTTATCCCAATATAGTTGTTAAAGTACCCATATAACTGGAGTTTTGGACCTGATCAATCTGTCAGCCATTTCTTATGCTGTTCCAGTCTTTTCCAAAATACCATAATATTTGGTTTTATGAGGTTGAGTTTTCCTTAATGTAAAGATACAAGATCCATTGCCATTTTCAGTGTTCTCCATTTCTGTCAGTTTCCAATTTGTAATTAAAGTTACAGTGGTGCCTCGGGTTAAGAACTTAATTCGTTCTGGAGGTCCGTTATTAACCTGAAACTGTTCTTAACCTGAAGCACCACTTTAGCTAATGGTGCCTCCAGCTGCCACCGTGCCACTGGAGCATGATTTCTGTTCTCATCCTGAAGCAAAGTTCTTAACCCGAGGTACTATTTCTGGGTTAGCAGAGTCTGTAACCTGAAGCGTATGTAGCCCGAGGTACCACTGTACTAGTCAACTGGGGGGGGGTGGATTCCAGCCCTGCCTAGTGCATAATCTTCAAAAGTAAGCAAGGGAAGTTTTTCATGGCATAGAAATTATGAAGTTTGACACCTGTTGGGAATGGCTGCAGATCAAGTTGTAAAAGCCACTGGAACAGGATCTGGTGAATAAAGAATCTTTGGTAACCCAAAGTGTAGGAGATACACCAAATCAGAAACAAAATGGAGACATTCTGAAAACTGTAGAAGTAAAGGAAACTGGCCGCACCATATAAAGAAATATATCAAGATTACAGATGTACTTAGCTGTTGTCTGATGGTGCTTTTATCTAGGTGGTCAAAATACAATATGGCCGTCACTGTAGGCATATCTGACAAGTCTGCTTTTGCCTAGAATAAGTGGTTGCTTGCTGGTTTGCTCTATCATCCGCATAAAGAAAGTCACTGCAGCTCTCTTCTGACCTAACTCAGAAGGCAGTCTTGCATTTCTTCCCTCAAAAGGCCCTCTCATCTATGCTTTGGTTCTTCTCACGAAGGCATTCAACCAGGTTTTCAATTGTACCACCTCATTTTGCAGGTGACGTCTCACATCATGGATGATTCTCTCATGGCAGGGGGTGAAGGGGGGTACTCCTTTCCTTCAAAAACCCAGAAACCTCTTGGGGTGGGGGGAAGGTAAGCCATTAGGCAGAATGATGCTGTTGCCTCAGGCAACTGATTTTTGTTTTATGAAAGGGCAGAAAGCTTTCTTTCTGTCTGTGTGTCTTTCTGTCTTTCTTTCATTCCAGCTAAGAACAGGGAGAAGTGGTTGTAAGATTTGCTGCCTGATATGCCAAATTAACTTGCAATAATAACCTGACCGTTCTTGGGTACTATGCACCTTGACTACAGCGAGTCTCCATTTTGCTGCTTCACCTCAGGCAACAATGTGCCTTGGATTGGTCCTGGTCTTTGGTTGTATGTGTACCCATCTCTCATAAAGATGGGTCTCTGCCATCTGAAGTGGAACCATCCACACACATACTTACCATCTCAGTGAGGAATAAGACAGAGTCATGATGTTAGGAGGACAGACATATTACAACAAGGGCCTGGGCCCTTCGTATTGGTGATAACAATACACATTAAAACAGCTGCCAGAGGATGGATGAAGCACCTGCTGTGGAGAGCAGCAGCTGGAGTTCATTTTGGGTCCAAAGGGCTGGGGCCAAGCAGACAGGCTGCATGTGCACTAATCCAGCACCATCACCACCTCCACCACTGACAGGTGCCCCCTTGAAGAAGGAAAACTATTTGGGGAGGAACCCAAGTTTTATAAGAAGAACAAATCCCCAGCTGGCTTAATCAGCAGATCTCCAATTACTTCAAGGGAATTATAGTGACTTCCATAAGTGAGGATATGACCCGTTCCCCTCCAGTTGCTGCCTTGGCTCATTGCTCTTCATTTTGCTATATTATTTCTCTCCAGCTTAACTGTGAAATGATTTTTTAAAATTATCATTATTTTGTAAAACACTGTATTACTGGAATAAGACTCCATTCTCCTCTAGTTAGCATTATCACAGTGTGCTCTAATTATTGGCTCCTTTCCCCTATGAAGTCATGCTCTGACCATGCCATGCAGCCCTTCACAATGATGCATTGAGTAGATAAGTGTGGCAAAGAACCTCTGAATGAAATATTGGCACAACAAGTGTTCCCTTAGAAGAAGAATATGTGACCTTGGCAAATGTAAGAACAGCATCCACAAAGAATTCTGTGGTAAGTGATTAGTAGATGACCCAACTGAAGCTCCTGGAGTGGAGGAGGGTGGAGATACATCAAAACGAGGAGGGCTGCCAATGTCTCAACTGGTTCTTAACTGTATTTTAACCTGCAACTATTAGGCAGGTGAGAATGTTTATCTCCATGCTATGGAAAGTTCCAGCTTCTAATTTCTACCTATCTCAAAGGCATGTCAAGAGAACATTTGAAATGTAGGCAATGCTGATGGAGAGTATTTGTCTAGGGTGAAGTCTAGAGAAAAACTTAACAAGCAATTGGCTGTCAGGTCCTTTTGAGTTGCTACTTGGTAAAATTTGTCACTCTCTTTAATATACTGGACCACCAGGTACTGGTGGTGGTTCCATTTTGGCTTTTTTGGGGGCCTTCCAGCACATGGGAACCTCCAAGCAAAAATACAAAGAAGGAAAACAATGCATTGAATGGAAATGCACCACCATTGGTGGTGGCTTGGGGAGGCAATTTGGAACAGAGAAGCAGTGTGAATGGAAATAGTTAAGCAGCCCTCTCCTCCCGCTTCTCCACTTCAAATCCTCCCGCCAAACCTGCTTTCCCCTATACTTGCAAAACGGCTTTGCTAGGCTTGTGTTACATGTGTTTTGTGAATACTGTAGACAGGGTTGTCAGGTAAGATCAAGTGGCAGCAAACCTTTAGCAGAAAAAATATAATGGGAGAAGCATAAAGTTTAGCTACATAAACCAGAACATAGCCTTTAGCTCCACAAATAGCCATCTTTTTTATTTAAAACACCCACCCACCAAAAAAACCCTCATTTCTTTTTTTGTGTGGGGTGGAGAAGTCTGACAAAAATACCTTACACTGAAGATTGAACCCCAAACTAGAGAGCACTGACACAGTAAATCTGGCTCAAACCTGTTTTTGTAAAATGTCATTGGCATAAATGATATTTTATATAAATAAATTATATGCACACATACACAGAGAGCGAGACTGGTAAAATAAATTCAGCTTGTATATTCTGCAAGCTGGTATGGATCTGTTTTGGAGGTACATTTGTTTACACTCAGTGTGGATGTGCCAGTGTACTGTACAATGTGTCAGAATAAGCTTGAAGGAAAGGACATCAAATGGTTTTAGGTTTCACAGGTTTCTCTATATATAAACTACTGGTTTCAGATTATGCAGTAAGGCCCTTGGATGAGAACTCTGGATAGAATCTACTGAGAACACGTCTTGTGCAAGTTATGTTGGAATGAATGGGATAATATTGCAAATGCTACAACAAACATCAGCATTGAATATATATTTTACAAGCCCTCAAACCAATCAACCACTTCCTGGAAAAGTCGCAATGGAGATACTGGCACAGGAGGAGCAAGGAGACAGAAGGGGCAGCCCACATTCTCCAGCAAAGCAAAGAACAGGGCTGATGGGTAAAACAGTCCTGTCACCTTTTAGAAAAGAAACACACAGGACAGACAGGACGGTGTTTTTTCCACTCAAAGGCAGCAAACAGTCAATTGGAAGAGATAAAAAGTAGCATGTCTTAAGGCAGGAAATTCAGTTCCAAATCTCCCTGGTTTTGGCTCTAAAGGACTCTCCAGCCACCACAAAGGGACAGATCTGATAATAATCTTATTGTAATCAAATCTTATTGGGGTCAGATGCTGCATTTCTGACTGTCTTAAACATCCTGTGGAGAGGAAGAATTTGCAGTAATCTGCGCCTATGGCATAGGTGTGGCATCCTAGCCACCTTTGCTCTATGCTGCAAGTGATGTGTAGAGAAACAGAATGAATGTTTAGTTAATAAGAATCATAGATCTGAGGGTGATTCTGGGGGATATGCAATACAAGATGCAACTACTGCATCCCTGACACAGAGAGGACCATCTAGCCTCTGCTTAAATGCCACCAGCAAAGCAGAGCCCATCCACCTCCTGAGGCAATCCGTTCTATTGTCAAATAGCTCTTGCCATTAAGAGCTTAATGTTTACTCAAAATCTGCTTTCCCTACAATTTCTTCCCATTAGTTCTAGTTTCACCCTCCAGAGCAACAGAGAACAAGTCCCCGCTATGGAGGAAGCAGGAACTGCATGAGGAGCAAGAGGCAGCAAATGACTTCTTCTCTCATAGCAAGAAAGCACAGGCAACATAGCTGTGAAATAGGGACCTGCTGCATGACACCTCCTGGCCTACAAGATGAATCTGGAAATTTCCCTAAGCCCCCTGTGGGCTTTCCAAAGTTATATTGGGGAGAGGATTGGACTGAAAATGTAGGGGACACTGAGATTTTAAGCTGGGATGGGAACCTTTGGTCCTTCAGCTGTTGTTGAACTATAACTCGCATCAGTCCCAGAGAGCATGGCTAATGGCCAGCAATGATGGGTGTTGTAGTTCAGCAATATCTGGAGGGCCAATGGATGGGGCTAGTTGGATGGCTTTGCCTGAAAAATGAATGTGAGAAACAGAACAGTGCCTTTAAAATGAATGTGAGAGGTAAACAGAACTCATTGTCCCTACTGCTGCTGGTGGTGTCCTTGTAAGCATCTGGCCTTGTGGCTCAGACCTCTCCTGCATCCTAATCCTCTAATGGTGATGAATGCAGATGCCAGGTTCTAGCCATGGGACAAAAGAGAGTTGCTCCTGAAAATAGTGCAAATGCTGCTATGGTGCTTCTGTGTAGTCCATCTTGCACATTCCTGTGGTGGAAGCTGATGAGTTTTTGGGGGTGCAGTCTGAATACAGAATGAACTGGGTGGAGGAAATTCTCAACCAGGCTGTCTTTCTTCATTAGGTAGTAGAGTCCTAACTCTCCAGCCAAAACAGCGGTTTCATGCCTGCTCTTCCCTTGGAAACAGGTTATGTCCCTCTGGAAGTTTGTTCATAGGCCTGCCTATTGACTCTAGAAGCAGAGATTTGCCCAGGCAGATCTCTCTACTGCCCTTCAACAGAGAATACTGGAACAGATATTTTTAGGGAGCTGGCATAATTGACATATTCATTATTAAACTGTGACATAATGAAAAGGAGAATCAAAGGCTGTGTGCAAGCAGTAAGGGAGGGAAATGTTTTCAACAGTAATTTTAATTGCCATCTTCTGGGTCACTTTTAGTCACTTGTTGTAGCACATGTAGTACACCCAACTAGCCCAGTATCAACCCATTCACTTTTTAAAAAAACTACAGAAAAGACATCCTAACATCCTAAAGTGGTTACAAATCTGGTGATTCATAAGACTTTCACACTGCATTTGACTAAAAAGAAAAAGAAATCTCTGCACCATAAAACTGAGCTTTGGAGAGCAGCTGCACATCTTTTCTGCCAAGTGGAGATGCGGTAACTAATCCAGAAAATGAACAGAGCAACCGTCTTGCAGGATAAAGAACTTCTTGAAAACAGGCAACAAGTTCACATGGGTATTTGAGTAAAAGATGGAAACTATTTCTCCTCTCCGTGGATATTATTAACACCACGATCATGGCTTTCTTTGCCCACGCAATTTGGCAGAGCAAAATTCCTGATGTTATTCTAATGGAGAGCTTTTCCATACCTAAATGTGATTATCACAGGAATGGTGTGACATGGGAATGACCTGGTGTCTTCTGGGCTTCAGGCTTCATCCTGACTCTGACAGAATTAAAGCAACAGGGATCGCTCGTGTGTGTCACTTGGATCCTGCATAGGTTGGCTGTGCACAGGCATGAGGCCAGGGTGCAGGCAGCTTGGGGATCTGAGCCAGTGCAAACATTTCCTAAGAGTGATATTTAAAATATTCAGCCTCAAGCATCCCAATGTGTACTGTGCTCTGCAGGCAGAAGCTTGGTGGAGTTCAAGTGTTTTGTGCCAGCACAACCCTTTGAGGATTACAGCTTGGCCAGGCTGTGACCGTATGTGTGCAACCTTAAAAGTTCTGTGGGAAGCAATGGTACTCCCTCCAAATGTATTTATCAAGGGTCTTTTATTTCAATACATACAAAAAAGCAACACCCCAGTTAACCTGTGAATTTTGACTATTGTCTTAGACAGGGTCCCTCATCTGCCTACCCTGTGCAAACATGTTAGCATGAAACTCTTCAAAAGATGAATAACTTTAATTTGAAATGTAAGGCATTGATGCAGAAACACACACATCCCATTGCCCATCCATGTGCATTTGAATGTTCTCAAATTTCATGTGATAATTTAAGGTATTTACTCTAATAATTAGAGCATGTAATGGGATTTATGCAAATGTAATTATGAATTGATAGGGAGTAGTACTCTTTTTAACAAAAATAAATTCAATAAGCATAAGCTGGTAGAAACTCAGTGAACAGAAACTTATCACATTTGAAAGCTACCTAATCACACTTCTGGTTTGCTGGATTCTGAACATTCCTATGGGTTCTTTTTCTTTGATAGCTTTTTCCCCTCTTAATGGTTGTTTGAAAAACTGCAGATTATTACACATGATAAAGTAAATAGGTTATCACAAAACATGGATGCTCAGCTTTTTCATAATGCACCTCCCATGTGTTGCTCTTTTAAAAAGCTGCCGAAATCTCAGCAAATATTCAGCATGCAGCCAAAAGCTTTAGCTTACCCTCTATCTCAGCATGGGGGCAAAGAGACAAGAAGAAAAGGGAGGGAACCAAATTATATGTCGACTATACATGTTTAGATGCTAAGGGTATTTTAAAAGTTTTATTGATTTTAATTGTTGTTTTTAATGATTATATACATACTATATATTGCAAGTTTGCACCACCAAGATATACAGTTCTTAACGGATCTTGCCAGGGCTATTTACTTAATAAAAGAAATTGGTTTATCCACCTTAGCCATCCTCTATGAGCCAATCTTGCAGTATATGATAAGAGGGGAGAAAGGTAGCTGGAAAATTGTAAATGACAAACAACAGCAACGAACGAAACGAAACAAAACGCCTTCTGCACTCCCATAGTTTGGAACAGGACAAGAGATCTGCAAGTGACTCACCAAGGGAACACGGGAAAGAGTGGATAGCACCAATTCAATCAGTAACTGTAGCACTCAAGCAGAAGGGAGCTAAAGAGATAAGGAAGGTTTAGCCGAGCAGCCACTGACTTGGATTGCATATGCTGACTGCGTGTTTAAATAGCAGCAGTCAGCACTGTGACTGACATAGTTTCTATATGGCTCGGAGGTATCCTTGTGATTGATCACTTTCTCATGCCCTGCCTGAAATTTTTTGTGCTCCTAGGTCAAAGATGGACTGTAGCTCAGTGGCAGAGCATCTACTTTAAGTCACTGACTAGAAGCAACCTTAGGCGAGACATCTGCACAGATTGTGCCCAGAGAGGCATTGGTGGGTTCTTTTAACCTCACAGGTAACTGAGGAGGAAGAAAGCGGGACTGAACTAGTGAAAAAGGTCTTGCTGCCATATATTTAAAAACTCAAGATTTAGTCCACTTCACACAAGGCAAGAAAATCCCTATTGTTGACCATGCAGGCATTCAGATTATCTGTTTACAAAGTGAACCCATAAAGCATAATGCTTGGCATCTCAATGGCAAGAGAGAATGGGACTGATTTTTAGTAAAATGTGCTCAACTGAACGTAGTAAAATTCACTGCTTGAATCCGGAGTTTGTTGCTCCTCTTTCCCATTTCTCACTTCGTAATCCAAATACAGAAATGACATCGGCTAGGGCTATTGGATCTTTATTTCCTAGAATGTGCATTCACTTTAGGGTGCACATTTCCCCCCGCACTTTCCATTCTGCGGTATGTTCGGACAGCAACCTTCACCAGCGCTGCTTTCCAGCACGAGACTGCGCAATCCTCTGCAGTGTATAGAAGTATTCAGGGAAGCCTTTCGGCGAGGCTAGTTCCCAGGCTAAACGGGCACGGGACTTCAGTCTTAGAAAACGCGCAAGAGCGTGCAAAACTTAGGAAGGGCGTGTGCGTGTGAAGTCTGTCAGCGAATGCAGGTCAACGTGCCCCTTCAAGCCTGAGGGGAGTTCTGTCACGGACCGTTAGGCAGCTCTGTCCTGGCAGGAAAGGGCGTGTGGGAGCGGGCCCGCCCGCGGCCAGGTGCGCGCCAGGTGCCCGCGTCCCGCCCTGCCTCTGTATATATAGCCGCGAGGAGACGGCGAGAGCGCGCGCGCCTCTTCACCTTCTTCCCTTCACGAGCTGCTGCTTCCTGGTTGCTTCTTTTTTAAAAAAAAAAAAAAAACTCCACACTCGTCTCTTGTTTGATGTTCCAACTTCAGGCAGCTCCTCAGTGACGCGGCGGCCTCCCCGTCGTGCCTTGGGCCGGCTGCTGGAGGAGGCCCAGTAGGAGTAGCGGGCCATGGCCGAGCCGAGTCCGAAAAGGCTCAAGAGCGGCCTGCCCTTGTGCGCCATCCACCGGCATGGCAGAGCTCTGGGCAAACTCGTGAAGCAAAACTTCCCGGCCGTGGTGGAGGAAGGCCTGTGCGGAGTCACCGGCGCCCTGCTCGAGGTCGCCTACGTCTTGCAGTTGCTGGTAAGGCCACCGCGCAGCGACCCGCTTGGCGCGCCAAGGCAGGCCTGGCGCGAGGCGCTGCGGCTCCTTCGGCGCTCCGCCAGCGTCTCTTTCCTCTGCGTTGGAGATGCCTCTTTTCAGGGCCACAACGAGGGCTCGCTCTGGGTTAGCCTTTTCCCATCCTGCCTCACCTCGGGCCTCTTCAGCTGGGGTTCTTTCTTTCCTCATTTCTGCTCTGCATTTAGACCGGACTTGCACGTCCACCATAGCCAGTTCTCCCCCCCCCCCAACCCAGGGTGCACAGTACCGGCACTTCTTTTTTGTGTTGTTAAAAAGTGTGACACTTACTGCCAGTGGCGTAGCGTGGGGGGGGTGCAGGGGGGGCCGGCCGCACCGGGCGCAACATCTGGGGGTTAGGGTTAGGGGGCGCAAATCCAAGGGTTAGGGGGCGCAAATTACTTGCCTTGCCCCGGGTGCTGACAACCCACGCTACGCCACTGCTTACTGCAACAACTTCATGGTGACTGTTGTTTAGTTGTTTAGTCGTGTCCGACTCTTCGTGACCCCATGGACCAGAGCACGCCAGGCACTCCTGTCTTCCACTGCCTCCTGCAGTTTGGTCAAACTCATGCTGGTAGCTTTGAGAACACTGTCCAACCATCTCGTCCTCTGTCGTCCCCTTCTTCTTGTGCCCTCAATCTTTCCTAGCATCAGGGTCTTTTCCAGGGAGTCTTCTCTTCTCATGAGGTGGCCAAAGTATTGGAGCCTCAGCTTCAGGATCTGGCCTTCCAATGAGCACTCAGGGCTGATTTCCTTCAGAATGGATAGGTTTGATCTTCTTGCAGTCCGTGGGACTCTCAAGAGTCTCCTCCAGCACCATAATTCAAAAGCTGATAATACCAAGGTCCCAGGTTCGAACCCCATATGGGACAGCAGCATCTTCCTGCATTGCAGGGGGTTGGACTAGATGATCCTCAGGGTGCCTTCCAACTCTACAATTCTATGATTGTATGATTCTATTTTATCTGGTATACTCCTTTGCCACATATGGCCCTGTCCTCAACCTTAGGATGGAGGCCCATTCCCTTCCTTCTTGTCACTCCGCCATGCCCCCATTGTGCTATGGAGCCAGGCTCCCACTGCTCTTCAAATGCCCTCTCCTTCACAGATGCTCCTTATGCAAACCACCCATCCTTCACATGCAGAACCAACCTCTTGTAGGGTCATGTTGAAATGCTCATGTGTCGGAAGGCTATGGGAAAGAAATGACATCGTTTTGTCCACCGGGTGACAACTGGCTGTATACACATGGATTGTACACAACTGAATGGATGTATGCAGAATTGTTCATTGTAACACCAAGCTAAATTATTAATGTATCTCCCCCAAATTTCAGGTTTCTATTTCATAAGGCAGTATTGTAAGTATTTTGGGGGTATGCCAAGTCCACTGTTTTGAGGGAGAGATGTGCACGTGTGCCCCATTTTGATGCCAGAAGTACTTTTTGTGAGCAAATACTTAGCTAGGTCATGTGGATATACCCTAGCAATTTTGATACAGCCATGAATGAGCGAGTCAGACAGTACCACACATCTTATATATTATGGTACATTTTGCTGCTGTATGAAATTACTATATTGCTATATTCACTGTATTTACAATGTCTAATATTTCTTTTAAGGTTGTTCATGACATATAAATAATAATATGCATGGAAAATAATGGTTCAGCATTTACTGCAAGCGGACACTCATAAACTGATGCAAAGCTCCTGTTCAGCTGTGCAATCTTTCCCCTTTGTATAACTCACTTCTGTCTGTTGCTATCTGTCGTGATTTCTTTTTATAAGAAGTCTTAATTTTGGACAAGTCCTGCATCTTAGGAGGCCAGAACCAAGGAAGGAAATTTACATGCTGACTGACTCACTTTTGGATATGTGAACAGTAGTGAATCAGTCTTTAAGAGACTCAGTGCCTGTAAGTATGGGGGCAGAAGTTAGGCCCTTTTTACTTGCGAAAAATATGAGTGTTAAATGAGTCTGGTAGGCAACTGACGGTAATGAAGCTACACTGATTATACGGTAGAGTAAGAGAATCAAGGAATGAAGAGCAAGGATGGGGAAAGTGATGAAGCAAGGGAAGAAAAACTGACTCAGAACTTAGTGGTGGGAAGCTGTGACAACATCCTTCAGCTGTCACTGCATTCCTTCTAAAAAGAGAAGAGGGGAAGCTGCTGACAGCACTGCCCTGATTAGATATAAGGATCACAATTCAAGATGACAATATTCTCAGAATATGAGAACATATTCTTCCAGCAAAAACAATGAGAAAATGGGCGAATAATAGCCATAAAGTCCCATCTTCTCTGCAGGCACAGAATGTACTTGGGCAATTGCTGGAACTTAGTATGAATCTGGATCTGTTTCTTTCATACTGTTAATGATTTTCTTCATGTTTTAATGTGGTGAAGACCTTAGGGAGTGCTTTCTTATCTCATATATCTATCTGATTGGCCAGTTGACTGGATGGGACATTGGTTTATTTGCCGGGGTTCTTCTTATGTTCCTTTGAAGTTTGAAGGAGGGTAAACTTGGTAGGCAGTAAACTGAAGAGGCAGTAACCTGAAGTAAACTGAACATGAAAAGTAGCAGTGATCCAAGACCTGATTCTTACATTATGGAAGTGACATTGTTTCAATTTCCCCATGATTCCATTCCACACACTGTTTTGAATAATAAAAAAATTCCTTCCAGTAGCACCTTAAAGACCAACTAAGTTAGTTCTTGGTATGAGCTTTCGTGTGCATGCACACTTCTTCAGATATTCAAAACTGTTTTGAATAATGTAAGAATTCAGAAACCATGTGGAAAAATCAAGCTCTTGTGGGAAGAACAGCAATAACACCAGGGGCCAGATCTGGAGGATGGGGTGTGTAAGAAAGTGGTAACATGACACAGGATGTAACTATGGGAGAAGAATGGCAATCATGTTGCCTGTATATCCCCCTGCATACTTTCCACTCTCCAACTACTACTCCAGAAGCAACAGCTTCTAACTTTCTGCAACAAAAGAAGTGACAAATGGTACAGCCTCTAACATTCCTTATCCTTACAAATATCTACTGTAGAAATATACAGCATCCTGATTCAGCCAGAGATCTGCATGCATAAGCAGTCTTGTGTGCATGTTGCGTTTGGATGAGCATCCTTATTCACATCATCGTGTGTACTTGAGTCCTCATACACTGACTAGATGCATCTTTGAATGAAAATAGGCATCTGTATCATCCCCCGACACCAATTCAACTACTTTCAGTTTTTTGAAAAACATTTCAGATAGTTCTGCATTCTGTAAAATAACAGTGTTTACCTTTTTTGAATATAATTGTGCTAAATCAGATCCCAATCACATTAAGGCATGAGTGAGGAGTACGTGGCTCACCCTGTGTCATTGGGCTCCAACTCCCTTTAATCCCAGCCAGAATAGGCAGTGGTCAGGGATATTGGGAATTGTTGCACAATGACATGGGGGGGCGCTATAGTCTCCCACCCCTAATTTGGAATATTAGTAAACTTTCTGGAAAACTAATTGCCCATGACTACAACTAAAACAAGTTATATGGTCTTTTGTCTGACGTACAAATATTTTTTTAACTTAACATATACATACCCCAGGGTACCTAATTTGAAATATTGTTTCTATCTATGGCAAAAGCAAAAGTTTGTGTTTTACTTCTAAAATATATAGGTTTTCCAGAAATGTTTTTTTTTCTTCTACTCCTTTTGAAGTTTAAACCTAAGTATTGTAAACATTATGCAATATTATTGTACTTTGTATATGAACTGCAGTGGGTGTTTTGCTTTGTTGTCTATTTGAAAAATATAGGGTGAAATCTTTGATCATTCTGATATGGCTTTACCAAATGTTTCTAAATTCTTCCTGGACCGGGCTAAAGAGGAGAGGGAAGCAGCAGAAGCTCTCATACAATATCAGCATGACAGGGGAGGCCTCTACTGTACCAGAGTTATCCAGGTATGTGGCAAAGTTTGTCCTCATGCCAGAGGTTTGACTTCATAAGATGTATGTCTCATGTAACAGATCAAAAAAGAACTCGCACACATATCCCTTATGGTGTGAGCTACATCTGCATTTAGCTACACCTTTTTTCATGTTAGCCTAGAAGCATAAAGTGAGAAGACATGGAGTTTTTTTCTGTCGTGTTTCTGCATGACACCTAGCAGGTTTCATGCCTCTCACAGTGAAATGATAGGGTCAGATTTGGAGCTTGGCTCCCCCCCCCCATACAAATTCAAATTTTCTTTTTTCTTTTTTTAACATTACTGTAACCATGATTTGAGTTCCTCCCCCACTTCCAGAATGTGAATGACATATGTCCATGTGTTAACAGGTATAGAAGTGCTTTCACCCTGCCATCTCTTGCAATTCGAAGCAAATATATATGAAAACTATTTTGTTTTTCTGCTCAAAGGCAACTAATCTGGGAGACCCAGCACAATCCATATCCTTTGAAAATCTAGCAAATTCCATTTGATATTTGTTTAATCTTATGTCTTGTGGACATCCTTCCCTATGCAAGCAAGCAGCACCCACATGAACAGCACCATTCCATGCTTTTAGATCCCATCCTTCCTTCAGGGACCTGAGGGTAGAGTACACGGGTTCTCTCTTTTTTATTGGAGATCTGCATGGATCAATGTTACACTCATGCAATTTTATGCAGCTTTGTAGCAGTATGGGTTGCTACAACCCATTCTAGGCTTTCATTATTTTATTGGCAATGAACATATTTTAGGGATCAATATTATCCACACCAATTATACAAACACTTGGCTAACATATCATCCTATAAAAGCTGTAATAAGCTTGGTGAGCTGCCTTGTGTGCATATATTAATTTTCTATATCTGTATCCCACAAATCCCAAAGATGTTGCTCAGAAGACAGAGGTAAGAGCATTACAGCACAATCAGTTGAAAATGTAGTGGAAACAATTGCGACTTCTACTATTTGCCATCTTTGTTCTGCTCTTTGTGATTCCAGAAACCACCCAGTGTGTTAATAAGCGGTGTTGCGGCAGCTCTGGAAGTAGCCCTAGTACAATGGAAGATGATGGCGGGCCATTTTGAAGAGCTTTATGCTCTGAGTATCAAGAACTCAGACCCTCACACTGCAAGCACAATTAAGAAGCAATTTCTAGCACCCAAGATACAGAAGATCAAGTTGATGGGAGATCTAATTACCAATGCTCGTAGGCTTAGGAATGCCCAAGATAGCAGAGGTGACCTTGAGAACTATCTTATAGACCGTCTGCAAAAAGAACTAAAGATTGGGACCGATTCAGAAGCACACTGCAGTCTCCATGCACCATTTCAGAAATGTACAAGAGCTGCAAATGAGCTACAGCTTCTGCGAGAGGAGTATCTTCAGCCCAAGAATGGGATAAGGCCAAAATACCAAGGCCAGTGTTGCTCCCTCTCTCAGCCTCGGTGGAAGGACTTGCGGGAAAGAGATCAAAGGCAGGAGCACAAATGGCATTAGATTGGCTGGGATATGAAGTATGCCACTGCTGAGCAGTGCTATGATATTCATACATCTCTAAATTGTCCCGGAATAGTTGTCTATAGGTTGACATGATTTGTGAAAACAGTCCCCACAAACAGGGTAACTGTACCATCATGATTTGGTCATTGTTGATTATTTTGTTCATGATACTATGTTTGAAAAGGCAGTTATTCCACCATGGACTGCAGTCCTTTCTATGAGTTCAGGAACTCCTTACCTTCATCTAAAAGTTATACTAACTCTTACCCACAATATTGAGCTCTAGACTATCATGTATCTAGTATAGTCAGGCATTATGTTAGCTTGAATAAGTGCATAAATGATAACCTTGTATTTTTCTACTATGTAGTAAGGGTCTTTTATAATGCATTCCTTTAAAATAACAAGATAAATTAGATTTTAATATTTCAATGGTTGCCTTGCTAGAAGTTTATTAACCTTACAGAGACTTCTATTTTAGTGTATATCCATTTTTATGCTTTTTTTATATTGCCACATAGCTTAATGTAACCACAATAAAATTGTTTACCTTGGTGCATTGTACTTACATTTTTAAGGTGGTAGTTTAGTACGAAATATTTTACTACATATTTGATATGCCTGCAATAGCAGTGATAATAAATGTTGAAAATTTAAAAAGAAAATATATCTATCTTTTGTAATTTTTCATGATCAGCCACATGTTATGCTGCTGTTGGGAAGAAGCCATATACATGAATAAGGCTTTTTAATAAATGAATTCAGCACACCCTCTGCAGTCACAGTGCTTAACCATGCTTGTTTTCCATAACACAGAGGGGTGTTCAGGGAGCAGGTTTAGAGACCTTAATTCCCATATGTGGAGTTCTGTCATTCTCATGGGTGAAGATCCTGTACTAGGACACTGCTTTAATGGGAGAGAGGGGCACATTCTGTCCTCCACCCCTGACAAATTACCACTAGTAGTGATTCTGTCATCGTATGTAATATGTCTCTGCACAGAAATCCATTTCACTTTAATAAGTGCTTAATGATGTCTAGATTGTGCCCAAGATAAAATATCATAATCAAAACTCCTTTGTAAGATTTAATTATTGGCATTGCTCCCTTGTCTCTAACACAATTGGTGGTATTATTATTATTATTATTATTATTATTATTATTATTAAAATTTGTATACCGCCCTGTACCTGTAGATCTCAGGGTGGTTCACAGGATAAAATCACAGTATAAAAACACCAAATACATAATCAAAATAAAAACAAAAATAGTAAATAATTGTTCAAAAGGAATTGCAATGTTTTGCCTTCTTGTTTATGAGGACAAAAAGAAAATCTTATCTTTTCACTGGACCAGTCCTGCCAATAGTAAGTTTGAGGGTGTCAAACATTTTAGTGACTGCATGTGAATGGTTGCAGATATACTACCTTTGCTTTCCAGAGCAGCTGGAATATACAGTTATGTAGGGGAGCAGGGAGGGAGTCAATAGCAGACCACACTGGGACGTCTCATGTTTCGGCACTGGGGTACAAATAGGTAGTGGCAGTACAGAATCAGAATTAGGTTAAACTTAGCTAGCTTTACGACATTACGTTAACAGAAAAAGATGATAATATACTGTGACTACACTCAGCATCTTTAACATAATGCTTTAGAACTGGATGAATACATAACTCCCACTTTAAGCTCTGTAGAAAGTAAGTTAATTTTATTCCTCAAAGAGTAACTTTTATTTTAACACCAACCAAATGAAGCAGGGGGATAGTTTTGTTGAGCTAGTTTTGTTGACCTCAATCAAACTATAATACTTAACATCAGTTGGATAAATATTTTGCATATGCTAATAATCCGTTCTGAAGTTCAACAATTATTCACAAATCCAAGTTTTAATGTAATTTCCATTTCACAATTCCAGTGCATAGCCTCAGTTTCTTAAAGCAGCATGTTTTGTGGAAGGGAGCAACATGGAAGACGGGAATTTTCTGTGGATAAGTAGTGTGCATCTAAGTTAGTAAAGATGTGACTGCATGAAAACTGGCCTTCCAGGCTTGTAATGTCATGAAGATTATCCTGAAGTAGCAAATGCAGTGTCAACAACCATGCCATCCCTTCCTTAATTGTAGAGTCATAAGCCATACTATATGGAGCAAGGAACTCTTAATCTAGCATGTTGAGAAAGACTGATCCAAATAATTCTTAGATGGGTTGTTCCAACATTGTAGGCCAAAACTTAATAACTTGTAATAAGTTTAACTCCTGTTAGCTCACAATCTACAAGTGGCTGGGGCAACCCAGTCAGATGGACAGGCACAAATTATCTGTTTGTATCGCAGCAGGTCCTATTGAACTAATTGGTACTGTACTTTCTTCCAAGTATAGGCTGAGAGTTTATTTCTGATGGCTTTCCTCAGATTATCCTTCCGACCTAAATTTGTCCCTTGCATCTTAAATTATCCAGATGCTATTAACTACGGAGAAACTATTCCTCACAGGCCCACAATATATTTCAGGCAGCTCCCGTATTCATTCTGTTTTACTCAGTTTCCATACATAGATGAGAAATAACATTAAAACAGTGAGCCTTGAACAGTCTATGATTAAACCTCTCCATTCTAAGCACACTGAAAATCAGTGTCACGTAGTGGACGGAGTGTCTGCCTTAGCCTGAGGACGCTGAGGTTCATATCTTCTCTCTTTACAACCATGAAGCTTCTTAGGTAGCCTTAGGCAGATTACTACACCCCCACACACCCCACCCCACCTCTCTTACCACACAGGCTTGTTGTTTGTATGAGAGAGAGAAAAGGCAAACTGAATATATGCTGCCCTGAACTCCTTGGAGAAATAGTTGGATATGAAATAAGATAAATAAAACTACACTCTCTGGTTTATTTGTTAAGTTTGTTGCATTTAGTCATAGCTCCTTCATGGAGGATAAGACCACTAGTCACAATGGCCATATGCTACCTCCAGGATCAGGTAAGCATGCCTCTGATTAACAGTATGGTGAACACCAGCAGGAGAGGGTGACTCTCCTCATGTTCTGTTTGTAGGTTTCCTAGAAGCACCTGATTGGCTTCAGTAGAAAAAAAAGGATGCTGGTTTAGATAGGCCTCTGGTCCAGCAGGGCAGCCATCGAGTTCACTGGAGAATACTGCATTGGCCCACATGGTTATAGTTCAAAAAACTCTGCATCCTTTATACCAGATATTACCATCAGAACATATTATAGCCTACTGGAAGCTCAATTGTAACAGACCAAAAAAGACAAAAAGAAGACATCCGTTTAAAATAAAGGAAGATTTCACCTGCTAGCTACTGGATCATTTTAGAAAGAGAGAGGGAGCATCCCCTAGTGGACCATAAGTATAAAGCAATATTGAAAGAGTGTTGGTCTGCTAAGATACCAATCTTCGTCACTTTTCAAAAGGAATCCATACGAAACCTCACTCATTTTGAAGCCAGCCTGAGCAGTTACTGAGCTTTTGAGTGTTGACTTTTGTACAGACGTCCGGCAATTAATCTTGGGCTTCCGTTTGAGCCTGTGTTTAGCACACACATTTCAAGAATCATGGACATGTGGTTTGTTCATATATATCTAAAAGCTGACTGCAAAATAGTTTGCAACAACATACCACTGACTAGCTACTTCTACATATAAAAAGTGTTGACCCTTACATGTGCTATATTTGATGAAGAGAAAGAAATGGATACATCTATTTTTCTTGAGGTCACTGTGGTAAAGGAGACTAATGAATATTAGTCTTTTAGTGCAGCAGCAATTGTGCTTTGGAACTCCCTGCCTATTGACATTAGGCAGGCACCCTTGCTATATTGTTTTGTTGTTGTTTAGTCGTTTAGTCGTGTCCGACTCTTTGTGACCCCATGGACCAGAGCATGCCAGGAACTGTGTGTGTGCACTGCTTAGAATTTTATGATTAAGCAGCACACAAGGTTTTCAAAATAAAAATAAAATATTGCAACATAACCTCCTGTTTTTTCCATACATACATACCAGGGTGTTGCACATAGCATAAGAGGTAAAGGTAAAGGGACCCCTGACATAGGTGGGATAAAATTTGCTGCCCTTTACAGCAACAGGTTTCTTCCCACTATATCTCCTTATTCTGGTTCTGATATGGGGAGACACCTTGAAATAGTGCAGTAAGCCGGGAGGTGGTTAAACTGTGACCTTGTCCATGTTGGAGAGGACAGGACTCAAACACCCATCATCTCTGACCATTGCTGGCAGGGGCTGCTGGGAGTTGCAGGCCAAACAGTATCCATCAGGCCACAAGTTAGCCATCCCTGATCTAAGGGGCATAAATAACCAGCATCATGTCTTTGCCGAACGCAACAGATCTGGTTCCTATTTACAGCTAGATGGACTCACTAGAATCAAAGACCTAGGAGAGCAACTACATATCACAACAACCTTGCTGCATATAATACACCAAGTGCCTCCGGCTGCAGTCCTATACATGCTTAAAGGTAAAGGTAAAGGTACCCCTGACAGTTAAGTCCAGTTGCGAATGACTCTGGGGTTGTGGCACTCATCTCGCTTTACAGGCCAAGGGAGCTGACGTTTGTCCGCTCCGCAGACAGTTTTTCCGGGTCATGTGGCCAGCATGACTAAGCCGCTTCTGGTGAACCAGAGCAGCGCACGGAAACACCATTTACCTTCCTGCCGGAGCTGTACCTATTTATCTACTTGCACTTTGATGTGCTTTCGAACTGCTATGTTGGCAGGAGCTGGGACAGAGCAACAGGAGCTCGCCCCATCACAGGGATTCGAACCGCCGACCTTTTGATCGGCAAGCCCAAGAGGCTCAGCAGTTTAGACCACAGCGCCACCCGGTTCCTCCATGCTTACATGGAGGTAAATCCAACGGAACACAGTGGGACTTAACTCCCATTTAACATTTTACAGCTGATCACTTTGCCATTGCCTGTCCTTCCCACACGTCTGGAAAAGTTGCTATCCTTATTTAGAGGATCTCTGCACCCCCTTTAAATTTCCGATCCTCCCCAATGGAGCTATTGGAACCCCACTTTATTGGGTTGCAACAGCAGCCCTGTATCTTCAGCTGCTAGAAACTGTTGCAACCTCAAGATTGTTAGGTCTTCGGTGGATATTCACTGAAGACAGGGTTTTCATAACTGTGACTGAAAAGCTCAAGCAGGCAGCTGGAAGGGACAGCTTAGGCTGCAGGGAAGCCTGGATGGGAAAGCAGATAATTTAGGAAAACGGACCCTTTTTTTGGCCAGTGTGAAGAAGTGTCTTCCTGCGCATTATGAAAGTGCATGAAACATGCCACGCCAGTGATCAACGTGCAACAGCAGGCCTGAGGCTTCTCTACCCTCGCTATAACAAAAAAATCAGAATCTGTTACTTGATTTATGGGCAATTTGAAGTAAACCAGTTTGGGTTTTTCCCCTCCCAATTGTTTAACAACGATCACAAAAAACTTATCCGCTTCCTCAACTTATACTTCAGGGATTTGTCGGGGTTCCACATGGGCGATTGTGTGTGTGGAGCAACTGTGAGCTCAGTTCAGTTCTGGTACTCAAACAAACCCCTGGTCTCGGAGTGGTTTAAGCGTCTGCCTCTTGCACCCAGGTCTGGTTATCGGAAAACAAAGTCGATTCCACAAGCCTGAAGTTTGCCTGCTCCTGGGTTCCTGTATCAGCGCCATCCAGCTCCACTTAAAACGTGTTTAATTCACGTGTCAAGTCAAGTTCAACTGGGCTTACTTCTTAGAGCTCCCAGGAACCTTCCTCACTCCACCCCAGAAAGAGCCACACTGGCTGCTTGGTGGTGGAGATTTACCCCTACAATAGTGCGATCTGATACGTGCCCACTGCCTTTATTGAGGCTAGCTCAGTGTGCATTGAATAGCAGCCTCGGTAGGTGTAATACTTAGGACACCGAGCTCTCCACCCCACCCGCACCCGGCAAAGTAGCTAGAGAAGAAAAAGGAACACGCTTTGGATAAGGTCCATTTTCTCCCACTCGGAGCCCGAACGAAAGTTCCTACACGACTTGTTACACGACTCCATTCCCTGTCAAAAGTGCGCAATGCGATCCTAGGCTCACTTTGGGGCATTAGAGGCCTGGTTTCCCCGTGCGCCCCCCCTCCACCTGTGGCTGGGATTTTTACAGTTGTGGAACTCCTTCCTGCGATTAGAATTGGTTGGTTGGCTGCAGGTTAGCGATCGTGCGCACCGGTGTGTCCCCTCCCCCTCCGCCCATATCTAATATACACACAGAAAGAAATGCCGCGCTAGCGCAAATTGGATTTTAAATGTACATCATCGCTGCCTTCGGGGGTCCAGATGTCTCCTGTCTGCGAATCGGTCACATCGGAATATTCGGAATAGAGGCGACTCAGTCGCAGCGACTGCAGTGCGAAAGTTCTAACTGGAATGAATAGTGACCCGCCCGCTTAGCGACCTGCTCGGCTCTTATTAGACGCCCTTCGCTGGTGTTGGCGTCGAAGCCATAGAAGCAAACAGGAGAGAGGTGATCTCCATTCTGATGGGGAGCTGGCGGGGGCGAGACGCAGAAAACTGGCGTGGCGAGGAGAAGGAGCTGGCTTCGGTCAGATATAATCAGAAATAATCTGAAGATGCCTCTTCTTTTCTCACCCCACCTTTTCAAAATCCTGCCTGCCGTTTGTCCGAAAGGGGGATAGGTATCCTCACAATCCCACAGAAGGTAAAGCCATTAAGTGGGAACGTTTACAAGAACGCTTTCATCTTTTCTTATCTTTTTTTCTTTCTTTTAAAGAGCTGATGGTGTAAACCTGGTTTATTTTGAGCCACAACACTTCTCAAATCAGAGGAAACTGATATCGAAAGAAATAAAAGGCACAAACCGTAGTCCCGCGGATTTCAATGCAAGGCGTTTTAAAACCCTGGCTTGATTTGTTGCAAGTGAGTTTCTAAGAAGTATTTCTCTTTGGCTGGGTCATGCTCCTACTGGAGGAAAAGCACACTCATGCCCCTGAAATCGTTAGCGCACGTCGGTTCATGAACGGAATCGGGGACATTAACAGAGAACTCTGAGATAAACGATTTTTTTGTGAAGCAACACACACACACAATATCATTAACACCTGATATTACAAATTCAGATCATCACCTCCCAACAAAGTAAAATAAAATAAAAAGCATAGGAACGTGAAACAAAACGAAATCGTTCCATAACACGGTTACTTCGATGGGAAAGCCCAGGAGAGCCGTTTCCAAACGGTGAAAACTGTTATTTAAGCATTTAGAGGAGAAAACCATTCTCCTAGAACGCCTTCACAAACCAATCAACATAATTGCCGCGTTATTTATTTTATGATCCCTGAAAACCCCCAGATTACGATCTCTCTCACACACTCTTGTAACAGTAAGGTCGTTCCCCCCCCCCCACCTTTCGCTATATATTTGGGTTGTACAGTAACTTCTTGGACGGATGGTTAATATAAATCGTTGATTACTTGTGGAGAGAGAAAATAACAGCCTCGAACAAAACCAAAAATCAAAACACAAACTATTAAACTGGCAAACACCCCCTCCTTATTACATATCTGCCTTTATGCGTTTCGCAAATGACCCAAGGAGCCCGTGCAGCACTTTTTAAACGAATTAAAACCATGGCGCGATCCTTTTTCAAGAATGCCATCTGGGCAAGTGGGAGCGGGAGATCTCACGCAGAAAATAAAGTTTTGCATTAAAGCGAAGCGCATGTAATCCCCCCGCCCGCTCCCCCTCGAGGCTCTCTCTCGGACGGCTGCTGTTTGACATTTGCAGCCACTTTCCCCCAGCCTTTTGCCGGACAGGGACTTTCGCCGCC
The DNA here is from genome assembly GCF_965112155.1 of Podarcis liolepis. NCBI lineage: Eukaryota > Metazoa > Chordata > Lepidosauria > Squamata > Lacertidae > Podarcis > Podarcis liolepis. Next base: position 72,391,810 of record NC_139554.1, read on the forward strand.
GTCCAATCCGGGCGAGGCTCCCTCTCCCCTCCCTCCCCTCCCGCCCCCTGCGAGACCCCGGCGACTGGCTCGGCGAGGCCGAGGGATAGGCCGGCAGGTGGAGCAGAGGTGGCCTCGGAGCAATGCCCACCCCCGCTTCTGGGATAAATAGAGCGGTTTGGATGGCATCCGCGACGGGCATTTCGCTTTCCCCATGGCAGGCTGAGCAGAGCAAGGGGGAAAGGGGGACCAAGAGTGAATGAAGCCCCCTTTCACAGCAAGCCAGCGCCTCCCTCTCCTGTCTGACCCGGGAAAAGAAGCGCACCGACGTCTGGCTCTGCTGGAGTCGTCAGGATTGAAGCCCGCTCGCCCCCTCGGGGTTCTTTGAAGCCAGGCGCTGAGCTCAGGGGTGGACAATCCGGCCCCCTTTCTCGTCCTCTCTTTCTCTCGCTCTCCCTCCCTCCAGCCTCTGTGGAGTCATTCCTCCTCCGCCGCCTGCGCCCATGGACGTGCTAGGCCACATGGAGATCACCGACGGCTCGCTCTGCTCCTTCTCGGCCGCCGATGACTTCTACGACGACCCCTGCTTCAACACGTCGGACATGCACTTCTTCGAGGACCTGGACCCCCGGCTGGTGCACGTGGGGGGCCTGCTGAAGGCCGACGAGCACGGCCACCACCACGGCCACGAGGACGAGCACATCCGCGCGCCCAGCGGGCACCACCAGGCGGGCCGCTGCCTGCTGTGGGCGTGCAAGGCGTGCAAGAGGAAGACCACCAACGCCGACCGCCGCAAGGCGGCCACCATGCGCGAGAGGAGGCGGCTCAGCAAGGTCAACGAGGCCTTCGAGACGCTCAAGCGATGCACGTCCACCAACCCCAACCAGCGCCTGCCCAAAGTGGAGATCCTGCGCAACGCCATCCGCTACATCGAGAGCCTCCAGGCGCTGCTGCGCGAGCAAGAGGACGCCTACTACCCGGTGCTGGAGCACTACAGCGGCGACTCGGACGCCTCCAGCCCCCGATCCAACTGCTCCGACGGCATGGTGAGTTTCAGGTTTCCGCGCAAACGCAGGCCGTCTGCTTGGGTAGGTGGGCCGCCTTGGGCTTGACTTGGCTCCCATGCCTATGAGAAGCAGGCAGCCCACAGGGGCGATTTCTATCTTTATGATAGCAAAACGGGTATCTCTTAAAAGCCTGTTGGTCATGTAAGTGTTAAAGGTGCAGGAGTTGTGCCTGAAATAGAACGGCCGTTCTAACACTCTGTGCCATGATCTAGGGAGGGAACGGAGGTGAGACGCTTTCCCCTTTAGCCCAAAGAAGCTTTCTCCTTTGCCTTTAGCCAAACCAAGCCCAAGAATCTTATTTTCAGTGTCATGACAAAGCCAAGTCACTACACACCCTGAGCATGCAATGAGTTTTCTCCCACCTCTGAGTAATCACAGTCCCTCATTGGAATGTAGACCAGAAGAACTGGGGGCATCACTTCCTAGAAGGCTTAAGCTCCCCACATCTCTTTTCAAATAAATGAAGGCTTCACCTCTATGCGCACCATCTTCTGGGAGGAAGCACCATTCAGATCAGTGGGTTAAAACACTGAGCATCCTGCTTTTATCACTAGAAGCAGAGAGAAAACTTGTTTTTTGTACTCTGATTCCCCTGGGAGAAAGGACCACCCTCTTTTAATCTTTGTGTCTTAAGAGTACAGGGAATTTTTTTATTTTTATTTTTGCTACCCTGGAGTAGTCCTGTTTCTCCAGAGAACAGAACATCCTCTGGGTAACATCTTTGTCCACATATTAGCCTTCTGCTGTGCCCTGGTCCCATTGAGTGGTTTCCTTGGCACAGTGTAGGAGATTTCTTCTCTTTCTCTTGGGGATCGTGGTGACATGGCTCCTCCAGTATACTCTCAGGGAATCTGGGATACAAGGGGGGAACTTCTCTCTCTTCTGGTACTATTAGAGTAGATAGACCTAAGTGATCAGAGGAGGGAAAGCAATTTCTTTCTCAGGCCATAATGAACTAGTTAGGCTGCAAGCATAAACCCAAATGAATTCTGCGTAATTCAATTCTCAGTGAATAAGCACTGAATTGGGACACCTAAACCACCACTTTTATTCATTTAGTCATGAACTCTATGAACACAGGCTCCCACTGGGACATACAATTCAATGAATACAATAATACAATAAAAAGCAATCAGCAACATACAACACTGCGGCACCCATGCAGTTTACTGATCAAACTGCAAACCGAAGAACCATAAATATTGCTCTGTCACTTTGCTGCTACAGAATGACATGAATACTTTTCTGAAGTTCATGTCCCCTTGTCCTCCCAGGAGATAGTGCTCTTGCAAGGAGTACTGTAATGACTTTATGCTTGGAGAAAGAAACAATAGCCTTCTTGCTTGGTTCTGCTGTGATTTCTTGACACTTGGGAAAGAGATACTCGCTTCTATGTAATAAAGTTGGGTTTTTGAGACAGTGGCTGGTAGCGTATATCAAGCTCTGATCTCATGCGGCCCTGCAGAAAAGGGGCAGTTGAAAGCACATGCTTCTATAACCATGGAGTACAACCATCTTTAGAGGGCAGCCATTAAAACGTTTTAGTACACAACCAGTGTTATTTACTATGCAAACCTATACATGAGTGGAACGTGACCTGCTAATCCAGGACTTATTTTATTTCTGAGCAGATATGTGCAAGACTGCAGTTTGTTTGGGGCTATAATGGGACGGATAGGACTGTGGCAAGATATTCAGCGACTGGCTATAGCTAGTGGTGATGTACAAAGCAGTGAGGACCATATCTTGCATTGTGCTAATGGTGGCTAGTGGCCTCATGACAAACTGTGCAGGTGTTAGGTGGTGGAGGAGGAATGCACCAAAGAGAGGCAATGTTTATCTATGAGAGAGAGAGAGAGAGAGAGAGAGAGAGAGAGAGAGAGAGAGGTATTGAGTGGTAACCAACAGCATGCATTAGGGACAGAGGCAGGGAGAGGGACAGAGTCCAGTGCTTAGTACAGGAAATGGGAGAGATTTAAGTGAAGTGGAATTTGCTACTCAAAAATTACCTGTTGCCTTCTTGTTCCATTGTATTCCTTACAACGGTGAGTGAACAAGCTTCTTCTTTAAATCCCAGCATACTGAGGTGACTGGAGCATTGAGTTTGGATGTGGCAGGTATAGATACAGAATCATCCTCAGGTTTATTGGTTCATCTCAGTCCCAGTGCATTCAAAGGGTTGTACATAAGGGGACATAAGCGTAGTCACACATAAGAAGTCATGACAGGAATTTATACAGTTGCTGAATTTGTCGCTTGCCAAATGTAGTAAAGAGCAAATATGTGTTAGAAGCCAAGAGTCTTAAGCATAATGAGGAAACCATAAACAAAGAGGTTAAAGGCTCGTAAAACCCTTTAAGGCAGGCATGGTCAAACTTGGCCCTCCAGCTGTTTTGGGACTGCAATTCCCATCATCCCTGGTCCTGTTAGTTAGGGATGGTGGGAGTTGTAGTCCCCAAACAGCTGGAGGGCCAAGTTTAGTCCATGCCTGCGTAAGGTGACTTTCTTCCCCTTTTCATTTAAAGGGCTGGATTGTTATACGTGTGTTTCCTGGAGCAGACACATAAAGTGTGAATGACATGTGTACACCCTTAAGCACTCCTATACACATTTGGACACCTGGTAGCCCTGATCGTATTTCTGACCTAATGTCTTGGTTTTGTTTCCAGCTGGATTACAGTGGACCCCCTTGCAGCTCCCGCAGAAGGAATAGCTATGACAGTAGCTACTATACAGAAACACTAAATGGTAAGTATCTGCCTCGTAAGAAATACGTTATTCTATATTATGCTCTCCAAACACAGGATACACTCACAGACTTTGTTCTCCTTTTTACCCATGTGTGGGTATTCTGAAGCTCGTTTTTTAAATTTCAAATATTATTATTATTACTTTTACCACTCTGATCATTATTACTATTATTATTTTGATGGATGCCTTTTAATGTAACTTGTACATTACATTTTTTAAATTATATACCACAATCTTCTTTTTTTTAAAAAATTGCAATTGGACTGAAACTTTAAAATTATTGAGTGCTTTTTTGCCTTCAAAGGCCATTGTACAGCTTATATTAATCTTTATTTATTGTTGTGTTTGCTTATTACTTTTTCACTTCACCTTTCCTCCCAAACGGAGACCACAGTGTCATGCATGCAATACAACATAATAACAAAATAAAACACTAAAGCACTCATATATAAAAACTGTAATAAAACAATGATACATGATCCAGCATTCAGAGTTTTGAAAACAGCAGCCCCAATCGCCCTTCACAGAAGGCTTGGGGGGGGGGACACAGTGTTTTTTAGCTTTTGGCAAGAAGATGCTATCTGTGTGGAGGAAGTTTCCAGTGGGGGAGTGTGCCACAGACAAGGTAGCAGCTGTGGGCAGGATGGGAAGTGAGCCCTCCCACTTATTAATAAATAAACCTTTTAAATAACTCATTTGGCTTTTAATTTCCATTGACACCTCTCAGAACTGTACGGGGCCTGTTGATTCAGATATGAATAGGTGTGTGTTGTTGTCAGTGGGGACTCAATAGCTTCTCCTTGGTACTGCTTCTGAGACTCCCTGATCTCCTTGTCCTCAGATTCAAAGCAAGGGAAGAGTTCGGTCATTTCCAGCCTAGATTGCTTGTCGAGCATCGTGGAGAGGATTTCGACAGACAGCACTGCCTGTGCCAGCCTGTCCACGGTCGAAAGTGGAACCGAGGGGAGCCCCTGCTCACTCCAGGAAGGGGCTAGCCTGAGCGACCCTGCAGCCCAAATCTCCTCTCCAGCTACCTGCACCCCTCTCCCTCAGGACAATGTCAGCAGCAGCAGCAGCAGCAACCCCATCTACCAAGTGCTATAAAGCCATAGGGGACAGAAACTGCCAACAGGAGTGGATCTCAGCCGATACACTTAAGCCTGCCTTCCGAAGATCGAAAAAGACAGTACTTGTGGGTTTTTGGTTTTCCTTACCAGTTTTAATCTGTATCTAATGATTCCAAGCTTGCATTACTTCAAAATACACTTATTTATTGGTTATAAACGAAAGCTATTTGTATATAGAAGAACTTTAGAATTGCATACCATGAAATGGCTAATGTTGAATCTGTGCTTTTAAAAAGGGGTATCCTTAAGTTTGAGGGTCTTCTCAGATCCTGTGAGGAATAAACTCTTGAGGCGAACCTGCACAAAGGTTGCTTAACTACCACTGATTTCAGTCTGACTTGGCCTACAATCCTATGTCCACTGACGTGGGGTTAGGCCCATGTAAGTAACTCAGTGGGACTTACTTCTGAGGAGGCATGCATAGGATTGCACTGTTAAGCAACCTAAGGCTGCACTCTTCTTATACACACTTGCCTGGGAGTAAGCCTCATTGGAATCAGTGGGACCTAATTCCAAGTAGACACATTATAGGATTGCAGCCTTCCTTTCTCCTCAGAAACATAGACATCCACGTATATTTTTTAAAAAAAGGTTGTGGACCATTTTTTAAAATACTTATTTTGTATACTTGTAAATAAGAGCTGCTTTGCAAAAAAAGAGAAAAGATTCAAACAAAACAACCCAAAAAAATGTACGTATTTAATGTTGCTTGGTTTGTCGTGCCAAACTTTAACTTTATATATTTATACAATGTGGATGCTGAGAATGTTTTCAACAGTATTCTAAATAAAGAACCTTATTTATAAAACTGCTGGAGTTATTCTGCCTTTGGTTAAGGAATTTCCTTTTTTTATTTTTTAGGTTTTCAGTTTTACAATTACATTATTTTCCATTCTTATACAGTAGTTCTTTTAGACTTCCCACGCAGCATTCCATAACATTTCTTTGTACATCTTGCTTAGTTGTATACATTAATTCCTTCACCTTATTTCCCACATTTTCATAACCTTAATATTGTCAACTGTTGGTCACAAGGTATCCCCTACCTGAAATTTATACAGTGGTACCTTGGTTTACAACCATAATCTGTTCCAGAGGTCTGGTTGTAAACCAAAACAGATTGTAACCCAAGGCGCGCTTTCTCCAATGGGGCCTCCCCCCCAAAAATTGGTTGTAATATTTAAAAAAATGGGTTGTAATTTTTTTTTAAGGGACACACACTTCAGGGTTTGACGTGGTTGTAATCCAAAGCAGTTGCAAACCAAGATACCACTGCATTTGAGATCAATTTTTTCTAAATACTCCCCTAGATACTTCCACTAACTCCTCGTCAGTTTGTCTCTTGATTTCTTATTTTAGATGGCATACTTGCAAGCTCTGCATATTCAGTTAATTTATTTAACAATTGTTCTTTTCCTGGAGTCTCTCTTTGTTTCCAATATCTTGTGCATACTATCCTCGCAGCTGTTGTGGGCTTTTGTGGTAACTCATTCCCAAGAATACCTAGAAGGAATTCTTCCGGTTTCTTGGGGAATGTGAGTTAAACCTTTTTACACCATTTTCCAAAATTCCTTTGTCCGGATGCATTTGCACCATAAATGAATCTGTGTCTAGGCATTTCCAACAAAGTTTTGAACCTCTTTTGTACATTTTGGTCTATTTAACCGGTGTCAAATACCATCTATACATGCAGAGAAGTTCACTGTTGAATTCCATAATTTTTCCTACATAACAATTTCAATTTTATGCCCAATATCAATAGCCAATTTTATCCTTGCCTCCTTTATGAGTTCATCTTTGGTCTCCCATTCTAACAATAATTTATATATTTTTGAGATTAGTTTTTTGTTGGGCCCCAAATCACTTTGTTCAAATTCTGAAGCTTCTTGAATGAATCCTCTTTCTTTATCTTTTCTAATCATCTCCTTTGTTTGAAAATATCGAAACCAGTCAGGTATCCAGATAGGTATCTTTTGCCTATCTCTTAGTTTTATATTGCCCTCTTTGTATTAAAGGATGTCTTTATACTTTCCCCAAGTCCTATCCATATTTAACCCTTTTACTGCAACTGCTTCTACCAGTGAAATCCAACCGGGAGTCAGTCTTTCTAGGATTTCTTTATGTCTCATCCAGACCTTATATAAACTTCTTCTAATCGCATGATCATAAAAATCCTTGTGAACCTTAATTTTTTTGTACTATAGCTACACGTGCCACCCATAAATCAGATTGGTCTCTTCTAAAACCAATACATTCACATCCTTCAGTTTTATCCATTCTTTCACGCAGCTTAGACAGGTTGCTTCATAGTAAAATTTCAGATCTGGGAAAGCAACCCACCCCCTTTGCTTTTCATCTATTAATATTTTATTTTTATCCTTGTTTTTTTCTTTTGCCATAGGAAGTTTAATATATCTTTTTTCCATTTTGTAAAGCAGTTGGAGTTGGATATTACAGGTAATGATTGAAATAAAAATATCATTTGGGGCAGGACATTCATTTTAATTACAGATCTCCTGCCCAGAAAAGACAGGTTCAGGCACTCCCATTTTTGAAAGTCTTTTTTCATTTCAGTCCACACTCTGTTATAGTTGTCTTGAAATAAGTTCAGATTTTCAGATGCAATCCAGACTCCTAAATATTTAATTCTCTTTCCCACTTTGATTCCTAAGTCATTTCCCAATTCTTTCTTTGTTTGGTTATTTATATTCTGAGTTAGCATTTTATTTCTCTCTTTATTAGTATAAAATCCCACCAGGTTGCTGAATGTTATAATAACTTCCAAGATCGTTGGTAGGCTTTCTGAAGAATTCTCTACTGTTATAACTACATCGTCTGCAAAGGATTTAAATGTATATATTCTCTGTCCTATCCATATGTCCTTTATTCTCTCTTCCTCCCTTATCTTTCGTGCAGGTACTTCCAATACCAGATTAAACAATACAGTGGTACCTCTGGTTACGTAGTTAATTCGTTCCGGAGGTCCGTTCTTAACCTGAAGGGGCACCCTTGTCTAGTACCTTTTAAAACTTGAAATTCTGAGAATGTTTTCAACAGTATTCTAAATAAAGAACCTTATTTATAAAACTGCTGGAGTTATTCTGCCTTTGGTTAGGGAATTTCCCCGTTGCTTTCAGTACAGTGTTAGCAAATGCACTTCTCATTCAGTGAAGAATATTCACTCTCCCTATATAAGAATAAGGTGAATTACAGTGCAATTCTACTTTGAAGTAAATTCAGTTGACTTCAATGGGACTTACACCAAGGTGTAGGAGATTGTAGATTGATTCCATCCTTCTCTCATTGATGATATTGATGGCCATTGGCTAGGAAATCAAGGCTGCGAGTTCTCGCTGTGTGTGGCCACAGTCTATAGTACACCATCTTCAAGATAATTTAGTCAAAAGGTATGATGTCATAGAATTGTAGCATTGGAAGCATCTAGTCCAACTCTCTGGTATGTAGGAATCTCAACAAAAGCATCCACAATAGGTGGTCATTTATTAATAAATTCATTTAAGACTTTTGATAATTCTATTCTCTAATGACATTCTAGGTAACAACCAGGCTGCAGTTCAATCCATACAATGTTTTGCTAATGGCTGTAGAGCAGGAGGTGCTAACCAGATGTTGCCTTCCAGATGTTGCTGAACTACAGCTCCCTTCATCCCTGGCCAATGGCATGCTTTTGCCAAATATATGCATTTTTTTGTAAACACAGGTTAGTTAGAAAACTGCATCACAAAATTTGGATACGTGTGAATTTCAAAGGATGGTTATGTTTTCGGTTCTCATATTGTTTTGGAAAGTGCAAGTTTGATAAATTCTGATTTAAATGCAAACCAAATGGAATATCTCGCCCATCCCTACTTCAAATTGCAGAGCCCCTTTCACCGATGTGCTGCTTTTGTGTGAGCTGGCACAGAAGTTAACACTGAGGACCTTTTGAAGCATATTGGGCTTCTTATTCATGAGCAGATCATATACAATAGAGATGGAGCTCTTTTAAAGTTCTTCAATACTATGAGAATCTTTCCTTTTTTTGTTTCGTTTTGGGTAATTATCAAGCTCTGGAGACTTTTTCTATTGTTGCTTGTGTGTGTTCTGTGTAAATAAATATCTGTCATTTTGTAAGTGAGATAAATGTTTGAGGGTCACCACATATTATTGTTGTTTTCTTGATTATTATTTTTACCATAGCTACATGTTACTTTAATCACTTTAAATGTATGAAGTACCGTATTTTTCGCTCTATAACACGCACCCGACCATAACACGCACATAGTTTTTAGAGGAGGAAAATCCGTAGGCATGCCACCCGTAGGCATTCCCTCCATAACACGCACAGACATTTCCCCTTACTTTCTAGGAGGAAAAAAGTGAGTGTTATGGTGCAAAAAATACGGTATTTTAAACTCCTTCTTCAACTGAAAAAGGCCCCCAGAGTAGCTTACCATGATCAGGACTAAGATGGTCCCTGCCCTTAGGCTTACAATCTAAAAGGCCCGGCACAAAAGGAACAGGAATTGGGAGGGAGGAGGAAAATAAGGAAACACAGGCACTAGTTCTTAGTTCAGAGTTCTTTCTTATCATTGTTAACAGGGAGGGTAAGCAACATCTCTGCAGATTCGTCTTCTCTGGCCAATGGATGTTGCCAGGTTGGTATCTTCCTTGCCATGACATTATAATATATTTGTACTTTCTTACGAGGAATTGGACAGAAATTGCAGCAAAATTTTGATTCACCGCCTTTGGTCGCTTTTTTAATTTTACACTACCGCTTACTGAAAGCAAGTAAAATTGCAGCACGTGAAGCTGCAGCCCTGAAACTCTCAGTCAGAATATTTGTGTTCGACAATGAACACCCTGTTCTACAAGTATTCCCGGATATTGAATTTCAACGATTTATTTTAGCAACCTAAGTTTCCACAGCCTGCTTCTAATGTTACAACAGAGACCACGCATGCATTTAACACATCCCAAAATAGGCCCATTAAAACACATACACAAGGGCTGCTTCATTTGTGACACACACACACACACACACACACACAGAGAGAGAGAGAGAGAGAGAGAGAGAGAGAGAGAGAGAGAGAGAGAGAAGTATGTACAATGTCACATCACAATGCCAGGTAATTATTATAAGGATAGTCAAATGGTCAGTCGAACCACCACATGGCTGTATCAGGCAGCTAGGTTCCAACTCCATCTCAGGCTCTTCCTTCCTCCCAGCTACCAACTGACATTGATGAGACATCAGAGTAAGGAATGATTCCAAGGTGCCTAGAACCAAAACCCAACCAAGAATCCTCTCCTATTGTACTTTAAATGCCATCCACTGCTTTGGGAGCTGTTCGCGGTGGAGGGAGCGGAAACAACTTCACTGTTCTCTCAGGTAATGTGAGCACACCCCAAGTCTTCAGGAACCAGCAGAAAACCCTTCTAAACCATGAGAGTTGGCAGCCTGTTGTTATTATTATTTTTCACATTGAGGGTTGTTTTCAAGCAGCTGTGCCCTTTCCCAGTAGCTCCCAGTTTCACCCCTGCTGCCGCGTGGCAAAAAAGGTTGAGTTCAGTCCATGATATTTTAATAATCGCCTAAATAAAGTGTTTTAAGCTTAGTACGGCAGATTAGTCAACTTGAGAGGCTGCGGCAGCACTCGGAACCTTCCTGGTAACAGATTTAGCAGCGGGGTTTATCCTCACATTTTTTCCCCAAAGGTCAAGAATGCTGTCATATTCCGTATGAGTATGATTGAAGCTCAAACCAGGGTAGTCATTTATGTAAGCTAAAGCAGATGATGTCGGTGTCACTGAAATGTGGTGTCAGTAGATAAGCAAATGATGAGCATAGTTAATGCGGAGTGCTATTTAGAGTGTACTGTATCAGAAAATCTGAAAGTCCCTAAAACTATAAGTACAGCAGGATCATCCCCTACCAATCCCACAAATAGTGATGACCATTTATTCATTTATTTTGGCAAGTGCTCGACAAATGAAGTCCAGAGGCAGTGCAATAGACTTCACCTCCACGCCTTGGTGTGGTTTTTGCTCCCAATCTATGAACTAGGGAACATCAGGCTTTAGCAGGGGGAGAGCAGGGAATCTGAGCTACTCCACTGGCTTCGCTGAGACAACAGCCCCATTTGGCTCCTGTTTCCAGTTCACACTGCCATTATAAAAGTACTAAAATAAAACTTTAAGAACTGGAGTCTGTTTGCCTCTTTCTACTTCATCTCTTTTTCATTTTAGGTGTTGTGTCTTTTAGACACTAAGCTTGTGAACAGAGACTATGTTGCTTTCTATGGATTATGATCAAACCTTTTCAGCTGAAGAGCAGGGTAAAAAGTATTTAAACAATTAAAAGAACAGCTAATATGCTGGAGAGGTGGGAAACAGTATTGACCGGACTTGGTGACACAGCCAGACCTTTAAAGCCCTAAACAGCCTCAGCCCAGTATACCTGAAGGAGCATCTCCACCCCCATGGTCCAGGCCGGACACTGAGGTCCAGCGCTGAGGGCCTTCTGGCGGTTCCCTCCCTGTGAGAAGTGAGGTTACAGGGAACCAGGCAGAGGGCCTTCTTGGTAGTGGCACCCACCCCGTGGAATACCCTCCCATCAAATGTCAAGGAAATAAACAACTATCTGACTTTTAAAAGAAATCTGAAGGCAGCTCTGTTTAGGGAAGTTTTTAATGTTTGATGTTTTATCACTTTTTTATTATTATATTATTACTATCGGTTGGGAACCACCCAGAGTGGCTGGGGAAACCCAGCCAGATGGGAAGGGTATAAATAAAAAAACTATTATTATTATTATTATTATTATTATTATTATTATACTCCCATCTGCTCTGTGCCATTTTTTGACACTCTTTGCTCCACAGGCTGACCAACACTGTCTGAAGATTTCTAGTCCAGTGTTACTTTCCAGCCTTATACAATGTTCACAAAAAGGTCAACACGGTGCCCCTCTCTTTTATGGCACACAGAGATAGACTGAGCACAGGAAAATTTCATTAGACTGATGCCTGAAGTGAACACTTCATCTTGCTTCATAGTACAGCTAGCCCTGTAATTACATACAGCGGTGGGAGAGAGACCTGTGGCCTTCCATTTGTTGTTGGGACTCCAACTCCCATCAGCCACAATGGATAGGTGGCTGGCCAATGGATAGGTATGATGGATGCTGTTGTCCAACAACATCTGGAGGGCCACAGATTCCCCATGGATGGAGTTGAAGAACCATATAGGTGTAAATGATCTCCCTGCCATAAAATCCTGCCACATTTTGTATGTCAGGATCAATTGTAGGAATATTGGTATGGGTGAGTGGCCTGGTGGAATGAAGGGAGTAAGAGAGTGGCAGGTCCTGAACTTGGTCAGCATTATGGGTTTAAGGTACAAAATTCAACGAGCTCATACAAGATGGACTCACAGAAGACAGACGTATTCAGACCTACAAATGAACATTTGCAGGGGCTGCCAACTTGGTGACTGCAATCACGAGGGCCTTCATTGGTGGCCCTGGGAAGGAGCCCCAGACACTGAAGTTTCATTTTTTGGTTTTTTTAAAGTAAATCTCTAGAGTGTTATGAAGCAAGATGTGCAAGTATTTCTGGCTGTTCCTGCCTAAAAACAGCTTATTATTATTATTATTATTATTATTATTATTATTATTATTATTATTATTATACCATCCTTCCTCTGAAGATCACAACATAAAAATAAGTCCATGAGTGAAATAATATAAGTGACACCAGGTAATAGGAATCCCTGGATTCCTAAAGAGCTGCTGTTCGCCCCTCCCATTTAAGGCACTTTCCCTGCTTCTGTTTTATATTCTAGTAGCATGTCCTTCCTTTTTTCACAGCATATATAGTATGCGTCTTTCCTGTGGTGGGTTTTTCTGAGATCAGGTATTCTCTAGAAGTTATCTTCTGCAAGTACTACTGCACAATAAGTGCATATGGATGTTAAAGGATCTTCTCCCCAAATGGCAAATGCAAAATGTGGAGATTTTGCAATGAGTTTTAGGCATGATGCCTACTGTGCAGGACCTAAAGCCCAGGTACTGGCTTCCCAAAATGTGTCCATGCACTGAAATAGATATGTGTGCAGTGAAAGCACATAATAAACTACACATAGGAGGCATGATAGCATGACACAGGAAATTTATACCTTAAAAAAAATACTTAAAAACCTAAAAAAAAGTTGTAAGAGCAGCACAGTCATGCTGGACATTTTAGCAATAAGAATTGCAAAACACTGTACAACTCTGCCATCTGCAGGATAAAAGTGCAACGGGTCTAGTTTGGAATTACAGTTTATAGCACTGGTAGTCCAAAGTGTTTTAAAAATGGGAACTTGAGTTATTAGTAGCATCTAATGATGGGCATGAGGAAAGAATGATAGCGCTTGTTAGGTATTTCTCATTGCCTTGTACTTGTCTTATGTTTTTACAGATGCATTATGTGTCAAACCTTTCATTGCAACCAAGAAAAGCACCTGTTGTTGTTTCGTTTCTTTTAAAAACCAACCTACCAGCATCTTCATGTAGTTTTATGTCTAAGGAGAGACAGACAGTAAAAATGCCAGATAGATGACGGTATTCCATCCCCAGACCAGAAGACAACTACAAATATTGCTGTTCTGGGCTCACCTTTTTACAGGATGAATGGATACAGGCAAAACCAATGCCTCACATTTAAAGGTGAACCTACTTGTTTTACACTTAATAATAATAATAATAGCAATGCCCCACCCACCTTACTGGGTTCCAAAATGATATGTGCATTAAGAATGCACACATCAGTGAAAATAACGTGTGGCAACGCATTATATTGTGGGAAATTGCTTTGCCAAAAAAAGCATATATTAGGAGAATTCTGGACTGAAAAGTTGATGAATTTTATGAGGACATTTTAAAAATGAAATAAAATCGCAAACTGATGTGGAAATGTGGAGAACGGAACTTAAGACAGGAAGAATGAGAAACTGAGAGAAACTGACATTGGCCAATTTCCCAGATGTCTCTGCTTGGTTCCTTCTCTGTCCATTTTTAAGTGGACCTTTAAAACCATTTTATTAGCTAAAATCATTTTAGCTAAAGAAGCTGCACTGGACTTTAATAGTTGATTTTTTCTGTTGTAAATCATGATTAGTTGTTTACCTCTTAAAGTCATGGGCCAGGAGTCAGTTTCGCCTACTGAACAGCAGCCTGAAGGGGGAGAAGGCAGAGTGACTCCACCTGCAGCTGATCAGCCTTCAAGGACACAGAGGAGAAGGCAATGATGAGAGCCAGCTGGCTTCAGCCTCCTTAAGCAGAACTTCCAGCAACAGGCAGGTGCTGGAATCAATGCTTGTAGTTCCTGATCCTGCCTTGCTGCTTCCTGCTCGCCTTGACCCTTGACTACCAGATTCCCTGACCCCTGGGCCGTCTGACTATGTGGATTGCTGTTTGCCTGACCCCAGGACTGGACCTGACTGGATACTGACTTTGCCTCAGGCAAGTAAATCTCTGAGACTCTTCTGGTCGGCTGGCCTCCCATTGCATGGAGCTCTGCTCATTTGTGGCTCAGCACAAGACCACTGCACTTAATCCTTTATGGCAGTGTTTCCCAACCTTTTTTGGGCAAAGGCACACTTGTTTCATGAAAAAAATCTCGAGGCACACCACCATGCCAGATGGGGAAAGGTCACTTTTTACTTATGTAAAAAAAAAATAAAAAAATAGTAACAGCATAGAAGGTAATGGTTATCTCTTTGATGTCTGATGGGAGGGCATTCCACAGGGCGGGCGCCACTACCGAGAAGGCCCTCTGCCTGGTTCCCTGTAACCTCACTTTTCATAGTGAGGGAATTGCCAGAAGGCCCTTGGCACTGGATCTCAGTGTCTGGGCTGAACGATGGTGGCGGAGACGCTACTTCAGGTATACCGGACCGAAACCGCTTAGGGCTTTAAAGGTCAGCACCAACACTTTGAATTGTGCTCGGAAAGGTACTGGGAGCCAATGTAGGTCTTTCAAGACTGTCGTTACGTGGTCTCGGCGGCAGGTAGCAGCGCTCACAGCTTACGGACTGCACCGTGTAACAGGTGTCTGGCCCAGCAGCCTAAGGCGGACAAGCCACTGAAACAGGCATTCAGAATCCATTCATTTCATAAAACCTGCAGGGCTCAATCTCTGTGTTTGTGTATGTGTGTGTTTCTGTTTTGCCCAAGGGTCTGGGGGTGGGAGAGAGCTCTTTAGCATGATGCTTTTAAAACAATTAAATTATCAACAAACAAACCTGATGATACGAATAGCAACGTCAGGTGCTACCGGGGGGGGGGGGAGAAGGGGGCCTACTCGGAAGTAAATACTGCGTCCAGGCGCAATTAGCGCTGATTTAAGGTGCACCAAGACTGCCTAAAAACCTCACCAAAGATATGCAACAAAGCGCTTTGTTGCAGAGGGGAGAGTTTGTGCACCGTGGAGGCTGGAGGGTTTCTATTCTACATGCGGGGGTTGGGGGGGGCGAGGAAAATGTGCTCCGTGGGGGGGGCGGGGAAGGCAAGAAAAGGAGCTGAGCTCTAACTATAGGCTCCCACGCTTGAGCAGGCCCGACTCGGTGGGGCGGACCACCCTCTCTCCTGGAGGAGGAGGAGGAAGAGGAGGAGGAGATTCCCATCCACGGCGTGGCCTCCCGCGTTCCTGAACGGGAAATCTCTGCAGCCCAAGACTCTCCGAGAGGCAGCTCCTCCCTTCCTGCCTTGAGCCGCCGCCAGCCGCGCCCCCCTCCCCAGTTATCTGCTGCCTGCCAAGCCCCGCCCCTCTTCATTGTCCTCCCCTTCTGTTTATTCCCCTTCCTCCATCCCTCGCTTTTTCCCCTCTCTTTCCTTTTTTTAAAAAAATATTTTCTCTTCCCCTTCTTTTTTTCCACCCTTTCTTTTTTCTCTTTCTCCCCCCCCCTCCCCGCCCTCCTGGGTTAAAGGATTTGAGCAATGGGTCTGGAGGTGGAGCTCGTCGGAGGATTAGCCCGAGTCGCCCGCCTCCCTCCCACGGCACACTAGGCAACGTCCGGCGGCACACTAGTGTGCCACGGAACACCGGTTGGGAAACACTGCTTTATGGGTCTAATCAGAAGTATTACCCCCACTGAATGCAATGGGCAAGGGCATATAGAATTGCAGCCATAATGTGTTTTATCTGGATTGTCGTGCTGGGCAGGGATGCGTTTTATGCTGCTGTTTCAGTTTAAAAACTTATCCTTTCAGTGTTTTGCTTTCATAGTATTCATTGTGAGCTGCCTTGAGAGGGTTCTTGTTCTGAAACAAGGAACTGATGGTGGAAATAAAGAACTAGTTTCTGCAGCACATCATGATTTTGTGGAATTCAGTATCCCAGGGTGTTTGGCTGACAGCATAGCATGAATGCAGACAACTGGGAAGAGATTGTATCATGAAGTTTTTAATGTTTGATATTTTATTATGTTTTTATGTGTGTTGGAAGCTGCCCAGAGTGGCTGAGGCAACCACGACAGATGGGCAGAGTCTAAACATTATTATTATTACCATTTGGTTTTACCATTTACTCCTAAACCAAGAGGTGAACATAACCTCTTGATAAGCAAAGGATCTATAAAGGCAAAGGTAAAGGGACCCCTGACCATTAGGTCCAGTCATGACCGACTCTGGGGTTGCGGCGCTCATCTCGCTTTATTGGCTGAGGGAGCCGGCGTACAGCTTCCGGGTCATGTGGCCAGCATGACTAAGCCGCTTCTGGTGAACCAGAGCAGTGCACAGAAATGCCGTTTACCTTCCCGCCGGAGCGGTACCTATTTGTCTACTTGCACTTTGACGTGCTTTCGAACTGCTAGGTTGGCAGGAGCTGGGACCGAACAATGGGAGCTCACCCCATCGCGGGGATATGATCAGCAAGCCCTAGGCTCTGTGGTTTAACCCACAGCGCCACCCGCGTCCCACGGGATCTATAGGATGGTACAAAAATTTCCTCACTAAATTAGCAATCTGCAGAAACAGGAGAATATTTGATTGCTGCTGCTGCTGCTTTTTTAAAAAGGATCAGGCAAATTAATAGAAGTTAGGCCTGACAAGAGCTTATCAGTAGCTAAAAATGGCACTTTTGACTAAATGTTGGGGATGAACAAGGCAGTTGGTGTGTGGATGGCTTCATCACACTGATGCTATGTTCCATCATGCTATGCTACAGGCAAAGCCCAAAGATCAGTGTAGAATATGTGCTTTGAATGCAGAAAGCCCTATGTTTCATCCCCAACATATCCAGAAAGGGCTAAGGGGGATTCTTCTGAAACTTGAGAGCCATTGCTGACAGTACTGACCTATATGGGTCAATGACTCATTGTAAGGCAGCTTCCCATCTGATTGTTCACTGTCAGAGGCTGGACTGTTTGTGTCTGATTCAATATGGAAGTCCTTATGAACTTTTACAGCCAAGTAAGCACCTCAGCAGCACCTGTGCATAGGATTACACACAATGAATGGTACAGCAACAAAAGCTTTCAATATTTGCAGACAGGGAATGTGCCTCTCCAGCAGTGCTGTACTGATATGATCTGAAGGCACACAACAGTGTTCCACCTCTGGAAGTTTAGCAGGGCTATCCATTAAGCTGCTTGGAGAGGAGCCACCTGGGAGCCATACGTAAATTGTTGTAAGCTGTGCAGAGGAAGAATGGGCTCTGCGTGACAAACCAAACAGAAGTAGAGAATAGCTTAAAATGTGTGACTAGAGTGCAAGTGGTTGTTATTTTGAAAAGGAACACTAGATGGCACCCTTTGTGCAAAAATTGAAAGAAGCATTTTTTATTTTGATAAAAAAGAAAATCTGTACCAGCACCTTTGCAGACACGCAAGTACACAGCAGAAAACAATTAGTCAAAGTTAGTGAGCCATCTTTTTCTTATAGAGAGGGGAAATGTTAATTAGCTTCCTCCTTGATAAATTATCTTAAGTCACTTTTGCTTCTTAAATTATAGGCAACTGTGCAGATACACCAGTTCTCTCTGGAGCTGCTTCTGTAGAGGTGAATTAATTAGATGAACATGGCCTGTAATGTTGAACTTGCTGTTCTACCAGCAACATTGCACTGTTTCTTAATTCCCCATCAGTCATAGGTTTATTTTCCAAACATTCACATTATGCTATATTGCTTACTCAGTGCAAGTAATGCACCTGTATATGCAAATAGTTTGTTTAGCATAAAATCAATATGTAAATCTAGAGCGACTACATATTCCTGTAGAAAACCCAGTGAGTATAATGGGACAATGCCAAAGTAAACATGTATGGGATTATGAAATTAGACTGCATCTGCACATACAATATTGGCACATTACATTTGGCTTTTTCCACTGTGCCTGGAAATAAGCTTTATTCACCACCACCACCACCCAGGGGCGGAGGAAGGGGAGTGTGGGCCACCCCAGGTGTCACCACTGAGAGGGGTGACAAAATGCCAGGCGGCACTCACTGTGGGGCTTGCAGCGGGCCCGAGCCACGCATCTTTCCTGGGAGAGACACTGTGGCTTGGGCGCACACAGGCTCTGCGCTGCCCAAATGGTCCGCCCACTGCCTCTCCCCCCCCCCCCAGCTGTAGGGCAGCTGAGTGGGAGGAGGCAGGCAGACTCCGGAGACCCCACCCCTATGGGTGGCTCGCCCCACCCCAGGCACCCAAGTGGCTTCCTCTGCTGCTGCCACCACCCTGGACATTTGCTTGGAAGATGTGCCTGGGAGGATGACATTGTGAAGAAGTCCCATGGATATCAATTCAGTGCCTGGGGGGAGAGGTAGGCATGTGGATGAGTGGGTGGGTGGATCAAAGAGTTCTGTTGCCCATTCAGATCTCCCTCCCACCTGCAGTATCCCTTTGATATAGTTCCCCGGCTGTGCCCAATGGCCTGGCGTTGCTACGAACTGACCTAGCATTCAGTAACAAGACCACATTGATCCAGGTTACAACTTAAAACAAGAAAAGGAAGTAGAGAGAGACAACAGTGAGGAAGGATAAATAGGAGCAAAACCAATTGTATGAAGTTCGGCTTGATTGGGAATGAGGATCAAGGGAGTTACAAGCCAAGCAGAAGTTAGTAACTTGTGGAGTAATTTGTCGACAATTAGTAATTCAGTGGCATTCATTTCTCCTAAGGAGACGAAACCTCAGTCCCTATCACCTCTACATGTCACTATTTGAAGACATCTGAGAAAAGACCCTCTCTCCCTTTCTTAAGCCTTTTATTTTATCCTTCCTAATGCAGTTCTTTGCAACCGTTGCAAATGATTCCACGGGGGTTTGCCAGCTGTATGTCGCTTGAGAGCAAGCCTTGACACACAGCTTACTGAATGGGATGCACACTGCCAGGAAAGAGTTTATTCAGGGTTATATAACAGTGGAACATAAGTAGTCCAAGAATGAACATCTTATTAATGAGCTTTCAGTGATCAGAATTCAGAAACATGTGGATTGTAGAGAAGTAGCTGTTTGGTGTCTTCTGAAAAGGCAAGGCCTCAAGCTGCTGTCTTCTGCTGAGCTTGTACATTTCTGTCCCCTGTAGCCTACGCTGGGGCAGGTTTTAACCCTTGGAAAAGCTTTGATCTGAAGAATGAGCCACTTTCAGACATATCTTAAGTTACCTGTGGGTGCCTGCCAGAAATAACTGGTTGGTCCTTTGCATGCTTTAGTCATAATTTTACATATACCTCCAGGCACCCGTAAGTTTCACCCCTTGTACTTCTGCTTTCCTTACTCCTGCATGTAAGATGCAAACCTTATGACCAAATTACACATTACGCTACAATTTGATTATTGATGTAAACCTCCAAAATGTATTTTGCATAGTTAAGTTTTTACCACTATCTTCAGTACATTTTATTTTATTATATTGCTATGGCTAGTGGCTGGTGCAAAGAAAGAATCTTCTGATCTGATCTACACATTACACTGAAGGTGGGTGGGTGCTTCTCCAACATAAACTTTGTTATCTCTTGATACAAGAGCAGGCCCACCTCTCCAACACAGAGATTTGATATATTATCTCTTGCCAGTCACCTACCTAGTAGTGGCCCAGCAAAAACTGAGTTGCCCTTCCACTCCCGGGTAAATTAAGTGTGGGATGTAGTTATCTCTGAATCCCCTACAAGGCATAGAAGAGTTGTGAAAGATTCCATTCCCATTCTTTTCTTACGTCATTGAGGGGGATAATGCCTTCTTGCCCTCCCACTACCCACACTTGCTTATGGAAAGGATACATCAAAAAATTATATCTGTATTGATCCTATACATCAGTTGTTTTAAGATCTGGTGTGATATGGAAAATGAGACTCCTGTTTCTTGTTTGTAATATTACTTTACAGTGGTACCTCGGGTTAAGTACTTCGTTCTGGAGGTCCGTTCTTAACCTGAAACTGTTCTTAACCTGAAGCACCACTTTAGCTAATTGGGCCTCCTGCTGCCACCGCGCCGCCAGAGCACGATTTCTGTTCTCATCCTGAAGCAAAGTTCTTAACCTGAAGCACTATTTCTGGGTTAGCGGCGTCTGTAACCTGAAGTGTATGTAACCCGAAGCGTATGTAACCCAAGGTACCACTGTATTTTGCAAAAAATAAATTGGTTTTTAAAAAATGCAGTTAGCAGCTATGGGAAGGCCTGGTCTATCCTGTGACCATGGGGTAGGGAAAGGAAGCTTAACCCTTTGCCCTTGTGCCATATTCCCAGTGAAAAATCACTCCCTTGAAGTTGCTACTTGCCCCATTATCAAAAACAGATGGGCATAGCTTATTGCTTGTATGTGTTTCCTAATGGGACTAATAGATTCAGTGAGGCAATCTTCATCAAGATAATAGTGGAAAGGGAAAGGGTTACCGTATTTTTCGCCCTATAGGACGCACCGTCCCATAAGACGCACCTAGTTTTTTTTGGGGGGGGGGGAATAAAGGGGAAAAAATTATTTCCCCCCCAGGCGCGGGGCTGGGGCAGCCCAAGCTTCCCCCGACCCCAGCCCCCAAACAGGCAGCTCTCTGCAAGCCGTGGGAGCCCAGCGGTGGCTCCCACTGCTTGAGGAGAGATCCGCGAAGTCTGGACGCGCTGAGATCAGCGCGCGCAGGCTTCGGGATGCCAGCAACCCTCCCCAAGCAGCGGGAACGTTCCCGCTGCTTGGGGAGAGATCCGCGAAGCCTGGACGCGCTGAGATCAGCACGCGCAGGCTTCGGGATGCGGGCAACTCTCCCCAAGCAGCGGGAACGTTCCCGCTGCTTGGGGAGAGATCCGCGAAGCCTGGACGCGCTGAGATCAGCACGCGCAGGCTTCGGGATGCGGGCAACTCTCCCCAAGCAGCGGGAACGTTCCCGCTGCTTGGGGAGAGATCCGCGAAGCCTGGACGCGCTGAGATCCGCGCGCGCAGGCTTCGGGATGCGGGCAACTCTCCCCAAGCAGCGGGAACGTTCCCGCTGCTTGGGGAGAGATCCGCGAAGCCTGGACGCGCTGAGATCAGCGCGCGCAGGCTTCGGGATGCGGGCAACTCTCCCCAAGCAGCGGGAACATTCCCGCTGCTTGGGGAGAGATCCGCGAAGCCTGGACGCGCTGAGATCAGGGCGCGCAGGCTTCGGGATGCCGGCAACTCTCCCCAAGCAGCAGGAACGTTCCCGCTGCTTGGGGAGAGATCCGCGAAGCCTGGACGCGCTGAGATCAGCACGCGCAGGCTTCGGGATGCCGGCAACTCTCCCCAAGCAGCGGGAACGTTCCCGCTGCTTGAGGAGAGGTCCGCGAAGCCTGGAGAGCGAGAGGGGTCGGTGCGCACCTACCGCTCTCGCTCTCCAGGCTTCAGCGAAAGCCTGCATTCGCCCCATAAGACGCACCCACATTTCCCCTTCATTTTTGGAGGGGAAAAAGTGCGTCTTATAGGGCGAAAAATACGGTAATCCTTCCTCAGAAATACATACATTACCAATTCAAATTCTTCACCCACCCAGCTGCTATTTGAAAAAGAAACTTCAAAGAGATGAGTTCCTCTCAACCATCTTCTTCATAAAACGTAATTTTGCTCTGGGATGTATTGGCAAACAATGTGGGCAGCAACATAAATGATGTCCTCTTCCCTTGACTCTCTTGTCATAGTAGAATGATCATTTATTTGCCCCTGAAGTAAATGTAGTTCGTGATCTCTTTGCAAGAACTAAAATGCGGAACCAGGTCACATCATAGTGCTGAACAAAGCTGATGCTTGTTTAGCCTGCTCTGTTGTTTTTAGCTGTCCTGTTTCCTTGATTGTGTATTCAGCGTGCGCTGTTGTTTATCTGATGATTTGGTTGGCTGTTCTTCTTTTATGTTCTGTACTCCATCCTGGTCTCTGTATCAATGAAGGGCAAGCTAAAAAAAAAAATTCTAAACAAGGAAGCAAACCAGGCTCGGATGTCAGCACCCAGCATATTGAAGTATTTTCTGGGGACTTTGCAACTCGGCAGGACCAAATGGGGCTATTTGGGTGTCACTGCTGAGCTAGCCTGTCCTGAGGAGAGGCTGGCAGCTGTTCCACCTTGTGCAAGTGGAGCTGTTCTGCCAGTGGTGTGTGGTCAGGGGACTAGGGGAACTAGGCTAGTTCTCTAAATGTTTTCCTGGCGCTTCCTTCCCAAAGCCTGGGGAACTTCTGCCCTGCTTAGGGAGGGGCGATGCTCTGACAGGTCCAAGAGCCCTCCCTCCACCTTCCCAAAGCCCACCTGACTCCAGCATCCTGTCAGAGCCCTGACGTCTCCTTCTCAAAGGCTGGGGAGCTTCTGCAATGCTCACGAGCATGACATCACTCTTGCAAGCTGGCACCTCTGGCCCACCTGTTGCCCGACAAAAAACGACAACCACTGCATGCCACTGTGCTCAGCCCATAACCATACCTCATTACAACTCCACTACCACCCTTGGTAGGGACACGGGTGGCGCTGTGGGTTAAACCACAGAGCCTAGGGCTTGCCGATCAGAAGGTCGGCAGTTCGAATCCCCACGACGGGGTGAGCTCCCATTGCTCGGTCCCTGCTCCTGCCAACCTAGCACTTCGAAAGCACCTCAAAGTGCAAGTAGATAAATAGGTACCGCTCCAGCGGGGAGGTAAACGGCATTTCCGTGTGCTGCTCTGGTTTGCCAGAAGTGGCTTAGTCATGCTGGCCACATGACCCGGAAGCTGTACGCTGGCTCCCTCGGCCAGTAAAGCGAGATGAGCGCAGCAACCCCAGAGTCAGCCATGACTGGACCTAATGGTCAGGGGTCCCTTTACCTTTCACCACCCTTGGTAATCCCCCTTTAGAAGAATATAGGGACTACTTTTTTGTGATCAAAAGAGTAACCTATGGATTCCCCACTTTTCACAACTCACTCCACCACTTTATATAAACTTGATCTGGTTTCCTATCATTTAATAGGAGCTGGATATGAATTTAAAATTTAAAGGTTTTTTTTTAAGAGTTTGTTTTAGCACATTGTGTGATATGTGCATATGATTGTCTAGATTACACACACTGGATAAATTTCAAACACTAGCCCAGATGCTGCAGGGACGACATCTACAGAGGGTTGCAATCCTAGATATTTAGGATTAGCACCCACAGCGTAGGTCAGAGGGACTTGAAACTTTTTTGTCAGATTGTGGGCAATGAAATGGTCCCCTACATAGGTCATGTAACAGCCAACTTCTGGTGGTGTGGGGCTTCTGGTGAAAAAGGAGCAGGGCCACCTGTCACGTTACTTGATAACAAAAAGCAGTCCCTTTCTTCTTTGGAGAGCCAGTATGGTGTAGTGGTTAAGAGTGGTAGACTCATAATCTGGTGAACCGGGTTCACGTCTCTGCTCCTCCACATGCAGCTGCTGGGTGACCTTGGGCTAGTCACACTTCTCCAAAGTCTCTCAGCCTCACTCACCTCACAGAGTGTTTGTTGTGGGGGAGGAAGGGAAAGGAGAATATTAGCCATTTTGAGACTCCTTTGGGTAGTGATAAAGTGGGATATCAAATCCAAACTCTTCTTCTTCATGGCTGCTGCAGCAACACCACCAGGGGGCAAAGTGAGAATGACTTCAGTGGCACAGAGCAGCCACTGAACCCCAGTCTGGAACCAGGTTTGCTCCAAGAACAAATAAATTAACCTTGTAAGCAGATTTTGCTTCACAAGGGAAATTCTGTTGTGACTGTAGGTTTAGTTCTTCCCTATTTAATTCAAAAACTAGCTGAGTTGACGAAAATGTCAGGGCATCCAAGAGCTGCCAAGCTACTTTGTTTCCTGAGTATATTGAACCCCTGATCCAGCAGAACAGTTACGGAGATGTTTGACCTTAAGATGGAATCCCATTAAGACCAACACAACTACTGAATAATGGGGTTGTGTCATTTTCATTCTTAGTGCAAATTTAAGAATTACCCCTCAGAAACGGTCCTGTCTTTCCTCTCCCAGCTAATTGGACCCATCCTCCAGCTCTGGCTCCTGGCTTGCAAGAGGCACAAAATCACTACCTCCTTCCCCTAGATCAGCCTCTGGCCACACTGCCTCTTCTACCCACTCCTTGGAGCCCTGCCAATCCCTTACATGCTGCCTTGCCAAGGTGTCAGCAAATTACTTTCAATGTAACCTTAAAAATTAAGGTTATAGGGACTACTTGATTAGGATCAGGTATTGCAGATGCTGGGAACCAGTTTGCACATGGGCATCACTTGATTTGCCTTTTCATAATTGCTCAGCACTTGATAGCTTGTCAGTGGGATGTGAGAATTGTCATTGGAAAATGTTGTTTGAGATCACGTGGGTTCATATGAAATTTTGGGCTGTGGTGATTAATCTGTTATGGCTCAATTACACATGCAGATAGTGAACTGATACTGCTGCCTTCAGATGATCAGAGCCCCCCCCCCAATTGAAGCATGGGAAGTCCCCCCCCCAAAAAAATTTATAATTTAGGCAGAATATTTGGACTATTTGATATGTATTTGTATAATTTGGAACATTCAATGGGATTGGATTGGATTGTTAAAATGGAAAACTTAATAAAAATGTTTATTTTTAAAAAGATACTGCTGCTCTCATGTGCTGAACATGCATGTCCCATGCTCAGCAATGGCATGACAACTGGTCTCCAGGAATGATACCCACTGCACCAATTCCACTAATGAAATGGATCTCTGTTTGCTCAATGGAACTTTGCCTCCTCTCTTTTCCCCTGGAACCCCCAACCGGATGTCAGGGAACTGCCATCGGAGGAACAGGGGGGGAGAGGGCTCCTGGAGGCTGGGAGGGACTCAGCAGCGAAAGCAGGGACCAGCAGGGGGAGAGATGGGTCTCTGGAGGAAGGTCTCATGAATGCGGAGAGAGACGCAGCAGCTAAAGCAGGAACTAGCAGGGAAGGGGAAGGATCTCTGAGGGAAAGCGAGCAAGAGGGAGGGGTCCGGGACACGTCCAGCGAGAACAGTGGGGAGGTGTCAGAAGCTCCCATAGGGAGACCCTTTCCTCGGCGGAAGCTGTCACGTCGTGAGTCCAGAAGACGCGTTTCCGTTAAGGAGCTCCTATGCTGGAAGCGCTTCCGAAAACAGCCACTGTCGGAATCTGCAAGTGACTAGGGCAGACATGTCTGAGGAGCTCTGTCACACAGAGAGGTTTGTGGAGTTGCACAAACTCTGAGGGACCACGATTTTACGCACAAGCAGCTAATCATCCCATCACAGCATTCCGACAGTCTTTGTAAGCTGCCTGTGCAGGAGAAGGCATCATGAGCGACCCAGCCGGAACCGGGGAGGCAGGAGTTGGAGCGGGTCCAAGCTTGGAAGAAAGGTACCGAGCGTTGGAAATCCAACTGGCGCTGCAGACGGCGAGGCTTGAGGAGAGAAGGGCTCAGGATGCAGACAAGAAGGGGAGAGCCACCCAGTTCAACAGAAAGGTACCAGGATTGGTGCAGAAGTTTGGGGGGGACCCCAAGGACTACCATGCCTTTAGGACAGAGATGCAATATGCTCTCAATGTGCAGTTTGATGAATTCCCTGATGAGGAATCGCGAGTGGCTTTCGTGATTGGGCACCTTGAGAGGGGGGCGAGGGACTGGGTTCGACCCCTGATGGCAACGCACAATGACGTGCTAAAGGACACCATGAAGTTCTTTCGTGCAATGGATCTCATGTTCTCCAGCAATATTGAGGAGGGAGTGGTGCGCAGACAGCTAATGGCTTGCAAGCAGGGAAGCCGATCTGTCCGTGAGTACTGGACTGAGTTCACCATGCTGGTTCACAGATTGGGGTGGGACTTATCGGCGGCACCCATTCAAATGCTATTTGAAGAAGGCTTAGCTTCGGCTGTGAAAGACAAACTCTCCCGGGGTCCCAGGGCGGATTCTATGGATCAGCTGACCAAATCAGCGCTGACCATAGGAGCGCGCCAGGAGGCGAGAGCTTTGGAGAGGCGGGAAGGGAAGGGGGAACGTTGGAAAGAGTGCCGCATTCCAGACATTCCAGAGACAACTTTCCCGCCGGCAGAGCCGATGGAAATCGGAACAGCGCGCGCGCGCGCAGTTTCAAAGCCCAGTGAGGGGGGAAAGAAGGAGGGAAAAGCCGCCCGGAAATGCTATCTCTGCCAGAGTCTGCCCCCAGAGGAAGGAATGGCAAGGGATGGTGGGAGCTGTTGAGGGAAAAGAGGAGGGAAAACCGGAGCAGGTAAAAGCCAACGCCTGGTTGCCACAGTCGGGGCACAGCAGCCAGGCCGAACAGCAGTGAAAGTGCCCATGCCAGAAGCTCCTCAACCTGCTCTAGTGATTGAAGTGTCGCTAGAGCTGCAAAATGGACACCCCCTAAAGATAAAGGCGCTGTTGGACTCAGGCAGCTCCTGCAATTTTATGAGCAAAGAGTTTGCTGCTGAACACCAGATACAGACGATCCCTTTAAGCAACCCCCTGCAGGTGACCACGATCGATGGCAGGGAGTTGTTGGGAGGAGAAGTCAGCTTGCAGACCGTCCCAATGATAATGAGGGTGGCGAGGCACACAGAACTGATAGTGTTTAATGTGGCCACCTTGGGAGGAGCTCCTATTATTTTGGGGATGAGCTGGCTAGCGTTACATGATCCGCTGGTGGGCTGGTATCAGAGAGTGGTTTCCTTTGGTTCAGCACATTGCTTAGAACACTGCAAAGGGGAAAAGGGTTCAGCAGGAGCCCAAGCCACCCTAGCAGGGACGGAAGTAATGGAGAAGGTGAAGGTACCACCACAATACGCAGATCTCAGCGACGTGTTCAGCGAGAAGGAAGCTGACCAACTGCCCCCGCATAGGCCCTTTGACTGTCAAATCAATTTACTCCCTGGAGCACAGCTTCCTGTAGGCAAGTTGTATGCCATGTCAGACAGAGAAATGCAGGAGCTAAGAGAGTTTATTGACAAGAACCTGAAGAGAGGCTTCATCAGAGAGTCCAAAGCCGTGGGAGGTAGCCCAGTGTTTTTGTGGATAAAAAACACACGGACAAGCCGCGGACACTGGTGTGTGACTTAAGGGGGTTAAATGCAGTGTCAGAACCCGTGGCTTTCCCTATGCCCAGGATTGACGACATTTTGACCAGGGTGCGGAAGGGAAAGATTTTTACAAAGCTGGACCTAAGGGGGGCGTACAACCTGATACGTATAAGGAAAGGGGATGAATGGAAAACCACCATGTTCACCCCTTTGGGGGCATTTGAATATCTCGTTATGCCATTTGGCTTACAAGCAGGCTCGGCGTGCTTCCAATCATTTATGAACCACGTACTGGGGCCTTTGCTTTACAAGAATTGCGTGGCCTTCCTAGATGACGTGTTGGTGTATTCTGAGAATGAGGAGCAGCATGTGAGAGACGTCAGAGAAGTGTTGAGCAGGCTGCAAGCCAACAGGCTGTGGGTGAAACTGGAGAAGTGTCAGTTTCATACCAAGGAGGTGGAATTCCTGGGGTACCGCCTGTCAGACAAGGGATTGGCCATGGATCCCGGCAAGGTCCAGGCAGTGCTGGAATGGAAAACACCCCAAACCAAGAAGGATGTGCAGAGGTTCCTAGGGTTTGGGAACTTTTATCGTAAGTTCATCCGAAACTTTGCACACCTGATGGCGCCCATTACGGACTGTCTCAGCAGTAAGAAGAAATTTGTTTGGACTGAGGAGGCAGAGCGAGCGTTTGAGGAACTGAAAAGGGCCTTCGCCTCTGAAGGACAACTTCTGCATGTGGATTTACAAAAGAAGCTGAGAGTCGAAACAGACGCATCAGACAGAGCCATAGGGGCGGTGCTTCTTCTGCAGCCGGGGAAGGAGGAGTCAGAGTGGAGACCGTGTGCCTTTTTTTCGCGAAAGCTGAACAAATCCGAGAGGAACTACACGGTGTACGACCGAGAACTTCTGGCTATTCATGAGGCTTTCCGGAGATGGAGGCACCTGCTGATTGGTGCACAACATAAGGTGCAAGTGTGCACTGACCATAAGAACCTAGAGTATTGGAGAACGGCGCGAGTGCTCAACCAACGGCAGTTGAGATGGGCCCAGGAGTTCTCCAAATTTAACTTTGAGATTTGTTACGTGCCAGGCCCAGAGAACGTTAGGGCGGACGCTCTCTCACGCAAACCTGAATATTTGGAGGGGGAGGGAGCGCCCGAAGAAAGACATGTCATTCCAGAGGACCGCTGGGTGTGTGGGGCGGCATTGGTGGGGCAAAGGGAACTGGTATAGGGAACGGTGCATGAGGAATACGCCCAGGACAAACTCAGGGGTCTCAGGAGGGAGGGAGACAAACCCGGGGGTTTTGAGGAGAGAAACGGGGCGTTGTATTACAAGGGAGCGTTATATATACCTGAAGGTGATTTGAGGGAGAAGGTACTCAAGCAACTGCACGATAGCCCCACAGCAGGACATTTTGGGCAACACAAAACCATGTGGCTGGTTACCAGGGAATTTTGGTGGCCCAAGGTCAGGGAAGATGTGCGGGAGTATGTGAGAGGGTGTGACCAATGCCAGCGAGCCAAGGGGGAGAGGCGGGCACCAGCAGGGTTATTAGAACCGCTACCCACACCTGAAAGACCATGGGAAGCAGTCGCAATAGATTTCATGAGTGATCTGCCAAGGTCCAGAGGGAAAACAGCCATCATGGTTGTGGTAGACCTGTTAACCAAAATGGCCCACTTTATAGCCTGCTCACATGCTGTCACGGCAGAAGAAACCGCTAAATTGTTTGTAGAAAATGTGTTTAGGTTGCATGGCGCCCCCTTGAGGGTGGTTTCAGACCGAGGGAAACAATTTACTTCCAGGTTCTGGAGGAAGCTCATGAGCTTACTGCATGTAGAGGTCAATTTTTCGACTGCCCGGCATCCTGAAACCAACGGGCAGGCGGAAAGAGCCAATGGCATCCTCCAGCAATATTTGAGGTGTTGTGTGAATGACAGAGAGAATGATTGGGTGGAGAAGCTGGCGTTGGCAGAATTTGCCTACAACAATGCGGAGAACGTGTCCACGGGAATGAGCCCCTTTTTGGCTAACTACGGGTGTCATCCCCGAGCTTTCCCAGGGGGGGAAGGGGAGAACTGGAGCGTTCCAGCTCCCGAACAGTTCGTAGAAGAAATGGAAGCGATCCATCGTCAGCTCCAACTTAACTTAGACAGGGCCAAGGAGGAATATAAGAGGCAGGCAGACAAAAACAGAAGAGAAGGTGAAACCATTAGGGTGGGGGACCAGGTGTGGCTGTCTACCCAAGGGTTACCATTCAAAGGGGGTTGTAAGAAGTTAAGACCCAAAAGACTGGGCCCATTTGAAGTCACGCAACAGGTCAACCCAGTGGCTTTCAGACTCCGGTTACCAAACCACATGAAGCTGCATCCAGTTTTCCACAGGTCGTTGCTGTCACCGTATAAAGGGGACAGAGAAGGGAGGGTCACTCGGGGACCAGCAATGGAGGAAAGGGAACACAGCTACCATGTAGCGGAGATTCTCGATTCCCGGTGGAAGGGGGATCAAGTAGAGTATTTGGTAACGTGGGAAGGGGAACCGGAGTTGGAAAACACCTGGGTCATGGCAGAGGATGTTAATGACGAGGTTTTAATAGAAACGTTTCATCAGAGGTTCCCACGTAAACCTCAGCCAGTGGAGAGGTTCCGGAGGGAATACTTTGCCACCACGGACGAAGAAGAAGAGTTGGAGGGGTTCACAGATTCCGAGGAGGAGGAGGATTCAGCGAGCCGGAACGGCGACCGATGGAGGGAAATGTTCGAGACGTCTGAAGATGAAGAGGATTCTTTTCGGGGTTTTACCTCCTCACCGCCCAGAGGAGAGGGAATGGGCGGGGGTGAAGGGGGTCCTGGAGGGGGAGGTGGATGTCAGGGAACTGCCATCGGAGGAACAGGGGGGGGAGAGGGCTCCTGGAGGCTGGGAGGGACTCAGCAGCGAAAGCAGGGACCAGCAGGAGGAGAGATGGGTCTCTGGAGGAAGGTCTCATTCTCATGAATGCGGAGAGAGACGCAGCAGCTAAAGCAGGAACTAGCAGGGAAGGGGAAGGATCTCTGAGGGAAAGCGAGCAAGAGGGAGGGGTCCAGGACACGTCCAGCGAGAACAGTGGGGAGGTGTCAGAAGCTCCCATAGGGAGACCCTTTCCTCGGCGGAAGCTGTCACGTCGTGAGTCCAGAAGACGCGTTTCCGTTAAGGAGCTCCTATGCTGGAAGCGCTTCCGAAAACAGCCACTGTCGGAATCTGCAAGTGACTAGGGCAGACATGTCTGAGGAGCTCTGTCACACACAGAGGTTTGTGGAGTTGCAGAAACTCTGAGGGACCACGATTTTACGCACAAGCAGCTAATCATCCCATCACACCTGTGTACCCTCAAAATTTTCCCTAGAGAGGTGGACCCTCTGAAGCAGATTTGGGGAATGTGAGGGGAGAGGAGAGGAACAGGAAGTCCTGTTGTGCAAGTGAATATCTAATCTCCTCATCAAATATGCTGCAGCTGCTACAGGCACTTCTCCCTTTAAAGGCTTCTCGGTGTTGTGAATTCCTTCAACTTATCTGAGCTCAACTCATTCTCTCGCTAGCCACAGGACCAATCCCTTCCCTAAATGTAACTATCTTTATTCACCTTGAAATCTCTAATGGTGCGGGATGTGTAAGCACTTATTTTGTAGACCAAGATACAAGATACACCTGTCACCTTTATCCCCCTGCACATCAATGTTCCCAGAGAGTAATTATATCCCTTGTGTGATACCTAGACTAAATGCTTGATCAGAATCTAAAGCTATTGTACGTGGAGGCGGGAGACACAGCCCTTTCAGACTTTAGCAGTCTCTTCTGCTAATGCAAGGAGGTTTGTTTTTGATGATTTGTCATAATTAGATATTGACTTAAGATACAATGGTTTCACACATTCATTCAAACTAATTGCCCAGTTAAGCACATTGGAACTCTTAGCACATTGTCCATAGTTCCATTCAGCACATATTCCCTGCTATTTGCTAAACCCCTGATTAGTTTTATTTCGACTCTTGTAATCTTTTGTATCAAACTATTGATCATTTCCGTGAGTTTACTCCTTGCCACTTAAAAAGCAATTTTGTCTCTAATGAAAGATGCTGGATCCACAGATATGGGAGAATGAAGGCTTCTGCAGTTAAATCAGGAAAGCAGGACTTGCACGATTCCCTCAGATGTCTCAATGAGATCCTTGGAAAGGATGGCTTGAAGCAGGTCCAAACACAAGGAGATAGGCCAAGGCTGATCCCACAGGAAACCAAACAAGGCAATAAGTTTTACTAACCAACTGATGAGAATTATTATAAAGTAGAACAAGCAGGGCGATGCAAAAGGCAGAGAATCAAGCAATCACACAATGTTTCTCAACACACATTTAACTTTCATGGAGGCAAAATCAGCTAATGAGTTGCCAGCTCCCTATTTTTAGACTAGACTAGATTAGTAGTGCAATGTCTATTCATAAGTAAGCTCCGCTGAGTTATACTCCCAGTGGTTATAGGTTTGCTGTCAGAGTCTGAAATCCAATGCAAGCATTGCTAACTTACCAATGGGAGTTATTTCTGACAGAGTGAGCACTAGGGATCTCATCAGATTCCGACGGTTCCCAAGCTGAAGCAGGTCACTTCATAAAGATTTGGGACTTGTGTGAACTGAAGCAGGATCTCTCCAAAGCACTCCAGACTGAAGCAGGAGCGTCTGAAGCAATTTGAGACTTTTCAGAGATTCAACCATTGGAATAAACCACTGCAGATAGTCGGATTGCAAATATTGAAACATCTCATCGCAAACTTGCCGTATAACAAAAACACCAAGGAGACTGACAGATCTAGCTTCTCATCAGAGTGCTTTGGGGGAAGATGTGAGGTAATGCATTATATTGTTATTTATTTGTATTTTTAGTGTTTTATTGAAACAATTAAGATTACATCTATTCCATACATTTAAAGCACATTTAAGGTACATTGCTTCCCCAAAGAATCCTGGGAACTGTATTTTATCTTTCAGAGTTAGAATTCCCAACACTCTTAACAAACTACAGTTTTTGGGATTCTTTGAGAGAAGTAATGTTTTTTAAATGTATGGTGTGGGTCTGATCTAAATATTCCCTCCATCACAAACAAGATAAAAAGATTTAAAATACAGGATCTATGAAACAATAAGTCAAAATATTACATCACGATATACCAAACAATCTAAATACTCTCATCAAAACAAACACAATACTACAGACAGGTCAAAGATCTTATCGCCCATCAGCCTGACAGAAGAGGAAGATCTTCACTGAGCACTGAAAGATAGGCAATGATGTTGTCTCGTCTGTGCTCTTTGTTCTCTTAGTGGTGCTCACTTTGGAAAGGCTGAACTTTCCTGTCCTCTGCCACATACCCAGACATCCATTCCTATAAAATCAGCTTTGCCTTTCATTTCTGTGACTTCTGGTGCTTGAGCAGAACATGAGCCTCAAGCTGTTTCCTCCCTGCTTCATCATAACTGCCTTGCCCCTGCACCTATCCTGAAACATTGCATATGACTTTCCTAAGGGCACCTCTATGATGTCAGCCATTTCTATGCCAAAACTGTTACCCGCAAAACTACAGGGAGGCAAGCAATCCCTAGAAGTTCTCCCCTCACTAGGGTTTCCACCCATCCCTAGAAAAATGTGATTGCCCCTGCAAACTAACCCCCTCCCATGCCTCTGGACCAACAAGATCACATGATGTCACTACGATCCAGGCAGATTGGGTAACTCCTGGAAGGTTGCTCATGAAGGAATATGGCCATCAGTCTGAACCATCTTCGCACCCTTGCTGTTGAGACTAGCAACAATAGTATTGATTGCATTTCTATTCCTCCTACAAGGAAGAATGGTGTATGAGATTGTTCCATTTGTCCCAGAACTGGGATATGAATGCAGACTTTCACCATC
Source organism: Podarcis liolepis (assembly GCF_965112155.1). Lineage (NCBI taxonomy): Eukaryota > Metazoa > Chordata > Lepidosauria > Squamata > Lacertidae > Podarcis > Podarcis liolepis. The sequence continues at coordinate 72,425,154 of NC_139554.1, forward strand.
CAAGTTTATCCATTAAACCACACTTGCTTGCTCAGTCAGTATCACCAATAAGAGACATCTGGACATGCCATAAAAATAAATCTGGACTAACATCTTTTTTAAAAATATAATTCACCGCTCCGATGGTAACACTTCCCACTCACAATCAGCTGGAGATTAATCACAAGCCGTGACCTATACTGATGAGAACGATTAGTGTTTCCTACTGAAAATGACTCTGGGACGATTCAGTGATTCCAATTGAGCTTGCTTTGTAGTTGGGATGGAAGAATGTTAGCGTAAAAAAAAAAGATTTCTCTCCGTGAGAACTCTAATATGCAGATGCAAGCTGGATGAAACAAAATAATTTGCAGCCCAAGTGGAAGCAGGAGAGCACATGATCTACATGCAAAAAGTTCCAGGTTCAACCCTCAACATGTCAATATAAGGTTAGGAAAATGCTCCAGTTTGAAATTTTGGACAGCCGGTGCCTGGCAATGTTCGTGATACTCAGGATGAGGCTAATATTAACGTGCATTCATTATTATATCTCTCCTGGTCCTTTGTCTTGATGACCAAGGTACCCCTTGAAATTCCTCCTGAAGGATCTCTCTCCCTCTCCTCAGAACAACAGCAATCCCAAGAGTTGGTTGGCTACCTCGTTCAAGCAAGCAAACAGCTGTAACACAGAAAACGAAACCGTTTGTGCTTTCACCAAGCAAACAGAGCCTTAGGGGAAAGTAATAATGATATTTTTTTATTTATACCCCGCCCTTCCTGGTTCAGAAAACCGGGCTCTGGGTAGCTAACAACAAATTTAAAACACTTAACTGATGCAACTAAAAACAGCATAAAATACAGTATGAAACATGAATAACAATAAATTCAGAATTCAAAAATCAACTTAGGGGGGAAATCCATCCAATAAACATTAGATGATCACCAGGACTAGCTGGCTAAATTAGTCCTATTTGGGCCAGCGAGGAGACCAGGGGAGAATTAGCTGTGGGATCCCAGAGTGGGTAATCTTCATAAAAAGGGGAGGGGGAGGGAAGGAAGGGGAATAAAAAGATCAGGCTAAGTTCAAATTGAAAGCCAGGTGGAATAGCTCTGTCTTACAGGCCCTGCAGAAGGAAGTTAAATCCTGCAGGGCCCTGGTCTCATGGGACAGAGCATTCCACCAGGGTGGACCTTAAGGTCCTCTGTGGGGAATACCAGGAGTGAGTGACTGGATGAGCAGTATAAGGCGGAATGCGAATGTTTTCAGCAGATCCTTTAAAATGATGCTTAACATGAGGAAGATAACTTCTGAAATCTGGATGGACAAAGTGGTTGTCTGTATTAAGCAAAAACCATGTGAGTGTATAGCACATTCTTTTATTTTGAGAGTGCTTTTTTAATACTTCTCGGAGCGTGCAGGGCAGGCAGAAGGGAGTGGAGGAAGGAGAGAGACAGATTGATTTTCCATTTATAACTTGCCTTTTTCTATTGCTCTTAAGACAGCTTTCTGTCCAGCAAGCTGTTTCTGCTAAGATTCCACAACTCTACACCATCATCATTAATCTTTGATGTGGACAATTGTCAAATGCATTTTGTAAATTTAACTGTACTTCATCCATTGGATTTGCCTTATCTGTTTTAACAGCAATATCTTTAAAGACTTGAGTCTTTGGCAGGACACTTGAGTAATACCATTTTTACCGGATTCCTGAAATAATATTGTTACATGTGTCCTGGGTGATAAGAACTCTAGGAGCACATCATGTTTCCAGGTTCTGTTTCCTTGGAATGAGGCCACTGGAGGTTTGTAGCATTTTTGTGATGTATGAACACACACACACACACACACACACACACACACACACGTCCATGTAGGTGGAGTTGACGCTTAGCTTCAACAGATGTCCCAGATATCAGTGCTTTCCATCAATGTTTTGGGGAGGGATTTAGCTACCCCATTTTCCAGTAGTGATGTATGGAAGTGAAAGATGGACCATAAAGAAGGCTGATCGCTGAAGAATTGGTGCTTTTGAATTATGGTGCTGGAGGAGACTCTTGAGACTCCCATGGACTGCAAGAAGATCAAACCTATCCATTCTTAAGGAAATCAGCCCTGAGTCCCTGGAAGGACAGATCCTGAAGCTGAGACTCCAATACTTTGGCCACCTCATGAGAAGAGAAGACTCCCTAGAAAAGACCCTGATGTTGGGAAAGATTGAGGGCACAAGGAGAAGGGGATGACAGAGGACGAGATGGTTGGATAGTGCTCTCGAAGCTACCAGCATGAGTCTGACCAAACTGTGGGAGGCAGCGGAAGACAGAAGTGCCTGGCGTGCTCTGGTCCATGGGGTCATGAAGAGTCAGACACGACTAAACGACTAAACAACATAGCTACCCCACAAATGCTGTTAGCTTCCACAATCTAAAACTCAGTTTCTCTCTGACTCTGTGTCAATCTAAAACTTCTCTTTCTCATTCGCAGACACCTCATTGACCTCACTTCCAGCCAAGGGAGGAGGAAAGAAAAGCATGTCTTCTATCATCATGTTGGCTGTCACATTTCTGAAGTATCTCTACCTATTTGACCTCAGTGACAACATATTACCCCTAGTGTACAGAATATAGGGACCTTTTAAAAAAAAAAAAGGATCTGATGAAGCATGCTGGTCCATGGCTTAGTATAAAATTCATCTCTTGATAGACCTTTCAGCCAGTTCATGCAGCCAACAGCAGCAGAACAAGCAGCGAATGGCTAAAGGACACCATATGCTTCAGAGCTCTGGGAACCCCAGCTAATTTGGTATGGTACCAGTCCGCACACAAGCTATATTCTGTGAACAGTTTTTCTGCAATCAGTTAAAATCACGGAAATGAGTCAAACATTCATGTTGAATTATTGCATGAAAATCAAAGTGTTTGGGGTTTTGTTTGTTTTAAAGCTGCCCGGAGCAGTTTAGCAGACCTCCTCCAGACGCCAGACTTACAACTGTAGAATCAAAGGGTTGGAAGTGACTCCAAGGTCAGTTAGTCCAGCCCCAATCGGATAACAGTCTTCCCCAACCTGATGTCTTCCAAATGTTGTTGGACTACTGGATAGGGCTTATGGGAACTGTAGTCAAAAAATATGTAGGGCACCACATTGGGGAAGGCTGTTATAAAACTGCATTTAATCAAAGTATGTGCAGCTTAACATAACCTAATATTATTTCTGCCATGTTTTCCTGATTGAGAAATGGTCTCACGCAGAGGAGATGTATCCTGTGACTCCCATCCATCATAAATGTTAGTGCTTTCTAGGAAGCTCTGTGATTACACTTATGTGTCCCAGTTAAGCTCTATATAGAAATAATAAAGTAACACAGCAAAGAAACATAGCAGAGTTTATAATGCATTGTGTCCATTTCACTGCTATGGGGTGTGAAATTGAATTTTATGCAATCTTACCTGAAATATGAAGACCTTTACTTAGGTTGCTAGTGTCTCAGTAGTACCTCACATTACAGGACAGAGCACAAGTGACATTATTTCCATAAACCTTATAGTGTATGATTCCTGGTCCTTTTATATATTAAATAAAGGCAACCTGATTATGAATGCATCAGTGAATTGAGAAGGAAGTGGGGAAATGTAGTGATACACCCTTAGTCTGAAGAAGAAATGGGGAACCTTTGGTACTCCAGGTGATGCTGGAAACCTTGGCCCAATGGCCAGGGATTATGAGAGTTGTAGTTGCAGGTTCTCTATTCCTTTGTATGCAGCGGAATGGATGGATCTACTTCATTTGCAAAGTAGGGGTGTGTTTTGTTTTGTTAAAACATCTACAGATCTTGTTGACCAGGGCACAAACATGCTTCCAGTTAGGAAAATGCCTCTGTTGCATTTGTTCAGATTGTGGGCTGGTGCCCCATTAGCCATTAAACTATTTGTTGGAAATAAGGCCCACAGATTTCCCAGTGAAACTTACTTCCATCCCAAACATACTGTTTTCAGGATCCTGACCTTAGGTTGCCTAATTGGCAATATTTTCAGATTATAACTGGGCTGTGATTTGTAGCCTCCACATTCTTTTCTTGCTCTTTGAAACTTCTCTTGTTGTTTTAAATCTCTATTTAATCACTATTAAAATTCAGTAAGCTTTTTTTTTTTAAAAAAAAAGGTTTTAGACCTAGGGACATAAATCATAAAGAATAATACCTAGGAACTCAGGTTGCCAATTCCCCATGGCACCTCAAGAATAACTCTTTCATTTTGAAGTGAAAATGTTTGAAGATGGTTTGAATGTTTGAACACTGAAGATCAAGCAACATATTCACATTGATCTTTTCTTTCAGCAGGCCTGAACTGATTTCTCTGCTTCTCTTTTAAGCCGGGAAATATGCCTGTTCTCTCTTGGCCACTAGCGGAACAGCCATTTCTGTCTTCCTCCTTCATCGCCACTTCTGATGAGAGGGAGCCAATGTCAGAGAAAACGCTCATTCCCATCTATCTGAAAATGCCTCTATTGATTAAAGGGGATGATGGGGAGTGGGATGCGATTTTCACAGGCAACATTCCAAAGGTTGCCAAGCTAATGCCAAATGCTGCTTTCTATGGCAAAGGGCTGAGAGGAGCGGCCGCTCCTCTGCCTTTCCCCCTCCCTCACGCACCCCTCCCCAAATTGCCTGAGTGCATCTTTTCACGTTGACGAAAGGAGGCTCAAGGCAGTCCTTTCTATGTCTTTCTCGAAATAAAAAGCCAAAGGAAAGCTAGCAAGACCCTTCGTCAGGCCCAGCCCTGCCGTCTCCTGCAGTCCCCACATTAATCGCTGGCAGCAAGGTAGACAATGGCAATCCCAGGCTCCCTCTGGCTCAACACGCTGCCTCTCGCTCTTAAGGCTTCCAGAGAGAAGCAGCAGGTTGCCCAACCCCGGGGTCTTTCCGGTGCGCCCCCCCCCAATCCATTCATTCCGAGGGAGAGATCCGAATCGGGACCGCTCCCCGGGATCTTCTCCAGCTGTGTGACATCCCATTCAGAGGTGCGATCCCCTCCGCCCTCTCCCTCCCTTCCCGGCTGAGAATTTCGCACCCTCCCTTTGGCCGCCTTGCTGTGCGCCCCCCCCCCCTCTGTGGCTCTGCCTTTCCACTCCAGGTGACACTGGCGCGCGTGTAGCTGCCAGGCGCTGCCTCCCCGCGCTGCATTAGGACCCGGGGAGAACTGCTCTATTCAGAGCCCAGCGCGCCTGCGCGGTGCTGAAGTGTCCGGAGACCGGGCTGGCTGGACGAAGCAGCGAAGAACGGCAAGCGCGGCGGCGGCGGCGGCGAGTTCTCTGGCACCCAGCCTTCCTTCAGCACCACCTGCGAGAGCTCTTGGGCGGCGGGCGCGAGGGAGGGAGGAGCAGACGGAGACGCGCTGATTGTCCACCTCCCTCAGCACAATCCACCTGAGGCTTCCCCAAGCTGCCTGGATCGCCTGCTCGCCTCAGCCCGACACGTAGGGAAGGAGGAATAAAGACCCCCCCGTTCCCGATCCCTTTTTGCCTGCCCACCTCCCTTTCAACCCGTCTCATCGCCTTTCATCCATCCATCCCCAGTGGCAGCCTCCCGTCAAGGGAAGCGCTACTAGTCAAGGGCTGCGGGAGCGCTGTCCATTTCAGCACCACGCTGCCCGAAGCAAAGGCGAGCCCACGTCGCGTGCCTAAGTCACCGCTGGTGGCGGGGAAGGTGGGGGGCGATCCGGCCAAAGCTCAGGGGCCGAAGGCGCCTTTCGGGCGGCTGCAAAGTGTGATCGGCATCAACAAGGAGGGAGCCGAAGAGGAAGCGAAGATTGAAGGCGACGCGTACGGATTTGGTGGTCTTTTGTTTGAATCGGAGAGCTACATCTGGAGAATTGTCAGCTATCTCTATCTCTCTATATATTCCGTTGCTGATTTGTGATTGCTTCGTCGTTATCACCATCCATCTAGTTGCTGGTTGTGGTTTTTCACAACCCTGCCTAAATAATAGGATTGCTACGTGTTGAGCTCTTCCTAGCAGCCACCTCTTGCTCCTGCCTCTGCTCCTAGGACGCCAGCACAGAACGATTTTTGTTTTACAAACATCAGCATCTTCAAGAGATTGGGTTTGATTGCTGCAGCTGGGCATTGGTATCTGCCCACTTTCTTCCTCCCACCTTATTTGTGTCTGTGTATGTGTGTGTTGTGTTGTGGACCCCTTACTCCACTGCCTCCAGCCTCTTGTTGCATGCCCCTGCCACCACCAATCTTCCCCACTGAACCCGCTTTGTAGGTCAGCTATGTCCCACTAGATTTATTGATTGATACATCTTAATTGAGGAAGCAACCCCCCTTCCCCACTCTGACACTCACCCCTACCTACCCAACCATATCTCACAATCACTGTTCTTGGATATCCGGCATATTCTTATTTTAAATGAGGCTTGTATGAGTTTCAATTTACCAGTAAAGAACCCAAATCTGCCATCATTAACTTTCACTGGTACTCTTGACTTTGCCCCTGTGGGAGTGAAGGGTATAAGAGGCCAAGACCAGTGGATGCCCTTGATAGGGGCACCTCTTCCCCACATAGGAGAGGTATCAAGTTAGTTATTGATTGCAGATGAGCAGACACCCCCTTATGTGCTTGTTGTGTGTTGTGCTTGTTTGGATGAGTCCACGACATGCCTAATAAGAGACGAGATGGGCCAGGGCGATGAGAGCGATCGCATTGTGATCAATGTGGGAGGGACTAGGCATCAGACTTACCGCAGCACCTTACGCACCTTGCCCGGCACTCGATTGGCCTGGATCGCGGAGCCGGATGCCCACAGTCACTTTGACTATGACCCCCGCACAGATGAGTTCTTCTTTGACCGGCACCCAGGTGTCTTTGCCCATATCCTGAACTACTACCGCACAGGTAAGCTGCACTGCCCAGCAGATGTCTGTGGACCTCTATATGAGGAGGAGCTGGCCTTCTGGGGCATTGATGAAACCGATGTGGAGCCCTGTTGCTGGATGACCTACAGGCAGCACCGTGATGCTGAAGAGGCCCTTGACAGTTTTGGTGGGGCACCTCTGGATAATAGTGCTGATGATGGAGATGCAGATGGCACTGGAGACTCAGGTGATGGTGAGGAGGAGCTGGAGATGACTAAACGCCTGGCACTCAGTGATTCTCCAGATGGAAGGCCTGGGGGCTTTTGGAAGAGGTGGCAGCCCCGTATCTGGGCACTATTTGAGGATCCCTATTCCTCCAGATATGCAAGGGTAAGCCAAACAACCAGCACTCAGAATACCTTATTTACACAAACTCTACGAGGGTTTCTAACTTGGTGCTGTTCACCAGTTCCTGGTTGCATTTCATGTGCTGCAAACCATGCAGGGCCTCTCCACTTAAGGGCAGGTAAGGGAAGCCACATGCCTTCTAAGGCTGGCACCACGTGAGTGAAGCCAGCACTTCAGAACAAGGGCAGATACAAGGGCACAACACACCAGGAGGAGATTGAACATTATAACAAAGACCCAATATTGCAATCCATTTTAAGTAGACATCTTTTGATAGTCACCCAAGTAACTGCCTGAGCAATATTTTGTAGTCATATTTCTCTACTGAGTTACCTACCATTTTTCTCAACAAAGTGAAGAGGTATTCATTACTACAGCCACTTGACTGAAGGCTTGTATGATGGGTTTTTTGATTGAGCTGAATGGCATTTTCTTTTATCTGATTTCCAACCCAAAGGCCAGATATGATGCTCCAGGTTCAGCCTTCACTTTAGCAATTGTGTTTCTTTATTAAACTGAGGTGACTCATATCAAGACACGCATGCAAAGTATATCTTATTGCAGAGCAGGAGGAAGATTCCTTCTTCCTCATGCCAGCATTTGGAAGCAAGAGAAAATGGGTTTTGTGTCCGGCTTATTAATGTGAATGTGAACAAGACAGACAATAGACGTTGAAAAATTGGTCTCTTTGCTGATGGGGTGAAAGATGCTCCTGTGCTAATCTAGGGACAGATTCTGCTCCCTCTGATGTCACCAGCCAAACACACACTGACGTCAGTGGGGGCTGGTGAAATGTCATGCAGCTGCTTTTTGGAAGCAGTGGGGGGAAATGAAGAGAAAGATTGAATGGGAAAAGTTGCTTCACTTTTCTGAGGTCTTAAGTGGACAGGTGTATGGATGTGTGTTAAAACTATGGTTGCTGTTGTTTCCCCCATCCGCTATCATGGATGTTTTCTTCCTGAGTGCATGTTTGTGTGGATAGACAAGACAAAAAATGAAAATATATTTGTGTGGGTAGAGAATGCAAAAAAAATGAAAAGATACTTGGAAAATGGTTGTGTATATGAAGAGCAGCCAATTTGATGACAAAAACGAGATGACTTACTGGGCACAGAAACCAAATTTTGTTACTTACTGGAAGCATAAAGCTCAGCTCGTATCTTAAAATGGAAAATGGTGCCAGGCTGGCAAAGGAATGAATGAGATGTGTAGAGTGAGAGCTCTGGCTTGGCTCTTTTTGATTACTCCCCATTATATACTATCCAGAGATTTCGTACCACATTAGCAAGTTTAATATGTAAAGCTGTGAGTCTTTACATCGTGTGTAGTAAAGATTAATTAAATATTTGCTAGATCATAAAACAATGGTGTTCTTGAGCAGCAACACTTGGATCCCAGTGATATTTTGCAAGAGGACATGAAACTGTATAGAGAAGGTCAAATACTTGTTTTTTTCAGACAGATCCTGCTGGCTTTCTCTAAGAAAGTATAATATGAACACAAACTGGATTTGAAATGGAGTCTCCCCTCTTCCCCCATAGATACTGAATTACACACAGACTAGGACCAGGCATGCATTGTCCCAGCTGGCATTGTGCAGAGCAAAGATCCTATATCGGAAGAGATGCTGTAGCTTAGTGCTGAAGCGCATGCTTTTCATTCTAAAGTGGAATTTGTGGCACCTCTGGTTAAAATGGTTTCAGGCAGCAGAGCTGTGGAAGACATCCTGGAGATCCACTGCTAGTCAGGGCAAAACACATTGCTGAGCTAGTTGTACCAATGGCCTCTTGCTCAGGCTTCATCTGACCATGGGGCAACAACCGTAGAAAGCACCTGTGGGGTGTAATTCATGATTTTGGTGTGACTTGTATCAATTCTGGTAATGAACAATCATGCATTCTATTTATAAGTACCTCTGTCAAAAGATATAGCTGGATAATTTTTGTTCTCTTAATTTGTTTATTTTACTGTCCATTTTTTAGCTGGGTTTTTGATATGGGTTTGTGGGGTGTATTAAGCTTTTGGGTTGCATTTGCCATTGTCCAAAAGCTATTGCAAATGGCTAATTTTCCTTTAATTCATGACCTTCTATGCAGGTTTTGCACTGTCTATAAGGAGTAAGACAACATGAAGACATTTAATTTTTAAAAAAAGGCTTTGTCTAATATGTTCATAGCTATTAATGGATACATTAGCAGACCTTCAGCACCTAATAATGCAAATAGAAACTAATGGATATGTTGTGTATATAAAGGAGTACTCAGAGCTGTGCTATGGTAATTTAATAGAAAACACCACAAAGACCTCAAACTAGCTACAGAAGCCATGAAGAAGAATCAATAGGCTCATTTACATACACACTATTTTTAAAAAGTCAATTACACCAAATAAAGTGTTCATCTAGGGAAAATACATGCACAGTTTTATTTAAGAACTGTATAGTTCTAAAATGCCTACATCACATTAAGGCTTGCAAATTACTGTACATTTAGGCTTGGAAGTTTTCAAATGGTTTTATATTTAGGTATACACAATTGTCCTGTAATAAACATGTGACTGTGGGGCTGAAGGTGAATCTCACATTTACAAAATCTTTGAAGATTCTGAAGCCTTTGGGGGTACAAAACTCCTACAGTGAATCACCTTTTTCCTGGGCTACAATTGTGACCAAATCTTCCCCACATTTTAATTTTTCTCATGTCCTAAAGTTGTCCATGAAAGAATCCTAAAACTATACAGTAAAGTATTTATTACTCAAATATTGAATAGAATAGGTTTTTTTTAATCCCACCCCAATGCATGCGTGTGTGTTGCGTGCCCCCCATCTGTGCCACATATGCACATGCAGACATCAATATTTCTTAGGAAGTGTTTGAAGGACACGATTCAGCATTTCAACTTTGCTGTTCATGACAGAGCCATCTATACAGGTCTGTTTTCTTTCTCGCATTGGATGTCCAAAAAAGAAAGGAATGATCTAAAAACTGCTATAAAGTATAGCTACCCGTGCTTGACAAAACACCAGTTTCTATCAATAAATTTATAGATACTTGTGAATTTATTTTATCTTAATTTTAAAGCCTCACAGGCAGATGTTTTAAATGAAATATTGCTTGACATAATACTTCTCACATAGTACAGATACAAAATCCAGAAAAAACAAGTACTTATTTGTAACCTAATGAATAAAAGCCAATCCTGTGATTGAGAACAATTATCTCCTAGACTAATAGCTTACTCATTCTGAGTGTGAATCCTTATGTAACCAAAGCAGAAGCAGCCACATGTAAGAGAGGTTTCAGCAGGAAGCAACCTAAGATCTGAAGAAGTTCAAAAGCTCTTTAGAAAAAGCCCAGGGGGATCTAAAAACAGCCTAACAAGAATTGAAAATCCTCAACAGAACATTGACCAACTATTGTGGAGGGTACAGAAAATCTGGGGGACAAGGGAAATAGAATGGAGTACCTGGAAGTACCATGGCTGGCTGACATACTGAACAAGAGCACTCCACACTGCAATGTTTTGTTGCAGCAGAGTGGCACTGTGGTCTAAACCACTGAGCCTCTGCAGATCAGAAGGTCAGCGGTTCGAATCCCTGCAATGGAATGAGCTCCTGCTGCTCTGTCCCAACTCCTGCCAACCTAGCGGTTCGAAAGCACACGAGCGCAAGTAGATAAACAGGTAACACTGTGGTGGGAAGGCAAACAGCATTTCTATGTGCTCTGGTTTCCGCCACTGTGTTCCGTTGCACTAGAAGCGGTTTAGTCAGGCTGGCCACATGACCCAGAAAGCTGTCTGTAGACAAGTGCTGGCTCCCTCAGCCTGAAAGCGAGATGAGCGCCATAACCCCATGGTCACCTTTGACTGGACTTAACAGTCCAGGGGTCCTTTACCTTTTACCTTGTCCTAGAAATAAAGGCAGAAGAATTGCTGCTTAAGAAGGTCTGCTGGACTGATATTTTCTGGTACCAACTATATTGCTGTATTATTATTTCATAGGGATGTGGAGGTCACAAATACTGTATCACTGTATGAGTCTTTTGCATAAATGTTAAACAAAACTTAGTTCTTAATCTTAAAACTCCCCCCCCTCTGTTGCAAAGATAGGTCAGGAGGGGAAGTGGTGCACTTGCAACAGCTTGCTTGCAGTCTACTTTGAGGGAAGAGTCTACTACCCTCCAAATCTTCCCCAAAGTGACCATCCCTTGAAATGAATTAGCTGCTGATCTGAGGTTTAAACAGTGTCTAAATACCTAGATTTCTTCCCTGTCTAGGTATGGTTATAAAACAATTTAAGAGATCTTCTGAATAACCCCCCCAATGATATGTAGCAAAACTTTCACATAAGTAGAGTTTAAACAAGTAGCCGATGAAACCCAGCAGGAGTCAGCAGTTTGACCTTGAATATTTAGCATCTTGTATAAACTCCCGTAATTCCTGTTTCATTTCAGAGGAACTTACTTATAGGCTAGTGAATTCTGTAAATTCCATCTTCCAAAGCTTTTTAGCTCGATGAGACCCAAACAGGAGATGGTAGTGGGTATGGAAAGGGATAGTTGGTGTCACTAGATTTCCTATATCAATGTTAAATGGAAGCTGTTTATTTTGACTGCAAGATGCTCTCTGAAGCAAATGTTGTTTCCCTCTTCAGCCACCAACTCCCCCAATTACATGTGTTTAGCCACTTTGACTGATGCCACTCTGTGCTAGCTGAAGAAACAGATTTGGGAGAGGTGTCTGAAAGAGAATTTCCTATACAAGGTAATGATAAAGGCAGCTTCCTGGTCAGCAGTGATGGGAGGAAAGAGATAGTGGCAAAGGGACAAACAGTCATGAAGGGCAGGGAAATATGTGGAGGGAGTAGAAAAGGGTGAAAAGGGATGAAATCTCAACTGACAGCAGTCCTAGGGCAGGATGAATTTGCATCATTTGTTATTGACATTTCAAAACTACCAAGAAATTCAATGGCAAAAAGTTCTACTGAGTGTACGGTGAACATCTCACGTTAACACCATCCAAATAACTTGAAGCAAAGACCATAGTCTTTATTTTGTGTTACATGATGAGATAGTGAATAGAACTGACAACTCCTTGATAACCAACCTCTTTAAATTCATTGTTTGCAATACTCTTGACGTCCACCAGCCTTGTTTAAGATTGGTCATCCTTGCATTCAGGAAGACTATATGGAAGGACCAAAAGACACAGCAATGTGGGCACCTGCATACAAATTGTTCATTGAAGAATTTCTCAAAGGTTGGCATTCCTAAGTCTCCCACTGGTAACAAAAATGTGAAGAGCCATTCCAATGCAAGGAAAACATTTTACTGGCAGGAAGAGTGAGGAGAGGTGACCAGGAAGATGTGATTCAAAAGAGAGAAAAGGAAGATGAACAGAAGAGAAAAGAGTGGAAGGAGGGCAAAAAGAATTAGCAACTTCATTGCTTTATGGGCTTCTCCAAAGAAGCCTTTCATTTCATTTATTTATGATGGAGGAAAGGGCATAGGTAAGAATTATTAGGGAGTTATATTAAAATTTTCTTTTTAAAAAGTTAAGGAAATACGGGTTTTTCCTCTGCAACAAAGAGTTCTTTGTTGAAATAATGGCCTCCCATGATTCTAATGGAGTAAGATATTTTATGAAAATTAATACCAGTCATGTAATGCCCTATGAGAAAATAGTTACCTATGCTTAAACAAAATTTTCATGAGTCTCTTGCCATCCACTGTGCCAGAATCGATCTCACATGAGAGTGCCCTGTGAGCTTAAAGTTTAGGAGAAGCTTGACACTCTTACAGTGAGAGGGGAAAGTATTTGATCCCTTGATAAATTTGCCCATTTGCCCTCTGACAAAGAAATGACTAGTCCATAATTTTAATGGTAGGTTTATTGTAGCTGTGAGAGACAGAAGAACAACAGGGAAATCCCCAGAAACCCAGAATACAAAAGTAGTAGTAGAAGAAGAAGAGTTTGCATTTGATATCCCGCCTTTCACTCCCTTTAAGGAGTCTCAAAGCGGCTAACATTCTCCTTTCCCTTCCTCCCCCACAACAAACACTCTGTGAGGTGAGTGGGGCTGAGAGACTTCAAAGAAGTGTGACTGGCCCAAGGTCACCCAGCAGCTGCATGTGGAGGAGCGGAGACGCGAACCCGGTTCCCCAGATTACGAGACTACTGCTCTTAACCACTACACCATACTGGCTCTCAGAGACTGATGTGCATTATAATAAGTGAAATATGTATTTGATCCCCTATCAACCAGCCAGATGTTGGGCTACCTGGTATCTTCACTGTATGTAACGAGCTGAGATTAGAAGCACCTGCTGTAAGGGAGAGGTCTTACCTGTAATCCCAGCTTGTTACAGTACCTGTACAAAAGACACCTGTCGGCAGAAGCAATCAATCCAGCAGATTCCAAAGTAGCTACCATGACCAAGACCAAAGAGCTGCCCAAGGATGTCAGGGACAAGATTGTAGACCTGCATGTACAGGCCCGTCTGCAGTTTGCCAATGCACATCTGAATGACTCAGAGGAGAACTGGGTGAAAGTGTTGTGGTCAGATGAGTCCAAAATCGAGCTCTTTGGCATCAACTCAACTCGCCATGTTTGGAGGAGGAGAAATGCTGCCTACGACCCCAAGAACACCATCCCCACCGTCAAACATGGAGGGGGACATATTATGCTTTGGGGGTGTTTTTATGCTAAGGGGACAGGACACCTTCACCACATCGAAGGGACGATGGACGGGATCATGTATCTTTTTTTTTATAAATTTTTTATTTTACAAATTTTTAAAGACAAACAAACAACTAAAAAGACATACAAACACGTATAGTTTCATAGCATTTTTTCATAAACCTCTTTTCCAGGACTCCCCCATACCCCCCCTTCCTGCATCCCAATGTCCACAATTTTTAAGCAACTTCTGAATGTTCCTTTCCAACCTCTGTCCTCTTAATCTTTTCTGTAATCTAATTTTATGTCACTGTATCCCTTTTTTTCCTAAAAACCTCGACATTCTAACATTCATCAAGTTTATAGTAGTCCTTAAGATAACTTTTGTATTTTCTCCATTCTTCTTCCGCCGTCTCTTTTCCCTGATCACGGATTCTGCCTGTCATCTCGGCCAGTGTCATATAGTCCATCACTTTCATCTGCCATTCTTCCAGAGTGGGTAGATCTTGTGTCTTCCAATACTTTGTGATGAGTATTCTTGCTGCTGTTGTAGCATACATAAAAAAAGTTCTGTCCTTCTTTGACACCAATTGGCCGACAATGCCCAGGAGAAAGGCCTCTGGTTTTTTGGACGGGATCATGTATCATCAAATCTTGGGTGAGCACCTCCTTCCCTCAGCCCAGGGTATTGAAAATGGGTCGAGAATGGGTATTCCAGCATGACAATGACCCAAAACACACGGCCCAGGCAACAAAGGAGTGGCTCAAGAAAAAGCACATTAAGGTCCTGGAGTGGCCTAGCCAGTCTCCAGACCTTAATCCCATCAAAAATCTGTGGAGGGAGCTGAAGGTTCGAGTAGCTACACATCAGAGGAGTGGGACAAAATACCTCATGAGATGTGTGCAAACCTGGTGGCCACCTACAAGAAACGTCTGACCTCTGTAATTCCCAACAAGGGTTTTGCCACCAAGTACAGTCATCTTTTGCAAAGGGATCAAATACTTATTTCACTCACTATAATGCACATCAATCTCTGACTTTTGTCTTTTGGGTTTCTGGGGGTTTTCCTGTTGTTCTTCTATCTCTCACAGCTACAATAAACCTACCATTAAAATTATGGACTGGTCATTTCTTCGTCAGAGAGCAAATTGGCAAATTTAGCAGGGGATCAAATACTCCCCACCCCCTTACTTATTCAGGGAGCAAATTGAGGAGAAAAATGTAAAAGAGAATAGGAAATTCACCAAGTAATCAGATTTTCACTTTATCCTTCAAAGGAACTTGACATATCACTCTTTCTCACATTCCTTTGTTCTAGCTATAATATCCAGATTATTTTGGTAGCATTGAGTTACATCAAGTAGCATGACAGTCAGAGAGGCTATGATTCAACAGCAGTGGATATAAATATACATCTGAAGTTTATGATTAGGACAGTTTACCAAGACCTTTCTTGGTATAGATGCCTAATGTTACTTTGTGTGAAAAAAGGAGCATGAGGCAAGTCATACAATGATAGGGACACATAAAGTAGCACTATGAACTTTATTGACCCAGCTTTTTGGTGGAGGGGCCAGGAATCCATAATTTTAATTCCTGTGTTTTTGTTTTTAAATGGTTCTGTCTGTCCTGAGGTTTGCAACAACTTTTTTTGTGGTGCAGCTTCACTTTAGTAGATTGACCTATAGTGTAGTTTGATCCTTTTTAATGTATGTGTGTGCGCATGCATGTGTAGGGATGTAAGCTGGAATGTAGATGGTCCTGCCATGGGGTATGTTTGGTCTAGCTAACGCCATAATACAATGTGTTCCTTGTGCTCTTTAACAACAGGATATGCTAACAATTCAAAAACTAAACATATATACATAAGCTTTCAGGACAGAGTGGGTTAAAAGCCTAAATACATGTGTAAATCAACAACCTCAAGCAGCTTGTGTATGATCTCATTATACTATTGCAAATAATATCTGTTATTAACCAGTACCGGTGATTAACTCCTACTAATAGCAACAATGGAACCTCTAGCTGTTTTCATTCTGGCTCACTACACATTCAGACATTTCTGCACGGTTTACATTGTGAACTTTTTCACAGGGCAATATATGTGGGCAGAAGCTTTTCTTATCATTGCATGTTTCTGGAGCCAAATCCAGAGACCCCCTGCACTCTGAACATACAACATTTGTTAAAATAAAAAAAAACTTTTTCTTGATGGGGGGAAAAATCTACTTAACTGAGCTACTTTCTGACAATAAGAGGTGTAATGGAACAGACTCTTTTGGAAGGTGGGCAACTCTGCTTCACTGGAGGTATTTAATCAGAGGTTGGATGGCCATCTGTCATAGGTGATTTAATTGAGAGTCCTGCATTGCAGGGGGCTAGACTAAATATCCCTTGCAGTCCCTTCCAACTCTACAAGTCTATGATTCTTTGGATCTTACACTATACAATAAAAATGCAACAATCTTTTAAATCTGAAAATGTTAGACCGAAAAACCTGGATGTCACAACTTGATTCATAAAACCACTTGGGAAGGCCTGTTTTTGACAAGGCGATTTGGATCTTTGCATTCTTTTGTAATGCACCTAGCCCATAAGCTCCTGCAGTGTAACTGCTCAGAGAATGAAGAGCTGGGCTTTCAGTTCCTGAGTGAGAGAACATTTCATCACCTAATGATCATAAATGGGATCTGACACCATTCCAGTGCAATACCTCACAGTCACTGGTGCTACAGCATTAGTGGGGCACCAGCCTGTTTGTGATGCAGCTGCCTCATGCTAGGAGCTTGAGCAGCTGTGCAAAAGCTAAACAATTCTGGGGTATGTGATGCAGCCATCGATAGCCTCTTACACTCTATGCTGCCGACTGTTCATTATGATGTATTTATTTTTATTTATTTTAAGAAGTTCTAATCTGTCCTTTTTGTGTTCAGACCCAGAAACCTCCCCCCTAAATAAATTTACACATGACTCAAATTTTGGTTTTGGTTTTTGGCAGAATTTAAGCCACAACTTTATTGATTACAGAAAGTGACTGATTGCATAGGCTCTGGTTTGACTAGCTCACTGCCATGCAGGTAGCGCTGACCCAGGGTTCCAGCATAGGTCAGCCAAGGGTGAACACCTGGATAAGTGTAAAGCCGGGAACGGGCTAACTCCATCACCCAAATGTCCCCCTGGACTCAGGCATGGACACAACCCCCTCTCAGGGGTTGACCAAACCATCAAGTCCCTGGATTCCTTTAACGGAATATCCTTCACATAGGGATGGTGAGAGCATTCTCCCATCCCTATCACCTGAACCAGAGCCTATCCACAACCTTACAAGTTGTGATGATTTGCTATGTGGCAGGCGAAACCCAAATGGCACCAGCCAATCAGGCAAGTGGGGAAAATTCCTGCCATGCCCCTGTCCCAATGACAGATGACACACGACGGCATAGCAAGGTCAAGAGCAAAGCCTTAAAAGTAGGGAGAGGTGGGCGGGTGTTCCGAATGCGCGTGCCAAAAGAGGAAGCTCTGGGTCACATGCATGGGCATAAATAGGTCCCTTGAACCGTTTGGACTGTGCGTCCCATTGGCTAGATTGTACCCAGGTTTGAGGGACATACCTATCGGGTGTTGTGGCTGTCCAAACGTACCCACCCACAACACAGGGTGTCAGTTTTCCAGGTCTCACCGCAATACGTGCTCTCATTGAGGACCTGATTCATCATTACCAATCTCAGGGCAGATTGTATTAGCCCAGGCACTGATGAGAACAGTAGAACTAACCCTGTAAAGTTAGTTCAAGCAGATAAGGAAGGAGACATCACTTTCCAAGTAGAAGATGCTTCTTTAGTCGCTATGGTGCAAGCTAATGCTTGAACAGATTTGAGCCTTTTCCACCCTCCAGTTTCTTGGTCTCTGATACTTTGAGAAACTGCAACAAAGCTCAATGAGTGATGTATCCTCTTAGTTTCCTCCAGTTTCTTCTCTTCATTCCTTCACCTCTGTCCATGTGTTAAGTCAAGCATTTTTATTCTAGCTGTATCTTTAGTTTACATTTCCTGTAAATAGTTGGCCATTAAAATAAATTTCACATGAATACTTGCTACCTAGTAAAACATTCCTCCCATTTTTGTTCCCTTCCTAATATCACATTTTAATACAGAACACACTTCAGCATCGGCCTAAGTTTAAAATGACAATTAATTGTTGTTTAGTCGTTTAGTCGTGTCCGACTCTTCGTGACCCCATGGACCAGAGCACACCAAGCACTCCTGTCTTCCACTGCCTCCCACAACTTGGTCAAACTCATGTTGGTAGCTTCGAGAACACTATCCCACCATCTCGTCCTCTGGCGTCCCCTTCTCCTTGTGCCCTCCATCTTTCCCAACATCAGGGTCTTTTGCAGGGAGTCTTCTCTTCTCATGAGGTGGCCAAAGTATTGGAGCCTCAGCTTCACGATCTGTCCTTCCAGTGAGCGCTCAGGGCTGATTTCCTTCAGAATGGAGAGGTTTGATCTTCTTGAAGTCCATGGGACTCTCAAGAGTCTCCTCCAGCACCATAATTCAAAAGCATCAATTATTTGGCGATCAGCCTTCTTTATGGTCCAGCTCTCACTTCCATACATCACTACTGGGAAAACCACAGCTTTTACTATACGGACCTTTGTTGGCAAGGTGATGTCTCTGCTTTCTAAGATGCTGTCTAGGTTTGTCATTGCTTTTTTCCCAAGAAGCAGGCGTCTTTTAATTTCATGGCTGCTGTCTCCATCTGCAGTGATCATGGAGCCCAAGAAAGTAAAATCTCTCACTGCCTCCATTTCTTCTCCTTCTACTTGCCAGGAGGTGATGGGACCAGTGGCCATGATCTTCATTTTTTTGATGTTGAGCTTCAGACCATATTTTGCGCTCTCCTCTTTCACCCTCATTAAAAGGTTATTTAATTCCTCCTCACTTTCTGCCATCAAGGTTGTGTCATTTGCATATCTGAGGTTGTTGATATTTCTTCCCTCAATCTTAATTCCGTCTTGGGATTCATCCAGCCCAGCCTTTCGCATGATGAATTCTGCATATAAGTTAAATAAGCAGGGAGACAATATACAGCCTTGTCATACTCCTTTCCCAATTTTGAACCAATCAGTTGTTCCATATCCAGTTCTTACTGTAGCTTCTTGTCCCACATAGAGATTTCTCAGGAGACAGATGAGGTGATCAGGCACTCCCATTTCTTTAAGAACTTGCCATAGTTTGCTGTGGTCGACACAGTCAAAGGCTTTTGCATAGTCAATGAAGCAGAAGTAGATGTCTTTCTGGAACTCTCTAGCTTTCTCCATAATCCAGCGCATGTTTGCAATTTGGTCTCTGGTTCCTCTGCCTCTTCTAAATCCAGCTTGCACTTCTGAGAGTTCTCGGTCCACATACTGCTTGAGCCTTCCTTGTAGAATTTTAAGCAATTAATTACTCAGCAGCTTATATTTATGGTCCTAGGAAGCAAGCAGTAAATAATCGTAAAAATTTACATGTATTGTTGTGTTTTGTTTACAGCGTGAGAATAATAGGCCCAAGCTGATTGTGTCACAAAGTTTGCTGCCAATATTCCCATTTATGTCAGGGAGAGAGAGAAAATGGGTCTCATGGGTGTAAAGCAGAAAAACAGATCACTTGAAGTGAAAGCATTGCTTAAAAGATGGAGACATTTATATATTATGAGTTAAAACAAAGCTGTCTTGACAAGTTAAAGTTAAATAAGCATAATTTATACATATCTGGTGGCTGTTGACATCTACCAGTTGTTACTATCTTTTTAGCCAGTAAGTAAGAAATCCTAGAAAATTGTCATGGGTTGGATCCTGCTCTCTCATGAGTGGAGTTCTGTTCACAGGGTGCTTCACAGGAGGAAGCTGGAGAGACAATTTTTGCGGATTCTCCCTTCAGCCTTCTGTGGATCCTGAAAAGCCAGAGGATTGGGAGACCCTTTGCAACAGCATGAAAGGAGGCAGTGGGGGCTGCCAAGGGAAAGTGGAATCAGCAAAAATTACCACCCTTGCCGCCTCCACCTCCAGTGGAACTTTCCACTAGATCAGAGCTTCCTCCACAAATGGAAGGAATCCTGCTATTTGCAGAAGGCCATGTCTCTAGATGCAAACTGGCATTAGCAACATTTGCCACTGAGAGCAGCTGAGAACAGAGAAATTTTATCAGCATTTTCCCATTACAGAATCGGACATTTACCAGAAACTCTCACCTTATATGAATTGCATGCAAAGGTCAACATTCACCAGAATTCTGACCTGAACATATAAAAACCATGTCTTGACAAGAGCCACAAGCAACAGGCATCTGGTTTTGAATTGTTGTCAAATATGGGTGTCTTATTTCATTCTACTATCTTTATTTCATTTTAGTGTTCAGGAAATTTGTGACCACAGCATTGCTGAGTGCTGTGTTTGTTCAAGAACTGGTGAGTGTTGAGAAAAATCAATACACAGGGTTCAAACCTGAAAAGTTGTACTTAATGCAAAAGATCATTCCCTTAAAATATTTCATTTATGTTAAGTAGAATTACTCACAAAGGATTGGGCCTTTCCTTTATTTCGAATAAAACAGCAATATGTCATTTTAAGGGCTGTGCAATTACCTTTCAAATTCTACATGTTGAAAATACAGGAGGAAACATTTCTGCAAGACTGAGTTGGTTTCTTCTGTTGAATATTACATTATGTAAGTAGGTGATTCATTCAAATGCAGATGACAGGATATAGATGCTGGAATGGTAGATAGAATGCAATTTAAAATCAGGTGGAGCCAATGCATGGCATGAAATAAAAAAGAGACACCTGAAATCCTGATTTTTCACTGGACAGCAGATTATTTTGCATGCTGAATTATTAAATCCATATTGTCAGCTTTCATCACTGCTTCCTGCTTGCAGACCAGCCACTATTCAAAGAGAGATACACTGCAGATGGATGTCATAGTGGAACATGTTGGCTTTGTGATTGGCGGCTAAAATGGAAATGGTTGAATATAGAGATGTACCAAGTAGCAATTATGAGCTGGGACAGCTGTGTAAGCAAGGCTAGAAATGCTAAACGAAAGCAGAATTTATTGTACTTTGTTATGATAAAATTATATCTTTGTGCAGAAGGCTTATTCTTCTTCACTAGTGATGGAGCTTTGTTATGCTGAATTCTCCGTATTCCAATATATCATATGCCTGCATCAAAAGGCCCACAGAATGTATGAATGTACCTTTCCCCTCCAATGCTTTTTCAGTTGATGTTCAATATGCATTTGTGGAATCACTTAATCAACTCAAATATACATTGAATTGTTTGTGAATGCAATCAATTTTAGAATGAATTTAAAAGTAGTTTTCTCTGCTCATTCCAGATCAAATTCTAAACATTCATGAATTTAGTGAGTACAGTACAGATTGCTTTTTGTCTTAATTCAAAACACACTGCCCTTCTCCTTCTTCCAGGTCACTTTATGTTAATATTAAATTCCCACCCTTGATTATATGAATATTTTGGAAGGTCCTGCAACTTTTGCTGTGCAGTCCTATACATGCCTACTCAGAAGTAAATCTCATTGAATTCAATGTGGCTTTCTCCAAGGCAAGTACTGTAATTAGGAATAGGACTGTAGGATCATACAAAAGTGTTTGTGGAGTTTGTTTTACTCCACAGACACCCCCAGTGATTTCACTGGCACACGCTACAGAACAAAGGATAACAGGATCTGGCCTTGGTGGATTCTCATTTCCTTCAGATGTGATTTATGTATGGCATCACACTCAAATTAATCATGCTATAAAATTTTGAATAAATCTATGCTCCAAGTATTCTCCAGTAATTGCTTATGATGTAAGCCCTTTAATAAGAGTAAGTTAAAATTACATGGTAATGGCCCTTTGAAAAAAGAAGAAGCAATAAATCTCCAATTTCAGTGAGCTGCATAAAAGGCAGTTATGTCACTGCTGCAGATAAAGTACAGAGACACCACTGGCATTCTATTATGTAATTGTTTTGATATTTAGCAACCAGACACAGATATTAATGTGAACTGTTAGATTTGCCTAGCTAACGGTAGGTCAAAATTATAGTGGCTTTGCTAGAGGAACAGTCCATTTTAAACATCTTTTCACAACTTCCCCAACAAATGCAAGACATCCACTTGGGGGAAATGGATGCTTAGCTTGTTGTGTTCTTTTGAAACAGCAAAATAAACCATTCTTCCCTGGATAAGATCTATTATTAAGTCTCCTTAGTTCTAGTTTGATATTCTAACAACTATATTATGTTGTCTCTCTTCACACACATATCTTCACAACGAGCCAGCAAGATGTTGTGATGAAGATGGTGATTTGGTTTGACCAAGGCCATACATTCAGATAGGTTGCTCTGACACAGTAGAAATGAATAATAATAATAAAAAAGAATAGTCCAGTAGCACCTTAGAGACCAACTAAGTTTGTTCTGGGTATAAGCTTTCTTTTGCATGCACACTTCTTCAGATACACTGAAACAGAAGTCACCAGGCCCTTATATATAGTGGGAAGGGTGGGGTGGGGTTTTTCTCAGAATGGTAGTAGGAGATGGGTGATTGACTCAATGGGTATGGTAAACCTGTTGACGACTGTTAACGACTGCAATTAGTCCTACAGGAAAAAGCAAGGGATAGTATGCAGATGACCAAAAATAGCTTTAGCATATGTAATGAGACAAGAATACAATATCTCTATTCAGACCAGGTCTCTCCATACTATCTCTTGCTTCTGAAGAAGTGTACATGCACACGAAAGCTTATACCCAGTGCTGCTACTGGACAATTTTTTAATTTTTTAATTTATTTCAAGGTCATACATGTTCTGCTCAAGAGCATACCAGAATCTAAACTCAGCATCTTATTCCACTTTGCCACAGTGACTCTACTTCCAGATGAATGGCAGAGAAAGTCTTTCATTCTGATTCTGCAAGTTTAGGGCTGTCATGTTCTAGAACAGGGACAACCTTCTAAACACATGCACGTGTGTGTGTGTGTGTGTGTGTGTGTGCGTGCGTGCGTGCGTGCACACGCACACACATACACATACAGTGGTGCCCCGCATGACGAATGCCTCGCAAGACGAAAAACTCGCTAGACGAAAGGGTTTTCCGTTTTTTGAGTCGTTCCGCAAGACGAATTTCCCTATGGGCTTGCTTCGCAAGATGAAACGTCTTGCGAGTTATTGCGAGTTTGTTTCCTTTTTCTTAAAGCCGCTAAGCCGTTAATAGCCGCTAAGCCGCTAAGCCGCTAATAGCCGTGCTTTGCAAGACGAAAAAACCGCAAGACGAAGAGACTCGCGGAATGGATTAATTTCGTCTTGCGAGGCACCACTGTATACATATGTCCCTGACACACTCCTTTCCCCTTCCTTCTGCTCTCATTTACCAACAGTGCAGCCATAATCACACGTCCAAAGTTGCACAAAGAATGTTTTATGAGTGGACCTCTGGCTCCACCCACAGATATCCCTTTCCACCTATAGGGAAGGAGATCCACAAACTTTTATGATCCCCCAGGATTCTCTCCATAGAACCATAGGATTGTGTCCTGAATGAAGTATTTGTTCAATGGCTATTTAATAGGGAGGCTAAAGAGTTGTGTTCATTTTATTAACACACACACACACACACACAATACATGCAATGAACAGTGCTTAAACGTTAACGACATACTGTGCCTGGGCTGATTAATCTTGGGTGTTTATCCCTTTGAAAAATCCCCAGGGTGTGAGTGCTTTTATTAAAAGACCCAATGTAAATTTAAACCAGTATGGATTACTTGAAACGTTAGCTACGTCTAAGCGGCAATAAATCAATATCCAAAAGTGCACTGGAACTTCTTGATAAAACCTCATGTGGAAAGACCACTTCTTCTTTTTTACTCCCAAGTAAATAGCTAAAATAATGAAAATTGTTTAAGTTGTTTCTCATTCATGCAAATCCATACCAAGTAGCTCAAGCCACTGCAATATGGAAAGATACCTTCAGAGGATAACTAAGGATAACCCTCAGGATCTCAGAAATTATCTGAATTCTAATTTATGTATGAGTTTGGAATATTCTGGCATCCTAAATTGGCACTCCCATCTTATATGCACCATCAGTTTTTGTGGCAAATTAATTAATAGTCTTGAGTTCTACAGAAAGATATATTTTTTGTACTGTAACATTATTCTGATGCAGCTGCTTCCATGTGCCATCTTTAACAATTAGCTACTATAGCAGCAAACCACCTTTATTTGGCCAATTAAAAAGTCCCATTCTCCCAACAAAAGGGAATATGTCAGATATCTGCTTAATAAAAGATAGGGGTGTGCACTGGCCACAAGATTTGCCTTGTATCTGTAGCACTGTATCATTCTAATTTGAGTTATTATTAGGGTCTGTATCAGCGTTGTTAAATCTCGAGCTCGCTCTTCCCATGCAGAATCTAAAAATGGGTATAACTTCTTTCCTTTTCACATAAGTGTATGAAATTTGCAGGCAAAGGAGTTCCTCCAGAGGGATTAAACCTGCTAAATTGCTAGCAGATCCTTCCAGTGTTTTCATTAAAGTTTTGTTGGGGGGGGGGGGGTTGTTCTGTTGTTAAAGAAAAAGTCTGTGACATTTTCCCTGTCATAATTGGATGCATTTTGCAGGCATGGTCACCCCTTCGGAGAGGGAGGAAGCCTGCTAGCTATCAGAACCATACATGAGCTGGTTCTCCCACAATGGCAGACTTTACCATTTAGAGGTGGGCAAAACAGAAATCACTAATTGTCCCTTAGTGTTTTATAGGCAATCACTCTTGAAACTGGTGACATGAGGGAGTTGCAATGAGCAACACAACTAGCAGCTTAGTACCAGACCTAGGGGTGGGGATGGATGAAAATGTTAATAATACTGGTCAGTAAATATTCAGAGAGCTTAAAATCCTATAAAAATTCTGTATGTTTGTAATGGGACAAGGGACAGATTTGGGCTATGCATGGGATCGTGAAGTAGGAATTCACACATCTCTAGTTAAGGTGACAGTACAAGTCCTTCTGTTATGCTTGCCAGTTGTCCACTAAAACCCATTCATCTACTGCAGAATAATTGCTTTTGTCACTCAGCTAATCCCAGTGTGCTCCAAAATGGAGCAGGTGGCTCTTTGTGGGAGTGCAAGAAGATCCAAGGGACATGAAGAGATTTCTAGCTGTCATAAGAAACCTTTGGAAGGGAGCCATCAAGAATCTGAGAAGCTTGAAGCCCGCAGCTACTTGTGTGGTATGGAGAAATGTTATTCAGCTGAAAGCAGAACAGCACATCCCCATTTGGGGATGGCAAACAGAACATGTGTAAACGGAGGGTGGTATTGCTGAGCATGATTTCCTATACAGTTCCATGCAATGGCAGCAGAACAGGGCGGAAGGCGTCTTCTCTAAAGATGTGGCACAAAACAAGGAATTTGCTCTAGTCCTTGAAGGACCAAAGAACGCTGCTCTGTGTGGGTGGTGCAGAAGGGCAGTGAATGCCAGAACCGTATGAATGTAGAATGGATGCCACACTTGTTTTGAAGCCTGTTTGAGATATTTTATTGGATCAAGCATCTTCCATCCA
This sequence comes from Podarcis liolepis, assembly GCF_965112155.1. Lineage (NCBI taxonomy): Eukaryota > Metazoa > Chordata > Lepidosauria > Squamata > Lacertidae > Podarcis > Podarcis liolepis. Next base: position 72,450,688 of record NC_139554.1, read on the forward strand.
CAAACATTTTACAATCCACCATAATGATACTGCTAGTGTTGAGAGGGAATGCTTGCCAATTCCTCTCTGCCGCTACAGGGCCTTCTCGGTAGTGGTGCCCACCCTGTGGAATGCCCTCCCATCAGATAAGCAACTATCTGACTTTTAGAAGACATCTGAAGGCAGCCCTGTTTAAGGAAGTTTTTAATGTTTGAAGTTTTATTGTGTTTTTAATATCCTGTTGGAAGCCCGGCCAGATGTGCAAAGTACAAGTAATAAATTATTATTTAAAATTATTATTATTACAGCCCCCAACACCACTGCCACACTGTTCCAGAGGGTCTGCAATATGGGAGGAGGTGTGTGGTCTTGACTGGGAGTTTACAAAAGCTGCACCCTTTTCCAACCAACAGGAGTACCCTCTGAGCAGGGCTCCCTAATTTCAATATCTTGTGTACGAGTCCCTCCATATGACCTGCTTATTGAGCATTCATCCCAATTACCTGGTCTTTATGTAGCATCTGTTCTAACTGGTTTGCAGGGTGGTTATACAATGAACACTTCTCCTGCATTCATCTTGTATTTATTCCACTTCCCAGTGTTCATCCCACACTTTTTAGTTTGTTTCCCCATCACTTTCCAAACCACACACACAAAAAATCTGATTCTTTTCTAAAGTGGATTTTTTTGTGCTAGGGCAACAGAGCTGCCCAAATCTGAACTTCCAGTATACGCTAGATTCCCTCTCACAAAATAGTGACCGTCTGAAGACAGCATTCTGAATGAAGCAAAGTGTTGGAAAACACATTTCCTTATTTTGGCTTCAAAGATGGGCTTGTAAGTCACGTCAAAACCCAAAGTGCCCTGTTATATGAGGACACCTTCCTTCTTCTGCTGCAATTGGTTTGTCAGCTTTCACAGATGCTGCACATAAATGAAAGTATTCTTAAAACATTCATCACTTTTTAAATTATTTAAAGAAGTATTTTCTTTTAGTGGAAGTTAATGCTGTATTTTTCATAGAGAATGGAGCCTCTAACATTGCCACCAACATAATCATAAAAAACACAAAATAAAATGCATTATAAAAGTCATTTTATATTTCACTTGCTTGTTTGGTATCCTTTTATAAACCTTCAGGGAAGGATACTTCACAAATTTATTAGATCATAGTCTCTGTTTTAAGGTTTCCTTTAACCTTTCCTAAAGCTATGTGGCTGCAATTTAAATCTGTATCCTTTCCCATCTTTCTGACTTGCTTAAGTTACCTGTTCTGCTAAGATCCTTGTGCAAAACACCTTGTGCTTTTGGCATTCTGTTGCTGAGCTGATGTGACTTTATCCTGTCCTTGAGTTGATAATGTGCATGATGAACCTACCTTGTGGACTAGACTTTACAACTTTGACAAGGTGCCCCATGATATTCTTGTAAAGAAGCTGGTAAAATGCGGTCTTGACTATGCTACCACTCAGTGGATTTGTAACTGGCTGACTGACCGAACCCAAAGGGTGCTCATCAATGGTTCCTCTTCATCCTGGAGAAGAGTGACTAGTGGGGTGCCACAGGGTTCTGTCTTGGGCCCGGTCTTATTCAACATCTTTATCAACGACTTGGATGGTGGACTCAAGGGCATCCTGATCAAATTTGCAGATGACACCAAACTGGGAGGGGTGGCTAACACCCCAGAGGACAGGATCACACTTCAAAACGACCTTGACAGATTAGAGAACTGGGCAAAAACAAACAAGATGAATTTTAACAGGGAGAAATGTAAAGTATTGCACTTGGGCAAAAAAAATGAGAGGCACAAATACAAGATGGGTGACACCTGGCTTGAGAGCAGTACATGTGAAAAGGATCTAGGAGTCTTGGTTGACCACAAACTTGACATGAGCCAACAGTGTGACGCGGCAGCTAAAAAAGCCAATGCAATTCTGGGCTGCATCAATAGGAGTATAGCATCTAGATCAAGGGAAGTAATAGTGCCACTGTATTCTGCTCTGGTCAGACCACACCTGGAGTACTGTGTCCAGTTCTGGGCACCACAATTCAAGAAGGACACTGACAAACTGGAACGTGTCCAGAGGAGGGCAACCAAAATGGTAAAAGGCCTGGAAACGATGCCTTATGAGGAACGGCTAAGGGAGCTGGGCATGTTTAGCCTGGAGAAGAGGAGGTTAAGGGGTGATATGATAGCCATGTTCAAATATATAAAAGGATGTCACATAGAGGAGGGAGAAAGGTTGTTTTCTGCTGCTCCAGAGAAGCGGACACGGAGCAATGGATCCAAACTACAAGAAAGAAGATTCCACCTAAACATTAGGAAGAACTTCCTGACAGTAAGAGCTGTTCGACAGTGGAATTTGCTGCCAAGGAGTGTGGTGGAGTCTCCTACTTTGGAGGTCTTTAAGCAGAGGCTTGACAACCATATGTCAGGAGTGCTCTGATGGTGTTTCCTGCTTGGCAGGGGGTTGGACTCGATGGCCCTTGTGGTCTCTTCCAACTCTATGATTCTATGATTCTATGATTCTATGAACTTCCTGCTTTTTGCAGCTTATCTGATGTGCAGGGAGTCATTGCTACAACTAGTGCAGACTTGCTGGAATATTACATAAAAGAAGCGTAGCCAGACAGGTAATTGGGGCTCTGGGACTCTATGCTGATATTTTCAAATTAATATTGATAATCATTTGGTTGCCCAAGAGCATGGACGTAAACAGTGGGTGAAAGACCCATCTAATACAAACAACACTGTTGACATAAGTCTTGCACAAATGCAGTTCCATTGGTCTGAGACAGGACAGCAAGGTATGTATTAGTAGAAGGGAATAGCATGTCACAACACTGAATCCAGATCTTCTGGGCTTTTGCCTTGCACAGACATCCATAGGATGAGGCCTCAATACAGTTGTTCCCTCTTTTTAATGCAAGACTTTTAGATACATGAGCAACAGTCTTGTTTGCCAGCCTCACTATGCAGAGGGATCAACAAGACTTGCAGTGGTTCCCAACCTTTTTTTGGCCATGCCCCACCTAAGCATCACTAAAATCCTGACCCCCCCCCCGCCCCCATTACATATAATTCTTATTAGTCAAAAAGTTGGAACCTGGGTGGCACTGTGATCTAAACCACTGAGCCTCTTGGGCTTGCTGATCAGAAGGTTGGCAGTTTGAATCCCCATGATGGGATGAGCTCCCATCATGAGCTCCTAGCAGTTCAAAAGCACGCCAATGCAAGTAGATAAATAGGTACCACTGCAGTGGGAAGGTAAACGGCGTTTCCGTGTGCTCTGGTTTCCATCATGGTATTCCATTGCACCAGAAGCGGTTTAGTCATGCTGGCCACATGACCCAGAAAGCTGTCTGTGGACAAACACCGTCTCCCTCGGCCTGAAAACGAGATGAGCATTGCAACCCCCATAGCCGCCTTTGACTGGACTTAACCGTCCAGGGTCCTTTACCTTTTACCTATTCAAAAAGTGAACTCCTGTTCACATGGAGGAAGCCTAAAGGCCATTAACTGTTAATAACTCATTCTCGAATTGCCCCCCCCCAAATCAAATTGCCCGCCTGTGGGGTGTGTGCCCCATGTTGGGAACCACAGCTCTAGAGAGTGCAGCAAGCCGGAGGCTTCTTTCCAACAGTGGAGCTGAAAAGCAGGCAGGATCACCCCTGCTCTTTCCCCACCCCCAAACATGGATGGAAATATTTTTTTCTAAACTTGCCAGGAGGCTGGAGATCAACCACCCAAAAGCTGCAGAGCCACAGAAAGCTGGTTTGTTTCCACTTCCTTCCACTGGCTTAATCTTAGAGACTTTGGTTTATACTTGATCTCATGCTGCATTTCAAAGGTACAGAAGGTTAGGAGCAAGACACTGTCAGGTGATTATGAACTTTTGGCTAGCCGTCAAACCCACCCAGAATTCACTGACCCTTGTAAACAATGCTCTGATTATGAATTAAACAACTACACATGTCCGGCTATTCTTCCAAAAATGGAGAATGGCTTACATATGTGTAATGAATATAGGGGTTGCTCGTGCGTAAGTTGCCACCACTCCTGGCTATGTTGCCTTGTTAAACCTTTTCTGTCTGGACAGCCCTTCACTTCGTGGCTGCCTCGGTCGCTAGCAGAATCCGTCAGTGGGCGTTTCCAGCATAAAAGCTGTTTGACGCCAAGTCTTCTCCTACTCTCCCTGCGCGGAAGTCTTCTGCGCAGGGAGGGTGTGGGTAGCGGAGGACCCGTGCTCTCCCCGCTGGTGTCCAGTGAAGAGTCCTGGAGCCCTCTCGCCAATTCCCCCATCTGCCCCCCTTTATCCCTGGTGTTGCACTGATTTGCTTCCCCCGCTGAGCTACCTCTCTCCCTGCTGGGTCCCTCTCCAGCATCACTTGAGAGCCTTCCCTCCGCCTCTGGCTCCGATGTCAGTTCCCTGACAATATGGTTTCCCTGAGGAGCCAGATCCACTTACTGTTAACAGTGGAATTACATCATATGCCTTTTAGGTTTTTCTCTTAACTCATCATCTCAATCAAGTCCTTCATCCCCCCCCCCCCCCGCCGCCTTAAACCTATCCAGTTCCTATAGCATTTAATCACGTGCCTTCTGTTCCAAATGCTTTATCAATGTTTGTACTATCCCCTGAATCTCCTACCATTTGCAAATCTCTCTCTTGAACTTTGGCGCCCCAAAGTGACCACAGCACCGTAAATGCAGCCTCACCAGTGAATTACAGACGGAGTGCTCTGCCCGTCTTAAAAATTAAGCCTCAACATAAATATAACTGAGCTCTTGGACTGGTTGAGTAATTTGAACTGAATCATGCATTCTCTAAATTATTCAGCATTACTATTTCCCAGCCTAGATTTTCAGAGAATCTTTTCTTCAGTTATTGCTTTAATCTTAACAAGGTGATCTATTTTCCTTTCCATCCTCAAACTCTTCTGCTAGTCTTAAAACCCTCTAAATGACTGTGACTGGACTGCTGGTGAACTGAGGGTGAGAGACTCATCAGAAAACTTGACAGGAAAAATTAATTTAAATAGGGGGGGACTGGTCTGACTCGTCAACTAGCTGAACAAATGGTTGATTCACCAGTACACCTATCCCACATTTTATTTATACTTACACAGTGCTCTAAACAAAAGAAATAATTAAATAATGTGTAGCATTACAAATTTGATTGTCAATAAATATTATTGTGAATGGCTTTGTCTGACTGATGGGTGACTAACAAAGAGCGTTTTAACGTTCTGCTGTATGTTTGAAATGCAGCATGAGGTAAAGGACAAACCAACGTCTCTCTCCAATCTCCCTGCAGCCTGAAGCCAGTAAAGGGCAATGGAAGCACACCAGCTTTCTCCAGCTCTGCAGCTGCTGGGTGGTTGATCTTTAGCCTCCTGACAGGTTTAGAAAAACAGCTAGATGGTATTTAATGGGCTGAAATCTCTCTCTCTAGACCTTGGAATATAACACCCATCTGTCTTCAGGGAGCAACAGAAATTCAGCTAGAAGGTCTTCAATTTAGAACACAAATGTCAGTTCAAACTCAAGCTGAAGGGACTGGTCACTCTGAGTACAAGCTATATTTCATTAAAATCTATGAGAAATCCACATCTGTTTCAATGGATTTAGCCTGCTAAGAGGCCACACGTCCAACCATACGAAGAGGAGTGCTCTGTTTCTTAATATTCTGTGATGGCTAACCAATAGAAATGCCTTTTGAATAAATTTAGGGTGTATAAGTGGCTGTAATTATAGGCAGAGTTAGGTTCATTTAAGACCGCTAAATGGTTAGCTGCAATTAATTCTGCTTTGGGTTGGGCTGGAAAACCATATTTGTCATTTTCATACGCAGAAAATAGATAATAAACCCATCAATGTTACAGCATATCCAGCAGATCACTAGCAAGCAGCCTTCACTCATTCATAACACAGAGATACAAAGCCACCTCAGAGACTAGCTACAAATTAAAAGCATAATAAATAAGGATATAAGATGATGCTGATAAGGCTTCCAAAACAACCATTCAAAAGTACCTAAAGGCATGATAACGCCATGAAAAATAAGACTCTGGTGCTACAGAACAGAAAAGTGAATACCGTAGTATGCTCATGGATGAGTAAGTTATTATTTGACAGAGGGAAAGTGGGAGACAGGAGGAGGGAAGGAGGGAAGAGGGTGAAGGAACAGAGGGAGATCCACTTATCTCATCATAACTAAATAGAGATTTACTGCTGCTATCACTGGATATTTTAAGCCCAGGCACATCAAATAAGGAACAGCCACAAGAGTTTAATCGTGTGGTATGCATTCTGTTTCCATAGCTGATTTTTTGCAAACCGCACACTGACATATTGTCTTGTTTTATCTGCATACCCCAAAATTTGTTCTGGCAATCATTGCATTGGTCCATCTAGGGAACATATATTGATAATGAAAAATAAGCTTATATTTCATGACTCTCAATCCATAATTTCTTGGGAATATATGCCTGTTCTGGTTGTTTTTAGAAACTGCATTATCTGCTCGGAATAGGTGGCTGACTCAGTCAAAGAGCACTGCATTGCACAGAATGAATTGTTTCTGAGAAGCTCTGTGGCTTAGGGCGCTAAAGAGAATTACTTGGCATAAATAGGACTGGCAACGCTTCAATTTAAAAAATGCTGGTTGGGCCTAGGAGTGGCATTCTGTGGGTCAAATCAGACATTATCCCAGGAAAACAGAAAGGATGCTGGGTTCAACCCACGTGGATCTGCAGACAAAAAAGCAGCAAATTTAAAAAGAAAATTAGAACAGAATTATTTTTTTCTTCTTGCCACCTGTCTAGGATCAAAGCAATGGACATACATCTAGATAACCTAGAGAAATAATATTCTCCCTCATGCTTTATCGGTGCTTGAATAATGAGAGACTAGCTTGGAATTCAGATGATGTCCTTGAGAACAACACAAAGAAATAATTGTACGGTGTAAAATTTACACTGTAAATTTACAGCATAATCAGCACTGTGGTTTTCAGAGTAGGGGCAGGCAGCATATTCATGTCTCATCTACAGTCTACCCATGCTGCAGGTAACAGTGGTTTTCTGTTATTTTCTAGCTACACAGATGTACTGCGAAATCTGGAGGAAACCTGCTACTCCTCCAGTTCCACAACCAGATAGTATTCTTATTTTTATTTCCAACCTTGTAGTTCTCTAACACAGTGTTTCCCAACCTTTTTGGGGCAAAGGCACACTTGTTTCATGAAAAAAATCTCGAGGCACACCACCATTACAGCCCTGTGACGTCAGCGCGCAGCGTCACGCCGGGAGGGACATGAATTGCTAGCAAATTACATAATCACCTCCTTGAGGGCTGGCTCATCTTCTCCGAAGGCAGAACCCCATTAATTAACAGGACAGACTCACACCATAGCCAAGACGAGGGGGGAAAACCTCAGTCATGCACAGTCATGCACATGTGGGGGCTAAATGAGGACGAAGACTGGGCAGAGAGCAGGGTTCAAATCACCACACCTGGCCAGGACAATCCCTGGGTGCTCCCTTGGGCCACTCGCCTGACCCACCTCGCAGGGCTGTTGTTGCGAGGATAACACGGGGAGAACCACGCGCGCCCCCGGGAGCTCCTTGGAGGAGAAAGCGGGTGATGAATGCAATGCACAAAATATATGAGAGGCGACCAGGTTTTGCAGGTGAGGGGCCCCCGCCAGCCTCCGCTTCCAACACCCGGCGCAACGACGCCGAAGTTTCCCCCCGGGCTCGGCTCGGGGAGCAGTGCTGCTCCCCCCCGGCTCCCCTTCGCCCTCCCGGCTCTCTCTGCCGCCCACTGGGGACCCCCCTCACCTGCCAAGTCCGGAGCGCCGGTGGAAGTTGCATGCATGCATGCAGGGCGCCGCGTTGCCATTGCATTGCACTGCACTCCATGCAACGCCTGCACGCATGCATTGCCTTGCACGCCCGCCAAGGGGTCTCCCCGCGGTCCAATGCGTCCCCTCCGGCGCGGATGCAGCATTGCAAAAATAACCCCCCCCCCCGACGCAGCCCTACCTGGGGGGCAGCCTCCGCCTCCGCCGCTCCGCCTCCGCGGGGATCCCCGGGCTCCATCCTGCCGCCCGATCTCCGCGGGGGCGCAGGCAGGCTGCGCGGGGTCTGCACGGAAGAGCCCCTGCCTGCCCGGCCGCCGCCACCGCGCTCATTCCATGGCCGGGAGAAGAGCACTTCAAACAAAATGCCCGGACCGCCAGGCCACGCTGGGAAACGTAGTTCGCGCACCCCGCGCGGGCGCGGAGCCCAAGGGCGAGGGGACTACGGATCCCGGCAGCCCCCGCGCCGGGGACGGAGGGGGAGAGGCCGGGTGCAGGGATGGAGGGACGGGTGGCCGAGCGAGTGAGTGAGTGGCAGCCGCCAAGCCTTGGCCGAGAGCCAGGAAGGGCCTCCCCGGAGGAGGAGGAGGGAGGCGCAGAGCGGGAGGGAGGGAGGGAACCCCAGGGGTCATCTAGTGACGGCGCCCCAATTGAAAATTTGACTTAAAAAAAAAATATTTCGGATTTTTTAATTTTTCCCGCGGCACACCAGGCAACATCTCGCGGCACACTAGTGTGCCGCGGAACAGTGGTTGGGAAACACTGCTCTAACATATGAAACTGCTCCAACCTAGGTTACACTTATACTTCACAGACCTTCCAAGTGTTCCTATTTTCCAGGGACTGTCCTGGATTTACAGAAGCTGTCCTGATTTCTGATTTGATCCCAGAATGTCCCTCTTTTCTTTAGGATGTTCCTGTCTTCATCAGAGAAATGTTGGAGGTTATAAAGTTATGTAACTATGCAACAGATATGGGGGTGGGGGTGGGGGTGGGGAGGTGAAGTCAATTTTGCCCCATAAAGTCGGCACCCCAGCCTCTGTGGAAAAGGTACTGCCTGGGGCCAGGGGAAGGGAATTCTTGCTGGATTTTCTCATGCTTGCATAAATCTTGTCTATACCAACCCTATGATGGGATTAGACAACATTTCCCTACCACCTTATTTCTCTCAGGGTTGCTTGTGACCCTGTTGACTTCCTTGACTACTGTCTGTCTTCAGTGTCCACAACATGGGGAAGTTCACAGTTCTTAAGTATGAAATGTTATAAATATTTTCATATAGAACAACCAGGCCAGCCCACCCAACCCCCAGGAAAATAAGGATATTATGTGCATATTAGTCACAAAAACTGAGTGATGGCATTAGACCTGCTGTCATCGAATGTTGGTGATAAAATCATCAGAACTGATGTGCTAGTTGACTGTTTCTTTTACTGAAGAAATCTTGCATCGATGCAAACATCACATGATTTGTTTAAACTCGTGCAAATGTAGACCTTTAAAAAGGAGGAAAACCAAAAAGGACACTTGCATTTCAAAATGGTCCAACCTTATATAAATACAATATAGATTTTTGAGCAAAAGCTCAAACACTTCATTCCTTCAGTGTGTTGCAAACCAATGTAAAATGGGGCTCAAACCCCTGACCTTTTGACACAGAGCGAGATGCGCATTGGTAGAGATTGTCTGCGTCTAAATTATTGAAAGGATTACAGGAAGTAAATATGCTGTCCTTATTAGGCTTTGACAGCTCCAGACATCTCAGTGCATTGCAGAGGCCTAATAGCACAAAAGAAAATTGCATTTAGCGGCGGAAACCATATTCATTGTTCTAACAATTTGTTAATGGTTCACTTGATTTGTTGTTTGTCTTTTTGCTTCCTAGACATAGTGAAATAGTCACAGCAGGCAAACCTTTAGAGCGTATTCAACCTAACATTTTTTATTATAAACAACAGGGACGCACAAATACTTGTAATAGCTGGCTCCTTTCAGTTATGTTCTTGAGTAGCTGTGTATGTTTTTTGGATAATGTGTTTAAAATGCCAATTTTCTTCAGCTAATTACAGTAGAAGAATTATTTGACATTGGGAAATAAGGTGAGAAGCAGGCAGCCACTGTGAAAACACCAACTCCCCAAATATGTGTGAACCCATAGACAGTATTCTGAATAGAGTATCTATTTTTTAAACCAACAACAACCTTAGGCCAACTGAGGCCCATGGGCATCAGTATATTTGATCTTTCCATACTTTTGGTATTGTGCAAAATCTTGAAAAGTGAAATTCTTGTCATCTCAAAAAGTGACAGTCCAGAAGATCTGACTGAGCAGTTTCACGAATGGGCTCTGTCTTACCACCTTTTTAGAGTTATTTGAGATCATCAATAAGCATATAGGTAGGGGGAAACTACACCTCCACCCACAACCATTTTAGGTTTCATCTCAATGGTATCCCATATGGAACTCAAAATTAAAAACCTCTGTGTGTATTGCAATGGGGAGGGGGGGTTGCTTGGTTGTCGCTTAACACAACCACAGTAGCTGTGCAAATACTGGCTGTTACGCCATAATTTTAAACAGTGGTTAGGAGGACTGTGATCCTGAATCTACCCTGATTTTTGGAATTGTCACGCTGAGCTTCTCTTGATTGCAAAATAGCTATGCCTCAATGAAAGCAGATTAATGACTGCAGCCTAAAAGTGTGGACCTTAAATGTATTTGAACTGCACTCAGTTGGCTGTTGATTGGGCCTCCCTTCTTATTGGGGGGGGGATTATTGTTCACATCTGGAAAGTGCTCTTTCCACCACTTTGAGAGCTGTGTGTCATGTTGCTCTGGGGTGAGCACTGACAAGGCATGTCACCACCAGAACTGCTGCAGAGCTGGGAGCGTATTGGAGCCACTCAACCAGCCAGCCTGCCATTGCTCGTAATGTAGGCTATACCCCCTGCGAGGCAAATAGTAGTATACTTGCAGCTGAGCAGCTGCTCCAGTGACATCACCCAGAGCGACTCTGACAACCAGCAGAGCAAAAGCAATCAGCCCACCCAGCACTGCCCAGAATTGGCAAATAAATGCTGGAAAGAAACGATGCCCCATAGGCCACGCTAAAGATGTCCCCTGTGGAAGATGTTTACTCTAAGCAATTACAATTGCACAGCTGCTATGTGTCAGCCAGGACTGGAATGCTTCCTTAGTTTTCTCCTGTGGGGGGCAGAAAGCCTCTCGCCTTCTGTTCAGCCCCTCCCCTTACCAAAGCTCATCTCTTCCTGATGCTACCAAACCTTTGTTTTGAGGCCTATGTCTTTCTTACTCTTACTTTTCCCATTGTAAGGTTCAGTTGCAGGAAGAAAATTGCAGTGGCTTTTCAAAACACTTAAGCTTTCACTGAATGAATATGATGAACTTTTGTACAAGTGTCTCATCTCCGACTGCTGCTTTGCACCTTTCTGCCATCGCCCTGCACCTAAGTCATCTTCAAACCCCAGGTTTTACACAAGGCCTTCCTTGACCATCATTCAACATTGCTGGCACCCATCTAATACTTCAACATTCCCCTTATTATGCGTTTATTCAGCACTTTCCACCCTCTTCCTTTCCATTTCATCTTGACACTTCTGAGTTAATGAAGCTTTTGTCCTATGAATTGGGTGTGTGTGCACAAATGCTGGGTCACTTCACCCTGACACGTCGTATTTTTTGGCTCATACCGCTATGGTTTTAGTACCTGAAATTATATTAAGCACTTAAAACAAAAACAAAAACAAACAAAAACCTGACTTGCTTGGAAATTAAGGAGATGTGTCTGATAAATCTCAAATCATAAAAGCTTTTAGATGCTTTTTAAAAGGGCAGAATGCTGGAAACGTAATATGAGGGTCAATTGTCCTTCATACAAAGTGTTCTTCTGGACAATGCTGCAGGGAAAACTTAACTTGCAGGCTAGCGCAACTGCAGGTTTGTTTGAGGCAGAACAACATTGCTGTTTCTTTGGAATGTGGTATCCAGGATCATAGAATTGTAGAGTTGGAATGGACCCCAAGGGTCACCTAGTCAGTCTTGGCCTCGGCACAGTATACCTGAAGGAGCGTCTCCACTCATTCTTCAGCCTGGACACTGAGGTCCAGCGCAGAGGGCCTTCTGGTGGTTCCCTCATAGCCTTCTAACCTTACTGCAAGAAGTGAGGTTACAGGAAACCAGGCAGAGGGCCTTCTCGCTAGTGGCACCCACCCTGTGCAACGCCCTCCCATCAGATGTCAAGGAAATAAGTATCTGACTTTTAGAAGACATCTGAAGGCAGCCCTGTTTAGGGATGTTTTTAATGTTTGATGTTTTATTGTGTTTTTAATAGCCTGTTGGAAGCTGCCCAGTGTGTCTGGGGAGGCCCAGCCATATGGGTGGGGTATAAGTAATAAACTATTATTATTATTATTATTATTATTATTATTATTATTATTAGTCCAACCCCTTGCAACACAGGAATCTCAATTGGCTCACACATGACAGATGGCCATCCAACCTCTGCTTAAAAACCTCCTGGTAAGGAGAGTCTGAGAATTTTCTTAAATTTCAAATTATTTTATTTCCTGTAAGATGAACATACTTTATAGCAGATGACTTGGCCAGAATGCAGAAACCAGGAATGTTCTTCGTGCTCCTGAGGGGAAAAACAGCTTTGCTTTAAATCATTATGCAGTTCAGTAGCTTGCAGGATTTCTTTGGTGTGGTCCATGATGCAAGAAGCAAAAACTATGAAGAGAGAGAAGGCCATGAACAACAGTGCTAACACCCAGAACCTGAATCCTGGGAAAGACCTAGAACAAGAACCTTGCAATAGTGTGGCAAGTTTCCCAGAAGAGTGGCGAGACTCCAGCATAAATGTCCCAGTATGAAAAACCAGGAGCACAGGCGACGTTCCAAGTTGTATTACCCAAGCCAAAGACTCTAGAAGTACAGAGCAAGTGTCTTCTAGGACTTAAGATCCGTATGAATTAAGGCCGAAACTAAGATCCAAGAGTAGTTGGCAGGTCCCCAGAAGCAAAGAAAAGGCAATGAGAGCAGACAGAGCTGTTGAGTCATCAGTTATTTAGGGTAGAGCTGAGAAAGGGAGAAATTCCAGTTGGAAAGCATTCAAAAGTGACTCTCCTGCCTTTAGATTTAAACATTTCTGCCTTGCCCTTTGAGTGCAAAAACACTGTTCAGGGCAGGTTACAATATATATTGCATTTCTATAAAACAATAGCAGAAAGACACAAGGTCAGCAGTTGAAAAACCATACAAGCATTGTCTGTTTCATGAAGTAAAAGCCTCCTAGAATAAACAGGTCTTCTGTAATTGTTAATGAAGGGGCCAACCGCACTTCAAAAGGCAAGGTGTTCCATAATCTGGGTGCAACCACAGAAAAGGCCCTCTCTCTTGTCCCATCCAGCTGTGCTTCTGCCTTAGGCAAGACAGAGAAGGGCCCCTCCCTCTGATTTAAGGGAATAATCAGAATTATACAGAAGGCAGTAACCCGTAAAGTATCCTCAGCCATTTAGGACATTAAAGAAAATCACCAACATTTTGAATTGTGGCTGGAAGCAAATTGGTAAGAACTGCAGCTGTTTCAAGACTGTTGTAAAGTCAACCCATGAGTGAGTACCCACCAGCATCTGCAGTTGTATTTTGGAACAGCTGATGCTTCTGGAATAGCCCTATATAGAGCATTTTGCAGCTATCTAACCTGGATATAACTATTGTTGTTTAGTCGTTTAGTCGTGTCCGACTCTTTGTGACCCCATGGACCAGAGCACGCCAAGCACTCCTGTCTTCCACTGCCTCCCACAGTTTGGTCAAGCTCATGTTCGTAGCTTTGAGAACACTGTCCAACCATCTCGTCCTCTGTTGTCCCCTTCTCCTTGTGCCCTCCATCTTTCCCAGCATCAGGGTCTTTTCCAGGGAGTCTTCTCTTCTCATGAGGTGGCCAAAGTATTGGAGCCTCAGCTTCAGGATCTTTCCTTCCAGTGAGCACTCAGGGCTGATTTCCTTCAGAATGGATAGGTTTGATCTTCTTGCAGTCCATGGGACTCTCAAGAGTCTCTTCCAGCACCATAATTCAAAAGCATCAATTCTTCAGTGATCAGCCTTCTTTATGGTCCAGCTCTCACTTCCATACATCACTACTGGGAAAACCATAGCTTTAACTATTCAGACCTTTGTTGGCAAGATGATGTCTTTGCTTTTTTAGATGTTATCTAGGTTGGAAATTCGGACATTTAACAACAACCCGTGAGTAATTGGGTAACCGGGTATAAAAGGAGAAAAAAAGGAATTTTTTTCGGATTCGGCACGAGCGGGGGGGATCTAAAAAGGAAGTCAGTCCCCTCCCTGATTGTAAACATGCTAAAACAAGGACTGAGAAACCAAGATCGATTCAGAAGTTTATTGCTGACAAAAAATATCAATTCCATGATGGGATACTACAAGAATTGTGCTGGAGGAGAAAAGTCGAGGGTGAGAGGGAAAAGGCAACCCCCCCCCCCCCGGGAACCGGGGCGATTCGGAGAACCTGGCGGAGAGAGATGGAGAGTTTGACAGCTGTCAAAGTAGCTGTCAAATCTTGAGAATACAAAGAGGACTTTGTTACAAGTATTTTGCTGGTTAATTTTGTTACAATTGGATATAAATATGGATACAAAATGTCGGGGGGAAAAAGAAACAACAACTTGACTTTTGGATTAGAGGACACAAAGTTATTGCAACCCCCCTAGAGGGGCTTTGGGACATTACAAGTGGCGTATGTGGAAAACTACTCCGGGATGTGTACTGGTCTTAGCTCCTGGGAAAGTAGCAAAACTGAAATATTGTTTTGTCTACAGAGGTGACAACACAATAGAATCTTTCTATTGAAGCAAGGTAGGAACTGGACGTAAGTTTTTGTTCCTGAATAACAAACCTCTGTAGAGATACTAGACTTCGGAATAAGAATGGTTTTGCAGCTGAACAAGACAGAAACCTGAGAAAGTAAGAAACAAAAGAGCAAAGGACCAACTACGCCACGGAAAGAACAATGGGAGGAGCAACAATGACCAAGGGAAATTAAAGGCCTCTATTAGACTGGATTTTTGAAATTAAACATTATCAAAACAAGCAAATTCAAAGAAAACCGGCAAGATGGATTGAGGAAAATTTGGCTGTGGACTTGAGACCTCCAGGCCGACAACATACAGACTGATGGACATGGGGAATCCAAACCGGGGAAGGGAGGGGGAATTCTAGAATCCAAAGGCTATGTAACCAACTTTTGGAATCTTTTTCTATCTTCTATCTTTTATCTTTCTATATAACTTTGGTATTTTGATTTAACATGTTTTGGAAAAAAGGGGAATTCGTGGAAGGAAACGGGGCAGTTCTTGGGGGAAAAATCTTTGTTCTATTTTGTTAAAGATGAGGAGTGATGTTAAGATTGTAATTTAAATTGGCTAATAGGTACAACACATTAGGTTTAAATTGGGAATGAGAACTTGTGGAACCAACGTAGGGAAAGGGGAATACAGTCGGGAGACGGAGGAGGGAGTCCCAGAAAGAAGGTTATGAAATTAAGGGTTTAAAATTGGTCTTTCTTTTTCTTTCTTTTCTTTATCTTTTCTATTTTTTCTATTCTGTGATTATTGGAAATTTTAATAAATATGATTATAAAAAAAAAAATAGATGTTATCTAGGTTTGTCATCGCTTTTCTCCCAAGAAGTGGGCGTCTTTTAAATTCTTGACTGCTGTCACCATCTGCAGTGATCATGGAGCCCAAGAAAGTAAACTCTCTCACTGCCTCCATTTTTCCCCCTTCTATTTGCCAGGAGGTGATGGGACCAGTGGCCATGATCTTCATTTTTTTGATGTTGAGATATAACTAAGACATGTGTTATTGTTGTCAGGTAGCATCTGTGGACCCATGTACAGCATGCTTTCAGGGATGGGAAGGGTGAGGTAGTGAACAGCTGAAACAAATTGACACAGCAACATTCTGGAATTGGAAATTGGCCATAACTTTATTGATTACAGATGTAGGTGGGCTTTGGTTTAGGCATTGAACATGTATCCTGCACCAGCCTCCTCCTGAATGGCTGAAGTTTTGAACAAGGTCATGCCTGAGTTACAGATGCAGGTCAAGATGCAGGTCAAGTAAGCTTCCCCCACCCCGGCCACTATTGGAAGGTCTATGGCCCATCCTCTCTCTATGGCTTTAGGACAGAAACCTCCACACAGATCACTTTACCAGGGTACCCTGAGATATTGCACCTGCACAAGGGCAGGAGTGATGCAACAACTCACCCCACCCCCTGGAAGCTAGACTAAGGATTCAACCCAGTGCCTTATCCACTGAAAGTTGTGGTGATTGCTATGAGGAAGACAAAAACCCCAGATGGGCCATTTGTTTGCAGGCAAATTCCTTTCCAGCCCTGAATATGGTGACCAATTAGATCAACAGCAATGTCCTCCTAAAGTGGTGCCTAAGGACCAGTATAATGGGTTGAGTGGGTTGGTCTTCCACCGACTGCGCTGCTGGGTCCAAGCACAACCGGCATAAATATTCCAGTGGCGGACCAGAGTGAAGACTTGCTTACTCTGTTCCACTTCCCAGGCTCTGCCCTCCTCTCTGACCCCTATTGGCCAGTTTGAATTTAAAAGTTGGTAAGCAATCCCATCAATTCCTGCGCCCCATCAAGGCCAAAG
The DNA here is from genome assembly GCF_965112155.1 of Podarcis liolepis. Taxonomy (NCBI): domain Eukaryota; kingdom Metazoa; phylum Chordata; class Lepidosauria; order Squamata; family Lacertidae; genus Podarcis; species Podarcis liolepis. The sequence goes on from NC_139554.1 coordinate 72,467,243, forward strand.
CCTGTGACCAGCTGTGAAGGAGTGGGGTCCACTCTCTCTCCTTCAAGGAGCCCTGCTACACCACAACTGTCACCCACCCCTGATTCTGAGTAAGCAAGCTTTACAGATAGACAGGCGCATTCCCACATGGTTTTCTGGCCTCCCTTGCCAAAGGCCAGATGTTTAAAAATAAATATTGTATTTTTCTGTGTATAAGACGCCCCCATGTATAAGTCTTTTTTGGGACTCCAAATAGAGAAAATAGGGGAAGATTGCCCAGAGTTGTTGAGCTTTTTTTGGGGAGGGGGGTTGCCAAAAATCGCTCACCCACAGGAATGCAACAGCCAATCGCACACACATCGGTGAAGCCACCAATCATCTACTTGCCAAAAGCAAGCACCAATCACCCTCCCAATTGCCGCAGCAGCCAATAGCCAGAGGACCTTGCAGCACCCACCAATCACCCGCAAAAACTCTGCAGACAATATCCTGCTCGCAGCAGCCACCAATCGCCCGTCCCACCTCTCCACTATCCATGTATAAGACGACCTCAAGTTTTTAGCATAATATTTTAATAAAATAACCTAGTCTTATACACTGAAAAATACAGTAAATGTCCCAACAAGCACAGGTTTTGCCTCTTGCAAATTATCCAGCAAGCACTGATTTGGCTCTTTTGTACTCAATTGTATTTTGCTTGGAAGTTGAACAGTAGCTTTTTGCAAGTCTAGAGAGCAGCCTCTAGGCCTGCAGAGCTCTGGCTCCTGCTGGTCCTGAGATCTCGACTGTTGGGAGTGCATGAAGCAGCACATTGTGGAGGGACCAGTTCAGTACAATACAAAGCAAGCTTGAGTTGTTGGATGTACTTCAGTATGGCCCTGGGAAAGATTCTGGACAAGCCACACTATCACACTGTCTTTTTTAAAAATGTCTTATTTAGATGCTTACAAAGATCCAGCTTTGGTATTCTGTCTCTCCATGATACTTGAAGCCAAGGATGACAAATCTCTGCAAGCAGAGCCAAAGAATGGAATATAAATGCCCAGGAAAAGAAAAATGGTTCTATGACAATACTTGATAGTGATCTAGCCCTTTGTTTTCAATTACATTGTGCTTCTCAGATAAAAGAATATGTTTGTGTGATTGGAGAGGGGGAGAAAAGGAGATTTTTTTCTGTGATGAGAAATAACAGCATAGTTATGTGGCCAGGATTCAAGAGAGTGTTTTCAAATAGCACAAATGGCATCATACAAAATATTTCTTGCAGGACCACGTACGGTCCCTCTCAAGGAACCATATGGAAAGGATAAATATACAAATCCAGCATAAATGAGTTTCCGCCTTGCAAAGTTTGCAGTGCACACAGAGGTACAAAGACAAGTGTTATATGTAGAGATAAATAAGGCCTTTGACAATCTCTCACGTGACTTGATCTGAAACTGTTTAAGGGGATATGGAAGTAATTTTACACTGTTGATGAAAGCACGGTAGGCTGGAATCTCGAATGCAAAGGGGGGCATGTAAATCATGAGCGTAGCCAGGATTTATGTTAGGGGGGCAGAACCTCAGTTAGTTAAGTATTTTATTGATTTACTTGATTTAGGGGGGCAACTGACCTCCCGGCTGCACCCATGATGTACCGTATTTTTTGCACCATAACACTCACTTATTTCCTCCTAGAAAGTAAGGGGAAATGTCTGTGCGTGTTATGGAGGGAATGCCTGTGGGTGGCGGGGGGGATCTGCTGCAGTCGTGAGCAGAGGATCCATGGTTCCCCTTCCTTCCCTCCTCCGTGGCTCGCTTTGAAACAGCAAAGCGGGAGAAGAGCCGCTGAGTGGGGAGGAGAGAGGGACAGAGAGCCTGCTTCTTTAAAGGAGCAACGCGGGAGAGGAGAGGAGCCGCTTACACGAGTGTAAGCGGCTCCTGTCAGGTTGGTTCCTTTAAAGCAAGCAGGCTCTCTGTCCCTCTCTCCTCCCCACTCAGCTCGCTACATAGCAGCAAAGTTTTTCAGCTCGCTAAGCCGGGAATGAGCGGGGAGGAGGAAGAAAAGCAGAGCCTACTTGCTTTAAAGGAGCAAAGTGGGAGAGGAGAGGAGCCTTCTCCCCTTATACCCCTCTTCTGCATTATTAGCAGCATCCTTCTCCACCCACCCCATGCATGTTCCTTCTCCCCTTAAACCCCTCTTCTTCATTATTAGCAGCATCCTTCTCCACCCACTCCATGCGTGCTCCTTGTCCCTTGAGTGCTTTTCCTTCCCTCCCCACTTAAAACGTGGTTACAAAGCACGGATCCACATGGATCCTCAGGATTTTTGCACTGGGTCACCCCAAATTCACCATCAGATCACATAGCATGTCCACGGCTACATCTTGCACCAAAAAAATCACGCACCCACTGTTGCCTGGGGCCGCAGTGGTGCAAAAACGTGGTTACAAAGCATGGATCCACATGGATCCTCAGGATTTTTGCATTGGGCTACTCCAAACTCACTGTCAGATCACATGTCTGTGGCCACAGCATGAACCACAAAAATCATACATCCACTGTTTCGTTTAGAATATTTTTTTCCTTGTTTTCCTCCTCTAAAAACTACGTGTGTGTTATGGTTGGGTGCGTGTTATAGAGCGAAAAATACAGTAAATGATTCAGCACCTGCCTCAAATGAGCTGCATAATAAATGAAATCCAACCAGCTTCTATTGTAGCCGCAGTGTGATTTAATATAGTCATATGATTTGGAATAGGAAGCACCATTCTAAAACTTGCAGAATACTTTAGAGGGCATGAAAATCCATCAGAATTATCTCAAAAGAATGGAAAGCCAAGCGAAAAATAAATAGGCTGATATTTAATAAGGGTAAGTGCAAGGTCCTTCTGCAAGAATAATCAAAGGCACAGATAGTATTTGACATATCTATTTCTATCTACTTGATCATGCAGAAAAGGATCTAGAAAATAGTGACATGACCCAGAGTACATTAATAGAGAAATCAAGAGTAAGACATAGGATGTATTTCTCCCAACTAGCATTTGTGCAGCCTTTGCAGAAATACTGAGAGTTCTGGTAGCACATGTCAAGAAAGGCACTGAGAACTGGAATTAATCCAAAGATCCAGCAGAATAATCGTAGGTCTAGAGAAAATGATGTCAGAAAAGACTATAGGATTTGCATTTGTTTAGCCTGGGAGAGAAAATATGAATCATAGAATCATAGAATCATAGAGTTGGAAGAGACCACAAGGGCCATCGAGTCCAACCCCCTGCCAAGCAGGAAACACCATCAGAGCACTCCTGACATATGGTTGTCAAGCCTCTGCTTAAAGACCTCCAAAGTAGGAGACTCCACCACACTCCTTGGCAGCAAATTCCACTGTCGAACAGCTCTTACTGTCAGGAAGTTCTTCCTAATGTTTAGGTGGAATCTTCTTTCTTGTAGTTTGGCTCCATTGCTCTGTGTCCGCTTCTCTGGAGCAGCAGAAAACAACCTTTCTCCCTCCTCTATGTGACATCCTTTTATATATTTGAACATGGCTATCATATCACCCCTTAACCTCCTCTTCTCCAGGCTAAACATGCCCAGCTCCCTTAGCCGTTCCTCATAAGGCATCGTTTCCAGGCCTTTGACCATTTTGGTTGCCCTCCTCTGGACACGTTCCAGTTTGTCAGTGTCCTTCTTGAACTGTGGTGCCCAGAACTGGACACAGTACTCCAGGTGAGGTCTGACCAGAGCAGAATACAGTGGCACTATTACTTCCCTTGATCTAGATGCTATACTCCTATTGATGCAGCCCAGAATTGCATTGGCTTTTTTAGCTGCCGCTAAAATGAAGAAATGATCGTTGGTGATGATGCTGAAGCATTGCATTACGGAGGATCACCATTCATTGCCCACAATGTCAGCTCTGGACAAGCTAATTAACAAATAAGAACAAACCATAATCCAAAAGATTTACCGTAAGTGCAACGCTAGAAAGAAGTTGCCAAAAAGAGTTCTGGGGCATGGTAACAATTTGCTGAGAGGAGTGGTGATGGAAATCTTTTTGAGGATATTATACTGTAGAAGCAATTGATGGTTCCTTAAGATGAATACAGTATCTGAGAGATGTAGATTGAACCATCCATTGAAGGAATGTCTATCATTTGGGTATTATTCATATTCCCCTGAAAATATTCAAAGGGCTTTTGGAGGAAGAGAGACCTGATTGCTGTTACTCTAAGTAACAGTAATTTAGTTATTTGTTGCTGTGTGGTTTAATGGATTGTGTGTATGTGTTTTGTTTGATTTTATGTATTCCTAGTTACTTGTCTATATTGTAAATTGCAGAGTGGCCTGTGTAAAGGGTGGTATGGAAACGATCTAAATAAATATTGGGTTAGTTGGATTCCTGGTTTTAGCAGATCTGTGCCAAATCTGTTTGCCTTGCTAAATTTTGTTCTATCAATGTATTGCCCCCTGATGCATTGCACCGCTCCATTTCTAGAATAGTCACACATCACACAAGCTTGGTTTAATGTGAGCATGCAATGTGTTTGAGCATTATACTGAAAAGTTCTCACTCTGCTCCTTTCCCACTCCTCCTGCTGCTGCCACACCAACAGAAAATAAGTCAAAGTCTGTCTTGTTGCAATAGCCAAACCCAGGCGCTTGGTTTATTTCCTCTAAACAAATTATGAGGAGTCAGCCAAGAACAGGCATTGGTTACTGCTCCTAGTTGTTTGGAGAGAAACAAACCACAGGTCCAGGTTTGGGTGTCACAACAAGCCAGACTCTGGCTTGTTTCCTGGTGGCGCAGCAGGAGTGGGGGAGGTTCAGAGTGAGACTTTCAAAGCAGCATGCACTAACATTCACATTAAACCAGAGTTTGTTCTTAACTATGGTTTATTGTGACGCGCAAACCAGGTCTGTATAAAAGGTCAGCAAATCAGATGTGCACAATATCTGCACAAGAAGAGAAGCATTTTTGTATTGACGTTTGGTTATACCACTATATTGATGGTAAAGGTAAAGGGACCCCTGACCGTTAGGTCCAGTCACGGATGACTCTTGGGTTGCGGCGCTCATCTCGCTTTATTGGCCAAGGGAGCCGGCGTGCAGCTTCCGGGTCATGTGGCCAGCATGACCAAGCCGCTTCTGGCGAACCAGAGGAGCGCACAGAAACGCCGTTTACCTTCCTGCCGGAGCGGTACCTATTTATCAAAAAATACACATGCAATAGCAGGCCTATGCCATTAATTAGTTCAATAAGATATGAGTGGGATCTCATTAGGCATGGTGAGGTATGCTTTAGGCAGCAGATTTTGGAGTACTGTTAAAGGACAACAAATTGCAGGTATAGTCTTTAAATGCAATCCTATCTGGATTTACATGGAAGTAACTTGTTACATGGAAGTAATTTGGTCATTATTTTGACCAAACTGTGGGAGACAGTGGAAGACGGGAGTGCCTGGCATGCTCTGGTCCATGGGGTCATGAAGAGTCGGACACGACTAAACGACTAAACAACAACAACTTCATTATGTTCAATAGGTGTCCATAGGACTGGAACCTGTGTTGTTGTAACAGTTTTACTGTCATGAGACCATTGGAATTTTCCTCCTCAGTTTTCGGCCATTGGCCTCCAGTATATAAACATTAACTTCAGAAGATCCTTGTGATATTTTAATAGTAATTCCAGAAGTGTAGGTGGGTTCCCACGAGGCAAGACACAGTGATAACAGCAAGAACCTTTATGAAACTAACAGAACTGGACAACAGGGGCAAAGCAACTGCTTATATACATTTCTGAAGGCCTGGGCCACTCCCACTCCCAATGTGATTGGCTGTCTAAACTTCCAAGCTGCGAATCATGACTCAGGGTTTAAGGGCCAATGGCAGAAGCCCAAATCCTGAAATGTTCTGTGATTGGATATCATGTATTGAATCAGAACACAGGAGCTCAGAATCCTTAGTCTAGACTTGAACTCAGGTAAACACAGACCACTGAATACATAACAATTCCCATTTTCCAGTTGGGAGCAGAAGCTCATGCGATTTGAACCTGAGTCTCCATGCCCATATTCACTGAATGGCCATGACCAGGATTAGGCTAAGAAATTATTTCAGGTACTACAAGCTTATGTTTGAGGCTTGGTCTGTATCCAAGGAAAATAAACAATTATTTACTTCACACGTTTGCCATGAAATTAATTCATAGTAGTTTGGAGAGAACATGAGTGGCAAGAAATCTTATGAGACTTCTGAAAGATAATCTTTAAGTGGCACAATGTGAGATGCATGCCATCTTAGGAAAACTGCCAAAGTTACATCAACAAACCCTGAGGTTACAGCATAAGAATTGTATTATTTTTTTTACTCTAGGTACACCTAAACACCCTCTTCTCTATGACGCTGGCATGGAATCGCAATCTGCCTAGGTCCTGTTCATTTCCTAAAGCCAAATTGAGCAGCACATTAAGTACACTTGAGACCACAGCACACTTTGAGGGTCATTATTTATCACTGTTCATCAAAGAGGAAGCGATTAATTTTTTATGACAAACAAGTCAATAAACCAAGAGCCCTTTTTCAACATGTAGCAGCTTTATGAACTGCTGGGGCGAAAATGAGGTGATGTGCTGGGCAGCCAGGAACCACTTCTTTATCTTCAAGGAAAATACCCACATTCATGCCCATATATGTGGTGGTATTTGGAAGTGCAATACCTTCTGCTTTAGCAGAAAAGCAGAGGTTTAATAGAGAATAGCCCAATTACACCATGTTTATTAGAAGGTTTGTACATTGCCCCCTGTAAATATTATAGTAACTAAACAGAATTGTATTTCTTGCTTTTTATTGCCCATCCTTTTACGTCAGTAAAAGTGATGTCTAATAAGAAGCTAACTTGGACAGTTTAACTATAGTAAATCTTTGCTATCTAAGTAACTGATTCCACAGCAAAACCCACAGTGTAGACAAATAGCTTTCCGTAAACAATTTAGCAATTGGATGCTTCCTTCCTTGCAAAAATTAAGTACTTTATGGGTTGATCCTGTCTTTGTTTTTAGAAACCAGTGTAGACACATTTATCTTGACCCCAGAGATTAAGATATACACTAAGCAAAGGTTTTCTTTTTAAGTAAATCTGTTTTATTAAGTTATACAGCAGGAAAAAAGAAAGCCAGAAAGAAGTCAATAAAGTTCAACAGAACAAATAAGAGATCTCAAATATTGGTTTGTTATGGGGCCACTTGCCTTGCTGTTTTTATGTTTCATCTGTGTGTGTTTTTTAGTGTGTAAATCCTCAGCACATTTGGCTACTGAAGCTAATGTACAGAAGGGAGGTCTTAACAGGAGGACTAATACGGTTGCCTTCAGTTGCACAAACACAGCTTAATTTGGATCTCTGTGGTGAGAGGGCAGCTCTGTGACTCCAGCGCATCACAACAGGGTGACATTTGGCCCCTCGCCATCTTCTGCTACCACCCTGCCTCACAGCAGAGTAGTGAGGATAAAATGGGGGGTGCGGGAGAACCACACACACTGCCTTGAGCAAACTGGAGGAAATGTGAGCTACAAATATAAAAAAGGGGAAATGATTCTCAACCCAACTGAATTAGTTTCTACAAGATGTGGTGTTGGCCACCAGCTTACAAAGGGGATTAGACAAATTCATGGAGGAACAATGCCTCTGAACAGCAGTCAGTAGGAGACAATGACAGGAAAGAGTTATTGCACTGGGCTTCCCAGAGGCACTGTGGGAAATAGGAGTAGATGGGCCTTTGGTTTGATCCAGCAGAGCTCTTTTTACATTATTATGTCTTGCTGTTTCCACTCACAGGGCCTTTATGCATACCTTCTTTATATCTTTCCAGGGGATCTCCTTGCTGCTGATACATGATGCCAATGTATTTGTTCATTCATGTTCTTTGTTTTACCACATTGTTGAGTAATAATCCTTGGGAAGTCTTACTCTGGTGTTTTTTGAGATAAGATTTTACAGATATTCTTTCTTAAAATTATACTTAGCCTTTTTATTTTACAAAGCTTGAAAAAAACTTATGTATATGGTTACAGCAGCACAAAACAATATTTCAGAAATATGGTTTATATTTGTTTCCAGTGTAACTCAATTTAATCCTATAGAGTGAATAGTCCACTGCTGATCCTATTTACTGGACTTAAAACTGATTATGCCATGCTTAGCATAAAACCACACAAACACATGGATTTATGAAGTTCTTCTTGACTTTTCTATAAGCTTAGATTCATCCTAATGAAATAACAAGCACTCCCTGACCTTATGAGTCATTGTAAATACTCTTGAATCAATCATAAGTCCATACCCCAGAAGCAAAATCACTGAGTCAGTTTGTTGCTCACACAAGCCACAATTCAAAATCTTGGTTGCAAGAGGATTAGCGGTTTTGATGATAGCATGAGTCTTTATAAAGAAAGCGAGTTTGGTGTCTCAACTGATGTCTAAATAGTACGGATTAAAAATGGCGATCGCTGAATTGACTCCTGTCTCATCCATGTCAATGATATGCAGATTATGCAAGTTTCATAGAAAACAAAGGTGTACTTTAGCTTCCTGCTATCGTTTGTGTTTAGTCTTGGGTATCACCAATGAAGTTGCCCAACTCTATATAATTACAAAAATTGTGTTTCTGGAGCAGTGTTCCATTTGGATGACTAGCCCTGCATTTTGTCCATAGGTGCAAAGAGACACAAGATATGTGCCTTGAAACCCAACAGAAGAAGACAAGAAGCTCCAACCTTTTTTTCTTTTTTTTTTACTGCTTTCAGTGATAAATCATTGGTTATCGTTCTTGGAAACAAGTTCCCAGTGTGAGCACAGAATTGTATCTGCTAACTGCTTATTATAGCCTCCACAGTATCTAAGTATATCTTGATAGGAAAATAAAAGCCAGAATAATAGAAGGAATTTGGTTTTTCAGATTCTTGTCAATAGATTAAACAAATGATTACATGATTACCCGGTTGTGGCATAACAGCAATATTATGCGTGTAGGGGGCATCTTAACATATTTGGCTGAATATTTTTAAATAATATTTTCCATTTGAGGTTATTTGCCACTGAAGAGTTTCACTGTATAGTTCAAACTGGAGGAGGAGATTTGGGGACTAATTTAATGCGTACTTCAAAATCAAAATCTGTTACTTTTATGTATTGTAGTTGCTCAGGTTTGAAGGCATATGCCATCTCCAACACAGGGGGCTATGAAAAGTTTGGATTTCCAAGGATCTGGTGGTATTTTAACTATCTTCTTCTTCTTTGGCAATCACTTGTAGCCAAGTAAGATTGTCTTCCATGAAAACGGTCTTAACAGTGAGTTCATAAGTGACTGTGGAGGCCAATTCTGGATCCACACGTCCTTCCACAGTGGGGACATAGGTTTCTGGGCAGGAGTTGATCATGGTGAGGGTTTGCCAAACGTGCCTTCCTCTTAGCATGTTTCTCTCTTGCGTCCTGAGTTCGAGTGTCTTCAAAGTCCATGACACCTTTGGTAAAGGCTGATCTCCAATTGGAGCCCTCGCAGGCCAGCGTTTCCCAGTTGTTGGTGTTTATACTACATTTTTCAGATTTGCCTTGATAGAGTCTTTAAACCTCTTTTGTTGACCACAAGCATTACGCTTTCCATTTTTAAGTTCGAAATAGAGTAGTTGCTTTGGAAGACAATAATCAGACATCTGAACAACATGACCAGTCCAACAAAGTTGATGTTGAAGAATCATTGCTTCAACACTGTTGATCTTTGCTTCTTCCATTACACGGGCATTAGTTTCCCTGTCTTCCCAAGACAAGTGATGTGTAATATTTTTGGGGGACACCGTTGATGGAATATTTCGAGGGGTTGGAGATGGCGTTTATAAGTGGTCCATGTTTCACAAGCATACAGTAAGTTGGCAGTACAATAGCTTTGTAAACAAGCATTTTGGTTTCCCTGCTAAAGTCCCAGTTCTCAAACACTTTGCCCTTCAATTGGGAGAAAGATGCACTCACAGAGCTCAAAGTACTTTCCAACGTTACACCATTCAGTTGGATTTGTGGCGCTGCAGAGGGGTTGTTTTGTGCTTGTTGGTGCAGTACTTTGGTTTTTTGGATGTTGCGTGATAGGCCAAGCTTTGCAATGAATTCCAAAGACATTTACAGAGCAGACAGTTCAACATGGTTTCTATGTAAACACCTGTAAGTGTAGAGCTTTCTTTTGAATTGTTACGTGCATCCCAATCTTTGAGCAGTGAGAGATTTCAGGAGTGCCAGCCCATGTATTGGGTTTGGTTTCCTAGAAACCAAGGCCTCTGGAGATGGTGGTGTCTCTGTGATAAATTATTTTATTTATAGGCTGAACATATGCAGCATTAATGTTGCAACAGGTCTTCTTCCCCTTTTAGATGTCTAAGGGGTTCCTGAAGCCATAGCTCTGGGTTCAGTATAGAGCAAGTCAAGCTTCTGTGTCTTCCCAGCTGCAGAGGAGATTGGCCCATGTCTACTGCTATCTTACACTCAGGGATGACATCATTGGTGGGGCAAGGCCTTCCTGAAGTTGATAGTTTCTGTACTCTTTAGTCATGCAAAGAGACCAGACTTAGTTAGAGCCTTTAACTTAACAAGCCCCATTCCGTGCCCAATGAGCACAGGACGCCTTTGCCTGGAGGCGCTGTGGTCCATAGATTGCAGCAAAATACTGGGCAAGGTTTTGTTCAGTATCCTCTCTGTATGATGGGCTCATGGGAAAAAGCTGTCCCATGAGCCCTTGTCTTTATAAGGCTGCTTCCCCTGGAGCTCACAGCCATTTTGCTCTGAGAGCTTCCTGCCCACCCATCCTCGGGTTAGAGCCTTCACTGAGCAATTTTGAGTCACTGGTTGACAAGGCTGGAAATGATATTTTTTTCTCTCTTCCTGATTGGCACTTGGTTGGGGGTTTTTTTTTGCCTTTCCCTCAGTGAAATTAGGGCTTTCCTCTGTTAGGCAGAAGAACATTGTTTGAATGAGGGTGGAAATGGCATTGGTCAGGATCAACATTGTATGGGGGGGGCGCCATAAGCGGCCTGAAGGGAGGATTGGCCACGGCAAAAGCAGGCATGGGTTTCGGTATCTGCCTGGTTGGAATCTCGCCACCCCAGTCTTAACACTGTTTATGCAGAGAATCCAGTTGTGGCCCAGTCTTCTGTAGGTTTGATCAGAAGAAAGCCACATTCAGTTTGAGGCTAATTCTGAAGTGTACGTTGTATTGTAGTCATAGAAGCATAGAGCAACATTCACTATGATTTGGTTCTCCAAGGGCATTTTGCCTGGATTGATCTAGCCTTTTTCATACCTTCATATTTGAGTATGAAAGAAGCATTGCCTAGGTGTTTGGACAGAACAAAGTGTGGTGGTCAATTTCCTGTTCAAGTTCACAAACAAAGGATTCTCCTCCCTCACCTACACTCCATGCTGATAGAGAAGAAGAAGAAGAAGAAGAAGAAGAAGAAGAAGAAGAAGAAGAGGAGGAGGAGGAGGAGTTTGGATTTGATATCCCGCCTTTCACTCCCTTTAAGGAGTCTCAAAGCGGCTAACATTCTCCTTTCCCTTCCTGCCCCACAACAAACACTGTGTGAGGTGAGTGGGGCTGAGAGACTTCAAGGAAGTATGACTGGCCCAAGGTCACCCAGCAGCTGCATGTGGAGGAGCGGAGACTCAAACCCGGTTCCCCAGATTATGAGACTACCGCTCCTAACCACTACACCACACTGGCTCTCCAGAGAGCAGAAGGCCCTGATGGAACCAAAGGAGACTGATGAAGTAGCATGAAAAACAGAAGGCTTTTAAGTTGCTGCATCCTGAACTCTCTCTCTCTTGTCTAAAGGAGTCCGAAGGCTTTCTAATTTTAGACAAAGCTAGGCCTATCTATAGTTTTCCTTAATGGGTCCCTGAATACTTTTCTTACTGAAATACGTCAGTCTTTAAGATGTAAGACTCTGACCTGTGAGGTTCACTGTGCCAGTGATTTTGTGAGAGACCAGAAAACTATTCTGCTATCACACATCAGAGTGTGTGGGATTGAAAAGGGCCCAAAAAATAAAATCTAGAAAACCTAGGACTGTACAGTGGTGGAAAATCACTATGTGCAACAAGGATTCCATTTGTCTAATCAGAAAGGAGGGATCTGGTAGTGACAGAGACACCCTGGGCCAACCTCCAGATTGATTACCTTTGAGGATCTAGCTACACCTGAATACCAGTCACTCACAAAGTGCAGCTTGTGTGATCTCCAAGGTTTCCTTGCCCACTAACACTTCACTTCACATATTTACATGAACAAACCTAATTCAAAGCTCCTGGACTTAATATGTGGATCTGAACATATTCATCTTTTGGATTTAGCACTTTTTGTGATATAATCCTCAGCACAGAGCATCCCAAATGTTTATTTAGGATGAAGTTTGTTTGAGTGTGTACATTGAGATAAAATACATGTTTAAATATGAATACATATTTAGGGCGAGATTCAACAAATGAATCCTGTTAGTGGAAACCCTGCACAAGGACTTCTGCACTCCACACCTCATGTCCCTGGGCTCCCCAAAATTTGCCCTGGCGGTGTTAGGCGAATCCCAGAACAGTGCAGGGGGTCATTCCATCTAGCAAGCCAAAATGCTTGCTTTGATGGAATAATCACAGTACTGCAATGTTGAATTCCTCTCTCAAATACAAAATACAAAAGTTTGTATTTTTTTAAATTGCAGATTAATGAGGGAAAGAGATGAATTGATGTATGGATGAATACCTGTGAAATTGACATGAAATTGACAGAAATAGGCACCCATCCTTCTTCCTCAGCCAATCATAATCATATGGGTTTGGTTTTGTGTTTCTTTAAGGACAAATCTCTCTTATTAAGAAGCCAGGACAATTCCCTCTTTAACAGGAAAATATTCATATAGCATTAACATTAATAATAATAATAATAATAATTTATTTTTTATACCACGCCCATCTGGCTGGGCCTCCCCAGCCACTCTGGGCGGCTTCCATAGAAACCAAAAATACAGTAAAATATTAACATTTCTGATGTAAAGAAATGGACCTTAGAGAGGCAGTAATTATTACACACTTAATCTGCACAAAGCAAATGCAATTAATAGCATAGGAAATTAAAGAGTGCAATTAGAATGAGATTTAGACACTGTGAATACTTAGATCAAAATTGCTAAGAATAAGAATCCAGTGAAGAGTTTAAATAGAGGACTGACTAAATAGAATCAGCAATGGAAATAGCCTAACAAAGTTCACATACATCTGCAAAGCAGATTAGATTTGACCTATCAAACTTGTAAGTCTATTTGGTTGTTAGACAAAAACAAAGCTTGCCAAAGTGATTTCTTTACATCATCTGTTGCTATAGCTTCATACTTTTAATTATTTATTATTTTTTATTAAATTTCTGTACCACCCTTTGTCCAAGGATCTCAGGGCAGTTTACAATATAAAAACACAACAATTTATAACAAACAAATACAATACCCCAAACACAGTTTAAAAGGCCTTAGATTGCTTAATTAGCCAAAGGCCTGGGAGAATATATTCAGGGTAAAAACAGCAAAGATGGCATTTCTCTTATTTATAATGTGAGGGAGTTCCAAAGGCAGGTGCTGCCACACTAAATAATAAACATAATTTTATTATTTATATTCCACTCATCTTACTGGGTTGCCCCAGTCCCTCTGGGCAGCTCCAACAAAATATTAAAACACAAAAAAAGTCAAACATTAAAAACTTCCCTGTACAGAGCTGCCTTCAGATGTCTTCTAAAGTCAGAAAGATGTTTATTTCCTTGACACCTGATGGGAGAGCATTCCACAGGGTGGGCACAGCTACCGAGAAGGCCCTCTGCCCAATTCCCTTTAGCCTCACTTCTCGCAATGAAGGAACCGCCAGAAGGCCCTTGGAGCTGGACCTTAATGTATGGGCTGAACGATGGGAGTAGAGACGCTCCTTCAGGTATTCAGGGCTTGCCTTCTACATCATATGGAGTAGAATTGCAGATGAGAAAAATTCTGCAGTGATCAATAAGATATTGGACTTTTTAATAATAATTCTAGCACCCAGGTTCAACTATCTTTGCATGTTAGCTGAAGCCTGTGCAAGGGCTCCTGCTAGCGCAACATGGCTTCCACCCACTCTCTTCCCCATGTGCACCCCTGTGCCTCCCCCAGATCTGCTCTAGGGAGTTGAGAAGACCCCTGAAACTGCACACAGGGGGAAGAGAGGGGGCTTTGTTCTGTCTGGCAAGCAGAAATGCTTGCATTTATGGAACACTCGGAAGTGCAAGATGTTGAAAAGGGGTTTCATTTTTGAGAAGAGTTAGCTTCCTTCATGTGCTTCAGTGTTGGTCAAAGGTCCTAAGTTCTTGCTAAGCTCTACGTTATGAATGATCTACCTGCACCATAACTCTTCAGTTTTGTAGAATGGTATAATCAACAGTTTACACTGGAGTTGCCACAATTTTCATCTGAATGGTTTTTTCTGGTGTAGCCAGGAGACATAAAGCATGTGCTGCTTTGTCAATATGTTTGTAGAGGACATGTGAGGGCATGGAGCATTTTAAATGAATGAATGAATGAATGAATGAATGAATGAATGAATGAATGAAGCAGTCGAAAGTCTGCAACCAGATGGGAGATGTAGACACTATGATTTCTTCTTATTCCAGCATTACATTAGTTTCCAGCATGGGTGACACTGGTGTGAGAAGAGACCACACCGTGATCCTTCCAGCATGACCTAGATCAGAGGTAGCTTCCTGATGTGGCTGTCAGCCCAACACCTGTCAGCCCCAGCCAACTTGACTAATGGTCAGGAGTGATCTGACCCTTAATCCAACAACTGGAGGGCACTTGGATTAATCCTGGCCTAGATTTTCCAACATTATTAGAGTAGCAAAGAAAAAACACAAGCTACTGTTTCAATGAGTCCTGTCTATCTTTGGTGCAAAGAAAGTTACCTTACTTTTTCGGAAGGAAGTGTGACCATGCTAATTATCAGGGTGTTTTGACAATGAATGGTTTTCTCCATGGACTATATTGGTGATGACTCCTGGGCAAAATGTGTTGTGAGCTGTCCTTTCCTAACCAGCAGAAGTAGGGCACCACTTTTATTTCTGCAGATATTTTTAAAAACCATGAAAGCTTGGAGATGGAGATACTACAAACCACAAACACTTAAGATGGGAAAGCTTTCAAGTTTTGACATGAATGTTCTATGCAGCGCACATTAAATCTGAGAGAAGGGACTTGTAGGCAGAAGGGAGTCAGCAGGTCCCCCGCAATTCATGAGCTCTAGATTGGATTCTGCACACAAAGTTCTGAGCAGAAAGTCGGCTTGTTTGTTTAAAATATTTCATAACCAGACTTCATCGAAAGATTTCAGGGTGGTATCCAAAGGGGTGAATAAAATTAATTCATGCAACATACAAAATACAATTCAAAATCAATGAATAAACATAACAAAATGCAACAGGACAGTTTTTTTAAAAAAACAAAAACAAAATTTTTAAAAGGCTACATTTCCAAAAATAACCTAAAGTCTAGAATGCCTAAGCAGATAAGGTATTTAACTAGTGTCCAAAAGCTTTTAGTGCTGGTGCCTTCAGATGTGCCACCATACAGCTGGGAAAACCCCATTGCCCAAGCAGAAGTCTTTGCACAGGCTTCTGCTGGTGGGGCGTGTTAGGTGACTCCCAGCCAGAGTCCCACAGTAATTTCACCAGAAAAAAACTGACTAAAACGTATAAATAGCTTGCATAGTTCAGTTGGTGAAGCATGAGACTCAGGGTTTTTGAGTCCCACATTGGGCAAAAGATTCCTGCATTGCAGGGAGTTAGACAAGATTCCCTTTGTGGTCCCGTCCAACTCCACAAAACAAAAAACACGCAAATACATTTAAAACAAGACTAAAACCCTAATATGTAGACACTTGTGATAAAGACTCATTTGCCCAGCTGGGAAAAAGAGAAAAACAAGATGATCACAGACTTTTCATGAGGATTGTTTCAAATATCATTATAAAGATAGTAACTGTTCTTTTCAGAGCCTTGCTGTGGACTGCAGCTTACAGTAAAATGAACATGGATTTATTTATTTTTTACAGCTTGGCCTCCAGATAAACTTTGAACCTCTTGTTTGCAATGGAAGCATGCTGGTTCAAATTACACACATTAATTTGTGAGTATAACAAGACAATCAGATTACTGATTTACACTAAACAAGGTCCATATGTTGTAAGTTGGCAGGAACTGTTAGAAAGAAGCAAAATTGTAGTATGACCTGTCCTCTGGCAAAAATAAATCATTGCTAAATGATCCCAAGAGTTTTATATATAACAGTTAGAGGGAAGCTAACAATTTGGACTCAGCAGCTTGTGTGAAAATGATTGCCTTAACTCTTCCAAAGCAACAGGTCACAGAAGAGCAGTTGACTTTTAACAGGAACTGTACGTGGGTTATGAAAGGCTATTTCCTTACAGAAAAGGGGGAAATGTCTCCCATGTTATAATTACAGCTGCTGTTTAATACTGTATACATACTCTGATTTATTCAGCAAACCTTTCAACTGTACTGGTTGAGTTTCTCACAGTTGTCCCATTGTAATGTGGATGATCAAGATAGGGAGATTACCTTCTGTATTCACATGCCTTTCTGGTTGGGACAAAAGAGTGTTGTGTGATTTAGGATGACATGATCTCTGCAACAGAAAAGGGAGGGAAGGGAGAAAGGTGTGTAACTCTTTTGATTGCTGCATCTAGCACTTGAAGGACAGCGTGTGAGGATCAGACCATTGGGTTGCACCATTCCAAACAAATTATGCCACTGATGGAATCAATTGTTTGATTGGGTTTTTGGGAAGGGGAGACAAGGCCCCAAGTTCATCCTCTCTTCTCTGGGGTTGTACCAGGCGTCTGCTCCCACCAACATCCTCTGAGGCAAAGGAGTAGTTCTGAGGGGCTGGGTCTTGTTGAGTAGCTACAGCTGTAAGCTAACTTCTAGCAGGGCTGGGAACTGTCATTTTCTTAGTGCACCCCACACCCGCGGTTTAGAGGGAATGATGGAGCGGAAATGATGTGACTATCATTTTTAACCAAGTTGGCATCCTAGTTGGCAATTTGATGAGGGCACAATTTTGGAATATTTATTTCTCTATAGGTGGGACTGAAATTACATATGGCATTCTAAGGTTGCCCTAATTGATTCAGGCTGCAATCTTATACATTCTTACCTTGGAGTAAATCTCACAAACTCAATACTTCTGAATAGGCATGTATATTATTGTACTGTGGTGCAGTGCAGTTGGAAGATAAGAACAGCAAAATGTTCTTTGTTACTTTCCTTGTCTTCTGTTATATTCCAAATTTTGCTTTCCGCTTGCTGCAGTTGCATCCTTTGCAGGCTATTATCTGCTTACTGGTTTCCACTGCCCTCAGCAGTCAAAGGGAGCCCAAAGGGACTGGCTGTCCTTTGAGAATTTGCTCCTGGGTTCATTGAAATAGTTCCTTTCCAATTCATAGACTTTTGTGCATTCTTGGCTGGCTAAAATATCAACGACCTCATTTTCATGGTGGCTGAACACTTTTCATTCTCACCCCTGAAGGCACATGACAAAATTCTTCTTCTACAGAACTCTTAAAGGTACAGGGGCCATCTCTTGTATCTGATCTCACTGTCTATCTATGCTATAGCAAGCAAGATTCTGAGTAAAGTTAACACAATCAGTATTTCCTTGGAAGCCAGTCCCACTGAGATCAGTGGGATTTGCAACCCAGCGAGCATACAAGAAGACTGCAGCATGTGAACAACAGATATAGGCCAATGAAATCTGTATGACTTCCTGCCAGCTGCAGGGTTCCGGATTGCATCCTTGGTGACAGAAAAAGCTGCTCAGTTGCTCACAGAGTCTGGAAGTCACCATAGCATGAATGGCAATGGGCAAGGTCTATCTTATAGTATTAGGTATAGCTGACGACAACTCAGCCCAAGCTGATTATAGGCACTCTGGGCCACAGCTGCCCCCTGGAAATAAGAAACATTGCATGACTTCATTATGCTAGGATTGTGGCAAATGTCATATGTTGTGGTTTTAAAACATCTGTAGCTTAGGCACTCTCCTCCTGGTGTCCCTGTGACAGAGATTTGAAGAGCAGTGACAATACAGAGGGCCTCTTCTTTTGCTCTTTCCAACAAGGTCTGCCAGGTCAAGAGTACCTTCTACTCCCAGGCATTTCATGGTCTGGTTATTAATCTTGATCAGTGCCAGGACAACAATGATCATTGTATATAAAAGAATATGTGCATTTCAAAGCAATCTCTCTCTCTCTCTCTCTCTCTCTCTCTCTCTCTCTCTCTGTACCCTTTTGTACAGAACTAAATTGAAAAGCATTCATAGCAGGAGTCCATGCTGCGATGGGGATCAAAAGAAGGAAATCCGTTTCATGGTCCATTTTCAATGGATTGCTCCAAGATACTTGACTGTAATATTTTTCTCTTCCCAAGGACATTATTTGGGCAAGGTTCTTGAGCAGGTGCTTGTGGATCAGAACAAGGCGCTCTTGGAGGAAACTGATTTTCTACATCCATTTCAATCAGGGTTTTGGCCTGGTTTTGGCACAGAAACAGCTTTGGTCACCCTATATGATGACCTCCTTATGTTCTTTTCCAACAGAATTCTATCAAACTCTACACAGAGAGCTTATGCAACTATTTAAAAGATGTGTAGCAGTGGGTACCACTTGTGCACATGTCAAGGCTTCCAAGTGTGTAGGTGTAAAAGCATTCCTGAGTAATGGAAGTGATGGTTGCCAACACTTTTCAAACATCCTGTATAGAATAAAAACTCAGAGGAACCTACCATTGAACAGGCAGCCAGCTTTGCTTCAGATCCAACTTAGAAATTGTTAGGAAGCCTCATCTTCTTCCAAGCAAGGGGGCTGCCCACTTGTTCAGATCCCTTTCATCAGTGCTGAGTCAAACAGGCTCTCTCTCCAGGTCCAGACCAGAGATGGTGATGAGGTATAGAATGCCAGTTACAAAGAAAGAAGCAAGCAAGAGCAGCTTTCCAGAACCAGCAGTATTGACTCGCAAAAGAAAATTGAAGTAAGCAGAGGTAACATAAGGTTTAAGAGAACATCGCAAAAGAAATCTGAGCGAAGCTCTAGGGCAGGCATCCCCAAACTCGGCCCTCCAGCTGTTTTGGGACTACTATTCTCATCATCCCTGACCACTGGTCCTGTTAGCTAGGGATGTTGGGAGTTGTAGTCCCAAAACATCTGGAAGGCCGAGTTTGGGGATGCCTGCTCTAGGACCACATCCACATTTCTCTATGATACTCACATGTCCCTTTGGACAGTTTTTGAACGGAACTAGAATCTGATATATAAACTCTTAAGAATGCAGTTATGTTAACTAATCTTTGCAAATTAGTTTGACAGATTGCTTCATTAAGAGGCCACGAGTTTATTAACTAAGTATTTATAGAAGAACAGCCTGATCTTTAATAATTTCTGAGTCAACAAATAAGTTTTTTGGATACTGCCATGGTATTCCAAAGAATGACATTATATCAAAACTGCAGTAAATATTTAGAACAAGAGCATCGTATCACAAGTTAATTTCTTTGAGTAACACTATTAAAATCTGCATGTTTTATTCTAGAATAGTTTTAGAATAGCAGCTGTTTTCACGGCAGGCCCGAGTCTTTCTGCTGCCCAGCTTGGCACCTCTCCCCACCCCATGTGTTGAAGATAGCTGAATCTTACTGCACTGTGATGGGACAACACTACCCCTGTAGGCAGCGGGTAGAGGGCAGGCTATGTACACATACTGCTCTCTTCTCCAACTCTGCACCAAGGCTGCCTTCCCACACCTCTAGCAGCTGCCTCCTGAGGTGGCTGCCTCACTCTACCTACTGGTAGGGCTGGCCCAGGACATTGCATATATGATGGCCATTATTTAGCCTGCATATCTGATTCTGTATTCTTCTCTATACACTCTCTGACAATGAAAAGATACAGTGGTACCTTGGTTCTCAAACTTAATCCATTCCAGGAGTCCGTTCAACAGTTCAAAAACCAAGGCGCGACTTCCGATTGGCTGCAGGAGCTTCCTGCACTCAAGCGGAAGCTGCAGAAGCCAAGTCGGAAGTCCGGCTTCCGATAAATGTTCACAATCCGGAACACTCACTTCCGGGTTTGCAGCTTTCAGGAGCCGATTTCTTCGGGAGCCAAGCTGTTCAAGTACCAAGGTACCACTATACTAGTAATGGGAATGGATGCTTGTTACAAAATGAACCATATCAGGAACAGTCTCATTTGTATCAACATCTGTTGTGTCAGGAAAGGGTTCGTGCGATGTCCCTTTTAATAGGGTGACTTGTTTCCTTACAGAACTTTATGAGAAAAATTGTAGTGCTTCTGTTGACTGAAGAACAGACCAGATTAAAGAATTGTATGTTGTTCCTTTGCTTATGATTGCTTTAGCAAAATAGATTATCCCATTCATTGCATCATATGATTAACACCCACTTTCCCCCTCTATAGACCCATGACTTGCAGTCACACAAACAAAAACATATTTTTCTGGGGAACACAGTGGGTGAATCCTGAATAATAAATGCCAAAAAAGTGGCAGCTGGCTACAGTTCCTCCTTTTTATATTTACAGTTGAAGGAGTATTCATAGGTGATATAGTCATTTATGCTGGCATGCTGAACGTTGGGAACAGATCCTTGAGGACACTGTGCAACGAAACCCTGATATATTTTGATAGCAGTTGTTTATCTCTCCAAATGTGTTTCAAGATGGCTGGAAGTACAGATTATTAAGTCATGCCTCAACTTCATATAAAGCTTCCATTTTTGAACCTATTTTAAGTAAGAAATCCCTTCCTTGAAGTAGTAATCTGATTTCCTTTTTGGTTCACTTAATTAAAACAGGGGGATAACCTGCAATATTTCAACTTCAAAGGCAGATCTGTGCTACAGATTCACTGCACAATCCTGTACGTATCTATAAGTCTCACTGAGTTCAGTGGAGCTTACTCTTATGGGTATAGGATTGCAATCTTATACTGGTTTAAGAACTCAAGGAGCCTTGTGTTTGCATTTGGTAAACAATATTTTTTTAAAGCAAAAGATGAGTGTGTCTAAATCTTGGATCAACAGATCAATGAAAGTCTTCTCCAGTACAGTATAAATTACATTGAAGATAAATTCTCAAGAGGTTCTGATAACACCACTGTACATGTCTCAAAGCAGTAGGACATTCAGCCCCTCATCTGTTGTTTCTCTGACTTGTTTGTCGTTAAGAAAAAGAGACAGGGAGTATGTGACCTCTCTGTGGCATGTCTGTGAACTTTTAAACATATGTCTCAAAGGAGGCGGGAGATGCAGAAGCAGTATCCTCTTGTTAAGACAAAAATAGTCTGACATTGATTTGATTTGAATGTAAAATCCATGTAAACGGGTGAAGGCAACAGTGATGGGAGAAGTCATTGCCATTGTCTTCTGCAGCATTTAGGACTGTGTGGGTGCTGTTCCTTTCTTGTTTTTAGTGCATAACAGGTTCTGGAGTTGCTCTCACACAACAACCAGACTTTTGTTGCAATGTACTGCCAGGCAGCTAATGAAGATAAATCTGAAAAATAAAATACTAATTGTCATTAAATCATCGCCAAGTCAAATACTTGTTTTATGCACTGTCATAGAATTGATTGGCAAGTTGCCTGCCAACCCTAGACGCTTTGAATGCCATACAAAATCCAATAAGCCTAATATATACTTCAGATAATTGATGACGGGATTTTAAATATCTTTGCTTTAATGCATCAGAAAAGCATGTTGACTTCAGGAAGAGTCATATGAAAAATGACTCACACCACACATTTGACATCTTTCAATCTGCTTTGGAAGTGCGGCCAATTTTTGTCTTCAGTGAAAGTGATCTGCTTTTGTTTTTCCATTATAGGTTTTTATTGTTATTAGAGGATTTTAATTACTACCTTGATTTATATGGAGGTGCACGTCCCAATAGGTGTACAGTGGTACCTCGGGTTACATATGCTTCAGGTTACAGACTCCGCTAACCCAGAAATAGTGCTTCAGGTTAAGAACTTTGCTTCAGGATGAGAACAGAAATTGGGCTCCGGCGGCATGGCAGCAGCAGGAGGCCCCATTAGCTAAAATGATGCTTCAGGTTAAGAACAGTTTCAGGTTAAGTACGGACCTCCGGAACGAATTAAGTACTTAACCTGAGGTACCACTGTATTTGGATTAGGAAGAGACAATCTTCTTGGTGGTGGCATTCAAATCAAGGAATTCTCACCCCAAACATATATGCTTGGAGCACCAAGTAGCATTCTCCAGATGGTATACGATATGCTATTTGGGTTATTGGCACACATCCACATGTTTTTATATCTTATTCTTGTTTGTTTTACCACTGTTAAGCTTTCTGCTGCCATTTTAATTATGGTGTTTAATGGTGTTGTTTTAAAACCATTTTATTTTATTTTTTGCTTTATCTACCTTGGTAGATTGCTGCCTTGAAACTCATGCAAAAAGTTAGGCTAGAAGACCATTCAATAATTAAATTATCCCTCTTTGCAAGGAGCATCCTGAATTGGGCAAAGGAAACATGACCAACAGAACTCCAAGAGCGGAGAGGATAAGAGGAAGCAAGACTGCTTAAACTGTGGGGTCTGCCTTGCAAATTATGTGATCTGTTTGTACATCCAGCGTACAACTAACCCATGATACTGTTTAGATTGGTTGTGCGCCCATTCTGAGTGTTCACTAGTGCAGTTGTAGGACCACATTCCACTAACATTCAGAATCTTGGAAGTCTGTGCCACTGACATGGAACATTTCACCTCCTAAGGAACTCCTTCTTAAAAGAATTATATAGACAGTTTGCAGGACATTAGCTCTCTTCATCACTCAGCAGAAGTCAGTTAATTGCTATAAGATTACCTATGCATTTAATTCAGAATGACAGCAGATTGCTCCTATGACTGATCTGCTTTGTTTACATACAGTTTTATTTAATCACATCTTCAGCAGGAGGATATAAGCAGCCAAGGAATACGGCAACAATAAGAGGTGAGAGATTTTCAGTTGTTTGCAAAGAAAGAACTCATGACACTATATGGTGTTATGTTCATAAAAGCCTGTTCCAACTTCTCATAACACTTTTTGTCTTTCATCACACACTCTAGTGGGCCAAAACAATTGAACCCAGCTGGAACTATATATCTAGGGACCGGTATCCATGGATTGTAGTTTGTGATACAATTTGGAGTCTGGTGTTGTACTGTTAGGTGCAACCGCTTTGTGCATAGAATTATACAGGAAGTGATGTGCAGGCTCTTCCTGCACCGTTAAAAAAACAAAACATTTTTACCCTGCACAGCAGAGGTGCCATGCTTTGAAGCTGACACAACACGATGGCCAATAACAATGGCACTAAACACTATTTATAGACTAATACAAATGATCAGAAATTACAACCAAAGTCTCTAAATTTTCTTCACCAGTCGCGGTAGAATAATTCAAAAGTTCGATATATACATAATCTGTCACCAAATATTGCCGGAATTAAGTTTCCGGATAACCGATCTGTTTTGTTCAATGCTTCATCTGCAAATCTTGAGCAATTCTTCATCAGCCAGACTTGTAAGAATTAATATGAGGATGCAGTTCAATTTCTTAACAAGCTGAAATTACAATATACATGTGATGAAACCTGCATCTGTATAAAATAAAATGCATACTACAATATGTACAACTAAAATACATACCCAATCTTACATGTAAGCAAATATAAACGCTGTAGAAAATATGCTCTAGATCAGTGCTCATATGATACTGTAGTCACTGATGCTAGTAACAAATTGTAAAGAATATAATATAGTTAGCCACAGGTGAAACTAATATATTGTAAGGGAAATTAAAGACACAGCACAACATTAACAGCAAGAATGACTGACAACCAGATGAAAACAGTACCCCATCCAGTCAGTGGATCATGGCAGATAATGCAATTAAATAAAACAATGGAAATCTAACTCAGAATTCAACCCCCCTGGATGAACAAGAGTTGAACATGTAGATGAAATGGGTTTCCTGTTGGCGTAACCGCTGTTCCAAATCTTGTCTAATACCAACTCTCCTATGATTTATTATTATTCCCATAAAACAGTGAATAATAAATCAGTACAGTGGTACCTCAGGTTACATACGCTTCTGGTTAAATACGCTTCAGGTTACAGACTCCACTAACCCAGAAATAGTGCTTCAGGTTAAGAACTTTGCTTCAGGATGAGAACAGAAATCGGCCTCCGGCGGCGCGGCAGCAGCAGGAGGCCCCATTAGCTAAAATGATGCTTCAGGTTAAGAACAGTTTCAGGTTAAGTACGGACCTCCAGAACGAATTAAGTACTTAACCTGAGGTACCACTGTATCTGAATGCTTGTGGGAAATAAAATGTTCAACTAAAGGTGCCTCCATTATGGCATTGCGACTTAGGGCTTATTCACACTTATCTTTTGCCCTGCTCTTTCTAGGCACCGGTCTGTGCTTTAAAGCTCCATATCCAAGCATCCGCCTCCCCACACCAAACTAGCACTCAGTCGGAGCCATCATCAGTTTGGGTTTTCTGCAGGTTGCTGCTTGCTCTGATTGAGGTTTAAAGAACGAGTTGTCGCAGGGAAATCTCTGGAGCAAAAAAAGGGGGCAGCTTGGACACAGAGCTTTAAGGTGCGGGCCATGCCTGGAATGAGTGGAGTAAAGGTAAGTTTGGTTAAGACCTCGATGAAAGGACATTACCATCTGAAATGGCTCTCTGCACCCACTCTTCTCTGCGGCCAGCCACCATTGCCAGTCTGGAATCGCAACATGACCAGACTCCATACGCACATGTTTCCTTTTGACTGGGGCAAGTAGGGTTCAATAGTCATTTTACTCCTACCAAGACTAGCCCAACCCACCTGCTAGAACCTTATTTGTATAGTTTGAAAGCCTATATTGAACAATATACATGTTATTATATTCAGTTAATCGAGGGGAAAGGTGAGCAGGACAAAGCAAATGGGAAGATTAAACAACCATGTGTTTTAATGGTAAAAGTGGACAATGTTTTTGGTTTCTCTTCCATGCTACCCCCACATTCAAAATTAGGTCACTCTTGCAAGGATTTTTGCTAAGCTTGTTGTCGTAGTGTTCCTTTTGATTACCTTTTTGGGATAATTACTTGTCAGGACCTTGTCCATAGTCATTTTAGGATCATTCTGTAAGGATAACTTTTCATCAAAAGGAACAACATAGTTCTAGAGAGTTGCAATTATAGTGTATACAAGGGGGAAATATAATCAGAAGCCAAATTATTTTAATAGACATAATCAACATAATTAAGACATAATCAATCCATCAAGCCTATTATAATTTATGTGCACTTAAAAGTTCTGTACATTGGCAGGGCTCATTTCCTTGATGATGTGATGATACTTATGCCGAGATATATGCAGCTGAAATAATATTCCTTTTTCTAATTCCCACCACTGAAAAAAAGAAAAAGAAGAGAAGCTGTAAGCTGTAAGCTGCTACTTTCTCTGCAGGGCTTGAACTTTTTCTAAATTTTTCAAAAACAAGAGCTTTCGTGTTTTCTTTTATTATTTGCACACATATTTACTGAAGAATTACCGCATATATAGAAACCCCATGGAAGTCCCATCACAAGCTTTGGGACAGGTAGCAGGACCATCCATAGGCATCTTGTTATTATACTAGGTTTGCTATCAGTCCCTGCTATTTTAGAATGATGTGTTTCTTTTCTGGCATTCATCTCTGGAAATGCTTGAAAACATTAGCATACATTGATTGATGCTATTGGACCTCATGGGGTAAATAGGAAACAAGTCATTTTCCAAAAGGTATTGCGGATGCTATAATATTTGAAAACGAGAATTGATGATGTTTAAGCATTGGCCGAGAACCAATTGTACGAAACAGAATGGATTCAATACAAGTAGTATTCTTCATTTTACCACTGTATGTGAGATTGCTAGATCTTCTAAGTACTTCTATTGATCTGATTTTTTTGTTTTGGTTATTTTAATCTCAGTAATGGCTAGGGCAGTGAGTGGCTTTGGGTGTTAGGCAGAGCAGAAGCAACAGGGACTTCCGATTTTGTTTCACTCTGCTTCTGCCTTTCTCCCAAAGACTGAAGGGTCACATCCTCCAGTGTACTTTGGGATATAGGGGGGAAATATGCATCCTATGGATGTTGTTGTCGGGTTCTAGTCCAGTGATGGATCCTATGGAGAAAGCGGCAAGGCAAGGTGGGTTGGAAGTTGCAGGACCGTAGATAGCTCTAAGTGAGCAACTTTTGCTGGGAGCACACTGTGGCCTTTTAAACTTGTCTCCAAAACACCTCATCCAGGCTCCATCTCCTTGTAGAGAACTCCCTGTGCCACTGGACTGATAAAGTGTGACGGTAAGCAGCAGGTTCCTCAGGGAAAGGTGCCTATGTGGGACTTTCTTCTGGTGACTTCTGTCCTGAGGTTTCATATGCAGTGGTCTCCTGATCGCCAGCTGGCTGCTCTTAATCCTGAACTTGATCAGGCTCCTTAGCTGGTGCCTCACAGCTAATAATGTCAAGGTTGCCAGTATCTTTCATCCATTGCATGCCTAGGTAAACAGTAATGTTTTTAAATTAAGGACAATTGAAGCTGGTTTTGTAAAAGTGGACACAGTAGACTGCATATCACTTGTGATCTAAGCATAAAACCAAAAGATGAAGAAGACTGTAGCCTTGTTTCCTAAGAATAAGAAACATGCAATATGTCTATGCTATCCCCATGTGTCTTAATAAGAGATGCACAGCTGAATACTTAACCTTGTCAGGCAGGATGGGTGAAGAGGGAAGATGTAAACTAGAATACCTTTTCTTTTTTGAACTGAAGCCATCAGCAGCTTGCATTGGCAATATTCTTCCATAAGGAAACTTGTAGTACATCAGTGTTTTGTTGTAAGCAGTCAGTCGTGGCCATAAGAACACATGTAAATAGTATAATGTGGAAATGCACAAACATAAGTGGTTAATACTTTGATACATATTTCTGTTTAAAAGTGGTGGGAGGGAGGAAGGAGAAGCACCATGTTCTTACCAGTTTTGTAGTTTGATGAATATACTGAAGCAGGGAACAGAAATAAATAGTCTATTAAGACTGCTGGTTGAAAGAGAAAGAATGCTTAAAGTTTATTACTCCAAGGAAACAAAGCCTTTCTGAGCACATATTGCCATCATGGAGATTCTAGCTGACTGAAGTTGGAAAAGAAGCAGGAAGAGAAATAAAGCCTAAAAGGAAGTAATTTAGATTACCAACAAGTAACCCCCGCCCCCATAGTTACTAAAAGAGAAGGAATCAGTGACAAGAAAGAACAGGTTACTTTTCTATCACCTACCATTGGTTCAGATAACTTCTTGTAAGTGTCATTGTTTTACTCCCAATAATCAGAAGGTGCTTTTCTAAATTTAAGTGTATCTCAAATTTATTTAAATGATGTGTGACCCTCCCCCAACAAGCATACAGAAACCGATAACATCATTTACAAACTAGTGAGATTCCCACCAAAGACTGGTACTCTGTATGGAAGTGTGGCCATAAAGAGGACTCAGCTATATGCACAGCAACCATAAGGGCTGTTGATTGCCAGCCCCCAACTTCCTTACCTGGCTTGATTCAGTCCACATTTTCCTGCTTTAGATGCTGTTTGGCTGTTCCTCCTTTTCTTTCATTCTCCTCTTCAGCTGTGGCCCCTCCCCAATGCCTTGTCAGTGACATGCCCACAAGTGGCAGCTATATGTATAGGAATGTAGTTCTGAAGAAGAAGCTCTGCATCTGAGTACCCCTTGGTTACCACACCTTTCCTTTGCCCGTGGCATCTCCCCTCTCTCCTCTACCCCTGAGCCTTTCCTTCTCTGTTGGCTACCTGACCTGCATCTTAACATTAGGTCAGAATGGCCTTCCCTCACCCCATTCTACTCAGTTGCTTCACATACCTTTGGCTAGGTTAGTGAGAGTTTCCCAGTTCCTGGAGTCTCCCACCAACCCCATCTCCTAAGCAACCGTTGTGTTAAAAGGGTGAGAAACTATCAATCCAATCAAACACTTGACCATACAGCTATGGGTTGTCATAGATCAGAAGAAATAAATAATTCTGACCATTTATTTATAGGCACCAAATTTACTTGATTTTGGACCCCTGCAGTAGGATAGCTGTAAATATTATTTGTGCTTTCATTTCCTAACCTAGACCACTGTGTATTGATTATTTCAGCACTCTTTATTTTAACACCCTTAATTATTTACATTCTTCACCTTGTTCCGACTTGCAATAATTCTCTGAGGTAGGCTGCTGTTTATTCCCTTTTTATAGATTAGGACTGGAAAACTGCATTTCCCCCTAGATGGCCCAGAAACCCCATGGCTGTTAGGACAGGCTTGATCTCATATCTCTGAGGCCCAGATCCACTGAATCACTATAAAACCAAGTATTTTATTATAATACTATAATAAATAAAAGATACAACTAAATAGTCACTCATTCAATTTCCATACAGATGTTCAATAGACAATGGTGCAAATAAAGATATTATCTCAAGAGAATATAATTTCAGCCAAATGTTATGTCATTGGTGCATAAGATTTAAAATCCAATACATTTTAAATAAAAATATATTTGAGTTTACCTAAGCCCTTTATTTATCAAATCTACTCCATTCATTTTGACTTCTGTAAGGATGCCAGGCATTATATTTACGTCTCACAGTTATACATCAGATAACAAAACCCTGGTTTAAGCTGCTGTAGCATCTAATATATTTTTCTAACATATTTACATGCTGTCTGCTTTGAAAAATATGTGAGGAGCTTTATCATTCCCTCAGACAAACAACAACAGTGCAACACCAGGTTCTAATTAGCAAGGCTTTCGGAAATTGCCAGTATTGAATTTCTGTTCCACATTC
Organism: Podarcis liolepis; assembly: GCF_965112155.1. NCBI lineage: Eukaryota > Metazoa > Chordata > Lepidosauria > Squamata > Lacertidae > Podarcis > Podarcis liolepis. The sequence continues at coordinate 72,496,281 of NC_139554.1, forward strand.
TGAGGAATTTACTTGCCTGTTAGCTGGGTGTTGAAAGCTGGATGAGATGAAGACAGAACTGAACCTGGCATTAAACAACAGGGATGCCCTTTGAAGCCATGCTCAGCTGCAGCAAGTATGGGGGCAAATAAATATGATTTTGAACAATGACAGGAAAGCATTTTAAAGTATACTGTGATTATCAAATTGTTTCTTGGGGATTGACACAAAAGTGTCAAAAGGAACAGCTAGGAGGATTTTAGTCAATGAGAGCAGCCTGTGAATATATGGCGAGATATATTTAGTACGTTATACTCAGCATGAAAGAAAAAGGTCTGGTGTTAGGACAGAAGGGCAAAAATCACATTTCAAAGGTCACAATAACCCACAAGAAAAAAATCGTGACAACTTAGGTGACCTGTTCTGGAACTTGCTGTTTCTTCCCCTGACACCCTCTTAGGACAGTTGAGCTATATGTAAATATGAAGGGGAAAGTGAAATTTAGTAAGCAGAATATGTACCTACATATCAAATCATTTTAGCCCATCCACTAAAAGACATTTTCCAACATGACCTGAAAGCCAAATTGTTGGTACTAGGATTACTTAATTTGTTCACCGCTTAATTGCCAATGTGGCCTCTAAGCAGTTTGTAAGTATAAAGCCAATTACAAATAATAAGCATAATTAAAATATATATTTTTTAAAAAATCATTTAAACATTACATTCTTTGTGTAGCAACAACTGCATGCGATCGGCTTAATATAGGCGGCAAGCATATAAAACAGTTAACAACATGCCAACATAATCCTGAGAGGCCCTAAATGTTCATTTTTCTCTACCATAAACTGTGTGGGCTAGAGGTTACCATGAACGTGTGATTGTTTTTTATTTCATATAAAAAACAGTTCTAATTTTAAGACAGGAACGAGTCCTTTCCCTCTAAAAAGCTGTTACTGTAAGTGTCTCTCTCAAGCAAGTCACCCAACAAGGAGGTGCTTATCTCTTTGTGTGAGTGTTTTATATATATATATATATAGAGAGAGAGAGAGGTTGTGTGCTGTTTTATATACTTTGGGACCATGAGGGAGATGCAAGAGGAAGCTAAATACCCACCAAGACAACCAACTTGCCAAACCCCATGATACTACTGCCTAGAAAGCGTCCGTTGCCTAGATTTTTTGCTTTGTCTCTGAAAAGGTGCATTCAAATAAGAAGGCAGCTCCCTGTCTTCCATCAATTGGAAATTACTTTCTTCCAGTGCTTTGCATCTTCTTGTACCCTTGGCGTGTATGCAAGAAGAGCCTGGGATAAGGGAGAGAGGGGACAACCTCTCTATAGTAATGACCACTGTGGCAGAAAGCCTACTATCATGGAGTATACAAGAGATGAAATGTGAGCCCCTCCATTGTGTTTGCTCCATGGCAGCCAGTAACCAGTGGCAGAGCTTCATGCTCTAGCACCAGGGGGTGGAGAGCAGGCGGGGACGGGGCTAGTGTGCATCCCCGGGGCGGGGCGCGCCGTTCGCAGGGGCGTGATGTGTGTCCTGGGGGCATGGCACGCCACCTGCGGGAGCGTGGCACCCAGCGTGGGCGCAGCCACAGTGGCACCCACCGGGATCGTGCTGCTGGGGTGGTGTGCTCCCCCCACACTCCTCTTTCTCCGCCAGGGCCAGTAACCCAACTAACAGGAATCCTGCACTGGAGAAGATTTGGTATACTCCATTCCTTGCAGACTCTCAATCAACCACAGCACTTCTGCTGCCAGTGGTATTGTTGAACAGCGATTATACTACCCAGTGCATTCCAAAGGCTGCAAAGTCTTTCAAAAACATCCTAGCAAAGGGTCAGATACTTATCAATATGAGACATTTTCCCTAAACCTTGCTAGATTGACCTTTTCACGTGTCTTAAGTGAGGAAATTCCTCATGTTTGTGATTGGACGCCCAGTTTATTTTTCTAGGGAGAAAACAGACTAATGAGTTTTTCTGGCATTGATCTACCCATTTCAGGGAAAGGGATACAGGGGTATTTAACAAAGATTTTGCTACAATTTCCCCCCGTGGCTGAGGTCAGTCTTGGATATGCATCTATCCACTCCCTTTATCTCGAACACGACAGTGATGCTTCTGCTCCAAGGTAAAGCACAAAAGTTAGTAAAGGCAGAGGACCTTTGTGTAATTCTCTTCGTTCATGTATCACTTGAGATATTATAGAGGTATGAATGTCAGCATTCAAATATTGTAAAGAGAAAAGTATAACCTGGTCTGACTTTTAACAGTGCCACCAAAGGCAGATAAAGTTACCTAGTCTTCATTGCTTTGATTTATTTTCTTCATTTTAACTCAGAGGTTAGGTCAGACAAGAAAAATGTTATTTTGGTTTTGGGTACTTGTTAATGGGGAAGATGATACAGTGCTGAAACACGAAAAGCTACAGCTGGCCTTTTAAATACATATTCAGAGGACAACACTGCTACTAGCCTATTAGTTAAGTTGCTTGGATTCTAAATTTATATGTGGGGGTGGTGAGGCTTGTTTCAAAGCACTACACTATTTAGCACCATAGGCAGTCTCTGTTCAGCAGTTTCAGGACAGGAATAGCATAGTGATTACTGAGCAGGGCTGAAGGAAGCAGAGTGGGCAAGCCACATAAATGAATGGCCTGCTTGCTATATTGGCATCTAAACGTGTGCACAATAATATTTATTACCGATTGTTCCAATTCCTATACTGACCACTAAAAACAGGAAGCTACCTTATACTGCTCCATCTAGCTTAGTACTGTCCACACTGGCTGGCAGCAGCTCTCCATCGTTTCAGACAAAGGACATTCCCCATCGTACATGGAGATGCTGAGAGTTGAACCACCTAGGACCATCTTACTCCAATTTGAACCTTCATATTTCATGAGGTAGCCATGAGGTATCTCTGGGTTTGTGTGTGTGTGTGTGTGTGAAAGGGAGAGAGAGAGAGAGAGAGAGAGAGAGAGAGAGAGAGAGAGAGAGAGAATGAATTGAGTTTTGCATACCATTCTTTGTTTGTTTTTTCTCTGCAAGGTCAAAATAGAAGACTTGAAAAACTCCATGGAGCTATACCATGGGTAGGCAAGCTAAGGCCTGGGGGCTAGAACCAGCCCAATCGCCTTCTAAATCCAGCCCACAGACGGTCCAGGAATCAGTGTGTTTTTACATGAGTAGAATGTGTCCTTTTATTTTAAATGCATGTATGGGTTATTTGTGGAATGTAGGAGTTCATTCATTCCCCCCCCAAAAAAAAATATAGTCTGGCTCCCCACAAGGTCTGAGGGACAGTGGACCAGCCCCCTGCTGAAAAAGCTTGCCGACCCCTGAGCTATACTATTGTGTGTGTGTGTGTGTGTGTGTGTGTGTGTGTGTGTGTGTGTGTGTTGGTAGTGAGAGATCTGTTATCTACTGTCAGGGAACTGCCATCGTCTCAGAGGTGAGAAATAGAAGGGCAGTTGTGTTACAGGGAGCCTCCGAAAATCTTGCAAAGCAGTTCCTCTTCCGGGGAGGAGGAAAGCCTGGCCTCCAGTGGGGAAGAGGTGCAAGGACCAGAGGATGCCGATAGAGCCTTAACACTGCTCCTGGGCAAGCCGGACAGGAGGGAAATACACCCTTGCCATCACCCATCCTGCACAGTAGCCTAAGGCACAAAGAGGGGAGGAGAAGGTTGGGAGTAATGAAACTCTTATGTTGGGGGAGGTTCAAAGAAAGATTACTCCCGGATTCTAGTAGTGATTGAGCCAGACACAGGCTTTGGGGCTCTTCACTGGAAATAGTTTGCACCAAAATAAAGCCTGTAAAACACAGGTTGGAGTCCTGCCTGGTTACTCTTGAGCAACCGCAACAGCCACCTGACACCTACAGCTATGTTTTTTCAGTGTAGTGCTGAAACAGCAGAGAATCGCCTTAGCTAAGTGCCAGTTTTTAGAGATAGAAGAGCAATAATCAAAGTCCCTTAAAAGTCAGTGGAAAATTCCCCTTACTGACTGCCAACCTTGAATTGTGACATACTGCATCTCAGCAAGGAAGGAGGGAGGCCACACCAGTTCCAGGATGAAACCTGTTTCCAGTGGCAGGAAAGGAGTCAAGAATTTCCAAACAAGGAAATTCTTGCAGATCCCCCTCCACCAACAAGGGTGTCCGAATTTTCAGGTTTTTAGAATTAGAGTTTAAAAGGAGTTTTTCTTTTGAATGTTTCGAATACCTTGAATATTGAGATAGCAGTCTTCATTGAGGCCTTGTTAAGTTGAGCAAGGTCAGACTGATCTTACAACTGTGAGAACACTGGGGTTGTTTGTTTAAAAATCTAGCTTTATATACTGTATAGTGCTGATTATATGTAAATACGGCCTTAAATGCTTTTGTGACTCTATTCTTCACTAATGTGGCAAGGGTGGACTGGTGGCATTTATCTTTGGAGATCAACTGTAAGCTTGAATTTGGCTGCAAGTAAAGTGCTGATTCATGGGAGCAATGTTATTTTTAAATGTGTCATATGGTAAAGAAACAGATCCAGCATGTTTAAATGTTCCTGTCATAATTTTATTTCAGTGCTTTTTTAAGCATAGTATTTTTGGAAATACCTTTTAAAGGTTCTGCAAAAGATTAATAAATGTTTTAATCACGTTGCAGACATTACTCACAGCATAGGCAAAAGTACGACAGTTGGAAGCAAACAGCTATAGCTGCAACCACATGTAGGCAGCAGGCAGCTGGTCTGGTGGCTTGCACAGATAATTTATTCAATGTTTGATAAGATGCCTGAGAATCACTTAGCAAGGTCAAGTCCAGTCCAATCCCTTATACTGTGCAGGCATGCAAACAGGTTTTACACCTGGCTGTCTCCTACTGGAGTGTGACTCAGATGAGCAAAAAGATTCTCTGTCTGTGGGTCCCCATCATAGATTATCATATCCAGACCAAGATCTGTGCATGCTAGATCGGGAACTCTACATACCTCGATCAGATAACTGTTTCTGTCAAAGTTGATCAAAGGGTAAAGGCAGGCAGATAGGGGCAGCAGTGCAGAGGCAGCACTTGTAGCTCTGGACTGGGGCCACTTAATTCATCTGGAGAAGATTTGCAGAAAAGCAGGTGTCAACCCAAGGCTGGCCTCTGCCATTAGTCAGAGTGAGGAAGCTGCCTTAGGTGGTGAAAGGCAGTGAGAAAGTGTTAGAGGGCAGACTTGTATGTTCTGCCTGTGAGCTTCCTATAGGACCATGGATAGCAACTGTAAGAACAGGATGCTGAACTAGATCAGCTTTTGGTCTGATCCTGATTCTGTTCTTATGATCCTTCTAATTGCAGCTGCAAGGAGTTGAATTGGGGACCTTTCAACACAGAGCTCTCTACTAATGTCCCTTTTGCTGTCACAGAACCCAGAATTTCTTTCAATGGGCACTTGACAAGTAAGCCCATATAATGCAATGCATTGACCATTGTTACTCAAACTGCAGATCATGTCGTCCCTAATCCTTTCTTTGTGATTCTAGTGCTTCCTTGATTTCTTCTTTGCATCTACACTTCTTTGCAATTGAATCAGCAGCATTAAAATGGTGCTTGTGGCTGCATTTGCATTTGTTTATATCATAGGGCTGAATTTTCCTTATGAATATTGGGTGGAATTCAACATAATGCTAAGGAGAGTTTGATCAGCATAAGTATTTCTGCCTGTATGCTGCTCTGGAGATTCTGCAGACCCTCCAGAGTAGATTTGGGGAAAATGGGGTGTGGGGAGGAGAGGAGGAAAAGCCCCGTTGTGCTAGCAGGAGTCCTTGAACAGGTTAGTTGAATCTGGCCCATTGTTTCCTGCTTGCTATTTGTTGCTCTCTGTGTTTTCTTCCACTGTTGCTTTATCACCTGCAGAGAATCCTTCTGGTTCTGCTGAGCACTTGATGGCTTGGCAACAGCAAGTGGATTTTCCAAGCATGACGTCAAGCATCTAAAGTGGGTTGCCAGGTGTACAGATAGAGTTACCATCATGCCTCTACAGCTGCTAAACATAACAAAGGCTATGTGCTTTATTGTTTTACTTTTGAGGACTAGGAGCAAAATTAAATATGAGTACACTCAAGCTATAGATGACAACAGCTGCATTTCTTTGTGTCAGTAAAAAGAGAAGAAGGGGCCATGTGGCTTCTTTTATTTCAAGTTGAATTAATGCGATCTCCATATTTTACAATAGCACGACTAACAAATTTGGCACTACTCCATGTCCAAATTCTATAGACTAAATGTCCTCATTCTTGGCACAATGGTGCAAAATTCTGTGCTGCTGGAATTCTACTATTGTGCTTTAAAAATGCAGCTGTCCTGGTCCATTACAAACAATCCAGATATCAGAGTAGAGTAAAACCTGATTAGGACCAAAATGTCACAAAATAGTGAATAGGTTTTCCTGAATTCTTCTTCATGTGGAATGTTAAGCCAAGTAGGTCAGAGAAAGCAAAAACGGCTAGACATTATATTGAAGCCCCAAAGTCTGTGGTTTGTTAACAGTCTTAAGGTTCAATGCAATCTGCAATCCTATCATACTTTTCTGGGAGTAAGCCCCACTAAGCTCAGGGGGACTTACCTCTCCACATACATCTATGGGATTTTACTATTCATTTGTCTAGACTGTGCTAGATAAAAAAACTGATTTTAGGTTGCTTCAAAGGCTTCTGTGGTAAATGGGCTCCTGGGGAGGAAAAGAACAGAAACAAATAGAAGCATGGTAGTCTTAATATTAGTATAACTCCAGATATGTTTTAGGTGGCACTTTAAGTAGAGAGTCAATTGAAGACAAATTAGGTAGTTTTACCAAGTGTTAATCATATTGCCTTTTTAAACTTTTCCCCTGATAGATTAGCTTTGTATATGTAAGGAGGTTTTGATAGGAAGATGCATTTAAATATGCTTTCCCATCCTCACACATCCTCTTTTACTCTCTAGTAAAGGAGTTTCTCAGTTTTAAAAGCAGTTTAAGTCAGCTCTGTGCTTAGATGTATTAGTCAAAGTTTCATATTTTTCTACTACTTTGCAGATGGAAGATTTTGAACAGGTTGGATCAGTTCATACATATCCAAACAAAACATGAAGATCCATGTTGCTTTCATTGAGACCTTGTCTCACTGGTTTCAAATTGGGATTTGGTCATGACTAACTTTAGTTAGATCAGAGACACAGACTTGTCAAATTTTCTTTGTTGAAAGCACTAAAGACTGATAGATAGGCTTTGAATAACTTCTTTGAATCTTTGAATAACTTCTTAAAATAATTTAGCTATTTTTGGTACCACTAAATCGGTTGCTGCCAACTGATTAAGGCAGGGAAAGGACTGCTTTTTCATACACTGCAATGCAATATCAAATGTATCAACCGGTATCTGAGAAAAGGGCACTTCAAACTGTTGTGAAAGTTCTACAAAGGTTTATGGCCCTGCCAGTGTCTGGCTGGCTTACAGTGAGGTAGACTATCAACAGTGCATTGAACATTAGATACAGATATATAGGAAAATCCAAGCAGAAGCACTATGTCTTTAAATGCAGTGGATGTGTGGCACCATATTGTGATCCCAGTACAAGAAAGGACAAAATGTCAATAAACATCCATGGCAACTGTTACCTGGGTTGTTTAGCCAGACCAGCAATTATAGAAAGATGTGGTCATTCATAGTAGGAAAGAGAGTCAGGACTCTGCGACCAGTACCAGAAGCCTGTGTCAAGTCCTTTGTCTGAGATGTAATGACCGTTTGACTGAACACACATAATTGTCTGTCATGGGGAAATCATGCAATTTGAGGACGTTAGCCATGGCGTTGCCCAAATGTTACAGTTCTGCTGCTGTTGCTGCTGCTGCTGTTGTTGTTATATCCACCCTTCACCAGAAGGTCCCAGAGTGGGTTATAGCAGTGCAAATTAAACAATAAGAACAGTTTAAAACCAATTTATGTTATTTCCTGAACTCTGAACATTGGATCAGGATGGTCAAAAGGCCACAAAGGAGAAGGTGTTTGTATGAGGGCCCCCTCAATGTCTCTGCAAACAGACATGCATATCTCAGGCAGGTGCATTATGTGACCCATGAGAGCAGCAAAATAACCAGACTGTACAACGGTGATGGGATAAAATCAGGCCAAATCTTTATTGACAGCAGCAGGCAGAGCAAGGGTTGGCATGGCATTGGGTCCCAGGATCAGTTCATCATTCCACAAGCCCCATGTTGATGGAATGGATCCACTGGGTTTGGATTGCTCCAAACCTGTATGACGGGAGTCAGCCAGTGTTGAACCTTGCTGCAGTGCAGGCCAAGCAAGCAAGGTCTCACTTGGGGACCAGGCTGAAGATTCCAACCAGGCAGATACCAAAACACACGCTTGGGTTTACCGTGGTCAATCCTCCCCTCAGGCCCCTTATGGGGGCCCCCCTATACTATGTTGATCCGATCCAGTGCCATTTCCGCCCTTATACAATGTTCTTGACCAGTATTTTGCTGCAGTCCATGGACTGCGGCAGCACTAGGCTAAGGCACCCCATGCTTATTGGGCACAAAACAGGACTCCTTGGACATTACCGTAAAGGACTTCCTAAAGTTTAACTAAAGGCCTTTCCAGGCAGCTTGCTGCAATTTTCTTGTGGTGCACATTGGCCCTGCTCCAGGTAAAATGTTGTGATTTCTCATCTGCATATAATAAAATAAAAGTGGGGCGTCCAGGGATGTAGCTGCACTCCAGAGAATAACTGTGATAGTATTTACATTTTTAATACTCAGTTGAGATAAATGTTTTGTCATAGGCAGTGGTTTCAGCTGGGTGTTCATGGTGGGGTTGGGTTAGTGTACAATTTTAGGAACATAGGCCACATACCACAGGATCCAGTAAAGAGGGTGACAGGATCCTGCAGACAAAGCTTAGCAAGTTGAGGTCAGGTTCCAGTGATGTTAGTTGGACAAGGCAGAGGATAGGTCCTCATAAGCAAAGTAAGACAAAGGAGAGGTAGACTTCTGAAAAGGCAAATGAGCAACGTGACTAGCACCCTGGAGAGCTCAGAGTAGAGTCTAAGCTGGAAGTCAGACAAGGCAGGCTTGAGCATCACTCCAACAACCAGCAAAATCATACGGAGCCATACAGTAGCCTCTCAGCCAGAGGTTCCCAGTGGTTTTATTTTGAATTCCATAGAAAGACTGGAGGTATTTGTAGAGAGGATTTTTAGCTTGTGCACGTTTTCTTTTTCCTCCTCTTAAAAATCAGTAAGATGTAAGTTTGGCGTGAAAGAAACTATATCTCCACAATTCCTGAAAGCTTGCCAAGGTAAACTTCTGTCATCCCCTCCCAGGAGTATTTCTTCAGTTATTTTCACTATGAGAGTGCATACTGTACATAAACTTGGATAAAGTTAGTTGAAATCATGCCCAAATATTTTTCTTCTTTCCTTTCACTTTTCTTGGGTTTAATTTCTTTGTTTCTCGGGTTCTTTCTTTCTCACCTTCTAAACCAGCTTTCCCCAACCAGGTGCCCTCCAGGTGTTTTGGACCCCAACTCCTACCAGCCACAACCAGTATGAACAGTAGCCAGGAATTATGGGAGTTGTGGCCCATAACTTCTAGAGGCTGCTTTCTACCATGTGTTTCTACTTTCTAGTCTCAGTTGGATTCGTGTTATTTGATTGCTTCCTAAGCTTGCAATGTTTTGCCTGTTTAGATCCAGTTCATTCATTTTTCATTTGCTACTTCCTTCTGCTTTAAATTAGTTGTTCGCTACCTTTGTGGGTCAGAAACACAGGATATAAATGTTTTCATAAAGAAATAAATCCTCCTTTAAAAGTCCATTGCAAGGGAGAGAAACTGTGTGAGGAGGTGGTGGTCATGAAAAAATCTCAGGCTAGTAAAGCAAACCAGACCAAAAATTTGTGGGCATTTCATACAGATATATCTTTTTAAGTAATTGGGTACTTCACAATGCAATTATACATGTCTATTCAAAAGGAAGCCCAACTGAATTCAGGATACTGGATATAGAAATGTAATCCTTACAGCATAATACTACGTATGTCTGTTTGGAAATGAGCCCCATTGAGTTCAATGCGGCATACTCCCTGGTAAATGGGGATACGTTTGCAGCCTTGTGGAACCAGAGCAATAGGATGGATTCATAAAGACTGTGATAGGCTGTCATTGTAACTTGAAATGTAGCAGCATTATAATCTGCACATTTAAAATATGCCACGAACCAGTAGCTTCTCTCTCTTCAGTTGCTCTCCTTTAGGTGGTGAGCATCATTCCTGTGATTAATGCACTCACTGTAGGCTGCCAAGCAAAGTCTTTTAGTTGTATTGGATTTTATTGCATTTCATTTTTATTCAAAGTGCATACTGCAACACACAGCTAACAGGTTGGGATAGTGGGTCCTATAGATATACTGTGCATTTTCCCATTGCATTTTTCAGTGAACGCGTGAAGAATTATTTGGGAGCATTAACATAGGACGCAATCAGCCCTGTTTGCAGCTGTTCCACACATTATGGATTAGAGCATATTTTGCTTGTATCTCAGGGGCAGAAGGAGAAGTGGAATATAAAAATGTAGTAAATAAAATAATGCACTGTCATGTATGAAGTGGCTGCACATGCCAGAGAACCTCAAATGGCCAGTGCTCCCTAGTATGTCAACTAATGCAGTGAAATGTGATGGTATGCACCATGTGTTCAAGCACATTTATTATTATTATTATTATTATTATTATTATTATTATTATTAGGCAGTATTCAACTACTGCATCCCATCCACTTGTGCAATGGGACTTTGCCCCCTCTGCTCTCCCCTTGTGTGCCCCATGCCCTTCTCCCTTGGGTTGGGGGGAAACCCAGAACATATATAGGAAGCACACAGTGGAAGGATTGAGAAAGGGTGTTCCTTTGCATGAGCAGAAATCCTTGTGCTGTTGGAACATTCATGGAGTGCTATATTGCAGAGAAGTCTAAACCAGGGGTCAGCAAACTTTTTCTGCAGGGGGCCGGTCCACTGTCCCACAGACTTAGTGGGGGCCGAACTATATTTTTTGGGGGGGATGAACGAATTCCTAAGCCCCACAAATAACCCAGAGATGCATTTAAATAAAAGCACACATTCTACTCATGTAAAAACCTGCTGATTCCCGGACCATCCGCAGGCAGGATTTTGAAGGTGATTGGGCCAGATCCGGCCCTCAGGTCTTAGTTTGTCTACCCATGGCTCTAGAGCAGGCATGTCCACAGTCCATTTCAGGGGCCTAATCCGGCCCGGCAGTTGGTTTAATCTGGCCCCTGTGGCAGTTTATTTCCTGGGGTACAATTCCCCAAAAACATCAATCCTAAAAGAAGCTCAACAACTTTGGGGTAAAATTGTAATAAAAAAGTTGGTTGGCTCTCATGCATGTTCACTTCATCAGAACTGGCCCTCTGTGAAAAATGTTTGGGTATCCCTGCTCTAGAGTGTGGCAACAACAAGAATGCTGTCTCCAGGGAGGCCTGCCTGACACCAGCCTTGCCTCTCTCTTTCTCTTGTGCTCCAGTGTGATATATTGTACTGTCATATCTGTTTTAATAATGTTTATGTGATTTTATTATGGTATTTTTTCACTTTGGTTGTGAATTGCTTGAGGACCTTTCCAGTCCAAAGTAATAAATTTAATAAACCTATAACTTTATAAAAATTGTAAACCGCCCTGTGATCTTCAGATGAAGGGAAGTTTTTCAATTTAATTAATCACCAAACACTCCACGGCATTTATCATACCACATTATTTGTGAACAAGCCACAGGTTTACTGCATCTTCCCCACATTTTCCTTTGTGTTTAGTTGCTGTTTTACTTCATGCTACCATTTTATAATGGTATTTGCATTATTACTGTTAAACCACTGTAAGCCTTAAGCACCATTTGGTGGAATGGGGTGTGTGTGCAAATTTAACAAAAACAAAAATAAAATGAATGGTTATCAGAGAGAGGCTCTTTTCAGTGGTGTTGCCCAGTTATGGAATGCCTTCGCTCTGGCAAATTTCAGCTGGCATAAACTCCTTTTATCATGGTAAGTTGAGGCATTTTTATCCTCCAAGGCTGATGGCTGCAGCTTTTATTGATCTGTTTTACCTGTTTTGCAGTATTTTATGCCATGGCTTGCTGCTAATAATAATGTTTTTCCTGTTCTCTCTGTGAGTCTTTTTAATTGTGTAAACCTCTTGGAATGTTTAATAGAAAAGTGACATAAAATCATTTCAATGTGTTAAATAAACAGAAAGCAAATGATGGGTTCTTGTATCAAAAACTCAAGACTGCTGCTGGTGCTCTAAAACATGTAAGCAGAGTTAGTTTCTTGGAGCCCTGGGAGCCCACAGTGATATGCCATCCAGAATTCTCCAAGTTGTTTTCAGCACTGTCGTGCTTGAGTCCATATGGGGGAAATCACACAGTTTGCCTTCTGCTATGAACCAATGACTGATGGAAATTATTGAAAAGCTCCACGTTGAACTTTGACTGGGCCCAATAGCTCTCTATTGAGCTAAATGCTTAGGATGGAATGCATAACAGCAGTAGCAAAATATGCTGAAAATCACTCTAAGAGCACATAATTCAGCTATGCCTGTGGAATGGCAGCCTAAGACTTGCTGGAATGGAGAATTTCTCATTCTTTTTCTGAAAGACCCAGAATGTCAGCATTACATAGGTCTCCCTTTGGAATGAGCTCCAAAAACAGGGGTGTTGCACAACTGAAAATTCTTGTAAACTTCATTGATTTAATTCTTTGGCCAAATGGAATCTGGAATGGGATCTACTTCACAAACTCCAGTGAATTTGGAGGTGTTTTTGGTTCAGCAAGCAGCTCCACTGTGAAGAAAGGTTACAGCATTTGGGACATTTTAGTTTGGGGGGGGGGAACCACACTGAAAATTGGGACTGTTTTCCTTGCCCACCTGTCAGACTTGACCCATGGGAAATGCCTGACCCACCGGCCAGATTCATTCCCTGTAGGGCTTTTATTATGTTCTCAATAGGGACAGTATGAGGAAAAACCTTCTGTGCTCATTATAAACCCATCGGGAACATAGAGGGATATACCCGTTTGAAAGCAGGACAAATCCTCTGCTACATACTGTGGATGCAGAATGAGACTGGCTCATGATTTCCCAATGTTTTCCTCAGTCCTTTCTCAAGCCTCCTAGGCAGGGCTTTTCTTCAGCCAGAACTCACTAGAACTCAGTTCTGGCATCTCTTTTTCTAGGGAAGTCTGTGTGGTTCTCTAGTGGAAAATGCAAGTTCTTCAAGGTGGGGAGATGGGATTCTTTGTGTGCATCTTGTGATGGTCAAGAGGCAAGGTCAGCCAGCCTTCTCCAGATGTTGTTGTACTCCAACTGCCATCAGTCCCATCCAGCACAGTCAGTGGTCCATGATCACGGAAGCTGGTGGTCTAAAACATGTGGAGAGTGCCAGGTTGGGATAGTCTGTGGCTAACTTATTCTCTTCTAGTCAGTGCAGTAAAGGAAGCCTTGTGTTTACTGAGCTAGAGTGCTGAAGGTCAGTAGAACAACTTTCTGTGTTTTTTTTCTGTGCAAGGCCTATAAAGCACGTGGCTCAGCTTTATTCCTTTGAGCTGAAGAAAAGAGTAAAAAAACTGTCAGGTGTAGGGAGCTCATCTTTCTTTTTTAGTCTCTGTGTGTCAGTTACACCTGGGAGACAGTTGCCTTTTTGAATTAGGGGCCCTCACTCGCCTGCTCTGTGGCCACAGCTGTCTGCAATCCATTCTAAAAGATGGTACAGTAATCCTGCGAGTTCAGCCAAGCCACCCTTCTCATAGCTGTATATCAGGTGATGAATGACAGAAGAGTGTGGAGAATCCATAAAATGCTAGAAAGAAGAACATCTTGTACTTGGGCTGCTCATCAAGGAGGTTTGGAAGGCAGACAAACTGTCAGACTAATTAAAATTTCTGAAACAAAATAAAACAAAAGTATGTAGAAGTTGCAGTCCTTACAGTACCCTATCAGCTTACAGAAATGCCTGTGAATAATACCAACATTATTTCTTTTTTTAATTAACAAAGTATGAATTCTCCCTCCCTGCCCCAGGTGTGTGTGAGAGAGAGAGACTTAAACTCCAGGGTAAATTTTTGTTGTTTGGGGTTTTTTAGTCATTTTTTTGGTTTTACAAATCTTGAAATATATAGAGGGGTGCTTTCTCCCATTATTTACAGGCCAGGGTGCTGCATCAAAACTGCAGCATCAAAAGTGTTCTGCAAGATTGAAGGGCTGAGCCTAGGCAGGTGTTGCCATGGAAATGTTCATTGTCTGCTTCCCTTTGCTCTGAAGAAGCATATTTTTCTCCCATGCTTTTACATAGATGATTGGTTTCCACCTTCTTTTTAATCTGAAGACTGTTTTTGACACCCCCGTCCATGTCTACACTTAACTCCTGTTAACTCTTGCACACACCCGCACAGACCTTCCTGCCTAATAGTGAAAGCCTGGCCCTTAGTAGCTAGGAAGCTACATATGATCAGTTGACTGTCTCCATCCTTTAACAGTAACTACACCCAGGATTTGGGACTAAACTGACATAAAGGTAGATTGGTTTAACATTAGGAGAAAGAGCAGGTTGATGGTGGAACCAATTGCCTAGTAGGGTGGTGAGTTCTCCTTCACTGAAGGTGTTCAAGCAGAGGCTGGGCTGCCATTTGTTAGGGATGCTTTCACTGTGGTTCATGGTCAGAGAAAGTAAGCTTGAAGGGTTAGAGAGAAAACCCATAGCAGAACTTTGGGACCAGAGTCTTGAGAGAAGCCTAGCCAGAGGGAACAGCACTGAGAGGAAATTTCTCTTATTTTGTTAATTTTACTGACAATTCTCACTCACACATGATGCCACCCAAAAAGATAAGAAACCCTGTGAGGGATACAACTTATGAAAGTTCTGAAGGAGAGGAGTTAGAGTTGTTGAGAAGACAGTTAGAAGAGACAGATAAGAAAAGTCTGTGGGTTGGGCTAGTCTGGTGGGAGAGAGTGAGAGAATTTGTTAAGAGGAGTCAGTCAAACAGTTGAGATAATCAGTCAGAAGGTATTAGGAAGGTATAGGCCGGTAAAGAAACTAAAGTTAAGATACTGACAGGAATATTATCTGAGAAACCATAAACTTTTGTAATTTTTGTAAAATAAACTTGGTTTTTTGGTTCACTTTTAACAACTGACTGGACTCAGTGTTTTACCAGAGAGTAACTCGTTGCTGGCAGCGGGGAAGCGAGCACAGTGGTGGCACAGAGATCAATAGACCGTTAAACGTCCAGGTCAAGGCTGCAACTCTATAAACACATCATCATCATCATCACCACCACCACTTTTAATTTGTATACCGTCTTTCTATCTTTCAATACTGTACCCTAGGCTGAAGAAGCAGAGAATAACAATAACAATAACAATAACAATAACAATAACAATAACAATAACAATAACAATAACAATAACAATAACAATCTAATGCAATACAAAAATGTGATAATAAAACATAACTTTAAAATAAGCAAGCTACATCAAATAACGTAACATTCAACAATCATTAGAATAGTATAGAATAATAATATCAGCATATAAAAATTAAACAGAAATCCACACTTAACAATTAACAATAAATAATTTCTAAACCACAATCAATAAAACAATGGCAAGCCACGGTGCATAAAATAGTACATTACAAACTGAGGAGCAGAGACTGGAGGGTGGGCAAGGCAGGTGGAAAGAGGCCTTGCCTAATGAAGTCTCTCCCCTCACATTATATAGCTTCATTTGTCCGAGACTCAAATAGGGTCTAAGCCTGGCCAGTAAGTCTTGGACTGAGGCAAAAGGCACTCCCTTTCCACCACATAACAAGAGGCTGCTGGGTGAGATCAATGGCCCATCTAGCCTTTCATCCTGTTCTCATGGTGGCCAGTTAGGATACCTTTGAGAGGCCTGCAAAGAAGGACTTGAGTGCAATGACTGCTTACCTTCATATGATGGCGAGTGGCAATTGTGGCCCACTGCATCCATAGTCTGAGCCTGGAGCAAACCTCCAGCCCTGCACAACTGTTGGGAGGTGCCACTCCATCCTCCTTTGGCCACACAGGTTGCTGGGAGATTTGTATTCAAATAAACAAGCTGCATTTGAGCCGACCTATGACAGGCAAGCAGGGGGTGGGCAGGGCTTTGTGGCATATAAAGAGGCCTCACCTGGATTCATCAGTTCAGTCAAAACTAGATTCCCCACCCTATGTGGCACATGGCCCTGCTTGGAGGTGGTTGGGGCAGGTAGGTTCTGCTTATGACCTTGCTAGAGAAATGTTTGGCCACCATATTCTGAGCCAGGGAGAAATTTGGCTGCAGACAAATCTAGAGAGCTTTGCCTACCTCACTGCAATTGTCACAACTTGTTGGTGGATGAGGCATTAGATTGGCTCCTTATAGGCTGGGGGGGGCGGGGAGGTGGGAGCCCACCTACCCCCACTTCAGGGAAATGGGAGTACCCTTTTAAAGGAGTCCAGGGGGAGGTGCTTCTGTCTGGATGCCTAGTTGGGTGCTGATGGGCCATAGCATCCCCTCAAGAGAGCCAGTGTGGTGTAGTGGTTAAGAGCGGTAGTCTCGTAATCTGGGGAACTGGGTTCGCGTCTCCGCTCCTCCACATGCAGCTGCTGGGTGACCTTGGGCCAGTCACACTTCTTTGAAGTCTCTCAGCCCCACTCACCTCACAGAGTGTTTGTTGTGGGGGAGGAAGGGAAAGGAGAATGTTAGCCGCTTTGAGACTCCTTAAAGGGAGTGAAAGGCGGGATATCAAATCCAAACTCTTCTTCTTCTTCTTCTTCTTCTTCTTCAAAAACGATGGTCCTATTTAATGAATGTCATAGAGAGAGCCCTTAACCCAGGATAGACCCTGCAAAATAATCAGCTTGGCTGGTTGATTTAGGATACACACCAGTGCCTTGCCCAAAACCTACTTACAACCGTAATTAATAATAATGTGGCGTACTTCAACCCAAGCTGTTTGTCCTGTGTGTTTATTGTATCTTCCCATAACATGGGCCCCCCCAACCGTGGCTTCCTTGCTCCTGGGCCTGCAACAGCACTCTGCCCCCCAACCCTTTGCAATTTCCACCAGCTGGCGTTCAGAAGCATGCTGCCTCCAACAGTCACGACAGCCTCATCCTCTATGAATTTGCTTCATCCTCTTTTAAAGCCATCCAAGCCAGATATCATTACCTTTTGTGGGGGTTGGGCGGTGCGTTTTGGGAAGAAGTGCTTTGTTTTGTCTCTTCCAACATTCAGCTTCACTGAATGCCCCATTGTTATGTGATTCCTGATAGATGCAGGGAGAGTTTTGTTTCCCAGATTCCATCATGTTGTGACGTGAACACAGCTGTGATCGTAGCAATGGGTGTATAGACTGCTGGCACACTTCATGGTCTCTGTGTGTTGGCTCTATTGACCACAAACAAGGGGAGCGAAAGAAAGGGCTTGTTTGCATGTTGTGGCCAATCATATTCAGTCCAGCTATAAATGCACTAATTAAGTTTTAAAACACAAAATCAATTGTAAATTTATTTTGACCAGTTTACCAGCCTGCCTGTTGTAGATCATTGAGCACGTATTGATTGTCTGAGACGGAGCTCACTCCAGTTCGTATTGATTTAATTCATTAGCACATGTTTAGCGAAACCTTCTTTGCCATAATAGAGAAGGTATGTATGAATGCAAGTCTCTGCAAAAGTATACAGGTGAATTTGGCACTGCACTCTCTTTTCATATATATTTTTTTCCTTTTAAGAGTCAGGTTCTGATGCTAACCTGTATTAATACAAGAACAAGATGTTTTCTTTAAAAAAATATTTTTGGCAAGAGAAGGGTAAAGTCAAGGAATTTGAATTCATGCCACTTTTGCCAAAAATGAAAGTAGCATGAATAATTCATGCATACAAATCATGCGGCATATTGGCAATTTTAATAGGCTGCAAATTGCTCTTGTGATTTATGGATTTAGGTGGCTAAAAATAGTTGAACAATTTCTAAGACACCTTCTCAAATCAACAGAACATGAGTAGGTTTGTCTGACTTTACTGCAAACAATATTACTCCTCCAGTTGCCTTGGCAACTGAATGAAACTCGGTTACCTTGGTTACAGTCTTCAAAAACAAAACAAAACCAGAGGGGTAGCCATGTTAGTCTGCGGCAGCAGAACTAACAAAGAGGTTTGTGGCACCTCGGAGCTCAACAGATTTATTATGGCACAAATCTTTGTGGACTGGAGCCCGCTGCGTCAGATGCATCTGACAAAGTCGGCTCCAGTCCACAAAGATTTTTGCCATGATCCGTCTGTTGTTTGAGGTGCCTCAAAAAGCAAAACCTAGCAACAACTCTCCTTTTCTCATTTGTGAATTTTGGTGTTTTGTTTTTTTAAGAACTCTGGCATCTTGTATACATCGTCGCATTAGTGAATAACGTTTGTGAAACAGATTTGAAGAGCGAAGAAGGATCTATTTGATGTTTTGTTTGAAAGGTGCACTACACCACCATGGGTAATGAAAAGGTGGGACAAAGACCAGCGCGAGGTAGAGAGGTGTTTGTGAGATTCAGCTGTCTCAGGGCCAACATTTTAAAGAGTGAATTTGTGGCTGTTTGTCTGCACCTTTGCTCACATGTTATTGGAGAGGATAGGGTTTTCCCTTCCACACTAATAGCGAGTTGTCCAAATTGAGAAACATTTCATAGCTGTAGCCACATCCCTTGTGTTCCTCCAACCGCTAAATATGGGAGTCGTGAGCATGTGCACAAGGATAGCCCTTTCACAGTTTCAAAGTATTACTCTGGCCAAGTGCTCCCATCCATCTGTGTGTCCAGGCAAAAAAATAAAATAATGTGATTGTAAATTTGTGTGTTAATGGAGCTACTAGCTCTTAGCCCTGATCATATTGCTTTCTCCTCCCTCCTGTTGTCATCATGGCAATCCAGACTCATTTTCTGGTAGACCTAGGAGCTGGTACATCTGTTCTATGTGTGGTCAAAGCTGTTTCCCTGAAGAACACACCTATGCAGTAGGGACGCTCAGGGCCCAGCTTTCCTGAACAGCCTTGTTGTTTCCCTGAACAGCCTTGTTGTTTGATTCTTTATTACGACTATCACTGTTTGTGTGAGTGGGCTCCACTGGACACACTGAGTATCTTTTTTGTAAAATGAATTGGTTGTGGAGGTTTTGTTTTACTTATACTTTTCTTTAACGGATGGGGAAGATTGGGATGACAACATGCTTTTCTTAATGTTTTTGCCATATTTCCTGTAGCATTTCACCCTCATTAAAACCTGATGGAATTAAGGATTGGACTAAATGACCCTTTGGGTTCCTTCCAACTCTACAGTTCCATTATTCTGTGATATATAGAATCATAGAATTATAGAACTGTAGAGCTGGAAGGAACCAAGTGGGTCATATGGTCCAACTGCCTGCAATGCAGGAATCTTTTGCTTAATGTGGGACTTGAACCCACAACCTTGAGATTAAGAGTCTCTTGCTCTACCGAATGAGCTATCCTTTTTAAAAATGAGTCAAATAAAGCTGTTTTTTTAAATGAGAAAGAGACAGTATATTTAAAAATCAAGAGCGGTGATCAAAATAGCAAGAGCAATGTCAACATAGCCTTAGTTCTAATTATATTTCTGAAGTTGCCCACATTATAAGCTAGATCTAATTTAAACCTAATTTGGAAGGTTGCTCTATTCTCATTCTAAGTACAGTTGTGCAGTAACTAATTATTTTTTGTAGTGCTATATTTATGTATGTAAATCTGCTATATGTGCTTCTCTGCATTGCTCAAGAGGGCATACAAAGTCTACTAACTTTAAAACAGTGGCATAAACCAGTTAGGTAAGAGGCAGGGGAAATGTTTAGTACAGTGGTGCCTCGGGTTAAGTACTTAATTTGTTCCAGAGGTCCTTTCTTAACCTGAAACTGTTCTTAACCTGAAGCACCACTTTAGCTAATGGGGCCTCCCGCTGCCACCGCGCCTCTGGAGCACGATTTCTGTTCTCATCCTGAAGCAAAGTTCTTAACCCGAGGTAATATTTCTGGGTTAATGGAGTCTGTAACCTGAAGCGTATGTAACCTGAAGCATATGTAACCCGAGGTACCACTGTACTGAAAACATGCAAGCCATATTTGAACCTGTAATTTCAGTGAACTACAATGAGTGCATGTGTGTCTCCCAGTCTTCCTCTACAGTACTTGACAGCATGATAGCTCACTAGTTTGGGCTTGTTAAAAATGCAAATCTGTGCATGTCTCAATGAGTTCAATGGGACTTACTCCCAAGTAAATGGGTATAGGGTTGCAACCTAAATAGAACCTGAGGAAGGAAAACAGATCAGTTTGATTGACTGATACCCCACCTCTTTCCCTGATGGGATTCAAGGTGGCTTACAGATAAAGGTAAGAGGCAGCCCCACACAGAGCATGTTACAGTAATCCAAATGGGATCAGATGGAGCCCATCTACACAATATCCCTGACCTAGCTCTATTGCACGCAATTAGATGCATTTAACAAATATAGATAGATCTCAGCTAACCAATTCAGTGCACCCCAGATGAGCACTGCCATGTGTGGTGTTTGCCCACTCATTATGGAGATGTTGTACTGGGGGAGGAGAGAGAAAGGGTTAATAGGCTGACCAATAAGAAAGCCCAGGGGCAGAGCCTAACTGTGTTTAAGGCTCAACACAGGGGTTTTGGCAGTTAGTTCGGTTGGTTTCTTGTGGGTGGGAGGCATAGGAGCCAGAGTGAGTTAGAGACAGAGGGGAGACAGAAAGAGTGAATCAGATTACAGTGTTCCAAAGTATTTAAAGCTTGTTTGCATTCACAGTAAACTGGAATCTTTGTTAATACGTTACAACCTGAGTGAGTCTGAACATATTACCGGGGGAAGAGATAAGCCGTGGTGGTGCAGGGTCAATAGTCCATGGAAGGACCGGGGGCTCTGTGCGAACACCACACCATGTAATCTGAGTGCACATCCTCCTCATCATTGGTTCTGTATGTGCTAGCCTGCTTGTGTATGTTTATCTCTCTTCCCAGATTGGGGCATCTGTGTTGAGTAAGTTATAAAACGAGAGGCATTTGGGTCCATTGTGTTGTTTGGGAAAGATCTCTTGAAACCCAGGCCTGAGAAAGCTATTGGCTCCTTTATAAAGTGAAATTTCACATGCTCATATGTCTGCAACTCACCAGAAGTGTTTAGAAACTATAGAAGGTGATGCCTGGCACTCCTCATGTGACTGGGCATGTTAGGGCAGGAGGCTGCAAATGCAACTGAGAACTCAAACCAAAGTCCTGGTGATTTGTTGCCAGGGAGAAAATGACACTCTTAAGGCTAATCAGTTTCAGCTCCCATGTAAATCACATCCTGGGGTTCGGAGCACTGGTCTTCAGTTCACTATATGCTATGGACAGGAATAGGGGGTGTTTTGTTGTACAGAGTCACCATCCAATGGGTGGCATGACACATATCTAAATGTCAGACTCTGTTTGCAATTATCTGGGGAACTGCTTTTCTTGTAAGCTTCGTAAGTTGAGTATTCATCAGCTACAAGTCCAAAAGCCCAGCAAATGACAGAAAGATCAAATAATGCCCATCTTCTAGTTGCAGAAAAAGACCTAACCTCAGAGACTTGCCCTGGGAAAACAGTCTTATAGAATAACTGCATACAATTCAATTTATTTATATGTTGCATTAGCCGTGTGGCCATAGCATGGTATACATTAAAATAACAACATAAAATGGGGGTGGGGAGGTAAAGGTAGATATCGTCCTGGGCGATTACTTAGAGAAAGGAAGAAAGAAAGAAAGAAAGAAAGAAAGAAAGAAAGAAAGAAAGAAAGAAAGAAAGAACTGCTGAGGCTGGAGGAGGACCGTTAGAGGGTCCTTCAGCTCCTCAGATTTGTCCTAACTCGATTGTCCTTGGACAATAAGGCTACTTGGAGTTTCGTTCGATTGTGCGGCGTATCGACTGCAGCTGTGGTGTTAAGGAAGAAGTTAGTGCCGCTTTCCTCTTCATCACACTAAGCAGGAAGTTAGCTGTCATCTCGGTAATCCAACAATCAGAATCCTGCAAAAAGAGGGACACTATCCAAGGCTGGATTGGGAGATGGAACTTATTCACGAGGGGAGTTAAAAACCGAGATCTTTCATCTGTCCAGTTGGGACAGAAGAGCATTACATGTTCCATAGTCTCCAGGGACGTGTCATTACAGGTGCATGTTCTATTTGCGATGGGAACTCTGGAATAACGACCCGAGAGAACTGCTGTAGGAAAACAGTTGAGACGGGCACAGGTAAAGGCCCTTCGCTTAGCCTCCGGAGAAATTGTGAAGCAGTATAGAGGGATCCCTTCAGGGGGTGGAATAGCTAGGGCTAGGCCTGAACACGGTCCTCTTGCATAGGAAGCTGTGTTAGAGAAGTCAAGTTGCTGTAGTTTCTTTTTAATTAGAGGTAGGGCCGCCGGGCTGATACACTCTAAGTTAAGAACAGTCTTACAATTCAGATTGAGAAGAGAGCGGAGTTTGAGGTTAATTGTAGTTTTCCAAGGGGAGTTATGAATATCTCTTAGGATCAGATTGGAAAAACCACCTCTAATTCGGGCATCCGATGCTAATAGGTGGAGGCTGTAGGAAATGGCTCGACTCCATGCTCGTTTAACAATTGAGGGCTGGGCGAACTCGAGTCGTAAGGCTGCACCTGAGACACATCTCGGGATGCCGGAAAGAGATCTCAGAAACATATGAAGTGGGCGATCCAAGTTACCTGATATTGCTGTAGACCATACTTCGCATCCATATAATAATTTAGGGACAACTTTGGCATTAAATATTTGAATTGCTGCTGGAAGGTGTTTGCCGCCCTTCTGGTGGTAAAATCGGGCAATGGCGTTAGAGGTCGTGGTTGCAGCGAGAGAGGCAGATTGTAGATGGGTGGACCAGGAGAGATTATAAGTGAATATTAGGCCTAGATATTTAAAGGCTTTTACCTTTTCTAAATAGCCACCTGTGATCTTAAGCGGCTCCAACTTGAGTTTGCGGGAACGAGTGAAGTGGAGGACTTTTGATTTTTTATAATTAATATTGAGAGCTTCCGCCTTACAATAGGCGATAAATGCATTAACTGCATTTGCTAGGTCCGCAGCTGTTCTGGATAAGATGACGGCATCATCAGCATAGAAAAGGGAGGCAACGGGGTGGCCTGCTAAATGAGGAGGATACTTAGATGCTAGCTTCAGAGTGAAAATTGCATCATGAAGATAAAGATTAAATAGTAAAGGGGCCAATAGACAACCTTGTCGGACGCCCTTGGCCGTTGGAAATGGAGTAGTGAGGGAGCCGTTGGGACCACTTCGGACGCGAGCTGTGGTGTTTGAATAAAGAGAAATAATTAGGGAGAGGAGGTGCGGATCAATTCCCAGGTGGGCAAGTTTGGACCATAATCTCTGCCTAGGAATGGAATCAAAGGCGGCCTCCAGATCCATGAAAGCGGCAAATAAGTGGCCTTGCCTTGGAGCAGTGTATTTACTGGCAAGGTGATAGAGAGTTAGACAGTGGTCCATGGTTGACACTGACTTTCGGAAACCGATCTGTTCTAGCGGTAGAATGTTCCTCTCCTGGACCCATGAGAGAAGTTCCTCCAGTAAAACAGCGGCAAATATTTTCCCCGGGATGGATAATAAACTGATGGGGCGATAGTTCCTTGGGATGTTTGGCTGGCCGCCTTTGAAGATTGGAACTATTATAGCTTCTCTCCAGGAGTCGGGGATGTCTAGGGCAGAGGAGATAGCGATGAATACAGGAGTCAGGTGTTCGCTCCAC
Organism: Podarcis liolepis; assembly: GCF_965112155.1. Lineage (NCBI taxonomy): Eukaryota > Metazoa > Chordata > Lepidosauria > Squamata > Lacertidae > Podarcis > Podarcis liolepis. The sequence continues at coordinate 72,520,154 of NC_139554.1, forward strand.
CAAAGAGGATCAGTCAGGAAAAGGTCCAACGGGACCATGTCTGGGCCAGGGGCCTTATTTCTTCGCATTGACATTATGATGTTGAAAATGCGGGTTGAGGTAAAGTTTATTGAGGAAGTGGAACTAAGTGAACAGAAACCGAGGTCCAACGGGGACTGAAGGAAATCTGTAAGATGATTTGGAGGAGCGAAACTGGTTAAATAATAGGCAATCCATTCATCAGGGGAAATCTGGGTAGCTGGATTGAATGGTGCCGAAGGTCTAACTAAGCGCCAGAAGGAGCGGGAGTCATGCCTCTCTACAGCCGAACGAAGAGTGGACCAAGCTTTAAAGATGTGCTGCTGCTTCTTGCAATGAATCATGTTTCTGTATGTCCTTTTAATCTCTATGAGCTTTGCACGGGTTTGGGGGTCGTTGGAAAATTTGATGATTCTGACCATTTTCCTAATTCGCCTGCATACAGTAGGCAGTATATAGAAGCCTAGAAAGGGTAAGGGTTGATTACTTTGGGTTGTAAGCTCAGGTATTCTGCTCAGGTATTTTGATGTCATGTAATCACATGAAGGAGACTTCAAGGATGAACATGCTCACTTTGGTAATTGTCTTCATCCTCTACAAGTTGGAAGGCATATGTTTTAAACAGGAGCCTTCTAAACTCATAGAGGCTCTGTGTGCATTAGATGCAATGACTAGAAGATGCTACCAAAACCTACCCCCCTACCCACACATGGAATGTTTATACTGGGTTAGATTCAAGTCATGACTAACTTCTGCCCTATCGATTTCAATGGGACTGTTCTGAGTATTTGGATACAACCCATCTTGCTGTTTTTGAAAGCTATAGTTTCAATTCACCTCTTATACACATATATATACATATCATCACAATACTTCTTGTTGGGGGTGGCTAAATGAGGAGGTACAAACCAGAGTTCCCCTTCAGCATTCTTATTTCTTTCTTAGCACATTGGGAGTTTGGACCATTTTTAACCAGGTTGTTACTCAACACATGATCACATTTACCAGTATATTGTTTTCCACTGTGTGCAACTGCAGCTGTAATCCTATATATACTTAAAGGTAAAGGGACCCCTGACCACTAGGTCCAGTCGCAGACGACTCTGGGGTTGCGGTGCTCATCTCGCTCTATTGGCCGAGGGAGCCGGCGTACAGCTTCCAGGTCATGTGGCCAGCATGACTAAGCCGCTTCTGGTGAACCAGAGCAGCACACGGAAACTCCATTTACCTTCCTGCCAGAGCGGTACCTATTTATCTACTTGCACTTTGACGTGCTTTCGAACTGCTAGGTGGGCAGGAGCTAATCCAGTAAACTTAATAAGACTTACTTCTGAGTAAAGATGTGTTGGATTGCACTGTACATTACACAAGCTATGATACTACTAATGGTTACATATATAGGGACACAAGGTTTCTCAAGGGCCATAAAAAAACATGCAACTCCCTTCCTTTCTTCATCTTTTTATTGCATCCCTCATTTTTTGTGCCCTCTATTCAAAAAGTTTATAGTTGATTGCTTGCCTTTCTTTCCTTGAAAAATGACTAGTACAACTTGTCTCAAAGGAAAAACAAGAAAGTGATGCCTTTGCTGTTGAGCAGGGTGGGAAGTCAAGATCAGCAGATCCAGAGTGGGAGGGGGTGGGAACTCCACTTGCAAAAAAGCTGTAATGGCAGTGTATGTTAGGAAATGCTCTCAAACCACAGAATGCAACAAAACTAAACAGACAAGAAATTAAAATTGCAAGCAAAGCAGACATGCGTCCCCATGGCAACGAAGGAGGAGAGAAAATACACTCTTGAGAGCTAACTGGAGTCACTGCTGAAAATGGAAAGAGCAGAGTATAGAAGCAGGAAGAGAATTTCCTGGAGAAAGGTAGAAGCAAGCGGAAGGAGATTTCCATGGCAAACTGCAGCATTCATTCATTTTTTATGCTGTTTTGTCTTTACATGAAATCAGAAACCCTGTGTGAACATAAAGTGAAAGCTGGATCCGCCCCACCCTTAATCCTGGTGCTGTTTCATTGCAGACATCTCTTTTTTTTTTAATGATATTTATTAAAAGTTTAACAATTACAAAAAAGCAAAGGAAAAAAAAGAGACAGTAAAGAGTTACAATACATCAAGAAAATAAAAAAAACAGAATAAAAAAAGGAATTCAACAATACAAGTCAATAAAAAGGAAAAAGGAAAAAAACAAAACACACAATACAACAAAAACAAAAACAAAAGCAGACAAAAAAATTGAAAACCAAATCCGATATTCCCAAATCTTTATCTTTCATTAACTTGTTTCATCGACCTCCTCACGCCTCCCTTTTTTGTATTCTAGATTTTAATTATCTCAGCAAATCCTTTCCATCTTTCACTATATTCTGTCATTAATTTACCTTAATTTATTTTAACCTTATCTTACCATAAAAAGCCCTAAAGCTTAAAACTTAAAACTTATTTATACATAATTCCTTAAAGCATTTCTACTAAAGCCAAATAATTTCATTCCAACGTTTTTCTAACACTCATTAATTTTACATAAATTCTCTAAATGAATTTTTAAACTTTCTTCTAATCTTCATCCATCGTCTCTTCTTCCTGGTCTCGGGTTTTGTCAGTCCTTTCTATCCCTTCCATCTAGTCCATCAACCTGGTAACCTTCTATCCGAGGCTCTTAAGTCTTTTCCATGTCCCTTCTGCAGGTCTTCTTCATATTTATACCTGCACTTTACTTTGTCTTCTGCTGATCTTATTCTTAATTTCCTTCCTTTCTCACTGAGGGGTAGATCTCGGGGAGACTCCAACTTGACAGTGTCTTTATCCCTTCTCGACAGGTCAGCCCATCCTCCATAGTCAACACTGAAATCCAAAAGATATTTGAAGGCATATTTCAAAGTCCCTCCAAGGTTAAGGGCCCCCACAACTCCAAACTCCCCCTGGCCCAAAACCAGATCCCAAAAGTCAAAACATCCCTGCATAGGCGGATCTATCCAGCTTCCCATCTCCAAACCAAACAGTACTCCATCTCTCCAAATCTGACTTTCTCCAGGTTCAGTCGTCAGAGACAACAACTTATGTTCCTGCAAGGCCACGACTCTCTCCATTTCTGTTACTTGAGGTTCAGCCACAACCTCCTCCTTTGTCTTCTGCACAACTTGCTCCATTTCTATTACTTGAGGTTCAACAACAACCTCCTCCTTTGTCTCCTTCACAACTTGCCCTGTCAATGCAGATTCCTGGGTTGGTTCCTGCGTGGTTTCTATATAGGTATTCACTGTTTGTCCAAAATTGCTAACTGCAACAGTCATCAAATCCATCTTCTCATGTAGCTGTTCCAGTAAAGCACTTGTCTTGCAAAAAGCAATCACTAAAGCTTCTTCTGGGCACATTCTTATTCAAGGTCAAATGTCTGGTTCTCACGATCTTAATCTCCACAGCTGTAGAATTCCCCAGATCGACTCCAGCAACAGTTTCACAAGCTCCCCCTAGAGGAAACAATTTCTGTTTGTATCCGTCTTTTAAAAGCAGATCCGGCAACAAAATTCCTTTAACTATCTGTCAAAAAAGCATTTTCTTCAAAGTCGATGATCTTCCCCAAAGCGTCTGTCTCTGACACCCCATTTCCAGGTTCAAGACGGTGGAAATTTATCTTTCTTTACTCTCTCTCCTGCAGGTTTAAACAGTCTAAGATTTCCCCCCTCTTCTCCTGCTTCCAAGGGGGATTTGGTAGTTTTAACTGATGGAAATTTAGTCCTTTACAAGCGACTTTCCAGACTTTAGCTTGCAATGTCTTTGCTTCAATCTATTTACAAAAGCGGAAGGCGGACTTCCTGTTTAGACCTTCCCGCTTCGGTGCCAAATTAATATGTTTCATAATCCAATTTTCCGTTCTTCTCACGGGTAGTTGTTTAAAGTCCAATTGTCCACAGGAAAAAGTCAGCGCTCTCCAGCAACAGCAATGCGCTAAAGGTGCCAGCTGAATCCCACGTCCACAGGCTTCTCCCGCCTGTGGTTTTTAGTGGGTCTCCGCGTCGCCGTGGCGGTCCAGACCCTAGTTTCACGAAGCGGATTCCTCCCGGTCAGAGGAAATCCGCCATTGCCGGAGGCGCTAACCCGGAAGTCCTCATTGCAGACATCTCTACCACAAAATTGAATTTCATTTTAGGCCTCATGCAAGCAGCCCTAGACCCCATGACCCCATGCACCAGCATTATCATGACCTAGGCTTAGATGACTCATCATTACCTGAGTATTGCTTGAATTGCTTTATGTGTCTGCATCTGGCCTCGAAAGCGGACACCCCCAACCTGATGCCTTCCAGATATTTTGAACTACAGTGTCCATCAGCTCCAGCCAGCAAAGACTATAGAGAGGGATAGTTCAACATTATAATTGAACAAAGTCTGGAGGGCTCTAGGTTGGGGAAGGTTGCATTTCCAAAGAGCAGGCTTTCTAATGAACCTCTTGCAGAGGCTATCACATCACTAGGTCTTACTTGAAATAATGTTACTTTCAATAACAAACACTCACTAAAATAATAGGGGATGGCTACCGCCACACTTGTGACTCTATCTTATATCAATTTGAACAAGACATCCTGAAAGTGCATACTACAAACCACTGAGCTGGTGGCAACACATTAATTTTGTTGTCTGGATCAGTGGTAAAGAAAAACGGGAACCATTTGAAGGACTGCATAAATTCTACTCACCCCATAATCAAAAGCATCATCAAAATTTCATGCACTCCCTTTCTTGGGTGTGCTCCTAAATACCAAGCAAAAGAGGCTAGTAATGAATTTCTATGCACTGATTTTGCATTTATGCAAAATTTGAAACAAACACAAAAACCATCATTGTCTTGATATGCCCAGCATAGCCAATGGTCAAGGATGATCTGGGGGGCCACACAAGTTTCATTCCTGTTGTGGGTGTCTTGAGTACGGTTAGCTGCAACATGCATTTTTATGTATTTTATTATGTGATGTTTATTATGCTGCCTATATAAATATCCTTAGGACAGCTTACAACCATAAAGGGGATCAATAAAAACCCACAATAAAAAGTAAACAATTATAAACTCCACAATCAGAAATTACAAAGACATTGTTGACCTGGTTGTTAATAGATGTTAAGTTAAAGGTGGCATCGCATGTGCTGGTGGGAACTTTGTAAGTGCCTGTCTTAAAATGTGATGCTGGCTAAAATCATCTTCACCAAAGAGCTCTTGCCCATGTCAGAGCTCCATCAGTGTCATGCTTAAAAGACTTGTATCTCATGCCCATCCTTGTGTATCATTGTCAGACCAATACAGCCTGCTGCATTCATATGGGTGGTTGCATAGAGTTCATGGGCAAAGGTTTTTTGGCAACAACATATGCAGCCAGCTCAGCATCAGGCTATTTTGGATGTTATCTCCATAGGAATCTGCAGTAAATAACTATATGGAACTAAACTAAACCATGTCATTTTAGGAACTGTGGAAATATGTAAACGTGTATAAATTTCTCATACTGCATGAGCACTGGCAGCCACTCACCCCCCCCCCATAAATAAATGAATAAATTTGAAAGCAACTATTGCTGATGTGACAAGCTGTTTCTTTTAATTTATTACACAGTCTCAGCAGTATCACCTGAATAACAATGAGGACTCGGCACACAAACCATGACTCACACACTAAATTGAAAATGTCAATCCTGCTTGTTATCTTTTTAGATGTTTCTAATTTTAGTCCAGACCTTGTTGCATATATATATAGTGATATCCTTTTTAGATTTATTTGCAACTGTCTCACATACTATATTCTTTCTTTTCTTATTTATAAAACCAGCCTTGGGTTTTTTTGTGTGTTGAATCATATACAGTGGTACCTCGGGTTACATACACTTCAGGTTACATACGCTTCAGGTTACACACTCTGCTAACCCAGAAATAGTGCTTCAGGATAAGAACAGAAATCGGCGCGGCACCAGCAGGAGGCCCCATTAGCTAAAGGTTGCTTCAGGTTAAGAACAGTTTCAGGTTAAGAACGGACCTCCAGAACGAATTAAGTACTTAACCCGAGGTACCACTGTAGTAATAGAAACTAGACACTTGAAGCCAACATTTAACTGTCTAGTTGAAGTCAATATGTGATGTTCAGCTCTACATCGCTTCTTTCTTAAACCTCTCGGTCATTTGGCTTCCTTTACTACTGTTCTCTAACCTGTAAAACTTTCTCATCCATCAGTCCCTTTTTGCCAGAAGTACATCATCTGTCTGTCCATCTGTCCATGTTGTATGGAGTTCTGTTTGTCTCCCTTTCTCATTAACCCCTCATACCATCATGCTTCCTCCACTCTCTTTCTCCAAAGGTCTCACTGCTTTGTTAACAGGCCCTTCAGGTCCCTGAAGCAACTGCCTTCCTGGATTTCTTTCCTTCAGCCTCTGCTATCTACCTTACAGCTTCACAGCAATCAGCTTTCCCTATTTGGCCCTGCTTCCCCCTGCCGCTCTTGGCCCTGTGAGAAGTTTCCCTCCAAAAATTACTTTTGTGGGGGGTTTTAGTAGAAGTTTGCTGTAAACATATTTGATACTTCTCTTATCTGTTAGAATATTTGTGGATCTCATAATACAAAGATAGGCAGCTTTTTCTCTATGCTGAGTAATGGACACAGACTTCATAAGATGTCTGGGGTAGTATAATAATGAACTGTAGACATTCAGGGAGGAATTCAGTGTCATGATGTTACAAATATTCCATCAGTGCAAACATTTCTGTTTGCCTGACAAAATGATCTCCCCTCTTCCACACACACCCCTTCTGTGCTGTTCCAGAACCAATTTGGGAGGGCAAGGCGGCGGTGGGGGGGGGGTCATTGAGTTTTCACTAGTGGGACCAGTTAGTTGAATCCAAAGGGCTCCTGCAGTCTACTGGGTGTAAATGAATGTTTCTATAGTCAAGAAATATCTATGAAGACTATCTTGTGATTTCTGTTTTGGTACCTTATGACCAAAGTACAATGCAAAGCCTGAAGCTACTTCTCCAGATTCTCTTTCATCAATTATAGGTGGGGGTAGATACATTGTTATCTGGACCAGTGCTTTCTTTTTGACAGACGCAGGGGTACGCATACCCCTAAACATTTTGTGAATCTAAGTTTGGCCTCATTGAGGGACAGTGTTTCAATATGAGTAGGAAAATGAGAGTACGCCTAAACATTTATATTTTTTTTAGAAATAAAGCACTGATCTGGACCACAGTGTTTTTCATTATCCATGCTTTGAGCTGTAGGCTTGTGTTGTTTTTTGTGCTTCTACTTTGTACTATTTGTTTGTTACCCTCATTTTCTGCACCATTACACCTTCCTGAGTGTTCCTTATTTATTTTAAATAGTGGAGAATTCTTGATCCCTAAACCAGCCAATTTTGTTTCTGAATCCCTTTTTATTGCAACTCTAAAACTTGACTGGGGGTGTTTGAAGGACAACATCTCTTCCTAGTGTGATAGTGATCTTCAGTTGTGAACAGTGCCTATTCTGAGCTAAGTACCACTATATGCAGACCACATATGACTAAATTTTCACACATTGCTAGAGCTCATGATGAGTGTTTCATCCCATTGGCTGCATCACGGAGTCAGCACATGAAAGATTAGGTGTTTACTTTCATAAGCAGAGAATTCAGGGAGAAAATGTAAACATTATCTCCAGTTGATTGTACATTCATTCACACACAGTTTCTCATCTGAATGTTCGTTCCCAAGGGCACTGCGAGATACTTCATGGAGCGCAATACATTCTACTTTTCAACATTACATAATCATGTCTATTAGCTTCTGTGGGAGCAAGTAGACGATCTCTTATCCTCCAGAGCAAGCTTTGTCTATGTCTAAGCTTGCTTCTTTGTTATATTTCCCAGCTGGGTAACATCAATGTGAACAGCTCTGTGACTGAAATAACTGTGTTCACTGAAGTGAACTATTCTATTGATTGCCTTAATGTCAGTGCACGGCATTGGCAACAAGAAACAGAAGAAAAGAGAACTAGGAGGCTGATTGCTACTTGCTTATAATCTTTTTGGTGAAGAGGGCAAGGCTTTTACACACAAGGTTTATAATCCCATAAAGCTTACAAGCATAAAGCTACTCAGAGTCGGTGCTGTGTGCAGGGCAATTGGAAGAGTCTGTATTGATTCTGCTGTATTGCGAACCTGAAATGTTCAAAGGTTATGAGATGGGCTTTCAAAAATCATAAAACATACAAATATTAATTTTAAAAAATACTATCAATTAGAAAAACAACGGTGCTACTCATTATAAAACTGAAATCTGAGCAACAAGGAAACAGAATAGCATTTTGCTCGTCCTAGGAGTGAGAAAGCACCTATGGGAAACCTGTACATACTGCATCCTGTGTTATTTCTCACATGTTTTCCTCTCTGTTGTGGAAAAGCCGGGAATCATTCTTAGGCCAGGTTTGGCCTGTGGGTTGCCAGATGCCTACTGCTGCCATCAGACATCTGAAACCATTGGATCAAATCAGAGCAAAATCAATACTTTGCTCTGATTTGACCCAATGGTTTCAGAGCAAAAAAAAACAACCCAAATTCATATTGTGAACTATTATTGTGCACAGTATATGAACCAGTTATTACCATTCATAGCAAATGGATACCAGTTCCTGTACAAACGAACCAGGTGTCTATAGTAAAGTAGCATTGATTTGCAATGACTGCTCTGTGCTATAAATGCAGCCAGTGAAATCCTGAGAGTCGGCATTCCTAATCATGCTGTTTCTTCATAAAGGCCACTTAGCTGCAGAGACTGAGGGCTGGATTTGACTAAACAGTAGTGCTAGCAGAAACCAGCACAAGTCCCACTTGTGCAATGGGATTCCCTCCTCCTCCTCCTCCTCCTTCTCCTCTCATGCTTAGAATGCCCAAGGGTGGTCAGTATAACCCTCAGAACAGCATGTTGGGGGAGGAGAGGGAGATTGTTCTGTCTGGCAAGCATTAATGCTTGTGCTGATGGAACATTCTTAATAGCACGACGTTAAATTCAACCCCTGAATAAACAAGCACCATCTGGAAAAATTATTATCCAAACAGCATCTTGATTAAAAACAAGGAGATATTTAGGTGCACAAAGAGCAGGCCAGGAGCTGATCTGTGGTAGAACACTTGTTTTGCATGCAGAAGTTTCCAGGTTCAGTCCCTGGCATCTCCCAAGTAGGGCTGGGAAAGACGCCTTCCTGATAGCCTGGAGAACAACTGCCAATCAGTGCAGACAGTACTGATCGAAATCGTCCAATGGTCTGACACCTGCCTAGATGTTTCATGGCTATTTAGTTTCTGCACAAATGAAGGTTTTTGGCTTAGTGGCACTGGTAATTTGGGGGCTGTTGCTTTTGAAATCAGACAGGCTCCTCCATTCTGTTACATCATTGCTTGCTGAAAAGGTTTTTTGTTTCACCAAGCATTTTTGGAGAATTAATTTGATGCAATGTTGGTTATTCTGTATTTTATGATCTCATAAATTTAAGATGTTTCAATGAAGTTTATTGTCCATCACCTTGAATTTTTTTTATGAGCTGGCAGTTTATAAACATTCTTATAATTAAAAATTAACATGTTCATTACATCTAAGAATGGGATGGGAATCTCCAGCTCTCTGCAAGTGTTGAGCCGTGGGAAATGGAACTCCCACACATAACCCATTTCATTGGCTGCTCCTTATTTCAGAACATACATTTCCATCACCAGTGTTCTTCATCTGTCACGTTCTGATCTAGCAACCGAGGAAGCTTTATAACAATCTCCAAAGGAGGTGAAGGTTGTCGCATATGTTATGTAACAGCAAACACATATTTACCTCTGTTTCTACGCACTGCGGGGAGTCAGGCGGTGGTGAGATCTGCTCCTTGGCACTTCTATCTGCATGGTACACTCAGTCACAGAGAGCAAACTCACACGTGTCCTGTTCTCCAAACAATGATAATTCCAGGGATGCAACATGTACTCAGCTTCTCTTTCCTTTGAAATTAGATAACTGGAGGTTTACAAGGGTTTTGTAATATGTATTTAAACATGTATTATTTAAACATATATGCAGGTTAAGCAAAGGTGAAATGCAGCTTAACTTTCGCACGTGTCCAAAATTCTCTGTGCCCCATCAATTTTCTGGGGGAACTGCCAGCACCCCAGATTCTTACAGAGAAAATCTCGGAGCTCTGTCCTTCTCTCAGCCTGAATATGGGCTTGTCTACACCATGCTTTAGTATGTATTGCCTTTGTGTTTGAGACCATTTCCCGTAAGCAAGTGGACTCAGCAGGTTTTCTGAACTCACCTTGTTTTAAAGACACCTTTGTTTTAAAATGGCATGGTAGGTGTTGGGTTTATGAAAACTGAAGAATAGCCTTCAGTTTGAATGTATCTGCTCTATTAGTACATCTTGTCTTTTGGATTCTCTTCTGCATGATATGATTGAACAATAGGCTCTTGTATCTACATGAAATCCAGTGAAATTATGACTTCAGCCCTAGTTTCAGGATATACAAATACCATAGCTCAATGAAGAGAGCATTTCGAACATACAATGACACCGCAGTAGTAAAGAGAGCGCTTCATATTTCTACTTTAGCTGGGGATTTTTGGCTTTGTCTGCACCTGGTATCCTGTGCACAGAAGTGATTTAATTTCCCATGTGGAATACTGCATGTAATTCAAACAGCTGGACAAGCTCTAGGCAGAGGCAACTTGTCAGAGTCTGAGAAATGGCTCTTTATACAACTGTGTTGCTCATGGCCATGTGAGCGCTATCCTCGGTACCCTAGGATGTCTGATGCACAAACTGGTTTGTGTGTGACTGAGCCATCATCTCAATTTATGCCCCTTTGACTTTAGAAGGTCTGTAAATGTCTACCGATCTACTGGTCTATAAAGTCATCTGCCTTTTTAGCCCTTTGTCAATCAGTTTGAGTGTAATTTTGTCTCTGGGCATATTGTTTTAATGCCTGCAAACTCAAATTTCTGACTTTCTGCCTTAGCTCCATGACATCGTTGACATTTTGATTTTTGACTGGTTGTAACTGATACAAGAGTTGGTCTACGTCTGAAATAATATTCTTTTTACACTTATTGTACACCATTGTCAAAACATTTCATCATGGCTTGGCCCTGAGAGCATCCACTACTGCCTTCCTCAGCTCCAAAAGTCAATTTGGGGGCCATAGGGAAGGTGGAGGTGGTGGTTTGGATGTGCCTTTCAGCTTGTGGAAATTGTGGAAATAGTCACACTGAATGCTCAGAATACTCTATTTACATGAGGTCAGCTGGAACATTTGCAAAGGTTCCAGCTGTTTCTGAGCAAGCAGCAGAATCTTCAACCACCCCTCGTCCCACACTACCAAGTGTTTTAAAATAGATTTTATATATGTACCGTATTTTTCTGCCTATAAAACACCCCCTATTTTGGGGGACTCAGATTTAAGAAAATCTACCCTCAGCACTCTCTGTGTATAAGACACCTCCTAATTTTGGACATTATTTTTTAGGGGAGGAAACCTAGTCTTATACACGGAAAAATACGGTATATTAAATCTATCAATGTTTAATTGTATTTTAGTCATTGATTTTTCTGTTTTTAGCCATTCTTGTTTTGATCTGTAAGTTGCCAAGTCCTGCCAGTAGAAAAGGTGGGGAAGAAGAAGAATAATGCTGCATACCTAAGGAAATGAATGAATGAATGAATACGGCAGTATGTTTGACAGAGGGAAGGATGGAAAAGAAAGCAGACAACAATGAATTCAAAGAAAGAGGAAATGGGGAGCAAAAAAGTGTATGTTGCTGGATTTTGTAATTTGTGATGCTCAAGAAAACTAAAAATGAGAGAGAGAGAGAGAGAGAGCCCCCCAAGACCTGTTATGTGCCCTTGAGAACATTGAGCTCAATACCAATCACTATGTCTTGCTGCTTTTCCCCTTTCCCATCAGTCAGAAGAAGTTCTCCCCTCCTGGACCTATGAGTTACAAGTGCCTAGGATCTTTGTGAGAATCCTCACAAAGGTCAGCAGAGGATGAGTTTTTTTAAAATAATTTGTTCCTCTAATCAGAAGGTGATATAAAAGAGGCAATGGTATACTTCACTAACAAGGAAAGCAAGAGCCTCGCTTTCCGCTTCTCTTAAAATAGCTCAATTGAACTATCTGCATTACAATTTGCTGCCAGCTGTAATTGGAGATTATGCATGCATATCAGCTCCCCTTTCCAAACATCACTTTTTGCATTATTTATCTGGGGATGCAAATTCATGTTCAAAAAACTCTTCCTTGCTCCTCCCTGCTTGTTCCCTGCAGATTTGGAGAATCTTATGTAGAGTTTTATTTTAAAATGTAGGGTAAAGAACAGCAAGTAGCACCACCAGTAGCTGTGGCACCTGGGCACATACACATCAGTGGAGAGCAAGTGCTTTCATTGCTTCCTGATATTCTGGGTGCTTTAATGCTGTTCTCATTGCTGTTGAATAATTTGCTGCAACCTCCTATCCTTTAGCAAAATGTTGACCAGTGACCTAAGGGGATGATTGAAGGTGATCCAACTTAGCAATATGGGAAGAAATATCATTCAGCTTACAAAGAATGTTATATTCAAATTGGCTCTAAAAAGTCTGTTCATGACCATTTACTAAAGCAAGAGGGGACACCTGCGGCCCTCCAAACGTTGTTAGATTCCTATTCCCATCAGCTACAGCTAGCATGACAAATGACAGGGAATTATGGGAGTTATGGTTGAGCAATATCCAGAAAAATCGCAGGCAGGGCCATCTTACCCATAGGCACTAGGGGTGCAGGGCACCCAGGCACCAGGCTCTCAGGGGCTCCAGGCCGAGAGTCCAGGGCCCAAGAGTTGAGTCAGGGGAAGAGCCAACCCATTGGTTGGAGCGCCGCAGTGGGTTCTTCTGCTGCGGGTGGCTCTGCGCCGCGAGTTTGGGGGCGACTGAGCCAGCGAGACGTTGAGGCGGCCGATCGGCTCCGCCTTCCTGCGCGCCTGGGACTGGGCAACCTGGGGGGGGGCACCGGGCGGGTCTTTGCACCCCAACGCCACATATGCTTAAGACAACCCTGATCACAGGTTCATTATTCCTATAATAAGGAGGTAAATGTGCAGAACAGGTATCAACAAAGAGTTGCTTATGCACATGAATGTCCTTTACTTAACAACTGTGACACCAAGTGATAATTTGCATGTGTGAATGTGTCGACACTGATCTAATGCCACAGATCTCGCATCACCTCAAACACATTACTTTTCACGAATTCAGCTAAGTGAGTCATCAAATGTGCCATATCAAAGCACTGATATATTAAGTAATTTCCTGCATGTATGAATCAGCCTTCAATTTCTGAGAGGTATAGGGTTGTCACATGTATTTAGGGGAAGGAAAGTCAGCAATGATGCTCCAACACCACTTCTTCAACCCCACCACAGCATGGGGCAGTAGACCTGGTGTCCAGAGACTTTTGTGCCATTTGGTCTACCCACAGGAAATCATAGGGGGGTTTGCACACTAGGTTCACTCATTCAAGCACTTTGGGACTTTCATTTTCCTGGTCTACACATTGTAATGCATTGGGGATTTGGGCTGCTATGTCTACCTATAGCAGGCATAGGCAAACTCAGCCCTCCTGATGTTTTGGGACTACAACTCCCATCATCCCTGACCACTGGTCCTGTTAGCTAGAGAAGATGGGAGTTGTAGTCCCAAAACACCTGGAGGGCCGAGTTTGCCTCTGCCTGAGGATTTCAGCTGCCAGGAGTGCCCATTAGAAAGCATTGGTGGCAGTTATTAGCAATTAATTTTAAATACATCAACATTTCATTGAGCTTAGTAGGTCAAGAAAAAGAAGTCCAATAACTTCATATCCAAAAATAGCCACAAAGCTGATGGCAATAGTGCATAGGACTCTCCCCTTCCCCACCATTTATGCTTCAGCCTAAAAGGTGGGAAAGCCTCCTCAGACTTCTGGAATCAGCTGCTGTGAGAGGACTGGAGGGTGAGGCAAGGCAGCCATCCTCTGACAGCAAACACAGTCGGTCTCCCCTCACAGTTCTTCCAGAACAGCTCCGTTACGAACATTCCTAGGCAAGGCAGGTGGAAACAGCCATTGCTTGGCAGCAAACATAGTCTTTGTTTATCCCTCACAGAACTAAAATCCCCAGCACCCTTAACAAAACTACAGCTCCCAGGTAGGGGTGAGGAAAATATGCTTTGAATATATGGTGCGTGTTCAGCCTCTCTTCCTTCATAGAGAAGCGAGCAACAGAGAAGACTAGCCTAGAAAAGGAGAATGACAACATAGGGGGAAATATGTTTCACAAGGGAGGATGAACAACAGTTTGGAAATGCATCTGTGACTGGTCTTGATTCGGTTGCTGCTGGCCTCCCCCAGAGGGAATATGTTGTTCTCTTTCAGCTTTGAAAATGTTGTTTTCATTTTTCAAGACAAAGCAGGCATTTGCATTGAATGCTGAAATAATTGTTTTCAAGGGTCTGTCAGAGGCAAGAATTGCCTCACACATTAAAGCTGGTCCTACTTCAGACACTACCACAACAGTATATCAGTATGATGTACACCACTGGGCACATACATATCATGGGCAAATTCAGAGGACCAGAAAGAGGTTGGTGGGATTTCAAGAATCAGCCTTAGGCATTTTTATGCTTTGCATGAGCCTCCCACAAGTGTCTCTCAGCATTATAACCAGTCCCCACAGGGTGGGACCTAGATGGAGGGAAATAGTTCCCTGAAGAACTGTAAAAAGAAGGGAAGTGACAGGTACTGAAGTAGGCCGTGTGTGTTTATGTGTGTGAAGGCCTTCACCCTCAATCATTTACCTCACTTATGAAATAGCCCTCCAAAAACTAGCTGCTGAACAGAAATGGATGTAAAGTTCTTTGGATGCCCTTGAGAACTATATTAATCTTAATAAATCTAAAGCGTTGCTATCTGGTAAACTTGGCAAGACGCTCTTCTCTGACATTCAGGGGAAATATAGATGCAATACTAGGTGAGGGAGAGGCAAAAGATGAGTGTTGTTGGGAGGATAGCTTTGTTGCTATTTGTTCACCCATAAGCCTGTTTTCTGCCTGTTTTGAGGCAGAAAAATTGGATACAAATTAGTAGTAGTAGTAGTAGTAGTAGTAGTAGTAGTAGTAGTAGTATTAAAACCCAGCTGTGGATTTTGGAACAGTAACAAGGAGGGTTCAGCTAATAATCCTAAAGTGGCATGAGCCATGCATTTCTTAACTTGTATTACTCCCAACTCTTTCCCAGAACTACAGTTGCTAAGGCAGCTAGCCCATATCATATACCTGTGCTTTTAGATTTTTGCTAGGCAACACTTTATATTGTCCTTCTTAAATTTCTTCCCATTGCCCTCTGTTCCCCTTTCCAGTATTTGGAGATGAGTTTGAAATATTAGCCTATCCTCTAAAATGTCTATTGTTTCTCTCAGCCCATTTTAAATGCACAAAACAAGCCTGTGTGGGGTGTTTGATAAGAGGTAGGTTGTGACTTTGCCCAACACCCTCTTGTGATCTTCAAGACTAGTTGAGGATTTGAACGAGGACTTCTCAATCTAACACAAAGGTGGGTAACATTTTTCAGGCCAAGGGCCGCATTGCCTTTTGGGCAGACGTCTGAGGGCCGCATGCCAGTGGTGAGTGGGACCACAGACAAAAGCAGGGAGAGCAATAAATGTGATTTTGCCTTTGTACAGTAAGCTACCTCCCTCAAGGTAAGCAAAGGGCATTATCAGTGTTCAAGGACACAGTTCAGTCAAAGACACTCAGTGACAGGTTTGACCTTTGGAGAGGGGCTATGATATAGACAGAGTTTTGGGGGCCATATGGGGATACTTGGAAGACTCCATTTGGCCCTATCCCTGAGGTAACATTTGGCCTATTCTACCACACTGCGCATTGATCTTTCACTAGAAAATATTTGTGTTTCACATGTCACGGTGTCACTGCATACATAGTTCCACATTCTAGGATTTTTACTTCCCGTTTCTGGGCAGTGTTGTAATAGGTGTGAATAAGTCTTCTTTTTTTTGTTATCTTTGTTATTTCTATTTTTAAAACTGATAAATTGGGAAAGTTCTCGTGCAAGGTGTACTGGTACTGGAGTAAAATATGAGTAATGCTTTTGTCACTAATGATTATATTGATACAGGCAGAAGCAGAAAAGATCAATATTTAGTAACCTTGGTGTCCTTGGGAGAATGTTATCACCTTCAGGAGGTTTTAACAGTGCAGTAGCATTAAAAAAAGATTAATTTACTTCTGAATGAATACTGCCATATTAATGAAGATAAAGTAATGGACCAGATATCATATTTGGGTGAAGAACTATTGAAGCCCATGAGAATTCGATCTGAAACCATTTTGTTCTCTCCCCCCCCCCCCAAGATAAGAAATGCAAGAGAGGAATTTGAAGAGACACTTAGTAAATATGTGTTCTTGATATGTGCAGGCCATTCTGCATTAGTGTCAGGTTTTGAATGTGTGTGGAGGCGGAGAAATAAATGATTAAAACTGATTTTCTGTCTAGGGACCCTATGACTCTTCAGATCTGCTGGGGCTCCAACTCCCATCCATCAGTCCCAGCCAGTATGGATAATAATCAGAGATGATGGGAACTGTAGTCTGGCAACATCTGGATGGTCACAACCTTCCCCCTCCCCTAGTGGAGCTTTAGTGGGGGAAGAGCCATAACTGAGTGGTAGAGCATCTGTTTTGCATACAAAAAGTCCCAGGTTCCATCCCTGCCATCTCTAGGTAAAACTGGGAATGCCCTGCCTGAAATCCTGGACAGACACTGCCAGTCAGTATAGACAAAACTGCGCTAGATGAACCAGTGGTCTAAGCAGCTTCCTATGTTCCTGTAGTTGGGAGAAAGGGCTGCCTGACCTCCATAGGAAACAAGGAGGAGCCAACAAGCCATGAATGGGAGGAGGGATTCCAGTGCTGCTGTTCTAGCATCTTACAGAAATCAGGTGTGTGGACCAGCACCTCTGGGATGCAAAACAGGGTTTTTTAATATCTACAGGGCTACTTCCCTTGTGTTGCCTACACCACTTGCATATAAGCCAGGACATTCCATGTGTGTGCAATGAAGCTATTTGGCAATTTATGTGGCATATGCATAAATGTGGATTATGGGCTTCCCCCAACCAAAAGAAAAAGGAACCCTATATTAGTATGAAAACTCCCTGATAAAGCCTCCTATGGGAAATGTCAGGACTCTCTACAGGACTGTGGTAAAAAGTCAGCCTCAATTCATATTCAGCAAAGTTTCTTCCGCCCTAAGTGATTCGTTCTACTTTGCAACTCTAAAAATAGGGCAATTGGGAGCTCAGTTCTGAGCCAGCCTTGATAGCCTGCTGCTCCTTATTTTATTTTGAAACTATTTGTTTTAGCAAAACTATACCTGCTTGCTTGTTCCTGATGCCACCCTTGGTTTGTCCTATTTACCTGTGTTACCTTGGCCAATATATTTTAGATTCATTTTTTGGTTCAGTGAGTGACCAAGGAAACCAACCCCCTCCCCATAAGCTGGCATGTGCGTGTGTCGAATGAATGGAGATGACCGTCTCCCCAGCTCTCAACTAAGCTGGCCTTCTAAAGTGGGAAGATGGTGGGACTTATCCAATCTGTGATACGTTGGATCCTGGGCCAGCCTCCTTGTCATTGCACAACTGCATGGTGCCCAGTTCAGACCCAATTGCTGCATCAGCTGCATATTATTTCAGAATGTGCAGGAGATCAAACTGGGATTCACATATCCTCTTTAGTACAGAATCTAAACATATACTTTTTCTGAAAAGAATTTGATTTTGAGATGCAGAGTGAAACAAAACACTAGGGCTGTGCCCTGTCTTGGGACAAAGCCCAGATCATGAACCAATCGGGGCTTGGCCCAGAGCAGGTCAAGACATCCCCAGATTGTCCTGGGTCAGGTCCACTCAGAGTAATCCAGAGCAGCCGGGTGACCCTGCGTTTAATCATAGTTCTAAACCCTAATTAAACCTGTACAGTGGTACCTCAGGTTACATACGCTTCAGAAATAGTACCCAGAAATAGTACCTCGGGTTAAGAACTTTGCTTCAGGATGAGAACAGAAATCATGCAGCGGCAGCAGGAGGCCCCATTAGCTAAAGTGGTGCTTCAGGTTAAGAACATTTTCAGGTTAAGAACAGACCTCAGAATGAATTAAGTACGTAACCAGAGGTACCACTGTAGTGGGTCACAAAGAGGGGGGGAGGAGACACAGGCAAAGAATCTCACTTGTCTGCCACCCCCTTGCCACTGACAATATGCTTAATTGGGCTTTTTAATCCTATTTAAACAATTAGGGCTGTACAAGTCCCCTGATTCAGTTTGGATCTATATCAGGTCCAGGTTGTCCCATGATATGAGGCATCAAATAAGTCCCCAAACTACAGGGTATTGGCAGCTCTAGAAAATATTTTACAATGGAACAAGACG
This sequence comes from Podarcis liolepis, assembly GCF_965112155.1. Lineage (NCBI taxonomy): Eukaryota > Metazoa > Chordata > Lepidosauria > Squamata > Lacertidae > Podarcis > Podarcis liolepis. Next base: position 72,538,691 of record NC_139554.1, read on the forward strand.
GTTCAATGCAAGTTTCCTAAACTGTAGGTAAGCCACTCCAATGATCATAAGCTAACTTGGCCATGGACCTTGTTGCTATGCCAAATGGGTGTTGAGCACTTGCAGCCAGGCAGCGCCATTTCTGCTGGTATTATTTTCTTTAATGTCTCACAATCAAATCTCTATATGCTTTGTGTTTTCCCCTCCTCACAAACAAACTTTGCTGTCTAACAGCTTTCTCCTGTTTTCTCTCTCTACAGTATATCGCATTTGCCTCCCTCTTCTTCATTCTGGTTTCCATCACTACCTTTTGCCTCGAGACCCATGAGAGATTTAATCCCATCGTTAACAAGACGGAGACGGAAATTGTTGGGAATGATACCCACGTGCGCATCTATCGGGAGGCGGAGACAGAGGCCTTCCTCACCTACATTGAAGGGGTCTGCGTCGTTTGGTTTACTTTTGAGTTTCTAATGAGGGTCATTTTCTGCCCGAACAAGATGGAATTTATCAAAAACACCTTGAACATCATTGACTTTGTGGCCATTCTGCCTTTCTACTTGGAGGTTGGACTCAGTGGCCTGTCTTCCAAAGCTGCCAAGGACGTCTTGGGCTTCCTGCGAGTCGTCCGATTCGTACGAATCTTGCGAATTTTCAAGCTGACCCGCCACTTTGTAGGGCTGCGGGTCTTGGGTCATACCCTCCGTGCCAGCACAAACGAATTCTTGCTGCTCATCATCTTCTTGGCATTGGGCGTCTTAATCTTTGCCACAATGATCTACTACGCTGAGAGAATAGGTGCTAAACCCAATGATCCTAGTGCCAGCGAACACACACACTTTAAAAATATCCCCATTGGCTTCTGGTGGGCTGTTGTCACCATGACTACCCTGGGCTACGGAGACATGTATCCTCAGACTTGGTCAGGCATGCTGGTGGGGGCCCTCTGTGCTCTTGCAGGCGTGCTGACCATTGCCATGCCTGTACCCGTCATTGTGAACAATTTCGGAATGTATTACTCCTTAGCTATGGCTAAGCAGAAGCTACCAAAGAAAAAAAAGAAGCATATCCCACGGCCGCCCCAGCTGGGATCCCCCAATTATTGTAAATCTGTCATAAACTCTCCACACCACAGTACTCAGAGCGACACATGCCCACTCGCCCAAGAAGAAATGTTAGAAATTAACAGAGCAGGTAGGAAACCTCTTAGAGGAATGTCCATCTGACCTTTAACCTCCATCCTTTGTAGAGATTGAAAGATTCAGTCAGACTGCTTTCTTAGCGCAATGGGTAGCACATTATCCCATTACTGTCCCACCACCACACATGGAGCAATGTGTGGGACATACAGGTTGCAGGGACAAAATGGTACAGGAGAAGTTGACAAGTGAAACTTAGGAGAGCACGCTTTAGGAGCCTTAATATTGGTCCTGTTTAAAGGGACACTCAAAAGATTTTAAGAGTTAATACAGCTAGTGGAAGAATATTTTTTAGAAATTTACAGCTTATGTTTGCCGGGCTGCATTAATACATCACGATGGTTCCCATAAGCGAAATGCTTCCTGGCATACTGGGAGCCAAGGGCGCAGGTCATGCCCAGCAAAACAAGCACACACGTACACAATTCCCACACACCCTGGATATTTTTTTTCCCACTTGTTCCTAGATGCTTTTTGAGTTGCAGAACACCATTTACGTTAGAGAAACCAGGTGCCTCCTTAAAGGATAAACTTACATCAATACATGCAGATTTCATGAGACAACCATGTATTTTTTTCAGATGGTTAGCCACCCATTAGAATGATAGCTTAGACTTCCCACAGAAATACAATGTGATTCAGAAGGGAACAAGGCTAAATGTAAGGGTGTTTATTCCACATCACGTGACCCAACCAATTTTGTAACAAGTAGAGACATAATCAACACGGAAGCTTAGCATTTAGAGCTCTGAACAGGAGGAGCATCAATGCCTTCTCACAAAAGGTCCACAGTCTACAGCTCCTTCAACCCTCCTCACAGTAAAGGCTGACTGAAAAGGGGAGAACACTGACCATTTTGTGCAGACTTATTCTGAAGAGCCATGAGCGATAATCTCACAGGGTACTTTATTATGATTATTTGTTAATTATAGTGATAAATGACAGCAATAAGAAAATATTCCCAGTCAGACTAAACTATATTTCATATTAGTTCAACATTGGGGGTGGGGAATAAAAATACTAGTCATCATGGAATATATTATAATATCCCATGGCTAGTGGTTAGTTATGGGACTATCTCAGTTTTATGAGATTCCTCAAAGAGCACACAAAGTTACAGGGCTTTGATCTGATCACTTCAACCCCATAATCTACCTCTACCCATGGAATATCATTGACCAATTCTGTGGGGGGAAATAGTAGTTTTAAACATAATAAACACAAATTATTTTGGCCGGTGAAACAAGCATTGGTTGCAGCCATATGCAACCTTCAGCCTATTTTTAAAAGATACTTCCCATTGGGATATATTGCGATAAAAGTCATTTATACAGTGATTCATACTAAACTTTAGTAGTGAGGGATACGTTTAAGGAACCAGTTTATAATTATGATGGTCTTGCAGTATCATTTCTATGTTTATTTATTTTTGGCGGAAAACTAATTTATCACTCCCTGTGGGTGAAAAAATCTCCTCTATCCATTTCACAGCCATGCATGTGGATGCTATTGAAAGAACACAAAAGAAGCGTGACTTTCCTTTGTGTGTGTGGCTTCACCAGTGCCAAATGCTGATTATTATTTTTTAAGAGATGGGAAAGTGATGGCAGAAAATTAACTTTGTTCCTTTGCAGAACTCTGTAATATTCCATACAGATGGTAAAGAGCTTTCATTTTTGTCACTATATTTTGCTGTAGGTTTGTTTGTTTTGTTTTTTTGTTAACCCTTTAGTTTGATTTGAAGACTTCCATTGCACCAGGCTGGCCACAATCCATGCAATGACTGCCTCTTTACTATTTTACCCTTTGCGCGCACACCTATGTGGTTTTTGCTGTCCATTCTCCTCAGGTTGCAAATGCTTATCACAATGCCATCACAAAGCAATGGAGCACCTTCTTCATGAGTAAATAGGAATGGTTTACGTTTCTGCGAAGTACGGAGGATAAGAGGACACTCATGAAGCAGCGTGTCACATACATCCAACTGCCCAATGAGATCGTGGCAGATTGTGTATCCATGGTGCAGTGTGGAACCACTGTGTTCTCATGAATGCTCTGAACTCACATGCAGTTCCTGTGCATAAAAAGTCCTGATGGCCACCTGTTATCTCTGGTGTGATTCTTCTTGTATGTGGGAAAGTATGAACCGAACTGCTCCAGCAGCCATTTGTCTGTGTGTGACTGGAGCAGCACTTAGGTGCAGCCAGGCTCACATGGAGGGGTCGCCATTCAGTCCTATACATGAGAAGGATCACGTGGAGAAAAGATGTGGCCAGCTTGCATGTGTGAACCTTAATGCGTATCTGCTTGTCATCAGCTCCAGAGCCCATTTGTACTTTGCTTAATTTGGTTGGATTACAGGACCTACTCATTCATTTGGTGCAGCCTAAAGCAAAACGTGCATATTTTATTTGGGGGAGGGTTGTAAGGCCTTGTGGTGAGGGGTTTATAATATTCAGGGACATTGTTGTTTTTCTCAAATTGGCACTGCACAACCCATTGTCTGCGTGCAAGTGGCCTGCTGCACTCATCACTAGTAGACCACACTCAGACTTCTGACTGTTATTCCTAGGGGTTGGGCAGCACAGAACTTGGAGGAAAGGAGATGCCAAAGGGAATCTCATCTGGCTCAGTACCAGGGATGGATAGTGTCAGCAATGAATGTTAAAAACAAAGCCAAAAGGTTTTTGCCTTCCAATACAAAGGAAAATACCATTCTTTCTTTACAAAGACTTCAACAGTGATCAGTTACTATCTGGTTCTGTAAATCATATAAGAACCAATTGCTAAACATTACAGAGTTGTTGGAGATGCAAACTTAATGAGAACATGGCACATTGGTAACACTCTGACCAGCTTTAGCGTAATTTCTAGTCTACTGTGAATCCAGAGTGGATTCTTATGGTCTGGGTGTTAATAGACATATTGAATTCAATGTAAATAACCCCACCCAACTGTCCTTACTGCCAGCACCAGTGAAATTACAGTGCAGAAGCACTTTCAAAGTGCCTAATCAGGTTCTCTGCACCCTAACCTTTATATGGAAAGAGCCACCATGTTAAGTTATATATATGCCCCTATTGAGTTTTAGAGTGGTACAGCTAAAACTCGCAGAATGCTGGAGAGAGTAAAATGGCCCCACCAGATCTCGTAGAGAGGTCTGCAGGTGGAGAGAAGTATAGGCTGTAGTTTCATGGTTTCTGCACCTCAGAATTGCCTAAGGATATGTGTCTATAAGACACACAGGAATGAATTCAGCACTCAGAATCAACAGAATAACCACTTTTTGCTTGTGCTGATTCAGCTCAGGTGAGCGTGCAGGTTCCTGTATGACAGTCTCGATCGCTGTGCCTTTGTGGCTCACTTAAAATTGGAACAACCAGTAATGCTACTGCATTGCACTACCTCATAAGTGATAGTTTACTTTAAAAATAAAATAACTGTTTTGCCTTATTGAAGGGTGATTCCTGACCATAGCTGCATATAAGTATAACCCCACAAAGTTAGTGGACGTAAATGAATGTAGCAGTACATTGCGGAAAGGGCCCTAGCTCAGTGGCAAAGCGCATCATTTGCATGCAGAAGGGCCCAGGTTGCATCACCACGGTCTGGGGAAAATCTCCATCCAGAAACCTTTCAAAGCTGCCTAGTCCGTGTAGACAATGCTGAGCTAGATGGACCAGTGGTCTGGCTCAGAATAAGGGAGCTGCCTCTCTTCCTGTATGCACATTTACCTATCTGTATTTTATTTCTAAACTTTTTATGGAAACTGGACTAGTTCCAGACCTAAAGCCTAGCCCACACTTGGCACACCATAGTCAGTGAAATCATTCCTGTGTTCAGGTTTGTAGTATGCTTATATAACAGGCATAATAGAGTCAGATTTTTTTTTTCATTTGAAAATGAATTACAAAAATCAGCATGACCGTGGTAGAACCCATACCTTTTCTGATGTCTCATCAGGACCGGGGGGGAGAGATTATGCATCTCCGTTATTTTTCTGGTCACTCAAAGTCACACATGAGTCTGCTCATTTCTGGGCCTTCAATTAAAAAAAAAGGCATGGAGATATTAGTAACTTAGATTTATGGGGTTTTCAGACTTAATCAGTGCTGAGATGTTAAAGAAATGCACAGCTCTGAATCAGCATTACCACTCTGCCTGTGTTCTCTCAATAAGGAGTAGGAACAATCTTGAGGGTTTCTTTTTAGAATCAAGGGAGTATGAATTTTATGAAATAAATAAATGAATAAATCTTCCACCTCAATGTCCCTCCCCACCCCTCAACCTTTATTCCACCCACCCAGCCAAAAACCTGGCACAGAACCTGCACCATCCTTTGAAAAGCTTTGCTCATCCTGACCTAGTTTGACTACCTGGAATAAATCAAATAGTTTTTAAATTCAAAGTGCTAGGAGCTCCTTCAATATATTTCATATTTCAATACTTAATAGCAAAACAGTTCAGTGACCATACTATCGACTATCACCTGAACCTTCGCTTCCAAGGCTGAAACATAAATCTGCTGCTTGTGTTAAAGGAATTTTACATCAATGAGGTTTATATAGTTGATTTACCCCATGTGTAGTTAAGGAACAGAAGCTATTGTATTCTGAGCCTTTAACTATCAAAACTGGACAATTGTCTACCCATAGTTTGATGCTTTGCAAGGAGCACAGTGCAGCTAAGATATTTTACTGACTGGTGTTAATGAGTATGAATGTCAGTCACCCAAATGAAATGAGCAGGTGGAAAATGAGGAGTTCTTCCTTGTGTGACATCCCACAAAGTCATTTGCCCACTGACAGTGGGGCAAATACAGATTACATTGACAACTATGACAAGCTATGACAGCTATGACCTTCTGCACTGAGGTAAATTGACATCACTGCTGTAATGTCAGGGTCTGACGAATTTTATTGGCTATAGGAAGAGCCAAGAAAATCATTTGCAAAATAGTGGTCTCACTGAAAGCTTTTCAGGGTTTTAAAAGAAATCAGTCCTTGCAATGCCTTTGCATTTTTTCACTTTTATAAATGGGGAGCTGAAGACCTGATCATTTGAATTTTGGATACCGTAGTAAATCACTACTACATTACTGCTTATGCACAGAACAAATTATGGCTGTTTATACAGCAACAAAAACAAACAAATGGGGTTTTGTGTGGAACTCAAGTCTTGGTGTACTTCTTACTATTTTATACATGATGTAAACTTCAACCAAAGTCTTTCTGTACTTGTTGCTTTCATAAAACAAAACCATTTCTGCCCTCGTGGTCCTTCACAGTCATCTCTGCTCCTTGAATGGCATACATTTCATATTCTACAGATCATCATATTGTAGTTATTTATTACCTAAGACTGAAACGCAAGTCGGAGGGTGGTGCTGTAAGATCTTAAGTGGTGGCTTGGAGAGGTAGCTTCTGCAACGATTATCTCTCCCTGCTATGTTAGGCAGCACAGTGAAATATCCCCAGATATCTGACCTGTTCTTTGACTATAGCATCCTACTATGAAACTACTATAATTTTAGTTTGATTTCATAGGTACAGTACCACTGTGAGTGAGGCTGTAAGTACTGCAAGACCACCTCTGGTTCTGAGGTACATTTTTGGAAGGAAAGTGCTTCCAGGAACAACATTTTTTTCAGGATTGCACCTTTCCAGAGTCACCTGTCAAAGAAAGACTGCCTGACCTTCACATTTTGACCCCTTGTCTCCAGATGTCAGTAAACCAACATGTCACCTCACTCCAAGAAACAGTGCCTCTAAATGGTGGTATTGTCTAGGAGGGAGGTCACAGCGTTGGCCAATAAGGTTTGTGAGAGATTATTCCCTGAAGTACCTTTATTGAGACCTACACTTCCTGGAGGGATCCAGTCCAACACTTTGGTGAGTAAATACTCACAGGTAGGTTGGGTTTAAGGGCCTCTGGGTTTAGCATGCTAAGCTAAATTCTGCCAGCATAAAGTCTATGGTATGCAGATGACATCAAAGTGCATTTTAAAATATACAAAAAAAAATTATAAGGCTTTTAAAAAATGACAGCACTGATTAAAAAAACCTCTTTGTATATATTACATTAAAACTGTAAAGTTTTGGGATAGCTAAAAATCAACACAATTGCTGTGTAGTAACAAATTAAGTTTTTTACATGTTCTTCATGTTTCTCTTTTTCTCTCTCTCTCTCTTTCTCACTATTTGTTTTTTTCTTACTGTATGTTGCTTGCAACTTATATATGTTACAGACTGTCACATTTTATATTCTGATGTTTTTCTTCAATTCCTATCAACCTGAGCTCCATGTTGGGCAACAGAGGACATTAGAATACAGTTCATTAAATCAAAACAACAAGGGATGTCACAGACTAGGTAAACTCCATTGAGGTTGTGACACACAAAACCTGATGCAAAAGGTATTAATGCCCAAAGAAAAAAAAGTAAGTACTTGATGCGACATGGCACTAACTGGCTAAGTTGCTCTCTTTAGTACTGTCTGCATGGAAAACAAGTTAATTTGCATTGCTCTCCAGCAGAAAATTTCAAGAACATATTGGCTGAACAATAATCTCGCTCCTGGTTTCAAAGTCACTTACACCATAGCTTTTGTCAAACTCTAACTCTCCCAGCTGTACTTACATCCATATTCTCTCCAAGCTGTCATCTCATCATCTCATCATTACCTGTCTGTGGTTTACTGTATCTTCCTCTGTAATTCTTCTGTGTTATATTCTATGATCGATGTAGCCCTTGTGTGCTGGTAACCCATCCTTAAATCTGTTCACTTGGAAGTGAGCCCCATTGTCTTCCAATGGAACTTACTTTCAAGAAAGTGTGCATAGTTAGAACTGGAATGTGTCATCACCATTCAAAGGCAAACAACGGAACATGGGGTTTTGTCCTTTTGAATCCCTCCCAAGCTCTGGCATACATAAATATCCAGTGTTCGTCTCTGAACATGGTCTGGTGCACAAACCAAATGGGATATTTTGCTGAACTAGAGCCTGCCTGAAAACACACATTTTATTTTCTACAAAGTAAATCTTCAGAGAACAATCAATTTACAGGTAGTTTTGTGTTCAAGTCTCAGGAGAAAAATCTTGGGTTTATGTCCTCATTCTCCTTTGGTGTATATTTCTAAGCATTGTTTTGGATGAATAAAGAAGAGAAAATACACTTTATATATAACTACATAAATGGAGAACGGGGGCTGGGGGAGCAAAAAGTATTTACAGTTCAGCCAGACAGCATTATAAATCATAAATCCTAAATACACAGGGAGACCACACTCCCACCAAATATTTAAAGCACTATGATACCACTTTAAACAGGCAACACTGTAATTTATTAAGGGTGCTAAGAATTGTTAATAGGCCCCTATTCCCCAGCACATACAAACTACAATTCACAGAGTGATTTAACAATTAATCTTTTTTCACAGGAACCTTGGAATTGTAGCTCTGTGAGGGGAAGAGAGGTCTTCCGACAACCCTCAGCATCCTTATAAAACTAGAGCTCCCAGAATTCTTTAGAGGAAGCAATGACTGTTTATAGTAATATAGTGGTGAGAATTTGACCAGAGAGTGTAGCCGCACACTTTACAAAAGCTAGGCAAGTAGTTGATTGAATCACCATTTTATTATTTTTAAATAAGCTTTTTACATCCTAGGTCTAGTATTTATGTTTTGAAGCTGATAGGGAAGCAACCTGCCCTCATATTATGGTGCAAAACAGAGGTTAAGAATTCTGTAATTACTCAGCATGCCTAAGAGAGATACAGGATCAGTTTTAGATTGATTAATCTGAACTTTTAGCTCTCATCAAAAATTCAGTGGGACTTACTCCTGGTCAAGTGAGGGTAGGATCGCAGCCTCATTCCTCAAGCTTCTGAAGGTTAGGATTCAACTAAAGAGGACTTCTGCTTGCACAAGGGAACCTTTCCCCTCTCCTCACCCTGGGCACCCCCACACCCAGAAATTGGCTTGGAGGGATCAGGAGAACCCCCCCCCACCTGCCCAGAACAGCTTACGGGGGGAAGAGAGGATGATTTGTTCCATTTGTCAAGCCAAAATGGTTGTTCTGACATCATGATCATCTTAGTGCAATGTTGAATTCCTCCCAAAGGCTGGTATTCAACTAAGTTTTATTCAGAATAGACTTAATGAAATGAATGAACATGAGTAAGTTAGGTCCATTTATTTCTGAATAAAACTTAGCTGAATGCATCCCAAAGAACCATAGCGGGCATAACTTTGCACTATGTTGATCATTCTGACAGGGCATGCCCAAGGGAAGCCCTGTTGCACAAGCAGAACTCCTTGTGTAGGCTTCCGCTAATAGGACTTATTAATTGAATCCCACATTAAACTCCATTTTTTAATTCCCCCACCAACTTTCAATATTATTTAAATTGAAGACACTAATAAAACTTGATTGTGGCAGTCAAATGATGGTTTGACATTTGTCTGAGCTGTAGGGTCATCAACTTCCCTTACACTAGAGCTTTCCAAACTTTTCATGTTGGGGACACACTTTTTAGACATGCATCATTTTGCAACACAGTAATTCAGTTTTACGAGCAAACTGGAGGTTAAACTTAATCCTTATAACAGCATTTGTGCGACACACCTGCACAGTGCAGCCAGCACACTAACATGTCACAACACACAGTTTGGAAAGCTCTGTTTGCACACTTCAATTCCTTCCCTGACTTCCTGGTTTAGGCAAACTATAGTTTGACATTACTTCTGGGTCAGCAATTTGTGCATCTGGAAGGAAAGCACCAATCATAGTTTGCATTTTTTTATTTAATATCAGCCTATCATTTGCCTGAATTATGTCAGGAGAAAATGGAGGAGGAGAAAGATGTCCTGGAATATGTTTTCCTAGATATGTCAAGTCTTTGACACAGAATATTGCACCAGCCCCCCCCCCCCTTTTATACTTTTCGCTGAATAAATTGCTTCTCATTGTTTGGCCCCTTGAAATAAATTCTGGGATATGGGAAAGCTCATCTTAATACAACTTTACCATTACTGCTTGACCATGTAACAGTAACCATCTGAATTTCTGAACACAACTATGTACAGAGGTGCCCCTCACCCAGCTTTAATTCTTTAGGAGAGAAGACAAGCACCACTCATTCAAGGATAGTGCATATCAGGTTAATCCCTGGCTATTGCACCAATGCTAATTGTGTCCCCCAGCCAAGGTTGGAATTTGCGTATGAGCAATTCAGTGAGACAGGGAGTAAAGCATAACCAGTGATAAATGAAACAAACTCAAAGAATCAATTGGTTTATTGGCGTACCATACTTCACTTGCATTTTGGAATAAAGTTCATAGTTACCAACTCAGGGCAGGTGAATAAGATCTTGTCATCTTCCCCCCTCAGCAAAATTATCCCCAAATTAACAACTCCTACCGTATCTAGAACATTACATGTGATATATATTTACAAATAAATGCTTGATGTAAGCTCCCCAATCTTTTTTGAAGGGAAGGGCTTGCATGAAATATATATAACACACTATGTTACATGCTGTATGTTGGGATAGAAGAATGCTATGAATCCTTTCCCCCAGCCTCCAATACACACAAATGCAGCACATGTGTGGCAGTGGCACATGATAAGATGCTTCCTTGGTTTGCTCACTTTGATAAATTACCGCTCAGTTGTTCTCTTGTATATTTTAACTATAGGAAACTTCATCTGTAATAGAATTCTGTATTATGTGTTCATTGAGTGCTTTGTTTGGCTTTCGTAGGGGATTCTGGAGTGCCCATTAGATGTTATTATAAGGCCATAAGCCACACTAGGTGCTTCCTAGGTATACCTTTATGAGGACCCAAACTTCCCCCTAATCCTAGAGTCACTTTTCAATTTGAGGACATTAACAGAAACATAATAACCACAATCTGCATTATTTATGCCATAGCACAATTGATGCAAGCAAATTGGCATGCAGCAGGGACTGGGAAGCCAGATGTTGTTGGATTTCAACTCCAATCCACTCCAGACAGAATGATGGGAGTTGGAAGTTCAACATCTGGAAGGCTACAGGTTCTCTATCCCTGGCATAAAGGTTGATGAGAGCTCATATGCAGCAGTGTCCAATTACATTCAGGTAGTTATGGATTAGCTGTTTGTGTTTGTTAATGCACAACAGTTCAAACTCACTTTTCAAGAAGAAAAAGATCAAATTGCTGCTCAGTGCAATGTTTCTGTTTCCATATTATCTTTGTCTTCCAGATACCAAACTAAAAAAAAAAATGCATTAGAAAAGTTGCATTAGAAAAGTTACAGGTGCTGTGGTACATCTTCAGGATGGTCACTCCCTGCTTGCATTTAGTTAGCACTTTGTCGATTCCTCCAACTCTTTCATTCAGTCCCCATAAGAGGCACTGGCATTTTGTTGCCCCGCATGGGCCATGCAGCCAGTATGGTAGGTGTAGTATTATGAGAATGCAATGAGCAAAGGTACTTTCCCAAGGTATCGGGTCCTTTCCCTACCCATTCCACTTATTGCGTGTCAAGACCCTGAAACCACCCCCTTGATGGTGAATAAAACACAAGGACGCAACTTTATTGGTTACAGAATGTGAGCGGTATTGGCTTAGGTTTTGGATTGACTCAACTATATCTGACTCCTGCCGTAGGCAAAAACCAAATGGCCCATGCAAATTTGCCAAGTGGAAAAATTCCTACCAGGGCCCTCAACGGTGACAACCAAGGTGCATAGCAAGGCCAATATCGACACCTGCAAATTAGGGAGGGAGGGAGGGAGATTGAAGAAGCGAGCCGAGAGGAAGCTCTCCAGCTCACGCCTTGGTTTAAATGGGGCCCAGCCACACCTCCCCAGTCAGTGGATTGGCTGGCTGGTCAATGACATGGCCAGGAACCTCTGGGTGATGCAGGACTTTGTCCCCCCGCCCGTGGAGGGGAGTGGGTGGCCACGTGGTCCACCGCAACTCCCCCTACAGTGAAGTGGAGCGGATTTGCATAAGTGGATTCAGAACTCCCCTTCATCTCTAAAGCTGGCAAATTAAAGAGCTGTTTATAAGAATAGAACTAAGGGCTCAGGAAGAAACCTTACAATGCTGTTTATGTGCATCCTGCTCTTCAAATTATAAAGAGCAACAATGGTTGGCTAGTTAATTCATATCAAATATCTTTGATTGTTCTGTGCTCTCTTTTATCCCTCTGGGTTGATTTTATTAATCACTATTTGCGAGCTAGTGAAAGCTACGAAGTGTCTTGAGCAAGGTATATTGATTGTTGACATCTATCGTGAGCAAGGAATATTGATCTGTCATGAGAATCGTTGTTCTATACACTGCCCCTTTAATTTAAACTCTATAGGATCACCTGCCATGTCTGTCCAATTATCTTTATGTAATAAGCATTGTGCAACCAAGGCTTTGAATGCTGCCGCTATCTGTGCTACGCCACTCAAAAGAAAGGGTTTACATTTATGCCTGGTGATCCCTCTATGGCCAAAACATCCCAACTGAACTGTGCCATATTCCAAGTATATATTCAATATATTCTTTGCACTTTAAAATGTTAGAAGAGCACTTTAAACTGCTTTGAGATTGTGAAGCAAGTCACACAGAGGAAAAAGTCTGTTCTCATGGAAACATGTTGATTGAAATGGACACATTTAAAAGCCATCTATTATCATCTGCAATGTACGTTTGTTTTCAAATCCCATCAGCTGCTTGATTATCTTGAGATACCATCCTGTGCTGCCGTTGCAAAAGGCAAAAAAAAAAGTATGTCTTTGAAGACAACTTCAGCAAATGGATTTTTATTGTAAAGAATCCATGTTCTGCTGTCATATTCCATTGTGTCCTCTGTGTGCATCTGTCTTAAATGTGTGCCACCATTTTGTGTAAACCAAAATGGAAACAAATCAGAAGCAACTTGTGTAAGGATTATTTCCTGAGAAATGCACCACAACAGGTATAAATCAGCAAAGCTAGAATGCCACACACACACACAAAAAAAGAATCATCATCAGTGCCAGTCTCCAAAGTTGAGTTCTAGGAAGTTTATTGAGAAACAGAAAATTTGGGTGCCATCTTCCATCATGCTAAATATAATCACGTTTCTAATTGCAGACCTGCTCACAGAGCTAGGAGCCAAAGCTACCCTGTTTCTAACAAGCTAACATTCTGTTTTCCCCTTTCACTCTTTTCCTTTTCGGGGAAAAAGAAAAGAAATTTCATTTGGTGCGCTGCACACCGCCAACATACCTAGGGCAAATGTGCTACTTTTTTTTTCCTTTTTCTATCTCACCTTTTAGCTGTTGAACCCTACCAACAGATTTTGTTCTGATAAAACCATTCTTAGTGTTTCAATAGCCTTCTGCTTATATGTTTGAAGATTCGAAACTGAATGGGGAGGTGGCCAAGGCGGCGCTGGCAAATGAAGACTGCCCCCACATAGACCAGGCTATGTCACCCGAGGAAGGCCTGCCCTTTACCCGTTCTGGCACTCGGGAGAGATATGGACCTTGCTTCCTCTTATCAACCGGGGAATATCCCTGCCCGCCTGATGGGGGAATAAGAAAGGGTATGTAGATGAGGTCCTGTAATCACATAGATAGTAACATAGTTTAAGAGATAAAGTACTTACTGATAAGTAGTGAGCTTGTTTTAGATAGTGGCTTCTTGTGCTACAATAACAGCCTGATGCCTGCATTTTAAGTTACTAATCTGGGCTAGGAACAGTGGTTCCCAAACTCTTTAATCTGTGTGCCCTTGGCAAATCATTTCATCTAGTGTACAAATCTAGCATTCACCTGCACCAGCCCCCGAGACCTTAGCTGCCACACAAGGCTTCACAGCTCAATCTTCTTTCCACCTTCCTATTGCAATTGCTGTGGGACAACATGGTTCCAACTCTTTCACCTGCTACAAAACCTCTTTAAGCTCTCGCCTTCTCTTTCTCCTGTACACCCCCCCCCCCAATTTCATGTGTGGCGGGCGGAGGGGAGGAGGCAATTCAAACATGCTCAGCAGAATTTCCAGAAGGTCACTTGTAGAAGCCTTTAACAAATGTCATGCAAGGAGCGATCACTTGGCATGATAAGTTTTGTTGTTTTACATTTTCTCTGGCAAGTACTCATGTGCCCCTAAGGGTGCAGGTACCAGTTTGGGAACCACTGAGTGGGGAGGGAAGCAAAAATAAAACAATGTTTGTGACAGTGTCAAGCAGCTTAGTCTTCCTTGTTGGTTTATTTCAGCAAGTGCCAATAGAGAGTAGTTAGCAGTATCCTTAATCTATTCCAGTTTTTCCCCCAAGGAATGTGAGAGACTCACTGATCAGAATAATCCAGGAATGACGGCTATTTAGAAAGTGCGGGCATCTTAAGACAATTGTTTGGCTATCTCTTATCCATATACAACACATAACATTAAACTCTAGCCCATTAAGCTTTCATAACTCAGTAGAATGGCCACCACTCCATGAAGACAGTGTTATGCTCTCCTTTGGCTCCCACGTTCATTTGCCTTGACCACAGTTAGCATTCGTTATTGTGGCCTGTTGCCAATCTCCCTGAATATTTTCACGAAACTTTTATGACCGTATCAACTGCACCTACTACTGAAATAAAAACAAGAGCATTTTAAATTTATACATATATATATCAATATTTATATAAGGAGAGGGAAGCAGACCATGGCTTATTTAAGTGGAGGAACTGATGATGGTGAAAATGCAAACAAATTAATACTCACCCTAAGAGATTATCAAGCACATGCTTAGATACGTAAAACATATCATTTAAATCCATTTCAGTGTAGTATACATACGCCCTGGTCTGATAACTCCAGCATGTGGACGGAGGCTCCAATGTGCCTGTGGAGCTTTCTGTGAATGGTTGCTGAATACTCTTGTGGCATGTTCCCATATAAGAGCATGCCAAGTTTTGGGTGTCCCCCACCAAAAAACAACAACAATGAATTGTGGCCATAGAGTGTAACACTGCATATTGACCAACTGCAAATATGGTAGGGTGAAATCCATGGCACAGGGTCGTACTCTACAGAAACTGTAGGATGTATTGCATGTCGGTAGGGGGAGACTATGAATAAATGCCAGTTGTAGAAATAGAGCAGCTGTAATTGTAACTTCAAAGCCTATTGATGATAAGATATAGTAGGATAATTGTACTTTCATTTGAAAGTATCTCTGCTGAAAATTCCCTTTGTAGCAAAGTGTTTTATATCTGATTCTGTATTGGATAGGTGTTGGCCACTTTCATTCAACTGGAGTCTTCTTCTTCTTTTGGTTCTTGCTTCAGTGTATTCTGAGACTTCTGCAAAGTGTCATCTCACTGGGGATTTTTTTTTAAAGTGTAGTTCCCATGATGCACCTCAACAAGAACCAGGCTCTGCCTGTTGAGTGAAAGTAGAGCCAGCTAACTAAAGAAGTATAAATGTCAGCATATTGTTGGCCTGTTTGAGGGGTGGGAGGGTGTGTATATATACCTTTTGTGTTCCAACCAAATTTCATTTCCTAGATTGTCTTACTGTCTATAATTTGCTGAGCTGTTTTGTGCATGTCTAAAAACTGGCAGAGGGGAAAGGAAAACAAATGCATGCAACAATACTGGTAAACAAACTGAGTAGTATCTCTATAGCAACATAATAACTGCTTTTGCTTTCGGATGGGCTTTTATGTTATAAAGACATCTTTTTAGGGGGCCCAACCTTCAGATAATGTGATATGTAGCTATATAGAATATGGGATATTTATTTCTTCCAGCTGCTTTATGGCATTGCCTACATTATAGTAGAGGGTTTCCATCCAAGGGAAAGGAGGTTATTTCCCCTCTCCACCATTTTCTGATTGCTTCTGACATGGTCATGTTGCAAGGGATACTACTCTCAGCATGTCACAGCATGAGGATGCTACTGATCTGGCTACTTTGTTGACCATTCTGTTGTTGATCCAATGCTGTATTTTTGCATTTTTTTTCTTTTTAAATGAAGGTTATGAAATGTCACGGAGTCTTAACAGCATAGCTGGCATAAGTGGAAAAGCGGTAGGATTATCCTCAAAGCCTGCACCCTACAATTCTCCTAGCCCAACGAGACATTCTTGGTCTCCCATCCCATCCATTTTGTAGCATGGATCAGTAGCAGAGAATGGTCTAAATCATAATACTAAAAAAAGAAAGAAAAAAGAAAGAAAAAGAAATGCTATTCTTTCTAATTGACCTATGAGCTGTCACAATATAATGCAAACGATGATGATGATGATGATGATTGAAGCGGTCTGTCTCTCGGTAGCATCTCATGGGGACGGTGTTACTACTGGTTTTAGTAACGCTTACACTGACAACATCCTTGATCGGTAGTGCTGAGATGACACTAGGTGGGCATTAGTAGCTTTGGCGGGCCATAACACTGCATGATATTGGAACATAAGACAACAAGGTGGATGCATCATGTAGTTTCCTCTAAGGTTGCATCAGGCTGGTATGTGCTTTTTCTTGGCTAATGGTGGATCCACTGGCTCTTATGGAATGGGTTAGGCATTCAGGCCAATGCTGAAACTTGCCAACGATTGAAGATTTTGCTTTACTCAGGATATTTTTTGAGCCATAGGAACCCTGCAGGAGTTTGAGCAAAACACACGCAGTAGGATGAAACTTTGCATGGGCGCCTATTCTATGTTGAAAGCAATAAGATACACTGTAGAGAGGTCTCTAGCTGGCTGGCTGACTGCATGGGAAAAAGTACTGGCGGAGAAGAAAACTGGCTGCCTCTGCATGTAGCTCTTTCCACCTTAGTCCTTCTTCCTTTAAAACACCCAGCTTGATTTGAAAAGCGCAGGAGAGAAGCTCAAGTATTGATTATATTCTTTACATGCAGATCTTTGCAAAGAAAGTCCTGTCATTGCTAAATATATGCCAACAGAGGCAGTCAAAGTGACTTGACATGGAGAGAACGAGATGGACAATGATGGCTTGTAAACGTCTGGGTGGAACTGTGCAGGCATAGAAGACCTCCTCATTTGGACAAATGTAATCTCACTCCATGCAAGTTTGCAGGATGATTCTATGTGGTTTCACAGATATAAGTAGATTTGCAGGCTTTTTCTATGGCCAAAATGTAACAAATGATAGAATTTTTTTTGTTGTTCCATAGCATGAATTGCATGAAAACAAAAAAACCTGCAATTGTATGAGTAACTTTAAAGGGGGGGTGGGAGGCAAAGTGATCTATTTTCTTTCAAAGCTCTTTACTTTTACATACATTGTTGTAGCCAAACTGTAAAATGTTCTAAAACCGTACATTCCTTTGCTATGGATTGCTTCTTTTTGTATACAAGATAAAAAGAGTTAATGGTTTTAAAAGTGGAATCGGGCGGTCATATTGACCAAGCCTTCATAAATACATCACATTAACATGAAAAAACAATCAAGAACTTTTCATTCAACTAGAATTGTGTAAACTGTACAAACAACTTTCTTTTCCTGTCTGTTTTTGTTGGCATGCTTGTGAAACATGGGACCAACTCTTGGACCTGATGGTAACAGCTGGTCTAGACTTATTTTCCAGCTCTGGTTATGTTGTATTTTATTGGTGTATAGATCCAATGTGAAGACCCTTCATGGCAAATTGTTCACATTACGTAATCAGTGATGAATTTAACAACAAAAAAATGTTTTTTTAAAAAAAAATAAATCAGAAAAATCAGAAAATCTGGGACTTACAGTATACAAATCAGGAAGCTACTCAAGTGTAAGCTTGTCTCAGAGTTTAAGAAACAAGATGATGGCATTGTATGCAATTTAGAACTGAGTAAAATGCATGCACAATGTTATGCAAAACAAATCCTAGCATGAAATAAATTTTGTATCATGGTTTCAATGCCTGCTGTACAGTGTAAATCAGAATTCTTTTCTAAAATGATCAGAGGTTTCCAGATACACTTCTGAAATCGTGAATAAATACAAGACTCCCAGTGGAAATATAAAAGAAGCTTGATTTTAATTTGCTTCTAAAATGGCAAAATTGGTGACTGCATCATCAACTGGTTCCTCCAAATCCTTGATACAACTCGTGTCTACTGTCTTCACGACACTAATAAATATAACAAATGGAAGGTATAACGTAGAGTTATGTAGGTCTCTTTTGCTCCCTCTCTTCTTTCCCCTTTAATAATAAAAGTTTGGCTTTTTAGATGATAATGTGAAGTTGGGTTTTCTTCTGTGGTTCTCTTAAATTCTCCACTTTACAACAGCAGCCCACATCATGTAAGTCTTTAAAAGGGATCAAGAGCAAAATAATTTTAGGAAATAGTGAGTTATGTCTAAAGCTGTCAAATATTAAGGGTAGTAACAGAGACTCATGGGGGGAGCTATAATATTTCATTTGGGATTCAAAGAGTAAGATTGCTTGTCAACATGATTCTTGTAGTTTGAACATCCTATGCAAGGTATTTCTTCAAGGGTTACAAATTCACTGTTTGAATACCTCTACCAAACATCTCAGGAAGAAAATAAGACTTCTTGAACTACTAGTTGGTATGAGAAGTACCGTATTTTTTCGCTCTATAGGACACACTTTTTCCCCTCCAAAAATGAAGGGGAAATGTGTGTGCGTCCTACGGAGCGAATGCAGGCTTTCGCTGAAGCCTGGAGAGCGAGAGGGGTCGGTGCTCACCAACCCCTCTCGATCTCCAGGCTTCAGAAAGCTATCCACAAGCCTTCGGAGCCCGGCGGGAGTTCCCGCCGGGCTCTGAAGGTTTGCGGATTGCAGCCTGCAGCCCGAAGTCCGGGGAGCGCAGCGCTGTGCAACCCGAGCTTCGGGCAGCTATCCGCAGCGCTTGCCGCTGCTTCCGGACCTGTTCTGGGGGCTGGGGTCGGGGGAAGCTTGGGCTTCCCCCAGCCCCAGCCCCGCAGCAAAAAACGAAGCCACGAGCAACCTCTCACGGCTGGAGAGGTTGTGCATGGCTAAAGAGGAAGCCAAGACAACCAGCGGGATGGATCCCGCTGGCTGTCTTGGCTTCTTTGCTCTTTGGGACTGGGGGGGGATAAATTTTTTTTCTTTATTTCCCCTCCCCCCCAAAAAACCTAGGTGCGCCCTATGGTCCGGTGCACCCTATAGAGTGAAAAATACGGTATATATTTGAACAGGAAATGTAGAATAAACTTGGTTTATAGGTATTCCTTTGCAATAAGTTAGCTTAATCATATTAAATATGAACCAAATTTGCTGAATCCATTCAAATGTAATAGGAGATATGCTTTTCCAGTTATTATCATCTTAGTAGCCTGGTTCTAACTTTTACTAGAGTGGGGAAAGCATGAATTGGTCACACACACACCCCTCATTTCTGATGTTAACATGCAAAATGGGAACTAATGGAGCTCTCATCCACTGTGAGATCCACAGGCCTCCCCCTCTCCCAATGATTTATGGTGAGTGATAGCCATGAGTCCCACATTACAGCGGGTGTATGTGTAGAAGCATGACACGCTTGAACTTAAGTTGGAACAGGCTCCAAGATCAATCACAGAAGAACATGGATTTGTTATAAGGTTATGGATAACAGATGGTACAGTCAGGAGGCCAGTTTCAAAATTAGAGATCATGATGGGATAGAGCAGCAGGGGAAATCGCTTGATGAAGTCAACCCAAAGCCACAAGACTTTCCTTATCAAAACTAGTTTATTGATTTGTGCTTAGGTTTCAGGAAATCCATGCGTGATCTTCAGAAAAGGGATTGTGCGGCAACCTCTCTCTACCCTGTTTAGGAAGAGGATAACAATATGAGTAACAGCAACTTTAAATCCACAAGCGATCTGTGTAGTGGTTATAATGTTCTCAGTTGAAGTCCTACAATAGAATATCAAATTCTAAAGAATCTTGAATTATTATTGTTGTTTAGTCTTTTAGTCGTGTCCGACTCTTCGTGACCACATGGACCAGAGCATGCCAGGCACTGCCTCCCGCAGTTTGGTCAAACTCATGTTGGTAACTTCGAGAACACTGTCCAACCATCTCGTCCTCTGTCGTCCTCTTCTCCTTGTGCCCTCAACCTATTATTAGGTTATTAGGCTAGTGTTTTTCAGAAACAGCACATCATTTTAAGAGGTGGGGAGGTGTATTTCCAACAGAATCTACTCCATCTAAACTAAATGATCCCCAAGTCTCACCCTTCTGGTATATGAGGCTCAGATGATCCACTGAGTTTTAGAAAGATATAAAATTGGACACGGTAGCTGCATGTAGCAGATTAACACCCTTCCATCTTTAAGCAGCAAACCCATTGTATTTTCCATGAACTGGTGTGACACATGATGTATGGTGGGATAATTCTGCAAAAGCCAGTCAGGAAAGTGGTTTCTTTTATTCTCTCACTCCAGAAAAGATTCTAGCTAATGACACTGTGATAAGAGTCAAGCGTAATGGCCATTAATCTAGGAGAAAATGATTTCTCATATAAATTGCTCTCGCTCTCACTCTCTTTAAAGTTTCACAGGCACAAAGAAAATACGATCACTGAAAGGAATGGTTGTTAGGACAAATGAGCATGCCAGGA
Organism: Podarcis liolepis; assembly: GCF_965112155.1. Classification (NCBI taxonomy): domain Eukaryota; kingdom Metazoa; phylum Chordata; class Lepidosauria; order Squamata; family Lacertidae; genus Podarcis; species Podarcis liolepis. The sequence continues at coordinate 72,559,435 of NC_139554.1, forward strand.
CTCAAAGGAAACAGAGCAGAGATAAAGCAAGAAAACTCAGAATTGAGCTGAGCACTGAAGTATATCGGATGAAAGCACCCCAAGGCAACACTCATGTGATGGCTGCCCTTCTTTTCTCCTCACCGCTCCAAATAAAGCAATGTTTTTTCTTTGATTTCAAACAAACCATCCTACCTGCTACTTTCTCATTGAAACCATTTCACAGTCCGCACTTACCCAAGCAATAGCAAGCCTTTAATAAGGTCAGGTTCTTAATGTGAATTAAGTACTAAAGACGCAATGCATTTTTGTAGTATCTTTTGTAACCAGTAGAGGCAGGCAGAGGGAAACAGTCATACAGACTATTGGTATACAAAAGCAGAGTCGGAAGGGACCTCAGACTAGTCCAACTAGTAAACCTCATTAAATTAAACAGAACTGAGTAGAATAGTTAAAGGTAAAGATAAAGGTACCCCTGCCCGTACGGGCCAGTCGTGTCCGACTCTAGGGTTGTGCGCCCATCTCACTTAAGAGGCCGGGGGCCAACGCTGTCCGGAGACACTTCTGGGTCATGTGGCCAGCGTGACGAAGCTGCTCTGGCGAGCCGGCACCAGCGCAGCACACAGAAACGCCGTTTATCTTCCCGCTAGAAAGCGGTACCTATTTATCTACTTGCACTTTTAGGGGTGCTTTCGAACTGCTAGGTGGGCAGGAGCTGGGACCGCAGATGGGAGCTCACCCTGCCGCGGGGATTCGAACCGCCAACCATGCAATCAGCAAGCCCTAGGCGCTGAGGATTTACCCACAGCACCACCCGCGTCCCCTTAGAATAGTTAGGACTATGCTTTTACTCTCTCTGCCTCTTCCCCAGACACAGTGTGATTATTAGTGCTGCAGAAAGGACGACAAATTAATTCAAATAAAAAGGGGTGTCATTATCTCATCATGAAGAGAGGTACATAAATACCCAAAGTATTTCAAAAACCACAGAAATTTAACCAGCTAAGCTGTCTGAGGAGGATATGACATTTTCTTCCTTAGAGTTTCCCTTACACCCTCAACCTCCTCCACCACCCCCCAAAAAGGGTAGAGATCTCTATTTTGGGTACCACAGATCTAGGGTGCACAGCCTGCAGGAAATTACTTAGGGGCATCCCTTCCAACTGTATGAATCTATGCAACTGCTAAGCACAAAAATGCTATGCCTTTTACTAGAAAGGGCAAGATATGTGTGCTTTGAAAACATACACAGACACATACATACATATATGCAATATTACAGCTTTCACTTTGATTCAATAAATCATTCTAGCAGGCTACAGCTTAGTGCATGCTTTGCCTACATGGATATTACCAAGAGCACCCAACTTTGAACTGTCCAAAAGGATCTAAGCGAGATTCTGTGTGTCCCCCCCCCCCCAATGGCTTGAAGTCCTCTGGGCTAGAGGTCACCTCTAGAGTTGTTTTTATTGAAAGATGCTTTATTAGATGAACCCTTTCCCCCAGCATCACTGCTGGGTAAGTCACAAGATGCCACTTTGCTGTCAAATCATAATATTAATGTTTATAATAATCAGCTGCACTACTGCTTGTTCAGTCTTTTGTTACGTTGTAGTACATCCTTGTCACTTGATACTATTTACCTAACAAGATGTAGGATTCTTATGGTAGAAAGCCGGATCATGTTCAGTGGTAAAGACCTGATTGACAGTTTGTTATCTCACCTTCCAGTGATATTCAATTTTCTGTAGACTCCAGCATTCATAGAGAGATCCATGGCAATTTTGACACTGGATTTGTTACTTTGTACACCCAATTGGAATGCATTAATCACCTTCAACTAAACTGTTGCACTAGCAGACGTCAGCACAAGGATTCCTGCTAGCACAATAGGACTTTCTCCCCTTCACCCTCTCAAAATCTGCTCAGGGGGATTGAGAGAACCCCCAAAACAGTGCAAAGAAGAAACATTGCAAAGGAGATCACTATAGAGTTTTCACAGAATGCTAAAGACTCTTTATACTCTTTACCACTTCTCCTTGTACAATTCTGTAAAAATATACCCCTGCCTCTCCACTCCTTTGGTGAAAGCTCTTTTCCTTGTTTTGGGCATCCTCTGTCTAGACTACTGCAACTTTTACCTGCCTGGCCTCCTCTTCTTACACATCAAGCCCCACACCTCTATCCAAAACTCTCCCGACAAAATTGGCATTATTTAAACAGTATGGCACATCTCCCGAATTCCTGATCTAGGACAAAACTCATTGGCCTCAACTTCAAAGCCTTCCATAGGCATATCCCTGTGTCTGAACTAACTTTCTTAGGAAAGGAGTCTAAAGTACTGGTAACAAAGTTCTAGAACTTATTGATAAACTAAAAATGAACAAAGTTACTCAATCCAGATGGCATCTACTCGACAGCTCTCGGAGAATTAAAATGTGAAGACGCAGAGCCTCTAATGAAAATTTGTAAATTATGCCTGTACCCGAGGACTGGAAAATGGCCAATTTAATACCATTTTTTATTAAAAGGATCTGGCTGGATCCCAGAAGCTATAATCTGATTATCTTTACATCAGCAATATTCAAGATAAAATTACCCAGCATATAGAAGAATAAGCCTTGCTGAAGAAGAACCAATGTGACTTCTGCAAAGGTAAGTCCTGACTCACTAACCTTTGACAATTATTTGAGAGTGTCAATAGGCATAGAGATTTGGGTGATCATTGTGCAACATCAGCAAAGACTCCTGAGCAAGCTTAGCAGGCATGAGCTAAAAGGCAGGCATGAACAGGAAGCAGAGAGTGGGAATAAATGAATGATTCTGACAATGAATAGACACAAGATAGGGAATCCACCAAGGGACCAGTGCTTTTTAATGTTTTCATGAATGTTCTGGAATTGCAGGTGAGCAGTCAAGTGACCAGATTTGCTGATGACACAAATTGCTCAAGCTGTTAAAAAAAGAAGCAAGCTAAAAACATATATATGAGTTCAATCTAACAAATGTTGGGCATTACCATCTCCCATAGAAATTCATGAGACTTGAGTTAGTAACCAAGTATAGGTCCTTGACTAATTTCACTGGATTCTGCCTACTTTCACCAGGAAATATTATATTTCAGTGCATTGTTGTTGATTATGTTTTTAAAGAGTATTACAGGACAAGTTCCTTTTGTTTGCTTTTAAACCAGCACCCGGTTTCCCCAGTAATTTTCACAACCTTGGTTAGCTGTGTATAAATATTAGTACACCAACGATTACAGTACTTGAATTGTGCTGACATTTCTACGGTGGAAGGTTGAAGCGTGGTAAATGACAATATGCCATGGAATGTCCAGCTCCGCATCCAATCAAAAGCAGCTTTGCAGAACTCAAAGTCCCAACAGGCTGAGGGACACAAACATTGGCTTCTGTTCCATTGCCACACATCCCGTGTTCATTCCATCCCCAGGAAAAACACTGGCTACCTACAAGAAAGGAAGACATGTAATCAGAGCATTAAAGCAACTAATACAGCACCGATATTCCCGAGGTCATCAATTTAGCAATCAGCAACAGCCTTGCAGAGCACTGGGTATGTTTCAGTAGTACTTGCTTAAGAACATAAGAAGCTGCAATATATGGAATCAAACCACTGGCCCAACTAGCTCATGGTTCTTTACACTAACTGGCAGTGGCTCCATCTGGAAATGCTGGGAATTGAACATAAAGCCATCTGCATGCCCAGCTATAGCCTTTTCTAAAAATACTGTCCAAGTAAACGTGCACAGAATTGGGCTGTTGTGCCATCCCTTTATTCTACAAGAGCATAGACTGGGAATTAAAAATCAGGAGTCAGGGGTCGCGCATGACCTAATATTTTCATTACGGATTACTCAAGAAGGGAATCATAGTGTGAACTTTAAGGTCTCAATCCAACTTAGTACAGGCAACATTCCATTATCTAAGTATCTCTTACATTATCTGTTTATTTTTCCTCTTGCAGATGAAGAACCACGTTTGCTGGTGATATTTAGGGCTCTGAAATTCAGTACAAAATTCTCAGCCTTATAAAAGGGGTTGACGCCAAAAAGTCTGAAAAGTGGCAGCTCAGTTTTCTGGAAACTATTTCTGGTATTACTGTGCTCCTTTTGGCACCGACAATCAAAGAAAAACGCTTTTACAAATAGAGCGATACTCTTTCTTTCAAACTTATGCCAGTGTAACTGAATCACACTTAAGCAATAACAGTGAGATATCAAGTAGGCTACTGCTCTGGGAAAACAAGTTCTCTATTTAGCTCAGTATTCAGACACAGAAAAAGTATCCTAAGTATTCTAATAGTCAGATCTAAAACTACACGCTCAAATCATTGACCTAAAACTTTCAAGTTAATATTAAAAATTAATGTTTTAGCTTGTGGGATATTTCCCCAGTCTTTGGGAAAATACTCAGCCTCAAGAGTGAACATACTAGAACCCTGCCCTTTGTGAGAGAAGAAGAAGAGGAGTTTGGATTTGATATCCCACTTTATCACTACCCGAAGGAGTCTCAAAGCGGCTAACATTCTCCTTTCCCTTCCTCCCCCACAACAAACACTCTGTGAGGTGAGTGGGGCTGAGAGACTTCAGAGAAGTGTGACTGGCCCAAGGTCACCCATGTGGAGGAGCAGGGATGCAAACCCGGTTCCCCAGATTACGAATCTACTGCTCTTAACCACTACACCACACAGCCATCTTTCTCTCCCTCCACCCCTCCACACAGAATGCCTCTGAAATAATACTGTGTCCAGACCCGATTGCCTTCCCAAAACATTTTTTGAGAACATCGTGGCCTACCAAGACACCAATTTGCCAGCTCCATTGCTACAAACGGTGGCAGAATAATTTGTTGCAATTTTTTTTAATGCACTGCTGTTTCTTGTGAAAGTAAGCCACCGCTAAGGACTTTTCTCCTGCTCAATTTGCTGACTTCCATGGCCTGCAAATGACCCCTAGTTAAACAAACCATGGTTTTCCAAGTACTTTGTGTTAGCTGAAAACTAGAAGGAGAAACTTCTGATTTCTTTGCAGATGCAAAAAGAGAAAGGAGGAATGAATAAGCCTCTGCGTCTACACCATTTTCTTAATAACCAACTGCCACCACCTTTGCAGGGTCAGACAGGCAAGCAAATCCTCCCTCAATCACTGTAGTTCTGATCTGATTGAATGATTGATTGATTGATTGATTGTCTCCTGCATATACATGGTTTCTCCTTCCATGGTTGCTATTCACTTGGAGGGGGGTTGAAAGATCCAAAGAAAAGATCCAAATTGACCCATTTCATAAACCAAGATGGGAACTTCTTGCTGTTGAAGGCACAGTATAGAAATCCCTTATTTAATAAAGCAATGAGGAAAAATTATGGTTCATCCTGCATCACATCTAATTTGGCTATAACATTTAACATGTTATGGGGCATTAATAGGTTTTCTTGCTGGATTTCTGGCACTATTAGCCTTGATGCAACAGAACACAAAAAACCTGGTTTCACGTGTATAGCTGAAATAAACCCCTGAATCATTCTATACCTCAGAAAAATAATAATGGGGATGTGGGAAAGTGTTCCGTACCAAAAATAGCATCTACCTCACTGGGTGGTCCTTTTATGTCTGAACCAGTTTCCATGTTGCTACTCCAGTTCTTCAAATGTGAGCTGAATAATGGACTGAAAAAAGGTCCTGCGTATCTTGGAACTTAATGCCCTGTAACATGTTAAATGTTACAGCCAAACTAGATGTGATGCAGGAGAACCATAATTTCTCCTCTCCTCCCTCCACAAACCTTTTTTGCTGATTAGAACAAGCAGAGGGTCTGTATTTCCTTCAGAATGGCTGGTTTATTGCTACATAAATTATACTCTGAACCAACAAGCCTTCCCAGCTGTAAAATGGAATAATAGCAAGAATCCACCATGACCCCATAGAGAACTCCTGTATTTTTAAATGGAGGGACCGTGGCTGCATACCCTTCCTTTATACCTAGAGAGAGCAAGGTTTTTTATTTTACCGATACTGGGTAACAATACAATAACATTTGAGTGCATGTGTAGAAAAAAAGTTCTAAATAATCTAAAATCAGTTTTCGATTATTATCCTCATCCACTGAGTTGGAATGTTGACCACTTCAAGAATAAAAGACGTACTTTCATTTAAATATAACATTTTCAAAGAACAACCAAAAATATTGCGGCCTCTTAAAGGCTAATATATTTATTATGGCATATGCTTGTGGGGGCTGCAGTCCACTTCATCATTAGACTGTAGTTAGTTTACTGTAGTCTCCCAGATTTGCCCTTTAAGGTGCCACAGGGCTCTTGGTTGTTTTTTGCTACAACACAGCTACACCTCTGAAATTTACAAGAACGATCTTCACACAACACAGAATTCACTGTCAAAAGGTGTGCTAGCCAATCTTACGTAATATCACATAGAAAGATGGAGCATGACCAAAGTTGACAGAGGTTGGTGCTAGTGATTAGAGGAAGACAGTTGGGCCTGAGTGACTTATATTACTTAACAGTAGAAGGATTATCATGTACAGAAGAGTACAGGGGGTGGGAAGATGAAAGGTCTTGCACCTGACTATAGCTGCATTTCTGAGCATAAGCATGATTTGCATACATAAGGGGTTCTAGAATGTGTTCTGCCAATGTATCCTTTAACTGAGACCTTGGCCACATTGTTAATGTAAGACCAGCACAATCTGCTCAAGCAAACATACAACAAACACTGATTCTGTAAGCTGGTCAAAAATACAAGGTGTTTTCTTGTTGTTGTGATTTTTCAGAGACACACAATGCCTAAAAAGGGCAAATTGCTCCTTTTTGATGAATTATGAACAATCCAAATCTAAGAGAGAAATATCATGAGTCTAAAAATTAGAGGTTTCCAGGAGAAGAGTGTGCTTCCCTCCCCCTTCCTGCTTCTCTTATCTTTGTTAAATGCCAGCACAGCCCATTTTCATGCAGCAAACATTTAGGAAATGGAAAGACACTTGATTGTTAATGTAATTCTGCTGAATCTAATACCTCTGCAGTACATGATGCAGGCTGGGTTGCTTTGAAAGGATGGAGATGCTGGGTTGCTATGGAAACAAGAAGGCAAGTCTTTAGATTGCTCATCCCTGAAGAGCCGCCCTGTCAATATCTTTAAAGACCGCTAATAAAATTTTAATCACTGATTAGAATAAAAAGAATTCCAATCCATTGTTTACTACTGGTGTCCCAGTTCAGAAATTGCCACTTTTTTCTATGTTGGCCAACCCCAACAATGTACTTGAGTAATCTAAAACACAAATGAAAGAATGAAACACAAATGAAGATCTTAACCTCCAGTTTGGCTGCTTGAGATTATTCCTCACAGCATTAAGATTCCACCCTTCCTGTTTAAAGTATGAGCACCAGTTAATATGCGTGTTCATCAGACAATTTGCTGGCAGGTCCTTTCTTATACAGCCCTTGCCCCCATTCCTCAAATAAATTGTTAGAAAAGGATATTCAATTTCAAAACAACAGCGGCAACAAACCAGGAACCTGAATCGGTTCCAGAATAAAACTAACCACTGGTTTCATAAATTCTGAATTACTTCCCTGAAATGATGGCTTCTGTCTAAGTCTGGCTTACTCCCAAAGGTTTTCCAAATCTTGTGATAATGAACAGCTAACAAAGCACTTTACTCATATTGTACTCATACTGACTAGGGTGGGAGATGGGGGGGGGGGACACGGGACCTTGTCACTGCACCAGCACCACTGGAGCAGCCAAGAGACCAGGATCAGGCCTGTTCATAGTACATGATGCAAGTAGAGGTGGCTCAGGATGAAGTAGAACCTGTGTTGGCCCAGCATGCAACCCCCCCCCAAAAAAAAAACCATTTTGAGGGGTTCCCTTGGCAGCAATACTGCCAGCAGTAGCTTCTACCCATTTACTGCTTGGACAAGTGCACTGGGGTGCTCCTCACTGGTTGGTTTTCACCGCCAGGTGAGCTAGGCATGGCTGGAGAAAGAGAGGCCTCTACTCCATCCTGAACCTCCTCCAGCCCAGTGGACTGGAGCTTTGGATTGATCTGCTAATCACTCAGTCCCATTTTCTATTTTACTCCTGTTTGTATTTTTTTAGGTTGAATTGCTATTTTTATTGATAAATTTGTAAGTTTTTATCATATGAACCACCTTGAGAAGGCTGTATAGCCCTGAAAGACAGCACACAGATTCCTAAATAATTATATTTCTTGCATACTTTTATTGGGCAGACTGGAAGGCATATATGGCATTATACAAGCTGGAGTTCTTGATAGATCTGGAAGATTGAGAGGGGCGTGGAGAATTAAAAAGGCTTATTCATCTTATGGTCAAAGCAAGCAAGAAAAATTCAATTGCTATGGAAACCCAGTGATTTATGATTTTAGGGCAAGTGCGGGGGGGGTGAGGGAATTGACTATATTAGCTCTATACAAGTTGCACCTCCAGCATTTATGTGTATATAATTGATTCATACTATGGACCAGTGCCTGGACTCGGCAGTGAGCTGGATGAGGGGCAACAAACTTTCTCTGAATCCTAGCAAGACAAAGGCACTGTGAGTGGGCAGTTCCTGAGTCCAGATAATCAGTAAATTACCTGCTTTGGATGGTGTTGTACTTCCCTGGAAAGGGCAGGTTCATAGCCTGGGGCTGCTCCTGGATCCATTTCTGTCACTAGAGGCCCAGATGACCTAAGTGTTTTGGAATGTCTTTCACCAGCTTTGGCTAGTAAGGCTACTGGTGCTTCTGGACCAGGATAGCCCAACCACTATGGTCCATGCACTGGTACCCTGCAACCAGCGTTACTGAAATGCCATCTATGTGGGGCTGTCCTTGAGTTGGTCCAGAAGTTGTAGCTGGTGCAAAGTTCAGCTGCTCGCTGGGGCAGGATATTACTAACATTTTACATTGCTGTTGAAAAACATTACACAAGCAGTCAATTAGCTGCTGGGTTTATGTTCAAGGTGGTGTTTTGGGTGTATAAAGCCCTATACAGCTTGGGATCAGGATATCTAAAAGATAGTTTTACTCTTTAACAAGTTGATCACTGTGCTGAGGGTCTCCTGCGGGTACCATATTATCAGGAGGTCGGTTTCACACAACATAGGAATCAGGCCTTTAGTTTTGTGGCAGCTACTCTTTGGAATTCCCTCCCCTAAAGATATTAGACAGGTGCCCACTCTGTTGTCTTTCTGCTACCAACTGAAGACCCTTCTCTTCCAGCAAATCTTTTAAGCTGAGATCTTTCCCAGTCTGCATGTGTACTGGAAGTATTAGTGTTTCATCATTTGTTGTTTGCCACCCTGGTCTCCTTTGGGAAGAAGGGTGGGATAAATAAATAAATAAATAAATAAATAAAGACAGCATACCTCTGTATAAGGGAAATCCTGGTGACAGCACAAGTAGCTACTTACTACTCCCTTCTTACTCCCCTTAACCACATAGCCATTTGTTGGACAAGTGGGGTAAGAGGTCACAGATGTTTCAAACTCTTGAACTGCATTGTGAGCATTCTATATTTTCTGCAATGAAAAGGCCTAACCTGAAATGCGGGCATTCCGATAGCTAAAACTCTTCTCTCTTCAATCAAAGCAAGAACTCTCAGAAGCGCAGCACTTTAATTGCTTCATATTATCTTCCAATAAAAATCACCATTCATATTCTATATTTTTAGATCTACCCTTCTTCTTCTTTTTTAAAAAGGAAATGCAACAGCAGCTTAATGTGTTAATACATCTTACACAGCCCTCTATCTCATGCAGATTAGAGATTAAAGAACAATGTTCCATTAGCAAGATAATTTAAAGTTAGCTTAACTGGGGGTGAGGGTGCAGAAATGGCACTGGAGAAAGGGACTAAGGTGAGGCGAAGTAAGCTAACAGTACATAAGCAAGGGGAGGTGATTTCCTAAAATAATGAAAATAAACATGCAAAAAGAGTTGGCAGACGGGCATAGGAGACAACAGATGACCATGAGGAAGAGTAACAATGAAGCAATTAAGAGGCATTTTTTTACATATCTACATAATAAATCTGAAGGTGCATCCTCTCCATGGCAACATGATGTTCTCCAACTGGATAGCAAGAAATGTATTTTTTTTTTAAAAAAAAGATTTAATAAGCTTCAGCGCTTGTGTTTATTTATAACAGCATTTTTTTTCAGAGAGTGTAGGAGCTGAAGAAAACCCCTTAGTACCCTCCGTTTTCAGAAACATTTTCAAGAACCAAAATCTTTATTCTGAACACACACACACACACACACACACACACACACACACACACACTACTGTACACATACAAGAGTATTCTAGCATCCTCAGTTAACTCTTGCAGTATGCAGCATTAGTCATACTCAGACCCACTGAAATCAAAGTCCATTTATTTCAGTGGATCTATTGTGAGTACTGTAAGATATCACCCATGATGCATATGGGCTGTAACCCATATGGCTTCCAATTTTCCCTTCAGAGTATTGAGTCTTTCATGTTGCCTTTCGGTGACTGAAGAAAACAAGTACCTTGCCTGAGACACCCTCTTTGAAGACTGGTTCGCATATTCCTTTCCTTTGACCCTTGAACTGGTCTTGAGCAGAGAGGCCAGGCACTGGGGGTGAGGATGAATTCCTGAGGTGGCTAGGCTTTGTGAACGCTTTCACAAAGAGTTAATAGGAGCTTTAATTATCATCATCTATTAACTCAAAAGCGGGATATCTATTAAGCCTTGCAAATATGTACTACTCGAGCAATATACTCTGACAGTTAATCACCCTAAACCAAGAATTCAAATTAATGATCTATTTGAGTACTCGTTTTTGCTGTTGCTTGTGAGAAGCCCGGCTCATCTCAGGTGTTAGAAAGACTTTCTCTTACAGTCCAGATGGATGCCAAGGTCACAAGGATTCCCAAAGTGTGTCACAATTCAAGGTTTCTGATGCCTCTAAAGATCATTACACCAATTTAATCACCACACAGCTTTTGAAATGTCATGGAGCTCAGCACCTCCTTGGAAACACTATAGTTCTGAAGTTATTTATAAAGCCATCATGCTTTGTTGGAATGCAGTGGTTGACAACTCTATAAAAGTTGCTAAATCAGTTAAATGCCAGAACAAGACTTCTTTGAGGAGGTCTACCCTAGAAATCTGATTCTTGGTCGTCTCTTTTTTATTTATAGGCGACTAAGGGAAGGTAACAACTCTGATACACACATATAAAACTGAAGTCATCCTTGCCTGAGCTACACCAGTTACAGTGCTATTGACCACAGCACTGCTTCTAGGCCAACAAATAAGCTAATGGGTTTTATAGCCAAATAAATATGAGTTAACTTGTGAGACATCAATTTTCCTACAATTTCAAGGAAAGATTATTGCCTCCTCTACTATTTCATTAATTCTTTAAACAAAATATAAAATCCAGACTTTCCTAAAGTTTCAGGGCTGACACACTCATTCAAATCCCTGATGACACGAGCCCCATAGCACTATCAGGACCAGGTTTGGCTTGTCAGGCAAGGGTGCAAGAGGAGGATGAAGAAACAGAAGGAGGGCCCAAATTGTGAGACTGCCTCTTTCCGTCCTGACTTCAGCCACTTTGGAAAGGAGAAAAGAGATGCCACCTCCCATCTTCTTGCAGAGCAGAGAGCCACAGTGGAGGCTCAAAGGAGCAGCTAAGTAGAGAGGCAGAATAGAAGGTGGCAGCAACTGAACAGGAACCCAAAAAAGAGGGCACAGTCTTGTCACCTAGAACCAGGTACCGCTTTTGTAGATGGGAGAAGACCTACCCATCCCAATAGAGTGCATATTTGTAATCCAAACATTCTTGCAAGTCATGCCTCATATTTAAAGGACAGGATGTGGAAACTTGTTGGGACATCTTCATGGCTTCCTTCAAGCTTTGAGCCTCTTGTCCTGCTCTTGAACTCTTGACTCCTGCACCTGTACCATTATTTGCCTGGGTGAAGACGTATTTCTTACTTACAAGTAACAGCCTCTTCTCGTGTGTTTTGGGGTGGGAACTAGGTCACCTACATGGAAGAAACTTTATTGTTTACATGAATGGTAAAAGTCACGCGTGTGTTACTGTTTGTATGTGTTCTCTCTAGATATATGTCTGGGTGTGCGTATAAGAAAAAAATATGAGGTATTGGTACTTCTATATTGTGCCATGGGTACCAGCAGAAAATGGCTGCCATTGGTAGCAAAAAAAGAGGTGTCATATCAAAAACTAAATTTGTTTTAATTCCAGCTGTTATAATCTGGATCAGAACACTGTGACTAACTGAACATTTGGCCACAACTTAGTGATTTATCCACTTTACTACATGATAAAACATAATTATAAATTAAGGCCTCTGGAAAGATGCAAACGCATCAAAAATCAGTTCCTTGTTGCAAACATAGAACACAGCTGATGCAAGAAACAACTGCAATCCTAACAAACATTTATTTAGAAAAAGTATCATTGAAATATGTGCTTAGGATGGGCTGTAAATCATGTAAAGTACAAGATGAGGGGTCATTTTAAAATGAAATGGAAAGCAATATGGAAAATGTCTGAAAGCAATAATCACTAAACAGAAATAACTTAATTTGGTGAAATTACACTGAGTGATATCCAACATTACTTAAGTCTATTCTGAGTGTAATTAATGTTGACTATCTCTAAAATGGTTAGGAGTAATCTACATTTTCCATTAAAAGTGAGAGGGACATAAATCACATCACCCAGGAAATGCTATCATAATTAATCAGATCCTTAATGGGTTAACAAAAGGCCTGGCATCTGAAAATATTATTCTGAATTCTGTTCATAATAAAAGAGCCAGGAGAAGAAAAGGCTTGTTTTGCAGAAGACATATACTGCGAGGAATATCTGGCAAACAAAACTGTGTTGTACAAATGTATGTGTACTATGTTCCTGTAATGCAGACAACTCTATATTTAGACTTGCCAAGGTGAGTCAAACTCATTCCCAAAGGAAAATACTGCATGCAATGGAAGTAAAATGAAACATGAAAAGTGAAAATGACAGCAAGCAATCTGTCAAGCGAGACATTAGATGAAACCTGCTGAAGACTGGCCTTGTAAATATGCACATTCCTCAGTTAAAGGAAGCCATGGCTGTATGTATGAGTGTGTGTAAAATTTCTACACTGCCCTTCATTCAAAGATCACAGGGCTGCTGCCAAAACCTAGAGTTCTAGTTGTCCTCTTTCATACTGGACAGTCTGGTTATTACCAGTGCAGCCCAGGATGGTGTCCTCTTTTCCTCTATGGTAAACTGAATGGCTCAGACGTGGGGAGGTTCTGAGGTGACTGGCAGGTAGTGTTTCTTTGTTTGTGTGTTTTAATAAATGGGCAAGCAGAGCTGTTGCACTGTGCAGATTGAAGGCCCAAATGTTTATTGGAACTTATGGAACATGATGACTTACCACTGCCTTCAGCTTCCAGGGGCAATGAAGAAAATAGGGTGCCATTATGGGCACCCTATTTTAATACGTTTGTGCTTATTTGTGTAGGAAGATAAGCAAGTTTTAAGACAGATAGCTAAACCGTAAATTACCGTATATGCTTCAGTTTTGAGTTAGAAGGACTTCAGAAAATGTGGAAGATAAAAGGCATATTCTCTTGACTGTAAAATTAGTTGTATGTTTTCTTGTTTGGGATACTAAACACTTATGAAGAAAAGTCCTCAAAAAGGAAAAGAAGGGGGGTGAAACAGCTGCAATTCTGTGTCCATAAATCAAAAGAGGAAATTTTATACACAGAGGATTTGAAACAGGAAAGGGATTAAACCAGGGAGCAGATGATGGAAACTTCTGCAGTTTAGAAATAAGCAAAGAGTAGCTGCCAGCCACACAGTGGTATTCAAGCTATGCTGTGATCTGCACTTGAAAGAGGTCATCAGCCAACAGGAAACATGCTCTAAAATTATAGCTAAGAGCCTGAGATGCTCTGGCACCTTAACATATTGTACTAACATGACCCTGACTGGGCACTTACTTCTGAAAAGTTGCCACCCATAGCCAAGCAGATGTTTGTTTGCTTCAAGCAAAATTATTAGCTGTTCCATATTTATGTCATCCTGTTTGGAGGAGTGGAAGAGGTGCTGAATCTGGAAGATTTAATTTCACATCCCTTCTTGGCTATGAAGTTCACTGCGTACAAATGGGAAATACGTGGCCACTCAGAAATTTAACTCATAATGGGTTGGATCCAGGTGGGCCATTCAATGACCAGACGCGCTTCTATTCATGGAACACACAGAGATCTGTTTGGGGCTCCCTCCCTACTGGAAGAAATGGTAGGTGGTCTTCCCTAGTTGCTTGTTCCTCCTGTGGACCTATCCCCACCCAGAAGCACACTGCTGCTCCAGAGGCCCCAACCCTCGTAAGCACCTGTTCAGAGGCAACTTTGGATTCAGTCCAGTGTTTCTGTCATATTTTCAATGTGAGGGCTTTCGTGGCTCTCCAGGTAATGGCCATAATCACAAGCCTATCAAATAATTTAGGGTATAATTTTTACAGGAGCACCATACTCCAAGCCGCTCAACTGAATTCCCGCATTCAGATCAGAGGAGGACATTAGCTCATGCCCTTTGCATTTAACTGTATCCATTTTCCTCCCTAATTTAAAAGTATATCTGGGTGTAAAATCTCAGAATGAGATAATTACTGCTCTTGGCCTTTGATTTGGAGAGAATTAGGACATGCATTCATATGCACTGTCTATTTCTAAGTTTATGATGGATTTTTCACCCAGAAAAAAATTATTTAAAAGGCTAAATTAATAGATGCAAAAGGCATTCACTGTTTTTAGTAGGAGTCCTTGCAGAGACAGAATATGTGAAATGCCTATGAAAGTTACTCCATTTCTTTAACTGCAGTTCTACCCTTTCCTCCATTCCTCTATTTAAAAGGGTACATTCGTAGATAGTTTTAATCACCCGGCAACACAATCCTGAGCATTATTTGAATGCCATAACTCGGTGCTGGTTTTGGCCACTGAAGATCACGATCCAGCTCATTCAGCACTGCCATAGAACAGAACAATTTCAGGTGGCATTTCACAAACAAAGAAGGATTCAACAGCTCATCTACTTCACCTCTTTTTCTAAAACAGACTAGCTAAGAACTAAATCATCTGTGATAGGTGCTTGTTCAATTTTGACTTTCCAAAGATTTCCCTTGACTTTCCAAAGATTTCCATGGCTCCCCCTGTCAGCTCATTCCATTGCTGGGCTGCTCCTAAAAGGTTGTTCTGGCTGTTTAACCTAAATCTTGTAGTAGTCATGGGGGTGGGAGGAATGCATGAAAGCACAAATCAGTGACATCCATGGGAACTTGGAAAGCTGAGTGTTTATTGTGATGTGTGCGTTTTGTTCAGCATTACAGAATATTTCTCAATATCCAATGTGTGATCACATATAAATTAAACCTAATTTAGAGCTCTTTGATGAACGGAGATATCACATATATCCATGAATTGTAGGTGGCTAATAGAATGGGCCTATTGCCTGACCTTTCCCAAAGTTTGCTTCATTCACTTTTTGTTTTTGTTTTTTACTTCACCTATAGGAATCAAAGGAAAGAAAACCCCTTTGGTTAAATACTGGACCTTGCAACCATAAATCTGGAAGCACAAGAAGCTTTAATATTAAACAGTAGAGGTTTGTGTGGGCTCCAAGATTCACCTTATATCTGTAGCTCTGCTTAAAAAACCCCCAACTGTTCTTGATTCTGAGTTGCTCTATGCTATCTGCCTGCTTCAATCTAGAATTCAGGTTTTCCTGCTCCCTCTCACCCAAATTAATACAACTCCAAGGCTTCAATCCATCTTAATCTGTCCTGATTATTGCACGTTCTAGATGCACAAATCCCACTAAGGTTCAATTGAGCTTACTGCTAGGTTATTGTGCACAGGGGACTGATTCTTAAGGAATTAATTTGAGGCCACTAGGCAGTGGGAAGCTGCAGAAAGCAGAGCAATCTATTTTCATATTTTAAATGATTTTATTTATTTATTTATTTATTTATTTATTTATTTATTTATTTATTTCTGTTTTACAGGTAAAATAGTAAGGAAAAGCATGTAGTATTTTTCCTAAGCGCTTGGTTAAAAATAAAATAAAGCCTACTCTCACATTCTGCCCTTGCAGCAGAATCACTGAGATAATTAACAGGATTTCTAAAATGCTACAGAACAATTTTAATTTCATTAATAATGTATTGGTCTTGACATTATTTGATTTTATAGCCCTCTTTCATCAAATAAAACAGCAACCTTCTAATCCGTACAGCAAGCTTGGCTAAATATCCACTGAATGGACACCTTTCCTTCAGCAGGTTCAGAGTCAGCTGACTGAGGAGAGGCCAAGAAGTGAAAAGGGTTATTAGCCTCAAACTCTGCTTATGGGCTTCCTGATGCGCCTGGCTGCCATTGTAGGAAGAAGGCTACTAGACAAGAGGGACCTTTGGCCTGATGCAGTCTGGCCGCTCTTATATTCAGAGGGACTCTCCCCCCCACCCCCAAACCTTTTAAAGAAAAGACTGCTTATTTCTGGTTTGTTGAATGTGATTCTAATAGCCTCATGACTCCAACAACCCATGCAAGCTTTGAGCGTCCTGGAAGACAGTACTTTCAAGAAATGTTTGGGTTTTAAACCATCACAGGAAATGTTGACTCCCATGACAAAAGCTTGACAGGACATCCAGGTATCAGCATGAACAGGCTTGCTAATAATGTTGTTCTTTTCTCTTTAGGATTAATTTTGATGCGGTATGGAAATCCAAGCTGAGCCAATTCTCCAGGCTTTCTCAAGAAGAGAAATGCCAACATCCAGTGCCAACTAAATAATGAGAGGTCATATTAATACCTTCCCTCCCGATTTTCACTCTCCAAAGAAATCTAGGGAGGAGATCTCCTGCAGGGATCTATAAGCCTGTCTCTAATATACCTAGTGCAACTGGGATTCTTGAATCCGCCTATTAATCAAAATGCTGTTTCTCTGCACAGCAGGTTCAATAGCCTGGGCTGAACCTTTATGCCAACTCTAAAATCTAGAAATTACACCATGCTTTTTTTCAGACAAGAGTATCAAAATAAGAAAAAGATTTTCTGTGTACCACACTTTTCAACATATCATGCCCACATTATACAGGAGAGTCCTGTATTAAATGCTTATTTAGAAAGGTCCCAAATTACGTTTATATTTTGGTGTTCCCCATGTTCCATATGCCATTCAAGGGAGACATTTTTAAGGTTTACTGTGCAGTTTCTAAAATCATAGGCACAACTTACAACTTGCAGATGCCAACATTTCCTGACTGCGAAAAAAATATTAGGACACTTCATGCAAAAATATACATATAGTACCGGGATACCTGAAGCCAGTCACAGGTTTGGACGGCAAATATAGGAGCAAACCCAAAATTCTCAAGTAATCACCAGTTTAGGGTTGAATCATTCAATGGAGAGCTAGAAGGTAGAAACTATTTGCTTGGCAATTCTAGCTTTAGCAATGCTTTCCACCTGTTTTCCTGGAATAGATGTTAAGCTAGCCTACCTGTAATTTCCAGGAAACCCCACCTTTAGAAAAACCCCACCTTTCCAGGAAACCCCACTCTTCATGTATGGAGAGTGATCTTAGGGACAAGTTAGAGGACCAGCAATTTCATATTTGAGCCCTGTCAGGTGCCCTTTCATACCCAACTATTTGTTGGTTTTTATGTTATCAATAAGGTTTAGAACTTAATTGTGTGTCACCACTATTTATCTAAGCTCCTCACTTGTTTGTGAAAGTTAGTTCAGGCCCTGGGATCTACCTCATGTCTTTTGCTGTGAAGACAGGTGCAAAGAATTCATTCAGCTTCTCTGCAATCTCCTCATCCTCCCTTAGTACTTTTAACTCCCTTGTCATCCAAATGCCCAAATGCCTCCCTAGCTGGTCTTCTGCTACTAATGTATTTAAAGATCTGGTTGTTGTTGGTCTTCAGGTTTTTAGCAACATGCTCCTCAAATTCTTTTTTTAGCATCCCTTATTGTCTCCTTGCTTCTTCTCTTTTGCCAAAGTTTGTATTCCTTTTTGTCTTTTGGACAAGACTCATTTTTTTAAGGAAGCCTTCTTGCCTCTAATAGCTTTACTTTGCTTTTTAACCACACTGTCATTGTCTTGGCCCTGGAGGTACATTCCTTGATCTGTGACAAACCTTCTAGCTGAGCTTCTAATATTTTAGTTTTAGAAAACTCCCAAGCATTTTTGAGAGATTTGTCCCTCTTGACTTTCAAAGCCACAATATGATGATGATAGTGATGATGATGATGATGATGGTGATGATGCACAATGTCACTGGTGTTCATTGTGTTTTACAGTTTATATAACTCTGTTATATCTATAGCACGTAAAGGTAAAGGTACCCCTGACCGTGCTAACAGTCCAAATGTTGGCCAGGGGGACGGGTTACAAAGAAAATAAGAAAGAGAGAGAAGCAAAAGTAACAGGAGACAATTATAAGTAAGTAAAAATACATATTTAGATTTAATATTTAGATTCAGTTGGGGGTAAGAATTAGGGTCTTAAGTCAAAGGCATCAAGGAAAAGTGGGATATGAGAAGTAATATGAAGGAAAGGAAGAAGAGGTGGAAGCATGCAAATACAGTGGTCCCTCGCAAGACGAAATTAATTCGTTCCGCGAGTTTTTTCATCTAGCGAATTTTTCGTCTTGCGAAGCACGGTGTCGGAAAAGTTTTGGAAAAGCTTCAAAAATCACCAAAAACCTCAAAAAAGGCTACCACACCGCGTTCTATGAGTTGCTCCTCGAAGTCAAGTCGCAACTGTATTAACGGTGTTAAGAAAAAGGAAACAAACTTGCAAAAAACGCAAGACGTTTTCATCTTGCGAAGCAAGCCCATAGGGAAATTCGTCTTGCGAAGCAGCTCAAAAACTGCAAAACCCTTTCGTCTAGCGAGTTTTCATCTTGCGAGGCATTCGTCTTGCGGGGCACCACTGTATTTCAAGAAGTTCCAGGCATAGGGGTAAGCAAGAGACATTGTTTCATTCTGTCCTTTATGCAACTGTCCTCTGTAGCAAAAAAAATCCACAAATGGTTTCCCCTCATTAACTTTGGAACTCATTTTCAGAGATCTTAATAGTAATAGCACTCCATAATCAATCATAGCAACCGAGTAGACTTGAATATTTGGATCATCTTTTTTATCCATCCTTATGCTCTGATGTTCTCACTTAATTTTTTTTTTTAAATACAGGTGGATAGATATAGATATGGATTTAAAGAAAAGGGATATTCATATCAGCTGCAGTCAAGAACCTGGCCTCAGGCACATCTAAATATAATGAGTAAAGCCTACTTCAGAGATTGCTTTACAATCTATTTCACCTTGTTCCTCTTCCCCTTGAAAATGGGTGCAGAGGTCACACAGGTATTCCAACTCTAAATGCAGAATTATGTCACAATCACACTGCATTTCCTCAGTACTCAAATATTCAGTGAGTTTTATGGGTTTCTGCCCCCCCTGAAAAATTAATATGGGAGACAAAGCTGAAATACAACTGTGTTCTGAATGTGCTCACCAAAATGCATTCTTATATCATTCCTCCCCCCAGCAAATTAAAATTATAACATAACATCAAAGATAGCTTCCAATATCAATTATCAGATAACAATGCACATACAATAACACATAAATGAACCATATGAAAACATGAAGCTGGAAATCAATCAAATAAATCAGATCAGCAATATGCAACACCCCATCTAAATCCCAGTCACCTCATTCAACCAAGTGTATTGCGTGCATTACTTCTTCCAGTTAAGCAATAATTGTCTTTAATTATCATTTTGGGAGAATTCAGTTTTCATTCCAGAGCTGAGAGAACACATGTGAAATGTCCAGTTTTTGCCTACAGTCCATTAAAGGGTGTCAGACCATGAAGAAATCCATTGGCTTTGCTTTCCCTTTGGCCAGTTTCATATCAGTTTTTCTGCCATGGCAACAATCCAGATTCTATGAAGCCATGCTTCAAGTGTCAAAGTTTCTGCTAATTTCCAGCTTTTAGCTATCCATAGCCTAGCTGTCAAGAATAAAAATGATACTAGTTGTCAGAGCTGCTTCCAGATCCTAGCTCACAGAGGATCACGCTAGCCAGCGTTCACTTTATAAAAGTCTTTATTGAGTTACAGTTTCCATTTTCAAGCTGCCGCGTGCAGCTCTACGTCTTATAAGCTAGACCGGCGAAGCTCCGTCTGAGTCTCCGCCCCCTGTACACCAACTTAATACCCTAGCCTTACTCCACCTTTTCCGCCTGACCGTTCTGCTCTGGGTCCCTCTGCCCCCCGTGGTCTCTTCCTTCCTGGACTCTTCTGACGCTGACCCCCCGGACCCTTCTGTCTCCTTGCGCCGGGCTTTAGGACCTGGCTCCCTTTCCGGGCTGCTTACTGCGCCGCCTTCCTGTGCATTTGAACTTGGCGCGCGCGCCCAACCTTCCACTTTCCGCTTGACCGTTTCTTCGCTCCCCGATGGAGGTGTGGCCACTCCTGACTCATGCCCTCCCCCCTGCTGCGAGCTGCCAGAGCTCGATACTTGGCGCCCTTCCTCTCCACTGCGCTCTGTTGGGGACGCTGGCCCCGATTTCCAACTGCTGCTCTCTGAACCCCCTCTGGACCCTTCTTCCTGGGGTGTCCCCCTAGGCTCCCCCCTTGCTCTGGCCACTGGCGCTCCTTTCTGTGAATCTTCTGATTCACTGGAAAGACTCGGAGATCTCGGGTCGTCGTCATCACTCATCTTTTCTTCGGACTCCTCCCCCTCACTCTCTGTTTCCTCCCTTTCCCTCGCCTCTGCTCCTGAACCCCTGACACTAGTGAACACAGTAAGTTCTCATTTTCCTACTCCCAGATGTTAAGGATTGCCAGCTGTGGGGAGAAGAGTACTGCAATTTCTTTAAAAATCATAGCTCAGTAAGATATTATTTTAGGGTAACTCTAATGCATATGTATATATGACCCTCTTACCCCACATATTCTTCAGAAATTGTATCCTTCCAAGCCAAAAATATATGCCAATGATTGGCACATGCCCTTTCTGATATCTAACATCTTTACTGTTCCCTTCATAAACACTGGTGGCAACTGAGCTGAAATTCAAGATTTATATATAGACCTTTTGGTCTGATAGCACAGTCTTAAAGCCATACAGCATGTTGCAAAGTATTCTGCATTCTTGTCCCTCTCCCCGATGAAAATTGGTTCAGAGGTCAAGAGGATATATTATCTCAACACACAACAGGGTCTTGACCTGAACATACATATCAAATTTCATTCCAATAATTCAACATTCAATTGCACTGATACAAACAAGCGACACCAACTAAATCTAAATCACATTCATAGTCTGAGTTTGAATATGGAAGATAAATATAGGAGATAAACATTTAGGAAATAGAGAGATTCTGTCCAGATTGGTCCTTGCTGCTTACATTGTCCATCAGTTGTATTTGGGAAATGTCCTCATTCTCTGGCAAACACCTTACAGCAATGCACCTAGCAGTGAGATTCATCAAAAGAGACACTAATTCGTTGTTGATGTTCTATCCTGAGATGCATCAAAGCCCACAGGATGAACCATGGGCAATGTGAATTTTACAAGCCCTGTCACGAGAGCCAGTGCATAATCTAATGCCATTGCTTGTGACAGGAATGTTCTCATCCCCTCTAATCCCAAACGGCACCACCCTGAATACAGAGATATGGGTTGGTAGAAATGGCCATTCTGGTAACAGTGGCTGAATGAGTACAAAAATGGAAACATCAGCATGCCCACAAAAAAATAAAAGGAGACACTACAAGGCTTTCACAAAATGCAAAAAAAAAAGGCTACACAACAAGGATATAGTTACAAGGCTCTCATTAGGACTCTCTTAATATACAAGCAGGCCTCCAGAGACACATTTGTAATTCATAAATCACGGGTCTTTAACGCCAGAAAGGATCAATTTTCTTCCCTGTCTGGGGGGGGGGGGGGAATCTTATTATGCATTTTAGATTTCTATCTGCTGAGTGCACCTTTTTTTTTTCCTGTGAGGCAAGCAAGAAGAGAGAAACACCCAGAGCAGTTTAGCTCTGGATGCTAAACTCCTATATCTTTAATTCATTAGGGAATTAAGCACATTAATTGGGTCTGGTGTAACCAGGCCCTAAGAAACTTCCTGAACTCCAATGTTAAGTAGCTCTTGACCATGCAGACCCCACTGCTATTATAGGAAAGACAGTAGAGCCACCAAGGAGGGACACATCAGAGCTGGGAGTCCAAGAATACCCTTGCCTTAGTGCCAACTCCTGCTCTCCTGTTACCAAAGGACTAAAGCAGTCAAGTTGCCAAGGAGGAAAGGGCATTCTGTCCATTTCCAATCTTCCCAGCAGTGGAACCTTTTCACTATGAATCCCACACTATAAAATATAACACAACTACATTTTATTATATACGAAGATACTTCCACAGGGAAAAATGAGCAGAGGCAAATACCATCAACTGGGACAGTACCACTTTGGGGGCAAATCACACCTGAGCCTGCAAAAATGCCCTGCGATTTTTATTTTCAATTTTAGGGGAAATGGTTTGTAAAGGGTTTTCGGCAGCGGGGTTATGAACATATATGCAGAGTACACAGCAGTTTACTGTGTCTATGGGGGAGGGGGTAAAGCCCAGAGAAAGGAGACTCTTTAGTTATACAGTGGTACCTCAGGTTAAGTACTTAATTCGTTCTGGAGGTCTGTTCTTAACCTGAAACTGTTCTTAACCTGAAGCACCACTTTAGCTGCTGCTGCGCCGCCGGAGCCTGATTTCTATTCTTATCCTGCAGCAAAATTCTTAACCTGAAGCACTATTTCTGGGTTAGCGGAGTGTGTAACCTGAAGCGTATGTAACCCGAGGTACCACTGTAGCTGTAAATACCAATTTGTGAATGAAAACTCCACTCCCTTGCATAGGCAAGGAGTCTTCAGTTGCAGACAAAGATGGACCACAGAAATGCTTATGTTTTGCACTACAACCCTAAGGCATCAGAAGTCAGGGGGTGGGTAAGAAAAGAGCATTCCTGCTGGAGCTTTTCATTACATGGATAATGAATGTGTGTGTTAGCACACGTTAGCAGGAGAGTTGGCTGCTCTTGGATGGGTGCACTGAGCTGATCATGATTTGTCATGAATTCACAGTGCATATGATGAGTTAGAAGGGACAGGCTTGTAGGGTGGAAAGTGCTTGAGATGACTATATTTATAGTAAACCAAGCTTGCAGTTTGCTTTTATCAAAGCGGGCAAAGAGCTCTTTGAGGTGGAGATCTTTTTAGTGCTGCAAGAAAACAACATTTATACAAGTGTTGAGACACAAAAGGGGGGAGTAATTAAAATATAGTGTTGAAATGATAAAAAGTACATTTGTGCACAACTCACCTGCCTACCACAGCACACATCAGATCTATAAAGATGGTGAGTTCAAGGGTGCAATTGATACTAGCCAAATCACATGCCTGAACTCCCTAGGATAGAGTAGCTGGCATGTTTTTAAACAGACCAGTCCATTGACCTGGATGGTAGGATTGTGTCAGATGTATTAAGTCTGTACTTTGAAAACTAGCTTGATAGTGACTTGTAGCAAAGTTCTGAGTGTTAAATTATTTGGCAGATATAAACTGACTCATGATTCAAGCCGTGTTAAGACAATTCTGTTCCTCCAGATTCCTCTTTCCTAAAATAGGGTTCCAGGGGGGCAAATGACATTTTAAAATGTGTTAGATGATTGTCAAAAATTAGCTGGCTCTCATTGGTTTCAATTCTGTATGCAGTTGCCCTGATGTCCAGCCAATTTCCTTGCATCTAGTGCAACTGTAACACTGTGCAGAAAAAGTAAATGCAAATCAAACACATTAAGTCATTTTGAAAGCTAATTCCAAGTGCCAGCGACCAAAACTTAATATCATAGTCCTCACTGTTAAGTGATTCATCTGTGTTCCAAAATACTGTTCCTTGTGTCTATCTGCCTTGATTAACTGCTTGAAAAGTACATTTATAGGCCAGGAAGGAGAGAGATGGGAGACCTGTTATAGGGCAAAACAGTGACAACACAGATTTTCAGACAGCCTGCTCAATCTTGTCAATTTCAAAGCAGTCTCTTTACATCTTTACAATATGATGATGACCCAAGCCTTTTATACCATCTGCCTCTCACACTGCTCAAAATGAGTCTTTAACCAATGTGTAAGATATATGAGTTGCATTAGATTTAAAAAACAGGCTTCTATATACAGTAATGAAATTTCTCACATGCTGTAAAAAAGAAACTAGCCTTCATGGTCCAAAGAAGATGAAGGAAACACAGCAAACCAACCAGTGCAATGAGAATCAAGACCTGCCTGCTATGTGCATTGCACACATTTTTTAAATGGTGCTTCACATAGCTTTAAAAAAATGCTGCAACATCAACCAGGATTATATTGTTTTTCTTTTCATGAAAACCCAAAACAAGCATTTACCTAGCTTCTGTGTTGTTCCGAGTTTGAAAATGAAACCACAGTGCTTTCCCAATGATGATTTCACAATGAAAAATTCAAACATTGATCACGTGATGATACTTAATCTGGTTTCTCCACTTCGGAGCTGCCTTGTTAAAAGAGGAAACAAGCCCCTTGAGAGGAGGGGGAAGACTGCTCATTTATCAGTCTGTACTACCGTGCATCCCCTGACCTATTTTATTACTAAAAATAGCCCTTCTTAGGTCACTACTGCAAATTGAATTCTGCTGCTTCATTGCCCACTGCAGTCTCACTGAGCTGCCCGCACACACAGCATTAAGAAGGTTAACCCATCTGTTGCCATCTGCATCTGGTCCTTCAGGAAAGGTGAGAAATTAGAAGCACATTACCTGACATACTTGGTTTGGGTGTGCACGCGCATATAAAATATTTGTGAAATTGTGGGCTGCGTGTGATGTGCTTGTTGGAGACTCTTGCTTTATTTCATTTTCACCCCACATTTTAAATTGAAAGGATTGTCAAAGCAGTGTGTGCAATTTAACAAAATACAATAAAATGACTACTTTAAAACCACTGAAATAGCTGATTTCAGTCAAAACAAAACAACACACACTGTAAAAGAACAGAAAAAGGTTTTGAAGTGTCCCTAACAGCAATTAACCAGGCCCTATGGCGCTGTGGGTTAAACCACAGAGCTTAGGACTTGCCGATCAGAAGGTCAGTGGTTCGAATCCCCATGACTGAGTGAGCTCCTGTTACTCAGTCCCTGCTCCTGCCCACCTAGCAGTTTGAAAGCATGTCAAAGTGCAAGTAGATAGATAGGTACCGCTCCGGCAGGAAGGTAAACGGCATTTCCGTGCTGCTCTGGTTTTGCCAGAAGCGGCTTAGTCATGCTGGCCACATGACCCGGAAGCTGTACGCCAGCTCCCTTGGCCAATAAAGCAAGATGAGCGCCACAACCCCAGAGTCAGCCACGCCTGGACCTAATGGTCAGGGGTCCCTTTACCTTTATGAAGTCACTACAACAGAAAAATGTCCCTCCAAGCCCCTTAAAAACCAAAACAACAGTAGACTTTGAAAACTCAAATTGGCAGAGGAATTCCACAATGAAGGGACCACTACTGAGTGGCACGGAGCTCAGGCATCCTCAAAAAGTTGGTTTTAAGACTCCAAGGAACTGCATGCAAGCCCATGAAAATTCCTGGAGGACAAGGGGAAGGATGTGAGCTGGGAAAGAGGAGGGAATTGTTAGCATCAATCCATTCACTGTCACTTCATCAGTCCAAATCCCTCTTGGAAAAATCATGATGTCCTTCCAGGTTGGGGAGAGCAGAAATAGAAACCCCTGCAGCCTGGAAGCTGAGATTGTCCACCTTGCCCTTCCCATCCTGCAGCACCATCTTTGAACATTTTGAGGTGCCATATAGAGTCTTCAGACAACAACTCCTAAAAGGACATGCTCAGAGAATCTCCTCGGGCTCCATTGAAGGTGGTACACAATCTGGGCAAGAGCCTCAAAAGGAACCACCTGGAGAAAGTTCATAGTCTTTGCTGAAATGTTGTAGTAGAGTCCCTAGAGTACCCATGGATATCTATGGCTAGAAGAAGCTGCCCAGTTTCTTTCAGAAAAAGAAAGCATGTCATAAAAGGGGGGGGGGCAAAACAGGCCACGGATTTGCATAAAATTTGTATGTACTGATTGTATGTACAAATAATTTTGTATGTACAAAATTGTACATACAATCTACAGATATCAGGCAAGCACTGACAATGAGGTGCTTTTATACTGTAAGCCACCCTGAAGTCAGCAGATGAAGGGTGGTATACACATTATTACTATTATTAAAAAATTCCTTCCAGTAGCACCTTAGATAACAACTAAGTTTGTTATTGGTATGAGCTTTCGTGTGCATGCATACTTCTTCAGATACCAATAACAAACTCATGCCAATAACAAACTTAGTTGGTCTCTAAGGTGCTATTGGAAGGAATTTTTTTTATTTTGATTCAACTACAGCAGACGAACATGGCTACCTACCTATTATTATTATTATTATTATTATTACTATTACTATTACTATTACTATTACTATTACTATTATTAATGTTCAGGGTCAGGCAGTACAATCCTATGCATGTCTCCTCAGAGGTAAACCCTATTCAGTTCAACAGGGCTTATTCCCAGGTAAATGAGTATAGGATTGCAGCCTTAAAATAGAAGCACATCCTGCACATGCACAGAACCTCATTTTAATTTCTGAGGGAATTCTAAACGTCTAAGGGAAATTACATTCACCTGAGTATTGTGAGCTGAGCAAATTCACATTTCAAAGTAGTTAATTACTAACTTCAGAAATATCACAAGGGAAGATCTCTCTATGCAATTGCAGTGGGAATTGTGGGTACATTTCCAGGTCTGACGTGAACCACTGTGGATCTCCCTGATTCTCTTAGCAGTGTGTCGAAAAGCAAGCCATTTTAAGAATCATTGTGTCAAGGAAATGTTATTAAATGGAGTACGATTTTTTTTTTAGGATACTTAATTGTCAGACACTGCAAAAACTAGCAGGAATTTTCTAGAAACAGCCTTATAAAAAGTTGATATTTTCATGTAGCTGCCATATTCAATGTTACATATTTGCATTATAGCAGCATTTATGGGCCAATCACAGTGGGGCACTACTCTATACCTTTCCTGAAGAGATTACTATGTGAAAGACAAGATAACAACAGATGAGTAGAAAAAAGCAGCACAACTCCACACATGAGATCAAACAAGAAATAACAAAGAGAACCAGCCTGGAGGTGGTTCAAACATGGGAACGATGGATTTGGAGTACAATTTTCTTTCCAATGACTGATTTTTAACAGTACTAGTTTCTGTTGGCAACCCAAGTTGGCAACCCAATGGAACACGCACACACCTGAAAAAACCCACCAGCTCTCATTTGTGTACATTTTTCCACTTCTGTTCTTAGAATGACCGTGGGATCAAATTGTTCATTAATTGTGAAAACAGCTGGAAAAGTACAAGTATAAGTTAAACCAAAGTCACTGACCTTTGTTTCAAGGTCCTCATGAAGACGGAATGCCCATGGCATGAAAACCACACAATAAATCTACCATTACACATCAAACCTGTGCAAATGCCTTTAAATGGTCTTCATATTAGTATGAAAGAATATTTTAACCTTCAGCTAAGTTCCACTTGGCAGATGCATTAATATCTGGATTCACCCAAAGTGACCCTGGGTTGCAAAGTCAAAAGATGTTGTGGGGGCAGATATTGCTTAATGTAGGAATAAGGTCACTTAAGACTTCAGTGGTGCTGTTTATTTTGAAAAAAAATAAAAATTGGTGGATGTCTTGAGGGAAAATGAGCAATCTGCTCTTCTTGATTTTAGGCCAGCAATATACTGAGTGCCTTGCCATGTGGAAGGTAGCTCAGGTCACCATGTGTCAGCTGTGTTCTTCACAGCTTGTACATTAAGCTTTGTGGTTTATGGAGACAGGAATCCAACTGTGAGAAGGTACTGCTTCATCAGGAAAACATTACAAAGTCTTTTCAGAGAAAAAGAAGTCAAGATTAAGGCTCTCAGATGCTTCAAAACCCTTTTCTATTGCATTCTGCCTTCTGGGATATCACCAAGTGTTGCCCACATAATTACCTCTGTAGGTTTTGGGGGTTTTTAAACATAGTGGAATAACTGACATCCCAGCAACAGAAATAGAAAGGCCTAGCAGAATTGCTACCTGTGGATCAGCAATTTACAGGTACTCCAATTTCCCAAGGTATGTATGATTATGTCTATCTTTCATAAATATGTTTAAAAGCATTCTTTTGAACAGCACAAGTCCTGAATAGGAAGCACTTAATAACTCTGTAGCCATCTGGGTTATGAAACAGCCCACTCTACTAAGCCATAACTAAATTGTCTGTTAAAACCAATTAAGATAAAAGCTCTTTGAATATCTCAATGGCTGTGATTTTCTGTTAAGTCAAAAATAAGATTTCTCCCCCATGCTTCTCAGTCCTGGAATACAGCAGCCTTACCTCACATGCCACAAGTGACCAACATCCCCTGAATGAGCCGGTTTTAACATCTGAAACATAGCAGCATGGCTCCAGGCAAATCTTGACAAAAGATACTGAGTTACAAATGAATACAAAATGCCAACAAACAAGTTAAACCAGAGGCCTCACTTTCCTTAACCAATAGGGAAGGCTAGTTATTGTGAATCCCCTCAGGGCCCAAAGAATGCAACTTTGGTCCAGTGTGAGAGCCAGTGTGGTGTAGTGGTTAAGAGCGGTGGACTCGTAATCTGGTGAACCGGGTTTGCGTCTCCGCTCCTCCACATGCAGCTGCTGGGTGACCTTGGGCTGTTCACACTTCTCTGAAGTCTCTCAGCCCCACTCACCTCACAGAGTGTTTGTTGTGGGGGAGGAAGGGAAAGGAGAATGTTAGCCGCTTTGAGACTCCTTCAAGTAGTGATAAAGCGGGATATCAAATCCAAACTTTTTTTTTCCGGGGGAAACATCTTCTTCACAGCCCCTCCCCCCAAATATTTAATGAACAAACTTTGTGAAAAACTGGTGCCCACAGTCCACAGCCTCTATCTCTCTATTCTCTATCCTGGCCATTTTAAATTCTGGCCAATCCTCAGAGAACAACAGTCTTATCTCATGTGCCACAAGTGACCAACATCCCCATTAATACTGGGTAGGTTGAATAAGTTGGTACGTTTGGTTCTTGTTCTTGTTTTTATTATGTACTTTGTGGTTTTATTCTGTATATTATGCTAGGAACCGCCCTGAGATCTTCAAATGAAGGGCGGTATAATAATGCATAAAATTTTTCCCGTGGCTGCTTCAGACTTTTACTTATGAGTAATACATGCCAGTTCAAAAGATTTATGTGCTCTTCTTTCCTCTTACATTTCTGAAACTCAACACAGTAATAATAGTTATTATTATTATTATTATTATTATTATTATTATTATTATTATTATATCATTTATACCCACCCAGCCACTCTTAGCCACTAATTAAGACATTAACTACTGATCTGACCAAATCTGAAGATTCCCTCCCCCCCATATAAACACATTTTCCACTTAGAACTGTCATCCTTAGACTCAGAAGTGTCATAGAAGGGACACATTTTCAGCTGCAGCACTCTCAGGATCCTTGAAAGCTACTGGACAGTATTTTAAGCATCCGATTGGCTGTATACCTTGCTAACAGTAAGGTCACTTTGCCACTCCTCTTTTAAGAATGCCAACTTTTGATATTGTGCTAAGTAAAACATAAATGCAGTTTCACACAAAAACTCCTCTCGTGGAGAAATTCAAACCCTCAATCTACCCAGTTCTGCTTCTCCAGCCTCCATCACTGGGGAATCCCCATTACTGATAGGGAAGCTCTACTGGAAAGGAGTGCCCCATTGTACCCACCCAAATGGTGGGTGGAAGCAGTGCCGGATTTACGTATAAGCTAAACAAGCTATAGCTTAGGGCCCCACTCTCTTGGGGGCCCCAAAAAATTAAGGGGGGGCTGGATGTACATTTCCAAAATATAAGATAAAAAACAAATAAAATAAAATAAAACCTACATACAGCAACAGTGTTTTGTGTTGTGTGGGCTCCTATGATGTAAAATGATGTAAATAATGCTAGCTTTTTGTTATGTGCAAATGGCTTTAGATACCTATTAAGTCCATAAATTACCATATAGCATATATTCAACACAAAAAACAGCAACAATATGTTGACAAAGGACAGCTGGACATCTAAAGGGCCCCATTACCTTCAGTAGCTTGGGGCCTCATCAAACCTAAATCCGGCCATGGTGGAAGCTACCACCATCAATAGCCAGCAGAAAACACCAAAACAGAGCACGACTCTGTGTGCAGAGCAAGGCTCTGTGTGTGGCTCCTGCGCAGACCCTGCTGCCATCACACGATGAAAACTGCTCCCACCTGAGAGTTGGTGGTATCATTCCATCAAGTTCTGCCACAGCTAGCCAGGGATTAGGATTCCAGACTTAATACTGAATGGAGTAGCATTGCATATTTTACCCCACTGCTTTGAGCAACAGTCCAGTCACTTCTGGCATTTACAAAATAAATGTATAGGTCACTGAAAAGCGACCTTTTACCACTTGGATCAAGATACTTGGGGAGTTGTGGCAATATAAGCAATTCAATTTCCCTTGAGATGACGTGACAGATGAGTTGTCCTGCTGGGTTTGACAGATTGCCATATCTGGAAGAAGCTTTCCTCCAGGTAAGACTAGCAGTGACTGCAGCAGTTGCTTTTCCACTGCAGCATGGAGACTTGAGAGCTATCTCAAGCTAGCCAACACTTATATTGCATTCCAGGTACTTTTCTGATTTTCTTTGAAAAACAGAACCACAGCCCAGGTTTTGTAACCATTTGTAACCCCTTTCATTCCTTCTATTTTTATCGTACTTTGTTGTTCCGAACAAACTCAGTAATGATTACAGTGAACTGGAGCGTACTGTAGGTTCAAAGGCCTTACTTATCCACAGGCCACTGGTTCTTTTGTCTATACCAGCCTAGAGAATCCCATATATACTTCCACTCCTTTGGACTTCTGTTGACTTCAGACTTTTGAATGTCAGAGCAAAGAGCAGAATATAGCATTTCCATTTTCAAATAAATACTTCCTAAGAGAAACTTGGTGCAATGTCCTGGGCAGGCCCAGCCCAATGAGGACAAGTATTTGGAAGTTTATTTCTTTTCTGGCAAAGCACTTGGCTACATCAGTTCTGAAGGTGCAAAAGTTGTACACACCCCCTGCTAACCAGCTGCCTTGGTGATCTACCTCTACAGTCCTGCGCTCAGTGGTGAAGCTACCCGGGGGCGCGGCTGGCACACATCCTAGGGGGCATGGCACGTGTCGGGGGGTGCACAGCAAGCGGCAAGCATTCCTGGGGCGGGCGTGATGTCATGCCCCAAAGATGGCACCCAAGGTGACTGCCCCCCTCCCACCTTCGTCCGCCAGTCCCTGTCCTCTGACCCAGACAGTTGGGGCAACAGCGTGACCATGCCCCTTTCAGCTTACTTAAACCCCTTTGTCTGACACAGTACGTGCAAGCACCCTATAACTCGTGAGTGGCAGCTCCAGTTGCTCCTGTCAATTTAAGCACACACACACCCCCGCCCGTGTGTAGAGACAGTGGAAGGGTGGACAGGAGAGATTCCAGAGGCATAGCTATCTCTGGGACTGATGCAACGTCTTCTGCTTCTAAGACTCCCTGCAACTCTTCTCCCGTCTCCTCCACCCCTACCCCATCTCAGGCTGCCTGGTCTTTCCCCCTTGACTGTCCTCGGCCACCAACTCGGCATCTGCCTCACGGGTGGCACAGAAGCCCACAAATTGCTGGCCTCTTCCCCTGGATCATTCTCCTGCTCCCCTGCCTGAACATCCCCCGCTCCTCCTCAGACTCCTGCCTGTCCCTGACATGCAGTCTGTAAAAAGACTTTTATTTTTAGAGCATTATAATCCAGCTGAATTTTCTGTGCCAAATTGTAATGACAGAAGTAGGAGACCAAAGGAGGATGCGGAGAGGCTCATAAAAACCTCATTCTCTGATGGGAAAATCAAAGTGATGTTAATTAACATCAGAGTTACCCTCTGGAATAAAATAATAATTGGGACACAAAAAGGAACACTTAATGTTCGAAGAAACCAGCGAATATAAAATGAAAGACCAATTACAACATGTGAGGGTCCAATTAGGTTTTTGTTTTGTTTTTTTCAGAAGGGTAGCAATGTTACTTGTGGGGGGAGGGGGAGACAAAGTCTTGTGATATCCTAAAGATTAATTCTTTTGTCAACTAGAGTCCTCTTCGTCAGATACATGAAGTGTTATCCTGAGTTAGTGGGTAGTGAGCATCTGCTTTACAGAAAAGTTCCCAAACTGAAGTCTGTGCACCACCAGTGGTCCATGAGATCCACTCAGGTGATCCATGGTTTACCTGTGGATGAAAACTGAAGTAGATATTCATATTAATTCTTAACTGTACTTTTATTACTTTTTGATTTCTTCTCTTACTTCACTAGATGAGCCCAAGTTCTATGTAGGTATGCACTGCCAGGCAATTACATTTGCGGGTAGAAGCTTGTGCAATTAGGATTTTAAATGGCATGGGAAGCCACCACACATAGAGCAGGCTTCCCACTCCATGAAGATCAATGAGGCCAGGGCCAGGGAATGCAGCTCTTCCTCTTCATCACATGATTGTAATTAGGTGCGGGAAGTATGCAAATGAGTCTCCAGTGTTATAAGAGGGGGAGAAAAAACTATCCCTCTTCTCCACACTACGCCTAATTATATAAACCTCCATCAATAATCTACTCGGTTCAGGATGGGGGTGGGTTAGGGAGAAGTGTTACATAATAGGCCAACGCACAAAAAGCTTAATCAGTCATGTTCCAGCTCCTCAGCAACTTCCATCAAAAGCTGAAAAACTGAACTGACATCTGAGTGACACTAAGACCATCATTCCACTCACAAATGACAGGCACCACAAGATTTTGCTACAGGGGGAAAGCACATTGGTACATCTGTCTCATCTGTCTCTTATAACTAGCTGGTAATGGTATCCCGTCGCTGTCAAAACACTGACAAATAGGGTGTGGTAGTGATGAGGAACCAGAGGGCATTGGACATTTTTGAATGCAAGCTTGTCAACTGCATGTTGCTGGCTTATTTTATCACGGCTTATATCCACAAAGATATATTTGTGGGTATCTGGTCTGTGATGGCTAACTGAGAAAACTCTCCAAAGAAGGCACAAGTTGTGGCACTTAATATTCCCTGCCCTCATCTGAAAGGAGGCTAGGGCATTTCACTGAACACAGAATTTCTGCTGAGTCAATGCCTGCCCATTGTCAGAACTGTAAAACACATATTATTTTTTATTTTAAAAAAGGTAAATAATGACAGGCAGCTATTTTAACTTCCCCTAAAATTTTCTACCACAAAGCAAAACTGGTACAGGATGTCATGCTTACACCAACACCTACATATATATCTTTACACAACACTCCTGGGATCCCTTCTCCTACTACTGTAGAGGTTTTATATTCTTGGTCTGGGGGTGGTGGGAAGAACTATATTTTGAGAAGTGTTGAAGCAGCATGAGCTCAAAAAAGTTTATTCCAAGAGGATAGGTGATATGAATAAAGCAGAAAGATAAAGATGTTAATCTTTAGACTATATTAAATAACGTGAATAAATTAAAGTGTGTGCTTTTCATTGAGTTATATAAATACAGTGGTACCTCGGGTTACATACGCTTCAGGTTACAGACTCTGCTAACCCAGAAATAGTACCTCAGGTTAAGAACTTTGCTTCAGGATGAGAACAGAAATCGTTCTCCAGCGGCACGGCGGCAGCAGGAGGCCCCATTAGCTAAAGTGGTGCTTCAGGTTAAGAACAGTTTCAGGTTAAGAACAGACCTCCGGAACAAATTAAGTAGGTTCAGGTTAAGAACAGACCTCCGGAACAAATTAAGTACTTAACCCGAGGTACCACTGTAGAGATTTAGCAAAGGAGCACACTCTTGTTTCCTATTCCCCCTGCAGTATGAACTACTATGTAACAATTTTATTGTCTGGTAATATAGAGGATTGGCTATCCGATACATTTTTGCAAGATGTACATCTGTAATGAGTTTAAAATAGCTAAATCAAGCAGAATTTTTAGAGTTCTGAAATAAAAATCAGAAAATTAAATATTGGCATTTAATAGATAATAGAAAGATAATTCTGTTGGCAGCTGGAAAATTACATTACAGAAATGGAGAACAAAACATATATATATATATATTTGGAAAACTGCCCAAAATAGGCAAAAACCACAACTCATTAAAATGAATGCATTGAAATCTGTTCATTTTATATTTCTGTGTATTTCATAAACATATAAGCAAATAGGACATGACTTTATATAAAATGCATAAGAGGGAAAGCCCAGTGCACCAGGCAAATAATATTAGGACCAAATTGGGGAAGGAGGACTCAACTTAACAAAAACAATCTTAAGGCAATGACAGGTGAATTTCCCTGCACAAACATACTCACGTAAGGAAAAAGTGTACCCATGTGCACTGCTTCTTTGTTTTACCAAGTGTGTATATGTTTCAAAGCCACAGTACCCATCAGATTTCATAGATGTGCATATGTAGCAATAGAGAAAACCAAATTTCATTTATGAAAATTTACACAGGTTGTATAAGCATATCATATGTAAAGTAGCGGTCAACTAAGTATAGTGAAAATTAAGTAGGGTGGCACATGGTTATAAGGGTCCTATTAGAACTGTCTCAGCCCTGTAATGAAAGCCACATAATAAAAGTTAGTAAGATGCAAAATGAGACATTTGTTGTTGTTGTTTAGTCGTTTAGTCGTGTCCGACTCTTCGTGACCCCATGGACCAGAGCACGCCAGGCACTCCTGTCTTCCACTGCCTCCCGCAGTTTGGTCAGACTCAAGTTTGTAGCTTTGAGAACAGTGTCCAACCATCTCGTCCTCTGTCGTCCCCTTCTCCTTGTGCCCTCAATCTTTCCCAACATCAGGGTCTTTTCCAGGGAGTCTTCTCTTCTCATGAGGTGGCCAAAGTATTGGAGCCTCAGCTTCACGATCTGTCCTTCCAGTGAGCACTCAGGGCTGATTTCCTTAAGAATGGATACGTTTGATCTTCTTGCAGTCCATGGGACTCTCAACAGTCTCCTCCAGCACCATAATTAGAATTGGTCAATTTCAGTTTCTTCAGCACCAGTGGTTGGTGCATAAACTTGGATTACTGTGATGTTAAAAGGTCTGCCTTGGATTCGTATCGAGATCATTAGTACAGCTTTTGCCACTCTTTTGTTGACTATGAGGGCCACTCCATTTTTTTTACGGGATTCTTGCCCACAGTAGTAGATATGATGGTCATCCGAACTGAATTCGCCCATTCCCGTCCATTTTAGTTCACTGATGCCCAGGATGCCAATATTTATTCTTGCCATCTCATTTTTGACCACATCCAACTTACCAAGGTTCATGGTTCTTACATTCCAGGTTCCTATGCAATATTTTTCTTTACAGCATTGGACTTTCCTTTCGCTTCCAGGCATATCCGCAACTCAGCGTCCTTTCGGCTTCGGCCCAGCCGCTTCATCAGCTCTGAATCTACTTATATTTGTCCTCCGCTCTTCCTCAGTAGCATGTTGGATGCCTTCCGACCTGAGGGGCTCATCTTCCAGCGCCATAACTTTTCTATGCCTGTTGTCTTTGTCCATGGAGTTTTCTTGGCAGGGATACTGGAGTGGCTTGCCGGTTCCTGCTCCAGGTGGATCATGTTTGGTCAAAACTCTCCACTATGACCTGTCCATCTTGGGTGGCCCTGCACAACATAGCTCATAGCTTCTCTGAGTTATTCAAGCCCCTTAGCCACGGCAAGGTAGTGATCCATGAAGGGGAAAATGAGACATAGTCCCCTGCAATTTTGAGCAAGTTATATAGCACAAAGCTATCAATGGCTCTTAAGCGTGATGACTATTTTCTACCCTCCACTGCTGGAGGCAGTATGCTTCTGAATACCAGTTTCTGGAAACTGCAGGAGGGGAGAGTGTTGCTGCACTCATGTCCTGCTTGCAGGCTTCCCACCGCCATCTGGCTGGCCACAGAAAGAACAGGATGCTGGGGCTAGATAGTCCCTCGACCTGATCTGAGCAATCTCTTATGTTCTTATTCTATCATTTCAAAAACCTACAGAACGAGTCAAAGATTTATCACTCACGGAACAGCCCAAAAGCCCTGAATAGATTGCCAATCATAACCCCTTATTAGGTTCCCGTAAACTCCATTCTCTGGGTCTGAGTCACTGAATAGACCCGTGTCCTTCACTCTCTCACCTCTAAGGGACAGGCCCATTTCCCGTAGCTGAAAGATACCGTGATAATATAGCTTCCAACACCAGCAAACAGCAATGTGATGGGAAGAGGACAGCATGTTCCAAGCATCATGAAATACTCATTAAATAAGTGTCTCTGACTTAACCTATATAAAACTTCAGATTAAATTACTCTGATGGTCTGCTCCCAGGCTTATTCTATGATTCACTGAAATGCACAGATTTGAACTGCTGGTGGTTGCTGTATTAGCAGGACTTACAGGCATTTAGGAAGGCGGAAACCACCAAGGCTAATCTTGTTACTGAGTTCCCCTCTACTAGCTCCCATTAGCTTCCCATTGAAAATCTAGATTGGTTCCAATATAAAGGCCCTTCACAAATGATGTGTTTCCTATAGGGGAATAACTCTAGTATAGCAAAAATAGCAACAACCCTGTACACACTATGCATTTATGCTATTGTGTGTTTTCCCCTTGGCTTTTTTCAAGAGAGGGATGTTTTTGGTTCATCTCAGCATTTTATTTCCAAAGCAGAGGAGCCAATATATAGTTGGGTTCCATGTTTGCATTTTACCCGGGAATCCCATAAAAATAAAACTGACTCAACAGAAGAGTTTAAAAATACCAGAAATACCAGATCAATGGCTATGCTTGCTGAGGCTGATGGGAGTTGAAACCCAACTGTCTAGAAGGCCAAAGGTTCTCCACCTCTAGGCTAAATGATTTCTCCTACTTTTTTTAGTTATATACTAAGTAAATAAGCGTACAATTAAATGAGGGCACCTATGGTATCTAGGGTGGAGAGAGGATAATTAACTGCAAAACTAGCCTGGAAATGAGGATGAATCCAAGCCTTTTTGCCAGGACTTCTTTTTTCATTTCGCTCCTTGGAGCTAGCCAGCATAAATGTTGCTCATTTCACATTTGTCATATTTGTCTAAATTGTGCTGTGATCAGATCAGCCTGACACCTCTTATATATGTACCGATTTGTGCTCAGCTAGTTGCATTCCGTTAATTTACTCGGCATTTAGATATTCCACCTATTAACTCTTGCTTTTTGATCAGTTTGCATTTGCCTGTGCTCACTGTAGCTTTTAACAGCTCTACTGTTGTCTCAATCAGCTTACATCCTAGTTAACACTGTATAATTGTAGAAGGACTTCTGAACCCTGGATCTTGAATGGCTGTCCCTGCC
Source organism: Podarcis liolepis (assembly GCF_965112155.1). NCBI lineage: Eukaryota > Metazoa > Chordata > Lepidosauria > Squamata > Lacertidae > Podarcis > Podarcis liolepis. The sequence goes on from NC_139554.1 coordinate 72,597,127, forward strand.
CCTGTTTAAAAACTCACATTAGCAAGGAAATAATACACAGTGATTAGAGACAAATTTCTATGGCCAACTCACATAAATGCTAGAATGAATAAATAATCGATGGTTGTTAGGAAGAATCCCTGCTAGGTGCCCTTTTACAACCTATGGATGTGATTAGGAGTGCAATGAGAAAAGAGAGAGTTCTGTTAACATGCCTCCATGCTGGTCTTCCAGGAAGCTCTTACAATGCAGACCCAGTTGAAGCAGAATTTATCATGTATAATAGATAAAAGTAATAGAATGGCATGCTGCGCTTTCTTGCTGTACACTAATGCTCTGTGCTATGCTAAAAGATCCCCCCAACTATTAGAGCAGTATGAAAAAGAAACAGAGAATTTATGATTATCTCCTAGTGACAGTCTTCCAAGTCCCCAGGGTTCGCACGTCAGACGCATGATCACGTCCCTTGCTTTACAAAGCTGCCACGAACATCTAAATAACACTGTCAGGATCGCAGAGAGCTCTGTCCATCAGGCAGTTCCAGCCTTGCATCCCAATTGGTGCTCACTCTGCCATGGAAATATGCCTTTCATAATCTGTTAGGAGTGTTTCTTGGGCTGATGCTTTTTACCATAACATAGCTAGAACTCTAGAACTTAATTGAAAAGAAATTGACCTTGTGGGTTCAATGGGCCAAAGATTCCTTTACCTTCCTTTAAAGAAAGAAAACAAAGATTTGCTGCGTTGGAGTGGCATTTTCTCTTCTTATAATTGTTTTTAACAACAACAATGTAACAACTGATACTAATAATATTTCATATGCAATTGCTTGCACCACTGTGCAAATAGAAGAGACTTCTGCTCATGGGGGTATCATAAAGCCACTCTGGAAAGTCCCCTCATCCCTTAAAAGCAATTTCCCAGTGGGATGAGGGATGGAAGAAAGGTAGAAAAGTTGGCCACACATTAACATGGAAACCAAATCTTATGAAGAATTGTTGAGAGAGTTGGGTATGTTTAGCCTTGTAAAGAGGAGACTGAGAGGAGATATGATAGTCATCTTCAAATTTCTAAAGGGCTGTCACACGGAAGATGGAGCAAGCCTGTTTTCTCCTGCTCCAGAGGGTAGGGCCCAAACCAATGGTTTCATTAAAAGAATGAAGATTCTTGTAAGGAAGAACTTTCTGATAGTAAGAGCTGTTCGACAGTTGAACAGACTCCCTCAGGAAGTGATGGACTCTCTTTCCTTGGAGTTTTTTAAGTAGGATGCCCATCTGTCATGGATGCTTTAGTTGAGATTCCTGCATCACAGGGGGCTGGACTAGGAGACTCCACTATTCTATGATTCTATGTCTTCCAGGTCCTAAGCCTACTATTCTAGCCGCCAGGTCAAGCTGGCTGTGTACTAGATTCTAGTAACTGGAAGATGTTCACCCATTGCATGATTTAAGATTTTGCATAGTACAAAGAACTAATGCACTACATTCCTAAACCTATGATATATGATCTATATTGTGGTGCAGTAGGAGTTTAGTAGGAGCTTATATTTGTAATGCCTATGGCAATGATTGGCTGAACTGCCCTGACATCAGAGAGCCAAGGCAGGCAGAAGGGCTTTGGTCTTCCATTTGTTGAACTGCTCAGTTCTTAGGGAGAGGCAGTGCATGAAAAGGGGACTAGGAGGCAAAAGGAGTATTGGCTTAGGAAGTAGGAGTGGTGGGCTTATAAAAACAGCAAGGCAAGGGAAACTGGTTGGAGCAGCTTAGCAAATGAGGATTCAACAATGGGAAGTGATGCAGAGGAATGAGAGCAATTGAGGAAAAGCAAGATCAGGAAAACTGAAAGAGGGCAGAGGAAAGCTACACAAGGCCAGGAGCTGCAGAGATTAGAAAGCTTTATTTTATTTTATTTTAAGATAACAAGTCACATTTTTGGCTGTAGGCCAAACAAAAATTGTAAATGCATAGAATTTTCCTCCTTATACTAAAATGCAGATTAGTTCATAAAGTTAAATTTCTTATTATCTGCTTGACAGTGAATGTTCCCCTGTCAAAATAAAAGATATTTGCTTGATTTTTGATGTCAGGTGCTGGGCAGCTGGGCATGGTTTGGGGGAAATGGCCTGGCAGACCAAATTAGGACCCCTGCCAGGCCTAATTAGCCCCAGGGGCCGGAGGTTCCACATGACTGTGGCACAGAATAGATGAGGAGCAGCCAGCTTGTTCAGTATTGAGGGTTGCACAAAAATATGCCATGAAAGAAATAATAATGCTAATTTTCGTATTTGAGATCCATGCAGTTAACATAATTCATCTTGTTTGTAATTTTCCAAACTTTCAAAGTATTAATAGAAAAAACAACCAAATGGAAGTCTTGAAACTGCTTACGCTTTTTTTAAAAAAACGACTTTCCCTCTAAATCCCCTCCCACTTCAAATTTCTCCCGCCCCTAGCATTTTCAGTTTGCCAAGCAGCTTCTTGAAGGTTACATCTGCAATCGATAAGTTTATGGGGAGTTAAGAGGCGGCAGCAGAATCTGCAGCCTCTTTTTAAATAAATCCTTGACTGAAGGTCAATGAGAATTTTGATGCAAACTTCACTTGAGTCAGCATTTCGCCAACAATTCACATTTTTCCCATTTCAGGTTATGTACATTATGTACAATGCTCATGTCCTCTGCCACAATTTCCACGTTGATCACAGTATACCGTAAATGATAAGTCTGGCACACGATACATTCTTGGTTCTGCTCTAACTGGAAATGAATTGTTCAAAGCATTTGATAATGGAAGCTACTTACCAACTATTGCTAGATTGTGCTCCGAGCCACATGCAATCTGCAAAAGAAATGGGAACATAATGGTAAAGAGATGAGCTAGGCAACAAAGTTTATTGCTATGAGTGTAATTTGCACTGTCCGATTCTAAATCCAAATAAAATGGTGATGAAAAGAAAATCTGTGTCATTATATTTTGAGAATAACAGATTGCTTCCGTCATTTGATATGCATCATTTATAGTCTTCAGAGTCCTAACAAGGAGGTTTCAGCTTGCCTCATTGTAATCAGGGGCATCACTTCAGGTTTTAACAGAGACAAACAGTTTCCAAAGGGGTGGCAATTCAGCAAGATTCAAAATCCCACTTGTGGATGTATTCCAAGTGAAACTGGAAGGAAGTGGTGTATTTTAAAAATATGTTTTAATTATTTTTTTTATTATACTTCATAATAATTAAAGTGATCTTCTCAACACAAGGCAAACGCTCTAAAAAAAACCACCCAAAAATAAATTTGTGCTTTTCGCATGCATTTCTAGTACAAAGGTCCATTTAATTTTTGAGCTGACCAGAGCTACAGATGTTCCTGAGGAATAATTACATGTGATCTGCAACACAGGGATGGGGTGGGAAGGCAACCTGCCAGATTGTATATCTTTTTTCTTAGAAGCAATATGGCACTACTCTTTTCCCCCAAAGACCATTATAGCTGCCATTCATTTTATTAGTAATAAAAAATCTGCTCCTTCAAAGGTCAGAGAGCTCACCAGGGGAAAACAAAAGTGTGATCCACTAATTATATAGTAAGATATAACTGAGTCTGTCTTGATTTGACATGAGACCATTCCACTTTATTTTCCCCCTCTCACTTTGATCACTCCAGATAAGGACAACATTAAAATAACAACATACCCATACAACATCAGAGCAGATAAAGGGAACCGCCCGTTTCCCTCTCATGAAAAGGTCCCACCTCTACAAGATCCAAGTTGCAAAACAAAATTCCAACTTCTGCAAATGATGAGCCTATCATTACTAATTAAGAAAAAGAGCAGGTTGCATACATTCCCTTCATATTCAAGCCCAGAAAAACCACCAATGTATTCTGTACAAAGGAGGGCTACGAGGGACATGTATTAGGACTTGCTAGAGGGACAACCTCTCACCCAAGCTGATACAAGTAAATTGCTTATTGAATACAGTGGTACCTCGGAAGTCAAACGGAATCTGTTCCGGAAGTCCGTTAGACTTCCAAAGCATTCGGAAACTAAGGTGTTGCTTCCAATTGGCTTCAAGAAGTTCCTGCAGCCAACTGGAAGCCGTGGAAGCCACGGAAGCCGTGTCGGATGTTCCGGTTCCAAAGAACATTCGCAAACTGCAACACTCACTTCTGGGTTTGCAGGATTCGGGAGCCAAAACATTCAACTCGCAAGGTGTTTCGGATCCAAGGTACAACTGTACTTTGGTCCAGGGCTCTACAGAAATCCAAATGACAACTGATTTTGATCTCATCTTCTAAGTAAATTGTTGCTTTAACTCTTGAACAACAACACAAGGGGGGTGATCTGTATCAGGACTACGGCAGGAGACAAAATTTTAAAGCCAGTGTTACAATCTAGGTCAGAAGGGAGACACTCCTCCAATTTCCTTTTTAAAGCCATTCACCAGTGGTCAATTCCTTCCATGGCAGGATTCAAGTGTTATGTATCTCTCTGTGGGGCAGATGCACAGGTTTGCATCTACACAGAAATAGGGAAAGCTCTGTACGGAGTCAGAGAAACAGCAGAAGCCAGCCTCCTAAAGTCAAGCACTGCGGTGCAATGCTCATAAAGCTGCTTAGCTCAGAAGAACTACAGCAACCTTCTGCTAGCTACTGAGATGGAAAACCTGAACTAATCAGAAACAAGTGGCATTAAATTGCAATCTGTGATTGTAAAAAGTGGCCCTTTAACTAGTTTGAGTGCCACAATCAAGAGTATTGATAAGCAATAATTACCCCCAAGCAATCTAGCAATAAGTGCCGCAATCAAGACTATTGATAAATATAAATATCGAACAAGGAGATGAGATCTCCTACTTATATAGTCCAATGCTGACATCTCAAATGGAACAGATGCATCTCTAGTTCAAAAGCACAGAAGTGCGCACACACACACACATTTTTAATGGCAGCATCTGGAGAGGGCCCAAATGGGAATTGGGGTTCCAGTGGTTCCGGTACTACCTCAGGACCGAGTCCAGAAATTAGCACTTGGGAGAGTGCTTTTCAGTCCCATGGCAGTTGTGTTATGGGGTGCCATGCTGCAGGGCACTATTTTATCTCCAATGCTATTCACCGTATTTTTCACTCCATAAGACGCACCTGACCATAAGACGCACCTAGTTTTTAGAGGGGGAATGCAAGAAAAAAAAATATTTAAAGGGAGCGCTGAGCAGAGCCTGTATGCATCCCAGGCTCTGCTCAGCGCTCCCTTTCACAAGCCGCGTGGAGCGTGTGTGCAGCGCTTGAAGGCTTTTGCCCGAGGAGGGAAAAGGGCAGCCCGTCAGTGATTCCCTCCTCGGGGAAAAGCCCCCCAAGAGCCACACACGCTCCGTGCGGCTCTTTAAAGGGAACTTTTGGGGGCTTTTCCGGGAGGTGGGGGAAGGGACTGATGGGATGAAGGCTCCCCCTGTCCTGAAGAGGCTTCGCACGGCTAAACCAGAAGCTAGAACAGCAAGAGGGAGCGCTGCGCAGCACTCCCTCTCACTGTTCTGGGTTCTTGGGATAGCCGCGTGAAGCCTCTTCAGGGCTGGGGGATGAAGGCTGCGCTCAAGAGGCTTTGCGTGGCTATCCCTGAAGCCAGAATAGCAAGAGGGATGGGTGCGCAGCAATCCCTGTTGCTCTTCTGGCTTCAGGGATAGCTGCGCAGCCTGCATTCGCTCCATAAGACGCACACACATTTCCCCATACTTTTTAAGAGGGAAAAGGTGTGTCTTATAGAGCTAAAAATACAGTAATATCTATATGAAGCTGCTGGGCGTGCTCGTTAGGAGTTTTGGGGCAAGTTGCCATTCAAACACTGATGTTACTCAGATCTGTTTTTTCACAACATTTGAATTGTGTGGCTTGAATCCTGGTAAAACAGAGGCTCTGTGGGTGGGTAATTCAAGAGATCATCTGCACTAGATGAAGCTGTACTCTCCCTGAAGGAGCAGATATATAGTCTGGGGGTGCTTCTGGAAACAGTTCTGTCACCAGAAGCCCAGGTAACTTCAGTAACTAGACGTACCTTTTACCTCTTGTGCCTGGTACAATATTGCTGTGTTCATCCTCTGAGCCAAAGGTAAGACCCATGTTGGCTTTTGATGCAAAAGGCTAGAAAAAGTTGAACACTGGGCAGCTGATGCTCTGACTTAGGGCAGAAGGAGTAAAAATAGTCTCCCCTGTTTCTGTCCCTTCTTCTCCCTTTCTGTCCAAAAGGATACTGGTCTGTTTTTATTGCTGCCATCATCTTCCACACAAGTCAAAGTAATCTTTCTGAAGCGCATACTTATTCATCAGCTTGCTTAATCAGAAGCTATTGTATTTTCATTAAAACGAGGAACTGTAGCCCAAAGAATCACGCTCCCCAAAGGAGGCACAGCAATTCAGGTGCCTTAACAGTACAAGCCTATACATGTCTACTCAGATGCAAGCCTTCATGGGAATCACTTGCACATATTGGCCTGCAGGATTGATTTCAAGCAAAGGCTTGACTAACAGTGCAAGAAACCGTATCTTAGCCATGGCATTTGGCAAAGCTTCAGAAGGCACCTAACCATTTTGGAATCTGTGCTGTCCACTTGCGATGGCCAACCTTAAAAAGGATTCTTTACATTTCCACAGAAACAGGGGTGCTTTCCCTTTTTGCCCTGTCACCCTCTTTTCAACCCCTTTCTACATGCCCCATGGACCAGTTATCTTTAGAAGCACCTTCAGGGCGTATGTGTGTCATTAGGGAAGTGTTAGAGTAATAAATAAGAATTCAATTTTTTAAATGGAACTCCTGAGTTATTTATGTCTCTTCAGGGACTTAGGTACCAGAAGGGTTATTACTAGCATCATAAATTTTAGATGTTTCCCTGCAGACTGTATGCTGCAGGATCTTTTGAATAAGGAGTAGAACTTGAAGATCTCAACTTGGGAGTGGAGATGCAAGTTGCTAGTTCTCATAGTTATATAACTATGACAACCCCCTAGAATCATAGAGTTGGAATAGACCACAAGGGCCATCGAGTCCAACCCCCTGCCAAGCAGGAAACACCATCAGAGCACACCTGACATATGGTTGTCAAGCCTCTGCTTAAAGACCTCCAAAGTAGGAGACTCCACCACACTCCTTGGCAGCAAATTCCACTGTCAAACAGCTCTTACTGTCAGGAAGTTCTTCCTAATGTTTAGCTGGAATCTTCTTTCTTGTAGTTTGGATCCATTGCTCCGTGTCCGCTTCTCTGGAGCAGCAGAAAACAACCTTTCTCCCTCCTCTATGTGACATCCTTTTATATATTTGAACATGGCTATCATATCACCCCTTAACCTCCTCTTCTCCAGGCTAAACATGCCCAGCTCCCTTAGCCGTTCCTCATAAGGCATCGTTTCCAGGCCTCTGACCATTTTGGTTGCCCTCCTCTGGACACGTTCCAGTTTGTCAGTGTCCTTCTTGAACTGTGGTGCCCAGAACTGGACACAGTACTCCAGGTGAGGTCTGACCAGAGTAGAATACAGTGGCACTATTACTTCCCTTGATCTAGATGCTATACTCCTATTGATGCAGCCCAGAATTGCATTGGCTTTTTTAGCTGCCGCGTCACACTGTTGGCTCATGTCAAGTTTGTGGTCAACCAAGACTCCTAGATCCTTTTCACATGTACTGCTCTCAAGCCAGGTGTCCCCCATCTTGTATTTGTGCCTCTCATTTTCCCTTTCATAATATGTGATCAGAAAGCAAAGGGGGAGAATTGCTAGTGGTCAAGCGTGAATATTTTTTCTTTACATGGATTAATGGGAGCAAAGGACAAAGGGAAAGGATTTGCAGTGCAGGAAATTATGTTTTTCCCCTCTGTCTCGGGCTCTACCTCACTGCCACACAGTTGGGCACAGAGTTGCTCTCTGCTACCATCCGGCAAAGGGGAAAGGGTGCATCTCAGGTCCAATCTCCAGCTGGGAACAGGACTCCTGTCTAAAACCCCAGAGAATCACTGCCGGTCAGCATAGACAATATTATATATGTTCCACTTTGTGCATCTAATGAAGTGCTCTTTAGTCCACAAAAACTTCTACCATTTTTAAGGCACCACATAATTCTTCGTAGATTTTGCTGCAACAAACTAATACCAATACCCCTCTGTAAAAGTGTAGACAACAGTGAGCTAGAAGAATGTAGTGTTCTGCTCAGTCTAAGGCAGCTTCCTATGAGGTATCTTGGCATATGAACGATCTCCATTTTAGCCCTTATCCTCTGCCCCAGGCCACATCTTCATTACTAAGCTTCATGTCTTCCACAACTTCTGTATGTAAGTTATCTGTGAGAGAGATTTGGATCATGTCCACGGTTGGTAACCACACCAATTAAGTTCTACCTGTGCTTTAAAACGATGCTTATGCAGGAGTAGTAGTTGCACAAGTACATGGATCGGGATGTGCAATCAAATGTGGACCCCGTGGAAAGCAATGCGATGTAGTTAAACAGCATCAAAGCTTGGCTGCTTGTTTCAATTTGTGCTTCGAGTGCGCATTTATGTATGAGGCTCAAGATCTAGCAAGTTATGAGCAAAAGCCCAAAGTGGCCACTCATTCAAATGGATGGTCACCTGGAAGTAAGATCAAAGCATTCAATGGTGTTTACTTCCCAAGCAAATGTTTGAAAGGCTGCAGCCAAAGTACACCATTTTGTTATCTAAGGCACTAATTTCTGCACATTAGTGCCACATTTAATTAGGGTTAACAGGAGCTCAGAAAGGATCCACAATTTATAAATCCCCTGGAATATTTGGTGGTGCAGAACTCTTTGAGTGGATTCTGACAAACTAATTGTGTTGGTGCAAGGATTTTCTGATTGTGCAAATGGACTTACCCTCCTTCTCTTCTCCCTGCACACCCTCTGTGCCCTTCCCAAATCTGCTCTGGGTGATTGGGGCCCCCCAATAACAAATTTAAGGGATATGCAGGGGTGCAAGGAAAGAGGCGAGGGAGGAGACGTTCTGTTGCACACCCAAAATTCACTGACACTAATAGAACTACTTCATTGGACACCACCATTTATTTTTTAATTTACATTTTCTTTTCCTTCAAAGAATACTTAGGGGCATCTCAGTGACTCTAAATCACATAATAAACATAAATTCATATTTCAAAGACGAAATATTTCCACCTTTATTGTGGCTCTTTCACCACAACCTCACCAAAGCACTTTACAAACAGCAGCTAATGATGTTTGCTTTGCTATAATCTGTCAGGGCAAGAGGAAGAAATCTGACATTCCTCTTGTTCATTAAAATACACTACCACCCTGCAGTCCTGCCCGGACATTATCTAGTAGTACCATATATGTTTTGTGGATCTAATAGAAATAAGTGCATTGTGTTTGTCTCCCTCAGTAAAAGTCAGCACCAAATTCAGGAGCCAAAGGAACAGAAGTCATTGGAATGGAGAATATCACCATATCAGTATCAAGAGAACACATGTACAATTTGTAAGATACCAGAGTGGTAATCCCACCTCTCTGGGGCTGGATCCTGCAGGCTTCATTAACAATAAGCAAACAGATGGTGAAACCATATGGGATCATGTACCACCCCATATGCCAGGGTCCCCACCAGCACTGGCATTGGTAATATGTGAGATCATTTGCTTATCTAACAAGATTTGTATACCACTTCTTTTTTTAAAAAAAAACTCCAGTAACCTTACATTGTTTACATAAAGTAATATAGGGTTTCATCCACCCCTGCCATTCCAGTCATATAACAGAACTTCCCTTTCTTCCCCTGAGACCCGCACACCCTCAAGATCTGCTCCAGAGGGTTCTAGGACCCTCTCTAACATATTTTGGAGACAAGCAAGGAGAGGGTGATGAAGTCCCATTGTATGAGCAGAATGCCACTCACAGCGCATTAGATACAACCCACAAAGTATTGTTTTACATGATTCAACTAGCTAAATGCTACTGGAGTGGAATCTGGGCACACAGCAGTGATAACTATGCCATCCCAGGTAATGTATGGACTAAGGTATATTTATTTATTCGCAGGCTTATTTGCACCACCCTTCGAAGAAATCCCTAGCATGACACACAACAAAATCAAAATGCATTAAGACGAGCCAACCAAATAAAAACAGCATACTAAAAATAATATTCTCAAAGCAGGCGTGATTCTGGGGAGAGCATTTGGTAATCACTGTGTTGGTATTTAAACACCTAAGAAGGTGTTTTCCTTTGTTACCACCCACCACACCTTGGTAGAGCCTCTACTGAAGATTTTACTGCCTGGAGAAACAGATGGGTAAACCTTTTGCAAACTGACTTTTAGAGGGAGGAATGGCACAGTTTCACAAAATGAATAGCATGCCCTAAAGATATATGTAATGCCCCAGGGCATCTATATGCAATGAAGATATTCCTTAATAATTTTGTTATACTAAATCACAATGTGCAAGAGAAAGCAGTCCTGTCCATTCTATTCTTCTCTAGTGCATAGCTTAAAAAATAAATAAATCGCAGTCTGATGAGTAGATCAGAATGTATTACAAATGTGAAGATGAATGACCACTCTTATTTTAATACATGTATATAGTACCAATAAGAGAAAAGAGAAATTAAAAGATTATCTAATGATTATCTTATCAAAGTTTCCGATTTACATTTAGTCACAGGTATCTTAAAAACCCACTGCCAGTTCTTTTTTTGGCAACATAACCAGACAGGCCAGAAAAAGATTATATTCTCTCTGGGTTTAGAAGTCAAAAGGGAATGATAAGTAGTAACAGAGACTTGCAAATCAGTAAAAATCAACGCTTATGTAACACTGCATAATCATTCTTTTCTCCTGCTGCTCCCTCATGCATTTGATTAATGTATTGTACCATTGATTTGCACTGTTTGACATATCCCAGCTACATTTTGTATGCATAATTCCACAGATAAAGAAAAAGAAGTGAGAGTTTAATTAGAAAAACTGTCAGTTTTAAAGAATCAAAGATTTAAAACTTTCTGGATCACATCAGTCTTGATAAGCAGAAGGCAACTCACCAAAAACCCAAGTCACCTGCAAGCTAGCAACAGATCAAATTCACATTGCCAAGAACATATTTTTAATGATGTTAGTATATGTTTCAAGATTCATAAACTAATAGGGTATTTCGGGACAGTGGGATACTGAAAAGGTTTGCAAGTGGTTACAAAAGCTAATATAATTTATTCAGTTTACCGGGAAATTGGAAAATATCTATAAGATAAACAAAATATACTATTTAAATAATCACATGGTATCCAGAAAAGCAGTTCCGTTAGTACAAGTACCCCTTGCTCTCCTCTCCCCACACATCCCTAAAACTGTTCTGGGTTTCCCCCAACTCTCAGGAGCAGCTTTTTGTGGGGGGTGTGGAAGGGAGAGGAGAAAGAAGGGAAGATCCATGGATCAAATGGAATTCCTTGCACTCACAGAACTACTTTACTGGATAGAACCTATGGAATCAGATTATACATCAATATTTAGCAAATTATATATCTACTTATCCCAATGATGTGTATATCATACTCCTTTTACGCACATGCCACATTTCCTCTTCACCATATACTACGCTGTTCCATTAAGCCATTTCAGAACTACACCTTAATAATGAGGCATAGATGTGTGAACTCTCCTGGAGACCATTTATGGACTCCCATACTGCAGAAACTGCACAAAAATGCATTTCTGGTTTCAAGACCTAGTTTCAAGAACTGTGGCTTTGTATAAGAAAAAGCATCAGTAATGACTGACAAGCACAGGGGAGTTCTCATACTTCTCCAGGAAAAGTAGAAAGAAAAAATTATAGAGTGGACTGTGCTTGTTATCTAGCACATTCTCTGGTAAGTGGGGAGGCTATTGTGCTCTCCTGTCATTCCCAATACTTTCTAGAAGATACTGGCATTTTTCAAACTGGTTCAATGGTCAGAGGATCCCACTAGAACTGTAGTGTTCAAGGTTCAAATTGCCACCTAGCCATAAAGTTTATATGGTGACTTTTGTGGGATGTGAAACACAGGAGCAGTCATTTACAACATTCCTAGAGTGTACATGTTCAGACATGGGGAGGGATGTTTGTCCAGCCAGCAGGTAAACTTCCTGTTTCCCTCTGAGCTGGGACAGACTTCCTCTGCATGTGACTAGAGGTGGGTGTGGCCTCACCTGTGCAGGTAATGATAAAAGCACAGGGCAGGGGCAGCCATCTCTCTCTTACCTCTCTTGCCTCTCTTCCATCGAACAAGCAACATCTACTAAGCTAAAGATGCCCTCTTGGCTGCCAGCCAGGAGAGGAGAAAGGGACTATCTTCTTATAAGATAAAATCCAAATGTATATTACTTCACTAAGACTAAGTCTGCCTTCTGGGATCTGATGTGAACAGAATGTGAGTAAACTCTTTTTATACTTTTGTAAAGGACTGTGTCGTGTCTTCTATTTTAAGAGGGAATAAGGGGAAATTACCAGAGTGATTATTATAGAGGCTTAAGCAAGCCTGAAGAAACGCTGCCGTTGCAAACTTAAAGGGGAATATTTTACTCTGCTGATATTGGAAACTTGTTAACACAAGTTGGATAAGGATATAATCTCACAATATATCCTCTCCTACATCCCTGAACATTCCCACAACTTTGAGCATAGTCCCCAATCCAACCTATTTCATTGCCCTGTGCTGGAAGGAAGGGAGGAATAATAAAACTGAATGAAGAAAATTTTAAAAATGAACTACTAAGAGCATCTTCTGTGTTTGTTTTAGTAATAAGGCCATCAAGGGAAGCCTGGAACATGTAATTCAATATTACATATGTTGGAGAGAGTCCACTGCTATTTCATTTTGCAAACAGGATGGCAGCAGCAAATCAATTCAATTCAAAGTACCACAAACTGGATCGTGCCAGAGGTGATGTATTTGGAACCAGAGACAGTATACTAGCAAAGATTGTTAAAGAACCTATCGACAAACTGTATGTGCTGTTCCCACAGACAATTAAATTGCTCAAGCTGCTTTTTCAGCACAAAGAACCTATGAAAATGCAGGCTGCAACCAGCTGTGATGAAGCTATCTCAAGTGCTGGCAAAGATGCTTCATTAATTTTCCAGGGATGTGAGAATAATGACAATCTTCCAGAAACATTACGGCCACTGATAGTTGTTGTTGCTTCCAGAATCCCAAAGCACATTTGTTTGCTGGGTTTTCTGGCACCCCAGATGAGTAAGAAACAGACCCTTAAGGAATCAACCTGATGCTGTCAAGTAACACACTGTGGCGAAAGGATTGTAATCAGGAGTTTGTTCATAGTTTTCATGAAGTGAAACTGTAACCTGTATTCAGAGTTGCTGTTCTGTTTGATACTCAGGGCAGAGAACAAATTCAGCTTCTCAGAAATAGATACTCTGCTGAAGAAATCCCCCAGTGAACAACCACAACACAAGATTGTGGCCACACTGTGCACTGAAACCATGCAGTCCTAAGATCTATTGATGTACTCCATACATTTTTTTGTCCTGGACTCAGATGAAAAGTCCTCAGATGCAGAGACAGATTCACCCACCAAACCTTTCCATGTGTATCTCCTGTCTCCATCTCCTCACTTGAACCTGAGGAGGCACCTAAGCTGCTAGACTCTTATGACTGGACCATAAACTCTTCAGAGAAAATACCCAAGGAAGCCCTCAAAGTAGTGCACACAGCTTGAAACCAGGTTGCTTGGAAGAAGCCAATGGCTGCAGAACAAAGTACTAGTCCGTTAACTTGCCAGATTCAACACTCAAGGGATGGAACTTTAATCTTCACTACCTAAAGGTAAAGGTAAAGGTACCCCTGCCCGTACGGGCCAGTCTTGACAGACTCTAGGGTTGTGCGCTCATCTCACTCTAGAGGCCGGGAGCCAGTGCTGTCCGGAGACACCTCCGGGTCACGTGGCCAGCGTGACGAAGCTGCTCTTGGCGAACCGGCACTAGAGCAGCACACGGAAACGCCGTTTACCTTCCCGCTATAAAGCGGTACCTATTTATCTACTTGCACTTAAGGGTGCTTTCGAACTGCTAGGTGGGCAGGAGCTGGGACTGAACGATGGGAGTGCACCCCGCCGCGGGGATTCGAACCACCGACCATGCGATCAGCAAGTCCTAGGCACTGAGGTTTTACCCACAGCACCACCCACGTCCCTTCACTACCTAGCCAGGGCTAAAAAGCTCTGATAGTTGTTCCAGGACAATGTTGAGACGACAAGACTGCCAGTCACGATCCTGAACCTGAATCAGCACCTTGGTCCAGACTATTTCAGAGCCATGCTTTAAGAAAGTATTCATCTGATAGATATGGTCAAGGAAAACACATCTAAAATCCAAAGCTCCGAGGGAAACCAGCAAAAGTACATTCTGCAACTTGAACACACAGGAAATAGAAAGCCTCTGTTCACAGAAGAAATGCAAAGTCAAATGTATTCAAGAACTCTGCAAAACTGCCATCCTCCAGTACAATCCAGAAGGCTGAATTAGCACCATATACAAGTTGGATGGCAAAAATATAGATACCACAAACTGGACCGTGTATCAAGGTAAACTACTTCAAAATGTTTTTTATTATTAATTATTATTCTTATTGTTATTATTATTATTATTGCAAATTTCTGTGCATAATTTTTATAGTACTGTTGATTATTAATTAATTTGCATTGTATTATTACACTGTAGCTTCATATCTCAAAAAAACTTGTGTTTGGTTGCTGACTTTGACTCTGCCATGTAAACAGCTCCTGGTATGCAGTGCTCTGCTCTGACTTTTTACTTTTCAGTTCTTCAACATGTGGATTTAATTCTTTCATGCAGGTCTCGGTCTGTAGCTACCAATGACCCATCATTACACTTAGTCCTTATCATTTAATCAGATATAGTGTTCCAGGCCTTTATATAAGGACATTCATCTCAAAGCCAGGTCTTCAGCCTTGCCTTCAGTCCTACTTATGATATTCCATAGTCTCTTGGGAGGTGGAGGTTAAAATAAAAATTCTGATCTGCTTCTGAGTTGCACTGTGCTGTCTGCTTCCATTTGTGCTTCAAATTCAATGCCACTTTCTATAAAATAAAGCTCTGAGTACTCCATTCGCTATAAACAGAATCTGAAAACAGCTCTAACTCCCCCTCTTTTGACCAAAGTGGATGAAATTTGCAGGCACAAAAGCCCTACCAGAGAGGATAAATTCTGCCGAATTGTACACAGGAGTTTACATGCATGGCCCATTTAAAGGTTTGGTTTTTTTAACTAACTTTTTCATTCTCTGCCATAATTAGATGTGATTTGCAGGCACGGTCACCCCTTCTGTGGAGGTGATGCTTGCCCAATTTCAGAATGCTAGCTGCTGTGGCTCTCCTGTAAGGGCAAACTTTAATCTTTGGGGATAAGTACAACAGGAATCAGGGGCGGGGGGTTAGGAGAAAAGAGTATGGATCCCCAGGAAAACCTATTATCCCTGAGAGGCAGTTTATTAACTCTTTTACTCACATGTCCCCAACAACAGTAAAATATTGGGGAAGTGTGATATTAACCCAAATGAAGCATTGTATTTTGGAAAGCACATGTCTCCACATGCAAAGGAACTTGCAGTGAACATTTGATAAATTATAAATAGATTGTCCTGAACAGACTTAGGAGCCTGAGGGCTATTGTTTTTCCCTTTTCATAAGCACCAAGCCATGATGATGGGATGTGACATCCTTGCAATGTTCGCTTCTCACTGCATGATCCTAAAAACAAATTGCTTACAACAAAGGGATGACAATATTACTGTATCCTACATACAGATGTGCGTGGCAGAGAAAACTAATAAGAAGATTACACTGAGTCAGAATTTCCAATTTTAAGAACAACTGACACTTTGGTGGGGTGGGGGATGTATACTGTGTGAAAACCACATCAAAAAAAGCCCCATCTGCAAATCTCCTGACTTTCATCATCCCCAATATGGAAGATAAAGAAAATGTGAAAACAATTTCTCTCTGTGCTCTAAGCTGAACATTTCAGTTCAAACTTTGCTTTTTCTTCACACTTCAGCTGCCTCAGACTACATCTCTTTAATACTCAGGAAGACAGTTCCCTGAATCAATAAGCAATGGTACATGAGACACAAAAATCTCTGTTTTTAAAGATATGCTGGTCCAGGAGAGAGGGGGGACCTAACAAACTACAAAAGAGACAGCTCAAGTTTGTGGCACAAAAACGCCCAAAAATAGAATAAACAAAAGCTGACAACTATTAGCATGTGATTCTCAAAGGTATTCAGGGTAAACTGAATTAAGGTCCCACAGAGATCCAGAACTGAGGCAATATTAAAGGCCATTCCAGAATATTAAAGGCCATTCTACACATTATGGGCCAGTAAACCCGTGTTTGTTCTTAAGCGCATACATGACCAAGAGCTGTAGCCAACACTGGCTCTCCAATGCATGATTCCAAATGCTATATGGATTTTCAGATATGTGTACAATTAAAAACATAAGCAGTCCCCGTTATATTAACCACATGTGAAATGATCAGAGCTACTGACAGATACAAAAAATGGTGAAAACGAAGGGGGGAAATCAAATGTCATTTCCCCACCACCATCTCTCTTTTGTTTTATAACCAGTAAGTAAGAATAGTTTTGTGCTCTGTGTACAACATACATGTAGAACGTAAAAATGGCCTCCTACCCTGCTCAAATATGGTTTAATGTTCCTACACAATTACAGGCTCCACATCAGAAAATCTTCTGAGGTCAATATTTACAAATTCTTCCAATGTCTTATCATGATCTTTATACATTTATACTCTTATTAATACCTATAGCACCCTTTAAACATTTATACAGTGGTACCTCGGGTTACATACACTTCAGGTTACAGACTCCGCTAACCCAGAAATAGTGCTTCAGGTTAAGAACTTTGCTTCAGGATGAGAACAGAAATCGTGCTCTGGCAGCGCGGCGGCAGCAGGAGGCCCCATTAGCTAAAGTGGTGCTTCAGGTTAAGAACAGTTTCAAGTTAAGTACAGACCTCCAGAAAGAATTAAGTACTTAACCCGAGGTACCACTGTATGTAGCACCTTTTATACATTTATACACAATGCCCTTTATGTTTACTTGCTTACTCTGATGTATCAGTCAAACAAAGACAGCTCTTAATATTTATTGCCTTTAAATAAACTATTTGTTTTTAAATATGAACTCGAATACATACAGCAGGCACGTCCAACAGGTAGATCGTGATCTACTGTTAGATCACTGGACATCTGTGGTAGATCACTGGCTCCCTCCAAAGAAGCTCAACAACTTTGGCTGCCCTAAAAAAAGCTCATTTTTTTTGCCCTGCACCCCCCAAAAATGGGGCTTTCCTTCACCCTACAAAAAGCTCAACAACAACTTTGATCTGAATGCCTAAAAAACAGGCCTTCCTTCTCCCCAAAAAATCTCAACAACTTTGACCTGAACCCCAAAAAGGGGGTAGATCACTGCCAGTTTTTAACTCTGTAAGTAGATCACGGTCTCTTGGGAGCTGGCCACCCCAGACACACAGTAACTATACTCATTGCCACCTATGACAACTTTAAATCTTGCCAAACGTTGCTTTTCTTTTTAGCAGATTGCTACTTCCTGTTTCCTGACTGTCTTTCTAAAACAATAAAAAGGACCTATGGCAGGTGCT
Source organism: Podarcis liolepis (assembly GCF_965112155.1). NCBI lineage: Eukaryota > Metazoa > Chordata > Lepidosauria > Squamata > Lacertidae > Podarcis > Podarcis liolepis. The sequence goes on from NC_139554.1 coordinate 72,614,803, forward strand.
TGTATTTACCCCAGCTGTTTTCTCTGTTGTACTAGACCCGTAACATAACAATAACCAGCCTCCCCCGACTTCCAGTGATATAAAGCAGCTGGTCAAACTAAGGCCATTAAGCATGAAGTGCACTGAACTATAACAGCACATAAACTGGCACCAAGCTGAGCAACATTCTGGGGCTCTCCAAATATTCATTTGGGCAATCATGTCCCAACAGTCATGCACAATATTCTGATTTTATTTCATTTCATTGACACAAACTTATCACTTCTGTAGCATAAACTGTGGCTGCTGTACAAAAATGACTCTCTTTCTTCAGATTTTAAGGGTAATAGTCTTCTCTTTCTACTGTTGATGCCGCCACCATTCTTCCATTGTTTTTCTGTGTCCATTTTCGACTGTAAGCCTTGGAGGGTAACTACTTACGCAGGGAGACTGAACAATAAATCAGGGGTGTTCAACTTCCAAGAGACTGCGATCTACTCCCACTCAACAAGAGTTGAGCTTTTCTTCTTTTTTAATCGCGTGATCACGTGATCAACCGGTTAAACAGGCCTGATATTAATCAACTGACTTTCTCTCAAAAAGTAGGCAAAGGGTTTTATTATTTCAGCAGTAGGAATCAAAATAAATCTCAAATTCACTTTCAGTTGTCAGTAACCATTAGCTTGAAAGAGAGAACACCTTCACAACATTTCCTCAATTTTCCACATGCCACTATTTGTGTGTGCCAGTGGAGCAGATATGATTATTCCTTCATTAGTCGTCACCATGGATCACTAATGATAGTACGGTCACATAACAAAGCATCCCAAACAAACTTGCCAATAATAGTACCATTTTTGCATGAGCTGTGCAATACAAGCCAATAATCAAGAAAGACAGTACTTGGTTGTGAAACAATACTTTTTATTATTAATTATTATTATTATTATTATTATTATTATTATTATTATTATTATTATTACTATTACTGTCATCTAGACTTCTTAGTCACTTGTTACCCAATGGTCTCCAAGTGACTTGCAACAAATTTAAAAACAAACATCAATAAATACCATTAAGAAATGCATATGCATCACCTACAATCCATACACGCAGACACCTCACAAAAAACCACAGGAGGTATGTATTAGGAGCATCTAATATAGACATTTTAAAACATAATATTTATCCTGCTGTAGAGTGGCTAATTCACTTAAACATGTCTTATATGAGAGGCTCATGTAAGAGCTTAATACATTTATGCTTCTATGTGTGGACCCATAGGATTTAGATAGCGGGCTGTATACAACTATGTTTTACTGAAAGTAGACCTACTGAAATTAATAGACCTAACTTAGTCATGTTCAATAATTTCAATGGTTCTACACTGAAAAAGTAATAGAGTTTAGTGCTCACATTACTCTGCAGATTACCCAGCACATCAGGGATGGAAAATATCTGTGGCCCTCAAGATACCGTTGGATTCCAACTCCCATCAGCTTCAGCCAGCATGGCACATGTTGGAGGATTATGGGAGTTGTAGTTAAGCAAAACCTGGAAAGCCACAGGTCCCCCATCCTTGCTTTACAGCAAGTTCAGGCTTCCTTGACATAAGCATATTTAATGGCTTAAATATAAGAAATGAATTTAACACTGCAGGATTTCTATAGACCACAAGCATGGCAAAATGTCTTAACATACAATCTGTGCTGCTACCTAACTTCACCCACTTCAATGCGACTCTAGCAAAAGCCCTACTAAAACCAATAGAAGCTGCTGGTGTGATCCCACCACATACAAAGATATCGCTATGATATGTAATGATAGACAGAAATTAGTGTTGCTTCACTGCATAGCTTCATAAATGTTCTCACAAATATATTTGCTGTTAATAAAGAAGGTGACAAAAATAACAATATTTATCTTGTGGTCAGTGTCTTTAGATGCAAGTAGGTATGTAACCATAGCTACATTCACTCCAAATCTGTGGTAAAAATGTTTCCTTTACTAGTTCTCTAAAGTTGTCTCCCTCCTCTTAAGACACCCATGTTATGCAAAAAATCTGGCAGTTTTGGAGAAAACATAACTACTCTTAGACAAAGCTGGACTTATTGTTGCAAGCACAGAAATGCAGTTAAAAGAAAGCCAGTTAAATATGCAGAACTGCAGAGGAAAAATTAGAATGCCTCCCATTTTGAACTCCACCTGGTCAGAATTTGTGTGCCCCTGTCCAAAAATAAAAATAAAAATATTCCAAGTAACTCATGGGGCTTTTTAATGGCTCAGCATAAGAGCTTCCCATAGATCAGGGATGTCCAACTTCCAAGGGACTCACACTAAAAAAAACACTGGCAATGACCTCGGCCAGAGTTGTTGAGCTTTTTTAGAGAGACAAAGTTGTTGAGATATTTTCTTTTTTTCCCTGGGGGTCAAAATATTGACCAGGGATATCAACCAGCAGGATGCCAAAATCTGAATGCCAAAATTGGTACCTACTTAAAAGATTAAAGATGATGTGAGCTACCCATACAACATGTATTATTGGGCAGCCATTCAAACAGAGTTAAATCAATCAATCAATACATGTGGGGAATGTAAAGGTTTAAAAGGAGAGGCTTCATGTTTCAAAGCCCTGCTGAACATTTGGATGCATGAGAGCTGAGCTGTGGGGGCAGTCTGCCACATAAACTTCCTCAAGTTCTCTTCGTCCTATAATGTAAGGGGTAGTCCACACAGCGTATTCTAGAAGCCATTGAATTACATCAACTTCCTTCAGCTGCAGGAGTATGACAAATCGCATGGGGTGAAGGGACCTAGAGTCCAAGAGCACTGTAAGGTACCACACTGGCTAACCTTGATATATGCCTCTACAGCAGAAATATTACTTACTCCTCCCATTGCAAGAAATTCCTCCCACTCTACAAAGAATGTGGCAATGGCTTGGATTCAGACTTAGGCATACTTAATCAATGAAATCAATTAAGCTAGTCAAGACTAAATTGCCTCACTGATTTCAATGAGTCTCTTATCATGACCAGGTCTGGTTCCAAATCAACATGTGTGCTTTTGTGTTAACCTACCTGACTTCTTCTGACAATACTCATGGCTTACCAGTGAATACCTTGACCCACAATACAATGTTTTCTATTCTTATTTAATAGAATAATTAATGTTCAGTGTTGTGTCCAAATATAAGGAAAAGGGAAAGAGAGGAATGGACCACAATATGAAAGAAGCTTCTTCATCCTGCTAAACAAAGATGGGAGTATCTGCTGCTATGTTATGGCAATGCTTTGCATAAGCTGCAGTATCTGTGAAGCACAACCCATATGATGCAGAAGAGGGTGGGTTTTTTCCCTGCACACACAGTACACGCACAAAAGAAGCAGTTTCCCTAGCAACCAAGCCGCAGTGAAATTTATCAGGACAGCTCCTCACCCTCTACATGTTATTGGATAACATCGTATGGATCAGCTGACACCTAGTGTCTGGTCTGAATGCCTGCTGCATGAAACCATTTCCTAGGAACACTGTAGCAGGCAATTAGAATATTTTCCTCTTTCAGGATGACATACACTAATAATCATTAACACTCTCTCTCACCCACACACCCACACACCACTGCCATCCATTTCTAAAAGCAACAAATACCATTCCTTCATTTTCACTTCTAGTCGGGTAACATTTCTTTAAAAATAGGTTGAAAATGAAAGAAAGATAATGAAACTATAACAAACATTCTAGAAGAAACAGATGCTACGTCAACATATGCTGAAGTACTTTACAGCCATGTTTGTTTTGAAAAAATGGTACTATCCTGGGGCTGGCATTCAGCAGTCATCCCTGCTAGCACAGCATCCCCTGCACAGAGTTCTGTTGATGGAAGGAGGGGCTGGATTTTGCCTGCACCCCCTTGTGCTCTCTGCAAATCCAGTGTAGGAGGTGATGCCGAGTTCTGCAAGCGAGGAAAGGGGGAATTGGCAAGAGCCACTTTCCATCCTCTCCACCAGTGAGATACCTCCATTGGATCAAAAGCTTCCATGTTTCTGACTTCGGCCATTGGTGCCAACATGTTGGGAGGAGGAGGTGTCATAGACAGAGTGATGCTAGGGTGAGGGAGCTGAGTGTACTCGGAGTTGTGCCTCAGAACAGGCTTGTTGGAGGCACCACTCCTTTTGTAGGGACACAGGTGGCACTGTGGTCTAAACCACTGAGCCTCTTGGGCTTGCTGATCAGAAGGTCGGCAGTTCAAATCCCCGTGATGGGGTGAGTTTCCATTGCTCTGCCAGCCTAGCAGTTCAGAAGCATGCCAGTGCAAGTAGATAAATAGGTACCAGTGCGGCGGGAAAGTAAACGGAGTTTCCTTACACTCTGGTTTCCGTCACGGTGTTTCGTTGCACCAGATGCAGTTTAATCATGCTGGCCACATGACCTGGAATCAGTGCCGGATTTACATATAAGCTAAACAAATTATAGCTTAGGGCCCCACTCTCTTGGGGGACCCCAAAAAATTAAAGGGGGGGACTGGATGTACATTTCCAAAATGTAAGATAAAAAACAAATAAAATAAAACCTACATACAGCAACAGTGTTTTGTGTTGTGTAGGCTCCTGTGATGTAAGTAATGGGCCCCACCTGCTAGCCAGCACCCTAAAATATCCCATATACAGGGCCCCATTACCTTCAGTAGCTTAGGGCTTCATCAAACCTAAATCCGGCCCTGCCTGGAATGCTGTCTGTGGACAAACGCCAGCTCCCTTGGCCTGAAAGCGAGATGAGAGCCACAACTCCATAGCCACCTTTGACTGGACTTAACTGTCCAGGGGTCCTTTACCTTTTACCCTTCTGAAGACTTCAGCTGCATGCATTAATGTCACGGTCTGGTTCACCAGTGATTGAAGTCCTGGCAGGGGACGTCAGGACCAGGGGCAAGATGGTGGGGTGGGAGCAGGAACGGGGGTCCAGAAGCCAGGATTCAGGAAGCCGAGGGTCCGAGGGTCAGGAAGCAAGAGTCACAAAGTCAGGGGTCCGAGGATCAAGAAGCAAGGGAGTCAAGGGTCTAAGGATCAAGAAGCAGGGAGTCAAGAAGCCAAGGATCAGGAAGCAAGAAGCCAAACACAGCAAGGCAGGAAGTGTGTTACTGTGGCAAAGAGCTGAAGGGAAATGCTGACCTTATAACCCTTCCTGGCTCTTGCCACCAGGTGCTGCGAGTTACCAATCGGCCTCACCTGTGAGGTCGTGCCTTGCCTCTTCAGAACAAACTTAGGAAGGCCCCAGTCCTGCAAAGTCCTATTGGTCACAGGGCCTGGCTCCTGCACACACACCTGACAATTAACACAATGGAGGAGGGAATACTAGACACAAGTGGGGGGAGGGAGGCAGGGGCTGAGGACAGAGCTGGAAGCTCACCTCAAACCAGGTTTGCTGGAGGCACTGCGACTACTCCTCCGTCCCTTTCCTTCATGATAGTTCCTCAGCACAGGCTCCATGGAAAAGGGGCAGCAATGGCAGAGCCTGGGGGCCTCTCATGCCATTTCCACACTGTGAGAGCAGCTGCCTCATGCTGCTGGTGTGGCGCTAGTGAGCAAGTGCCTCACAGAAAGAGTAGAGAGCACCATCATTTATGACATGGTGCCCCCTACTCTACTGTGCCCCCAGAGAAAGTATGAGAAAATGGTTAAGCGACTTGCCTGAACCCTAGCAATTGCATTTGTTTCATAGAATCATAAAATTGTAGAGTTGGAAGGGGCACCATGGATCATCTAGTATGACCCTCTGCAATGTAGGAATCACAACAAAAGCAGACCTGGATTCAGTTCCCTGTTACTGTAACATGGCATAAGTCACTTATATAAATCTATATTTAGCTACTTCAGAACAGGAGACTTGACGGTAGTTTTTGAATCCAAACAAAAATAGCTATTGTGCCTATTTTGTGCTGAAAAGTATATTCAGAATATATGTGTGTGTCAAGGCAGAAATAGCAAGAAAAAGCTGATTACTTACAAACACTTCCTTTCCCTATAACCAGTACTTGAGCAAGACAAGTAGAGAAACAGATGGGAAGTACATTTACTTTCATCTATTTAATCCCGCCATGGCCATGCCATTTCATATCTGGCTTCTGTGCTTCCAGTAGTTCAAGCCGTGAGACCACTGTGACCCCAATCTGTACTGAAGAATGCAGTATGCTGGGAAGGGACAGGAAATTTGGTGGGGGGGGGGTTCCAATACATTGAAAATTAATGCTGAAGAGCATGAAATAAGCATTTCTTTCCAGGAAGAGAGAATGGCACAACTTAATGGAAAGAAGCTAAGCACTGACACAGCACATCAGAACAGAAAACTGCTAAAGCTTTCAACTTCAATGCAAAATAGCTATCACAACCCCCCGCCAAATATATTTTCTTTAATTTGCTTCGGTTAAGGAAAAAGTAATAGCCTCCCCAGTTTTCCTTTACTTTTTTTAAAAAGGACTGTGAACAATAGTTTTAGATTTGAAATTCAGTAGAGCTATCATAGCCTTTTTTACAAATGGAATCATTTTTAAAAGAAAAAAAGGTTTAAAAGTATACAATTACAAATCTGATTTCTCATTACAGAGAGAACAGCTATATATTGTGATAATATACTGGAATGATAAATCAGTCCAAATGCCACAACATTTGTATTCTACCGGTCTTAGACCTTCAGAGGTCAAGAGTTCTCTAGACAACAAGGATTGTGTCACAGAGGGCTACAATGGGAAGGAAGAATCATCTAAAACCGGACAGAAAAACCTTGAATGTGGGGGTATAAAAAGTGTCAAAAAAATTCTTAAAGTGTTCTTCCTCTCTTGTGTATCCTGTTGCCTGCCTCTGGAAATGTATTCAACTGATTATTGTCTACTGAATCCATACAGAAGGATACAAGTTGCATTCTCTGCATAATTCACATTTTCCTAGATGGACATCTGGATTAAGCTTTTCATGATATATTCATGTAGCAATTGGAGATAAGCAAAGTAATCCAAACCACCAAACCACTATGCTGAAGGGAGTCTGGGTGGAATGGAGGTCTCTCTTCATGCAGTCAAGGAAGATCTACATGTCTGAAATTTGTTGGGGTTCATCTCTTCCTGAGGGGCTACCATGTTTCCAAATTTCATGCAACTCCATATAAAAATATGGCCATTTTGGTTTCCCAATGCAAGTCAATGGGAGGACCAAAATTTCAGATGTCCTGAGGTCCAAATTGATCCAATCCAAATCAGGGCTTGAATCACTGAATCAGATCCAAACCAAAGCAGAGATGGTGGTGGTTGCACAACCCTAATTACCAGTATAAAATATTCTTCTTTTCAAAGTATTAATGGGCTTCATTAATTTTGGTGTTCATGGTTCTACATGCAAATTTTTCATTGGTAAACAAATTCATATGCTCAACAGACATGACTACAATCACTGGCACTAAAACCGAGCTACATAATGATCTACGAGATGTATGTTTTGGTCTGCTCTTGGCAGCTTTCTCCTTCTATACTTTGTAAGACAGTGCCATACTGTGGACATTCCCATTTCTTTGCTGTTTTGCTCTGCAGTCTCTGCAGGTACAGTAGGCATGTTTTCTGACCCAGTTTCCTCACCAATCTCTACTTAGCTGTACACTGTTAGTGACGCTCCTGGCATGCCAACCAGATACTGCAGCCTGCAGTGCAGTTTGTTACAGCACGTTCACAGTTCCTACTTAAAAAACAACAACAGTGGAAAAGTACCGTTATCAACTAAGCCTAATTAAACTGAAGCCACTTTCATATATGTGCCTGGCACACTTACATATGCTAATTTGTGAATGCTTGTGCATCCTCAACAAGCAGAAAAAATACATTTTTTAGCTGTGTGTGAGAGAGAGAGAGAGAGAAAGGGTGGGAGGGAGAGAATTCCAATTTTCTCTTATGGTCATGGTTTGGGAAAGAAAGCTCACAAAACTATTAGCTTAAGCATGTCTTTTTATCAGTTACGGAACTCACTACAAGAGAGACCTCGCTCAATTTGTCTTACTTTCATTTATCCAACACTACAAACAAGCAGTTTGTAAAATCAGGTACAATAATACAGTGGAAGCACAAACACATGTACAGTCAAACCTCAGTTGTCGAACGTAATCCGTTCCTGAAGTCTGTTCAACTTCCAAAACATTCAACAGCCACAAACTCAAAATGGAAGCCGCGTAGCACGTTTGGCTTCTGAAAATCATTCAAAAACTGGAGCAGTTACTTCCGGGTTTCCGACGCTCGGGAACCAAAACGTTCCAAAATGGAGGCATTCAGGAACCGAGGTATGACTATAATACGCACACATAATTGAGGGCACAGCTTTGTCCAGCAGATTTGGGCTAATGTCCAACTCATGAGGCTATTCTGACACTTAGTCCTCAGCATGCTATGCTAAAATATAGTAACTACTGGACATTAGCTATTCAAAAGTTGTCAGCTGCCATGCTGAGAATATATCATCTTGAATCCGGGCCAAACAGACACAATCTTTGGAGGATCAAGACATCATGAATACTTAAAATTAAGATTTGTTTGAACAACACTTGATATAAAACAGTAGTGGATGGTGTGATGGGCCACTGATCCTCACGTGACTTTTGGTCAGTCATGTTGCTGCTGCTTACCAAGAGGTAGAGCAGCAAGGAATCTGGTGGTAAATATATGTTTTGGAAGAGGATATATTTCAGTAAGCCCATTACAAGATTTGCTTCCCGATAACCCAGTCCCATGGATCCTCATGGAACATGCCTCTTACGATGACAGCCTCAACTGCATCAGGGGCTACTGGGAGATTAAGTTCCTTTCTCACCTTTTATTCTGGTCAGGCTGGAGACAGCAAATGAACTGGTCGCTGCGGAAGTGCAACACAAGGCAACTTCTCTCTTTTCCTTTCTCTGCTCCCAGCTCCATTATTCTCTAAAAACACACACCTTGGCAATTTCTGGGTAAACCTAGAAAGGGGGGTGTTCAAAATTTTCAGGATCACACCCTCAGATTATTGCTTGGAAGAAATGGGTAGGAGAAACAGTATCTGTCATAGACAAATTTGAGGGAGAAGTTTTACATGAATGTATTCATTTTCATGAGCATCATAGAGCCTGCTTCCTACTAGTTTGGAAGGGGTAAAATCTTCTTTGGGTTAAATAAGGAGTGTGGGCACAGGGAAAGTAGTTGAAGTGCAACCTTCAGGTCATGCAGAAGGAGAACCCATGTGAAAATTTGGCTGTTTCTTCTTATGATAGTTGATAGTGGAATTTTACAAAAAGTAGTATTAGAAATTGGTGCGACCAACACTTCACGGAAGACAGGTTCCATGGAAGCAGTTGCTGTTGGAGAGGCAGAATACCCCATCTCTCCTAGCCCTCAAGAGTCTAGAAATTTATTTTCAAGCTAAACAGCCTTTGTGAGCTTATTTAAAAGGTTAATATAAAATAAATTTTTCAGAGAAGACTCCACACAGTAAAACAGGATAATAAAACTGCATATCCATAAGAATGTCAAACACATTTACATTTATAGTAGAAACACAAACAGTAAGTGAATCATTATTATTATGTACAACTATCAGACACTGATCTGACCCAACAGTGAACCTCATCTTCAGAGGGAAAAGATAACAAAGTCCAGCATGCCTTATGCCTGAACAAATGATACATTTCACATGCTGCAGATCTTTGTTTAAAATAAGATGTGGTGTTTTTCAACATGTTGGGCAAAATAAATTTTCTCTTCTGCAAGAGCTCTTCCATAAAGAATAGTTCCGACTCTTATGACTCACTGAGTTTTAGAGTTTCCACTCAAAGTTAAAGCCGAATGTGTGAACAACATATATTCTATCACAGTCCTTTTAACTTCAGGTAACAGACTAAATAAATTATGCTCAGGAATTGAAATTATCTCAAATGGTAAGAATCATTTCCCTAAGTTACTCAAACATCCCCTAACTGCATCCTTTAAAAAGCTGTAGAAAAAAGTCATCAGAATGTCACCATGGATACACATTTCTCTAATGCAGGCATCCTCAAACTCGGCCCTCCAGCTGTTTTGGGACTACAACTCCCATCATCCCAAGGTAACAGGACCAGTGGTCAGGGATGATAGGAATTGTAATCCCAAAACAGCTGGAGGGCCAAGTTTGGGGGTGCCTACTCTAATGTGCGATTGATCAGATGTGAATCCAAGGTATGCATGTAGACAAAGCTTCAGATGAAACTCATCTGTTGTTCTCAGGGTCTCACATCGGAGTAGACACACATTCCAAACATGGGCCTGAAGCTATTTTCCAGTTGCCTCCCAGGATGCTTCCAATGACCAGAACACTAATAATAATGTGATGTTACCTAAGGCCTGTATTTTCACTTACCAAACTGTCTACAGTGGAACCTCTGGTTAAGAACTTAATTCGTTCCGGAGGTCCATTCTTAACCTGAAACTGTTCTTAACCTGAGGTACCACTTTAGCTAATGGGGCCTCCCGCTGCCACTTACCTCAGGTTAAGAACTTTGCTTCAGGATGAGAATTTCTGTTCTCATCCTGAAGCAAAGTTCTTAACCTGAGGTACTATTTCTGGGTTAGCAGAGTCTGTAACCTGAAGCGTCTGTAACCTGAAGCGTTTGTAACCCAAGGTACCACTGCAATTTTATCTAGCCGTCTTGGGAAGGGCCATAGTTTAGTGGGAAAGCATCTTCTTTGCATGCTGAAGGTTCCAGGTTCAATCCCTGATGTTTCCAGGTCAGCCTGGGTATACCTAGCTAGAAAGAGTAACATTCTGACTCTATATAAGGAACTGGGGTTTTTATACTTTTGCTCCTGGAGAGCTTTAAAATCTGTCTGTGAGAACAAATAGTTACATTAGAAGTGCCCCCATTATTTTTGATGCAAGCACTTTCTAATTAGGATGACTGTCAGTGGCTAGAGTTAAACCTCTATGTGTCTTAAAGGTAAAGGGACCCCTGACCATTAGGTCCAGTCGTGACCAACTCTGGGGTTGCGGCACTCATCTCGCTTGATTGGCCGAGGGAGCCGGCGTACAGCTTCCAGGTCATGTGACCAGCATGACTATGCTGCTTCTGGTGATCCAGAGCAGCGCACGGAAACGCCGTTTACCTTCCTGCCGGAGCAGTACCTATTTATCTACTTGCACTTTGAGGTGCTTTCAAACTGCTAGGTTGGCAGGAGCAGGGACCAAGCAACGGGAGCTCACCCCGTTACGGGGATTCGAACCTCTGACCTTCTGATCAGCAAGTCCTTGGGTCTGTGGTTTAACCCACAGCACCACCCGCATCCCTATGTGTTTTACAGCCCCATAAAAGCCAGCACATTCATTATGGTATAAGCTTCTGTAGGCTTAAGACCACTTCATCAGCATTTTGATGAAATGGACTCCACACAAGTGTGACTTCCCAGCACTCTTTTCCCCAAACTTACCAAAAGGTAAAATGCAGTAAGAGAAGGGCTCTAGAAGTAGTAAGGCCTCCGTTAGGCAATGCCACAAACCCACACGGCCGTGGTCGGGGCTACCAGGAACCACTGAGAAATGTGGTTGCATCCCTAGAAGATGCCACGAGTATGCATTTCAAATGGTTCTCCATTCCCTTACAGCAGAACATGCTCAGCGTACATCAAGGGGCCAACAAAGACCTTACATTGCACCTCAATCCTCCCTTCACTTCCATGTCCAGGAATACAGGGAAAGAGTGATGAAGAGATGCACTGAGGCACTACAGCTGCAGCACTACCCACAGCATACCCAATTCATACCCTGGATTACATTTCCAAACATCTTGAGGAATTCGACAATGTGATCCAATTCCCCCAAATGATTTCTAGTACACGTGGGAAGGAATCCACTCGGCAGATGGTGTCACCTCCTCAGGCAAAGTGGACAGCAATTGTGGAAATACAGCAAATGGCCAATTCTGAGCCATCTGGCATGACTAAAATAAAGGCAGTGCCAAGAAAGTGGCCTGATAAACAAAAGAAAGGTCTTTTGCTGAGAAACAGCACTTCTGCCATCTGAATAAAATAGACACACCAACAATAACTTCAGTAAGTGAAAGCCTTGCCTGATAAGGAAAAAAAATGCAGCTCTTGTGAGAATGATTGAATTAGCGTCTTATAAAGCGATGCAAGTAAATCAACGTAATAAATTCATGGAGAAATTGTATTTTTCTTGATGTATTGGAATAGTAAATATAACACTGAAGTACAACCATGTGCTGTTTTCAGTTTATTGCAAGTTTGCTTTGTTATTTGGAATTTTGTACTTTTGAAATACTGTAAAGTTTTAGAACTACTTTTAAAAATTCAACTGTTTTTCGGTTGTACAGAATTCGGACAAGATTGTCCCGTAGTACGTTCATGGCATCCTGCTCTCAACACTTGCATTTTCAGAGATCACACAAGAAAATGTGCCCACCATTTATTTTAACTCTCAGGCTATATTAAGCCAATAACAATGCTGTTTTGTCTGCTGTTATAAATGGATGGGTGGTTGTTAAATGTGTTATTTTAACTACAGTGGTATCTCGGGTTAAGAACTTAATTCGTTCCGGAGGTCCGTTCTTAACCTGAAACTGTTCTTAACCTGAAGCAGCACTTTAGCTAATGGGGCCTCCCGCTGCCGCAGCACCGCCAGACCACAATTTCTGTTTTCATCATGAAGCAAAGTCCTTAACCCAAGGTACTATTCCTGGGTTAGCGGAGTCTGTAACCTGAAGCGTATGTAACCCAAGTTACCACTGTATGTGGTTTCAATGTGCTTTTAATTTTAGCTACTTTGGGGGGCGCAGCTGGGGTTGAAAGGCAGCAGAAAAAAATGAAAAGATAAATCAATATTTGAAAGCTACAGCTGATACAGAATGCAACAGCTTTCCTTGATCATGAGGGCTGGACAGCAACAGCATATTATACTAGTCGTCCCACCTGGCACCCTGCAATCTTTAAGGCACAGCAGACAGTGTTAGTTTTGACTTTCAACACCTAAAAAAAGCTTTGATGCTAACATGTATTATTCCCTTTATTTCATGATGATCTCCAAGTTCAACCTGAATTCCCTCCTGACCAGCTTTATTTACATTCCACAACTTGTTATGTTGGCAACTCTATGTGCAAAGCACATCCGCATTCTTCTGTTGGCACCTTGCTTATCAACTGTAGAACTTGTACCATCTCTCTGTAGTGTTTATGGAATCTTAAATGTTTTTTTTAAACAAAAATGATTTTAAAAGAAGATCCAAGTGGCTCTGTGTTAAAACGAGTCACACTAGAGAAATGGATAGTAAAGAGTGTTCAAAAGTAGGAGCATGATGTGCTCAAAAATCTTCATATTAATTCTTTTTTCTCCATTTTCTTTCTAGTGTCACTGAGTTAGCAACGTGCAAGTTGGAAAAGTACAGCCACCTTGCAAACACCAGTTCCGCAATTTCAATGAACAACATGTTGTTAACATTGCTTTGACATACATATAACCACATTCTGATCATCACTACTGAACTGCAGGGCATGAATTTTAAGCAATCAACCATATTGGGGAAAGGGGCTAAATCCGTTCATTTTAGTTGATCGTGTTGGTAGAAAAGAATATTTGCTAAATACTCATTTCTTTATCTCTCAGGAACAAAGCGTGATTGGAAGAGGGGATCTATGTTGTTTTTGAGGATGAAAAAAAGAGGGGTATGGATTTCATTTCATCTATTTTTAGTGCAAGCTGAACTAGTGCATCAGAACTAAATGAAATGAAAAATTACCTTTGGATTTAAAGATGCCGTATGTCAAAACTATTATTAGTATTATTATTTATTTTAAAAACCCATCTTAGAGATATTTTTTTATGCTCCAATGATTCTTAAATACAGCTACAGATTGGCTTGCTGAGATAGGATCAATAATAATATAACTTCCCCAAATCCTGATAGACACTTCCAAGGAACACATTAATGACACCGCTCCTCCAAAGGCAGACATGTTATCTTTAAATAGTTTCCCTCATTTATCACTTTTACCTTTTTTTGCCTGATGCAAAACCAGAATGTTAGCAAATACCTGTTGATGGTGATGCTTGTTTATTGTTGTTCTTTCAGTTGATTATCCACCCTTCACCATACGATCCCAGAGCAGGTTACAACAATTTAAAACAAAGTACTGTCAGAAGAATAGGGTGGGTCCATGTATATATACCTTAATAGCCCACCCACTGTTGATCAACAGAACATTGTAAGGTCATAGGACAATATCAATTGCTTCTTAACTATGTTCTGTCAAAGACTGCAGGGCTTCAAGCAGGAGACCTCATTGTCAGAGACTTGTCCCCATACCACTTGTTCTATTCAAATATTGACAGCAAATAAAAATGTGATCACTTTTAGATGAACTTAACTGAAGGCTGATGATTTTTATTCACACACGAAGGACCGGGTCTCACCCAGAACATTGCCACTAATTTTGATAAATATATTGCCAACCTAGGCCCCCATTAAGATCTGCATTGTATGATTAATTAATTCAAAATTTCATCCATGGGTTGTATGAGTGGAGTTCCACTCACATAACTGGACAGTTGTTTCTACTCTTCCCTCTTTATGTCCCCATAATCTGCTACAGTGGGCCCCCAAACCAGCTGGAGCTAATTTTGAGGGCACATGGGAGGCTGGAGAGAACAGGAGAGGAAGAGGAGGCACTGATACGGACACAAGAATTTGTTACAAGAGTGAAGCTGCAGCACTGGATACAACCCCATGGACCAGCCTCTCCCAGTCAGATATTGTTGCAGATAAAGGTACTCTCTCCTTTTTATCCTCCTCTCTTCTCCAGGGACCTGTGAGTATTATTAGCTTGCTTTTATCTTGCCACATCCACTTTTAGATACCAATACTGTGTTTTTTCTAAGTGGTTTTTGTTAGTGCACTTTGAACCTAAAATATCATTCCAGAACAGTTCATTCACAAACATGCACACCAAAACCCCTGTTCAGTCATGTCATTCCTTTGTGAAAATGAATGGAGGCAAAATAGACCGTATTTTTCCGTCTATAAGACACCCCCATGTATAAGATGCCCCCTATTTGGGGGGACTCAGATTTAAGTAAATGGGGGGAGATATATCTGTGTATAAGACACCCCCTAATTTTTGACATTATTTATTAGGGGGGAAACCTAGTCTTATACACAGAAAAATACAGTACTTCTCTGAGAGTAACCACATATCAGGATTTCATCAGTGAAAATAAAATGATCTCTGATTACTGGCACACTTTGGAAGGAAGTTAGAGTTTATCTTCAGTTTGCCAGATCAGGGCCAGCCCACACGAGGCATGGTGAGGCAACCGCCTCAGGCAGCAGGATCCACTGAAGCAGCATATCCTGATGTTGATCTTTCTTCTATCCTTGTTCCTGATGTAGATCTTCCCTCACCCCTTCCCTTCCGGAGAGGCAAGATGCCATTTTGAGGTGCGCCTTAGGTGCCAAAATGTATTGGGCTAGCCCTGGGCCAGATAGTTACTACATGAGAAGGCTTCTGCTGTGCCCAAGTCTCAGGGTATACTTTACTGTACAGTCAAACACTCAAGCACTTAAAGAGAGATAAAATGGACACTTTCCAATATGAGAGCAAACCTTTTTTTCCATTTTGTTCAGAAGTGATAACAAACTTCAGACACACAAAAAGGGAGGAAATTAGGAGCTTCCTATCTTGCCTTGCTAGTGCATCCAAACACAGTAAACTATGGATTGGCCAAACCACTGTTTGCCCACCAAACCAGAATTCAATCTATGGCTCAAGCTAACCGGGGTTTGCTATGTTGTAAAACAGCAATACAATTCAGGTCATTTCATTCATCTCATTACTATTCCAAGTATAATGTACTCACAGAAGCTAAGGGTTAAAACAGATATGAACAGACCACTCTGTCCATTAAGACATCCATCACAATCACTTAACACTAAACAAGGACACCTTTTGGTACATAACTGCTTTGCTCCAAGACTGAACCAGCAAGTAGCTCTGTCCTCAACTCTGCCCAACAGTGAACGTATTTCAGTCATGTGTCATTTCAGAACCCCCATTAAAGTGCTATCATCTGGCTTTATTCTAGCAGCTAAATTAAGAGTGATGTTCAGCTTTTGATATGTTATACATATTCCAGGGAGGCAGGTATCAATTAGAAGTTTCATATTTTTAGCTTTTTACATCTCATGGACATTTGGGATAGCATTGGCTAAATACTTAAATACACAGAGCTTAATTTCCTAGGAAGTTCTTCTATTCTATTCCTGGTGGATTGTTCCCATAAATTTTACACTGTGCAGCTGGAAAACAAAATAGTTTTTAGTGTTATGCTTTTCCTTCAAAATGGGCAATGGTGGAAACTGTACACTGTCCTAATTTTCAGGTACAGCAGTGTTCTAAAGCACTGCTTCTTTTGGCTGACTGTTTAAATAATTCACTCTTCTTAAAAGCACCTTCACAGACCTCACCCAAAAGAGAAGCATTCTGAAGGGCTTAGGGAACACAACAGTGTGAGATAATGCAAAGATTTGTACTCAATATATTCTGGGATCTTGTTTTCAAGGAAAAAGGAAAACATCACAATTCAGCCTATTGATCCTATACCACAGATCACACTCTTTGTCTCGTTCTTGACTTCTTACAGCACCTGTTAAATAAAGATTTAGCTATTTCTCTAGTTAGTGCTACATATTCAATATTCAACACTGGATGCAACCATAGCTGCTTGGCATTTGCAAGGATCAGCAGCAGAGCACAGGCTTTGCATGTAAATGGTCTCAGGCGCAGTCTCTCCTATCTTCAGGTAGACCTGGAAAAAACTCCTGTCCTGAATCTCTGGAGAGGCTCTGCTAGTTAGTATGGACAGCACCAAGATAGATGGACCATGTATTGATATAAGGCACTTTCCTACAAGTTGGGTACGAAAGTTCCAAAAGTTCACCCCACAAATTCACCTATCCAAAAGAAAGTCTAAAACTGAAGATTTTCATACTATGTGGTATCCTTTTGTCTGTTTTATTATGAATTAACCTCATATTATGCAAAATACCTTCTCTGATATTATTTCAACTTTTACGGTTTTCAGCAACTTGTATATAAGTAATATGCAGCTTTTGGTGTTCTACAATTACTTTTATTTTTTGTATGTGAACTCTCACTTTCACTGATTATAAAACATAGTTTTAGGGACATGGATTTTATACTGAAGATTTTTCTGTACCAATCTTTTAAGTTACTCTTTACGGTGCTACCTCTGGATGTGAACGGGATCCGTTCCGGAGCCCTGTTCGCATCCTGAAGCGAACGCAACCCATGTCTGCGTGTGTGCAGGTCACGATTTGCTGCTTCCACACATGCACGTGACGTCATTTTCAGCATCTGCGCATGCGCGAGCGGCGAAACCCGGAAGTAACACATTCCGTTACTTCCAGGTGGCCACGGAGCACAACCCGAAAACACTCAACCCGAAGCTACTTCAACCTGAGGTATGACTGTATAGGTATATATCGGTTTCCTCCAAGCTTATTCTAAAACCATTAAAATTAGTATTAAAAGTACAGTTAGGTTTAACCACTGTCATAATGAGAAATAGCTATTGAAATGTTTATCAGTATCTCAGACAGAAAACCAAGACATTACTGGAGCGATTTGAATAAGTTGGTTAGACATCAGATAGGTATCCTCTCAAGACGGCAACTTCACACAAAGGCCTATGAACATGAGAGACCCACCCTGCAGATGCTCATACTTCTAACTGCTTCTGGTGACCTCAGCAAGCCAATGAGCCAACTGAATTCAGAGTGTGAACCTGGACATTTCTCTCCTCCCCAGCCTTGAATGTTTGTGCTGGCATGGAGAGCCACTGCACATGAGCAACTTGCTGTGTGAGAGGAGGACAGAGACTGGTTCTTAAGAGGTCTGACACTAGTCAGATTTTTCCTTCCCCCCCCCCCTTGTGTTCTGTGGAAGATCAGAACTAGTTTCTATCTGGCTTTTCCCCAAACCAGTGTAAGGACTCTGGAGCAAGCGGCTCACAGCTTATATTATTCAATCTACCTTGCTTTACATTTTCCTACATCTCCCACCAAACTTAAAACAACTTGTAAGGTTACTAATGAGAGACTGAATGTAATGGTGGAAGTTACTTGTTGTTAACGTTATCTTACTTAACATAACAGAAAGCACACCCTTTTTATGTAAAAGTCTAAACCGCAAACGTTAAAGAAAATTTCAAAAAACTTGGGGAATGTTTTTAAATAAAGTGACTTTGTTCTAATTATTTTCAGTATGGCTTTCTAAGCATGGAATCAGTGTGAGTTAATAGCCTATTTCCTCACTGGCTCGCAGCCAATCTGCCTCCACACTGACACTGTACACAAACCAAAAGTCACCTCCAAAGATAAAGCACTTGTTCGGTCTGAGTACAAGCTTAAACCAGAATTGAGGAGAACTGAGACACAAATAAACAGAAAAGGCCATGCTTTTTTAGGTCCAAACTAGATATGAGGCAGCAAGCACATCTGTATATAGTCACAGAGTCATAGACAGGCTGGGACAAATGGGCCTGTAAATTAAGGATGGAGAATCTGTGCCCCTTCAGAAGTTGTTGGACTCTAATTTCCATCAGCCAGCATGGCCAGTGGTCTGAGATTATGGGATCTGTAGTCCGACAACTGGAGGGCCACATGTTCTCTGTCCCTACTATAAGTGACAGAGATTAAAGAGGAAGGTTCCAGAAAAAAGCACAATAGTGTACAAAAACAAGGGGGGGCAGTAATGATTCTGCACCTAAATCACCTCACACCTAAAGATCTATCTTTACAATGCAAAATTTGCCATGTGATTATTCTCCTTTTACACTGAGTTTATTAAAAACAGAACAGGACCCTAGTCTCTGAAACATAAACATGATAAGCAGCAGGGATGGCCAGCTTCTGTAACCTTAAGGTTATCAGCTCTCTTATTTCTTACCACCTGAAAAAGTTTTTACCCCTTCCCTAATAGGTAAAATCGCAAAATTTTGTCTAAATTTTTCATAGGGCCATCACAGATCAAATAATTCAGAGGCTACTCTAGCCAAGAAGCCACCAGTTGGCCAATCCAATGGATAATGATGCTGTGTTGTAAATTGCTCTTTTTTCCCCTTTCTTCTCTTCAGTTTGCTGATATTAAGGCAAGGGAAAAGATCATCATCTTCCTCCTGCTATTTTCATCAGCTGTTTTTTAAACAAAATTAACTTTTCAGGGCACCAGGAAAGAGCAGACAATTAAAAATGCACTTATTGCATTATCTATTTCCTTAAGACCTACGGTTTTGGTAATCAGCTTAGTGATACATCTAATGTACTGAAGACTTGCTCTCGGCAGCTGAATAGCAAATCTAGCTTCAAAGGCTTATTATATTCCCTGAAAGCCTTTGTAGTCCACATTTTTACAGCAAAATGTGTTAAACCCATGATACCCATATTCCCCCAAAATATATGCATAAATCTATATACATTCAACAGCCTAGATTTGGATAAAAGTTGCTATTAATATTGTATTGATTTCATTTATTTATTAAATTTGTATACCACCCTTCATCCAAATATGTCAGGAAGGTTCACAGTATAAAAATACAAAATAAAAAATGCATAATAAAAACAAGAGAAAAAACAAAACAAGCCCATAATCCCATTGTTGTTGTTGTTGTTGTTGTTGTTGTTGTTGTTGTTGTTGTTGTTATATTATAGATTATTGTAGATTATTAGTATTATTGACCTAATAGGCTAGGACGATAGGCAAGGCCTCATGCAAGTTCATCCTATCAGCTTCATTTTTGGGTGGGGATTTGAACATGTGTCTCCTTGATCCTTTTTTTAAAAAAAAAAAATGGAACGCTTCACGAATTTGCGTGTCATCCTTGTGCAGGGGCCATGCTAATCTTCTCTGTATCGTTCCAATTTTAGTATATGTGCTGCCGAAGCGAGCACTGTGTCTCCTTGATTCTAGTCCAGTGCTCTAACCACACTGGCTGTTCAGAATTCAAGATCTGACGCTTATTCAGGTTTCATATTATTGTTTATTTTATCTGCCTCACCAAACACAGCCGTTTACAGTGGAATATAGTTCAATGTAACAGAACACTTCTCCACTTTGTTACTATATGTGCATTTTCTCCTTATATGTTTAGAATTCCGGTAATAATATTAGAGCTCAAGGTTGGAAGCAATCATATGTATAAAGAGAAAATATGTGTTACTTCGGCACAGTGACAGCTCTTCAATGATTTCCAAAGTGTGCCTGTGCTAATCAACTTGGAATAAATTGATAAGTTGAATAAGTACACTTTGCACTTTCATGGGACCCTGAAGCCAGACACTGAGGTTCCCCAGACGATACCACAGAGGAATGGCACATGGCGAGGCAGTGACAGCACTGCACCAGCCAAGGCTCCAGCTGACCACCAACCTCATTTCCCAGAATGCCTCTGGGCTCAGAGAAGAAGATGGCAGGCAGCTGGCAGCAGTTGCACTAGTTAGCAGTCTATTTAGAGTCCACCTTAAAGTACATATTTTAACCTTTTAAAGCCACCAACTGCTTCGGTCCAAGTTATTTGAAGGGCACCTTCCCCCATATCAGCAGCTCTGTACATTATGCTCATCAGTTGAGGCCTTCTGCCCATCAGAATAATCAGGTTGGGCAGAAGTGTGTGTGTGTTTTCTCCCCTGTAGTGATTTTATCCTTCTGAAATGTGCTGCTGATGGAGGCAAGTCATCCTCATTCCCTACAGTCATTTAGGGGAGTCCTTATAACCCATCTGTTCTCACTGCCTTTTCCTTGAAGGTATGTTTTGCTTTATTGCATTGCTGATTGTGTTTAGCTTGCAGCTGGCTGTTTTTAATGCAAGTGGCTTTCATTATGCATATTTATTTTTATTATATTACACTTTTATCTTGTAACTTGAAAGTGCGTCTACCCTTAAAGGCAGCTTTCAAATATTTAAAATAAGATAACCAGAACTATTCCAGGACAGGCAACTTAACACTAATGTGGAAAAAAGACAGTTTTATAAAGGCAAGTATGCATGAATGTTGACATGCCTCATATTATTATTTTCTGCTGTATCATCCTTGCTATCACATTGCTGGAAGACTTGATAAACTGCAAAAAGGAGCGTTAAAATGTTTCTGCGGGAATTTCTTGCAGTGTTCCTATATGCCAGCATCATTAATAGGTGTACACAAGGGAAAGGGGATAATCCTTCTGTAGAAGAAAGCATGAAGACAATGCTCTTGATGAAGAATACGCCTACCTACAAAATTTCATGTTCCATCAACTTTTTTTAAAAAAACTAATTAGATTAACTTATTCAAAATATCTCTCCCACTCTCTCTGTATATATGTTTCTTGATTCGGAATGTGAAAATTGAATGCATATGTTAATTAACCAGAACTTTTCCCCCCTGCTCAGAAACAGCCTTTATTTTAAGGGCAGGGGGAACACCCAATCTAGAAGCATTTGATGTGCAAAATGCTTCCTTGATTTAGTGTTGGATTTGCAGTTGATGTCACCAGTGATCAGTGATGGGGTCTCTGTGCTGTGAAATGCCCCTTGTCACAGTTCAAGCTGATGCGGGCAGAAGACTTTGACACCCAAGTATTCAGGTGTTTTACTTCTGACATTCTCCACAAGGGACAGTCCCATTTTTAGCTACATTCCAGGATTGTGACTGCCACCAGCTAGTGCCAAAATGTCAATATTGTTTTTATATATATATATATATATATATATATATATATATATATATATATACCAGTTACACTTAGGTTCTTCATGATCTGATTATATCTGACATCTCAAGGTTTTAGCTATCCAATTCAGCCCTGTAAGCTCTTTCATTCTATATCAGTAGCAGCTTAAACACTGCTGATCTTACTAAGATGTTTATTAATAAAACAAACTCTCACTTCCTCCCACCCGTGAGTTCACAGTATTCAAAGTTTCTAAAGTTGCTCTTTTTAATTGGCCAAACTCTAGGCAACTTCTTTTTTCATTTAGGTATAAGTCCATTACATTGGCCATCTCATGAGAAGACTCCCTGGAAAAGACCCTGATGCTGGGAAAGATGGAGGGCACAAGGAGAAGGGGACGACAGAGGACGAGATGGTTGGACAGTGCTATCAAATCTACCAACATGAGTTTGAGGCAGTGGAAGACAGGAGTGCCTGGCAAGCTCTGGTCCATGGGGTCACGAAGAGTCTGACACAACTAAATGAGTAAACAACAACAACATAGGTCCATAGTCCTTTGAAACTCTCAGCTCCACAAAAGATGGTACATCAGAACATGTACATGGAAAAACTGAACTACAGATGCACTAAAATATAATATGCTGTTACTAAGCAGGAGGGGAAACATAACCAGGCATATCCAGATTATGTCAAACAAAACTCAACACTTAGGATCGCTCTTAAAATAATATATCTGAAAGACCAACTCCCTTCCTACGGACTGTCTGGGGTGTTGAAATAGGCAGAGGAGGCTCTCTTGTAATTTCACCAAGCTCACATTTGGAGTGGAGAGGGAGTGGCAACCCCTAAACAGTGAAATTCCTTTCCCAAAGAGTACCTTCATAATATAGTTTCCATGGTATGCTGAAAACACACTACCTTGCCCGGCTTTTGATGGCCAAGGTATAAATTTTAGAGCCCACCCTAGTCTCCTGACTGCAATTTAACTGGTTTTAGTACTGTATTTTTTATATTATTGAAATCCATGCTGGGATCTCATGACGAAGAACAGAGAAGGAACCATCATCATCATCATCAGTCTGGATTCAACTAACCTATTCCTATAGCTCACTGGTGCTCACTGGAAGGACAGATCCTGAAGCTGAGGCTCCAATACTTTGGCCACCTCATGAGAAGAGAAGACTCCCTGGAAAAGACCCTGATGCTGGGAAAGATGGAGGGCACAAGGAGAAAGGGACGACAGAGGACGAGATGGTTGGACAATGTTCTCGAAGCTACAAACATGAGTCTGACCAAACTGCGGGAGGCAGTGGAAGACAGGAGTGCCTGGCGTGCTCTGATCCATGGGGTCCCGAAGAGTCGGACACGACTAAACGACTAAACAACAACAACAATTCCTCTAGCAGAAGTCACAAGGACCCCTGTTGATGCAGCAGGGCTTCCCCCCACCCCATTCCCTAAGTCTTTCCCAAACCCCAAGAAGAAAATCCATGGGGAGAAGAGGGGCAATTGTTCCATCTCACAAACAGAAATGCTTGCACTGACAGAACAATCTCCTTGGCGCTATTTTGCATTCCACCCAATATATACTTTTAGATGCACAAATGTATCTGGGAAGTTTGCCTCTCTTTATATTGCTGCTACTGTAAAACTGGACTTTTGTTTTCTAGGTAGCAGAGTCCCATCTTCTCAGAGACTGCTTCAATAGATACCACCAGAGGTACAAGATGGCGGTCTTCTGTTGTTACCACCAAAGCTTGGATGATCTTTCCCAGTGTATAATGTCTGATGGCTACAGATACCCCTTGCTCAAAAGGTAAGTTAGTAACACAAGACAAACAAATAATTAGAGGTCTGACCTTAACAAAATTCATGGTTTCTCCTTACCTCAGATGCTCCAGAGAGGCTGGGCACTGCAACAGGTGCACTGATTTGCTTTTTCAAACAGTGTTCAGTCGATTTCTTTCCATCCTGGCTCTCTCCTTCATTCAGCATCCTGCTCCATCCAAGTTGACCATAGTCTCCTCTACCCCATGTAAATACTTTCCCTGTTTCTGAATAGAACACACGCAGTTGTTCAGCATTAGTCCTCCAGACAAAACTTAATCACTGTGAAAACACCAGCAACTCAGCGATATAAGAAAAATAACAAGAAACTTTACTTTTGGAAAATATACTTTTCCAAAAAAGCCAGAAGAACCTGCTAGGTTTGGTGGGAGAAGATATTAAGAAGACAGACCAAAGATTTTATCTGTATGCAACAACAGCAGCTAGAGTTTTAATAGCCCAAAAGTGGAAGTTACAGGAGATTTCGACTGTAAGGGAATGGCAGATAAAGCTGGTCGAATACGCTGAAATGGCAAAATTGACACACAGAATTCGAAATCAGGAGGAGACGAAATACCAAAAGATTGGAGTAAATTTATGGTTTATATAAATGAGAACTGTAGAAATATGAAAACGTTGGCAGGATTGAATTAAATCTTATGTCACGGTGTAATTTTTAACCAATGAAACTGTGAATTATAGATTGGAATAAGAAAACTTATGGAAGGGACGGATGGAAGTCAACGGCTCTATGGAGCATAAAGTAGGATATATGTAATATGCAATAAGATTTGATGTTTTTGTTGGTTGGTGTTGGTGTTCTTAAATGTCAATAAAAAGCATTTGGAAGAAAAAAGGGGGGAAGAAAAAGAAAAATAACAAGAAACTAGGCTTTTTTAAAAAAATGCACTCCAAGCTCTTCTGACTTCAACGGTTACCGGTAATTAACACTCAGCTTCTTTTCCTACTTCCCCAGTTCATATTTCTCAAATTCCCCTCTCCTTACATTTTCCCTACAAGTTCCAGTCTATCTCAAGGTGGTGGTAGAGGCTTTTCTGTACAAGCACTGAGATTAGTAATGAGCTGGATAGATAAAAGGTAACCCAGGCAAGAGGGAGCTGATGATTCGTCATGCTGGAGAGAGAGACTCAGTGGACCAGTTGGTCATAAAATATTAGTTCTACCCAGATGGGCTCCTACTCCTTATTGAGTTGCAGGTTCATATTCTGAAAATACTTGTCCATCCAGCAATTCTCCTAAATGATCAGGTAACAATAGTCCTGTAGCAGCATTTTACCAACTTTAGTTGCACCCCCTACTGGAAAAGAGATGCCTGCTACTGTCATTCATGCCTTGGTGGCAACAGGGGCCTGACAATGAAAGTCCCAGGGTATAGGCTGAAGGCACATGAGGCTACCATCTTGCTGAAGCTAAGCATGGCTGGGTTGGGTCAGTGTCTGAATGGAGGTGAGTGCCCGGAAACCATGTGTTTATCGTCTTGGGTTCCACAACAAAAGAAAGGTAGGATACAAATTTTAAAAAAATAAAAATAATAAAAGTGATCTGGAAACTTTGGTACAGACATCCATCTCTTCACAAGTACACACCTAGGAGGACACATAATACCCATTCTGAAGCCCTCTTCAATAAGGAAGCTTGTAAGCACATCTAAGCAAACACCCCTTTCAGACTTTCATGCCAAACATGCCCTAGGTGGTCCATTTCTTTACTGCACCTGTCTTCCTTTCAGAAACAGGAAAAAGCGGTTTTATTCCCTCAAGCTCAGGCAAGTTAAGTTCTTAAATTGTTGCCTTATGCTGCTCTTCATTCCTTTATTTAGGTTTTTTTTAAGCTGTCGTGTTTTTTATGATTCCTTAAATTAGTTTAATCTGCTTCTATGTAAGCTACTTTGACAATGCTTGTATGAAAAAAACTGCACATAAATATCAAATAAATATTCTCTCCTAAATATTTTTGCTGCCTGTGGGCAAAGGAAAAGATGGTGCCTTTCCCATTCCAGACACAGAAGCTGACCAGGGTAGAAGTTGAGTTCAGCATCCTCCATTGCACCTGTGGCCAGAAGCTATCTTAGGGGATGTGAGGTGAGTTGAATGGCACACAGAGTTCTGTGCACTTCCTGTCCCCCAGCATGTTCTGCCAAAGGCGCCTGCTTCACTCTGCCTAACAACAGGGCTGGCCTGTTTAGGGGTACTCTCATTTACCTACTCATATTGAAATACTGCTGCCCAACGAGGCCAAACTTAGATTCACAAAATCATTAGGGGTATGCGTACCCCTGCGTCCCCCCCAGAAAAAAAGCACTGGGGCTGGCCCTGAAACCAGTGCACTGAGGCAGACTGGCTGTTGCTCCTTCTGCCTCAGCCCTCACACAAGGACTTTCCTCAGAAAAGCTTATGAGCAAGCCTCAAAAAAGTGAACTCCCTTCTCCTACTTCCCCCTGCTTCCTTCACTACAGAAAGAGGCGAGAGCCCGCACCAGGAGATCTTGCAGCTATTTGACCATGTGGACAGTTCATTTGCAAGACAGGCTGCCAAATCAAAGAACACTTGTTATTTATCACTGCCAACCAAGGCTTGGGCTTGTTTAAAATTCAAGCTATGATGCGCCTCTCACTTTTAAACTTTTAATAGCAATATCTAAATGCAGATAGCAGTCTAATTATAGTTATGCAATTAAAAACAAATGTAGCTCCTCATTATCCTTGCAAGTTTAACTGTTGCTCTGAAGGTTCAAGAAAGACATTGGTTTCTCATATTAATAACAAAAAACCATATAAAGGACAAGGAAACGATGAACCTGCTCATCTCTTTCAGAAGGCAAGGATGCCAAAACATTAGCCATTACTGTATTTGGAAATGCATCACAGGGTGACCAAAGGTTTATTTTATAGTGTGCTACAGTACCTACAGTATAGTTTATTTTACACTATTCAGATGTTTGTCTCAACATGCAGGTGAAGGGGTATAGGATTGCAGCCCCTTGTGGCTGCAGGCTTCCG
Organism: Podarcis liolepis; assembly: GCF_965112155.1. Lineage (NCBI taxonomy): Eukaryota > Metazoa > Chordata > Lepidosauria > Squamata > Lacertidae > Podarcis > Podarcis liolepis. The sequence goes on from NC_139554.1 coordinate 72,641,400, forward strand.
CCCAAAACAAATTCAGAACAGCATATGAGAGAATTTATGCCTATGCTCTGCCCACATGATCTCAGCTTAATTGTATGGACAGAGTGATACACACAATTCATACACACACAACTCCTGAAGACATTACTCTGGACACATGCACAGGTGGAGCCAACAGCCACACTCTATCCCTTTCTGTGTATTTGAGCACCTGAACAAGTGGTAGCATTTGTTTATTAAATTGTAGGTTATCTCAAGCATCCTTCAGTATCCTCAAAAAGGCATCTACATTAAGGTTAATAATAAGCAAGTTTCAAAAAATTTAAAATTGATGAAGTTTATCACACCCACTTACTAATTTAATTTGTGGACTGTCATTTTTACAAATCGTATTAAAACACTTATATTAATTGTTCTGTGGCTTTAGCCATCCCCTGGAGCTAGTTTTTAAAGCAGCACTGCAAGAATTTACCATCACTTAAAATCTCAGCTATTCTAAGAGAAAAGCCAAGCACTGCTTGCCTTTGCAATCCACCATTGTCCAAATACCGCAGATCAAGACAGATCTATTGTCTGCTCTAAGCTGCCGACAGTAAGGTGGCAGGGAAATAAAAATATGTAGACATCAATGCTGCCCTCTAGAGGGTAGTTGCAGCACCACAAGCCAGATTTTCTTTGTTCCAAACTTGGCCAAATTCCAACAAGCAATTAGACAATTTACCAGCACTGCTTTATCTAAAGAAGTTATGTAGTTAGCAATCCCTTATTGCTCCCTAAGGACCAGAAAGTCAAGAGAAGCCCCCTCCTTGCACTCTGAAGTTTCCATCTTCAATTCATTCCTGTCCTCAATGCTCTCCCAACAAGCTCTTCTCCCTGTAATCCTTAGCCCTGGTTCTTCTCCCTTCATCAGATGTCGATGTTCATGTCTGTGTGCAGCTGAATGTCTCTAAAGGATGGCAAAGAGTTCATGCCCTAGAGTTCTGTGATTCAGTTGGGCCTCTTCCTACCTGTCAATGATTTGTTCAGTGTTTCCATAGCCATTCCAATTTTTATCTACTGGTACAACTAAAATAGAATAAAATATACAGATAAGAGATGTGCCAGAAAGCTTTGTATGTTACTGAACTGAACACGCAATTTTCGTCCTTCTATTTTCACATCCACACACGGATTGCGATATTACACAGTTTAGGCACCAGATGGCACTGGGCTTGGCTGTATCTGGGTGGTGAGAGTTTCCCTCTTGCTGTTCTTGTCTTAAGAGAGAGAAAAGTATGTAAGATTACAGTATTGTCTAACTTCCCAGTTAGACAACTGTGTAAGTCTTCCTTGACCTTGAGACCTACCCTGTGTTGAATTTTAGATCGCAAGTTCCATAGGACATGGCTTGTCTTTGGTGCTACTTTGTAAAACACCAAGCATGTTAGGGGTGCTATTTATTATTATTAAGGAAAGCTTTTACTGTAGAACAGAGGTCGGCAACCCGCGGCTCCGGAGCCGCATGCGGCTCTTTTACACCTTTGCCGCGGCTCCGCAGATCCTCGGGGACCCTGAGCAGAAAAGGAGAAGCGCCAGAAAGAGGAGGGGGATGGAGCTGGGCAGCCGAGCCGGGCAAAGCAAGGCAGCGGCGGCAGCGGAGCTCGAGAGGCGGCGGCTGCTGGGATGGAGGAGGAGGCGGCGGCGGCCAGAGAAGGGCTGCTGCTGCTGCTTCTGCCGCTGGAGGGAAGTTCTGCCAGGCGGCTTCACGGCTCATAGCTTCCCCCGCCCACCCAGGCCACGCTCTCCTCAGCCCCGTGCGCGAGGCACCTGAGGCGAGGGGGGAGAGAGAGCGCGCTCGAGATGGCGGGGCGGTGTGTGTGTGTGTGTGAGAGAGAGAGAGGGGGGTGGCGGTGGTGCTTCGGCTGCTGGGATGGAGGAGGAGGCGGCGGCGGCGGCGGCGGCGGCGGCCAGAGAAGGGCTGCTGCTGCTGCTGCTGCTTCTGCTGCCGGAGGGAAGCTCTGCCAGGCGGCTTCACGGCTCATAGCTTCCCCCGCCCACCCAGGCCACGCTCTCCTCAGCCCCGCGCGCAAGGCACCTGAGGCGAGGGGGAGAGAGAGAGAGCGCTCGAGATGGCGGGGCGGTGTGTGTGTGTGTGTGTGAGAGAGAGAGAGAGAGAGAGAGAGAGAGAGAGAGAGAGAGAGAGGTGGCGGTGGTGCTTCGGGATCCTTTTCCGTGCCTTGCTTCTGAGTGGCTGCCGAGTTGAGGGAGAGCACCTGAGGTGAACCACAAAATGGGCCCGCCCTCCCTGTCAGGGAGGAAGGGGTGAATAACGTCAGTGACGAGGAGGGGGTCCAGAGGTAGCCAGCAGGAGAGGCGGGGGAGCACGAGAGCAATTGCAGAGGGAGGGGGGCTGTTAGGCACCAAAATCCTGCATGCGGGATTTCCCCCATTCTCTTGTGCCTATGCAATTCCTGCCCTTCTCCCTTCCCCCTCAAGATTTGCTGCAGAGACAAGCAAATGAAGAAGGGAAGAGTATTAGCTGGCATGTCCCCGGATCCCATGGAAAGCACTACAGATTCCTTTGCTTATTTTAAGTTGGCTTCAAACCTGTAATTGTGCAGGTGTATGTATGTATACATATACACATATAAATATTCATATCTCTTCCCTCTCACCTTCCTTTCACCCAGTTTCTCTGGCACTGGTTTATAAATGCTGCTATGTAGAAATGATGAGAAAGTTGCACCAGCAGAAGGAATGGATATGTACTGTTAGTAAAAAGAGAGGGAGTTGAACTGCAGGGAGGGACAGACACTTTTCTATGTATTAATTTGTATAATGCCCTCTTTGCACATGGTGCTTTGCAAAAAATGGATATGAGAGGTACCATACCCCTCTTTGCTATCTGAAATAGACTCAGGGAAAAGAGAGAGAATGGGGGAAGGGGAAGAATGTGTGGTTATTTACATTTGGCTTGCTTTGCGGCTCCCAGTTTTTTTTCCCCCTTCGGAAACGGGTCCAAGTGGCTCTTTTTGTCTTAAAGGTTGCAGACCCCTGCTGTAGAAGAACAATAGTGTAGTGGGTGAGCTGTGAACCATCACGCTCAAGTTTGATATCTCACCTCTGCCTTGCCTAAAACACACATCAGACCATATCAGACCATGCCATCTTGTTGCTCATTTGATGGAGAACAGGAATATTATACATATTTTGAAGCAAGCAAAGAAGCTTTGCCTCCAGGCTGTTTAAAGTCGGTACTTTCCTACTGCCGAAGTTTTTCACTGCCATAATTTTAATTTGTCAATCTCATGGCACTTCAAGTATGCACCAAGGTTTAATGTGATGTAATACGATGTAACATTTACAATTTAATTTGTGGGTTTTTCCCTCAGGGAGCCAAATGACAATCAAAATGAATAATATACTATAAATTCCTGATTCAGCGTAACTAGGTTTGACAAGGCCCATTGGGTCTGCAGTGATTGTCATAAACAGAAAATTTCAATCTCCTCAGTGAATTTCTTTGGACAATCTATTAGGCATTATCTAGAAAACCAAGCTGAAAAATATCATTTTTCAACTTATCTCTTTGCGGAAGCCTTTGTTCTCATAGCTGCCTCAGTCTCTACTGAAATAGTACCTCTCAGCCACTGTGTTTGGGATGGAATGAGAAGTGGAAAACCCATAGATCACCACCTGGTGTGGCTCAGTTGTGTGTCAAGATGTTTGTATGAGCAAGAAAGCATTGGCCAAGGCAGAACAAGTTCAAATCCACAAAAGAAATGAATGTACAATTCAATAAAGCATAATATCACACATATCTCTCTCGCTCTCTCGCTCTCTCTCTCTCTATATATATACACATACATACATATACACACACACACACACACACACCACAATCATTTTCACATTCTGTTTCAAAGAGATAAATAGACATAAAGGGTGGGGATGAGGCATCTTGGCCGTCTGGCCTCCTGTTTAGAGTTCTGCACTTGAATCTGAGAGACCAGGATTTAAATTACCACTCAGAAGTGGGAAATTACAGGGTGTCAATGGGTAAGGCATTTTCTCTTTGTTCACCAGCTGTGGAAAAATGTGCCATAAAAGCAACTTGTTTATAGCAGGGCTTGGGTACTTATGGGCCTTCAAATGATATCAGATGCCAACTCCCATCAGCCCAGGTCAAAGTGGTCAATAGTCAGGGACGATGGAAGTTGTAGTATGGCAACATCTGGCAAGCCTAAATGTTCCCCACCTCTGAGCTTTACAGGGTTACTGGCGGGATTAATGTGGCCTGTAAAGAAATTAAGTAAAATAAGAATGGACAAAATAAAGAATACAATCTTATGAGATTTCAGCCTGTATCAAACGGGTGGGGAACTGTGACAGCCTTTGCCAACCCTGTGTCCTGATATTGTGGACTACAGCTTCCATCAGTCCTAGTCAGCATGGCTGTGGAAGGCACAAATTTAGCAAGGCTAATCTAGTTAGAGTGGTTGCATGAATCAAAGCCATTGTGCAGTAACTTCCTAATGATTCTGATTAGGTCTGCCTGCCCTTCAAATAAAGAACATAATAAAAACCCTGCTGGCTCAGGTCAGAATCCTGTTTCCAACAACAGCCAACCATATGCCTCTGGAAAGCCCACAAGAAGACATGGGAAATAGCATTGGTTGCCATACGTCTCAAACATATCTGTAATACCATAGTTGGTAGCAGTGTCCAGGTATAAATCAGCAAAACATAATTTTTTAATGCAAAACTAAAAAAAAACACACCAGCTTAACAACTTTGCCCAGTCTGGGTCTTTCCCCAGTTAGCTGGCAACCCTAGTGCTTATTCATATGACTAAGTGGTAATAGATAATACATCTGGGGGTTGGAAACTCACTACTGTATGGGGATGCCAGTTCCTATGGACAGTATATATCTATGTATGTATGTGTATGTATGCATTGCAGGGGGTTGGACTAGATTACGCTTGGGATCACTTCCAACTCTATACAGTTCTATGAATCTATGATTCTATAAACCAACTCCATATTCTAAACACTCGGTTGTTATGTTCTCCACCACACAGTTGAAAGACTTTGCCCTAGACAGATGTCCTAAGAGCATAAACTACATCTGAGGCAGGCCCAATATTTTGATTTTCAGCACATTTGTTTGGATATTTGATATTTGTTAATATCAGTGAGTTCGTATCTCAGTTAAGTGTGTTTAGAATCATAGAGTGGCCCTGTCCTGAATTAAAATGAAGACAGGAGAACATGTTTTTCAACACACAGCCCTCTACATTTTAACAATTTGGGGATAGTCACCCTAGATTATATACAAATTCCAAGGTTTAACTATATCTGTAGATGCATAAAACATTTCTAAAATATAGGGGGCATTTTTCATCAGATTAGCAACATTGGTTTCTATTGGATTCCAAACAACGGACAAATAGATAATGGCTCATTTGCATTTGTGATTCTCACAGTATCATTAGCTGAAGAGATGACTTTCTTAAAAAGGAACATCTACATAGCTCCCAACTAAACCCCCGTTCTACTGTCTCTTTTTATAGCAAGAATTAGAGACTCTTATGGGAAGAGTAGGTGAATCTCCATGCCCCTTTAATATTCTGATTTTGACAGGGGATTCCAAGGGTACACTAGAGGGGATGGAAAACAAGAAAGAGAATATGTTAAAATCCAATATAAAAAACATTAATATTCCTAAGAGCCTAGCCAAGGATGAGGTTGTTAACATAGCAGGAAGAACATTGTGCCATCTTCGGATGAATCATACTTAATGGATGCTCACAAGGCTTTTGTACAGCTCGTTTCCCAGTGTGTCAGGTAATGTCAATTATACAGCGGTTCCCCCCAGAACTGGACCTACTGAACATCTTCCAAGATCATAATGCCCACTCACATTATAACGAGCCCATAACCCACCTCCTCTCAGCAGCCGGAAACATTATAGCCAGACACTGGAGAGACCTGTCAGGAGTAAGCATGGACCAATGGTATCAAATAGTATGGGAAATAGCCATACTAGAAAAACTAACCAATAAACTGAAACTGATACGGGGATCAATAGAAGACGCCTTCACCCCAGTATGGTTCCCCTTTATCACATACATAGCCCAACAAAACAACAAGAATCTGCCGACAGCATATGAATCAATCTGGCTAACCTGATCCAAAAATCCACCCACACACCCCACACTCACACACATAAACAAATCTCACTACGCCAACCAAAGACAACCAACCACACCCTAGAATCATAGAATCATAGAGTTGGAAGAGACCACAAGGGCCATCGAGTCCAACCCCCTGCCAAGCAGGAAACACCATCAGAGCACTCCTGACATATGGTTGCCAAACCTCTGCTTAAAGACCTCCAAAGTAGGAGACTCCACCACACCCTAAAGGTAAAGGGTAAAGGGACCCCTGACCGTTATGTCCAGTTGCAGACGACTCTGGGGTTGTGGCGCTCATCTTGCTTTACTGGCCGAAGGAGCCGGCGTTTGTCGGCAGACAGCTTCCAGGTCATGTGGCCAGCATAACTAAGCCACTTCTGGCGAACCAGAGCAGCGCACGGAAGCGCCATTTACCTTCCCATCAGAGCAGTACCTATTTATCTACTTGCACTTTGACGTGCTTTCGAACTTCTAGGTTGGCAAAAGCAGGGACTGAGCAACAGGAGCTCACCCCGTCGCAGTGATTCGAACCACCGACCTTCTGATCGGCAATTCCTAGGCCAGAGGTTGGCAAACTAAGGCCCGCAGGCTGGATATGGCCCACTGGGCTCGTTAATCCGGCCCACATACCTTGAGGACCCTGCCGCCCACTAGGTCAGTCCCCGCGCTAAAAAGGCACGGCACGGAGGCCTCACCGCCTGGAGACTGACTTCCGTGACGTGGCATGGCTTCTGATTGGCTGCAGGAAGCTCCTGTAGCCAATCAAAAGCCGTGGATGCCTCTGGGCGCCGCCCCTTTCTTCCCACTGAGGCGGCCAATGGGAGGAAACAGCCGAGTGGGAAGGAAGCGGCAGCAGCGAAGAGGCTGCCTCCACCTCCCAGGTCAGCGGCATGGGCTCTGTGCCAAGATGGAGCACACCGACGCTGCCAAAGAGGAGGTGGCGTCGGCGGCTGCAGCATGAGTGGCATCGCCGGGCAGGGGCCTTTTGGGAAGGGGGTGCTTTCGGGAGGGGTGGGTCTGGCCTCCCACAAGGTATGAGGGACAGTGGACCGGCCCCCTCCTAAAAAAGTTTGCTGACCCCTGCCCTAGGCTCTGTGGTTTAGACCACAGCGCCACCAGCACCCTGATAACCACACCCGAGGCCACCCCTAACCTCTCTCACCACCAATGAAATATAACAAGCGAATAGTAAAAGAATCCATACAAGCGACGCTGACACAAAACCCCACATGTACACTAAGTAGAAGAATAGAAGCATAACCACCCCACCCCACCCCCCTCACCATGTCCCCCTCTTTTCCTCCCAACCTAATACTGCATGCAACGCTAATGTCTGTTTGCACTACTGCCTTCTGGCAGGAGATATAGAAACATCAAGTCAAAGACAAATAGACTGAAAAACAGTATCTATCCAAGAGCTGTGGCCTTTTTGAATGCTGTAACTCGATAGTGTGACCTGGGAGTTTGATGGGTGTGGTGTGGGTGTGGCTGGAATGTGGTTTGTTTGGTTGTTGTTGTTGTTTTGCTTTTGTTGTTTTAAGGGATGGCATCCAATTTCGTTGCACTTTGTGCAATGTTGCACTTGTGTAATGACAATAAAGAATCTATTCTATTCTATTCTATTCTATAACCACCCCACCCCACCCCCCTCACCATGTCCCCCTCTTTTCCTCCCAACCTAATACTGCATGCAACGCTAATGTCTCACAACAAATGAAATTGATCTGTAGAAAGCGCAACTCGAAAAAAGAGACAATGCACATGTTTTTGTAAACTAAGAAATCGTTAACAAATAATAAAAATACAATTATACAGCGGTTCCAGGGAGGTTTTACTAAAGGTTTATGGAGCTCTCTCCTTAATACAATAGGGAGTGGTCACTGCCATTTCATTTCCAGAACTCTCCAGCTCTCCCCAGCTTGCTCACACAACCTATCTATTGTGGCGCAATTCTCTGAAGGGAAAGTGTTTGACGGCTTATCTTTTTCCATCTCAGTCCCTAATTTCCATCTCTCACATCATCCCATTGTCTAAGGAAAGTCAGTAAGACCTAATGAAACACTATCAAGATCACTACCACGGACATGTTCTTTTACCTTTTGGGGGGTGGGGTGGAGGGTCTGCAAACTGCCTTAGGAGGTAGGTTTAGGTATCCAGTACCTTTCAATGCAAATTACTAGGGTAGTTTATAAAGAAAAGCACAAGCCCTTTTCAGGCATTATGCAAGTCAAACTGTGTCGAAGGCACGGCACTAGCCCCCTTCCCTTGAGGCCTAACCTTGCTGCATTCAGCAGCAATGGGGGGGGGGGGGAGCTTGGAAGTATGTTCGCTTGAACACTCTTACAAGCCCCGCAAGGATCAGGAACCCTGGGCGAGAGGTGTCCCCGATTTGCAGGGAGGCTTGTAATCATGCTCAATTGAACATGCTTGAAAGCCTCCTTCAGACCTTGCTACTGAACGCAGCAGAGGCAGAGGTAGAGGCGGTGAGCTCGTGTGCATGGCCCCACACTTCCAACATGGTTTGACCTTTACAACACCTGAGGAGGACTACAGAATCCTAAAAATACAATAATAAAGTGTCAAACAGTTCTTTAAAAAGAGCACAGTCAAAGTGGCAATGACACAAACATGGTAAAGTTCCTTGGATGGTAAATGCCTGGAATTTGTTTTTTTTTAAAGACTTTTCCTCGCATTAAAAAGGTGTTGAAAGAGATATAAAGAAAGCCTTCCTGAGAAGAGACCATACCTCTGCCAATATCACTTAATGACAGACTAGCAGCAATTTGAACCTAGATCTGCCATGTACAAACCCCAGTGATGTATCCACTGCACCACATTGTCCCTCAAGGACTTGAACACTACAATTTAACATTGAGAAGAGGAGCAGTAGGGAAGAAAGGAAAAATACAGTGCTAATTTCCAAAAAGAATGCTGGTGATTTACACCAAGTAGTTTAATTTCAATCTATAGCAAGTGTGAGCAACTTTTTTTCTGTCCAAACTCCTTCAGCTCTGTTATTATTATTATTATTATTATTATTATTATTATTATTATTATTATTATTATTATTTATTAAATTTCTACACAATCCTTTCCCCCAAAGCAAGTAATCTGTTGGAGGCCTCATGTTGGTGTTGGGCAAAGACAAATACGTTCTAGATGAACAATTAAGGGGAAGAAAGATCCTCCGTTCTCTGTTTTCACCATGGCTACCTCAGAGGAGAATTCTCTACACAGAAGTGAGGCCCACTGGGTTTGGTGGGGTTACTCTCAAGCAAGTATACAGATGGTATTGCCTTGCTGTTTTTAGTACAAAAGGCCAATATACCTACCAGGGCCAGCCCACCTAAAAGTAAAGGTAAAGCAGCTGTCTCGGGCAGCAGGATCCACGGGGCAGCAGATGTGGTGTAGATCTTTATTCAGGACCAGCCCACCCATGAGGCAAGGAGAGGTGACTGCCTCAGGGGCTGGGCTCACCAGGGCAGCAAATACCAATGTAGATCCTCCTCCTCCCCATTCTTCCTCCTGATGTCAATCTTCCCCTTACCCCTTCTTCCCTGGCATGGAGGCCGGAGCAATTTTAGAGCCCAACTATAAGCTGAAGGAGGAGCAGCTGCAGAGAGCTTGCTTTGGCCCTTCCCAGCTAATAAGCGGTAATGCCTGAGTATACTTTCTTCCTCCTCCCCATCCATTTCCCTTTTCTAAATACATTTTAGACTGGAAGCCTATGGGGCTTCTGTATATGCTGGGAGCCACCCAGAGCGGCTGGGGCAACCCAGTCAGATAGGCAGGGTACAAATAAGAAAACTGTTGTTGTTGTTGATCGTTGTATGCCACTCTGAGAGTCTTTTACAGCTGAATAGCAGGATAAAAATATTAAAAATAAATAATAAAAGATTTTTATTGTGCTGTTTCCCCAGAGGCATGATGGTGCATCGTTCCTCTGAGATTCTTTACAGCTCCCATTGGATTTTTACAGGAGGCAACAATGTAAGATAGAGAGTGTTCTCTCTCCCTCTCCCTCTCCCTCCCCCCCTCTCTCTGTTTGTGTGTGTGTGTGTGTGTGTGTGTGTTTAAAAAATAACCCTTCTGGGGAAGGAGCTTGTAAGTCTTTGGTTGTACCAAGAATTTCTTTACCCAATTTTACAGTAATTTGATTTGATAGTACATGACAAACGGATTAATGGATTTATTCGAGAGAACACCAAGATAAATAAACTTCCTTAATTAAAGCTGTCTTCGTTATCAGCCATACCAGTTTGTGGAAAGCACTTGTTCTGAACTGAGGATGACTCACCTTTTGTAAGGCTTAAAACTATCATTCTCTCTCCTGTTCTTCACCACCCTTCTGCTATATTTAGGACTGCCTTCAGTCAAACAACTTCTATGTTATCCTTATGTAACCTAATTTACATCGGCAGCATTACAGAACCCAGCCTCATCATCATGAGAAATATAAACGATAAGCAGCAAGTTTCAGCTTTGATTGCGCACTTCTGCAGTTCTTTGGCAATGAAGCCTGCAAGCACAGAGAACATGCAAAGAGGTGGCACCATGGCACCCTCATATACCCTCCTTGGCACTCATCAAGACCCCCTCTCAATTTAAATTTTTTAACATTTAAATTAGGGGTGTATTTTTTTGCTGGTGGGGGTGTTTTGACTGAACCAGGCTACGATGTTGGGGAGGGAGTTTCCCTGGGCAACTGGTTACTGGTCCTCAGAAGGATGCAAAGCTATTCAAACAGCAACTCGTGCAACAAACCTGCCTTCTTCTTCCTTTCCATATCACAAGTACTACTTCTGAATTGGAGCTGGATTCCCCTAACCGAGTGCACTAGTGGAAGCCAGCATAAGGACTCCTGCCAGCTCAACAAGACCACTCCCTCCTCCCACAAATCTGCACTGGAAGGTCAGGAGAACGCCCAGAATGATGCATGGGGAAGAGGGAAATCACCCTGTCTGTCAAGCAGAACAAGCAGAAATGCTTGCACTGGCAGAACAACCATCAAAGTGGGAACTTCAGCAATTGTGGGGAGGGGGAACCAACACAGTTCAGCCCTAAAGCCTAAATCACACATTTCCCACATTTCTAAATGCAGGGTTTTTTGCCACACTGTCCAAACAACTCAACCTGAAAGCACTTTTTTTAGAAACCATCCAAACATCACATTCGGTAAACAAAGTATTTTTATATGCAGCATCTGCAGTTGATGTCCTACCTGTCTGTGCCACCATGTGCGTCCATCCATTCCAAACTCTTCTGACCTTTTCGCCCCCAAAATAGTGGGTTTCTATCTTCTGGGGATTCAAAAGAAAATCATCTTTGCTCACTAACTGCTTGTGTCTGTTGCTCCCCCAAACATATAACTCTCCTTCATCTTAAAGAAGAAAAGGAACATATTAAAAAAAGGGAAGTTAAAGGACACAAAAATGTTGACTAAATGTCATTTTACAGTTGCACATCTGTTCTCTGTCTAGTCTTTGAAACAGATGAACAAACATTCTAAGAAAAGTAATGCACTCAATTTTTTAAAGTGGCAACAGACTCTACAAGCACAAAAAGCATATATTTCTGTGTACACAACTGGAGCTGCAACTTAATTCTCCATGCAATACATGTTGTATGTTCAAGGAGGGTCACAAGCCTGTTTTAAATGTGGCAGGAGCAGGAAGCATGTTATGAGGGCAGCTAGATTAAATCTGAACAAAAACGGGGACACACATCTTACAGGAAATGGGATGAACTAGTCTCGGAGACAAAATATTTTTCATGGTTCAACAGACAGACATCACTTTGTCCAAAGCTACAGCCAACCAAACAAAAGAAACTCACCTGTGAGTGATGTGACATGATGCGACCCAGAAGTGATGCTCTTTACTTTGATGTTTTCTAGACCTAGGACAATAACCCATTATTTTCTGTTAGCTGGAGAGGGATACTTCCTTTGGAATACAGAATGCCACAACACAACACACAGCTGCATAGGAGAGCTAACAAAAGCTGTTTGTGCAGGCTCTTTGGGAAGCTACTTGGGCCATGTCAGGTTACTACCTCCCCAACTAATTTTATAAATCACAGCTCATCTATATGCATCTAAGATATTAAAGAAAAGAAAAAGGGGACCACTAACTTTTGACAACCATAGGTTAATTAGGCTATCAGAGAAGAGTACAAGGCCACAAGGGGAGAACAACACTGCCAAGAGGAGAGAGAGAGAGGTGAGGATGAGCTAAGGAACATATTGTTACTGTGCAGAGCCTAATAATGTAAACAGACCCAAAATACATTTTGATTTGGCTTATTATTCTGCACTCCACAAAACGGGAAAGGGGAAAGGGTTGCAAGTTTTGCAAGTTTTTTGGGTACTGGCTCTTAACTGGTGCATTCAGCAACTGCAAACCACAATAGGACAGTGGATAGTTCAACCTGCTAACAGCAATCAGTGTCAAGGAGGCAGGGAAGGGATCATAATGCTTAAAACATTCCTAACAGAAGGTATATTGTTCCCGAGCATACAACTGGCTCTCATTGCCAGCTTGGCCAAATGACCAGAACTCCAGTTCCTGGGCAGAAGGAATAACCTCTTGAAGTGCCATCTGTGTGTTTATTACAGTGGTACCTCTGGTTATGAATGCTTCTGGTTACGCACACTGCAGGTTATGAGCTCTGCTAACCTGGAAGTAGCTGCTCCTGGTTACGCACTTTGCCCCGGGATGGGAGCAGAAATTGCGCACTAGAGGCGCGCACACAGCAGGAGCCACCATTAGCGAAAGCATGCCTCAGAATAAGAACAGTTTCCAGTTACAAACATATCTCCGGAACGGATTCAGTTCATAACCAAAGGTACCACTGTATATCAATTTCACCAGCCTGATAACAAGAGTTTTCAAACAGTGTTATTTGACAAAAGAGATTCGTGATGTAAACATCTTAACATAAAACTGCAAAGTACATGAGAAACTGTCAGACCAATTCCCAGTGTTAACATATTTTAACTGCTATAAGAATAAATCCATATTCCCAGTTTTCTCTTCTTGAGACAAGGACAAAGATGTGTTTTGTATCTTGTTCCTGACAAAGAGGAACCTGAAGGCCAGGATAGGGCATAAACTATGCATTTCTTCATTCACCATTTGTTTCCCATGGTTTCTCTTTTCCCTCCATTTCTCTCCTTTCTCCCTCTGACTGAGGCCCTCCAGGGAAAAACTTCTGAAAAATCCAACTGGGAAGGGACTGTACTTATACAGATTGCAACATACTTCTCTTCTTCAGAAAAGAAAGCAAATAAATTGAGATTGAAAGTTTGTTTCCTAGTGGATTCTTCTTGGATCATGTTGCATAAGTTTTATGTCAACGACAGTATGTTCCAGTTAGTTTCCAGGACCAATTCAAGGTGCTGGTGCTTACTGATAAAAGCTTATATGGCGAGAAGCATTGCAACAATAATAATAAAGGACAGTTCAGGATCAACATCCAAAAGTTCACCATTAAAACACTACATCTGACTCTCTCTGTGCTGGGCATTCTCTGGGCTAAGTGATGTGTTCTGCAAAAGACAGAGTCTCAGGTGCCAAGTATATGGCTGGGGTTTGTGTTTGGGCTGATTGGGAATGGAATCAGAGAGTGCTAAGGGAATGCGATACATGCTATTACAGCAACAACAGAGCAGCATCTGAGGACTTAGGAGTGGAGTGATCAGTATCATTGGGTATAGCCACAAATAATGGCTGGCTACTAAGGCAAGCCAAAACTTGTGGACCCCTTGCTTGCACATGACATGCTTGATCCATACCTTAAATATTTAGATAACAAACCTGTTACTTTGCAAGGCTCTTTAGCCCTCCAAAAAGATGGAACCATCTGTCCTTGGCATGCCCGCTTCGCCTGAGATGCCATGCCAACTCCCCACTGGAAGACTGAACCATTTTCTTTTCAGCATGTACATGCAAAAGGAAAATGAAATATTCATGTTAAAGGCTATTCCCCTGCTAAAAGACATTGGGTGGGGGGTGTTACTATTTTTACTATTTATTAACCTGGAAAACGTTAACACATAAATTATAGAATAACAAAACAATCTAGCAGGAGAAATTCTCAACGCCCCAAATAACAGTACACTAGGTTCGAGACAACGTCACGCATCTTGTTTTTAAGGTGTACATTAATATATTAAGCAGATACCTCATGTAATAAATGAATAAGGCCAATGTTTATTACACACATAGACGGAGCTGCAATTAGATGCAGCTTCCTGGAGATTTGGTGGCAGGTTCAGGTTTGACCCTCTGTGATTTGTAAAACGGTTGTAAGCTTCTCAAGAGTCCAGGCAATAATGTCATAAACCACAGGAGAAACTTCCATGGAATTTGCTGATAGGCCATTTGCAATTATTTGGTAATTATGACAAAGCTCTGCCAGTTGCAGAGATCTTCTCTGTGACTGTGCCTTATCAATCACTCCTTAAGTGATGATGGTAAGCCCATGTACACTTATTGAAGCTATGTATACCAAGGTGACCTGCAAACCCAAGGAGCCTCCTAATGCAGAGGTGGGGAACCTCAGGCCTGGGGACCAGATGTGGTCCTCTAGGCCTCTCTGTCTGGCTCTTGGGGGGAAACCCACAGCCAGATATGCACCACTACCTCAGACACTGTGCTAGGGCTTGCATGGTGTCAGAAACTATGTCGCTATCAGGCCTTCCTAATTAATTTACAAACTAACATGAAATATCAACCCACCCTGATGAGGAACACTAGGGTAACGGCAAGTGATTATAAGCAGGCTTCTAAGGTATATTAGACTGAGGTATCAGCCTGTCAGTGAATAACTGGGGATGAAGTATTTTTAATTGCTTCACAGCTTCCTCTAAATCACATAACAATTAAAGCTGTGGCTACAGACCCATCATCTGAGACAGTGTAACAGTTTTTATGTTGTTACATGGTTGCAACTTTTAGTAAGGAACTACCGGGTATGTACTGTATTAATAACTCACCCGTTACAGCTACTGCATGTCTGAGCCCAGCAGCAACATTCACTACTTTGTCCTGTATAGTCTATCAGACAAGGAAGAAAAAACCTATTTACATTCTCTTTGACAACTCTACAATACAGAACAATATTTTTTAGCCATGCTATTGAAATTTTCAGAAGCCATTAATGAACGTGTAGTCCAGCATGCATGATACAAAGGAAACATCAAAAGCTGTTGATCCACAGTGAAGTGGCATATGGAAGGAATCATCATACAACTGGACATAATGGTGAATTTAAATGTTTGTGCTGATAGCACCTCACCTTAATTTTCTGTGGGACAGCATTTCCTCCTGAGGCATCAGGAACTCCAAGTTGCCCAAAAGAATGAGACCCACAAGATAACACCTGACCATTTCCTGCAAGATAGAACAGCACTGGAAATCTTCACATTTCTATTGTTTACCTCAAGGAGATACCTAGGGCACTGGAGTCCATTTCCCCACTAGTAAGAAACAGGTTCATTTTTATTAAAAGTCACATCTACGCCTCATTGATGGCGATGGAATAAGACTACTACTAACTTAAGACCCATTCACTTCCAAACTTCACTGGATCTAATCTTTGCTACACAGTAACCTTTGAAACTAAGGCCATGGGGCAAGTGCAAGGTCAAGGCTAACTGTCTTGGCTAACAGCTCCTTTTCTTAACCATTATGCTACAGCAGCACTCGACTGAATGCACAGTCTTCCATTTCCAAAAAGTCAACAATTTATAGCCTTGTGATTTTACATATAGCTCACTGTAAAGCTTTTGAACAGTTATGGAGACCCGGATAAAGCTTGGAGCTTTCACATCATGTAACACTTGTTTCCGCCTAGTTGCTAGATTTACCTGTAAGTATGATGGTAAAATCCCAGCCACAGGCAACTTGTACAACAGGACAACCAGACAGAGAAAGGCATAATGTAAAATGTTCCACATCTTCAGTATGACCAAGTCCCAACTGCCCATCTTTATTTTGGCCACATAAAAAGAGTTCTCCAGTGTCTGCAAAATGAACAAATACTATCAGGAACATATGCAAAATAAAAACATATGCATATTTTGACCCAATATTCACTGGCACTTTAAGACCCAATAATTGTTATTTGTCCAGAAAACTCGAGGGAGTGTTCATACTAACAATGCACAGTCCTCTCTTTCTCATTTAAAGAACTGTACTCCAGAAATGACTGAAGCACTAGGCTAGTGATGGGGAACCTGTGATGCTCCAGATGTTGTCGGGCTCCAAGTCACACCATCCGTTCACATGGCGAATGGAGCTTATAGGAGTCCAACAGCATCTGGAGGGGCACAGGTCCCTCATCCCGACACTAGGCAGTCCAAAGATAAAATGAATCACATTGGGAAACAACACTGAACGCTACAGTTACGTCTCCAAGGCTTCAACTGGGGCCTTTCACTTTACAACTTAAACAGCACAGGCTCCGTGCTGAACAGCTAGGAGACCATCACAGATGCAGCCCCAGCACATGCAAAATGTGGAGGACTGTACGTGCTGCATGGGCACATCTGATCCCAAAATAAGTCTCATGCAGATTTGTCCTAAATTAGCTCATTACCATTATTTGAGTCACTGAGTAGCTCATCAGCACCCTCCACACACACGCACACAAAAGAAATGATGAAGAACAGCAAAGCAGCAAAAATCCAAAAACCTTATCCACCATTTGATGACACAAAGAGCATTTCATCACCTCATTTTAAAGAAAGATGGAAAGAGAAATTTAAGCAACCATGAAGTCGTATATGGGTAGCAACAAGAGAGTTAAAAAATTAAGTCTTGCAAATATGCTATGGGCAGGAAACAGAAATGCCAGTTTCTTACCAGTAACAATTACAGAATGTCCTCCTCCTCCAGTAATACTTGTGATGTTCTTCTGACTGCAGGGCAATTCTTTAAGGGCCTGGGGCAGGAGTACATCTTCTTTATGACCAAGACCCAGTTGTCCATAGCTGTTTGCTCCCTAAGGACATAAGAAAAGCCCTGCTGAGTCAGAACAAAGGCCTATCTAGCCCAGCATCCTCTTCTCACAGGGGCCAACCAGTTTCGTATAGGAAGCCCAGAAGCAGGACCTGAGGACAGCAGCAGTCTCCACACTCCTGATTCCCAGCAATTGGTATGGAAGCATCCTGTCCCCGACAGTAGAGGTAGAGCATAGCCATGATGGCATGATAGCTTTGTCCAAACATCTTTTAAAGCCATCCAGGTTGGTGATCATTGCTACAACCTGTGGGGATGAATTCCATATGTACTGCATGATAAAATACTTCATTTTGTCTGTCCTGAATCTTCTAACATTCAGCTTCATTAGATGGCCTCGAGTTCTAGTATGAGAGAAGGAGGAAAAATCTCCCTATCTACTCTCTCCACATCATGCAGATTCTGGTCTGCATGTTGTTGCATTGAAAGGAAATCCTTAAAGTTTAATGGTATGAGCAGTGGAAGTACTGAGACCCAAACACTCTTTTTATTAAAAAAAATCAATAAGGATGAAAAAGTAATTAATTGAAATTATACATGGAAGGAGACTTGCCTGAAGCAATTCTAACTGTTGCACTATCTTGCAAAGGATTTGACATAATCAGCACAAGTGTAGCATCAGAAAGATTTTTTTTTTTTTTACAGCAGTCCTGTACACTTCTGTCCTTTGCAGCTGAGGATTTTACAGTCTCCTGGACTCAGGAAGTCAATGGTGAAAATCAGTCTAGACCTTATTGTAACATAAATCTCATTAGAACCACTAGCCTTTGGGCTTTCTCCCCTGGGAGACGAGCTCTATCTTTTAAGATTCTTGCCAATGGCACTTTTGAATGGCTAAGTATATGTGCATTTCATATTCAACTACCCCCCCCCCCAAGTTGGAAGCATAAAACTGGCAGGCATCTGTTCGATCTGGCTGTTACTTGGAAGCAAGTCACATCAATTTCATTGAAAGGTACTTCTGAAAAATAATTTCAGGATCCAATACACATATATTTTACAACATCCATCCATGACTTTTACAATGAAATGTCATTATGTGTTATCCAGCAAGACAAATCTTGGCCACCTTGGGGCATTTCCATATGTCATCCTAAGAAGTATTTCTGAAGTCATATAAATGCTGCTAATGAGATATAATTTGGAAGTGGGGAAAACATATGCACATCCCAGCCATCTCAGGTTTTGCATATGTCTTCAGGGCCAACTTTTTTTTTTAAAGCTGATTTAAGCCTGTCTGCAAAGTTTCATATCTGATACAGAAAAACTGTTTAATAAGAACTACAAGTCTTAACAGCTTGCTTTGACATGTGGTTATAATCCTGGCTTTTTTTGCACATTGAGAAATATTTATGCTCTCTGAAACAGACTAGCTGCTCAAAGAGTAGAATAGAAAGCATTATATCCTGTAATATTTAGCCTTATTGGACAGCTGTGGCATGTGTGCAAACATGAAGTTAAAGCTAAGGAGGCAATGCTCAAAACTCTTTACCATTTCAATTCAGTTTCCTCAGCTCCACCAGAATTATACCTAGGCATGTCACATGCATTACTTATAGTAATGGCATTGGGACAAGACTTTAGGGCATACACCAATTCAGCAGAATGAGGAGGACCCTGAAACACAAGGCTGGCTAGCCACATTTTTAAGTGATGTAATGCACATTGCCATCTATTTATATTTCATCTGTCTGACAAGATCAAGGTGGCACACGGTCTTCCCCTTCACTAATTTATTTTAACAGCAACCCTGTAGATTAGGATGTGAAATGGTGGTCAGATCTTATTGGAATACTCGCCTAACAACTACAACAAGTGGGCAGGGACAGACAGCCGTGCTTAATTATTAAATTGGAGAATTTATCCATAAATCCATCTCGGATGACTTAGAAGCTCCATTCTCCACAATGCATGGATATTAGCTAGGGTTAGGGGACTCACACCCCCAGAGACATGCTGCTGTTTATACCTCGAAGTTCTAAGGGCAAATAAAAATGGCCTCTACTGTGGCGGATGGACAGACACCAAGGCCTAGAAAACATTTTAATCACTCCCCACAAGCCATGGGCAAACGAACCAGGATGGGAGGGCCATGAAAATCAGAAGACACTTCCATCCCTGGGCAACAGGGAGCAGCATTGGCTTAAACACCTTATGGGGATCCAAGATTCACTTGAGTCATCTGAAAGGTCCTCCTCTCAGCAGGTGTGTCCTTCTTGGTGCTTGAGGGGTGTCTAAAGTGGATTTAAAACATAAACAAAGTTCCTAGTTCACGCTTGTGAACAATGGGCTCTGCTGTCTTCCCTGCAAGCAGAAGCTTATGCCTTTCGAAACAGCGTGACTCAACAACAGGTTTAGCTCTTCCAAGTGAGAGAATCTGGCATGCCATATGCACAGGGCTACATTTAGGTTTGATGAGGCCCTAAGCTATTGAAGGTAAAGAGGCCCTTTATATGTCCCGTTGTCCTTTGTCAACAACAAATTGTTGCTGTTTGTTGTGTTGAATATATGCTATCTGGTAATTTATAGACACAATAGGTATTTAAAACCAGTGATATTTTAGGGAGCAGGCTAGCAGGTGGGGCCCATTACTTACATCATAGGAACCTACACAACACAAAACACTGTTGCTGTATGTAGGTTTTATTTTATTGTTTTTAATCTTATATTTTGGAAATGTACATCCAGCTTGTTCAGCTTATACGTAAATGCGGCACTGCATATGCGCCTAAAACGGCAGAGAGCTGAAGCCATGATGGAGCTTCGCTTGTTGGTTTGCTGCCTGTCACCCTGAGTCACAGAGCCTGCTCCTATTTTAGTTTTATTAAAGTGGGAGGGTGGGTACCAAACAGCAAATCCGACTAGCGCCTTGCATATTTCGACGGGTCCTTTCAGAGACGGGGGTTTGCCAATAACATCCGTCAGGGGCGGTGGAAGCGGAGAGGGAGGCTGGTGCGATGTGTGTGGGGAAACCATGTCAACAGCTCGATTCGGGCTCAGAGCAGCGCCGCCGGAGCCCGTGAAACTTATTTGCAGAGGACCAACGCATCATCATCCCACCCGACCAGCAGTAAGGAGCAAAGGGCGGCCTCGCTCCGTTCTTCCTACCCCCCCCCCCGCCCCGCCCGCCCGCCCGCCCGCCCGCCGCATATGCCCGTAGGACGACCGCTTCCGCCCTTTTCCGGGCACCGACGCAGGAACTTACCCAAGCGAACAGCGCCTGGGTCGGCTCCTCGCGCACGGCGTCCATAACGTCGCAAAAGAGGAGGAGCCACTCCCGGAAGCAGCCATGGATCTCGCCTCAGGCCGCCCGCACTGACATCAGATGTGGGCGTGGTCGGCGTTTCCCCGCACCTTTGTAGTCGGGCTCTGATTAGTGGAAGCGGAAATACCGCGCACCTTTTTGGCTTGCCCTGCTCTCTCTGCATCTGCTCAGTGGCTAGCAGTGGGGAGAGTTGTTGGGTTTGGAGTGTTGGGTCTTGCCTGTTATCTACGCCCAGCCTTCCCTGTTCTTACTTGGGGGGGCGGGAATCACAGAATGGTAGAATTGGGAGGGTCCTTCAAGGATCATCTAGCCCAACCCCCTGCAATGAAGGAATCACAACTGAAGAATCCCTGGCAGATGACCATCCGACCTCTGTTGAAAAAGCTCTCAGGGAAGGAGAGTCCACCACCTTCAGAGGAACTCCCTTCCACTAGAGAAGCACTACTGTACTGAAATTTGCGTAAAACATGTGCATACAAAAACACATTGTGGGAAATTACAGTCAAATATATCTAGTAAACTTGGGACCGGTTAAAGCATGAAGAGGTAATTTCTGAACCCAGCAAGCATTAAAATCTAATCAAGGATTCAAATTTCCGAAATAACCAGACTTGACTTTGTGGTGAGATGATGGCTCATTAAGGGAACAAAGGAAGTGGGTCTGTGCCAGACAGCAAATGAGTGGGGCCCCTCCCTCAAATCACTGATAGTTAAAAAGTCAAAGGCCAGAGTTGAGAGTTGTGTGGTGTGAGCTAGAAGTTAGAAGCAGGAAGAAAAGCTGCAAGCTGGGAAGTGAGAGAGTCAAAAGTGATGTTTGATTTCTGTTTGAATCCAAGGATGCAGCTATGGGGGAACCAATGCCCTCTTAGGGTGTTAATGCTGTGAACCCCTCCATCTAGGCTCATGTTGTATATTTGTGTAAATAAACCATATCTCATAAAGACTACACATCTATGTACCTCATTCTGAAGGAAACACAAACCCTGCGTTAGCTCCTGGCACCCCTGCAATCTCACACTGCTCAGAGATTAGGGTAGTGTTATAACAACATTATCCCACTCAAAATTTTACTGCCACCCAGCTTCAAGATTTTTCCAGGCCCCAACTAACAAATAACACAAAGCAGTGTGTTGCTTGAAGTTCATTTTTTAATTTGAAAATAGAAAAAAAATGGGGAGAAATATCATTTAGCTAAGCACTCTGGCTACTTAACAGTTCTAGCACCACAGTAAATTCACTGAAATTACTAACACAGATGACAAAGTTTACACATCCTAAAAATTGAATATAAATATTTAAGTATCCTGAAAATATATCTACTCAGATTTTAAGTGAATTCTTGGATCCATCAAGGTCAATTGCAAAACTACAACCGGCTTCAAAGATGATTTTTTTAATCCAAGTCTTAGAGTTTAAGGTGCAAATACTCATTTAACAGTACAATGTTTTCTCTTGCATTACAAACATAACACAGACCCAAAAATGTCTACTAAAAAAGCACAGACATGGCATAATCCAGTTTATTTCGAGAAATGCTACTCTTTGTAGAAGCCCAGAAAATCTAATCCGTTACTTCCAGTTGTTTCAACTGCAATGATTTTTTTAAGTTTCAGATTTCTAAAAACCAATTTTAAGTTAAGACAAAAGTAAGGTTTATCTAAATATGAAGGCATATCCAGTTCAGAAGTAATTCCAATGAGCCTCTGTCTCCTGACATCTTGAGAACAAATTGGAGCAATGAGCAGATTCTTCTGTAGCAAGTCATTGTCCCTCCCATCGTTCTGCAACTACTCCACCATCTACCCCTTCACATAGTACAAAAACACGGGGCTTTTGAGGTGTAGGTTGGAGCGGGCTATAGGAAGCATAAGGCCTAAAATACTCTTCAAAGCTGGTTTCTCCTAATTTGTGCTCATTTTGCTATTCATTTTGCTATAAATTCATCACTGTGTAGTCTCTAGAGCAGGGGTAACTAGCCTGGTGCCCCCCAAATGTTGCTGGATTGCAGCTTCCCTCATCCTTGGCCATTGGCCATGCTGGATGGTGCTCACCGGAGCCAAATGCGGATATAATGGGATGAAACGACACTTATACAGCTTCCTGCAGGAGATCCCTGTTCTTCAAGTAAAAGTGTATCCAGATGCAAGTATATTGGGAAACCTAATATGAGAAAGGGCACATGCAGAGCAACTCAAGAAATAAACCCCCCTGTATTCGTTTGGATTTATTCCTACGCAGGTGTGCATCAAATTATAGTCTTCATCCTTCAACTGAAATAACTATTGAATCCTTCTTGAAACATGATGGCTTGGATACCTGGTTGGAGGCAGGGATGGGGAAGCTGTGGGCCTCCAGGTGTTGATGGACTCTAGCCCCCATCAGCCCCAGAAGAATAGCCAAGGGTCAGGGATGATGGGAGATGGAGTCATCCCTGGACTGGGTGGCAATAGGTCCTCATTAGATCTTGGTTTCTAGTTCTATCCATTCTTCAGTAGCAGCTAGAATTAGCCCTCATTGGACTACATGGAACCACTTGCCTATTTCATTGTAACTATTCCTATGTCCACAAGTAAGTTGCATCTGCAATCCTTCCAACTTGCTGAGTATGTGGGTGAGCCATAAAAGAGAAAGGGGGATATAGTATGCAAATATTGGTATGAATGTTTCTGGGGGGCATGTTTCAAAAACAAAGTATTTCCCTGTGATTCAGCCTTTGGTTTTAGGAAAATGGCACCCTACTTTATTTATTTATTTATTTATTCATTCATTCATTCATTCATTCATTCATTTATTGAGTATACCACCCTTCATCCAAAGATCACAGGGCAGTAAAGCACACAAAGAGTATTTCCATGTCTAAAATGGGACACAATCCATAGGTGCCAAGTGTGGAATGGTTGATGATCACTGAGGAGGTTAGATTCCCAGCTGCTTGCCCATCTTGGTCAGGGCATCACTGACAATGTCCAGTTCATGGCGTAGCTCATTCACCACAATAGCAATGCTCCTTGTGTCTTTCAGGATCTGAATGCTTTGTGTATATGGGTTGTAATTCACTCCAAAGGGGCGCCTGATTGTCTTTGCAAACTCTCTGTTCAGATGGAAGAAAAGGGGGAGTAAATTTCCAATGAAAGCCCACTTACACCTTCTCAATGTAGCTGGCAACCAAGGACCATTCCTTGTATGTGTGTGCTACAATATCTCAAGTACCACTATAACTGGTTCATAAAAACCAAAAAGAGAATTGCATTAACTCATCAGAAATGATACTCCAAGGAAAAAGTGCTGTCAGATGTGATGCTGAGAATGGTCAGATCCAGGGACAACAGCTCAGGAAAGAGGAGGGAAACTAGCAAATGAACTGGGATAAGATAATGGAACTGCCTGGTCTTAAACCTGCTTCACACAAGCCTCGATGTGACACAACAGCACCATATGCTGTTTTTAAGTTCTTGACGTACATCATCTTATAATTCTTATAACAGCATGGAAATGTATTATTTTACTGCAATGTTGGGGACAGGGAGGCAGAGTGGGGTTTGAGAGAGAGTGGCTTGTTTAAGACCACCTAGCAAGTCTCCACAGAGGTAAAACTTAATTGGGACACTTTCAGATTCATGGCTGAACCTTGGGTCTCTTAGCCACCACACAGAACTGTTTAGCCAAGCTCTCGACCGCAAAGGGGTAGTGGTGGAGAATAATAACTAAGGTGTGTGAGCCCTCCCCCACAAAGGTGGATAAATAAAGACACCTTTCAATCTCCCAGGTGTTCTTAGCAAAATTACCTCATCTTTTCTTTTGCATCTTCAA
Organism: Podarcis liolepis; assembly: GCF_965112155.1. NCBI lineage: Eukaryota > Metazoa > Chordata > Lepidosauria > Squamata > Lacertidae > Podarcis > Podarcis liolepis. Next base: position 72,665,655 of record NC_139554.1, read on the forward strand.
AGCTTTCTGAAATAAAGTAAACTTCTTGGAACGTTGTAATCATGCATTCTTGCTTGCAGGTAACACTGGGGTCAAAGGGCTTGACTCTGGCATTTCCAGACAGGGCATGCTGGTGGTCAGATGGAACAAAATGACAAAGATTGGGTTTTGCATATATTTGGGACCTCAAAGGTGTCATGAATTTATGTTCTCAGGAAAATGTTACAGAACTGACAGATATACATGAAAGCAGTGTGTCCTTCAGAGACCCTGGTCCTAAGCTGTATAGTACTCTCTAGGGCCTAGACCAAAACCTATCACCTTACAGTGTGTCTGCAAACTGACTGGAAACCTGTGACGAGTGCTTTGTTTGTTTCTTAAGACTGGCAAGTTATGTTCTGACCAGTCAGTTCAAGTCAATAATTTGACCATCTTGGCAGACAGGTTAATGTGAAAAGAATTCCCTGAATGTAGAAGGTTTTTGAACAATTTGCTCTGAAGACCCATTGACTGTAGTTGGAAGAGACTTTTAAGGCTTACCTTCAGTTCACTGATAGAAGAGAGTAAACCGGCTCCATAGGCTCTTAGCCGGCCTTCTTGCTTACATAAGCCAAACTCTACTGTGAAGAAGTAGCACTGAGGAAAAAGGAAGGCAACACAGTGAGCCTTTGACAGAGATGCAACTTGATAAAACTCAAGCAACAAGTGTTTTCATGCTCCCTTTCCTCGACGAAGAGTAGGCATGAATGTTATTTTTCCTTTAATGTGGAATCCCTTATACCCCTGACTTGCACCATCATCCATTAATAGCAATTTAAAACAACCCAGACTTTGGATTCAGAAAACCCTAAACCCTCAGTTCATCCCCAAGAAATGATGGCACTCAGGAGCCAAGGCCCTTTGTATAGCTGGGAAATGGAATATAATTTCAACACTGTTCAGTGTGAAGACAGGTTCTCTAATTTGGCCATGAGAAAAAAAGGGGTGAGTTAGAGGCCCTCCTCTGGGTATCTTCACTGAGTGAGGTGGCAACTACAGAAAGGGCCTCTTCCATGGTGGCACACACAAGATGGAATCACTCAGGTGGTAGTAGTAGTAGTAGTAGTAGTAGTAGTAGTAATAATAACAACAACAATAATAATAATAATAATAATAATAATAATAATAATAATAATAATAATAATTTATTATTTATACCCCACCCATCTGGCTGGGTTTCCTCAGCCACTCTGGGCGGCTCCCAATCAGTGTTAAAAACAGTACAGCGTTACATATTAAAAACATCCCTGAACAGGGCTGCCTTAAGATGTCTTCTGAATGTCAGGTAATTATTTATCTGATGGGAGGGCGTTCCACAGGGCGGGCGCCACTACCGAGAAGGCCCTCTGTCTGGTTCCCTGTAGCCTCACTTCTCACAATGAGGGAACCGCCAGAAGGCCCTCGGCGCTGGATCTCAGTGTCCGGGCTGAACGATGGGGGTGGAGACGCTCCTTCAGGTATACAGGACCGAGGCCGTTTAGTATCCATGGAAATGAGGGACATGTTGCACAGAGCGGCCCGTATCCTTTACTTACAGTTGCCAGCTTTTGAACAGCTTCATCAGATGCCCCAAGGGAAGCCAAGCCAATTTCCTGAGAGAATTGGGCAAAACTAGGTTCAGCGAGAAGAGGTACATGGCCCAAAAGCTCATGGCAGGTATCACTGGAAAACAGGAAAAGCAGGCTAATGTTGATCCAAGTAGTTTGTCCCTTACAGTTGATGTGTAAAAGCAAGCTCATCTAATATAATTAGGTAATAACTGCCAAAAATATATAACAATTGAGGAGGAAAACCTCCAAGTATCCCATAGCACAACAGAGAGATCAGCACGCTTGGTGGGGCATAAGCGCACATGAGCTATATGCCAGGTACACAAAGTGGTTTAGAAACTTGGTAGGCATGTGTAATTACAAGAGCACAGAGAGTGGGGGATTTTACATGGGGCCAACACACATGCATACTCAGCCTGACAATCTCTTCTCTGCGGTGGACACATGGACATAGCCAATTTGGTGCAGTGGTTAAGAGTGTCAGACTAGGATCTGGGAGATCAGGGTTCAGTTCAGTTCATAACCCACTCAGTTATGAAACTCGACTGATCTTCGGCCAGTCACAATCTGCCAGGCCTTACCTACTACACAAGATTGTTGTGAGGACAAAATGGGGAAGGGGAAAACTTCATACCCCCAGCTTGAGCTCCTGAGAGGAAGGAGGTGGCTGCCAATGTAATCATTACTTATTTACTGAAGTGGCATGGGTACTCTACGTTAGAAGCCTGCATGCCCAGTTTGAACTACTACTTCTTGACAAAAAATGAGGAGAAAGATGACATGAAATGGGCCTTCCCAAGGAGTGCCTACATTATTGCAAATTGTGTAATGTATGTGAATTGGAGTTGTGGGGATGGCAATAGGTGCAGAAGGTAGGATTATTAGGCTGGTCAAGCTCACGGAGTAGCAAAATGTGCATGATAATGAAGATGAGAGTGCTAAGATAGGCTTAGTAAGTCCAAAATATAGATGAGTTAATTGGTCTGTAGGCACTCAGTCTTATTTAATTCAATATGCTGCATGGAGATGAAATGGCTAAGATCCTAGGTTCTTAAATTAAGGATCTCAGAGAAAAGAAATCCTAAACTTATTTTGATTCTTCAGTTGTACTAAAATAAGTGGAAGTAATTCACATTGTGCGAGCTGGGCTTGTGTTAAATATGTTTGACAGCCCTCAGTTACAAGTTCTCTGCTCTCAACACCGTTCCCTGGCCCCCACCTCCAACTTACGAGAGCTAACATAAACCAGATTTGATCCATATGTTTGAAAAGGAGAGCATTACTCTGTGTTGATTTGTAAAATGGTCATAAAGTCTAGCTTTAGGCTGCAATTCTATGCCCAGTTACTTAGGAGTGAGCCCCACTGAGCTCAGTGGGACTTACTTCTGAGTAGACAGGAGAAGGATTTCATTGATTGACACCAAGCTTTCAAAATGAGTACACTTTCCTGGAATAAGTATAAATGTACATGTTATTTGGAATGAGGATAAAAAAATAGCTGCTTACGGTTCTGGTGTGTAAAGCGGGTCAGAACTATGTCGAACATACTGAGTGCAGTGGAACACTCTGAAGGCTAAACCTGCCAAGAAATCTCTGGGCGAGAGGTATCCAGCAACTGGGCGGATAGTAAATCCAGTGCGCTCTGCAAAAACCAAGATGGTGGCAAATTTAGAAGATAAACGTCCAGCCAAGTCCCCTCACCAAACACCCATGTTGCAGCAGTTCAAACACATGGAGATCTCTAGCATCTTGTTCTTCATCAAAGCCATATTGCAGAGGGAGACAAGAAAAATATATTTGACTGCAACTCCCATGACCCCTGACCACTGGTGGTGCAGGCTGGGGCTAATGGGAGTTGTAGTCCAACAACATTTGTAGAGCACCACGTTGGCTATGTCTGTCCTATTAAAATGGTAGCATTGCCTCAGCAAAAACATCTGGTCAGATAGACACCTGCGCATTACCTTTTAGAAAACGTGACACATCTTCCAGCTGGGGTATGTTGTCTTCTCTGTACCCACAGTACTTGGCTAGCAAAGGCAGGTTTTTAAGATATTCTCTGCAAGCATGGGTTGGGTAGAGCTTATGCAGTTCTCGGAATACTGTGCCCCAAGTCCTGATCTCCTCCTCGGTGAATTCAACTTTTGGAATTGGGTCGCCACTACGACGAGAAAGCAGAATCAAGGGTTGACTTTCAGAAACGTTTGTCAGAAATGAAACATTTGTTTTCAAATAACACTTCAGAGTCCTAGTGTTACCTTCAGCTCTGTGCATCATTGCTTGGGAATTTGGATTGGCCAATTATAACAACATAAACTGGTTTTGCCTGGTCTTGTAGGGTCAAAGCAATGATTTTGGAGGAAAGCTTTATTTTGCTGTGCTGACCTCTAGCTTGGATTGGCAAAGGAGCTAAGCAAAACTGGCTGACTGGCATACTCTGTGACCCATAATATATTCTCAACCTCCACATTTGTCAGTCAGATTACCAATACGCAAGTCTCCAGGTCTTTGTCCCTGACTCTGAAAGGTTCCTGCCCCATCTTTAGCAAGAGCATTTAACAAAGATTGACACATACTGTCTGTAGTTCATAGCCAGGTCTGCAAAATACTTCCGTCTCTTGCGATAAACATTGTCTTTGAAACCCTAAAAGTGAAACAAAAAAATTAAGCCCAAGTCAGTCTTTGTGATTAACATGTTTCTACTCCTAACCCCCCCCCCCGAAATTGAGGGAAAATTTTCTTCATTCTGCATGCTTCTTGACTATTGCTGTTTTCAGATGGGATTGAATCACATACTGTCAAATTCAGGTTGTACAATTATAGCTCAGTATTATCATGTTTGACATGTTAGTATGTTTAATGTGTATCAAACTCTGATATTGGAATACAAGTCTAAAGTATCAGATATCCAGATATTCAAAGTAAGTGTTTTGAGGAGTTCGTTAAAGGCAACAGAAATAATGTGAGAGAAATATGAATCTACTCACTGGATGGTCTGCATCCAGATCAGAACCATACATTAGAACACGATTTGCACATTTATCCAAATCCGAGATCTTCTTAGGGAACCAGGGGATATTTTCCATATCTATGGAATGAATAAAACCCATATAGCTATTAATAAAATTCTACGGAATGAATAAAACCCACATAGCTATTAATAAAATTAAGCTTGCTACAAAAAGGAAACTGTTCTTATGGCCAGCTATGACAGCTAGAAAATGAAATCTAGTTTCTGAGGAATTAATGTCAAGAGGAGAAGAGAACATCTTCCTATCTGACCTTCACACAACATTGGGCACTTCCTCCTGTGGTAGATATAGCAAAAGGAACAACGATACTAAAAACAGGGGAAGAAAATAAGTTCAGCTCTTAGTGCTTGCATCAGGGATTCAGCTTAGCTGTTGCTCTCACACCTTCAACCCTCTGCTGCCAAATAAGGCAAAAAGGGGGAGGCTCAGGTGTTGCTTACAGTAAAAGGCTTTGAATCTCAAGACTGTGGAAACTGTGCCCCTCCAGGTGCTGTTGGACTCCAATTCCCATCAGTCCCTGCCGGCATGGCCAATCCTCAGGGAGTTGTAGTTCAAAAACGAAAAGGTTTTAAAGGAGAACAAACCATAGTCACAAGTTCTGAATGTAAACCCAAATAACCAGACACCCCACATATTGGGGGAGACCCAGGAAAAAGAGGCAGATATCCTTGGTTTGCTCACTACATAATTTTGCAGGCCCTGTATTGAGAAATGGATATTGTTCTACTGCATTATGGCCATTTGTACTGCTACAAGTGCTGGAGACAAAAACCAAGTGAAATAGTATTCAGAATTGCATAGGTCACAGAACGGACCTACAGCTCCTGTGGCCCAGCTCCCTTTTCCTAAGACAGGGTCCTCTGTTCCTGAAAACCCCATTCATCAAATCATATCTGACTTCTAAGGAACTTCTTGAATCCCCATTAGTATGATGGCTCAAGCAAGTAAGGGAATGCACCGGCTACAGGACGCAGGCAAAAAACATTTGAAACCAATAGAAAATTTGTGATAGGGTAAACTTCATTTCTAAATATAGAGCAGGATTAGCTAATGCGCAAGGACTTCCACTTGTGCTTTCTGTCTCTCTTCCCCTTGCGCCTTCAACATTGGCTCAGGAGGGAATTTCGGGAGAACCCCCATAACATAACAGCATGTGGGGGGGGGGATTATTCCCTCTGGAAAGCCAAAATAATTGCCCTGATGGAATGATTGCCTTAGTGTGCCATCAAATTCCTCCTATGGTGATCAAATGGACCCTAGTTGTGAATCAAGCTCCATGCACTTAGGTTGAAACTCCTAACCTCATGGGGAAGCCCAATCTTATGCCAAATTAGAGGTATCTGTGACAAATTGGGCATGTCTAATTTTTCATGGGATCACAGCCTTATGAGATGGATTCAGAGGAATTTATATTTAAAATCATGCTGCTCCCTTCCTAAACACAGGTACACTTTGCCCAGCATTGCCATATCCAACCAATATATGTATCTTTCTTTTTAAACCTCCCATAGTAGAAGGAAATCTGTTTTAAACTGTTGTAAACCATCCTCTGAAAGTGCATTAGATGAAAATAAAAGAAAAAGGAGAAGCCTCTCTAAATAAAAAAAAGACATTGTTTTTAAAATCTAGCACCACAAACACTGGCACGTGATCACACCTTTCAAAGGGCGTGCACTTCTAATAAATCATTCTTATTTTCTTCCTTACCATCTTCCTGTACGAGGAAATTGTCTGTCTGGTTCACAGATACCACATTGGCATGGGATTTCAAGAGATGGAAGATCTCCTCAAGCTGTTCCCTGTTACTGTCACAATCTACAAAGATCTCAAACTCTGAATTTCGTCTCCTGGATTTTCGAGATTCTATGTGCACCAGGTTCACATGTTTTTCCTGATGGATAAGAAAGACAATTTTTTTCGTTGGTCAGTAGCACCCGAGGACCAAAATCTCTGCTAGTCGCCCCTTCCTCTGATATAGTTCATCAAACATAGTAATTAACACAAAATAATCTACACTTTGAATACACTCCCTGCCATAGTGAATAACCTTATGATAATACTTCTCATTTTCAGCATGATAATTCACATATAAAGGCAAAGAGTAAAGTAAGAGAATGTATGCCCAGGCATCCCCAACCTGCGACCCTCCAGATGTTTTCACCTACATCTCCCATGATCCCTAGATAACAGGACCAGTGGTCAGGGATGATGGAAATTGTAGTCCAAAACATCTGGAGGGTCGAAGGTTGGGGATGCCTGCATTAGCCTCAAGCTTGTGCAGGGCACCAATCATATCTCCTTCCCTTTTGTGTACCAGAGTAGGAGAACTGAAGCACCCACTCCTGGCTTAAATCCACAGTTGCCCATGTGTACTTCAGGAGGGCACAGAACAAGGCCAGTGAGGGATGCAGACTACAGAAAGACCTGGAGGGCTACATTTGCCCCTGGTCTCACCCCTCCTCTAGAAAGTGCATAGGCACAGTTTCCTTTCTTTCCCCCAGAGAAGTGGTTGATTGACTTCAACATTAAATTCAGTCATATACTGATAAGCAGTGCACTATTTAGTAAGAAGATGCCACAAAAGTGACCGATCTAATGCCTTCTTTACACATCATGTGTAATAGTGAGTTACAGGGACACTTGGATCCAGTTACAGATAGGTAGCCGTGTTGGTCTGCCATAGTCAAAATAAAAAAATTCCTTCCAGTAGCGCCTTAAAGACCAACTAAGTTACTTCTTGGTATGAGCTTTCGTGTGCATGCACACTTCTTGCATGCACACAAAAGCTCATACCAAGAACTAACTTAGTTGGTCTTTAAGGTGCTACTGGAAGGGACACTTGGAATAACAGTTAAAGCATCTCTCCCAGGGAGGAGGGAACCTACAACTTGCCCCCTTGGGACCCTTGAAATGTGGAATCAGCACTTCCATATAATGTGCAAATCTGTCCGGAGTACGTTACAAATTTTCAGAGGTGTCTGAAACGCAAAACAAACAAATAATTCTTCTCCAATACCCTTGAGGTTCAGTCCTTCAGATCATATTCTGGGATTTCATCTCGTCCTCGATTTGGAGCGCACAGTTGTATGATCATACTATTTTAGGTTTAGCATTTGTTTGTTTATAAAATCTAAAATCTTAATACAGCAGCAAAACTCATCATGCCATTACAGAGGTTGTTGCTATCTTTACTCTGTACCAGCTGTACAGAACAGGGACTGGACTGCTTACCTGAAAGAGCTTTAGGGCTTTCACAAGCCCTCCAACTTCATTTTTTAAAGAAAAAATGACGGCAGCTCTCCCCCTTTCAGATGCATTGTCTTCATTCTCTTTGTTGTCATCATTCATTGTGTAGTTGGACTTGTGGATCTAAAAATGATGCAGATGGCAAGCAGAGTTAAGAGTTAAGTCAAAGTTTCAAAACAAACCTATTTTTTTAGGTTCAAAGTTGTCTCCCTTAGGCTGCAGAACGGGGTGCCATGAAAGGGCAGTAAATTCTTTATTTAATGTACTGATGTTATATTTTAACTGCCAGGGAGGAGAAAAGGCGCTTGTGTGATTTTCTGCCTCAGGTGCTAAAGAATTGCATGGCTGGCCTTGGCTAGTCCTTTAACATGGTGGGATGAGAGGACACCATTTGCTGTTGCACCCCAGGAATCAAAATGAGATGGGCTGGCCTTCTTAGCAGGTGATAAAAGCTTATATCCATGCTGAGAAGAGCTTCATCTGTTGAGTTCTACAGAGCAAGCTACTTTCAAAGGCAGGCTGTGCTGTTTTTTCCCTGCCCAGTCATTCGGCAACCCTAGCTATCGCTTTGTTTCAACTATACTAACAAGTCTGCATAGCAGCCTCCGGCCGCTGTGGTTTCAGTGCTGTAGTGAAGAGCTGGAAGCACAGGAAGTGGCCGATAAAATAGAAAATACCCTTCTCCCAAGCTAGCCGACAGACATCCTCCCACCCCTGCCGGGAGTGGAAAGCCAGCCCTACATACAGACTGTGCAGGCCACAAACACTCATAGAGGCAAGTAGAAGACCACCATCTCCTAAATCACTTCGCCCCTGTATGCCCTGAAGGAAAGACTTGTGTTTCATGAGCACATCTAATAGTTGAAATAAACACAAGGTTTATGTACCTTGAACCAATGATGGGGGACCTGCAGCCCTCCAGGTGTTGCTGGACTCCAACTCCCATCAGTCCCAGCCAGTTTGGCCAATAATCAGTGGTGATGGGGGTTGTAGTCCCATGACATCTGGAGAACCACAAGTTTTGCACCTCAAAGCAATTCCATACCTGGGAAGGAATTATATGAAGAGAGAGAGAAGAGGTGGCAAGCTGAATATCTTAACCTGCATTAAATACCCAGTATACCTGTGTCTCCACCCCCATGGTCCAGGCCGGACACTGAGGTCCAGCGCCGAGGGCCTTCTGGCAGTTCCCTCACTGTGAGAAGTGAAGTTACAGGAAACCAGGCAGAGGGCCTTCTCGGTAGTGGCGCCCGCACTGTGGAATGCCCTCCCATCAGATGTCAAGGAAATAAACAACTATCTGACTTTTAGAAGATATCTGAAGACAGTCCTGTTTAGGGAAGTTTTTAATGTTTGATGTTTGATGTTTTATCATGATTTTAATATTCTGTTGGGAGCTGCCCAGGGTGGCTGGGGAAGCCCAGCCAGATGGGCAGGGTATTATTATTATTATTATTATTATTATTATTATTATTATTATTATTATAAATATCACTAAGGACTAGTTCCCACAGTGCAACTCCTTCTCACATTAGCACACCTGACCTTCCAAGTTACATTACAATGCTATGTGTATTCCATTACCTCCATTGAGAAATGTCACGTCTAAGTTCTTCCCTAGAAATGGACATCTTTAAATACTGATCTTAAAAATAACAATAAAATGAAAGAAGATTTCTTACTCATTGTTTCAGAAATGAGCTTGGAAACATCTGAAGGCCCCAAAGCCAGAGAAGCAGCCCACAGTGGACCTCCAGGATTCAGTAGGCAAAATTTAAATGCCGTATTCAGCTCTGCATCTTTGTCATCCTTCCTCCCAATCACCAATCTTAAAGCATTTCTTCCGTCCACACTTATCCTTCCTCCCTCCCTCCGTCCCGTCATTGTAATCTCTTTCTATGACAAGCTAACTTTTAGCAGCATTAGAAATTAAACTAAGAAATAAAAGCTATCCAAGTTTGCTTGAGGCATGCAGTTGGTTCAACATGCAGAAATCGGATTCTCTTTGCACAGAAATGTGGGTGTTTTGAATGTGGAGTTGCTGAAAGGCATCTATGAGGTGGGATGAACCACTGTGCCAAACTTCCCACAGACATCCTGTGGGCTTCTGTGAGAACAGGATGCAGGACTAAATTAGTCTGATCCAAACAGGGATCTTCTTATGCACCCTACTAAAGCGGTCCTGAGTGACAATGACGTTTTCTAAGAATCTACTGCAAGCCACATCCACTTTTGGTGGCACAACTTTACACCAAGCCTAATACTCTTGAAAAAGAACTAAACAGGTCCCTTTGTTCCTGCTGCACCTACACCACTAATTCATTAGATTTCCAAACTGCCCTTCCACAGATAAGATGTCACAAGGAAGAGTCTCATGGCAGCTTTATTGTGGTAGAAATCCATAAAAGTTTATGCTCCAAGCAAAAATTAGATCTAAGCCTCACATGGATGAAATAAAAAAATTCCTTCCAGTAGACCTTAAAGACCAACTAAGTTAGTTCTTGGTATGAGCTTTCGTGTGCATGCACACGACTCTGTTGACGACTCTTAATGACTGCAATAGGTCTTACAGGAAAAGGCAAGGGGTGAGAAGGTGAAAAATGGCTTAGTCATGTATAATGAGATAAGAATCCAATGTCTCTGTTCAGACCAGGTCTCTCCATGGTTTTAAGTTTGGTAATGAGTTGCAATTCAGCAGCTTCTCTTTCCAGTTTATTTCTGAAATTCCTTTGTAGTAAAACAGCTACTTTGAGATCTTTGAGATCGTCAACAGGCTCATCTCAGCTATCTGCCAATCACCCATTCCCACCACCCTTCTGAGTAATACCCCTCCCCACCTTCTCACTATATAGAAGGATCTGGCAACTTCTGTTTCAGTGTATCTGAAGAAGTGTGCATGCACACGAAAGCTCATACCAAGAACTAACTTAGTTGGTCTTTAAGGTGCTACTGGAAGGATTTTTTTTATTTTGACTATGGCAGACCAACACGGCTACCTATCTGTAACTGTCACATGGATGAAAACATTCTTAAGTCTCCTATTAAACTTTTTTCAGGTGGCAGAGAATCTGCTTATAGGTGTTCTCTTCCTGAACAAGAGCTGAATGTGACTCTTTTTCAGGACATCTGATGCTCCTTGATATATATATATATTTAATATAGATATATAAATTTATTTATTTGATTTTTCAGATTAAAACTTTACAGTCCCAAATCCAACATGCAAAATAGAAACGGGATTCCAGAGACTCTCCTGAACTTCCCTCCTCCCCTTTGTGGGTCCCATTGTTAATCATTTCCTCCTGCATCTTTTATAATAATCCAAATCTTTTACTTCTCCATTGTGTCCAAAATTCACCATTAAACTCTGTGTGATTCCGATCCTACTAATGATTTTAACTTTTTACAATGGCTTTTACGACCTTTTTGTCTGACGCTGCTCGATAAATGCTTAGCTAGCTCTGGGTAGATCCAGAAAAGTGTGGCTTTATGCTCAGGAAGGAAGGAAGTAGTCAATATGGATTAGTTTTTATAATTTTGAAACAACCCTGTTCGTATCATGTTTCATACAACCTACTTGGGTCTAAAATCAGTAGCAAACCTCCACTTAGGGTTAAATTTATTGTTTATTTATTTGTTGCATTTAAATCCCACCTTTTTCTCTAAAGAGAAAACATGGTTTCCCCCCTCCTCATTTAATCCCCACAACAAAACTGTGAGGTAGGTTAGGCTAAGAGGCAGTTACTAGCCCAAGGTCACCCTGTGAGCTTCATGACCAAGTGGAGTTTGAACCCTGCTCTTGGGTTTGCCTATCTTGACAGCCAGCCAGCATAGGGTTGACTGGTTCCAACAAAGCTATCTACAGAAAACTCTCATTGCAAGAACAGGCTTAGTTTGCTTCTGTAGACTCGCCTCTTCCCTAATCTGCTCCAGATCTCAAGAAGAAGATCTTCAAACTGCTGACATCAATGGCAGGTTCAGCAGAGGTAAATCTCCTCTTACCTTCTAAGCTAGTTTTCCCGGCGCTGTCTCTTGCAAGACCCCCAGGGCACTGCAGCAGCCTCAGTTTGCCAAGTACTCATCGACCACTAGCTGTTGGTGGCTATAAATATGGCTCTTATAGTTTGCAAAGCTCTATATTACATGGGTGGTTTTTAAACGCCTGCTTTGAATGACTGGAGTGATGGGGTACAACTATACTAAATTCAGTGGCAGCAACTGGAGGCCTGTGGGCCAAATCTGGTTCCTATAAATCAGCTGTCTGGCACCAGCAAATGTAGGGTAGGGAAAGTGACATTTGTAGTAAAATAACTTGCTGGCAGGCACCTCTAGAGGGGCTGAGGGGCTGTTCTTCCACCATTCACTCCTGTCTCCAACTAGCCCTCTGGGGAAGCTAGTTGCTGACCAATATAATATATATTTATTTGACCTGGTATCTCGAATACCTTAGATGGGGTAGCAGGATTGGGTACAACAGTGACGATATAGGAAAGCTGACTAGATAGCAAAACATAGCCAAGGGGAATTATCAGGAAAGTGAGATCATCCTTATGAAGACAGACTTAAACCATTGGGAAGGTTAACTCAGATGACTTAGATGATGGGCTTATATTATAATATGATTAGCGAAGTCGGGAGATTAGAAAGGGAGAGGTTATTCACACCTGCATGCAAAACAAACAAACTTTCACGTCATCATTGGTAGGCAGTGGATTAAAGATGGTAAGCCAAATGAAGGACTCCGTCACAAAACACACGGCTCATGTACAGAACATCTTGTCACTAGAAGCCACAATGGCCACCAGTGTCAATCACTTTTTAAAAGTTTCCTTGTTAATGCTGAGGACTGGTCTATCAGTGGCTGCAAGCGATGTGAGTCCCCCAAAAGTGCAGCCTACAGAAATAGCATCTTCATCGTCATATGCTGAAGGGTAACATCAGGTGATGAGCATAGCACACATGCCTTGCTCATGCATCTCCCTATTTTTTGTAGACAGGATGCAGAAGTTCAAAGGCACTTGTATGTCATTTAGCACTTACTAAAGACAGGAGCTAGCCGAAAGAGGTCTAGGATAGGGAAATGAGCATTGGCAAAGAGGAAGATAAATAAGATGCAAGTAAGACATTGGATGGAATCTGAGTGCAACATCACGCTCAGTCTGCAGGTCCCTTTGTAACACTCTCTGATGAAAGGGTGTCCATCTGCACTACCATGCAAATATTCAGGGTATTTCTCATACTGAGATATTCCTCAGTATGTCATGACCTCTTGTACACCAGATGGGCAAGGGGACAAGGTGGACACCCCAAAGTACACACAGACAGCGAATCTCTTATTCCCACATGTCTGCAAGGATCGGTCTACACAGTTGACTTTCCACAGGGCTATTCAGAATAAGAATGGGTGCCCACCTTTTCTCAGTTACATGGCTACAGTGCCTTCCTGAGATACTGGTGCCCTTAATTAGATTAATGCCCCAAATTTATCCAGATTATATTATCAATTGTGGTAGGACAATTGGGCAGCGAGTTTTCAAATTGCAGAGCTGAAACAGAAACTTGCCCAGCTTAATCCTCATCTAGTCATTTGAAGGACTGTGTGCTTTTTAGCCATTGTGATAGATGCCAGTCCCAGCAAGAGAGGAGCACTTGCTCTTCATTCTCCACAAAGTCTCCCTGTGTGCAGCTGCTTAGATCTGATAGCTGACCTGTCTGAGGGTGTTTAAACAAGCGATGCTGTAAAATGCCCCTTTCAGTGTGGAATTGCATCACTTGTTACTGGGACAGCCAGTGGGGGAGAGCAGGGCGAACAGAACCGCACAGCTGGCTGAATTTGCTGCAGAATATGCACTGAGCAATAACATATACCTATCATTTTCCATAAGTTGGAGCGAATTTGAATATATTATGCAACATTGTGAGGAAGGTTTCCTGTCGACCCACCAGAGGACTCTTCCACTTCTGAAAAGAAGGTGTCATTTCTTGTGGAGGTTTTAAGTCCCAAAGTACTTGATGTACTTTTACTATCTTTATAATACAAAGCCACACACGAACGATGTTCTCCCAGCAGCTCAAAAACTTTTTGCGGTACAATATCCTAAAATATCATCGTTCATATACTTTAAAATGCAGCTGTGATCTGACTACTAGACGATTCTTTTTCAAACAGACACAAACTCATCAAAAGCAAAAAAACAAATGTCACCGTGGCTCTCTCTGCATGACCATATAGTAGACCAACCACGGGAGATCTCCTGGATCAGGAAGGAATCTAAAAGAAGTGGAATGAAAGTCAAGAAGCGCCTCTCCTGCTGCGCACACCTACCTCGTTGAGGATGGCCAAAGAGGAGAGGTTGCCTACCACGTTGTTGAGCTGATTCTCGCCGAAGCTGGTGTTCATGGAGTCGAAGGATCGCCCCCTCCTGGGAACCTCCATTCTGCTGGTGTACATGCTGTGACGCCGCTGGCAGAGCTGGCTGCAGTCGGTGGCTCTGTGGCTGCTCTGGTCTGCGCGCCTCCTGGGGCTTGGCTATTTATGGACAGGAGGAGGGTGGGGGGTCCCAGGAAGAGACACGCCTTATCTCTAGCAAGGAGGGGGGTGCGGGAAGAGAAGAGCCCCTCCCCACGCTTCACGTGGATGCAGAGCAGCAGGGCCGCAGGCATCGGAAGGTAAAGGCAATAGCCTTCGTCTTCGTAATGGTTTCGTATGCTCCGGAGCTCTGGGGCGCACACTCAAATTCGACATTCTGCCCAGCAGTATTTAGGCAGTGCCGGCGCCAGGCTGTTTTGCACCCTAGGCGAGCTAATTACTTGCACCCCCGCAAAAAAAAGCAAACTTCAGTGCTGAAAAACAGATGTCTTGTAGGGGAAAAAAGACAAGCTCTAAACGTGAAACTGCTAAATTTCTTATTATTAATTGCAAGAATAAGTAGTACAACCACCTTTGATTCTCTTTCTCAAATGCAAAAGTTTGTTCGGAATGATTTGGCACACAAAAAAATGATATCGTTTTGATTTCATCAGGCACGTCAAAATTTCATTTTGTGTACCTTTTCCTTTACAAATTTTGTCACCAGTTCCTTTGGGTCAAGTGCCCCTGCTTGGGCATGTTCAACTGATATAACAGCTGCCAAGCCAGCTAGTCATTGTTGAGTGTAGTCAAGTTTGTATAGGTTTGAGCTTTGAGACACCGTGTTCACCACTTGCCACTGATGCTTGAAGTGTGAGAAGGATCCTTAGAGCAGCAGAAACGTTAGGGATATTATCCAGGAGCTTTTGTTGTAGTATGAAGGGAAGAGCTCCTTGTGGTGGCATAGACTTTGGAAGTCTCCAAGCTGTTGCTGTAAGTTCACAGCACAAATGACATTTTGGCTTGAATGTTTGAACATGCTTCTGTGTCTTAGCATAGGAAAAATACACCCAATGAAATGGAACACATCTGGCCCTTGAGCAAAATCTATGTCCTCTCCCCCAGCATGATTCAGAGGTACAAAAGCTCTTTGGAAATACTGACGTTGTCTGGAGTGGAATGTACCAGTACATGTGTGCTGTTCTGTATGCATGAGCAATTTTTTGAGGTTGGAAACCTCCGTCCACATTTACAGCCTCCCCACTTGTAAATGTGGATGGAGACCTGCCCCTTCCCCAAAGCCTGCTTTAAAGGGGAGCTCATTTCTGCCACTAAAACTCAAAAGGTAGTCATTATTTCACTCATATTAACAGCAATCCTATGAAGGAAGGCATTTATCCTATGATTTTTGTCAAATAGGGGGGGAAATAGGCTTGGGGATAACAATGAAGGGCGCTTGCACAAAGCGTTGCAGCATAAAGTGCTTCAGTTCAGGGTTCCAGTCATCCCATTCCATCCATGTTCTCCCCCACTCACAAATGCCTCAGCCTTGGTTGAGCTGCTTTGGTTTGTTTTCTCCATGTTGGTTTTACAGGATTTTGGGTGGGATGGATACACTTGTCTCGAGTCTCAGCCACATTCATTTCTTTAACTTCCCCATTACTATCCATGACCAGCTCTCTCTTCCATGCCCATGACATTTCAAAACAGCATCTGAGTGTGAACCAGGAAGTGACTTATCCAGAGAATGAGATGCTTCTTTCTGCACTAGATACATATTTCTCTGTTCTCCCGTTCCAGCCCCTCTGATCTATTTCTCCCTCTGCCTCAACACTCCATTTTTTAAATCATTAAGCAGTTAGTTAATGCTTTTAAGTAAATAAAAGAAATGGAAGATGACAGTGGTTTCTATGGATTGCACTTTAAAAAAAACCACCTCCGCAGTTCTTGCCAGAGCACCAGAGCAAAGAATCTGTAGTTTGTGCCATGGTGGACCCAGTAGTTTGTGCTGGATCTCTTATTTTTACCTAGAAGCAGATGTGATCTGTGATTAGATGGTGGATTAGGAGAAAACCCATGTAGAAATCATGCAAATGCGGGTGGCCCCATTAATACGGCAGCCATTTTTTTGATGGACATCCACAACGCTTCATCAGAATTCCAGTGTGCGCACAGACCTCAAAAGGTCCTGTGACAGAAACAGCACTGCCTGGAAGTGAAAACTTGGAGTAACAAAATGGTGCTTTGCTTCCTTATGAAACGCTGCTGTGCTATTTTGATCCTCTGCGTAGGCTAGGGCATTGTAGCTATTCCATCAGTGGTGCTGAAAAGACAACATGACTTCAGCTCTTTCTAACCTAAAGGTATATTATGAACATGGAGGAGCTGTTCTTCTTTTGGTTCTGAACGTGATTCTCAGCTCTTGCTAGTTGCTACCAATATAATCAGTGCTGCTGTTCAAACTTTAGTTTATATATTATGAGGTCACTGTGTTGATAACATGGGGTAATAAATTTGTGGAAAATGATATTATCACTAGATGTATCGTGTGTATACAAGTCATTACCATGGATTCCTGTTCTCACATACTTTGCTTGCTTTTCTTTACATATTAATTTTGCTTGCCTTCCCTATAAACACGCTCTTGTCAGCATCAAGGAAACAGAGTTCGGCCAAATCTCATGTTTGCTCTTTGATATGAAAACGAAGTGCAAACTCATTACACATTACGACAAATAATAGTAATGCAAAGGGCCCTGTCCTACTGCGCAGAGCCCTCCTCCAATTTCTTTGCAGCTGTTTTCACTCTGTGATAGCTTGGCTAGTTGGAGTAGTGCAGGAGTAGCCAAGCTGGTGCCCTCTGGATGTTGTTGTACTATGACTTTCATCAGCTTCAGCTATCATGTTTGGTGATCAGGGATGTTGGGAGCAGTAATCCAACAGCATCTGGAGAGTATCACATTGGCTACAGCTGGTATAGGGTGTGGGATATTTTATGTTTGTTTAATTGCATTTATATCCCACCTTTCTTCCATCACAGAACCCAAGGTGGTGGACACTAGGCTCCCAAGGGCTCACCCATCCAGACACTGACATGACCTGGACCTGCTTAGCTTGTGCCTTCAAACCTCTCCACCTTGCCTCATTCGTCCAATGCCTTGTGATGGACACCTTTAAAAGTATTTGGCATTAGAAATCCCAAATTAAGCCCAGGCTAACTTTATGCAACTATAAACGTGATTTTAAATAAGATCAAAAGCTACGAGAATATATATTTTATTATCCCAAATTAAGCCCAGGCTAACTTTATGCAACTATAAACATGATTTTGAATAAGATCAAAAGCTATGTGTTTATATATTTTATTATCAATACAGGACAAACACATTCTTCTGAAGCAAAGAGATCTGTGTCCCTGGCATGCTTACCTACCCGTAATTCACAGGTCCATTTGAGGAATGATCAGGTGTTAAAAAATACAGCAAGGGAGAACTTCCTGAATGGTAGGTGCCTCACGGCAATTCTAATTCACATCAGTTTCTACATGGGCAGAAAAAGAGCTGCTGGTGTTTACTCTGTCAGCTAGAAGGATGGAGTTTGACCCTATGAATGCCTCTTCCAATTGACCAACAGTAGTGTTGGAAACATAAAGCCTACCCTTTGTGCTTCTACCAGGAGTGTGTGTGTTTTTTCTACCAAGACAGTGGCATTTGTTCAAGACACTCTCCGTTTCACTAAATTCCTGAAAAATCATATATCACACAAACAAAAACCAGACATTACCTAAGCTCTGAATCACTCACCTCAAATCTTTTATGAATGGTTATTCACTGCGAGGACATCTAGTGACTCAGTTTGATATCCAGAGCTTTATCTCATTCAGTGGCAGTGCTAAGATTTATTTATTTTTCTAAACAAAAGACTGCAGTATTTCAGTCCTGCAAAGTTCAAAGCTGCTAGTCGAAAGATTTTGGCCAGGATATAAAGAGCCACACAACCTGTGGCCACACCCACACCAGCACATGGCTTTCTCCAAAGAATCCTGGGAAACATAGTAGTTCTGTGAGGGGTGAACTACAGTTCCCAGGGTTCTTTGCATAAGCCATGTGCTTTAAATGTATGGTGTGGATATGTGGCCAGGGTGTTATACAGCTTTACCCATAAGTACATCCCACTGTCTTCCGCGTGGCATACTTGCAGGGACGCGGGTGGCGCTATTGTTTAAACCACTGAGCCTCTTGGGCTTGCCGATCAGAAGGCCGGCAGTTCAAATTCACACAATGGGGTGAGCTCCCGTTGCTCTTTCCCAGCTTCTGCCAACCTAGCCGTTCAAAAGCATACCGGTACAAGTAGATAAATAGGTACTGTTGCAGCGGGAAGGTAAACAGTGTTTCTGTTGCACCAGAAGAAGTTTAATTATGCTGGCCACATGACCCGGAAACCTGTCTGTGGACAAACGCCAGCTCCCTCAGCCTGAAGCAAGCTGAGTGCCACACCCCATAGTCAACTTTGACTGGACTTAACCATCCAGGGGTCCTTTACCTTTACCATTTTTTACTTGTAGGTAAGTGCATCAGAATTGTAAATATTAGCCGCTTAAAATGCAACAAGGTTGTTGTTGCCCCCGGTGCATTTCAAGTCCCATTTTACATTCCTGTACACACCAGAGGTGGAGATGGCTTCACCTGATATGCCTTGCCTGAGTTTTTCCCCATGCCTGCAGCCCCTCCAGCTTCTATTCAATGAGACCATTATCTGTGCAATGTGCAAGGGATGTCTGAAATGTGCACACCTCAGCTTAAACTCCTGCCAACCTAGCAGTTCAAAAGCACGTCAAAGTGCAAGTAGATAAATAGGTACCGCTCCAGCGGGAAGGTAAACGGCGTTTCTGTGCGCTGCTCTGGTTCACCAGAAGCGGCTTAGTCATGCTGGCCACATAACCTGGAAAGCTGTACGCCGGCTCCCTCGGCTCGTAAAGCGAGATGAGCGCCACAACCCAAGAGTCGGCCACAACTGGACCTAATGGTCAGGGGTCCCTTTACCTTTACAGCTTAAATGGATGGAAGCAGGTTTGAGGGAAAACACATAAAACAGCAGTTATTTCTCAAGAAACTACCAGATTCAGATAGATTGTGGTTAACATCATCTGTTCTCAGCTTCAGAAACCAGCAATGGAAAGCATGCTGGAGCTGGAGTAAAGAATCAGACTTGTATTTCTTGAATAGCCAGGCCACCTTATTCTACCTAGGACATTGCTTCTGAAATGGAGTGTGCAATATATGCTAATGGATATATATGATGTGTAACCACATCAGGATTTTTTTTTTAAATTATTATTATTATTATTATTATTATTATTATTATTATTATTATTATTTTAATGCTAACTGTTATCGGCAGGGGAAGCTGATTTTGAGCAGTGCCACAGTGCTTGGCGCGGAGCAGAGGCCCTACTATTCCTCCCCAGCAGTGATCCTGATTGAAATGCTCCCCCACTGCAATTAGTGATACAAAAAAAGGCTCACATGGACCACAATGGGAGGTTTTATTTTCTATCACTAATCACAGCACAGGGGCAGTTCTGTGGGGATCATGACTGGGAAGAGAAAACTTAAATCTCACTTCTTTACACGCTACAATCCAAGCCCCATGCCTTGGATTACATTTTTTTTTTAATCCTTTGACATGACTGCAGGACATGTCAAGGGAAATTGGGTCCTGAAATGGAACAATTCTGTGTTGTACAAGAAAAATCCAAAAAGGTATTCAGAAACATGGAAGTTATATTATGCCGCCCCAATGTGTTTTTTATGGCACCTTCACAAGGATGCGAATTCATGATTGTACGGGGGCGGTTCCTCGCGATCCTGCTTTCCATGTTGTTTGCATCTGCAAAAGCTTTGGGACAGACATATTGTTTCATTTCCATTCAGTGCATGTCCCATAGCTTGTTGTGGACTCCTATAACGTTTCGTACCACAAATGTTTCTCTCCACATTGCAGTAACATGGCAATATAGTGGTACCTCGGGTTAAGAACTTAATTCATTCTGGAGGTCCATACTTAACCTGAAACTGTTCTTAACCTAAGATATCACTTTAGCTAATGGGGCCTCCGGCTGCTGCCACACGATTTCTGTTCTCATCCTGAAGCAAAGTTCTTAACCCGAGGTACTATTTCTGGGTTAGCGGAGTCTGTAACCTGAAGTGTCTGTAACCTGAAGCGTCTGTAACCCAAGGTACCACTGTATTGGAGAAGCATTGCAGAACTATTAATAAAATGGAATTGTGTGTGAACGGTCCAGTATAAATCCACCACCACTAATGCACCTTTATTACATCAATGAGATGTTGCAGAATACAACCACAAAGTAAACCTTGTCATTCTGGAGGGCCCTCAAGCCATATCATTGGTCCCTCTAGCTTAGTATTATCCATATCCACACTGACTGGCGACAGCTCTCCAGGGATTTGGGGAGGAATTTTTCCAGTTCTCTAGAGATTTGAACCTGGGACCTCTGACAAGCAAAGTATGTACTTTGCCACTAAGCTATTGCCTGATGTGATTAATATTCTGTTGTAGCGCAAGAGGTCAGCCCAAAACAACCTTTCCCAGATGTAGTTCAGTTGATGGACTACAACCCCCATCCGCCCCAGTCATCATGGCTGGAGTTGATGGGAATTACAGTTCTAATATTCTAGAGAGCAAAAGCCTGATCAGGCTGGTGTTGAGAAGCCGTTGATTCTGTGAAGGTCCTTTGTATTGAGGACTGTCCCTTATCAAACCTAAAGATGGTGAGCTTTTAATTTTGGTTTGCTTACCCAGCCTGGTGCCCCTCAGATGTTTGGGGCTACAGCTCTCTTCAGCCCTAGCCAACACAACCATTATTGGGATTCAGAAGGCCAACACAGAGCTATAAAACCACCACAACAAATGAAAATGGAGCGCAAGTCTACAGATAAGAAAGAGTAAAGGTAGATGAAATCACCTCAAGTATGTGGTCACTGAGCAATTCAAATTTAAAAAAAGACAGATGGCAGCCAGTGACCTGTAGTCTGGTTTGAGAAGAGTCGTAAAGCATGAATTAATCAAATTAGGATCAAGCTTGGGGTTTTGATTCACTGGATACTTACTGCTGCCCTATCCTATTTTCCCTCACTCCTCTCGACGGAATTCATGGCCCCGTGTATTTGAAGAGACCTTTTACAAGGAACTAATAAAAGGCATGGTCTGAATACAGAACTGACGTCACTGGGAAATAAAGAGAGTCATGTTTAGGGCCAATTGCCTTCCTCTCGCCTGTTTGAATAACGGAAGTTTGACTCCAATGTCAAGGAACATTTCTAAGCTTTGTACTGTTGACAAAGAATCATATGACTAAAGGCGCAACGCTGTTTTACAAGGGGGGAAATGTCTGACTATTTCGTCACGCCTCACCTTTTGATCATGACACAAAGTGTTTGGGATCCTAGTGCCATTCAATATTAAGCACTGCCTGTTTTGTTGTCCTGCTTCTAGAGAGTGCCTAAGTGCTTGTTCTGCCTGAATCCGGGCTAAGTAGTCTACAGATCTACCACTCATATTTTCCCTTCAAAGGACTTCAGGGGTCATTAGTGACTGCACACAGACCCCAGGAGCATAGAAAAAGAAGTGCCAGAATTCACCATGAACGCCTCCCTTTTTCTCTTAGAATGGCAATGGTTCACAGTGAGAAAACACTTTCTTGTCTCAAAACCTACCACGTTTAAAACACATTAAAAACCAGCTTATGCTGGTAATTCCAGAATTTGTACTAGGTGAATTCCACCTACGATGTAAAGTTGTATGTGCCTTTTTGCTTCTTTTCTCAAAACGTGCTGTGTCAAAATACAGTGGTACCTCAGGTTACATACGCTTCAGGTTACATATGTTTCAGGTTACAGACTCCACTAACCCAGAAATAGTGCTTCAGGTTAAGAACTTTGATTCAGGATGAGAACAGAAATCGTGCTCCGGCGGCACGGCAGCAACAGGAGGCCCCATTAGTTAAAGTGGTGCTTCAGGTTAAGAACAGTTTCAGGTTAAGAATGGACCTCCGGAACGAATTAAGTACTTAACCTGAGATACCACTGTATACATCCAAAAATCTTTGTGAATGTTCACAAAGATGTAGAGACGTGCCTTCATCACATGCTCTCAAAGGGATTAATTCAAAAATAGCATGTCACTATTTTACCTTGTTTCTACAAGAAGAATCAAGGGATTCAAAGGGGGTTTCATAATCACCATCTGCTAACACAATTCTGTAGGCATACACAAAGGAGGAATTGATGTAAATGTTCAATCTGCACAGTATGACACAATGTGTGAGGTCCAGCATAGCGAGAGGGGATGTCCACTCACTCAACAGGGCTTTTTCTTCCTCCCCTTCCCACCTGCATCCCTCTGCATGCCCCTCAAAACTCCAGAGGTTGGAGGACTCTGGAGTAGATTGGGAAGGGGCCTTTGGGTGCCTGGCATAGGTGGAAAAGAAAAACCAAGAGTTCTGTTGCTCAAGCAAATTTCCACTGTGCAAGAGGGCAGGTGTCAGAGCTGCCCTAGGTCCCAGCTCACAAAGGACCAACGCCAGTTCGTTGTTATATACAAAAGTCTTTATTGAAGTTCATTTTCATTTCCACAGCCGTAGCGTGCAGCTCTACGTCTGAAACTCTAGACCGCCGAAGCTCCGTCTGAGTCTCCTCCCCCCTGACACCAGTTTAAGATCCTAGCCTTGCTCCACCTCTTCCTCTGCTCTTTCCTCCTCTGGGTCCGCCTGTCAGCTGGGGTCTCCCCCTTCCTAGACTCTTCTGACGCTGAGTCCCCTGAGTCTTCCCCCTGCTTCCGGCGGGCTTTAGGACCTGGTTCCCAATCTGGGTTTTCTGCTGTCCCGCGCGCCTGTACATTTGAACTTGGCGCGCGCGCCCAGCCGGTCACCTTCCTCCTGACCGTTACACTGCTCCTGTCACTGCTCTCCCCTTCGGGGAGGCTAGCTGGATCTGACCTCCCTTCCATTCCCCCGCTCTCCGATAGAGGCGTGGTCAGCCCTGACTCATCTCCTCTCCCTGCTGTAGGAGACGCTGGCCCTGACACATGGGAACCTTCCCCCCGCTACGCTCTGGTGGGGAAGCTGGTCCTGATCTCCAGCTGCTGCTTTGGGAGTCCCCGCTGGCCCCTTGCTTCTGGTGCGTCCCCCCCTGGGACCCCCCTTGCCCTGACCACCGGCGCCCCCTTCTGGGAATCTTGTGATTCGCTGGAGAGGCTCATGGAATCTCTCGGGTCACTGTCATTCTCCCCTCCGCTGCCCTCAGATTCTTCCCATTCGCTCTCCATCTCCTCTCTCCCCTGTGCCTCTGCTCCTGAGCCCATGACAGCAGGTATTATTGGATGCTGCCCAGTACAAGAAAATGTGAGAAGAAGTTGCCTTTATATTACAGCTACAAAGGATTGCTCCAGAAAATATGGCAAATTCTATTTCCATCACACTCCGTATGTCAGTTCTACCCCTGCCCCCTTTTTGT
The DNA here is from genome assembly GCF_965112155.1 of Podarcis liolepis. Lineage (NCBI taxonomy): Eukaryota > Metazoa > Chordata > Lepidosauria > Squamata > Lacertidae > Podarcis > Podarcis liolepis. The sequence continues at coordinate 72,689,386 of NC_139554.1, forward strand.
TTTGTTTACTGCTTTATAGTATCTCCAATGTGTTTCTCTTCTTTGTTTCTCTTCTCCATTCCTCTCATACTCCCTGCTGCCCTCCTTCATCAGATATCCAACTTGAATCTGGCAACGTAAGTGTAGAAATGGCAAATACAGGGAAAGACACCAAAATATAGAAAACATAAGCAGAGAAAAAGAGCAAGACCATCCATGTGTAGGCTTCGTCTCTTGTGACATTACATTTGTGCTTCACCTCATAATGTGTATCTCATGGCAGACATTTTCTGATCTAACTGGCCTCCCACATTTGGGGTCTTTCTTCAGGGCCTAAAAATGACCAGAGCTCTAATTTTAATTTCATTCCTCGTATGGATGCGTCTCCACCTGTACTGCTGAAAAAGCCACCTCACAGCTTTAGATAATGATGAATCTGGAGCAACTCTGATCCTTCTGGAAAGTGGGTCAGCAAACCGACTCCAGGTTGAATTTTGTCATGGGTGCCAGCTTGGATGCATATCCTTTGGCCACAGGCCACAGCTAACACACTTTCTGAGAAGCTCGGCTTCCAATTACATTATCCCCCTGCAATTAGTCTCATTAAATAAACCTTCTCAGCCCTCTTTATATGCAGAGAAAGATGCTGATTCACAGAAGTGCAGTTGGTAATAATAATAATTTTATTGTTTATACCCCATCCATCTGGCTGGGTTAGCCCCTGAGAATTTAAGGAGCAAAACAACCTTACACCAGTGGATTATTTAGTTTTCCATGCATTCAAGTAGTATAGATTTCTGTACTATGTATCACTTATTCTTTTGCCACTTGCCCTTTCTGTCAGTAAATGAAAGGGTGAGTTGCCAGCTTAAGATCATAGGAAGCTGCCTTTAAGCAGGTCGGGCGATTTGTCCATCTAGCTCAAAACTCTACTGCAGGGTTGGCAGCATGGCTCCTGCAAACACAGTGACTATCTTCTAGTACTGTATCTGTGAAACTTCTGAGCCTCTCCACTCCCTGCCTGCTTGGTCGTATGAGGCGGTGAGGGCAGTTACCTTCTTCTGCCTTCAGTCGATATGAGGGAGGAAGTTGGAAGAATGACACTCTTTCCCACTTCCTCTTTCATCTCTATGGGTTTTTCAAGGCTCATATTAATTCTACTAGATTGGACTTTTCCCCAGATTTATTGGGAAAGCAAAATGTGTACACACACACACAGTCTCTCTGTCTCTGGTAGGGAAGCTGACCTGGGGGAGAAAAGTGGCCAGAGAGGGTGGTGCCCATATCAACTGCTCAGGAAGCCAACTGGGCCAGTAGACCTAAATGGTTGGCAACCCCAGGTCTATTTTCACTAGCAGCAGAGCTCCAATATCTCACACAGAGTCTTCTACATGCTAGACTTGAGCCCTCCCAGATGTGTGCAGGATCCCTGCATTGCAGGGGTCGGGCTAGATGACCCTTGGCGTCCCTTCTAACTCTATGATTCTATTATTCTACTTCATTATTTTAACTGGAGATGGCAGTGGTGAAACGAAAGACCACCTGATTGCAAAATATGTGCTCTACCTCTAAACTAAATCTCTTTGTATCTTATTTTTTAAAGGTGTACCTCAGGAGTATTGCAAACAATGTGTTTTGAATGTGACGTTCTTTTCTACTTCTCCCTTTATTTGGTTTAAAAACAAGGGCAAGGGCAGCCTTTTTGGTATCCTGGGAACACCCTCAGTGCAACTCAACACCCCCTAACCTGTACTGCCTCGGAGTCTACTTTGAAATTAATCTTTTAGTCACTGGAAGGCAAGATTAATTACCTCAGGGCTACTGTAATGAAGGGAGATAATCAGGCAGGTGTAAAATCTTTCCAAACCTCTCAAGGTCATCTGTGTTGTTGAGTAAGCTTAATTCTGTTTTAGAAATAAAAGGTGCTCCAAAGGTCTGAGCAAATTTATGGCACCATTTCTCTTGACAGAAGAGGTCCCTCCAATCATCTTGATTCCCTAGTCTGCACATGTCCGACCTTTTCATGTGAGCTGAGTGCCACATGGAGGTAAATTAGGACAAAATCCTCAAGGTTCTGGGGCAAAAGCAGGAGAAGTCCTAAGCCTTTTGCAAAAACAGGTTGAAGGAAGCTTAATACCTCCAATTCCAATTAGGACCTGATTAACATCTTCAAAATGCAGCACTGTGGTTCTGTGCATATCTGTCATACTGGATACCACTGACCCTCAAACAGTTAGGTCTTTTGCCAGACGATGAATGATGGAGATGCAGGAAACCAGTGGTCAAACCAGCACATCTACTGGAGATGTACTTAATGATAGCCTCCTTCTGGGGCTAAGGTTAGGTGTGGTTCCAGAGAAGGCAGATGACATATACACTGGAAAAAGTCACATACCTGCAAAATGGCAGGTGGAGAAGGAATTAGGAGGGGGGGTCTTTGCATAAGGTGACCTAGCAAAGGAAGAGAAATACAGCAAAATTTGGAATGGCCACCAACTTGGATGGCTTTAAAATGGGCTTAGACAAATTCATTGAGTTTAAGGTATCCGTGGTCACTAGCGATGCAGTATGCCTTTGAATACCAGGTGCTGGGCAGCATAATTGTGGAGAGTGCTGTTATGGTCATGTTCTGGATGTGATTTTTCCATAGGTATCTGATTATTCATCATGACAATAGGCTGCTGGACTAGACAGGCCTTTGGGTGTGATCCATCAGTGGTCCTCTTACGTTAAATATCCCAAAATAAGGAAGATCAGTACAATGAATGGTTAATAATGAAGCTGAGTAACATCTATTCATGAAACGCTGTGTAAATCTAGCAAAACACATCCATCCATAGCCTGATCTCACTTTAAATGTTTGCCTTTGCATCTGTTTGGAGAAGTAATTCTGTTCATGTGGAGTTAAGCAATCGTTTGAATACAAGTCAAACAGTACTTGGGCTGTGATGAATGACTGGACTGAGCAAACATATTGTCCAGTTATTGCATTGGCCAGGTTTATTCAAAGTTTTCTAAAATGGAGCAAAGAGTAGGGGTAAAACTCAAACCGTAGTTAACCATTTCATATGTTTGCAAGACAACTTGGCAGTGCCTGAAGAACTCAACATCTAGATTTAGGACTTCAAGTGCACCCAGATACCCAATTCTCACTGGGTTCTCAGCTTTCTGCTCTGTGCTCGGCTGGAACCATGGAAAGCAACATAAAGAAAGCAACCTGAAATGCTTCCAGAAGAGTAACTTCTTATTTTGATTCATTTGCTGAAAACATTTATATCCTGTCCATTACCAAAAAGCAATCTCAGAGTGGGTAACAATAAGATATCAATAAAACAATAGAAATATCATAAAACAGCACAGCACAGAGCAAGGCAGTTAATTGCAACTGTAAGACCTAGGACTGTGCATTTAAGGCTGCAAGCCTAATCTGGTGCTTTTTTTCTGGGGGTACTCAATGGTATGCAATACTGGCACCTTTTTTCTTTCTCAAATGCTAAAAGTGTGGCACTTCCTGTAACAACTTCATGGTGAGAGGCAGCACTTTTTTTCTTAAAAAAAACACACACACAAAAACCACTGCTAATCACACTAACTCGGGAGAAAACCTTACTAAATGTAAGTAGATGCAATTCGGAACAAAAAGCCCTATGATTGCACAAAGCATGGCAGTAATATATTCAGCTCTTTTACGTGGATTCAAAATAATCAAAGTCATAATTACCGTAAATAGTAGGTGCTCCTATTGAATATTTCACTATAATAAGCCGAGTGGGAAAAGCTTATAAGCAGCATGTTCACATCAAGGGAAAGAGACTGACCAACCTTTGTAGTTTAAATGATCTGGTTAATTACAGTTCAAAGCCATGCTAGTTCTAACAAAGCAGGAAGTTCTTTTCTGGCTATTTTTTAAAATAATCTATGTATGATCTTCCTCATTTCTATTCAGCCAGCTGCAATAAAGCGCCCACAAAGATGACCAAACACCCCCCAAGGTGAGGTCTTGCCACCACTGCCTTCCAGAGCAGCTTGCTCTTGGCATGTGGTAGGAATCATTTCTCTTCTTACCTTGGGTCAAATTCCAGAAAGGATTCCTTCCCCAGAATTCCACACATCTAGAACATACAGAAAAAACTATCAACTCAAGCAGAACCAGAAAGAGAAAGTCACTGCCTGCTCTAGAACCAATTTGTTGTGCTGTTTCATTGCACATTTTAATTGTGGATGTTTAACATTTGGATGAAATTGTTTTGTTGTGTATTTTAACTATGTTTGTCTATTGGCCTTATACTTGTACTGTAAACTACTTTGTTGAATAAGTGGTATATTCAGCAATATTATACAAACAGTAATGTGAACTCATTTCTAATAGAACTCTTCCCATATTATTTTAGAGATGAACCTCTTTTTATATCGCACAAAATCAACTGTCCTCTGGAGATGTTCTGTTGTGCACATGAACTGCTTTTATAGCTTCAGGATTAGACCTATTAGTACTACATTTTGGAGAGAAGAATTAAGAGCCATTAAAGATGTAATGGGACATCAAATGGAGCAAAAGAAACATATTCCTCTATTGTTCACAAAATTATGTAGCTATGTAACTGACTTACACAGTATGTTAGCTTTGAGTAAATTTTCAGGTCAGTATTCTAGCAAATAGGGGTGAGGGCTGTGGACATAAAACTAATTTCTGCTGCTTCTAAATTGCTTTAGCATTTGAGATATAGCATTAATGACCTAAACTGACATTTTTTCATGATTATATTTTAGAAAGAGATTTGTGGATAGACTCGCGTCATCATATATTGAGAATATAAATATTCTGATAATATTGAACCTTTTATTTTTTTCTTGTTTTGTTTTCCATTTTTGTTTTCTTTATAAAAAACTGCTGTACTCCTAGCCCCACCTACCTGGGAGGCAGCCCAATAGAACTGAATTGTACTTACTTCTGAGTAAACATGGTTAGGATTGCGGCCTTACATTATTATTCTGTGGACTGTGATATCTAGGCACAGCTAATTTGTAAATAAAGCCAAGTACTACTTCTAGGAAGAGAAAATGGTTTTACCACAGATACTGAGATGCAGCTTTATACATCAGCATGAGAGAAAAAGGAAGATGCTACATTGACAAAGCTCAGAGTGAGGCCTGTTGTTTTTTCACAAACTGTCGTTTTGCAATTTTGTGATGTCTCAGGTTTCTTCCATTTATCTTGCAGCCTTCTCGCAACAGATGTTCACTTGTTTTGTTTAACTTGTCATAAGAGTTAGGCGAGCTTTGAAATGGGACAAACCATTAGACAGCATCAAAGCAAAGCTTTCTCAAATGTGACATGTAATATAATCCATGCAGCTAATTAGGGGATTCTGCTTTTCCTTTCAGCATAGCATGAGCAAAATCTGATGTCAGGGAGACCCTGTGCATTACTGTATTGGCAAAAGATAACATGGAGGCAACCTAGAGATCAAAGACGACATCATGAGTTGGCCCCTGCCAAGGACACAGGCGTGAGTGGGTGTGCTAAAATCACACGTCTCTACTCTGGCTCAGAGTGGCTAAGAGCTCGCCTGCCCATCTACACGTTCCTGGGCCGCTCCTCTGCTGCTCTGGGTGACTGGGCACGGCACTCAGGCTCCTCTGGGCACCTCAGTGGAGGAATTTGGCTCCTGGTGTGGGCCATCGCAGCAGCCCTACAAAAAGTGTGAGCAGATGGCCCAGTGAGGCTTAGAAAGAAGAAAGTTGGAGAAAGCAGGTGAGATTTGCAGGAGGAGGAAAAAGGGAAGGAGGAGATAGAAGGGAAAGAAGGAAGGAAGGAAGGAAGGAAGGAAGGAAGGAAGGAAGGAAGGAAGGAAGGAAGGAAGGAAGGAAGGAAGGAAGGAAGGTGGACAGAATGACAGAAGAGGAGGAGCAAAGCAGATTCGACCCCGATGGCCATGGAGGAAGTCACTAGTGGAGTGCAAAGGGTGATGAAAAGCCATTTTTTGAGTTTCTGGTTCATGGTTTCTCCCAGCTTGGGAGGTGCAGATATATCTTTTTGCCAAGGGCACAAGGATGGAGGGAAAGCATTGATACAACTCCTTGCCAAGGGTGCAAAGGATCCTAGGTACGCCTCTGATCATGGTCATACAGGTGCTTAATTCCTGTCCAAACTACTTCTTGAACTTGGGAAGGCTTTAAAAATTGGCTGCGCATGCCATTTTTGAACAGGAAATTCATAACCTATTAGAATGCCCATGGGGAATGTGTTAGTAACTTGTTAGTTTCCATTCTGTTTTATGTTTTGTAAGTGCACACACACACAGAAAAAAACAATAATGTACCAATAGATCTCAAGTGAAACAGATTTGAGCTTTTTGTTACAGTAGGCCAATTGGGGGAGGGCATTGTCCAAAGCAGTATGACACTGCCAAGTGGATGCTACCTAAACCAGTATTGTCTTCCCCATCTTTATAACTTACCACTATATCATGTGTGCTTGGAGATTCACTGAGCCAATTTTAACATGTCCCATTTCCTCCCCAGCCATCCACTGAGCACACTGCACCTGGACGTCATGCTTCCTTAATTACTCTTGCCTGACAGGACAACACAAAGCAGGGCTCCCTATATTTATAGCTTCTTTGTCATCTCAGAGAAAGAGGAAAGGAACCCAACCAGGCAGGGACAGAAGGTCTTTGTTTAATTTTAATTAACTCCACTTCTTTCAAATCTGAGTAAACCCCAGAACCAGAGCAGCCAAGCTAATAATATTATGAAAGCTCTCTGCAGCTTTTTCCCCGATCGAAGGGAAATCAACATTGGGCTATGTAGCATCTGACATGTTTCTCTGGATGTCTACATTCTGAGACTAAACAAAACAGTCACTTTGAGGGTGCATTGAGGGTTGCACCAGGTTTCCATAAATGGCACTTGTTTCCAAGAAGACTGACATTAAACCTCTGAGAGAGAACAACTGGTCTCCCAGCCATTGATGCTGGTTGTCTGTGGCAGCAAAATCATGGATATGGTGATCCGAAAAGCAACAGCCAAGGTCAAGACATAGGCCCAGTGCCAAGTGCTTCCACAACTAGAGAAACAGCTTCTCAGTGCATGAATATAATGTACACCATGGGTAGGCAAACTAAGGTCCGCAGGCCAGATCAAGCCCAATTGCCTTTTGGATCTGGTGGTCCAGGAATCGCCACATGGACCGCCAGTGTGCATGTTCTTTCCCTCTCCGTCCCTCACACGGTTCCAGCGCCTCCTCACTCCCTTTTCCTGGCTTCTCTCCACCCTGCCTAGAGTTGGAAGGGGGCTAGGCCTTGTTGGTGCCAGCAGCAGCAGCGCTTGGGTGGCCACCATTTTAAGCAGCCCCTCTTTGGAGCACTTTCGTGCGCCGCTCATCGTCCCTCCACCACCAGCCCCTGCTGCTCACAAGACACAGGTAAGCAGCCACCAGGGCTCATGGTGCTCTTGCATCATGTTTTTCCCCAAAAAATATAGTCCAGGCCCCCACAAGGTCTGAGGGATAGTGGACTCACCCCTGCTGAAAAAGTTTGCTGACCCCTGATGTACACACAGACTCCGACTGCCTAACTACACCATGACTTGTCATTGATTTGCATACGTGAAACATCCTTTAGAAATGGATCAAAAAATCCTAGATCAGTGTTTCCATCCTGCTGTCAAGAGACAATGACTCTTTACAATTTATCATAAAGTTGCTCCTGATTGATTCCATGGTGATAAATGAAATGCAATATGGAAAGTTCTTAAAATAAGCATGATTTTAAAAGATAAAGAGACACTTTATCATCATCGCCGTCTTTGACGTCACTGCCTATTGAAGATTTTACACAAGGCTGCATCCGTGATGTAGAGCAACATAAAAAGTATGTACAGACTTTCTTGTGATTTTCATTACCACCCTATTGACGGTAGATAGGGAAATTGTGTTTGGACAGCAGACCAGGAAATATATTTTTTATGAATTAATTAATTGAGAAATATTTCCCCTTTGAGGAGGGTACAGCAGATGGCCTTTAAAACGTACAACTTCTCCTCTACACGTGCTGTTGAAAATACCCTGCATGACAACCAAAATAATATTGATACAAGCTCAGGGCCCAGATTAAAAGGCAGTCTGTATCATGTTACACTCCACTTCGCTGCAAGAAAGAGAGATTTTCTCTTATCTTGGGATTCTTAAGAAACCAACTAAAAATTTAAAATTCCAAGGAGTGGGGAACTTTTTCAGGTCCAGGGGGCAAATTTGGCAGGTGGGCTGGGCCAAATGGGAAAAACTGGCAGGCCAAGTTTGGCCTGTGGGTCAGAGCTTCCCCATCCCCGCCTTAAGAGAACAGCAGGGTGAAAAAAATTAAAACAGCTATCAGCACCTTGATGTTATGCCCAATAGTCTTCTCTGTAGCACCATTAAACTGTCACGTAGGCCTTCCTCTCCCTCCACCCTCAATGCTCTTTCTCTGCATGAATTAAAATGCACTCAACTTTCCACAATACCTCCACAGGGTTGGAGAACATTTAAGTGTGCTTCGGGATGTTTGTGCCTTGCCCCCAACGAAGGTGGAAAAATTGACGACATTAACCCACCCAGCAGGGCCAGGTCCAATTCCAACTGAAAGGAAAGGAAAACATGCTTGGATCTGAATATACATTTTCACCTGAGATACTTGGGTCCCTGGCTGTTGTTGAACTACAACTCCCATCATCCCTGACCACTGGTCCTGCTAGCTAGGGCTGATGGGAGTTGTTGTCCAACAACAGCTGGGGGTGCATTTTTGAGAAACACTGCTCTAAATCATGAGACCCCCAACAAGGAGATGGGGGAAGGAACGAGTTCAGTTGAACATAGGTTTTCAACACAGAAAGGTCGGAGGTTCAATCCTCACCAAAAAAGACCAGATGTAGCAAATTTAGGAAAGACCTCCTGCCTGAAACTCTGTGGAGAGGTGCTGCCAGTCAAGGGTAGCCAGCAAGTGAGGCAATGTCATGGACCGGTTGGACACAGAGGAATTGTGGTAAGCACCAGCTGGCAAACCCCCAAGGGAAGAAAGCTCAGATCCAGGGGATTGGTGGTGGCATGGTGATGAGTGATCCAAGGGAGAAGACTGGGAAGAGGAGATGTAGGAAGGTGAAGAGGTAACAAGGTTTAGAGAGCAGGGAAAGTCTGTGAATCAGAATCTGAATGAGAGCAGGGAGGCCAAGAGGCAGAGGTCAGGTGAAGAAGCCATGCTATCTCCTCCTGCTGCTGCAAGAAGCTCCCCGCCTCCCTGGATCAGAAGAGACATGAAGAGGACAGAGCAGAGAGGTGTGGGTGTAGTCTCAGATTGCTTGGGAAGGACCAGGGGGAGATTTAGGCAGCTGTAGGAAGCTGGGGGTTTCCAGCCTCCACAACTGCCTCATAAGGGCAAGTTCTACCAAGAGTTGCTGTGCTCATTAGGCCTGGCTCCCTCGAGCAGGCCTTGTTTCTTCTAATACAGAGCTCTCCGTGTGATTTATTGCTTCTGTAGGTTATATATAAAGGCTAGTTTAAATATCTAATTATTATTTAGTTTAGAATGTTTCTATGCAGATAACAACATATTGCTAACATCCAACTAAGAGCAAAGTAACTCCATTTCTCTAAAGGGCATCCTCTTTCCAAAGACCAATATTATTCCAAACAAAATTATACCATGTCAGATTTACTTAGCATACACCCCGTCAGATCGGAACCAGTGAAAATTCTTTCTGACATGACCAGTATGCAGAATTGTAAACCTGCAACCAAAAGGATTTTTCTTCTCTCATCTTCCTATTGCTTCCGTGGTATGTCAAAGTTATCTGAGAAATTGCATCTATCATGGAGAAATGATTCTGACCTCAGGTAAAGAAAGCAACATTCCTTCCCAGCCGAGTCTTGATTTTCACATGATTTTAAAATCATGATCGGTAGAATACACAGGATAAAATTCTTTGGAAATCTTTAAGGTAAGTAGATAAAATACAAACTTCAACCTTCACAATCAAATTACTACTGGTCTTGCTTTGTTGAAATCAGTGTGCTACTGCCTTTAGATTCTATAGATTGCATCCTATGTGCATTGAAGGATATAAGGATACCTACCCTAAATATTGTCAGCTTTTGTTTGTAGAAACTACAACAAACTGAACTCTGAAGCATGGTCTGGGCTGCAGCCCAATGATAACTGCATGTTTTCCTGTATGAACCTCTAGCTTCAATCTACAGCATCTTCAGTTAGAATACATGACAGCTGCACATAACAGGCACACCTGAAAAAATTACCATGTACCCCCTGAAATCCACAACATGCAAGGCAGGAGCATGTTGTTCAGAACATGTGTACATCTCAAATGTGCAATTTGGAGTGCTACAATTGCACAAGAAAGCCACAATTGCAATAGTGACAATTTATTATTTCATCACCACCATTGCTATAAAAACAGCATGTTATGTATCAATAATGGCATCTAATTAATTGTTCAGTGTCTGACCTGCTTAAAAGCAATGCACTGCTTTACTATTATGATAGCGAAATGCAATGATGTCTAAAACAGGCATTGTAGCAAGGAGAAAACAGAGCATGGCAACCATATAGGAATCCAGTTATTCATTAATTCTTTTGCAATTGATATTACCATTAACAGTTAAGGTTTTTTTTTAAAAAAATCACTTTATGACAGCATGTTTTCCACCCTGAATACAAAATGACAGCCATTTGAAGAATGACATCATGATTATTAGTGCAGAAGAGAAGCATTCTGCTATTCATATGGAAAACTGTACTCTCTATACAGCAGAATTAACATTAGGAACATATCTGGAACATATTTTTTAAGGATGTACCAATAATGAGTACTAATCAGTTACAAAATCAGTTTTATTAAGTACAGTTAACATAATTCATTCTGGATATTTGATACTACATACTTTAGGGTCACTGAGGAATGTTAGGTCCTTAAATATAACTGACATAAATCCCATTTGTGAGCACTTAACCTCTCACAGTTTCTTCGCACATAAGCCTGTTATATGCCTTCCAAAGATGTGACCAGTGTGTGATAAAAGCTGTACATTTTTGTAGTCAACAGTTACCCCACACAAGACACTTTTTAGGAGACTCCTTACAGGGATTGTCCATTGACACAGGCATACCTGTCTTACTGGACAACTGTTCACTGTATGAACGACACCCCCATCTCCATGATGCAACTGCACCAGAGGAAACAGCGCCCTTCCTTACGCCAGCAAAGAGGCAGAAAACCTGCCCTGAGCCCTTGGTGGCCACTGCCAAGGAAGCCATGTTTTCTGCCTTTCAAGCTTCTGCTGCAGAAAACACAGACCCAACAGTTAACTTTTAAAAACTACATACAAACAGTTTCAAAATAAACGAAGCATCTTCAATTATTTTGTCAATTAAGCTGAGACAAACAACCTCAATGGCTACCAACAAATAAAATTACGCTTGCGCTCCCCCTTAAGTACAGTACTTAGAACTGCAGCTGGAAAACAAGTTCTCCTAAAGTCTGCGTTGTATGCCATTCTCCACTCCTTCCATTCTTGTTTTATGAAGGTGTTCACCTGAGTTTCCTTGCAAAGATGTTTCAGAAATTCAGCACGCTTCTTTATTCTTCACGTTGCTTTCTTAAAACAGGAATTAATTATTCTAAATCTTCCTGTAAAAAAATTAATCTGCTCCTATGCCTAAAGTTTCAAGCTTGGGAATGCTTTTCTTAAGTTGTCAGCAAGGACCTGATCGGCTTCATTCAGCACTTCAAGAAAATTCTCTACCTGTGTAAAATAAAATACAAGTGTCAACAAGTTGAGTCAGGTGGACCACAGGAATTGCCAGGCTATTTAGCATGCATCTTGAATAAGATTAATGAACTCAAATGGATTATTTAAATCAGGTGTGGCTAACCTTCTTTGGCCTGAGGGTTGCATTTACCTACTGGGGGCAACAGTTTTTTGCTTATTTTTAGAGATCATACATACCGGAGAAGAATACAACGGGAGAAGATTTTTAAACGCACAGGAACATTTCTGTTCATTTAGATGGCTTTGCTTGAGCCCCTCCAGTATGTTTTCCTAGAAACACCAAAATATTATTAGTTCATATAATATTGTGTGTGTGTGTAGAATTTTGTTGCTATCCAACTGAATGAACATGCTCATATAGTACTGTATAAAATAATAAAAAAATGCTGACAATGCAGTGCAAATGCAAGATGACAACAAATTAACATGCTCCCATGAAAAGCTCCACATGATGACAATTCACACATGGAGCCCAGGTGATCAAGGGGTTATTTACCATACCCTAGAAAACATTTCAAAATGAACGCTGTAACCCATATGAAAGATGATCGTGGGCATCACTGCACTAGTGAAAAAACCAGAGCAGAGACAAAAAGCATGTGAATCTACAGGTTCATATGCCTGTTACCTTAGAAAGTTCTTGAAGAACATTGGACAGTAGTTCACAACAGATGTCCTTCAAGATTTTAAAATGAAAATCCTCCTCAGCTGTTCCCAACTTCTCGGCCTCCTCTGACTTGGGTTTGTTGGAGCTTTCTACAGATCTCTTCCCACATTCATCCATGTTCTGCAAGACTCTAATCAGGCTATCAATCAGAGGCATATCTGACAGGTAAAACAAGAAAAAACTTTATGGACGTATGAACTAGCATTTTTTGTAATCTGCCCTAAGTAACAGAGTAATTAAAGTTTTTGAGATGTGAAAGCTTTGATGAAAAATGGAATGTGTCTCTACATACTTTATTATAATGAAAACAATGAACATTCCAAGGACTGAAAGAATTATTCCCCAACTAAGGAATATAAGACACTAAAAGGAGAGGGGATCCAGCCACCGAAGCAAATTTGCCCGTACTGGGGAGTCACACAACTGTGGTCTACACAGACATTTGCCTAGATGAACATATACTTTTACGCATTCCCCATCACCTGTGACCTATACCACAACTCCAGACTGCCACTGTTTTCTATAAAAACCTTAGCATCCCTAAAATATTAGCTCTTGTGGTAAGTAAGAAAATACACTTGCTTTTCTCCATCTTGATATATTCGTGTCTGTGTCCATATATAGTCTGTGAAGCGAAGATGGCTGATAACACAGACAAAGTAGAAGCCAAGACTGTCTTCTGTTCATGAACGACAATTGGTGGATCATCGGGCTGGCAGAGTTCATGACAAAACAGATCATACAGCAAAGTCCAAGTTTCTTTTCCATTACCAGGAGTCTGTACTTCAGAATGGAAAAAAGAAATATCTCATGCAACTTGAAGAAAACGTCTACCAAAGAATTCTTCAAATTTGTTGCAATAAAGTGCAATTGAAGCATCCTACCAATAGCTTGAACACCTTCATCCACTGTGGTAAGCAGCTGTAGGATATGCATATAAACATCAAGCCCTTCTGAACTTTTATCTGTGCTGCAGAAAAGAATTACAAATTATGTTTAGAACTATTACCACCAAGAAATCTGTATGCCTATGTAAAGTGAATATTTTTTACAATATTTCTACCTCAGTTCTCAGTCAATTACTCTTAGGGTGGCTAAACTCAAGTTGTTCTTGAGTTTTCATCTCCAGTAATAGTATGAACAAGCTATTTTTGTTCAGGCGTGTACACTTGTTCCCTACTTGCATGAACAGACTTGCTCCTTTTTCCATAAGGAAAAAGCCTACATGCAGACAGACAGAGGCACAGTCCTCTTATAAATATGAGTACCCTTGGTACAGTCTTCCTATCGCTTTGGCAGGTAGGTCAAGTGTGGACTGAAAAATAACATTTTGGGCACCCATGAAATGGTACACGTATACCCAAAAGCCACTACGCATAACACAGACTAAAACATAAAATAAAATAATAATAATAATAATAATAATAATAATAATAATAATAATAATAATAAAATTATTATTTATATCCCGCCCTCCCCAGCCGAAGCCGGGCTCAGGGCGGCTAACAACAATAAAACAGTACAAAAGTACAGCACAAACAACACTCTAAAATCATTCATTATAAAATTAATTCATTCAAGCCACTGGCAACCATTGGGCCAGAGCTCCGCGAAGATTGCCGAGGGAGGGAGTCAGGCTGTGCCCTGGCCAAAGGCCTGGTGGAACAGCTCTGTCTTGCAGGCCCTGCGGAAAGATGTCAAGTCCCGCAGGGCCCTAGTCTCTTGTGACAGAGTGTTCCACCAGATCGGAGCCACAGCCGAAAAAGCCCTGGCTCTAGTTGAGGCCAGCCTAACTTCTCTGTGGCCTGGGACCTTCAAGATGTTTTTATTTGAAGACCGTAAGTTTCTCTGTGGGGCATACCAGGAGAGGCGGTCCCGTAGGTACGAGGGTCCTAGGCCGTATAGGGCTTTAAAGGTTAAAACCAGCACCTTAAATCTGATCCTGTACTCCACCGGGAGCCAGTGCAGCTGCTATAGCACCGGGTGAATGTGATCTCGCAGCGAAGACCCCGTAAGGAGTCTCGCTGCAGCATTCTGCACCCGCTGGAGTTTCTGGGTCAGTCTCAAGGGCAGCCCCACGTAGAGCGAGTTACAATAATCCAGTCTGGAGGTGACCGTCGCGTGGATCACAGTGGCTAGGTCAGGGCGAGAGAGGTAAGGAGCCAACTGCTTAGCTTGGCAGAGATGGAAAAATGCCGCCTTTGTTATAGCTGCAATCTGCGCCTCCATGGAAAGGAAGGTGTCGAAGATTACACCCAAACTCTTAACGGACGCTGCTGGCACTAATTGCACATGTGAGATTTGGGTTCAAATCCCTTAATCAATGAGGTCTCATTGGGTAACATTGGTCTAGTAGGATAAAATCGGGAGAAGGGAAACTATGTATGCTGCCAAGTGTGGGATAAAAATGTAAATAAGCAGCTCCAATATCACATGCATTCATATATGGGCATATACATACCAGATTTGTTTTACAGCTTCAAGCAGGCAAGGTACAATTTTGAAATTTGGAAGCTCATCTGGAGAATCATCTGCAGGCTGCTCCACTGACTGACAAGAACCTTTCTTAATCCAGTTTAACATTAATTCTTCATCCAAGTCAAACAACTTGTCGACCACCTCACCTATTTTCACTAGCAACTCCACTGCAACAAAGATTTCATTTATGTATCGATGAACTAATAAAATAAAATTTACTCTTGCTCACTTCATAGAAAACAAAACAAAGAAAACAGTTTCAATTTATTTATTTTTGTCTGTCTTCTTTTGGTGATGATATCTGTTATTGTGACTTACTTTTAGTGTAAGCTCCTTGAGGTCTTATTTATTAGTTAAAACATTTCTATACAGCCCCCCACATCCGTCTCAATACATTTTTAAAGTACATACCTATAACCACTTCCACTTGTGCAAAAAACCACCCAGAACAACACAAAGGGGGGGGAACGTTCCATCTGGAAAACCTGCAATGCTTGAGTGGAATGGAACTTTTGTCATAGCGCAACATGGACTTCCACCCAAAGTCTGTATTCAAAGTAGCACGAAGACAGTTTCATTCAGCTTGCCAGCTTGCCAGACGGAATTGGGTTCCCTCTTACTATCATGAGCGGGAAGGAGACAGCTGTGCTGGTTATTATTACAATGAATTCAGAAGAATTCACCAAAAAGAGTTAAATAGTTATTGATATACCTCAGTTAAAATGCCTGGAACATTTTTCTTACGAAATATAAAAACATTCAATTGATAAAAGAGTTATTTGAAACATGCTAGCCTTTTCATAAGGAAACAAAAAGTGGCCTGACAGGAGCAATATTCAGATTAATTTATAACATACCATTTGTTGAACTAGACATGATGAAACATACACAGTCATACACTGATGGACTTTGTCGAATTCTTTCCACCCAAATATTGGCCACCTCAGAGTGGCAGAGGCAAGTTAGCAACAACCTAAAGGGGAAAAAGCACACTTAATCACACTTAAAAAAGAAAACCAATATTTGGGCTGCAATCTTGGAAGTAAGTCCACTTGAAGTCAATGGCACTTGCTTCTCAGTAGATAGTAATAGGATTGTACCATTAATTTTAACTCCATATGTGTAAATGAGGAATGTCTATCAGAGTTATAATAAAAATGAGAATCTGGGATACTGGTATCAGTTCAAATGTGATTTTAGGTAGAAAAGAAAGAATTTGGAAGCCTGAAAGTAAGGCCTATTGTATTCAGTAGCACTTGCTTCCAAGTAAGTATATGTAGGATTGAAGCCTTCATTCATTAAATTAAGCACACCTGCTAATATTTTATTTACATGCACTAGAACTCAATACTTAGGGGTAGCTTATGCTATTTTAGTTACTGACAAAAGAGCTCACCTGCTTGTTTCGAGGAGAGTAGGGGAATCGGAATCACATAAACGCTGCAGCACCATCTGTCTGAAAAAATGACAACAGATTGAAAATGAGGAGACAGCGAGGATTAATTTCCCATACATTTTTCTGAAATTTTGTCCAGACGTACGCCACCACATGCCACCATCTCCTAAATATGCATCTCTAATATTTATAGCTGCAAGAATAAAGAACAAGTAAGCTGGGAGGAATTTCTTTATCCAAGTATAAGATGAAATGAGACACATATTACTATAAAGCTGGGACAATCAGTCATAAAGGGCACTAGCCTACAACTCTGTATTCAAGTTCTTGATTCTTTGTCAACAGCATTTAGACTGGCATTCACTAACTAATTAAAAGGGGAAAATTGTACATGGACAGGAATAGCCTTGCTACTACCTCACATGTCCGTAGTACCAGCAATCTGCTAATTGTAGAACAGCAGTGATAAGGTCATTGCCAGAGAGTTTGCAAGAAACGCAGGACACTGCCTTATGCAGGATCAGACCATTCATCTGTCTAGCTCAGTACTGTCTAGACTGATAGGTAGTAGCTCTCCAGGGTTTCAGAATGGGGTAGTTCCATCTTGAGGTGCCAAGGGTCAAACCTAGGACCTTCTGTAAGCAACACACATGCTTCTCCAGTGACCTATCACTCAAACTGCAGTTGGTGAACCATTCACTCCTTTAAATCTGTGTCATAAAGTACAAAAAGAGGAAGTGTAACTACGGAGAAGTTAGAAGCTGCTGAAAAACCTCTATTGGAAAAGGGCTGTGCATAGTACAATTTGAAATGTACAAATTTTATGCTCTTTTCCACACTCCCTCCTGTTCTCCTTCAAACTGTTACATTTCAGACATTCAATTCTTTCTCCATTCTTTCTTTCAGACACTCTTTCAATACCTCCAAACTCTCCCTCACCATCCTTCTGCCCTCCCCACACAAATGTACAGAAAACCAGGTCTCAGTCTATCAGTTCCTTTTCTTACATTTACTCCATAACTCTTGTGCTTTGACTCTGACTCCTGCCACATCAATGACATTCCTCTCACTAAAACTTTTTCTGTAGTGAAGTCAAAAACTTACAGAGACACCTGACTCCTGCTTGCCCTTATTACCAGTCACCCTCTTGTCCAGTCTTACAAATGTTAATATCTTGAATCTGTTTCCCCCCACTGTATAAAGAGCATGTCTAGTACATGTGCCTGTCTAGTAAGGTAAAGGTAAAGGTACCCCTGCCCGTACGGGCCAGTCGTGTCCAACTCTAGGGTTGCATGCTCATCTCGCTCTAGAGGCCGTGAGCCGGCGCCGTCTAGTACTTTACGACAACTAAGAGTTGAAACATTTACAGTTTCAAAAACACTGAGAAACCAAGAACAAAGCATACTACTTACCCAAGGTTCTCATGTTTGCTAATGGACAGGCATACGTCTTGGCAACAGGCCATATTGCCCAGTATTCCCACACAGATTTCCTGAAATGTCAATATATCGGAGGAAAAGATTGTAGCAGAAAGAAAAATAGTTTCAAGGAATAGGACAGGTGTGCTTTTGACCCTTGCTTGGTCTTCAGCAGCCATACAGGCTCAGAGCAGAGCAACATTTAGCCATGTCTTCTTCTATGGCAGTGGCTAGATTCAGGTGCTCCAAGATATTTTGGAAGAACATGAACCAATTAAGTATTCCCAAATAAGAATAAGGTTATTTGCACAGTAACACTATGTGTTACTCGGTGTGTGTGTGAGAGAGAGAAATGTACGGTATACTGTCAGGGCCAGAACACAGCAGATCATTGGAAGTTCTGCTTTTGTGAGCCAGCATCTTTGTCATCAGCAAGCTCCCAAATCCATCTCTACCTCCTCTTCCCATTTCCTTCCTCCTGGGGGCAAGAAGCTGCACTGCATCGTCAATTCCCAGAGGCCAAAAGAGACTACCTCCACACACCAGCATTTCTCAAATTATAATGCACTGCTCTGTGGATTTTAACTATAAGCCAATCATTGCTGAGAAACAGACTTATAAGTGTAAAAAAGAGAGGGGGAATTGCCAGCAAGTCTTTTGCCTTGAAGAATTGTGTTTCATTCTGGCCAACACAGGTGAAAAATTATACTGTCAAATTTGAAAGTGCTTAGAAGATGGTTACAGAAAAAGGAGTAGTTCATCCTTTCCAGTAAATATGACATAATTCATGCTATAACTTTTTTAATATAGGAGGGTAAGTATTAAATAAAAGTTATTCCCAAGTATAAATGTATTGATTGATTAATGAATACTGCATTCTGCTTTTCAAGTTGTGCTTCCAAAGAAATGTACAAAAGCAAAACAAAAAAGCATATAACTAAAAATAAATATATATCAAAACACCAGGAACAAATCCAACAGACACAGTAGAAAAATCCAAAGATAACAAAAAGGGGGGCTATTCCCAAAGCACTAGATGGATAAATATCTAGAGCTACAAATATCCAGTGCTACAAACCAAAGATTACCCACATGGTGTTAAAGCCATTCTAGCATCGTAGACTGATCTAAAACTTTAGAGAAGTTTATGCAGAAGGAGGTTCTCCCTGAAATAACAAGGTACAGTACTATTTAAGCTTTGAAGGTTAAAATACACATCCTGAGTTGGACATGGAAAGAAATGTGAAGTCGATCCAATTGTTTCATTGCATGTGTGATATGGCTATGCCAATTAATGCCTGTCAATAGTTGGGCAACTGCTTTCCATGCCACATGAAGTTTCTGAACCATCTTCCTTGGCAGTTCCATTGGAACAAGTTAAGCCACAAGACGCTGACAGTGCAATACTATGCACGTCCATTCAGAAGTTAACCCCTGTTGAGTGAAATGTGTTTCACTCCCCCATAAGTGTGATGCTGCCCGAGACATGACTGCACCATGACACATGAATAAAAATAGCCAGGACTCTTACCTTCCAGCAGAAAGTGCAGCGGATTTACTAGAGCAATTCAGCAGTGACACAAGCTGCCAGTGCAGCCTATTGAACTCCTTACTTAGAAGTTTTTAAAAACAATTTTGGAGGAATGAGTATATGAATCAAAGAGCCAATCTAGGAGGGAAACCAGACTTGATGATCCACTGTGACTCTTACAACCCCACAGTCCTATGACTAAAGGAAACTTCTAATTACCCTAGCTTTTCAAGCACTGGGTTCCCCTAATTTAAGAAGCCAAAAGTCAATGTAATCCCCCCCCCATGGATTTGGCAGCACTGTCTTATGAAGAGATACTTTTAATTTTATTGGGAGCTACAATAGGCTGACTGCCACATTATTAAGTTAAGAGGAATCAGGTTTTATACTAATGTTGTGCAGAACTGTGACTAAGAACAAAACCTGCTGGAAATTGAGAAATAGGCCTTGATTCTATATTGGCTTGTCTACTGGTAGAGCTGAATACCAATTCTTTTCTATTTTGCCTTTCATCTGCACCTGCCTACATAGGGCATACGGATCGCATCAAAAAAGCACAATGCATTATTAATAAACAGGGTACAGAGTCAAGAGATGACTTACAGTAAGCCGAGGACTCTTGGACTTGGCAAAGACACCCAAAAATATATCAGGGGCATTAAACTCTTGTAGAAATAAAGCAACATCCTGTAAACAAGAATGGTTATGTGTCAGTGGACGATTACATGAGAAATGAAATTCAGTTCATTTTGAAAAGTAAGGCAGTCTTTCATTCAGATTCAGATGACCACTACACATACCCAACTATAAGTAGCTATCTTGTCAGTTCTTATTTATCCAGTGCATTAACACTTGTCATTTTAGGGGGGCCGCTAGAGGCGCCTTGGAAGATGGCAGATATTAACATCTATCCAGCTCGCACGATTATGGGGAGTAAATCAGTCTCCCTCATCTCTCCAGGGGCCTCGGAACTCCTCTGAAGCTGCTTCCAGGTGCGAAACTAGTTGCGTTACTTAAAAGGAAAAAAATTGGTGAAAGATAACGCACATGCTTCAAGAGAGGCAGGAGGTTTTTATCTGCTAACAATTTTACCATCGAAATGAAGAAGACTGAGACGGAAGATTACATCAAAGTACTACAGACATGGTATGTGGAATGGAATGCAACGGAACTGAAAGAGGGGGGAAATGACTTTTTTTTTTTTTTTTTGCTCTATGTGATTAACTAATAACCCTCCCTCTTAGAAGATCCGTCACAGCAATTAATTGGCAAATGGGACTAAAAATGAACACTGGATTTTGCCCAAAGAGAGTGCTAACAGATAGCACAAAACAACACAGTTTCGCAACTTACACATTTTAGCAACACTGTTCCTAGCCAACAATAGCTATGCATGATTCTTCTTTTACAAGCTTACTGGACACTAAAATATCTAAGGAACAGAAACCAGACGTCTCCCAGATAATTGCAAACCCTTACAGAATATACTTATTTTATTAATTGATAGATTGAAGTTGTTTACAATAAGGCTAACCTTAAACATAGAATAAAACAAAATACATATCTGCAAATATTTACAGATAACAACCACTAAAAATATCCAAAGTATCAGAATACCAAATCACTAAAAACATACCTTATCCATTGACATGTCCCATACTTTGCAAATGTCATTTTCCAGTTCTTCATTTAGCTCCACTTGTTCTTCAACATTGTTCAACTCAGATTCATCTTTCTTAGAGCTAACAACCTTCCAAAGAAAAGAACATACTGTCAAAGGAACCAAAGTAGCACAATAAGCCATTGGTCTGCTCAAACACACATTGGTCTGCAATGCACAACTTTTCTCCTGTTTGACCCATAAGGAGAAACTTCTACCCAAATATGAAATATTACCTCAATACACTACTGTTTCAGCAGCCTGAGTGTGAGCAGTAAGTTTATCACTAGAAATCAGCAATTATGTTATTCATTATAGATAGCACAAATAAAGCATAAATCCAACAAGATTTTAATTTAATTTCACTTTGCATTTGCACCAGCATGGCAAATTTTATATTATCACCTGCCCACCTCAGTCCACCCATCTTTACTCAAAGACAAGTCTCACTGATGTCAACATGACTCAATTCCAAGCAAATACAAATAGGACTGCAGCCTTAGAATACACATTTCACAGTTCCAATTGACATCAGCCACCACTGGTTGGAATGGACCTCAAATATCATCTAGTCCAACTCCCTGCAAATGCAACAGATCAAGCATTTACTTAGACAGGGCTTCTTCCCATCTATTTTTACCTGCTGTTTTATACATTATATGTTTTACAGACTACATATTTTTCACATATATACACATTCATTTTAAAAGCTTCTAAAACTAGACATTGCACAATTCAAACATATTGTTTGTTGCCCTCACATCCAGTTTGGCCATGAGTAGTTTCATGCGTATGCATCATACCTCAATAAGTTTTGTAAGAACGCTGAAAAACCAGTGTTTGCTGTAAACTGTATTTCTAATAGAATCCTCAGGAACGACATCCTCCTCATCGTCATTGCTGGAAGGTGGTGATGGATTCCTGTCCATATTTGAGTAACACAATCCAACTGCCAGATTAAAAAATTTCTAAAAGTGAGCACAAGCAACAGCAAAATATTTTAAAACCACAAAGGCTCATCCCAGCACTTATTATTCCTTAACAGCTGTCCATGGATGAGACCAATATGTTTTATATCCAAAAGATACATGCATATGTGCCTCCTTTCATCCAAAAACAAAGCCTTGCAATCACTTCCTCTCAATTAAAGCCTTAAAAAATGTTTCGTTAACGTGCACGGCAATCACACTGTGGGTTTTTAAAAATTAAGTACAGTGGTACCTCAGGTTAAGTACTTAATTCGTTCCAGAGGTCTGTTCTTAACCTGAAACTGTTCTTAACCTGAAGCACCACTTTAGCTAATGGGACCTCCCGCTGCTGCTGCCGTGCTGGAGCACGATTTCTGTTCTCATCCTGCAGCAAAGTTCTTAACCCAAGGTACTATTTCTGGGTTAGCGGAGTCTGTAACCTGAAGCATATGTAACCTGAAGCATATGTAACCCGAGGTACCACTGTACTGGGCACATGAAGTGGGGAGGTGGTCCTTTGGAACCTAGGAAGCCCTTCAATTAAAAAAGAAACAAGGCCAATTCAAATGCTGACACACCTGCTGACAAATCTACTGCATTTACTCAAATCTAATGCTCATCTTTTTTGCCCAAATTATGCTGCGAAAATTAAGGTGTGCATTAGATTCAATGGCACATTTACTGTACATTTGCCAGGAAATGGTTTCAAGGTTCTGAAAACCGAGGTGCCCATTAGATTCGATGGCGCACTAGACTCGAGTAAATACGGTACATCTTGTGGGATGTGGTGCTGGGCCTCCCACCAACACACTCTTTCCCATAGGACATAGTATGAAAAGCACACAAAACACGAACACAGAAGACACGTATTCACCTATCCTTCCCAGTTCTTCAACAGCTCTTTGAATGAAAGGCAGTGTACCTAAACCAGACATAGGCAAACTCGGCCTGCCAGGTGTTTGGGGACTACAACTCCTATCATCCCTAGCTAACAGGACCAGTGGTCAGGAATGATGGGAGTTGTAGTCCCAAAACAGCTGGAGGGCCGAGTTTGCCTATGCCTGACCTAAACCCTGCGTTTTACTTAAGTTTGCTCTGTTTTCAACTTTTAAATATGGTTTTTACTGTAGAGTTTTATGTATTTCTGTCGCAAACCGCTTTGATACTTTTTTACGAAACAGCAGCATATAAATATTTGTAAATAAATGCCGGTCCTGATCTGCCCCATTGGATCTGAAGCTGGCAACATTTATAATCTATTGAGAGGACTACCTAGAAATTAAATAACATTTCCAAACAATCCCTTGGTTAGGGCATCTCAAGGTGCAAGTAAAAAAGAACGGAGAAGAACGAGGGGGCACCACTAAAATGATGAGCGTCAGCTCTAACTATTAAACCAGGAGGCTCCAAGGGCTGGCGCCCACCCTGAGCCTTAGTCATCCTTCTCTCTCCCTCAAAGCGCGAGGAAAACTAATGAAACCCAAGCAATCAAGAGGAGAGCTTTCTCTCTTTTTAAATCACCTCACGTGCTTCCTCGCCTGAGCCCTAACACTGAAAACACGTTCCGGGGATCAGATTAAGCCCTGGCAAGACCCACCCCCCCGCTAGACCAAAAACCAGGACAAAATCCGCCCCCTCAGCAATGATTCCCACAGGAGCCGCGATATATCCCGAGCGGCGACAGAAGGAACCTTGGCTCGCCGCCGCCGCTGCGTCTTCTGCTTCAGCCCCCACAAGTTCAGGTGGCCCCGTGGGAGACGCGCGGCCGCCGCCGCTGTTTACAGGCCTCCCCGTCCTTTCCCGCCTTCTCTCTCTCTCTCGACCAATGAAGCAGCTCCAAGGATGGGAGAAGGAGGAGGAGGACGGCGGCAAACCTTCGTAGGCCCTCGGAAACTGAGGCGGCTTCCGCCAGGCCCTGGAGGCGCCCCAGGCCTTGCCTCTCCCTCCGCCCGGAATGGAGAGCAGCCACACGGCCTCGCCCTCACGAAGCCGCCGTGCAAACTCACGAAGCGAAGCGCCCCCGGGCGGCGGCCTCTCGAAACGCCCGGCAACGGGTGGCCTCGGCGTCCCTTTTTAATAATAAAATTTCCCTTTCCCCGCAAAGGCTTTTTTTTTTTAATACACCCAATGACGGTGCACGACCTCGTGCGAATGGAACTGTCGGGTCGAGAAAGTAGTTTCCTGGTTGGTTCTCCGCCTTCATCAAAAGCAGACTTTCCAGGAAAAAGAAAAAAAAATCTCCCACAAAATTTGACTGGAACTTTTTCAAAGATCCAACATGACTAGGAAATCCTAAAATGAGGATTTGAAGAGCCGGGTCTCTTTTGCCAGTTGTTGCTGTTGTCAAAAGTGGGTGGAAATGAAAGAGTGCCTGGAAGACAATCAGTGCCCTTTTTACCTATAAGCTAAACAAGCTATAGCTTAGGGCCCCACTCTCTTGCCCCCCCCCTCCAATTTTCACTATTCATATACAGAGGTACCTCTGGATGCGAACAGGATCCATTCCGGAGCCCCGTTCGCATCCAGAAGCAAACGCAACCTGCGTCCACACGTCATGATTCGCCGCTTCCACACATGATGTCATTTTTACCATCTGCGCATGCGGCAAAACCCAGAAGTAATGCACTCCGATAATTCTGGTTCGTCGCAGCGCGCAACCCAAAAATACTTATCCCGAAGCTACTTCAACCCAAGGTATGACTGTACTTCTTAATTGTATTTCAGTTCAACAATTACTTTGATCAAATACATATTTTGTTATGTGCAAATGGCTTTAGATACCTGTTAGGTCCATAAATGACCATATAGCATATATTCAACACAAAAAACAGCAACAATTTGTTGACATAGGGCAGCTGGACATATAAAGGGCCCCATTACCTTCAGTAGCTTAGGGCCTCATCAAACCTAAATCTGGCCCTGAATACAATGCGCAACTGGCTGAAGCCAAGAGTGGACGGCTCTGGGAAATGACTGCCCAATTCATGCCATCTGGGTAAGGGGGTCCTTTCTACAAGGGGCTAGTTTATTGCAGGGAAAGGAAGGAACTTCCACAAACTTTTCAAGGATTCGGTTCCCCTACCCCCCAAGAAATAGGTTGTGTTCAAACTTTAGGGGGGGGGGGACACTGGCAACTTTGTTTCAGTGTCATGGAGAAATAACTTCAACTTTTTGGAAGACATATTTCCCTTTTGTATTCAGCAATATTGTCTCCTGCCAGCATGCAGAAACTGAAAACATTATACATGGGTGAAAGAAAAAAGAAATGTATGCTATTCCATCTTTATTTTGATTCCTCAAAAATCTATTATGCTTAAACAATGGAGGTTCAATAGCTAGCCTAGGGCTATTTTATAAAGTTACATTACTAGAATAGCACAAATGTTGGCCCTTGGGTAATTTTCTACATGTCACTGAAAGAAGGGTTTTCAAAACAACTGTGGTTCAAGATTTCAAGAGTTGATGCTTTGCTATGTTCTTAGGTGCAAGCACTTCTGTAGTAAAAGCAGTAAGAGGGAAAGTCTGGCAGCAAACTTGGCTCTCTTCTCTTTTGTAGAGATGAGACCCTAAAATGCAATGATTTCAGTTTCATAAATCCCTAGATTTAAATTCAAACCTAGCACAGAGAAAGCTGACCATTCAACAGGATGACCTGTCACATGCAAGCAAAAAAAAAAAAAAAAACCCAACATAGTACTCATGAGAATTATAAAATGATGTCCTTTATTTTCCAGCATGTAAACTAATATTTTATGGCCAATCGACTTTTTACATCCCGAATGTTACTGAAAAATGAGCAAAACGTTGAGTAAGATATATTAATTTTTATTAAAATCTGGATTAACAAAAATATGAACAAGGCACAAACAAAGCTGTTTGGTTACAAGCAATGTTTTAAAGCTGTTGTTTAAACATGAACAGTGACTACAAAATAAAGTATGCTTGCAAGTAAATTATTTTTAAAAATACAAATTGTTAAGCTGTAACAAAATGCAAAAAAATGTTTCATAAACTTTTAGTTGTTCCACATCACATTCTCTTCAAAAAATTCTGTGTGAAAAGTACCATTTCATGATTTTGTGCTTCTTTTTAATAAAAAATATCGCAAAACCAATAAGTGAAATCCAACCAAGTTATATTCAGA
Organism: Podarcis liolepis; assembly: GCF_965112155.1. NCBI lineage: Eukaryota > Metazoa > Chordata > Lepidosauria > Squamata > Lacertidae > Podarcis > Podarcis liolepis. The sequence goes on from NC_139554.1 coordinate 72,715,448, forward strand.
ATAGACTTGTCAAAATCAATGGACGTAAAGTCTACTCTGAGCACAATTAACACACTGGCTATTCCCCCCACCCCCAACATGAGGTAGTAAACATTCATTTAAAAATAAGGCCCAGATTCAAAGAGCTGGAGGGTGAACTCTACACACACCTGGGCTTCTGGAAGTAGCCTCCACAGCACTAATGAAACCTGCCAGGAAACTCAGGGGAACAGCATGGGTCTAAGAAGATACTGTGGAGAATCAAGCTTTTGCACAAGATTCTTTGAACTGTGTCCTAAAAATATATATAAGGCCCTCAAGCATGTAAGTTAAGAAAGAAGAACTCAGTAGTATTAAATTACGTGTAAGTCCTTACAAGCTATACAGTAAACCTGAGTATACAAGATGATGCAATTGTGACATTTCAGTTTTCAGCTGAAGGACTATAATAATATTACACAATTCTGTAACCTTTCTCTAGCCCTGATTACCAAGCTTCAATAAATCACTAGTAATGTATGAAAACTGCATAGTTCTAACGTATTTAATACAAGAACAATGGGCAACATTCAATGAAGTCATACTCGGTGTCTCCCTTGAGTATGACTAATGTTAGATATCACCCAATATCTAATAGGCACAATTTACATGGACTTTGAGTCAAACCACCTCAGTGCATTAGGGAAAAAAGCACTATTTTATGTGTGTGGTGTGGGAAAGTTGCCAATTCCATCATCACCCCCCCAACAAATACTGCAGTGCTTTCCATTCCCCAAAAGGCCAATCTAGAGGATCCCCCCAACTTTCAGCAGATCTTTTTTCAAAAGATGTGGGAAGCTACTGCCAGATGGAGAAGCAAGTACCTTTGCACCAGGAGAAATAACTGCAAATTGCTTTGGATCCAAGCCTTCTCAAAAATGAAGCATCCAGTATTAAATAATCTTAACATACAAATGGAAACCAAATTACGTGAATATATCTTGATCAAATATCCAATGGTAGTATTAACAGAAATGTGGAGCGCATTTTCTTATACATCATTTCTGAAAACAGTCAAGCATTACAAAAAACAAAAACCCAACACCTAGATTTAGAAGGAAAAGTATATTATTATACCGATTTGATGAACAGGATCCTATGCGTGCATACTTGGGCATAAGCTGTATTGAACAGTGGGAACTGTTTCCAAGCATGCATGCACAGGATGCATTGTGCAAGGATGTAAACAAAAAAACAGTGCAAAATATTTTCTTTAGGATGTGTGCAGTGAGAGAGCACTATGCCATAGTATACAGGATTATATAAACTTTTAAAATGCCAAAATATTATGTTAAACACCATTTTTAATATATGCAAGTTCTGCCAGTGTTTACATTTAACTACCGGAATCTCAGTTCTGTTGATTATCACTTCAAATTCAGAATAAAATTTGTAAAATTCCACAGTGCTATAGTTATAAATATTTGGAGATTATATACTTGTTTTAACACCCTTTTATTTCAGCCAAGGAATCAAGAGTTATATTAAAAGTGTTTTAACTCAACTCAATTATTATACACTTAGTCCCTGCAATTACATTCATTTATATGCAGCTTTCTGAAAATGGCAATCTGCTAGAAATGTGATGGAAGTTATTCATTTGAAATTTATATGCTGAATGTGAAGCACTGCTTCCTACATAAAGAATCCAATTTTCACATCTAAACTTAATGCTAGTAGCTCAAAGGGGTTACCATGCACAAGCATTCTTGCTGAGCAAGCAGCAGCATTACAATTGTTCGTTACAAGTATTGGGTAAACATGCATTCAAATACTGAATGACGGAAATCCAGTAGAAAAAGGAGCTTCGTTATCACTTTTTCTGCAAATCTGACTAAAGGCATCTTCACTTTGACAGGAAAGCATTGCTGGGAAAATGGCACAGCACAAGAGGAACATGCTTCTTACTACTATCATTTTCCGTCATTTGTTTGCTATGCTTGTTGAGACCACAAAAATCGGTCACATCTTTCCAACATGGACTGAATCAGGGCTCTGCAACAAAAGTGAACACATAGGAGAAAAGAGATATTATAAAGAAATTGGGGACTAACTTTACACAGCAAATTTCATCAAATTCATTAACTCAAAAATGTGACTTTACACTTGTCTGCACTGCAGGTTGCTACTACTGCAACTTCTGGTTGTTTAAAGAAGTTGAACCTGCCACATCAGTCAAAATATTTATAATAATAATAATAATAATAATAATAATAATAATAATAATAATAATAATAATAAATTTTATTTATACTCCGCCCTCCCCAGCCAAGGTTGGGCTCAGGGCGGCTAACAAGCAATGGTAAAAACAAGTTGAATGAATACAACTTAAAAACAAGATTAAAATACAACATTAAAACACTGAAACATTAAAATGCAGCCTCATCACAGGAGGAGAAAGGAAAAAAGAAAGAGGGGGAGGGAATCAAATTGATTCCAAGCAAAAGGCCAGGCAGAACAACTCTTACAGGCCCTGCGGAAAGAAATCAGATCCTGCAGGGCCCTGGTCTCATGAGACAGAGCGTTCCACCAGGCCGAAGCCAGTGTTAAAAAAGCCCTGGCTCTGGTTGAGGCTAATCTAACTTCCTTAGGGCCCGGGACCTCTAGGGTGTTGCTATTTATGGAGCTTAAGGTCCTCCGTGGGGCATACCGGGAGAGGCGGTCCCGTAGGTACGAGGGTCCTAGGCCGTGAAGGGCTTTAAAGGTCAAAACCAGCACCTTAAATCTGACCCTGTACTCCACCGGGAGCCAGTGCAGATGGAAAAGCACTGGGTGAATATGCTCCCATGGCAGAGACCCCTTGAGGAGTCTCGCTGCAGCATTCTGCACCTGCTGGAGTTTCTGGGACAGCTTCAAGGGCAGCCCCGCATAGAGCGAATTACAGTAGTCAAGCCTGGAGGTGACCGTCGCATGGATCACTGTGGCCAGTTCGGTGCGGGAAAGGTAAGGGACCAACTGCTTGATGCGGTGAAGGTGGAAAAATGTCGCCTTGGCTGTTGCTGTAACCTGCGCCTCCATGGAAAGGAGGCGTCAAGGATTACACCCAAACTCTTAACGGAAGGCAATGGCACTAATTGGGCCCCCGCAAGAGAAGGGAGTTGGTCCCTCATCCCCATGTGGTCCCCTGTGGTCCCTTTCCAATTCTATGATTCTGTTATTCTGTCTGTTCATTTCATACTGCTCAGTAAGAAACATCTGCATTTATACAGAAGTGGGTCATCCCATGCCAGTATAAGCTATTCTATGAATTTTGTGAAAGAGATTTTCTAACCATCCTTGCTTCTGGTTTCAGTAAACTATAGCTTGTACCACATCTGGATGCAATGCTATAGTTTGCCATTAACTGAAGTATGAAGGTTCCAATCTTGGCACATGGAGTGTGTGAAAGCCTGAAGGCTTATAGCTACTTGAACATGCAACACTTAATCATGACACAGTATTACCTTTTGACACAACCAATTTCAGACCATTATCAGAAGACTTACCTTTGTCTTTTTTCAGCAATTCTTAGTATCTCACAGACCTTGGCAAATCTTTCAGATAATTCAACCATCAGGCCGCATTCCTGCAACAGCTGCAAGGCACGATCGGGACCAATTACTCTGGCCAACAGCAGAGCCACATTTTCAACTGTTACACTATTTGGCCAATTCGGATCACCATTACTAACAGCACCGCCATTTTGCATAGCTGGATGAGGAACACTACTGCAATGACTCTTCACAAGGCAAAGAAGGAATTTCCATTCTTCCATTGTTTCTGGAATTGCCCCTAAATGCAAAAGGAAATGATTTAGAGATCCAAACCAGATTGCTTTGTAGGACTTGATGGTGTGAGTTAAATTAAGCAGGTCAGCCCAGGCCAATCTTAGGTCCCTAGATGGTGTTAGCCTGCAACTCCCATAATCCTTCACCACTATGCCTGGGGATGATGGAAATTGTAACCCCACAATACTAGAGGACCCATGGTTGGGGTGGGGTGGGGAGATTCATGGACAGAATAATAGAGTAGATAGCAGGTGACACTGAGAGCATGTACGCAAGAGACAGGAAGAAGGATGGAAGTTTCCAACGATGGACACCTAACTGCATTTGCTGCAGGATAGAATGGGACATTAAATTGTTACGGCAACACTATCTCCATTATACTGGAACACAAAACACAAATTCAAGAGAGAGTCTGATTAAATTTAAATGAGCAAAAATAATAAATAAAAGGTTTTTCAAAATTCACAAGCTGCCAATGTAGAAGAGGGAAAACAATGTAGCAGAAATGCCACATTTTATTGTGTGCACAATACTGGTGTTCTACAGTACGCTTAGGTGTAATTGCACTGAAAAAAAAGGGTGCATGGTAACGATGTTGTTTATTTTTTCTTTTTCTTTTCTTTTCCTGCCAGAAATGCACTTGGGGTGATTACTTCCATAGCTTGGTTTTGTTCTTGTTGTTAAACTGTTTTATACTGACATTGATTTTAAAAATTGATAAATAAAAAGATGTCAAAACTAGTTAGTACAAGCAGAGAATGTGGAATTCACTCAAGAATCAAATTAAGTTTTACAAACCATGTTCTCTATCCAACAAGTTCATATCATCCAAACAAACAATATGGGTAAGGGCTTCAGGTCTTCTATCCAGCTCCAAACAGAGAGAAAGATATCCAGGCCAGAAGCTGTAACAATATTATGGAGAGTTTCACAAACCAAAAGTAAATACTTATTATGAGTAATTATAACCTGACTGACACTTCAATATACCACAACCTTCACTGAGAAGATGAGCTTCCTTCTATCTCCTCTCACTGAACAAAGAGTTACAAGTTTAGATCACAGGATAATATGCAGTATCATTTTTGATACTCCAACAGCATACGTCTAAATCCATATTCCATGCCTATCTTCAGGAGAATAATGACCCAATACACACCTCTCAGTATCTATTAATAGCAACAGCACCAATTTCCCCCTTAACACAGAACACATACACCTCCAAGTTAACCAATATCTTAAATAAAAAAAGTTATGCAATCAAATCCAGCTGGGAGGCCCTCTTCAATTAAAATAAATAAATCTAGTTTCTGGGAGCATAACAAATCTTGACGTAGCAAGACAGAGGAGCTCACATCCAAATTCACTTCTGCCTGGTCCTTTTTGCTGCTGCATCAAACCAAGTCAACATTTGGCTTAGTGTGTCATCTGATCTGAACAGGGGTTTGTGGTTAATCTCTCTCTTCACTAACCATGAGTTGCAACCAAGAGCCCTGGGGTCAAATGAAATGAAGGGAACCTAAATTCACAGCTGAGAACCCAAATCCAACAGATTTATATGGAACTTGGACGTACATTAACATTTTCAGAATTCTGTACTTCTTCAGCAGCAAACAGAATGCAAGACTTTCGTGTTACTACACCATTACCAACTGGCCCATGTATGCAACTCTAGCAATGGATATTTATGCTGTGGAGTGGGGAAGAGAGAAGAGGCAGGTAAGCTTTAACTCAGGGATGGGGAATCTGGGGCCCCCACAGGCTGAGCACTGGAAAGGCCACAGGTTCCCCAGCCCCATTTTAACTAAATCACAGTTGCAGCTTCATTATTTATTACTGCTGCTCAGTGCTATGGCAGGCTTTGGAAGGAGAGGTAAGCAGGCAGGCAGCAAACCTGAAAGCAAAGAAGCACATTAAATATGTACTCCAGCCAGCAAGCCACTGGCTGCTGGAACACACACAAAGAGCGTGATTGAGCAAATGCATAACACATACCCTGGATAACTACAGCTGAACAGACTAGACTATTACGTAGTGAAGTGAAACCAAGGGAGAGAAACATGCCCTCTTAGGTAACAAAGTTTCAAAGACATTAATTTTACCAAGGACTTCTACATTACCCATAGCTTTTGCAAATGTCAGACATCTTCTCTTTCATTACAGTGTCAGCTGGGAGTTTAAGCAAGAGTAAGATCAGTTGGTTATAGCCCCAAGTAAATAAATGTGAACGTGGCCTGAAAGTATTAAAGCAAAAGCAAAAAAAAAAAGTTAGGGAAATTACATAAGACTTTTAAAAAAATGATAGATAACACAAGTTTGTTTCAATTTGAATCAAAACACTGCCAATATTAAGGGAAGATTCATGCATGTTGCTTTAAATTAGGGAGGGGAACATGAGGTTGCACTACTCCAACCAATTCCCCACTGTTAAATATACAGTCGTACCTTGGAAGTTGAATGGAATCCATTCCGGAAGTCAGTTCGACTTCCAAAACGTTCGGAAACCAAAGCGCGGCTTCTGATTGGCTGCAGGAAGCTCCTGCAGCCAATCAGAAGCCGCGGAAGCCCCGTCAGACGTTCAGCTTCCAAAAGAACATTCGAAAACCAGAACACTCACTTTCGGCTTTCAATCGTTCAGGAGCCAATTTGTTTGGGAGCCAAGGCGTTCGAGATCCAAGGTATGACTGTACCTTTTAAGTAGAGATCTTTACCAATCTTCATTTGTACTGGAATTACGTTTTTTAGCTGTGCGCTTGTCACCCTGGGCTTCTCTGGAAGGACAGAACTTAAATTTAATAAACAACTAATAATATAATTCTTGATCACTGGCCATGCTGTCTGGGGCTAATACAAGTTAGAGTCCAACAACATATAGAGGGCCAAGGGTTTCCCATCCCTTCCATGTCCTAAGCAAAGATGTATCATATAATAGAATTCCCTACGCCCACACAGAGCAAGGTTATCCAAATCAATTATATAACATGCATTCTGTCTCAGTTCTCTCTCCTGAAGCTAAAAGACTGCTGGGTGATCTTGTGACTGTCCTTGTAACTGTCAAAAGATAATGCCTTTAGGAATGTGAATACAATTATGAAGTGTGGACAAACAGCAAGCTTGAGTCAAACGCTATTCATACCGTGGATTTCCTTGGGCATCCATTGTACTTGCTGTATGTGGGGCATCTTGAGAAACTGCCAAAGATAACCAATCTAATCGTAATGACTCAGGATGAAGAAGAGATCCTAGGAAGGACAGCCTAGAAAGAGATTGTTCACCGCTAATTATATGTGCATTCTGGCAATAAAAAGGATTTACAACATACAAGCAACTAGGACTAGTTTCACAATATGGCATACTTGAATGTCATTTAAGTAGTGCTGCCTTTTAAAAAGAAACTATCATCCAATTATAAAGAGCCAAAAGAAATGTTTAATGCCTTATTGTATACAACCATACTGTATTAGAATCATAGAATCATAGAGTTGGAAGAGACCACAAGGGCCATCGAGTCCAACCCCCTGCCAAGCAGGAAACACCATCAGAGCACTCCTGACATATGGTTGTCAAGCCTCTGCTTAAAGACCTCCAAAGAAGTTCTCAAATAAGTTAAAAAGTTAAAAAGTTAAAAAGTTCTCAAATAACCATGTCATAAATTTGATGCATGCAGGGGTTTTTTGCTAAGTTACTACCCACTCAGGATATTATTTCCCTTCTCAGAGACCTAATGTCATTAAGAAGCAACAAATATTTTAGAATCATAGAATTGTGGAATTGGAAGGGACCACAAGGGTCATCTAGTCCAACCTCCCGCGATGCAGAAATTAAAGAATCCCTGACATATGGCAATTACAACCACTATTTAAAATCCTCTAATGAGAGTCCACCTTTCACCGCTACCCTAATTATTACTTCCATGCATCCCATTCCTTAACTTTTGTTCCACAGAGTAAAAGAGTACAATATATACCGTTCATCTTCAGCCCTTGATTTGATTAGACTGTCTAAATATGCCAGGAAATGCTGAGGATTGCTTTTACAAATTTGCTTGATATCTGAAGGCAGAATAGAGGGACAAAACTTGATCAGGGACCTTAGCGAAGTTTCTCCAAATTTTTCATAAAGCCTGTATGAGAACAAAAGAGGACACAAAAGTCACACTTATTTAAGCAAACCATTCTCAGAATTATTATTTACTAGCATGGTATCGATCCACACATTTAAACATAGCTAACACTGCAAATGCAGGGTGAGTCTTTTAAAAGAGGCCCCATGGAACATGTGTACTCTGTATCCACGGGGCCTCTTTTAAAGGACTCGCCCTATATAACTGCAAGGTTTATCACAATACTAGTGAGGCTTGCCTGAAACTAGATTGTGGAAACAAGGGTCAGTCTTAACATTAAGCCAAATGTGGGAAACCTTTGGACCTCTGGATGTTGCTGAACTACAACTCCCACTATTCCTGGCTGCTGACCACGATTACTGGAATTGATGGGAGTTGTAGTTCAACAACATGGGGGGGGGAGGTTCCCCACACCTGCACTGAGCAAAGTGAGCAGATATTGGAAACAGCACCATCAGCTCCATGGCTGTTCCTCAAAAGGCCTCTGACCATTCCTCTCTGCTGGACACTACAGAGCTATGGATGCTATAAGACATGTTTTTGCCACCATACTGCCTCAGGTGTTGTGAAGGACAGTCACATCATCAGTGCTGAATTATGTCAGCTTCTCTACCTATAATGGGAAGGGGTACCATCTTGCCCTTCACATCAGGTAATGAAATATTATGGGCCAGCCCGAGAAAATGCAAGTATGAAACCGCCTCCCATTAATAAAAATGCAAGAAGACTGATCTGAAGAGTGACTACATATGCCAGCCTAGTATTAAATAAGATGTAGTCAAATTATGTCAAATGGTGAATACCTTAGGACATGTGCTAGCAACACGGGAGCATCCCAGGGACCCAGATCCACAAGCAATTTCAGTATTCTAAACATATCTCCATTCTCCAGGGCCATAGTGACTGGACTAGTCCGAGTCAGTTCTGAAACCAATAATTTTACATGTAACAACAACTATATTGAAAAGTAACATTAAGAACAGGAAACATGCTAATTTTCACACAAACATTAAATTGGGGGGGGGGAACACTCAAGAGCTAAACGGTAACAAGAAAAAAAATCAGTCAATGTAATTCAGGAAATATTTGAATTAGATTTTACTTTTGTTTTTATGAATGGGAGTTAGATAAAGCTTTCAACTGCATTAATGTTAATTAGGAATAAACATATAAAAAGCCCACTGTGTGATCCCAATGGCCCTAGTTCAGCATCCTGCTCTTACAATGGCCAGCCAGATGCCTGTGGGATTTGAGCACAAGAGCGCTCTCCCCTTCTGTGCTTCCAGCAACTAGCTTTCAGAAGCACTACTGCCTCCAACTGTAATTCCAACTGCGGAGGCAGAGCATAGCCATCATGGCTAATTGCCATGGAAAACCCCAGACAGCATGCCCCATATTTCAGCTTGCAAATATTTTCAACAAATTTCATTTTGAACAAATTCTATATAAAGCTTCGACACAATGACAGACAGAAGATCCTCCAACAGTTCAATCTTACATAGATCTGCCTGGAATCAGCCCCAATGAGTTCAATACGACTTACTTACTTCAAGTTAGGTGTGTATAGAACTGCACTGTGAATTCATACAACTTGAGAATCGTAGAACTGTAGGGTTGGAAGGGATCCCAAGGGACATCTAGTCCAACCCCCTGCAATGCAGGGATCTCAGCTAAAGCATCCATGACTGATGGCCATGCTTACCTTTTAATCCTTCCACATAGGTTTCCCAAACTCTAGGATGATTGCTATGACAGGTTATAATACATTGCTTCAGCCTTTCCAGATCCAGAAGAAAAAAGTAGTCTTTTATGAATCTACAAGCCAAGGCATCTGAATCTTCTGGCTGCACATACTGTTCACCATTAATCTGTGAATATTCATATACATTTAATTCAAAACATAAAGTTGCCAGCTCTACCAGATCTTTCTGAATATTCTCTGGTATGAAACATGGAGAATGAATCTGAAAAGAATGGTTAAATGTGGTTTCCGACTTCTGATGTTTGCTCAGTATTTTATCAATTTGACTGCTACTATTTGGCTTGGTATTTTCTTCCCAGGCATCATCTTGTTCTTTATTTACATCATCATTTTCATAGTTTGTTCTCAAGACAGGCAACTGTTCCATATCTGCACATTCATCATGTTGAGGCACTTCCACATTTTCTTTGAAAACTTGCTGGTCTTCAGGCTGCAAAGGCATCTCATTAGATGAGCTCTCATCCAAAATGGCAGATGCCTCGAATCTAAACGTTTTTTCCAGAAATGGAATCCAGTTTAGCAAAACTGCTCTCAAGTACTGTGGCTGTAACAAAACTAGTGGATCCTGAAGTCTGGTTCTGCAAAAAGGCAAAATGCAAACTTACAATTTGATTTTATACCCACAAGAAAAAGAAAGCAAATTATACTGCCAACATTGTAGTTCTCGTAAAGAATCTCTTATATGCGTTTTTAGGATTGCAACCCACAATTAATACTTTGGGCACAGTTCAGTCCACCTTTCCTACAATACAGCTACATGGAAAATTTGTTCCACATATGTGCAAAAGCAACACAATGAGTCATTTTGGAGAATGGAAGGTTTGTGTGGACTTTCATAGCCCCATCTTAGCCAGCTTTGATGTTCCAGAGTTAATATCCATGGCTCCTAAACTTCCAGATAAATCCTAAATCTAACAGTAAGCTACTTTTCTAAGAACTAGTATTACAGTGTATGGAGAAATATTAACATAGCATTACCTCGTGCACAGTTTTAAAAACAGTCAACTTTCATCTGCGTAGAACAGGCATGGGGAATCTGTAGCTCATAGGCTAAATTAGGCCCAGCAGGTATGTTAATTTAGGCTGTGAGGCTTTCCCTACCCCCAACTACGCCCACCTGCATCACACCCAACATCACATGTGTAGCAGAGAAAGGCATGGCTGCAAAGGAACAATCAGGAGTATTAAGAGTACACTCTGCAAGCAGGACCTTTCAAACTGGGTACTAAGCCCCTGGGATGGTGATGGTGATGATGATTTAGTAAATTTGTTGGTCACTTTATCTTGCCCAAGGCAACCCAAAGTGACTTACAACCAGATTGGCTCTACTCTGGAAATTTCAGCCAAAGCTTCCATGGGGAACAGATCCATCTTCATTTTCAGGCACAGAATGAATCCAAACCACCCCTGTGAGTGTCCTCCTGATACTTTCTTTTGAAGTTAAGCCACCTGACATCACGGCAGCATCAGGGAATGAGAGGTGGGCAACCATCAGGGATGGGGAAATTAAGGGTCAGGAATATACTGGTGTTTGTTTTTCATTTCTTTTTGCTTTTAACTTGTTTTTAACTTTTTAATTATTTGCCTGTTTGGTTTTATGGTTTTTGTATTGTTGTATACCACTGTGATATACCGTATTTTTTGCTCTATAAGACTCACTTTTTCCCTCCTAAAAAGTAAGGGGAAATGTGTGTGCATCTTATGGAGCAAATGCAGGCTGCGCAGCTATCCCAGAGGCCAGAACAGCAAGAGGGATTGCTGCTTTCAATGCGCAGCGATCCCTCTTGCTGTTCTGGCTTCTGAGATTCAGAATATTTTTTTTCTTGTTTTCCTCCTCCAAAAACTAGGTGCATCTTGTGGTCTGGTGCGTCTTACAGAGCGAAAAATACGGGTATCTTTACAATACAGCAGTATAGAAATCTTTTTTATAAATAAAAATATAAATTATACAAAATATTCTACTAATGTTTTTAATATATTTTGATCCTGCCCCTGCTCGATAAAGAGCTCAAGGTTCTCCTCTCCCTGCTCTGCAGATTGTATCCTCCGAACACTTGATGCCTTACTTACAGGGTCTCCATAGTTGCTGCCCCAAGGTCTTTAAGGGGGTCCTCTTCATGAGGCTGGCTCTGCAGCTCAAGCCTTGAAAGAAAAAGTTAATTTTAATAGCCAGTGGGAGGAATGAAAAACATTTCCCTGTCTTACTCCTAAGTTTGTTTCAGTAAAACTCTATACCACCTAGAAGACAGGTCTGTATAAAAGCACCAAAGCCTTTCCATTTTCTTTTCACTTTGGTGGCTCTGCTCACATATTTTTCAGCGCTACAAATACAGAGTTATGTTCTCTTCATCTAAAAATGATGACCATGCATTCCCAAGCGTGTTTCTGGGCATGGGTTTATTACTATATTTCTGTTACCAAACCCTACCCCAACCACATCTTTCTTAGTAAGCTTGGTATTCCATGTCACAAAGTCAATTGCATGGCTGGATTCCAGTGCCACTTCCAATAGCCAAAGGTTGCTTTTTGGTAGTATTGCAGTATGTTACTAGAAATGGGTGATTCAGAAATGCATTTGCATGATGACGAGTTAAAGAGTCAACTGATAATGCAGTTGTTCTTCCTGCCTCATCATCCTGTTGAAAAGAAAAGGTTGCTGCACAGGCTAAAGGAGCTTTTACTCACTCTTCGTCTTCTTCTCCTTCCTCTTGAGGTTGGGCTAGTCTAGCAGTCATTTCTGGAAGCTGTTCTTCATCTTTAATGTCCTGTCTGATTCTATCAGGACTCCCATGAAGAGTACCAATCTTTTCTGTGGTCTTACGTACAAAGCTAGAAACACTGTAAGTTAAGTGTAAACATGGTATGAGCACCAAAAAGGAAAAAATCATAGATTAAGGCAGTCGCGTGGCACCTCAGAATTTATCATAGCAAGAGCTTGCACAGGTCTTCTTCAGATATATAAAGCAGATCAAGAAGATGCGTACAAGGCAAAATTATTTTGGTCAGCATAAGCAGAGATTTTAGAACATTAAACAATGTTGATCTAGGATTGTTAAAACAAGGTTAAAGAAAATATGGTTAAAAGCACTAGTACCCCACATTAGCTGATTGCTGGGATTAAGCTATGTGTTTTAGGGAAAAATTGAACCTAAAAAGTGGAAAATACAAATATAAATCCTTGCTTCTATGATGCTCTATCCACATAACACTGTTGATGCAACAGCACTCCTATATCGAACATAATACTTGAAAGGACACCATTCATTCCAGTTTTGTTTCATGTTTTGGGGCTTTAAAGGTAAAGGTAAAGGTACCCCTGACCATTAGGTCCAGTCATGGCCGACTCTGGGGTTGCGGCGCTCATCTCACTTTATTGGCTGAGGAAGCCGGCGTACAACTTCCGGGTCATGTGGCCAGCATGACTAAGCCGCTTCTGGCGAACCAGAGCAGCGCACGGAAATGCCGTTTATCTTCCCGCTGGAGCGGTACCTATTTATCTACTTGCACTTTGACGTGCTTTCGAACTGCTAGGTTGGCAGGAGCAGGGACCCAGCAACAGGAGCTCACCGCGTCGCAAGGATTCGAACCGCCAACCTTCTGATCAGCAAGTCCTAGGCTCTGTGGTTTAACCCACAGCGCCACCTCCGTCCCTTTGGGGCCTTAGGCTATGTCTAAATGAACAAAGGTAAGTGAAATCAGGGAGCTGGTGTAGCCAAGATTAGATGCATTGTTTCTATAATGCTGATACAATTTTTAGCATGTTAGATTGTATAATTGTTTCTTTTGAATAGAAGAGAGTAATCAACACTATAGCATTTGTTTTCTCCCAAGTATGCAAAAAGTGCTGGATACAGATGTTCAATCATTAGAAAATAGGAATAGCAGTAGAGCAACACCTTTATTACGATCACAAAGCAATATCACAAAGCTTTCAAGTGTACAGAATTCTTCATCAGGCTCAGTGTTGACCAATTTTTTGAAAAAAAAGGAAGTGGGAGAGAGGAAACATCTGGGCATGGTGAAAAACCCCAAAGTCTGCAAAGTCTGCAAATGCCATGCTGAACACACTGTGTTAATCTAACTGGAGGATTGTGCTGGGTGCAAATTATGTTTTAGTTATACCAAGGACTACCAAAACTATATGGCCATTCCTCCTTTGAAAACTGTAAAGCAAGAAGTTAATTAGATATGAATGGCTGCTGGCTTTTATATTTTCAAAAGGGAAAATATAACAGCCACTATTTCTTTGTTCCATTATCCTTTGTAGCCACTTTCAACCAGAACAACAGTTACAAGCATTGTGGGTGCATTATACTGAATTGTCATTATCAATTCCATTGTGGTGGTTTCCAGCCTCTAAAATGTTAAAATGCAGCATCACTATATGGCCCAAAGGCAAGCAATCTGCTTTTCCCCCTTAAGACCTATTCATTTACTTTGCCATTTTGGTTGATTCTTCATTGCCAATTCAATGGAAAGGACTAAAAACATCTTTTAAATTTCAGTATTTTATTTGACCGTTCTATGGCCAATTTTTCAATGCAGGAATGAAGAGACATCCACATATCCCCTGAAAGTAAGTATGGCTCCATTGGCCTTACACAGTAATGCTTTCTCTGTCTTGTGCTGAAATTCATAATCAGAAGAGTCTTCTGCAGAGTCCTCCAAGCAGGAAACATCCTGATAACTTGAGGACCTCAAAGTTAATCAGATATGAAGTTTGAAACAGAAGTAAGTGCTGGGAACCTACAGAGGTGGGATCCTTCAACTATATCTTTCTTATATTTATACACAAATGGAATCAATCCCATTTCAAATCTCCTGTTCCGATCCTGAATCCATGGTCTGAGAACTCCTCGGTTGTGCCCTGCATCTGGTTCCAATCATGAGAGGACTTATTTGACTTTAATACTAATTGTTTGCTCCTATTGGTTTTAAAACTCACCATTTAGGATATTATTGACCAATGGGTCAGTCACTGAATCCTTACTAGATAGCTCTGTATACCCTACAGCTGCCTTTAAGCACTCAAAGCATTCCAAACTGGCACAACTTGGGATTGTTTAGTGTTATACTTGTAATGGAGAGCTAGGTTAAGAAGGATAATGAAAAACATTCACAGTTGCAGAAGCATGACCCACATGTCAAAATTAGTGGTAAACAGCTGAAGATTCATGAGCCACCCAGGATAAGGTAAGCTTTCCCACCACACTCTTATGCCCTTTAATTATTAAGAAAAGACTTTTAACCCCAGCCCATCTTCAGCTAGCTAGTTTCAAGGAGTCAAAGGCTAGCATGGAAAAATGTGGCATGAGTGACAAGTAATGTTTAATGATTGGACAAAACAAAAAGTATGTAATGGGTGAGGAATTCACATGTGATTTTACCTGTCCTTGACAGCTTGAAGAGAGACGAGGGGAGATGGGGAACGGAATGACAATGGAATACTGAATGGAAGAAAAGTCTCATTCCGATCAGTGTCGACCATCACAGAAGCATGAGATACAGTGTCTAACAAACAAAATTAAAATTTAAAAGTCATAAAATGGAGTGATTTGACAACATATGCTTAGGACTGATCAGATGCTGTGCTTCACAACAGATTTTTTTCACCTCCTTCAAGTAGGTATCAATGCCAAAAGCCATTCAACCATAATTACCGCCTTTTGCCAAATCAGATGGGAAATAACAACACAATCTGAACCACCAGCATTTTAGGTGATCTGGCAGTTATACTTTTTTAGGAAAGCTCCTTGATTTGTCAGATAACTTTGGGCCTAGTTTCAAAGCATCTGTAGTAAAATGCAGCTTGAAATAGGAGTCCTAAAACAGACTGCTAATATGCATTCAAGGTTTGGGCAGCAATTTAGAATCTACAGAACCTGAGGACTTTACAAATGTGTGTGCGTGTGGTGTGTATACCACACACACACACACACACACACACACCCTATATCTATATCTATACCAGTGTCTCCTGGAATCAATTATGCAACACTTAATTTAGAGATGCAGTTTTCACCAATAGCCTCAGTATCACTGATATTTTAGAGTGAGCAACAGATCATTTCCACAATGTATTAAGCAAAGTGACAAGCGGCAAATGGAGCTTACAGTGTAAAACCTCCAAAGGCAAGAGCAAGGGGTTTACAGAATAAAGAGCATAGGGAACACACAAGAAAAGCAAGTACCTTGCTGCTATTACCACTGTTTCAAGAAACCTGAATGTCTAAATTCCTTCTTCATCTTAATTTATGGAATCAGAAGCATTCTTGCAAATAAACCTCAAGCATGCAGTTTTTGCCCGAGAGAAAATTACAGCAGTTTAAAAATCTTAATTTTGTATATGAGTGAGAACAAAGGAATCCCTTCAAAGAACAGAAGGGACTATTCATTACAAATGCTATCAGGAAACAGCACCAAGCAAAGCATACATGTATAGCCTTAATCCAAAACATGCAAAATCTACAGCTTGACGTTACCAGCAAATTTGGTAAACCCCCATATTCCTGTCATCTATATTCAAACTACTGTTGTTCTAGGGGAATATTCATTGAAAGAATGGAGTATTTATCACCAGGCCATTTCTCCCTTAAAACACTGCATACAATAAACAAAGCTCTCTTACAGCCATTGATAATGTGGTAATGACTCAAAACATTACTTTTCATGTACAAGACTAAACTATCCTCCTGAGGTCCAATGAACCTCCTTCCATTTTACAGAAGGAATACAATTTTAGCCATAAAAGTGAAACAGCTCCAAGTTTTGAATCCCCACCATTACACACAGAATTGCTTAGTTCCTATAAAACACTGAATCACCTTGTCAGCCAAAAGCTGGTGTCACTCTGAGATACAGAACTCAGGTGCTTACAGAGTTTCACAATAGCTTGACTGTAGCAGAAGAGGCTAACAGGCTTCTGAACACAAAATCTTAAAGGAGAGCCATGAAAGCAGCAGAGGTGATTATGATTTTCTACTTGAGTGAATTTATGAATCAATTTTTATGAATTGAACAGGATAGCAACCTTCATTTACATGACAGGGCAGCAACATCAAGAGTAGGTGACATGAAGCAGTGATGTCTCTCTCCCACAAACTATCAGACTTCCACCTAAGAATTACATCACCTGTTACTGAAATGATGAGGTACAACCTTTTAATCTTAATAAATTACTTTGGCGGAAAACATGACACCAGCATTCAAAACTGTCGCTACATAAACAAGTTAAATGATAATTTGTAGGGGAGTGTAGAAGTCCCTAACAATGCCACCAAACAGCTGGAATTAGCAATAACCTTGTTTTCAGAGCCTGCAGCAAATCCACATCTATTTACAGGATACACACACATGAGTATTTAATAAATGTTTGTATTACCAAATTCCTGGTGCTCTTCTTCCTGGTGTGTGTGAAATTCTCTCAATCTTTCATCTTCTGATAGAGTTTGGCTATGTAAGGAGCAAGAATCCTCATCAGATTGGCTGCCTCTTCGGCTAATAACACGATAAATGCCAGAATCTAATACGCTGAAACTTTCCTATTGAGAAATCATAATGTAAGCTTTAAAGTCTGCCTTTATAAACTTGATCCAGCCAAAAGACAAGCCACTGATTTTAGTACAGAAGTGCACACATTTAACTCTCCTAATGAAATAAATGGGAAATGCATATGAAGTCAGAGCAGGAACATGCTCTTGCTATTTCTAGAGTTCATCGATATTATAATACTCCAATTTATTTATTTAAAATAGTTTTATACCTCCTTTGAGAGTAAATGCTCTAAGGGCAGCTTATCTACATAACACAGAACAATGTAACTAAGATGCAATGAATAATACAAAGGGTTGTATCCAAAAGGTGTTGTTCAGCTGGCAGTAAGGCTTCCATTAGCAGAACAGGGAGGGAAATGATTTGGAGTGATTCACCTTTTCCCCCCTATAGGCGTCTGCACCTACTAAAATCTGCTCTAAAGGATTTTGCAAGCCTCTGAAGCAGATTTAGGGGTGTGTGAGTGATTCAGTGGCTAAAAACTACTTCCTTCCACTGACAAAAGTCTTACTGTCAGGTGAGTGACACCATTAGATACAACACACAAAACACCGACGATACAATAAAAATAAAACATTGGGAAACATGCAACTAATAAAACAAAGAAGCCCAAGCAACATTACTCAAATATAATGCATATGTGATATGTGTTACATACAAAATATAATACATGTGTAAATGTAACATTTGTGTTGCCTAGCTATTTTTTAAAAGGCAGAACTGGTTTTGCAGATAGGAAAAGCCTCCAAGCAAGATTACATTTATTCCTAGACTATTTTGATTATATGCATATTTATTGTATTATAAAAGCTCTCTCTATACCTTAGCATTGTGACTTCAGATCTGCTATAACAACAGATGCATCTTGGAACAGAAAATACAGCCCAAACTATAGCTCCTATTATAAATATCAAACGCACAAAATGTACCCACTTTTTTTAAAAAAAGCTAACTATAATGAAGCACTGATAAAATATAATTTTAAGGGAATGAAAATATAGCTATAATATGGATCGCATTTATAGGAATACGCTTACATGTGAAGAAATACTGCTCCTCCTGCTGCTGCATGCGGAATCTAAAGGCTCCAGCTTTGAGATCAGTTCTTCAAGTTGAGTAATGATATCACTTTGTGTTGAAAGATCCAACTGAGATTTCAAATGTTCCAGCTTATCTATGGGAAGAGCTTTTCTTGCCTAATGATGCATAAAGTTTTATTAAACAGGTTAAAATCTACTATTTTATTTATTTCATAACTTTATACACCGCTTGACTGTAAAAAAAAAAAAAGCACAAAACCCTCAAAGCATTGGGGTGCTGCTGCAGGGGTGGGGGGAGAGAAGCAAGGTGTAAAAAACTTTCCTTCCCTGAAGTTCCTTGATTGCCACATTGGCCTGGATCCTAAGGTAATAGATTATCTTTTATTTGCATCGCATGACTTACTATTTGTCAGAACTGCTTTTAAAAATACATTTTTTAAAAATGATATATTAAGCTTTGATTACCCGACATAAGACAATAGAATTCTGGAAGAGGCAGCAGACCCTGGCTGCAAGCGTCCAAAAGCTTCTTCTAAGTAAACGTTCTATACATTTTTCCACGGGTAGAAGGGAAAGGTGAGAGACTTTTCCACTGGTGTGCAAACAGAAGAGCTCATTTTTATATACTGCAATATCATGAATATCTAGGCAAAACAGATTACAAGAGTCAGTACAGAGCTCCCCAATGTTTAATACTATACTTCATATTAACCAAAATAGTCTGATTGCACCTTTCAAGATTTTCATGTTTATAAACATATGAAAACTAGATAGGAGAATGCTTTCTTCTTCAGGCACAGCTAATAATCACCACCACAAACAAGTGCAATTTGCCTGTCCCAGTGCTTGTAAGAAATGCAAGCCTGATTTCCCTATCAGTCTTTATGCCATTCCATATCTAAAACAGGGAACTGTTTCAAGCACTTGTGGCTATTAAGAAATAAAGTACATGCTCATGTAGAAAAGTCTTGTTAGCATTACCCATTTTGCCTGATGCAACACATTTCCCCCCACTGTACACTGCGTGCAGCAGCTTCCAATTCATGGTGAAACAGGTATCAACCTCACTTCTCGCAAAGGCAGAGTGAACTTTATTCTGACGTATGTACAGTTTCAAGAGCACATAAAAGAGATCCAAGTTCACTATAAATAATGTAATTTACCTTTCACTTCACTCCAGAGCAAAACTTGAACATTTTGTGGAATGAAAATATAAATGCCTCTTTCTGTCCATGTCATTACACAGTGCTCACTGTAAAGAAAAAAGATGTGGGTATCCAGAATTTGTTGTGATCACAACACACAAAAAATTTGAAAGTTTGAATGACAACATTCTAACACCTTCCATGATGCAGCATTCACAACATACATTTAACGCCCTATGATACCTCCTTAATCAGTAATGGGCTCCCCCAAAGAATTCTGGTAGCTGAGAGTGCAGAAAGGTGTTTGGAGACCCCTTTCCCCCTTCTAGAGCAACTATTCCCAAAGTGGTTTAACAATCAATCCCTCTTCACAGGAAACTCTGGGAATTGTAGCTCTGTAAGGGGGAAAGCATTCTCCTAACAACTCTCAGCATCCTTAACAAACTCCAGCTCCCAAAATTCTTTGGAGAAAGCCATGACTATATCAAAGTGCTTTAAATGTATGGTGTGAATGTGGTCTCACTCAGCGTAACTACTGCACAAGGTTGGTGCAGGGACAAAATACATGTTTCTATCCTAAGCAACATGGAAGGCAGGTGAGATATAAATGCAATAATAGAAAGCTCAAAGAGATCATTTAACCTAAATGTACCATTTGTCAACTAAATTTTCCAGCTGATCTGAATTGTTTTAGTTGCAGGGCAACAAGAAGAAATGGCTTCATATTTACCTCAAATAAAGCAGCCTAGGAAAAGCCAAAGACTGAGGGGAGCAGGCTGAAACTTTATATTCCAGATCATCCCTTTAAAAAGAAATAAAGTTTAATCAATTAGGTTTATTCGGTTTTAATTGTTGGATCAAGCACTGTTTAAATTTTTGTTTCAAGAATCGAAGTGTCTTTCTGAATTATTTGGCATTGCTCAGTTATGTATGGCTGTTCTTTTTTGTTGTTGAACCCTTTTATATTTGTTTGGTTTAGAGAAGATATCTTTCCCTGAACTTTATTTCTTCTACTGCATTAAAAAACCCCACCACCAATATATGTATTTGTTCCCAATTAATAAATTATCAGGTTGGATCCAGAAAAATGTTCAAAGAAGAGCTAGCTCAGTGGAAGGTGATTCCCTGGCAACCTCTCTTAAGGACTGGCGAACCCCACAAAAATCAGATGTAATCATCTGAAAAGCTTGGCGTTAGATTAAGCAACATATAAATCCACCACAAACAGTGTCTTTACAGCTGGGCTGCTTTCAGGAACCCGGTACATATCTGTGCAGTTAGCAATTTGTTCAAAAAGATGGCTGCATTGTTAAAATTTGCCCAGGCTACATGCACCACTTCCATAAATGTGGGGACGGGTACCCACAAAGTGGCAGCTCTGCAAAACATGTGAATTGAGCCCCAGGCTCTAGGCTTTCATATGTGCTGAGATTTTGGGCTCCCTAAGCCCTAATTCAAATCTTACACTCCACCAACATCTGCTGTGTATCTCTGTACCACAAGCACCACACCACAAGCAATGGAAAGCAGGACAGAAACCTAAGAAAACTCTCGATTGACATCAGCCAAAGTTACTTTCACCCACCCCATGACCTCAGTCACAAACATTACAGCACTGTTCCCCCACCATAGGAAAACCACAATCAAGATGAACACAAACACGTAAAGATTATATTGCTATGACCAATACCTTAGAGTCACAACAGGCAGAGGCGGTGATGACAAGAGCTGTTTGAATTGATGTGTACTTAGCACCTCCCCTTCAAAGTTCACCTCCCACATCCGTGAACCAGGACGTGCACAATATATCAAAGGCTGTTGGCTGCCACAACTCTTTCCGGCAGGGGAAAAACAAGATCCATATTCACCATCTCTTTCCTTGTTTCCAATTTTCCAAAATTTCTCCCTATATAAACCAAAAACATTTCGGGGAGGGGGGGAAATCCTGTTTTAATCATTGTGGAATGAAATGACATGCATATCTTCACAGTTGACACATTTTTTACATAGATTAATGTTGGCAACCGAGGAGCATGCGGCTGAAATTGAACTGGCATTTATTCATTCAAGAACATCTGCAGAAAAGAGTATTCCCTTCCAAAGGGCAATGGAGGAGGCAACCAGCAGTTGGGCATATATTTGGCAATTATGCCTTGGAGTGGAGAAGATAATGACATGGGCCCCTAATTGATTCATGGTGAGGGAGAAACAGTTAAACGATGGAGAGGCCTATGGCAAAACCATATTTGTAGTGATGCATCAGAGGAGGAGATGTAGTGAGCAGTTAGCATTGTGTTTTTTACACAGGACGTGGGTGGCATTGTGGGTTAAACCACAGGGCCTAGGACTTGCCGATCAGAAGGTCGGCAGTTCGAATCCCCGCAACGGGGTGAGCTCCCATTGCTCGGTCCCTGCTCCTGCCAACCCAGCAGTTCAAAAGCACGTCAAAGTGCAAGTAGATCAATAGGTACCACTCCGGCAGGAAGGTAAACGGCGTTTCCGTGCGCTGCTCTGGTTCGCCAGAAGTGGCTTAGTCAAGCTGGCCACATGACCAGCTGTACGCCGGCTCCCTCAGCCAATAAAGCGAGATGAGCGCCGCAACCCCAGAGTCGGTCACGACTGGACCTAATGGTCAGGGGTCCCTTTACCTTTACTAGCAGTTCCAGATGACTTGATAACAAAAAACAAAAATTAAAACATGAATAAACTAAATTGTGTGTGGAATTCAACATCACACAACTGCAAATTTTCTGTCTGCACCAGCATATCAGTCTGCCAGATTGAAGAGTTTCCTCTCATGCGCTGTTCTAGGGGGTTCTCCCAACCTCCCAGAACCAATTTCAGCAGACAGGGGGAGCTCTGTTGCAGAAGCCCTGGAGTTAGGTGGATTCTGCTCTGTTTCTTCAGAAATGTGACAAAATGATTACTACTTATTACTAGGTGCAAATTAATGTTAAAAGTAGAGTTGCACATGATCTGCAGAGAATCAAACCTAGAATGACACCAGCATTACTTTAGAGTACATTAATTACCTCTCAGTGTCACATAAGTAAGATCGGGTAAGAGAAGAGATAAGCAACCTTCCATCCAAATAATCAAGCTGAACCACACGAGAATCAACAGTGGTTATAATCTGAACTGGAAACATCACAAATGCAGTGGTAGCCTAAAGAAAGGTAAAGGAGAAATGTACAGTGAATTATTTCAGCACTAAAGGAAAAATAGACTTGCAAAATTGATTACATGAAACTGGAAAAATACACAAATAAAATTCATATTGTTCAGGTTGCATTTCATTTTATTTTAAAAATGCCTGGATACCCTCTCTGGAGTTCTAAATGCTCATCAGTATCTAAGGATCAATAAGACCCAGGCTTAAACATGGAGAAATAAAACATGAACTGCAAAGCAGCTTCCAGAATTTTGTCCTCATGTTTTGTCTTTTTGCAACAAAATGTTTGTATCAGAATTCAGACATTACAATTTTTACAGCTCATGTAATGCAAATAAGATTATCAAGATCTACATGTGACCACCTGCTTAATTCTGTAAGTTTGGGCACAAAAGCCACACACAGTTGAATGTTTCCCTTTATGCACGAGTTTGCATATACTCTAGCTACTTTCATGGTAAGTACTCCTCTCTCATGGTAAGTATTCCTCACCACTGCAGTAAATGTGGTAAGGCCTATGTTCCTTCCTAAGGTTGGAATTGGGGAGTGTACAAGAGATCATTTCCCACATCCAAACTGGATGTCTCTGGAAAATCTCAGAAATGCCAGACCAACAAAGATCAGGATGACAACAGGGGCTTGTGTATATTATTGTCCCTTTGGTGATTCTCCAACACATCAGAAGTACTGTGATAAACTATATGATTCACTAGCCTCAGTCTTCCTCTCAGCCTTGGAAGATCCTAGTAGCCTCAAAATCTGGCTTAGACCAGCCAAAATGTGTAGAAGCCTGCTCTTATGTTCAAAATCTCACTGAAAATTTACCTTTCCTTGTTTCGATGTATTAATCTTGATGGCAGACACTTTGCCCACATGATCACCAACAAAAACACGAAATGCACTAGTATCCCAACAAAGAGCTGTTATTTTTCTGCCTTTGTGCTCAGAGGACACATAAATCCTTTCTGGTTTCCCACGACGTTCCTGATTCAATTCCCAGACAACAACAAGGCCTTGGCTGTAAAATATAATAACTAAATTACTAAAATAAAAATAAAAATCTGTCATCTTCTCACAAACCCTCACATATTTAACAGTGTTCAGAACCTACATACAAATATTTATTTTATACAGCCTTTGTATGCCACTTGAGCAGCTTACAATAAATTTATTCAACAAATACTGTACAGTACTTGAAAATGTAGAAAACTGAAATAAATCCAAGTTCTTCTGATTTGTCAGCTCATGAACTTACTGCATCTCTCTCAGCTTAAGAGACACTGGCCTGGTTCAGACATAATGACAAATAATGGATTGTCATTTGAACAATAAGCCACAGTGGGCCTCAGCCTCCCGCCTCCTCTTCCCATTCATTTGCATGTGAGAAGAGAAAAGAAGCTTTTATTAATTTATTATTAATATGGTTTATAGGCCACTCTCCATTAAAAAATCCCAGACTGTTTAGACTGCAAACAACAGATCAATATCCCAACAGTAAACAGCAAAATACATTAAAATCTAACTACAACAATGAATAATAAAAGGAACAGATATAACCCTTCCACTTATAGTTTGCTGCAAACCAGTTTGGCATTGTGTTGAATGCAGCAAATGCTGGCTTGTGTTTGCTCCATTTCAGATCCAGGTCTGAGGTCTAAACAAATCACAGCTGGTTGCTTTTGGTAGCAAGAGCAAAGCAGAAGTGGAAGAGCCTAGCCTTCCACAAATGAAGGGAAGAGGAAGATGGAGTACATGTGCTCCTATAAATATGCTATACTTTAAAATGGTTAGCCTCTAAATGTTTACATTATTTTCATCATCGGAATGGATTCCCTTATTTGCATTACTGAAATGCCTCTACCATTTCCCAAAAAAAACCCAGTACTGTAGCGCCAAAACAGTAATCCAACTTGTTTCAAATACATAAATAACTGTTCTCACCTTGTAGCTACAGCAACATAGTCCTCATCATGTAAACAAAAGGCAATGCGGGAAATGGCACCTTCCTACCAGGAGATAAAGCAGATTTGTCCTATTAATATTTAATGCCTCAGCAAAGCCTGATTTGTAGCTGCTATGCGGTTTTTTTCATATTCATTGCCCACTCCCTACCTGATTTTTGACACATGAAAGAGGGAAGCAAAAAACAAAAATCTAGGTGGACTATCCCTTTATCTCACCAACTGACCTGTGGGAAGGATTCCGGTGACGTAATGCTTTGAGATTGATATTGATAGTGTGATTGTATTAATGCATTTTCACTTTTGTTACTTATAAGCTACCTTATTAGGCTGAATATAAGAGGTCTGGATGGTGGCAAACTGAAAACAGGCCGTTTCTGCAGTGACTTCTAGTTTGTGGAATGCTCTCCACAGGGATGCGCACCTGGTGTCTTCATTATATATCCTTAAACACTGGGCAAAAACATTCCTGTTCTCCCAAGCATTTGGCTAATGGCCATTAGAACTGGGGAGGTTGTTTTTTTTTGTTATTATGGTATGTATTTTGGGGTTTATATATCGTAAACCACCCTGTGATCTTTGGGTGAAGAATGGTAAAAAATAATAATTTAGTTTTGATGTCTAATTGGTCTTCTTGATCTGATTTCTGCATTAGCTACAATTCACATTTTAGAAGATTTTCTTAGTCATCTAAGGCCTGAAAGAGCAGCTGAAAAGACTTGGAGCGATATCCAACTAGCTCACACTCAAGAGTAGATCACTGAAATGAAGGCACTTAAGGCCATTAATTGCAGTGGCTCTGCTCCAAGTATGACGTGGCAAGGTATCATTCTGAATTTTGTAAATGAGATACAAAATTGTATCTAAAAAAAAAAACCTTTATTTTTATTGTGGTATGCTTTAATGAAACAACCTTCTCAGTGTCTGCAAATAACATTTCATTCTTAGCCTGAGGTTTCTTAAAAGCATTCCTTCAATCTTACCTTATGAGTGAGAAAAAGTCTCTGTTTCCGGCTATCTTTCTGGATTAGATTCAGGCCTCCACCAGAGCTACCTAGTGCCAACCATTTTTGAGAAACTGCTATACATGTGCACTTTAGAAAAGAGAAAAAGGATAGCGTTAAAAACCAGCCAGTTGCTGTAAGAAAATACATTAATGATACTTGTTTTATTTTCAGTTCTACTGAGGAAGAAAAAAAATCTATCATGGAATGGGGACTCTATTTCACTCTTACTACTGATCCATTATAATAGCAAATGGCTCAAAAAATGTCTTGCTATGAACTGCTTAGCATGACAGCAACAAGGTGTTGTCTCTCCCGTAAAGAAATATAAACCACTTACAAATTTCTGTTGAAGTCTGTAGTGGTATCTAACTAAATGAAAGAGGCATCTCCTTGCGCCCTTAGAATTACAGAGTATAGCTAACAGTGCCCTAAATTATACTCTCCAATAAATAGTACAGAACCAACTCTTGCATATTTTCCTTCTACTTGATAAAATAATTTGTGAAATCCATTAAACAGATAAAATCTTCTCTTCAAAAATAAGCAGAAAGTTTTACCATCAAGTTCTCCCCACATTCAGAATATTATCTTCTTAACATTTGTCTTTTAATTCTCTATGATTGAGAACTCCTGCTTTAGCCTCAAAGCTTCTTGTAAAATTTTATGCCAGTGGATGTCTACAGTTTCCACCTTGGAATGTATGCTATGAACTACAAGTACATGGTATTTCTAAATGCTGTTAAGCAAATATCAACATTATAGCAATTATGACTTGAACGCACCTTCAGACGATTAGAATCCAGCCTGAGAGCAGAAAGGAGTGGACTGAGGCACTCAAACTCTGCCAATACATGGCTGCAAGATTCAGGTACCACAGGCATAGACATCACTGGCATGAAAGATACAACAGTCTCTCAAATGTTTGTTATTGTTTCATTTTCCAGCTCCACCTATCAAAATGAAATATAAAAATGTGAAATACAACTTCTTCACTTGTTAAACATTTGGATTCCTATACATTTATTTCTTCTGTGAAGGTACATAATTTAACATTTAACATCTCAGTGATCACGAGTAGGAGGAAGAGTTACGCTAAAACCAGACTATGTCATTACAGAGGAGGCAGGTTTAGTCGTTGTCTGAGGACTATCCCTGCCTCCAGGTCTGGTCCTGACCGGACGGATACTAGAATCAGCAAGGGATACCCACATGACCTGAAGGTGCTGCTGTGCAATGCCAGGTCAATGATTCATTAGACCACTGCCATCCATGACTTGATCATGGATGGAGGATTTGACCTGGCATGTGTAACAGAGACTTGGTTGGATGAAGCAGATGGGCCTGTTCTTGCCGCTGCTTGTCCACCAGGTTTCTCTTACGCACAGCAACCCAGGCCTTGTGGGCGGGGAGGGGGGGTTGCAGTGATTTTTAGGAAGTCATTAGTTTGCACTGGGCGCCCTATTGGGAAGACCCAGTTCTCTGAGTGCATGTTCTGGAAGTTGGGCAATAGGGGCAGTACAGGATGTTGGCTTTTTGCAGTATAGTGACGCTGCAGAGAGCTTGCTGGGGAGATCATGCATTAAAAAGAAAGGACTCAAAAATAACTTAAAGAAGGTTTTAATAAGAAAAACAAACTCCATTAACACTAAATACATCAACAAACCAGACCCAACCACCAACCCATCCCCCAGGGTAATGGGAGAGCTAGGTGCTGCTCCTTATATACTACACCCAGATGCTGGCACACCTTAATCAAATACAACTCAGCAGCACCTGCTATGTTACACAGCTGTAAAGCTGGGTCTCGTTATCTTGCTCTGGCCCTTGCTCTGGCCCCTTAAAGACATACACATGGAGTGGAACAATGATGAACCTTTACATTTAAAGAAACCATTCAACACAGGATTCCTTTTGGTGTACCGACCTCCCCGCTGCACCAAGGATTCCCTGCCCGAGCTGCTTCAGGTCGTGGCAGATGTTCTCCTGGAGACACCTAGTTTGGTCGTCCTAGGGGATTTTAATATCCATGCCGACACGACCTTACAAGGGGCCGCTCGGGACTTCGTGGAAAGCATGGCCTCCATGGGGCTGTCCCTGAATAACTTTGGCCCAACCCATAGCTGTGGGCATGCCTTGGACCTGGTGTTTACCTCTATGGATGTTGGTGATCTGACACTAAGTAAAAGCGAAACGAAAGAAGTGCCATGGTCAGACCACTTCCTGGTGCAACTTGACTTCTCCATGAACCTTCCCCTCTGCAGGAAGGTGGGACCGATTCGGATGGTCCGCCCCCGACACTTAATGGATCCAAATGGTTTCCAGAGAGTGGTAGGGGATGCTTTATCCCATGTTGATGGCCTTTCAGCTGATTCCCTGGTGGCCCGCTGGAATGTGGAGTTAACCAGGGCTATTGACTGTTTGGCTCCGAAGCGCCCTCTCCAATTGCATGGAGCCCGGACAGCCCCGTGGTTTTCCACGGATCTGAGGGCAATGAAACAATCGTTGAGATGGCTAGAGCGCCGGTGGCGGATGACCCATTCTGAAGCTGACCGGACACAGGTTAGAGCTCAATGTCAAGCCTACCAAGTGGCGGTAGCGACGGCGAAGAAGACTTTCTTCACCGCCTCTATTGCATCTGCAGAAAACAGCAGCAGGAGACTTTTTCAGGTGGTCCGCAATTTAGCGGAACCACCTGTTACATCGGGGCCCAGTACAGGCCACATGATCTCCTGCAATGATTTTGCAAAGTTTTTTGCAGATAAAGTCGCTCAGATTCGGGAAGAGGTAGACGCCACCGTGGGAGCAGGGCCAGGGCGGGAGAGTGCTAGAGTCCTGTCTAGTCAAATTGCGTGGGATCAATTCCAATCTGTTACCTCCGAGGATGTGGACAGGCTGCTTGGACGAGTGAAACCAACCACCTGTCTCCTTGATCCTTGCCCATCCTGGCTTATAAAAGCTAGCTGGGAAGGGCTGGGCGATGGGCTTCGTGGGGTGGTGAATGCTTCCCTCCGTAAGGGAGCCTTCCCAGACCCGCTGAAAGAGGCGGTTATTAAACCGCTTCTTAAAAAAACATATTTAGATGCGGCCACGATGGCCAACTATCGCCCAGTCTCAAATCTTCCATTCTTGGGCAAAGTGATTGAGCGAGTGGTTGCTGAACAACTCCAGGCACGCCTGGAAGAAGCGGACCATTTGGATCCCTTCCAGTCGGGATTCAGGCCTCATCATGGGACTGAAACTGCCTTGGTTGCACTGGTTGATGATCTCCGGCGGGCTAGGGACAAAGGTGAGAGCTGTTTCCTAGTTCTGCTGGATCTCTCAGCGGCGTTTGATACCATCGACCATAACATCCTTCTGGACCGTCTTGAGGGGCTGGGAGCTGGGGGCACTGTCATACAGTGGTTCCGCTCCTTCCTTCTGGGCCGTGTTCAGAAAGTAGTGGTGGGGGATGAGTGTTCAGATCCCTGGGCTCTCACTTGTGGGGTGCCTCAGGGTTCTGTCCTCTCCCCCATGTTTTTCAACATCTACATGCAGCCGCTGGGAGAGATCATCAGGGGGTTTTGGGCTGGGTGTTCATCAGTATGCGGATAATACCCAGCTCTACCTCTCTTTCAAATCAGAACCAGTGAAGGCAGTGACGGTCCTGTGTGTGTCTGGAGGCGGTTGGAGGATGGATGGCGGCTAACAGATTGAGATTGAATCCCGACAAGACAGAAGTACTGTTTCTGGGGGACAGGAGGCGGGCAGGTGTGGAGGATTCCCTGGTCCTGAAGGACCAGGTACGCAGCCTGGGAGTCATTTTGGACTCACAGCTGTCCATGGAGGCACAGGTTAAATCCGTGTCCAGGGCAGCTGTGTACCAGCTCCATCTGGTACGCAGGCTGAGACCCTATCTGCCTGCGGACTGCCTTGCCAGAGTGGTACATGCTCTGGTTATCTCCCGCTTGGACTACTGCAATGTGCTCTACGCATCTGAAGGTGACCCGGAAACTACAACTAATCCAGAACACAGCAGCCAGACTGGTGACTGGGAGTGGCCGCCGAGACCATATAACACCGGTCTTGAAAGACCTACATTGGCTCCCAGTACGTTTCCGAGCACAATTCAAAGTTGGTGCTGACCTTTAAAGCCCTAAACTGCCTCGGTCCAGTATACCTGAAGGAGCATCTCCACCCCCATCGTTCTACCCGGACACTGAGGTCCAGCACCGAGGGCCTTCTGGCGGTTCCCTCACTGCGAGAAGCCATGTTACAGGGAACCAGGCAGAGGACCTTCTCGGTAGTGGCGCCCTCCCTGTGGAATGCCCTCCCACCAGATGTCAAAGAGAACAACTACCAGACTTTTAGAAGACATCTGAAGGCAGCCCTGTTTGGGGAAGCTTTTAATGTTTGATGTATCACAGTATTTTAATATTCTTTTGGAAGCCGCCCAGAGTGGCTGGGGAGGCCCAGCCAGATGGGCGGGGTATAAATAAATTATTATTATTATTATTATTATTATTATTATTATTATTATTATAACATTGCTAATACTTGTATGATAGGGCAAATACACAGAACCATAGATAGATGGATTTCAGTTACACAACTACTAATTAGCTGACTGATCCAAAACTGGTAAGCATATTGAACCCTTCAACTTTCTGTAGCTTCAATCCCAGATTGAACTGAATCAGGGGAACTGAATTCAGGGGAACTCACTTCAAACATTCACATAGAAATGGCATAACCAACAGATATCAGCATCAACCCACAAACCCAGTCCAAAGATGAGATCCAAAACATGCTCACATACTTGAAAGGAGAGCCGCTTAATGTGGGGGGGGGGTTGTTCTTTAAATAGGAAAGACTTGATCATAACAAAGAACACACTTTTTTCTTCCAAGCTCTTCTCCAACCCACATAAAATCATTAAGCGATAGAAAAAGGAACCTTCCATTGTCACCATATATGAACCAAATGCAAATCATAGCACAACAGAAATGCGGGTGGTTGTTGCCAATTCCATACAAGCAATGCTTTTTTCAGGAGGTACTCAATGGAACCTCTTTTGTTGTTGTTAAAAAGTGTGGCACTTACTGTAACAACTTCATGGTGAGCACCGGCACCTATTTTTCTAGGGAAAAAGCACTGCATACAAGTAATTACTTTTGTATCAGACCTGCGGTCCGAAAAAGTAACTGGGATTTGAAGCATGGACGGTCCAACTCCGGGCCAGGGAAAATTCATCTCCTATGATGTGCCCTATTGACCCAAAGCACTTCTGAAAGGATTGCCTCCCCACCTCCAAAAAAGAGATCAGTCACGTATGGATAAGGAAGCGGACTCCTAACCCAACACACACTTTGGTCCAACCTTATGAGAGCCTAAGAACACCATGTAAAGCCATTTTCTAGGGACAAGATTTCGGGATGGCGCCCAGGGCCAAAAGATCGCAAGGCAAATAACGTCAGAGGGAAGAAATAAGGAAGCGAGACTGAGCTTCAGCGGAAGGCCCCAAACCGAAACCCCTCAGCCGCCTCGGCACACCTGGCAGCAGAGAAGCACGCGGGGCACCTGCGAGCCCTCTCCCCTTCCAACTCGCCCCTGGGGAAAGGAGGGGGCGGGATAACAAGCGCCCACCTGAGGGACAATAATGCCGCAGCCTGGAAGTTGGCTTCGGGAGAGCGGTTCGCCTCCGCTCCCGGCTACAGGTCGGCATTCCCCGCCAGCCCCACCCGCCTGTCAGCTGCTTGGCTCTCCTGCCCGGCCTGCCCCGCCTCCAAACACAACGCAGCGCGCGTGACTTCACCGCCCCTTCCCCCCCGCCCGCCCCTTAGCAGGCGTCATCCAAATGCGGCTGGCGATTGCGTCACGCCGTCTCGCTCCCTCCGCGTCACGTGACGGCCACGCTCGCTCGGCCCTCCCCTTCCTCCCCCCCTTCGGACCGTTGCTGAGGCAAGAGCCCCCTCCCCCCTCAGCGCGGCGGCGCCGGCGACCTAGAACGCACCCGCGGGACGTACGGAATGGAGGACGGGCGGGGCAAGGAACGGGTTCCTCACATCTGCAAGACCCGGTGGCGGACTCGTAAGGAATGAGACGAGAGTAACTGCCTTGTTATTGTTTCGTCGTCATCCTCCCCCTTCCCCCCCACCCTTCCTTCAGGACAGTGTCATGGCCGCGGCGGGGCGGGCAGGCCTTCACGTGACCAGAGAAGCGGCCAGGTGGCTGACGGGCACTGTCACGTGACGTGGGTAAGTGGCATGGCGGCGGGAGTAGTTGTCTCCTTTTGTCACGTGATGCGGTCTGGCTTCTGCCGTGCGTGAGCTAACTGTTTCCTGTCACGTGTGCCTTCTCTGCCGAGCTCCTTGGCCGCCCCATGGCCCAGGAGGAGGCGGCGGCGTTGCGAGCCCTTCAAGCCGGGAGCGAGGCGTCGTTGGCGCTCCGTGCTGTCTGCCTTTGAGAGTGAGGACTTGAGGGCTT
The DNA here is from genome assembly GCF_965112155.1 of Podarcis liolepis. Lineage (NCBI taxonomy): Eukaryota > Metazoa > Chordata > Lepidosauria > Squamata > Lacertidae > Podarcis > Podarcis liolepis. The sequence continues at coordinate 72,747,456 of NC_139554.1, forward strand.
CATTGTATGCCGCCAAGATCAGGAGGAGCGAGGAGTGAAAGTTCAGGGCCTCGGTAGTTACCCCTCACGGTAGGGGGCCTGACGGATTCAACGGTTCCGGGTTCGGAGGCCCGTCTCACTAGTTTTTGCTTCTTCGGAAGCGGGTAATGAATCTTTAATACTGGTCTGGGTTTCCTCTCTTCATGAAAGCCTGCTTATTGCAAGGCCATAGGATGTGGATATAGTTGCGCATGGCGAGGAAGCATGCCCCCCCCCCGCTTTCGTACCTGTCAGTCCTTCCAATTAATATTTGTTTTTCTCTGAGTGTTTTTACCTCTACTTTAGGAAGTACTGTGGTATATCTTTACAGAGCAGCAAAGTTTTGTTTTGAGTCTGTATGTTTGCTTTCCGTGCTTTTTAATCTTTTATTCTAAAACTGTGCTATAAGTGCAACGGAATGATTGGCTAATAACTTGGAAGGAGTGGTGTGGGAGAGGGCTAGTGCAATTTTGGAATGCTGAAGCTTTTCTTCCAGAAACTAGGGCTTAGAAATGTGGAAGGCAGAGTCTTCTGAATGAATAGAAGTATTGTTTAGATGTTGGAAGATGCATGTGCATGAGTTCTGCTTTGTTGGTAGTACAATACAAATAACCTTTAAAAACCCACATTACTGTTTCCTATAATATTATATTGCTAAGTTATCTATGGCACTAGAAATCATGCGTAGGCACACTTTTAAAATGCAGAGTAAAGAAAGTAAAGTGCTTGGTGTTTCTATTACAGGGTTCTTTAGTGCATTACAGCTGAGTGCCTGAAACAAAGCATTTGAAGTTTTAACACAATTTGAGAGAGGCACACAGCTCTCTTCTAAATTAGTACGTATATCCTATTTGTCATGGGGCAGTACTTTGATTTACCAAGCTTTAGTAGGTAGGCTGTGTAGGGAATTGGTAAGATAACACTGATGTGATTATTCCTTCAGTTGTGAGTTCCTTCAATAATGTGAAAGAAAACTTAGTGGACTGGAGGAGAAAACTTCGATTTGGAAGCTGGGTGTATTTTACCACGTTAGTCAATTAGATAGTGTTTTATGCAAAAGTCAGTACTGTACATGCTTGCTTCTCTGGGCACACATTGGAGACAGTGGGAACAAATCTCTAATGAAAGTTAAGAATGAGTTTGATAGTCCTTTATTCTCTTCCTGTTGAAAGAATACACACAGCTGCAATCGGCTTTCCCCCAGCTCTGTGAATTCTTTACAAAATAAAATTAATTGCATTTACCCATCTATAAAAAATTTCTGAGTGTTTGATAACTGGTAGTTTGTTAATACTGAGTGACAACTTGAGCTAAGCACTCTTTTACAACCAGATAGGCAAAAAGCTTGTGCCATTCTAACATTAGCAGAAGAAGGCTGGGCAATAATAACTTGGTCCAAGGTGAGGGTTGGTTTTTTTCCCTTACTAGGACTTCTGTTTACATCTCTATCCAGTTTACATCATCTTAAAATAATTTTACCACATGCAAAACAATGACACTGCGTATATTTCGTTGGGTCTGTGATTGTTCTTTGGAGTCTATACACACAGCAGGAGAGCCATGCTCATTGTGTGGCAATATAAATGAGATGCATTCAGTTTCTTACTTTTGGTTAGTTGAAGTATAATGTTTTTTCTTTCAAAACCATAGCTTAGAAGATTGAAAATAAGATTGGTTCATGTGTTCTGCATCCTCTTTTCACACATAGATTACCACACCTTCCCTGCTTCAGAAATTCATATTCTGGTGTTGCATCCAAAGCAAACAGAAGAATTCAAGCCCACTTTAGACCTTGAATAATCGGGGCAGGGGGGAGTTCCACTGCAGAAACAGAAATCCTTGCACTAACAGAACTACTTCATTAGCTATTGCCAGCTGTTCTAAGCAGTCATAATATGAGTATATTAACTAATATGCTAATGTTGTATGGATTAATAGAGCAGTTCAAAAGTTGGAAGTATTTCCTGTTCAGTCAGTAAACCTTAAACTGCCTGACCTTTTTCCTAGGGCAGTATAAAAAGCCATACTAGTTGGGCACAGAAAGGATATCCATGTAAGATATTGAACTTGGCCAAACCAACCTTCAGAAACCTTTTATTGAAATATAAGCTAGGCTAGTTAGCTTGTTGTGCTATTAGTGTTCATTTAATTTGGGAAGAATTAGTCTTCTCTGGTGTTCTATCATAGTTCTAACAGCTTTTGCTTGTGAAGTGTTTGGCTGAAAATTGCATTATGAATATATTCAATACTCATTAAGTGGAGCCCAGAGATTGGAGCATATTACTATGATCTTAAGGGACGCGGGTGGCGCTGTGAGTAAAACCTCAGCGCCTAGGGCTTGCCGATTGCATGGTCGGCAGTTCGAATCCCCGCAGCGGGGTGAGCTCCCGTCTTTCAGTCCCAGCTCCTGCCCACCTAGCAGTTCGAAAGCACCCCTAAGTGCAAGTAGATAAATAGGTACCGCTTTATAGCGGGAAGGTAAACGGCGTTTCCGTGTGCTGCGCTGGTGCTCGCTTGCCAGAGCAGCTTCGTCACGCTGGCCCCGTGACCCGGAAGTGTCTCCGGACAGCGCTGGCCACCGGCCTCTTAAGTGAGATAGAGTCGGACACGACTGACCCGTACGGGCAGGGGTACCTTTACTATGAACTTATGTTAACTGAAGGGGCTGCCTATTTGCTTCTGGGTTCAGTTTAAAGTGCTGTTTCTAGCCTTTAACCAAATGACTTGCTGGGACCTAGTTTTTTGGGGTTTTTTAAAACAAAATTTATATACCACTTGATTGTAGTAAAACCTCTAAGTGGCCTACAAGAAATATTAAAATTATCAGTAAAAAACTGTTAAAACAATTAAGAACATTTTAAAATAAGTAAAGGTAACAAAGAAAATTTAATTGTTGGTTATTTCAGGAACTGCCTACACCTGTGAGCCTCCCTTTTAAGATTTCTGAAATATCTTTAAAACCAACAACCCTGTCAAATTTGCCACTTCTTAGTTACGTGTTGCCACTTCTCTATAGTGTGTAGTAAAACATAGCTGTGTTTCCATAGCTTCACATTGTTTATTTCCCTGCCCACATCCCACCAGAAGCAATCAACAGTGAAGGAGGCATGGGGAAATGCAAGGTGTGATTACACCAGGACATTGGAGAGGGGAACTTGACATGTGGTTGCCACACTCAGACTTGTGTTCAGGGCAGATTTTAATCTGCAGCACTTGCCAGCTAATCAGTTAAAGCTTGATGCTTTTATTTGAGGGGTGGCAGAATTACTAGTCCCTATCTCTTTTTTTGAAGACTAGTATCTGGAATATGCAGGACCCAGTGAAATTGAATTAGAATCAGTTTTCAAATAGTTGCATCCTCCCTGCAGGTCTCCTCAAGGAAGTCTATGCAAGGACCCTGGACCCGCCAGAGAGAATTTATGGGTTTTCAGGGAGGAGGAAGGGAAATAGCATTGCACTTTCATATATTATACAGTATCTTTTGCAGAATACATTGCAAAGTGGTTTGGGATAAAGGGCTTATTCAGCAAATGGAACCACCAACTGAAACAGTCAAATTTTTAAATGATAATTCAGCAAGGAAGAGTGTATTTTAAAAGGTTATTAGATGGCACTCTCCCGGCACTTTTTGTCAAGTTTCATATCTGTTGGACAATATAAAGGCTTAGGGAGATCAATTGGCATTGGACTTTACTTGATTCCCCTCATTTTCAGATCAGACAGAATTATGTCTTTGGACTATTGGTCATAGCTGTATTTCCATACATTTTGGGCCAGATTCAGTAAACAGTTGCACTAACAGAAGCCCACAGGAGCCTTCCAAGTGCAAAGGGACTTCTCTCTTCTCTCCATGCACCCACTCAGATTGGCTCTAGGGGGTTGAGAGAGCCCCCAGAACAGTGTGCAGGGGAGCAGAGGGAAGATTGCTCCATCTGGCAAGCGGAAATGAAATAATTGTAATAGCATAATGTTGAATTTCACCATCAACATTAATATTTCATGTTTTTAGGTAGTTTTTAATCAACATAGCTCTTACGATGTTAGCCTACTATAGCAATTGAAAGTGCAGCTTTTAATGTGATTCAGTAACAGGAAGACCTACATGCTACTATAGCAGACCTATTTGCTATAGTGGAAGAGAATTCCTGATGCCCAACAGGACTTTTCCTTACTGTTCTTTCCACCAGCAATGCATGCATACACTTAAAATCTTCTCTTGATGATTGGAGGAGCCCTATTTGGTAGGCAGCAGAGGGGGGAAAGGGAAGGAAAGTCCTATTGTGTGAGTAGAATTCCATTCAGACATCATCAAATGCAATGTGGTTTTTTTGCATCCAAAATCTTAAATTTGTCTGCTCCACTTTCAGTCTGGAGAATAGAATGTTATCTAACTTTTTTCATGATTCAGAAAACAAAATGCACAAATAACAATAAAATGTAAACTCTTTGACCACCTTACAACCTATATCTATGTGATAGCCTGTTCCTTGAATTTTTCAAATATAATTCATACTGGAGAGGGCGAGGGCTTGTCTTGTTCTGCATTCTGGCAGGGGAAACAAAACAAAGGGAGGTGGAAGATGCTGGTGTCAGAAGATTACCGTATTTTTTATGTATAAGATGCCGCCATGTATAAGATGTCCCCTACTTTTGAGGACACCAGATTTAGAAAATGGGCATATGCACTATCCATGTATAAGACGCCCCCAGATTTTTAACCTTATTTTTAAAGTAAAAAAAACCTAGTCTTATACAAGGAAAAATACAGTAGGTGCCTATAATCAATATTTTTGTTTAATTCCTGGGTCATTGCATTCATTGGTAGAAACAATAAACAATTCATTGCTCACTTGAAAATGGGCTATTAGTGTTTCCCCCCCCCCAAAAAAAAAGAAATGCCTGATGAATGGCTGCAAGCCAGTTAAGTGCATTAACAGCAACCAGCAATGAATCTCCTATTTCCAGTGCAAGCCAGAGGCATAGCGGGGGGCGGGGCAGGGGACACTGGGCACCACACCATGGGGGCAGCACTTAGTGTGAGGCCTGAGCTACACATCTCTCCTAGGAGTGATGTGGTGGCTCAGGCGCCTGCAGGCTCTGTGCTGCCCAAAACGGCAGCCGTCTTACAGCTGAGGGGAAGATGGGTGGACTCCTTGGAGGCTCTGTGCAGCGCACCTTGCCCTGACTTGCCCCACCCCCATGGGTGGCTTGTCCCGGGTGCAGGAGCTGCTAGCTACACCACTGGTGGAAGCTTCTAAATTGTTAAAGCAAGTGTGAACCTATGAAAAACAAATAATGCTGAAATAAGTTTTTGTTTTTAAAATGCAGTCCTCTGTAGCCATTATGGCAACATCATCTGAAGAAGTGTTACTAATAGTAAAGAAGGTGCGTCAAAAGAAGCAGGACGGAGCTCTTTACCTCATGGCTGAAAGAATAGCCTGGGCACCTGAGGGCAAAGACCGATTCACAATCAGCCATATGTACGCAGATATAAAATGTAAGTGAAATGCCTAACACTTGTTTCATCATGTAACGTTTGGTTGAATATAAATGTTAAATGCTTAGCTGTTCTGTTTGAGGAGTTCAGGATGGGGGCTAAATAAACAAACCTCCCTAAACAAGTTTGAATCATCACGCTCATTGGATATTGCATTGTTGTTTTAGTTTTGAAAAAACAAGACTTGCAGAATTCTAGCTGTTTCTCCACAGCTACCTTATGTGGAGATATTATTTTCTTGGAACCTGCCAACTTTTGCTGCTAGTGTTACTGTCTTGCATAACTGCTCCTTACTGTTTGCGATTCTTTTGCTTTCAGAAATGAATTGTCTTTATTGGGAGAAAACCTGTGGGTCTTCCCAGTGATAAGTGGAATAACATAAATATGGGGAGATGCTGTGATTTATTAAGAAGAGTTCGTGGCTTGTACATAGGAAGGATTTGAGCAGCGGTTTTCAACCAGTGTGTCATGGCACCCTGGGGTGCTTTGAATGATGGTCAGCCGTGTTGCAGGCAACACTAGCCTCTGTTCCTCTTTCTTTCCCTCCCTCCTCTGATGCCCTCTTGTGTCTCTGCCTCCCAAAGGCTTGCACAGCTGTTTGTTGCAGCAGCCCTGGCTGTAAGCTCTGGAGGCGAGTGGTGCCTCTGGGAGACACCTCTCTGGAGCAGCGGGGCGGGGAGAGCTTAGAGACCAGGGACGGCAACTTACCGGAGGACTCCCAAGGAGAGGGGAGAGGAGGCTGAGGGAACACTCCACAAGGTAGGGTGTTTGAAAAAGGATGAGAGGCTGCCAGCTCTGCGAAAGGGGTGACATAACTGGGCTCCTGAGCCCCACAGGGGTGCCACAGAAAGACTGTAGTTGGTTATGGGAGCCGTGGACTCAAAAAGGTTGAAAACCTCTGGATTAGAGCATGAGCCCCAGGCTGTCCTCTAAAGGGATTAGGAGAGTGAGAGACATCTGTCCATTGAGTGTCAGTCAGGCCTCATTGCTGTTTATGTGAATGGTTGCTGTAAATAGATATTGAATTGAATTTTATGTGCCACTCTTCTGTTTTAATCAGTGTTCCAGGTGACATTAGAAAAGTCTTACAAGCTGAAAATTTATTGTTGTTGCACATATTTATTTGGGGAGCACTTGTGTTATGTAATGTATATTCTTTAGGCCAGAAAATCAGTCCTGAAGGAAAAGCTAAGATTCAGCTTCAGTTGGTACTACATGCAGGGGACACAACCAACTTCCATTTCTCTAATGAGAGCACAGCAGTGAAAGAGAGAGATGCAGTAAAGGATCTCCTTCAGCAGTTACTGCCCAAGTTCAAGAGGAAAGCTAATAAAGAACTTGAGGAAAAAAACAGGTAAAGGATGTCCCTGTGTCTTTTACTTACAGTGTAAACCAATTTTGGTAATTTGTTAAACTGTCTTGTAATTGTGCCAGATCCATTATGGCTAAGGTATTGGGAGCTCCTGTCCCTAATTGTAACAGTAGCCTGGCTTGATTTCCAGGTGCATAGGTGTTGTGCGAGTGGAGTGAGGCATACTCCTCTAACTTGTCAGAAGTGGAGCTTTTCTTCATAGTTGTTGGAGCTGTTTCCATATTAGTAAATAGTAAATTCTATATTAAGGGTATGTATGCTGAAACTGGCATAAAATGAATTGTAGTAGCCTTCATTGGGCTACGTTTTATTGATTTAATAAAGTATTAGATGTCATGAAATTGCTTCCATTGAAACGTTCCCAATTAGAACAAGATCTTCTGTCTGCACAGCAGGACCTCCTCTCTTACCCACTCCTAAATCTCTACTGGGGGCTCCCCAACTCTCCCGAGCCGATTGAGAGGGGCTCACAAGGAGAGGGGAAAGAAGTCCCATGGTGCAGATGGAAGTCTTGAATCACTTTAACTGCTCTAACTTGTTCTCCCCAAAAATGGAAGCTCAACAATCCCAAGTGGTAAAAAGCAGCTGTTACGTAAACATACACAGAACTTTGCAGTAATTCTATAAGAAGTAGCTGGTTAAGATGGGGAAAACAATACTTTTGAAAAAGATTGTGTGTGTCCCTTCAGAACTTTCAGTTCTCCAGAATCTAAGGCTTCAATCCTAAGAATCCTAAGCAAGCTTACTAAAGAGGTAGCCCCATTGAACACACACATGCTCCTGAGCACATGTGAGGATTGCTCTGCACATTTAGGTTTCCTGTGTAGCATAAAAATACTTTCTTTGTAAAAGTAACTGTTAACATTCTTGATATTTTTTCATACGTAGAGCTTACCTCTAAAAGGAAAAAACATGTTGTTTAATGTTTCTAAAAGTGCAATTACAATTGAAAAAAATGATGGGGTGGTAATCTGATGATGAAAGGAAGCTTTAGTAAAACAGATAAGGAATCAGTTTTCAGTGATCCACACCTCCCCAGTCTGTCCTGTTGGGTCTTCCAGTCCTCTGTCACGAAGTTGGAAGAGGGGTGCAGGACACTGTATGAGACAGTAGGATGACAAAAAACGGCTTCACTTCCTGTTCTATTAGATAATTTTTTATATAATTATTTCATATAGTACAGTTGGTTTTGAATTGATATACCTCAATTAAAAAAATTTAATTGTATGTGTAGTAATTTTCATGTTTCATGAACTTACCACTTTTGTAAATCAAAATTTGAGTATCAAAACAGCATAGGTGCCATTTGCTTGTATGTAGCTTGCATATAAACACTAGTTTCTAGAATCCAGTAAGTTATCTTTGGAATTAAACACTTTGAACAATTTTTAATCTTCTCTTGCCAGAATGCTGCAAGAAGATCCTGTTTTGTTTCAACTTTATAAAGACCTTGTTGTGAGTCAGGTGATCAGTGCTGAGGAGTTCTGGGCCAACCGTTTAAGCATGAATTCTGTGGACAGTTCTACTGCATCTAATAAGCAGGATGTGGGCATTTCTGCAGCTTTTCTGGTATGTTTATTGAGGGTTTCTTAATCTAAAAATATTTTTAGCCTTTTAAGGGTAAAAGTTCTCTCAGGGTGACTTACAAGATGAAAGCATACAACAAAACACAATAAAATAAAGTAAGCGAGAAAAGAGCCCATTTTAAAAAATTAAAAAGAATAACATAGAAATAAAACCATCAGTACCTCAACAAAAGAAGTTCAAGGGAAGACCAAGGGAAACAGGTGTGCTTTCAGAGCTTTCCAATAGACCTGTCGCAACAAGGCCTGCTGGAATCCAGATTGATATGGTATTCTCAAATCTGCTGTCTAGTGGTTGCCAGTCTTAACTGCTCTCACAGTTGGGCAGGTAAAAACAGCCTGCATTGTGCAAGCAGGCTGATATGGATGCAGGCCGTTCTTCAAGTAACTTGGACTGTTCTTTTGAGGTCACAAGGGCTGGTTTTTTTAAAGTCACAGTGCCATTTTTTCCAGGCTCAATTCAAGATGCTGGGCTTGTTCTTTAAAGCCTTGAAGAGTCTGGAACTGGAGCGCTTGAAGGTCTGCTTTCTTTGGCATGAACATGCCCATTAATTAAAATATTCTCTGAAGGCCCTTTTCCAGTATACCTGCCTTCATAGATTAGACAAATGGGTCATCAAGGAGAGGGTCTTTTCCCTGGTTCCACCTAAGCTTTGGAACTTCTAAAGGCATGTTAGCTTAGCACATTTTTGGAAACTTTCAGGCACTGGGCTAAGTCCTGTTCTCTTGGGCTTTTGACAATTCAGTGATCATGTCCACCTATGTTAAACCATAGTTAAAAACAAACAATAGTGCAAGCTGCTCAACAGTTTCCAGAGCACTCCAGCTGAACCATAAATGAAACAAGCCAGAGTCTCACTTGTCATGTTGCCTGAACCCAGGCCTGTGGTTTGTTTCCTCCAAACAAGCTACCATGATGTATAGCCATTCATATTCCTTGAGCCCTCTTTTTTCATATATGCTGATCTAGGAAGTATTAAACACTACAATTGAGTCCAGGTGTGTATGTTATCTGCATGGGAGTATAGAAATAAGCCTTGGGCTCACACACCCCTCTCTCATTATGCTTGAATCTGTAATCAGGACTGAGGCTTACACACGTAGGTACTAACTAGCTGTTTCTCAGTATAGGTTAAGTCAGTGTTTTTCAACCACTGTTCCGCGGCACACTAGTGTGCCGCGAGATGTTGCCTGGTGTGCCGTGGGAAAAATTGAAAAATTCGAAAGATTTAAAAATAAAGTATTTTATAATTTTTCACATTTCTGTTTACTTACTATTTCATAATAAAGTAATTATAAAATACTTTCTTTGTGTTTATTTGATTCCTATTCAAGAGAATTACTTTATATATAGTCAATATAGGCACAGAGTTAATTTTTTAAACATTTTCTAATGGTGGTGTGCCTCGTGATTTTTTTTCATGAAACAAGTGTGCCTTTGCCCAAAAAAGGTTGAAAAACACTGGGTTAAGTATTGGACATAAGGATGTGTACAAGCCATTTTGACACATAGTATTGACATAGTTCGTTGGTGCCATTTAACAATGATTTGCAAAAGTTCAAATAAATTATTGTCAGTATTTATCTTCTTGTAGGCTGATGTTCGACCTCAGACAGATGGATGCAATGGTCTCAGATACAATTTGACTTCAGATATCATTGAATCAATATTTAGAACTTACCCTGCAGGTAAATAATATATTCAAAACTGAGCTTATATATACATATGTAGCATCCCTGGTATCTATGCAGTTTTTTTCTGACTTTTCTCTTCAATTCACATATCGACTTCCATATATTTTCTCCTTCATTTTAAACTTTTAAACCATAAAAAGTTGGTGTTTTCAGCCTTGCATCTTTGTCCTGTGGGATGTTAAATGATATTAATTGATTTTACATTTGAACTGTAATTATCTGTCCTTATGGAACCTTTGCTTCTCCAAGGTAACCTAGGATTCCCCATTCTGTGAACTTTATAAATTATATGCATAACCTAAATTAATGGTTACATCTGATCTACATGAATGGTCTTTGTTTCTCTCCACGCTATACTGTCTTTACTTCCCCTCTAAGGGGCAGAAGAGATCAGTTGATGGGTTGCAAAAGTATTTTATTTATTGTGATCACTTCTTCCTCTTGTATTTCCCAGATTTGAAGTGACTTGGAAAGACTTAGAGGGGAAGGGAATTGGTGGCACAGGAGTACATGGGGAGAATTTCCATTTGGAAATTTCTTGAAAGGAACCAGAGAATTGAATGAAAACAGAATGAAAGTTCCTTCTCTTGTTGCTCACTCCCACTCTACTTAAATGTTATCTGAAACAGCTAAGAGGACCTGGCCTCAGGCAGGCCACTTGCTTTGGCATGTAGAAGAGGAGAGATCTGGCCCTTCACCTCCCATTTGAAAATGGCTCATATAAAACAGCATATACCAACCATTTGTGTATCCATATTGCTAGAAAGATTAATAGACTACTCGTTTTTCCTGAGAACACTGCCTGATGACAGATCAGCAGTTAAATTCCATTTATTTGTATATGTTGTAAACAAAGCCAATGTCAATTTAAATTACACATATTTAAGCACTTATATAAACAGCATGATTTAGTAGTTCCCAAAAGGTGGCTTGAGTCCACCGGTTGGTGTCTTGAACCTTGCAGTTGGTTACAAGCTTGACATCAATGGCAGATACGGGGTGGGAGCATGCAAAGAGTTGGGAGTGGTTTCTTCCCCCCCCCCCCCTCCTGGTCAAGGATCAGGCAAGTTCTGAACAAAAATAAAATCCTGTTTGTGTGTCCTGTTAACAGAATGTTTGGAAACAATTGAACGAATCTTCTTCCATTCCTATTCAATGTTACTTTTTCATTGCATGTTGAACTATATTTCTGCGGTTGTGATACACTGTAAATCATCCTGAAATATGATACAATGAGCAATAGAAATACATTATAAATTATTTAATTTGAAATAAAGTATCATTTCTAAGTGCTTTATGTTTGTCATGCTTACAGTAAAACTGAAATACGCAGAAAATGTTCCTCACAATATGACAGAGAAAGAATTCTGGACACGATTCTTCCAGTCTCACTATTTCCACAGGGATAGGCTGAATGCAGGATCAAAAGACCTTTTTGCAGAATGTGCCAAAATGGATGAAAAGGGTATGTTCTTATTTCTTCACCTGTAGACAATACACTGCAGTTTCTAGCCAAGTTTGTCAGCTTCAGTAATTATACCAAGTAACATAGAAATCACATCTGGTAAATACTATACTCAGGAGTAGCAAACAAGTTTTCAGCTTGTGATACTGAACTTTTAAAGCAGTTCACTCAGCAATAAGTCCTATTGACTAACATTCCAAGATGGTAGGATTCCACCACCATGTTCGAAAGGTGGACACTTCTTTGCTTTCCTTTTTCATGTTTTATTCGTATTATTTTTAGAATTATTGCACATATATTCTAGAAACAAAGGTAACCCATACCCAGCAAATCCAACAAAGTTTTCTTTTGAGATCCCCAAAAGTACACTATGAAAGCCTGTATTCTCATCCATACACTAAGGCTTATAACAGTATACATATATAAAACATGTTCTTACTAAGTGATCCATAAGTTAGTAAGGAAGACACTTTTCTTCTTCTATTTTTCCCTTTGATGATTTTGTCTATGAAGGAAGGAATGGAAATCAGTGGAAATGACTCTACCACAATACTTGCAAAGCTAATTGAAAACACATCAGTAATTTGCTCACATAGGGTTGTATCCAGCTCCCTGGAGCATCAATAGTTGGTTCTGATATGACATCCTGTATTTTAAATTCTCACAATTGAGTCCTTAAGTGTATTTTGAGGGTGCATGGGAGAGGAGAGGGAAGTTTCATTGAGCAAGCTGCAATCTGTTGCGCAAGTGGGATAGCAGTGAGGAACCACCACATGTTGAAGAAAAGTGGGTGCTTATTGAAAAGTAGCATGTACGTATCTATCCCATAAAGTCACTACAGTCGTAATTGTGGCTTCTGATTGGCTGCAGGAAGCTCCTGCAGCCAATCAGAAGCCGCAGAAGCCCCATCAGACGTTCAGGTTCCAAAAGAACATTCACTTTCGGGTTTGCAGCATTCAGGAGCCAAAATGTCAGAGTTCCAGGGCTTTTGGGGTCCAAGGTACGACTGTATATGTATAACATGGAAAAACATACTGTATTTTTCGCCCTATAGGACGCACCATCCCATAAGGCGCACCTAGTTTTTTGGGGGGGAAATAAAGGGGGGAAAATTATTTCCACCCCAGGCGCAGGGCTGGGGCGGGGGAAGCCCGACCTTCTCCCGACCCCAGCCCCCAGAACAGGTAACTCTCCACAAGCCGCGGGAGCCCAGTGCCGGGCTCCCGCGCCTTCCGGAGAGCTGTGCAAAGTCTGGGCGCGCTGAGCTCAGCACGCCCAGCCTTCGGCATGCAGGCAACTCTCCACAAGCTGCGGGAGCCCAGCGCAGGGCTCCTGCGGCTTGCGGAGAGGTGCGCGAAGCCTGGAGAGCGAGAGGGGTCAGTGCACACCGACCCCTCTCACTCTCCAGGCTTCAGCGAAAGCCTGCATTCGCCCCATAGGACGCACACACATTTCCCCTTCATTTTTGGAGGGGGAAAAGTGAGTCCTATAGGGCAAAAAATACGGTATTTGTTTGGTTCACATGTAATGCTAAGGTGTGATCCAAGCAAAGCATCTGGCTTGCATTTTCTCCCTTCTCCCAGCTATGCAGTTAGGAGAACTGTTGCTGAGTTTAGCTTTTGTATTTTTTTTTTAAAATAATGGTTTCACACTGCATATGAATTGGGGAACCTGGTTTATAACAATGTTTCATTGCTAAATGAGCTAGCTTCAGACCGTGACTTATGAAGGTGGCTCACGTTAACAAATGCTGATTGTAAGCCATGGTGCCTGGCCTATATGCAAAGCTAAAAGCTCAAGCCTTCCCAGCTGTTTGGGAGTGGGTAAATCACACACATCTGTTAAGTGCTAAATCGTGTTTCTTTTTGTAGGCGGCTTTCCCCACTTGCTAAGCTTAGAATGCACTGTTAGGCTGAAAGACATATCTTAATATGGCATATAATCCTCCAAGTATATATGGATTTTCCCTCTTTCTCCTAGGATTAAAAACAATGGTGTCTCAAGGTGTGAAAAATCCTTTCTTAGATTTAACAGCCTTGGAAGATAAAACGTTGGATGAAGTAAGTATGAGTGATTTAAAACTATGAATTGTATAATATGTATGCCAAGTAAGCATTGGATATTGGCTCTCAGAGCTCTCTTTGGGCTATACCGTAGCCCATGTCCCTCACCAGCCCTTCTTCACACCATCCATTCATGTACAGTGGTGCCTCGCAAGACGAAAAGAATCTGTTCTGTGATTCTCTTAGTCTAGCGGTTTTTTCGTCTTGCGAAGCAAGCCCATTGATGGATTAGCGCTATTAGCGGCTTTTAGTGGCTTATCTGCTGATCGGATCAGCTGATTAGCGGCTTAGAAAAAGGTGGGGGAGGAAAAAAACCCAGCAGGAACTCGCAAGACATTGTCGTCTTGCGAAGCAAGCCCATAGGAAATTTGTTTTGCGAAGCACCTCCAAAACGGAAAACTCTTTCGTCTAGCGAGTTTTCCATCTTGCGAGGCATTCGTCTTGCGGGGCACCACTGTACTTATGTGGCTGGAGTGTGTCATTGAATTCTGATAATGCCTCTTGCTTGCCTGAAGGACACTACTAGTACATTGCCAGGTTCCATAATTTAGGTTGCCATGACAAGTGTACTGCTGCCATCTGGCAAGTATGACAGACCTGCCTTCCCTCTCCGTGGGGATCATTGCCTTATCGGCTCTTGCCAAGAAATCAGTCACCTAGTTTCAGAAAGCCTATTTGCCATTGGGCAATAATGATTTGAGCACTAGTAGCATGGTGCTTCTCTTGCAAAAGCTGTCTTAATTATGTTCTTGTTCAGATCTGGGTAAGAGATTTAAAGATTGGGATACCAACTCTTACAGTGTCACAGCCTGCACTGGACCATGCTGCAATGCCAATAGTTCAGCATCTGATTTCAGATCTTCATATTTTAAAATGCAGGGTGTCTTGTTCAAACATTTTATCATCTCTTCCTTTGCAGGGTTATGGTGTTTCCTTGGCGGCTTCCACATCCAACGCTACAAAATCAATAAAAGAGAGTAGCAATGCTGCCATTATAAAACGGTTTAACCATCACAGTGCCATGGTCCTTGCAGCTGGGCTTAGAAAACAGTAAGTTTCAGCTAAGAACAGATCTTCAACTAGACTGAAAATCAGCCAAGTCTATACTGTCAAATAGCCCAGCTCTATTTGTGCTGATGTTTAATAATTGAAATCAAAATGGAACAGTCAGACCATGCCCTTTGTAGGTCTGCTCAGATTGGCTCTGACGTTGGGACTTTCTCAGGCAGTTTTTATTAACTTACTTATTGGGTGCATGTATTGCCCATCGAACCAAAAGTTCCAGGATGGGCACATCACTAAAACTGTCTTATATCAAAGGAAGTATACATGGGGCTAGAGGCTGCTTCCCAAAGGAAACTGTCTTCTCCTTACCCCTGACACAGTGCACTTGCATAAATGCTTTTTGCTTGTGCATAGAGATGAGGGATTGAATCCTGACCATTGTACAGATCTAACTAAACTTGAGTAGTTTGAAAGAACACAGTATAATGCCTAATTCTTGCTTTTCAGAGA
This sequence comes from Podarcis liolepis, assembly GCF_965112155.1. Lineage (NCBI taxonomy): Eukaryota > Metazoa > Chordata > Lepidosauria > Squamata > Lacertidae > Podarcis > Podarcis liolepis. The sequence goes on from NC_139554.1 coordinate 72,762,664, forward strand.
CACACAGAATGACCACTACAATGAGGCCAGCAGTATGGATGGAAATTCCAGAGATTCAGATTTCTTTCAGCCACCAGTAAAAAAGGTAAGACTGCCTTTGTGATTCTAAAAGAACACCAATGTTCTCCCTTATGGGAGTATGCCAAGTTCTGCTTCTTGTGTCTAGTTCTACAGTACCATGACTATGCCTTGTCTTACAGGTAAAGCTGCAAGAGTCCATTGAATATGAAGATTTAGAAAACAACAACAGCGTTAGAACTATTGCACTAAACCTAAAGAAATCAGATAGGTATGATTTGCAGGCCAAATAAAGTAGTTTGGTTCTTTTGGTTCAATACAAAAAATCATTGACCCTGATCGCCTCTTTTCTGTACATCATGCTTTCAACGAGAAAGAAGCATGCTTATATATACATTACCTTCAATTATGTTTTTTATAAAAAGAAATAAATGAGAACCTTGCCCTCGGGCTTACAGTTTAACAGACAGCAGCAGAAAAAGGGGAAGGATGGGCTGGCAAATCTGAAGATACCCCAGAACACTCTGAGAAACATGAAAATAATTCCAAATATTACATTCTGCTTTTGCAAGAGCTTTATATAAGCAGAAGTGAAATAGTAGCTGTAAAATGTTACCACACAGCTCTGCAGAAACTCTTGTATATGCTCTTGTACATGCATTTGCAAAATACTTACCGCTGTTTTCTTTCCACTTAACTGTCGTCGTCGAATCTAGCACTTAGGCCTAAATCCAACATAGAGAAGCATTTTTTCACACATTGATTTCAATGGGCTTAAGCAGTGTTTCCCAAGCTTTGGCCTCCAACTGTTTTTCATCTGCAACTCCCACCATCCCTCGCTAGCGGGACCTGTGGTCAGGGATGATGGGAATTGTAGTCCAAAAACAGTTGAGACCCAAGTTTTGGGAAACACGGGGGTTTAAACAAAGTCTAAGTCTTTGTTGGTTTTAGGCTATAATCTTTTTCACTTGTTAAGATAATTAGGTGGATTAGAAGTGGTTGCAATATTTTATTGGCCCATGTGTTCCTCACTTCACCACTTTTCTGGTTGTCTTTGTTTTGTATTTTCTGAAAAATTGATTTCATTGGTTATCCAGCTTAATCAGACACAATCACTTGGGTTCCCTTGCAGTGGAAGATTTCATTTTCTGGAAAAACCAATATGCATTTTAAGGGGGGGGATTCATTTCGAGCAGAACAAAAGGTGGTACAAAGGTACCTACAGAGTGGGATTGAACACTGAGAAATTGGATTCTTATTCCCAGATTTTTAATTATCATTTCTCCTTTGGTCAACAGGTATTATCATGGTCCAACACCAATTCAATCACAGCAATATGCAACTAGCCAAGATATTATTAATTCTTTGTATAGTATTAGAGAAGAAATGGACACTTATGTACCCAAACTAACTCAGGTAGGATATGTATGTTGCTTTATTAAATAAAACAAAACACCCAAACTGGATTCTGATTGCCCATATGATTAGAAGATTGGATATTGATTGATGCTGCCCAGCATACTTAATCTTGGGAGAGCAAATGTTATGTTTCTTTGGATATAGTAAAATAGTTTGAGAACTATTTTTAACAAGCACAGAATATTCAGCTTCAATGTGTTATGTTTTTTAACTGATAGTTGTCATGATTTGCATAATTGCAGCAGCTATAATGAAGTCTACTGCAGTCTTGCAAATAGTGAAAGCTACATGTGTAACCCCTTTTTATTATTCATATTGCACCATTATTGTGCATGGTGCTTTACAGAAAACAATTGGTCAGGTAGCTGCTGTGGTGAGATTACAATATATATATAAAAAAACCAAATGCAGGAGAACAGTTGAGGAAGAGGAGGGAATAGAAAGCAGAGGTAAATGGGGAGAGAATGTGTGATTATTTCAGCTGTATATACAGTGGTACCTTGGGATTCTGGAGCGCCGTTCACATCCTGAATAGAACATAAGACGTGACTGCGCATACACGGGTCGCGTTTTGCCGCTTCTGTGCATGCACGTGACGTCATTTTGAGCGGCTGCGCATGCACGAGCGGCGAAACCCGAAAGTAACGAGCTCAACGGAGCGCAACGCGAAAGCGCTCAACCTGAAGCACATTCAACCCGAGGTATTACTGTACTTAGTTACAGTCTGGCATGGAACCCTGTTAAGCTATCAGTTTTTGCAAGTGGTTCTTCCATGTGAATGCTTCCCAACCACCAACAGTTCTTGCATGTTCACTACAGCCCTCCACTGTAAGTCTACAGAGTTGTAACATGTAAGGTATTAAATCACTTCTAGGATAAACTCAGGACTCCGTTGGAGAGGATTAAACATGGGACATCCACAGAAAATATATATGGGTGGATTCAACTTGGTTGTTTCATGCATGGAACAAGGTTTGCTTGTGAAATGGGACTTTGCCCCCACCCCATACACTTCCTAAATCGACTCTGGAGGGTTGGCGGCAAAGTCCTATTGCATGAGTGGCCTTGTTCTCCATGCACATACCCCACTTACCACTATGCTGAATTCCACTCTCTGTTCAGAAGGCCTTTGGAGTACACTTAGTATTGTTTCATTCACTCAAATAATCAATACTGTATTGGGATATATGAAGAAGACAGTCTTGAGTTTAAAGGAACCAGGCCATTTTGATACATGATTGCATAACCTAACTGCCTTAGCACATTAACTGCTCAATTATGAAACAGCATAGTGCTTTGCTCGTTCATTTTGCTATTTTTTTGAGCTCTCCGTCTGCACACCTTGCAGTTGAGCAGCAGGAAGTGAAAACGTGCCTCTTCTTGTACTGCACTTTCAGACATTAGATGTGAACAGATTGTTCTTGCTGTTGGTTTGGTGTTTTTTCTCCCTTATTCTGACAGCCAGCTTGATTTTTCTGCTTCTGCTATTAGGCTTAACTATGTACTGTACTGTAAAGCACTGTAAAGAATGGTTATGGCTGAGTTATATAAATATAATAAATATCCACTTGGGGTATAACAAGAATTGTCATTCTTAATATAACACCAAATAATAATTGTATTTTAGAACAAAATTAATATGGCATATAACTATATGGTTAAGCCCATATGACTCAAACAATATCCATAGGTTTTGAGGAGTTCTTTTATTATGGTGTCTGACCTTTATTTTGCCTCTTTTTCAAGGTTATCTCAAGTGGTGCTGCAAGTAGTACAATCGCAGCTCTGTCACCTGGAGGAGCACTTATGCAGGGTGGAACACAGCAAGCCATAAATCGTAAGTATTTTATGTCTTCGTCACTCATGCCTTATCAAATGTGTGAAATGCTCATGTAAGCATTATAGGACACTTCTTTTAGCTAAGGTGAAGAGATTGAAAATATCTGACTAGTTGTACAACCCTGGCTGTAGCAAGAGTTCTTTTTCCACCCAACTCAGGCCAGTTGAATAGTTTTCAGTGAGGGACAGTGGACCTGCTGAAAACGTTTGCTGACCCCTGGCCTAGTCCTTAACTGTGTGGGATCCTCTAATGATGCTAATGTCAAAAACACAATTTTCTTCCCACTGCCAACTATCAGAGTTTGTGAGCCGAGGTGATGGTATAAATGTGACTTGCCTTCATTGTTTTTGACTGCAGAGATGGTGCCAAATGATGTTCAGGCTGAGCTGAAACACTTGTATGTGGCACTAGGAGAGCTGTTACGACATTTTTGGTCCTGCTTTCCGGTTAACACACCATTCCTAGAAGAGAAGGTAGGAAGGATCTATAGAAGGGCTTGGCTTATCCCTGTCATTATTGATATACAGCAGTCTGTTCTGTAATGAAATGTGCATGCTGAGATCTGTTGATATGAAAGCTTTCTATAATGAATGGCCTGCTGCATGCAACAATTCTGTCCCAGATGAACAGCAGTGTGTGGAATGTCAGTTCGCTATTGGAGCAAATGTAGTACCAGCTGACCTTGCTACCTAATCCAGTGTTTTTTTCAAATAATTTCGAAAGAGATGATTTTTGTCTTCAGGAACTTTAAAAGAAACTTTGAAAATTAATAAGTGCAGGAACGAAAGTTTTGCACTGCATATGTGTTCTGTATTTTAATCAGCCATACTATAGAAAGTTTAAAGTATAACAACTTTAAAGAAACTTCCACATGCTAAAACAAGTGTGTAGTCTGTTTTCCCATTCAATCAGAAGTTTTAGGGTTCTATTTAAATGTGTCTCTGCTAACACACGGTTTTTTTATCCAGTGGAAGATTCTATAAATGGAAAGTGTGAGGTGGAAGTAATTTTCACAGATATTTTTCCCCTTCCATCTGTCTGACCCACTGTGATAGGAATTTTATGACCTCCCCCCATCTGTTTCAGAGTTGGGGGCCCTTTTTTGGAATAGTGTAGCATGTAGCATAGGGAGCTGCAAAAGAACCCCCCCCCCCATTTCCCCACTTGCAGAATGCTCCAATGGATTAGAGTTATTTCAGCAGCGGAGCACAATTGGATACAAGCATTAGGGTGAAATCCAACAGTGGAAATCTACCAGTGGAACGGATAAGTTTGAGAAAGCAAAATAGCTTCCTTTAAATGTTTGTTCTCTGATATTTTCTCTTTCAGGTTGTGAAAATGAGGAGTAATCTGGAAAGATTTCAAGTCACTAAACTGTGTCCATTCCAAGACAAAATTCGAAGACAGTATTTAAGCATAAATGTAAGAGGGAAAAGCAACCTACGAATATGAAATATAAGGGTAGCATAATGCATTGTTCATATAAATTGCTGATTGCTAGAAAGAATGGCAAAATTGATTTGCCTTATATGAAACAGGTACCGTTAACTTCAGAAATAAGGAGGCTTTCAGTTTTTTCTAGAGTGGCCAATGAACACCGTGAAAGTATTTCCTGTAACCCAGCCCCCTTTCTTCTTAAATATCAACTTCGAAAATGACCACTATACCCACCTGTTCCTCCCTTGTCGTAAAATGGACAGCATCTCAATAAACTTTTTAACAGCAGGGACTTCACATTAACTGAAGGGACCTTGTGGTCACTATCCTGCTTCAGAGCTTTATCATGATCATGACTCAAGTGCCCAAACTCTTATTTTCCTATGGGTGGTCTTACTGAATCCATTACCACAACCTGTGTAAGATAAGGCTAAAGGTGCTTTTTTGTGAGTTATTTAAACTTCCCTTCAAGTTGCTAGCTATATATTGCCAGTATGTACTATTGTGCAATAGAGGACCAGTAAAAAAAAGTTCTGACTCATGAAATGAAGTCGTCTTGTTCACTGATCTGTGTGTGATTCTCCTTTTTTTTTTTTTTTTTTGCACTCAGAGGAGATGAATACTTGGTGTTCTATACAACTCAGTTCTCCTCAGAGTAGACTCAATCAAAATTAACAGTCCAGACTTAAGTCACTTTCATTAACTTCATTGGGTCCACTCTTAATAGGACTAACATTGATTGTAGCCCTTGGCTTAGTAATATTTTTGTACTAATTTTTGCAAACCTTGTTTTTTTCAGCTGATAAATCACATAGAAGAAATGTTGCAAACAGCCTACAATAAATTCCACACATGGCAGTCTCGGCGTATGTTGAAGAAAACGTGAAGACCCAGTGATGCCAGATTTTTTGAGTGGGAAGCATTTGCAATAGCTGTAGGAATGCAGCTACCCAGTGGGGTATATCTTACAGACAATGCTGGAAAGTCAGCATCATACGGACTCCTGAAAACGATGCTAACTGAACTTGCACACTTTCTGGAAAGAAACAAGAGGTCAAACTTGAAAACTAGGAAGTTAAAAGGAACCAAACCAGAAGAGCTAAGTGGCAAATATCTATATAAATGTAAAGACACTGTTTACTGCAGTTACTCAGGAACTGCTTTTGATTTTCATAAAGAGCTGCTTTCAGAAATAAAAACTTTAAAAAGGGTGTATTAATAAATCTAAGATTGTTTGTCTAGTTTTTTAAAAGTGTATGGTACAGGGTAGAACCTAAACAGTTATTTCTTCACTGTATCCTGGCATTATATTGAATTCTGTTTGTATTTCTAGAAACAGGTTTAACATTTTAAATATTATTGAGAGACTTTTTTGCCTCAAATTCCTAAGCAGCTTAGATGCTAAAATAAAATTTTTGGGTTTTTTTGCCATGTTTTGCTACAAATCAACAGCCAATGCACTGATGAAGTTTGGTGTTTAAAGGAGGTACCTTTGGCAGAAAGAGTGCAAAGTTTTATGCAGGATTTTTACCAGCCATCGTTTACATGTTTTCTTTTTACCGCTAGAGTGTGCTGCTGCAGTTTTTTAAAGTCTGACTTTTGTTTGGAGGTGAAACAAAATCATTTTTAAAGTGAGTTTAAGAAGCTTACAGAAGTAATAACTTTTTATACTATTGAGGAAAAAAACAATCTTACATGTGCTTTTTTCAGTTCTCTCCTGATGACTGTTAGCGCTGTATCTGGCGACTAGATAATCATTGAAGAGTGAAAATACGATATCTTTAGCTATATGTGGAATCTGTTCCATATTATGGTCCAAACAGGAAGCATTTCACTCTTACCTAAGATGTACCTGCCATGTATTAAATACTTGACATATAAAAACAAAAAGTAAACTTGTTTTATATAGTCCATGGAGTCAGACTCCTTATATTTTGTTGTCTTAATGTCTTCCTCATTAGAAGTCTATTCTAGGACCAAGCAAATGGCTTTATGGCTTTGATTATGTGTGTGATGAGATCTATTGAGATATTTTAGAAACTAGTGGTTTATGACCCCATAAACCATTATTTTTTAGTGGCAACTGTTGGAATTCATTGGTAAGTTAGAAACTTTATCCTATTTTCAGAACTGTTCATGCCCAGAAAGAATTATTAGTATTACTGATTTACAGTGTATTGGCATGAAGGATCGCCTCCCACCTTGAGCCAGGTCTATGAACCAGCAGTTTGAGAACCACAAGAATTTCTCCTCATGCAAGAGTATGTGCTTCTTTACATGCTCACACAGTGTTCTCCGGTGAATTGATATTCTGCAACAACCCAAACTTGATAAGCAGACCACTGTATCTATACTGAAATACTATGAAGTAGATGTAAGGCATTATCCTTAAACTTGCCTTTTCAGAGGGGCTGCATGTTATGTGTTGCAAAATGATTCTGCTTCTAAACGAAAAGGGGCTTTTTCTTTGATCGGACGCGGCAAAATGTGAAAAGCTGGAATTAATCATGAATAATAAAAGCTGTTGCTGCTGTGGTAATGTCAACTTACTGAAACATGGCTCTGGTAATACGTCACTGTGTCTTTTGGGTGAGCCCCTCAAGCAAGCGTAATTCTGATGACCTTGTCGGCAGTGTACCAATGACACATACATATCTTCAAGTATCATCTGTGCAACAAAGAGCGTACTACAGGTGCCAGGCTGAAACAGCTTTCTGCATTGAGAAATGCTTTGGTCAGGCTCAAGTGCAGGATTCATGTGCACACATTCTACTTAATCCTGTTGCTGTGAAGGTATACATTTGCACTGATATTTCTGAGCAATAATTAGCTGATACAGACCATAAAGGTGGGCTTCATCAAAACTTATTCAGGCAGATAACCAGATTGATGGTCATTTAACAAAATATTTTTTCTGTCTTCTCTTCCTGGAATTTTAAAATTTCCATAGTTATGTCAGGCTTTGGGACAAAAAAGTCTGTAATTGCAGAAATATCCCCAAATAGAGAATTTAAACACCGTGAATGGTTTTTTCAATTCTTTGACTTGAGAAGTACCATGAGACTCCTACCAGAAGATGGCAATAGCACTATCATGCCTACATCATGCCTACTTTCCTTACATAGCTCTTTTGTGCTCCTGCTGTTTGACTTTTGTTGATTCCAGTACTACTTAAGCATGGTCCAAAACAGATGAGTGGCATTAACTGTGAATTGATGTTTTGCTACCATGCAGTTATTGGAATCTGAAGATAGAACTTGTATTTAATGGAAACTCATGCAACTTGTATCACTGGCATTGATCCAAAATTGTAGAATAAATCTGAATTCTGTAGTCAAGTGGTTTTTCTATGCTTTAGGGTGTCTATCTTGTGACTTCTCTCAAATCAAAAGGAAATATCAACTCGAGAATCTGATAATCATGCTTGTGTAACTGAGTATTTTAAAGGTTCCTTTGTTTTTGACACGCTGAACTGTAATTCATTTCAACATTTTCCTTGCAAATATTCTAGGCTGCTGCGGCTGTCCTTCAGTTGAAAGGAAAATATCCTTTCTGTCTTTTAAATGGGAGCCTCAGCTGTGTGTCCAACTGCTGCTCAGGCATTGCATGTTGGGTAATGGCACACATGCACATCAATGCTCACCCAACCACACAGTCTGCACATTCAGCAAGAGAGATCAAAGAAGATCAGAGAGTACAGCTGTAGGAGGCTCTGGTTAGGCACACAAAGAACATTTTCAAGTGATGAATATAATGAAACAATTGAACAAATATTTTGTTTAAAAAACCATTTACATTTTTACTTGCAAAAAATAGAATACCATACATTTTAATCAAATAATTTTTGAAAAGAAATGCAAAAGTGTGCATGCAGATCATAATGTCATTAAAATGTGATGATTATGTATTTCCTAAATATAAGGAGTTCCATGAGTTTATTTTTTCCTGGGCTTTATTAATCTAATCCAGAGCCAGAGTGTGGGGTAGTGGTTAGAGCCCTGGAATAGGACATGGAAGACCGGCATTCAAATCCCCACTTGGCCATGGAACTCAGTGGATGACCTCAAGCCGGTAACTGCCTCTCAACATAACCTACCTCGCAGGCTTGTGGGGACTAAGTGAGGAGAAAGATAACCATGTTATGCCACCTTGTGCTCCTTGGATGTAGTCAATCTCCCCCAGAGGGTTGATGGAACCCTCAGGTTTGGGGAGGGGAAGTTGCATTGCACATAATGAAACCTTGCCCCAATTTTCTACTTTTGTGACTCAGGAGTTAAATTCTTCCTCCACTTGTAAGCTGATTGTGTGTTATCCATTCTACCACTGCCATTGTACTATAGGGCTTAGGCTAGGAGTTCCTGCCCCACTTCATCACATCCTATGTTATTTGGGAAAAACAAATCAACAAGATCAGTGGCAAAGAGAAATTGCCTCTTTCCATGTTATGCAGTGCCTGTGGTTCAGTATAGTAAAAGGTAAAGGGACCCCTGACCATTAGGTCCGGTCGTGACCGACACTGGGGTTACAGCGCTCATCTTGCTTTATTGGCCGAGGGAGCCGGCATACAGCTTCCGGGCCATGTGGCCAGCATGAGTAAGCCACTTCTGGCGAACCAGAGCAGCGCACGGAAACGCCGTTTACCTTCCTGCCGGAGCAGTACCTGTTTATCTACTTGCACGTTGACGTGCTTTCGAACTGCTAGGAGCAGGGACCAAGCAACGGGAGCTCACCCTGTCGCGTGGATTTGAACCACCAACCTACTGATTGGCAAGTCCTAGGCTCTGTTGTTTAACCCACAGCACCACCCATACCTCTAGTATGGGTGCTGTAATGGGGATCTACATTCCATAAGAAAAGGCCTAGGTTTATGCAGGATCAGACTGGCCTTGACATGTACTGGATTATCCTCTGGGGCAGGAAGTTTGTTCCTACTGATGTTAATTAGGCAATAAGAGAAACGCTGTGGGCCTTTAAAGGTGGAGAATGTCTTACTGTGTTTGCATAATCTGCCACATACTTGTGTCCAACCCCATCCTAGGTGGCAAATGGCCCATTAAAAGAGATTAGTGTCAAAGGCCAGCCCCTTAAATTGCCTAACAATACCTGAATATTTGAGGCTTTGTTCATCCTGTTTCCCTGTTTCATTCTTAACTAAAGTGGAAAAACGAATTAGATGGTGACATTGCTAGCATTGGCACACACCAATTCTGGTCTCAGTGGGGCTGTGTTGCCTTTTGTTTTTCTGGGCTCTTGGTTGGGAAGCTGGCCTCAAAATCCAAGGAGAAAACTACCCTTTTGCAAACTGGATTTTTATGGCTAGGAAGCCCAATGAATCATGCAAGAGAGATGACAATTTTACTTTTGACTTCTACCCAGCCCCAAACTTCCATGTAAAACTACTCAGTAAGCCTGTTGATCTGCTCCCCTTTCTTTCTCAGCCGCTCTGCACTGAGGCTGCTTCTGTAGTGGCTCCAGGAGTCTGAATGGTGTTTTTCTTTTCAGAGCAGTCTGGGTAATTCTGTAGCACAATTTGCTTCCTTGATGATTTCCTGGCCATTAATGTTATTACCAGGTCCTCGCTCTGGCAGAGAGACCACTTCACCTTAAGCAAACATTGTTAACAAGCCATTTACTCTGAGTCAGATACAATGAGGCAATTGAAACAAAGCAACAGTATGTCTGAGCTGAACTGTACAACCTTTCAACCTTCTGCTTAGTGAGTATACATTTTGCCACTGAGCTGCTACAACCCCTCTCCCTAATACAGTACTGTACAGGCATCCCCAAGCTCGGCCCTCCAGATGTTTTGGGACTACAATTCCCATCATCCCTGACCACTGGTCCTGTTAGCTAGGGATGATGGGAGTTGTAGTCCCAAAACTTATAGAGGGTCAAGTTTGGGGATGCCTGCCCTAATATATTCTTCGTTTGCCTCTGGCTTAAGCATCATGCTCAATGCAGCAGAAATAGTACATTCTGAGATTGCTGAAGCAATGAGCACCTTTAGATTCTCTACCTCATCACAGAGAATTGTAGAATTTGTAGAGCTGGAAGGGACCAGAAGGGTTATCTAGTCCAACCCCCTGCACTGCAGGAAGATTTCCCCAGCATGGGTTAATAGAGTCTCATTTGGATCCCTTCCAGTCGGGATTCAGGCCTCATCATGGGATTGAAACTGCCTTGGTCGCACTGGTTGATGATCTCCGGCGGGCTAGGGACAAAGGTGAGAGCTGTTTCCTAGTTCTGCTGGATCTCTCGGCAGCCTTTGACACCATCGACCATAACATCCTTCTGGACCGTCTAGAGGGGCTGGGAGCTGGGGGCACTGTCATACAGTGGTTCCGCTCCTTCCTCCTGGGCCGTGTCCAGAAAGTGGTGGTGGGGGATGAGTGTTCAGACCCCTGGGCTCTCACTTGTGGGGTGCCTCAGGGTTCTGTCCTCTCCCCCATGCTTTTCAACATCTACATGCAGCCGCTGGGAGAGATCATCAGGGGGTTTGGGCTGGGTCAGGGGTCTGCAACCCGCGGCTCCGGAGCCACATGTGGCTCTTTCACACCTTTGCCGCGGCTCCGGGGCGGATACTAGCGAGGGGAGGAGGCAAATTGTGCGCCCCGACACTCCCCACTGTGGTGGGCGCTGTACTGGCTGTGACGTCCCATGGGGGCGGTGCGTGCGTTAGTCACGCACCGTCCCGACGTCACCTTCCCGCCCGCTGTCAGATCGGACATTAAGGTAAGAAACAATATATGCAGTGTTATATTTGTTTTAAATGTCGCAATGGTTTTGCGGCTCCCAGGTTTTTTTTCTTCGGAAACGGGTCCAAGTGGCTCTTTTTGTCTTAAAGGTTGCAGACCCCTGGGCTGGGTGTTCATCAGTATGCGGATGATACCCAGCTCTACCTCTCTTTCAAATCAGAACCAGTGAAGGCGGTGACGGTCCTGTGTGAGTGTCTGGAGGCGGTTGGAGGATGGATGGCGGCTAACAGATTGAGATTAAATCCTGACAAGACAGAAGTACTGTTTCTGGGGGACAGGGGGCAGGCAGGTGTGGAGGATTCCCTGGTCCTGAATGGTGTAACTGTGCCCCTGAAGGACCAGGTGCGCAGCCTGGGAGTCATTTTGGACTCACAGCTGTCCATGGAGGCACAGGTTAAATCCGTGTCCAGGGCAGCTGTGTACCAGCTCCATCTGGTACGCAGGCTGAGACCCTATCTGCCTGCGGACTGCCTCGCCAGAGTGGTGCATGCTCTGGTTATCTCCCGCTTGGACTACTGCAATGTGCTCTACATGGGGCTACCTTTGAAGGTGACCCGGAAACTACAACTAATCCAGAATGCAGCAGCCAGACTGGTGACTGGGAGTGGCCTCCGAGACCATATAACACCGGTCTTGAAAGACCTACATTGGCTCCCAGTATGTTTCCGAGCACAATTCAAAGTGTTGGTGCTGACCTTTAAAGCCCTAAACGGCCTCGGTCCAGTATACCTGAAGGAGCGTCTCCACCTCCATCGTTCTACCCGGGCACTGAGGTCCAGCACCGAGGGCCTTCTGGCGGTTCCCTCACTGCGAGAAGCCAAGTTACAGGGAACCAGGCAGAGGGCCTTCTCGGTAGTGGCGCCCTCCCTGTGGAATGCCCTCCCACCAGATGTCAAAGAGAACAACAACTACCAGACTTTTAGAAGACATCTGAAGGCAGCCCTGTTTAGGGATGCTTTTAATGTTTGATGTATCACAGTATTTTAATATTCTTTTGGAAGCCGCCCAGAGTGGCCGGGGAAACCCAGCCAGATGGGCGGGGTATAAATAATAAATTATTATTATTATTATTATTATTATTATTATTATTATTATTATTACTAACCGAGCTATCCCAGCTGTCATAAAAAAGAGCAGTGGCAGATTGAGCAGTTATAATAGCAGTGTTGGTTGCCTTTGAAGAGTTTGACTAGTTAATCTGAAATCTGATGAAGTGAGCTCTGTGCCTTACCCAAAGCTGAATATAACATCCTGGTTATCTACCTGGGTGAACACATCTGGCACATCCAGCAAAACACTGTCCTCTTTGCCATCTGTGGCTGTCATCTAAGACAACCATCCTGGTCTCTTCTGTCTCCCCTCACTCCTTTGGATGCTTAGTTAATGGGTGCTGCTAAATTCCTAAATGAAATGCAATAAAGGAAAGTTGAAAGTTGCTAGCTGGACTGTACAGGAGAAATGTAAAATACATATTACTTTTTTAAACATTAATCTGAGTTAGCACAGGCAGTGGGAAGCTTCTCCTAAACTAGGCTGCCTGGTTCCCATGCCAATGTCCGAGTCCTAGTTCTCATAGAGATGGTAATCCTGTGTTCCCTAGGCTGTGCATGACTGAATGAGCCTCCATGCAAAAAGAAATTTACATAACATCCTGAAGGCTATGCTAGAACCTTTCTCTCTGGCATCATTTAATAAAGTTGGCAGCAGCTAGCTGTCCATTTGGACCGTTGACTGTAATAGTAATTAGTTCTCTCTCCCCCCACCCCCAAGTCTTTGTTATTTTTAATCAAAGATGAAATGTGGGCTTGTTACACATAGAACCATTAGTAAAGTCACTGGCCCTACCAAAATTGCTCATTAGCAACAATTAATATTTTGTTTATGAGCAGCCAGCCCTGGAAGGAAGCAGTCTGAGCATTTCCCTAATTGAAGAAGTTACACTGCAGAACAGTTTAAGATGATTTTAAAGATTTTGCTGACAATGGGGGTATGGTGATGTTCTGGGTAAGGCCAGTGTTCCTGCTCCCTCTTTGTGTTCAGTGTACACAGGGAGGGAAACACTGAAAAGGATAAACGAGTTAGGGAACTTGTTTCTACACCCCATCACTTGCAGATCCTAAAATGCCTGCATTGTTCTGACAGGTCCGTAATTTAACTTAGCACAAGTCAGTCTGAGAGATATGTTGGAAAAGTTTGTACCTATGCGTCAAAGAGAGAATTTCACTGTGAGCTTGCAAGCTGGCCTTTGGCAAGAAGTCCTAAACAATTTAAGTGGATAATTGGATGAAAATGCCATCAAGCAAGTGCAATCGCTGGAACCTGTTACATGAGTTACTTTCCTAGTAAAGTTACACATCACACAGTTGCAAAGCTAGCCATTTCTAGATCTGCACATGTAAATTTCCCTTTCTCCTGTGAGAACTAGGGAGCTGGAGGAAGCCTTATAGGCCATCTAACTTGTTGCAGTGTATCTAGAGATCAAGGGAGGGAGGGAGATGCATTCTGGTTTGGACATTTTTCTGGGATAAAGGAGGCAGACATTATTTCAATTTACCAGCATATTAAAACTATTGCTATACTTTGTCAAGATCATGACTTAGTACAAACCCATCTATGCTAGAGTACTTTCACTGTTATAATAAAACCCTGTTGATTCTTCATTGGATTTTATTTTCTGGCATGAAATGGTTTTTTGCTATGACCATTTGGTTTTAACATATATTTTAAAAACCGAAACGCCTGACTGTCAAGGCTGTAAGAGGTTCACTTTGCTGGCAGGATGCCAGCAAGTTTCTAAATAATGCATGTGTTTCAACTGCATCAGTGATGTAACTATATTTGCCATGCAGTACAAAACAAGCCAGGCTCATGTGCTCTGCTCTGCAGCCACAGCCAGAAAGTGATCTCAACTCTGAATGAACCAGTACAGGTACCTGGAGGCAAGGCAAAAGCAAACAACAATTGTGTCAGGCTGCAGTCCCATGTATGCTTACTTGGAGGTAAATCTCACTGAACTCAGCTTGTCTTACTTCTTACACACAACTGAACTGCATGACCCACAACCAAAGCAGCAGGCAAATATTTCTTCAGAACCCTGGGGCAGTGTTTAAAAAACAAAAAATAATAATTTCCAGGGCCTAGTCTTCAGAGACACACTGCCTCTAACACTGGAGATAAAACATAGCCGCTGTGGCTGGCAGTCACTGATAGCCCTATCATCCAATATTTTATCTCATCCTTGGAAAGTTATCCAGATTGGTGGCCATCACTTTCCTTTGTCTATCTCAATGTTTCCCAAACTTGGGTCCCCAGCTGTTTTTGAACTACAATTCCCATCATCCCTGACCACCCTGGGAGTTGTAGTCCAAAAACAGCTGGGGATCCAAGTTTGGGAAACACTGGCCGAATCTTCCAACATTCAGCATCAATGGATGGCTTTGGATTCTGGTATTATGAGACGAAGGAAAACTGCTTGTCCACCTTCCTCACACTATGATAAATTTCTATTGGAGCTTCTAAAAGGAGGCTTTTCATTATTTGGTCTGGATGTGACCACTATTTTTACACAAATTTAGCACTTTCTCCCCCTTCATTTTGCCCTAACTTTCCAGCTCCTGCCAACATAGTGCTCCTTTTGTGAAACTGAGCACACATAATATTGTTAGCCAAGTGGAATAAAGGGTAAGGTAAAGGTAAAGAACCCCTGGATGGTTAAGTCCAATCAAAGGCAAATATGGGGTGTGGTGCTCATCTTGCTTTTCAGGCCAAGGGAGCTGGCGTTTGTCCACAGACAGCTTTCTGGGTGCTCCCTTGCCCTGAAAATGCTGAAAAGCAAATTTAGCTTCCTGAAATATTTTTTTTAAACCTGCCCCTTACAATTGTTAATTTTATGTGTATACTGTCTCTGTGTGTATGTGGCTAGATGCTGTTGCTAAGACCTCTAAATTCCTATCACAATGCATAATATATCTTGTCTGTCTGTGTCTGTTTGTTTGTTTCACTCTGAATAAGGGATGTGTCCCAAATCGTAACTCATATCTACGGTAGTTCATGTCAATACTGAAGCAGGGATGGCAGCATGACAAACAGAAATGCGATTGCTCCCAGGGACGTGGATGTCAGCAGTAACCTTGAATAACCTGCATGCAGATTTTCAGTTCCAACGAGATTCTGGGCCCATCCTAAGCATTAAAGGCTCTGTGCCAGAATCCAGCCAACAACCCTAATAACCTCACCATATAATTCTCTCTCTCTTTCACTGAAGAAGCAGCAAAGCAGATGGACAGATTCACTGGATAGGGTGGGGGAGGCAATTATGCAAAGCTGTTTGCAATAATATTAAAACATCCTCTTCTCTCTTTTTTAAAAGAAGTAGGTTTTTGTGCCATTTGCTGCTAAGCCCTCAGGAACGCAGAAGTAAATCCCATTGTTCAAATATATGTGTACATGACTGCAACATTATTGCTCCGGCAGAGGAAGTAGCCACAAAAGACCCTCCATGTAAGTTAAAACCCCAGAGCTTTTTATACTGGGGGCAGAGAAAGAGTCTTACATGACCTTCCAAAAATCTATTTTGGGAAACTCATATATGCCCAATATCCCTTACAGAGGTTACAAGCCAGATGAAATGTCCTCAAGCAAGCTTACTGAGAATGCTGCTGAAAAGTATTTTTCAAAGTAGGGGAAATGGTTGAAAGGATATGAAGAAATAGAAAAGGGGTGTGCAGCAGTTGCCTGCCCCACCTCTCTCACACACACTGCCAGTCTGTCTGAGTATGAATGGAACAAAGCCTCTAGTGAAAGGCTTCCTCAAACTCTGCCCTCCATATGTTTTTGGCCTACAACTCCCATGATCCCTAGCTAGCAGGACCAGTGGTCAGGGATGATGGGAATTGTAGTCTCAAAAACATCTGGAGGGCCGAGGTTTGAGGAAGCCTGCTCTAGTGTTATGGTGCTGAGGCCCAGATGGGGCAGCCTGTCTGGCTAAGGAGAATATAGACCTGCTATTGTGATAAGTTCCATCCTTCTAGTGGTAAAGTTAAGGCCTATCTCATCCTGAAGCAAAATCAGATTGTAGACGCTTTCCTCACACCCTCTGCACTCTGCAAGAAGTCCACCATTAAAAAATATCCGTACCAGGAAAAAGTACAAACTAATCTGGAGTGCAAACAGTGGAGTAGGTGCAATAAAATGCAATAAAGATCAGCAGATCAGCAGCACACAGACTAGTAGATTCCAATAAGTGTAGGGCATCCACTGATCACCCTGAGATCACAACTTAACATACGTTTACGCCTGCAATTAGTACCAATTGCACAGCAAATGAGATATTTTTCAACAGGGACATTCAATAAACCTATTGGCCCCAGAGGATGAGAAATATTAAATATGTAAAATCTGCTTTACCAGTGTCTGCTTGTGTAATAATATGCTTCCAAAATTATTATTTAAAGGGTTCTTTTTAATTATAGCTCTACCAGCAGTTCTCAATCTACCCACCCTGCTCACCATTAAATTCATGTTTTTTAAAAAAACATAGGTGGAAATATGTAATTTTTATTCCAATAAGTAATGCTGTTAGATACTGTTACTATTGTTTCCTTCAATAACCTAGTCTACTGTCTGTAAATATTCAAACCGGAGTGATATTTAACCATTAATAAACTTTATAACTTCCTCCTATGGATTTCACTTCATGTTGTATTCTAGAGTCATGCATGTGTAGGAATTATATTTTATATCATTCAAAGTATATTTTGGGAGTGGAGTCTAGACTGTAAATCACTGCAGCAATTGGTGATGTTAGCAAAACTCAACCTGCTGATGATATTCATCCCATATGATAAGTGATCAGATGTTACATAATAGGGTTATTTTCCCCATTGTTTACATTTTGTTCTCCATGTCTGCAAGTTGAAGGGGTGTTCTGTTTGTGATATCCTTAACCACATGAGGAGTTAGTGCCAATCATCCGACTCAGTGGAATGTTCCTCTAAATAAACATAGTCTTAGGATCCAGCTGCACGCATTTATGTTAACTTGACAGCCCAATCCTGTGCATGCTTTCTTGAAAGTAAATTTGTTCAGTGGGGATTACCTGCCAATAAGTGTCTTGTTTACAGGATGGCAACTTGGGGTCAAAGGACATCTTTTGGGGGTATGCTCAGTGCTGGTTGCCCCTTTTATTTTACTTTTAAAATGTATTTTTATTAAAGATTTCTTGGTTTACAAAAGTATGTGCAATGTCTCTTTTTCAAGTTACGTTTTCTGCAGATCAGTTTCATTTGTTGTGAGACATTAGCGTTACATTAGGAATAAAAGAGGGAAAGAGGTGGAGGGGGGAATGGTAAGTAGGGGTGGGGTCGGGTAGCAATGCTTCTATTCTCCTTAGTGCAGGGGTACCCAAACGTTTTTCAGGGCCAGATTTGATGAAGTGAACATGTGTGAGAGCCGACCAAAGTTGTTGAACTTTTTATTGAGATTGAAGTTGTTGAGCTTTTTTTTAAATTTTACCCCATGACATATACTGCCACGGGGGCCGGATTAAATCAACCAGCAGGCTGGATTAGCCCCCCCCCAAAAAAATGGGCTTTGGACATGCCTGCCTTAGTGTATGTGTGGGGTTTTGTGTCAGCATCGTTGCCCTTTTTTATTTTGAGGGCTAAAGTAGCTGATCAGCAGCTGTTGCTGGGGAGGAGAGATGATCAAACAGTGCATTGTAACCTGCCCTGTAGCAGCTGAGGCTGGAAAAGGGAGAAGAGACCCAGGACTAAGCCTTTCTGGAAACATTATCTACAGCATCATTGCTCTGAAATCTGCTGCTTAGCATGGAGACGGTGAACAGAGAACAGGAGAAACACTACAGTAGGTAGTCATTCTCATTCATTCATTCTCTCTCTCTCTCTCTCTCTCTCTCTCACACACACACACACACACCCCGCCTTTATCTCTGGGTGATAAAGAGCTGGTAATGGAAAAATAGCCAATTATTCAGGCATTCTCTCTGGGTGGGGAATTGGAGCTCTAGTTCTCTGTGCTAGATTACTCAGGCAGAGGTGGTGGCTTACTCCTAATGGGCAGTGACTACAGCTCAATAGCAGAGCGCCACAGTCAGGAGGTCTCAGGTTCAATTCCCAGCAGGGCTGGAAAAGCCTGTGGCCAGTCTTTAACAACACTGGGCTAGGGATATAAAAAACAAGTGTCTTATATGATTGCTCTCCAAGCCCTACCTGGAGATGCTCAGAACGGAACCTAGGACCTTTTGCCTGCAAAACAGATGCTTTGCTGCCCAGCCAGGATACTGATGGCTAGAGAGGCTGATCTTCTGACTCAGTCTGTGAGCTGCCTACAGTCCCTGGCCACCTGCTTCCTTGCTTGGCTCTGCTGGGCCTCCTCCTCCCTCTGTACTGTCTGCATGAGCAGGAAGTGCCTGCAGAGGGAGAGGGCATCTCAGAAATGAGCAGCAGCAACCATCACTTGCTCAAAACTTTCTGCAGAGGCAGAGCTGAAGGTGAGCAACCATGCCTTCTCCTCATTCTCTCTCTCTCTGTGGGAGGATTGTGAGCCTCCACCACTGTGCCAACAGAGAGACAACTCAGACCAGGAAGTGGCAGGATGAGGGCAGCTGCTCCTATGCTCTTTGCTCACTCTTTGCTGCACTGCCCAGAGAGAGGAGGAAAGTGACGGTGGGCAGAGGCCGTTGCTGGTGTTTTCTCTGTGGGCAGCAGAACCACCAGCCCAGTGCTGAGACGCCCAGAGGAACAATAACCAATAGCTTTGCTGCTGGATTGCCTCTCCACACCAGCAATGCTAGTCGACTGGCTGCTTTTCCTGCAAAAACTAAAAAGTGGCACCCATGTAGTGAGTTGACCCCAGTGGCTCCGCAACACTGGTTCTCCGGCCTTGTGCGCAGGGCATCGGGCTGATGGTTTTGCAGGCCCCTTCAGAGTGCGCTCTCGCAGCCTTTCTGAGAACTGGGTGCCCTCCAGCCTGTTTGGGGCTGCGACCCGCATCCGCTCCGGCCACCACGACGCCTCTGACCTGACCGGGAGGAAGCGAGTAGGGACGCCACTTGCTTCGATCCCCAGGGAGCCTTACTCTTCGCGCCTGTGCGCTGCGGAGTGACTGCGCCGGCCTGAGTCAGAACCGCGCCGCCGCTGCCGAAGCCCGGCTCCCCTCGACGTGTGGGCCGGCACGTCCCGCGGTGGCCAACCCCGCCAGACAAGCGGCGGCGACCGCCCCCTCCGACGTCACGCGCGGGATTCCTACTTAAGCGCCCGCCGCCTCCCCCCGCCTCGCGGTACTGCAGCGGCAATCGGAGGGCCCGGTCATTGCGCGCACGCTTTGCTAGACTTACCCAGGTAAGGAAGCGCTCGTGGGAACGAGGCGGGCTGGGCGAGGCGTGCAAAGAGCCCCGCGCCACCTTTTCTCACTTGCACACTCGGGGTAAAGCAAGCCGTCCAAAGAGGACTTTCCCCTGCTGGATGGGCAGAAGGAGATCCTCCAAAGCGGAGCTAAGAGACCGGGCGTTTGGCGCGCAAGGAAGGAGAGGCAGAGTCGGTAGGAGGGCAGCCCTCTAGGTCGGGGTAAGGCAACTCCGGACGTTGTGGGGCCACATCTCCCAGCATCCCTGGCTTTTGGCCATGCCAGCTTGGGCTGATGCGAGAGTTGGGCGTCTGGAGGGCACCACGTTGGCTACCCGTGAGAAGGTGTGAGAGGAGGAAATTGGAATCTCTCCCCGCTTCCCCCGTGTCCCTCTGAAATGGTTTTGTAGGAAGTGCCCGGGGTGGGGAGAGAAGCAGGCTGTTGTGGTCCTTTTTTGGCCCACTGGTCATTATGTAACGCGAGGGGTGGAGGGAGGCGGCTGCAGAAAGGGATGCTCTGTACAGGTCAGAGAGTCCACTTTGGAGCGGAAAACGCCGACCCCTGGACCCTCAATAAATTCGAGCTGTTTTAGGTATGGAAATTTTAAATGGATTTCCAATGCCCCGAGGCTTTGGGTGTGTTGGGGTGGAGAGATGACTGTGCTGGTAAGGAGAGCGGAGTTACTTTGCGAGGACCTGTGGACGCGTCGTATTTCCTTGCCGCCTCCGCCCTCGGTGCTGCAATATCCGCTACAGAGAGGAGGGGAAACGTGGTTTCCGAAAACGGCTGGGTCATCGCACTGACGGGAGGAAATTAAAAAAGGGAGGGGGATGTCCGGGGAAGGTTGCGCTTTGGGGCCACTAGAACTTCTAAGTCGCTAGTCCATGGTGAGGTTTGCAGCTCAAGCGCAGCAGATTTATTGCTCAGGCTGTTGCACCTTCTTAGCTCCTTTATTTCCTCCCGGGAGCGGGACTAGCACCGCCCTATCAAACCCCAGGCGAAGATCGCGGTGGTATTCTGTCTCTGACTCAAGTAGTTCTCGTGCCTTTGAGCCGGGATTCCTCCTTGCCTTTTATCGCTGGCAACTAAATCAACCTGACTGCATTCGGCTTGCACGGAGGAGGAGGAAGTGTGGACGGTTCTCTCCATTCCCCGCCTGCATCGCCCCCCTGCCCGACCATTGAATATCTTGCACCGGGAAAACTGGTCAGCACTGGAATCGGTGCCTCACACGGCCCGCTTCCCGGAAATGTAATTGGGAGGGTTATAAAGTGGTAGTTCATCTCGGCAGTAGCTGGATGCGATCGCGCTTGCAGTCGGTGATCCCCTTAGGAAGATAGTGCCGCTTATGTAGGGAGGGGGGGGGGAAGGAAGGTAGATCTGGATCTGCTGATCTCTGACGGATCTGCGTTAGATCGCCGAGGGTTTCA
Organism: Podarcis liolepis; assembly: GCF_965112155.1. NCBI lineage: Eukaryota > Metazoa > Chordata > Lepidosauria > Squamata > Lacertidae > Podarcis > Podarcis liolepis. The sequence goes on from NC_139554.1 coordinate 72,783,927, forward strand.
GGCTGCCCTAACAAAATGCTTCTCCCCACTTAAAATAGACAGCTTAGGGGTTTTTCCCCGGGTGTGTGTGTGTGTGTGTGTGTGTGTGCTAAGCAGGAGAGAACTCCTGAGTTCAAGTACTCTGAGAGTTCAGTTTTGGTTTAGAAAACCAAATTCTAGACACCTTGTTTTTTTAATTATAACTTGTTCGTGCATGGGCTTTGGCTGATTATATTTTGGTATTGTGTGTGTGTGTGTGTGTGTGTGTGTGTGTGTGTGTGTTTTAAGTATATCCGCTAAGCCTGAAATCTGTCTACCTCCCAAGGCTTAATACCGTTCCTGGTTAACAGAATTGCTACCTAGTTTAAGGGATGCCGGAAGAATCCCAGAGAAGATAACTTGTGTTAGTGAATCACTTCACTCTTCAGTGAGAATAGGTGGAGCCAGGCATTGTGTTGTGGGGAAAATGCCCTTTCCCTCAATTTGTTGTGACTTCCCAGATTCTTGCGGATTTATTCAGGGTAATTCTTAGGACTGTGCAGGAATTCAAACTATAGGCCCCAAACTACATATGCTCAAGTGGGCCACATGCATAGTGGAATGCAGCTTTTGCCAGATGTTCAGCAAGCGTAGTTGTGCCTCCTCCTTGCAATGGAAATAGGTTAAAATGAGATGCAAGGTCAGCCAATTAGCTTCATTAGAGAGCTGAGATCTGAGCCCTGGTCAAAGCCTAGCACTCTTGGCTGCACAACAAGGCTGGTCCTGTACATGGCTATGACTGTGTGCAGTTAGTTCCAGGCAGGGAGCTGGCAGAAGAACTTAATGTCTACAGACCTAGCAGTTGGGGCTAAATTAGGCTTGAATGTGGAGTGGCTCAATTCACACAGGAAGTTGATGTAGTTGCTCCAACACACAAACCAAATGGCTTATGTAACACAAGTGTGCATTTACCACACTGTTACTGAAAATGCATTTGGCAGCATTGTGGTGATGGCACCAAGTTGTGAATTTATTCTCTCTCTCTCTCTCTCTCTCTCTCACACACACACACACACCCAGCTCATGTGGATGCACATGGTTCAGTGCATTCTCAATGTAAAGTTTGATTTTGTACTGGTACCAGGTTCTAATAATATTCTGCTTTTTGTCCTGTGTTTGATCACAGGAACATGATTTACCATATTTCCCCTTCCTTCTTCCAACATATTGAATTTTTTTAATCTAGGTGCATGATAATCCCCCCCCCCCCCCGTGGCTTTCCTAGCATCACACATGAAGATTCCCTTTGACTTCAGCTTCATCAGATGCCAGAGCCCTTTCATGTCAAAATGTGCCCTTGTGACTGTGGCCACTACAGGGCAGTGGAATCAGGTTTCCGTTTTGCTCATTGAACTAGACATGCAAAATCTGCAGGACACATTTTTGCCTATAGAGATGTGTCTTTCAATTTCAGGAAAGGTATCTGATACTGTAAAATTGCTGATCAGATGAAATAATTTACATTTTCATTGAACGATTTGGAGCTTAATGTGCATAATGCATATGAATCTTGCCTGTGCCTCACTCTGAACTGCACTGTTAATTCACACAATTATTGGTAACTATAATAAGCAGCTGTTTTTAGTCTATGGGAAAGTTGCAAGATCATTCACTTGGCTACTGCTTCAGAAGTTGTGGTTTTGTTTTGTTGCAAAACTCTGCACATTGTCTCCAAATACTTACTGATCGCTCAATGTCTCCAAATACTTACTGATCACCAAACTGGAGTGCTGATGATCACGGTGGAGAGAGAGAGTGCTTGCCTTGATTTGCTCTTTAACCACCAAGTGAACAGCTGCATATAGTAGCAACAAAAAGACCTACAGTAACTCTGATTCAATATATTCAGTAGGGATGCTCAGTATTTCCACATTTGCAGTAGCATCATTGCTGCAAAGAGCAGAGTGCTGCATACCAGATGACACTAAAGTGATGCACCCAGGAGAGATCAGACTTTTTGGTCGTCCCCCCCTTGCAGTTGTTCTACATGGGGCAGCTTTGAATGCAGGAATTGTCATAATTTTGGACTACAGGTGTATGGCTGACTATCCCATGAGCTTTGGAAGCCCATCTTTTAATGACTGGTTCTGAGATGTGTCATCCTAGCTCCTTGCTGTCAGTGTTCCAGAATCTACATTCCACATTCTTCTCTCAAACTCTGCCCACCAATATATCCCTTCAATGTGCCCTCCCTCATCAGTCCTCTTGGGCATCTTTCCTCCTCTCCAGCAGCTTTCTCCCACCAAGCAGGTGTGCCTTTATGCCACTACATCACGCACTTGCTTGCGCCATACTCCCTCCCCCAGTTTGGTTCACCAACTTTAAATTGAGATGGCAATGGCTTGTTGCAGATTTTGATTCAGAACTGCCTGACAGTCTTAATTGCAAAGTTTAACATCATGAAATGCCCCTTCATTCCAGCAACACTGACCACTAATCTGCTATATTGACCCCTTTATTTTCACTTTTGTGCTCTTGCATTGGCAGGCATGCACCCCTACCCCTTGTTGGTACTACCCAAGTTTTTTATATTCCTGACTTGCTACTAGCTTCTAGCTCTGGACTCTGGCCCAACGTGATATCCAGAATCAACCTTTGTCCTCCTGGGGATTTTCACCTGCCATGCTGCCAGTTTTCAGTCCAAGCCTCATTGTCTCTTGTCACCTACACTATTTCCAGAGTTGTTGTGGCCACAACATTAGAGTTTGGAACATCAGAGTATGGCATAATATTTCATGATTTTTATATGCTGCCTGATATTTTATGGTTTTTATATGCTGTTCTCTCCCAAGACAGCTTTTAGCATTAAACAAAGCAAAACATAACATACATCTTTAAGAAATAAAATAAACTTTAAGACAAGCATATAGAACAAAGAGCAAAGTGTTTCACTACTTCCGAGTGAGTGAGTGAGTGAGTCAGTCAGTCGCATCTTTTAGTTCTCAATCACATCCTGGGTAGACTTTGTGCCTGAAAGCATACTGATCAAACAGACAAGATGTTTTGTTGCACAATGCACTGAGCTTGCAAGATCCTTTGATAAGATACTGTGTGGTTTTGTGTTGACTGTGTACATTAGCATTCCACTTCTTGAAAACCTCTGTCTCTCACCTGCAATGACCCTGCCAAATTTTCTAATGTGTATTTGGGGGGGAAATGATACATATGTGCAAACAGTGGGTTGGATCCACACCCAAATTAGTCAATTGAACTTGGATCCCATGTAAATCAATGGGCAATTTACTCATGACTTTGTTCCCATTGTGAAAACAGAAGAATCTGCTAAAATTCAAATACTGCAATAACAATAAAAGCAAAATCAAGGTTCTTGCAAATTTGCAAAGTAAACTCTGTGGTGTGTGTATCTTAGTGATGGGAGCCATCTTTGAAATGGACTGTGTTAACTTATCATCACAGCACAATTCAACAAGTGATGAAAATGAGCTGATTGTATTCTTATGTTTCCTCCCACAGAGCTACAAGATGTCTCTCAAGGAAAAGCTGATTGAAAATGTTCACAAAGAGGAACACCCTCATGCCCACAACAAGATCACTGTGGTTGGGGTTGGTGCAGTTGGCATGGCTTGTGCCATAAGCATTTTGATGAAGGTAGGTAAAATCTGTGTTTCGTGGGGCAAGATCTGTGGTCTTGCCTTTTCGTTTAACAATATTTTTAGCTGTTTATTTGCATTGCTGTGTTTTGAGGTTTTTTTGTTGTTGTTCTTAACTGAATTTAATGTAAGTCATTTTGTGCTACTTTGTAAGAAAAGTAATGAACAAACACAATAATGCTAAATTTGTGTATTGCTATGTCTTTCTGTAAAAATAAAATGTCCTATAAAGCACAGGTAGAGGTGTTTTCATAGACAGTCAAGTATGTTTCCATAAACTCAGTTTGTGAATACAAATCCTAACAGTGCAGCCTATGCATACCTATTCAGAAATAAGTCCATTGGCTTCAACGGGACATACTCCAAGATCAGTGTATTTACGATTGCACTGCACACCTCAGTTCTGATCAAAATATCAGCATTAGTTTACTGTAACCATGCGCTTAATTCATTTTGATCCTCCAGACCAGGGGTCGGCAACGTGTGGCCCACAAACACTGTTTTACCAGCCCATGAGCTACCCCCGAACCTAGCCACCCTCTTGGTGAATCCCCCGTGTGCTAAACTGTGGGGACTTGCTGAGTGGCGGCGGAAATTGCGTCTGCAGGTGCGATTTTTGGTGTCTGGACATGCGCAGACACAATTTCCAGTGTTGTGCTGTGCCAGTCCAGCCCACGGATGATCTCTGTGGGAGTGATCTGGCCCATGGCTGGTAAACCTTGCCAACCCCTGCTCCAGACCAAACACTCCCCACAGCCATGTATAGTGGTTTATCAGGAGCTCTACAAAGCTCCCTAGTTTAGCTGTCTGCTGGGGACTGTTTATTTTTATTATTATCAAGGGCCTGGTGGGCTGCAATTTGTCTTGGTGTATGTCTGCTTGTGCAGGCCTTCCCAGAACCACAAAATTCAGGTCTCTAAAAAAGCCAGTGGGTTGATCTATCTGTTCTTGGCTTTTTGTAGGATTTGGCTGATGAACTTGCCCTCGTTGATGTCATGGAGGACAAGCTGAAGGGAGAGATGTTGGACCTTCAGCATGGCAGCCTCTTCCTCAGAACACCAAAAATTGTCTCTGGCAAAGGTTAGTATTTCCCTGTCCTCTATGTACAGACCATCTATTTCAGATGCTACATAGCAAGGCAACATCCAGTAGTTTCTCTGGGAGGGAAGCCTCTGTGCCTCTGGAAGTAGAGGTGACTTCTCTTGCCTCAGGCAAGACCAAAGTTGTGGAATGTCAATCTTTAAAGAGTTTTCACTATGGCAATGATGACTCGAAGGCAGCTGGGGTACCCAGCAGCTGACCTGCACAGATTTATACAGACAGCATTGGAGAGTTGGTGTTGTGGATAAAGGCTGTTTCGTGTGGTTTAAGTTGCATTACTTTGAAAAGCAGCATGGTTTGATAAAGTTAGCAATGAGCATCAACCTTATGATACCACAAGGATAGAAAAGGCTATTTATATTAACCAGGAATTTGGTCATCACTGTTTCCTTCTGCTGGCTGAGGTGGCCTGCTCTTCTGTCCATTTCCCTCCCTACAAATGCTCACCCTTTGACAGGTCTGCTTGGCAGAGCTTAGAACAAATATAAGGGAAGTCTGTTTTTGCTTCTTTTGGTGCAGCAAATACTATCAACAGGGGAGTGTTGAGAGAATTGGATTATGGGTGCAGTCCTAAGATTCCTGGGAGGATGTCTTGGGGCCATAGAATAGGCAAGATCTACCCATCTGACACCAGAGACTCAGAATCCCAACAGTTGAGAGGTGTAGGTGGTTTTGGAGCATGCCTCCTCACTGCTGCAAGTATCTCCTAAGCCTAGGTAGGGTCCCAGAGGAGGCCCCTGGAAGCAGCTAGGATGCAGAATTCTCCTGGCCCTGCAAAGTGGGCAAAAAATTAGTCACACTCTTAAGCAGTCTGTTACTTCCAGTGTGAGTGATAACATTAAAGCAGACACATTTAAAGCCGAAAAAGGATCCTGAGCCTGGCAGGGCTTTGGATAAAGTGCCTTCAGTATAGCACTGTTAATGAATTTACACTGGGTTTATTATATTTTTAGGTTTGAACATATCAATGTTATGAGACAAGCAACAAATGAATTTTGACAAATATGCTGATAACTAAAAACAACAACAAACAAACACACACACAGAAGCAATAACAACTGGGTGTCCCTTTTTGTTGAGTCTTCACTCCTAGTCTAAAACGAAGTATTGCAAGATTCCAAGCCAGTTCTTGCATGCTGTGGCCATTGCTTCTAGTAGTATGTGGGGTTGTGAGACTCAGCCAGGCTGGAATTTCTCAGATGTTGTTTGTATGATAAATGAATAGCCTGATTCCTCTGGTAGTGCTGGCTCGGGGTCAATAAGGCTTCTCAGGCCAGGAAGAGATGAGAGGTGTAGAGAAGGGCATGCGAATTGACTTCCCTTAGTCTTTTTACACTCCTTTAGAAAGTCATCATCTAGAGATGATGCCTGAACAAAAAACCCTGGGAACAGGCTTTTCAGCCTTGGGAAGGTCTATGATAGAGCAAGTTGAACAACTGGCTGTAGTGTAAGAGACCAGATACCAAATAAATTGAATCCTTGTCAATCAAAAGCACAAAGCAGTGGAGCTACAGTGTAGAGAAGTGTATTGTTGCTAAAACTGCTGCTCTAAAACTGGCAGACAAGAGCTCTTCTTTGCTTCATTTCCCGACCACAGTCCTTTCCTGACCACAGTCCTTCGATAAAATTTTAAATAGCACTTAATGGATCGGCAAAGGGCATTTTTCCCCTGCTCCCAGTGGTCAAATTGGAGAGCTTAGTCATGGTTTCCCCTTCCATTCTCTTTTCAGAGCAATACCATCTGAAAACAGTAGCTCCAGAAGGGGCCTGGGCTTTGCAGAAAAGTGGCTTGATTTTTTGTCTTATGTTTCTAAACAGGGTCTAATTGAAAGCAAAATTACATACATATAAAACATTTAATCCTTTTTAAGGGAGAAGTAGCAGTAGAATTATGATGGCAATAAGGGATGTCTGAAGCCATAGCAGCTGCTCTTACATCCAGATGAACAAAGGTGATTTAGTACAAGCAGCTATTTTACTGTTAGTTTCCAAAACACTCTAAGCTAACACTTGGAAGAACACAGCCGGTTTCTTACAGAGCAATCATTAGGACTTCAGGTTCTCTGAAGCACAAATTCCCTTTATTCAGCTCATAAATCTGCCTCAAAGATGTCCTTCTGCTCCTGTGGGCCCAATTATTCCTCTCTTCCAGTCATGCTTTGTGCATTCAATTTGTCTGGAATTGTAACATGCATTATGAAATTTATTTTGAACAAACAAATGTGTTTATTTTTGCAGACTATGCTGTGACTGCACACTCCAAGCTGGTCATCATCACTGCTGGAGCCCGCCAGCAAGAAGGCGAGTCTCGCCTTAACTTGGTTCAGCGCAACGTGAACATCTTCAAATTCATCATTCCCAGCATTGTCAAGTACAGCCCTGACTGCAAGCTGCTTGTTGTTTCAAATCCAGGTTGGTTGTGTCCTATTCTTAACTGCTTATGGACCATAATTCACCCTCCAGTCCTTTGAAAGGAGAAATTGCTTGCTTCCAAGAAGGAAATCGGGGAATCCTGAAATCATTCCAAGTTTTCCCTTGGCCATGAAAAGGAAAATATCTATTCCACCAGGACATCATGGTTTAACACTTAAGTTTCAATTCTGAAGTGGGACCTGCAACTAAATATCGTCCCATGGAGTGCTCCTGCTCAGGGTTCTATTCAGCCATGCCCTTTCCCAGAACACTCCATTCTCTTACCTCTTTTCATGTCCCCACTGTATCTACTCAGCAGCCAATCATCATTCCATGCCCACTGATGATGCTGTCTTTCATTGGGCTGTTACAGGTCACATCCTTCCTTTTCTAAAGATTTCATGGACTTCTGGGTTCCATAAACTTGCTCATAACTCCTTTTTGAGTGTGGGTGGTGCTGTTTTGGCTATATAAGGATCTTCATTTGAAGAATGATTTTGCTATCTAGTATCTACGATGATTGGAACTATGGTGGTGACAATCGTGGCTAGGGTCTGTTAAGAGATCACATCATTCCACTGTCTCATGGGAAATACAGCAGTACTTCCATGTTTGACTGTTAGGGTGCAGTCTACAGGAAACGCCTAACTTTTCCCCATGTAAAACGAGGTGCTGTGCCTAGTACCTAGCTGATAGCTCATTTACACTATTACTCTCTGTGACAACACACTTACACACTCTTCTCTGATCTATTTACACAGTGGCTGCATTCAGATGCCCTGGTAAATCATGGTGGATGGACCATAGCTCAGTGTTGAAGTGTGTGTTCCTAACATAGGAAAGTCGAAGGTTCAAACCCTGACATCTCCAGATAGAACCAAGAAAGATTCCTTGGCAATGCCAAGCTGGATGGACCATGGCCCCAACTCTGTAAGGCAGCTCTTGAATTCCTATGAGCCCTGGGGTCATGTTCCCACACCCAGCCCTTGTGGCTATGAGGTTGGAAGCTTTCTTTTTGATGGGTTCAGAAGAACAAATAAACTGTAGTTAATAAGGAAGTGAAAGCTTCAAAACTCATCCTCAGGGCTGGAGAAGATGGGAACAGGTGCAAGCCCAAGGCTCTCCTAGTCTTGCTTTGACCCCAGTAAGCCATAGCTTACCATGATGTCTGGATGCAGAAGTTCAGGAAGTTAAACTAGAGACTTTGGCAAAAGGAAAGAGCTTTGGTTGCTCTGCTGGGTAAGAGCTTGGGGAGGTGTTGGGATACTTGCAAGATGCTATGTCCTGCTTCAGTCATGCCTGCATGCCCTGGTCCCAAGTGAGATATCGCTCCCTGCGTCCTCTGTAAGACACAGATAATTCTGGATCGGTGCTGTTAACTCACAGGGGACATCTACTAGGAAAGTCTCCTAGTCTTGCTTTGACCCCAGTAAGCCATAGCTTACCATGATGTCTGGATGCAGAAGTAAATAATTCATTCATTCATTCATTCATTCATTCATTCATTCACAGGGGACATCTACTAGGAAAGTCAGAACCATAGTACAGAACCATCACTCTTGCCTGAGCACCTCATATTAAAATGAGAGGATTGTAAAGAAGCTCCTCAATATTCCCTCTGCCCTTTAACTGCTACCTGGAGCCAGGATGGTTTTGGCATTTCATCATTAAGGTAGCCTTGTGTAGAACAGATGAAATTAAACAGCCTCTCTTTGTGGAGAAGGATTGCAGATTCCCAGTGCTCTTGAAGCTTGTCTGTCTTTAATAGTGCATATGACAATCACTTTCTAACCAGATGGCTTTGCTTGTTGACAGTGGATATTCTGACCTATGTGGCCTGGAAGATCAGTGGATTCCCTAAGCACCGTGTGATTGGAAGTGGTTGCAATCTGGATTCTGCCCGTTTCCGCCACCTGATGGGCGAGAGGCTGGGCATCCACCCTCTCAGCTGCCATGGCTGGATTGTTGGAGAGCATGGAGACTCCAGTGGTAAGCATGACACGCAATCCATTTGCTACCCAACTCACAAAGGAAACAGACTTCCTTCATGTTCTTGGAAGATGAGTGGGATTGGAATATACTGATGGTAACAGTACCTGGTGAAAAGGAGAGCAGCAGAGCATTTCCCAGATCTACCTCTTGAACGTAGAATCGTAGTTAGAAGGAACCTTTGAGTAATTTAGGCTAGTCCCCTGCTTAATGCTGGATCCTCCAATGCAGGGTGCATGTACAGCATCCCTGATAAAGAACCATCCATTGTCTACTTAAATGCCTGCAATGAAGGAGAGCCCATCGCCTCCAAAGGCAGTCTTCCATTGCTGAGGAATTCTTATCATTAGGAAGCATCTCCTAACACTGGGTTAGGTAAAATAGTTTTCTCCGGACGTTGCTGAACTACAGCTCTTATCATTGACCATGATGGGCTGATGGGGAGTTGGAATCCAACAAATGACAGCTTTTTGGAAATTTGAAGACTGCTATAGAATCGTTGACCACATGAGACTTAGGTGCTGGGCAAACCCACAGAGAGGTTTCCATACTCTTCCCTCTGTATGGAAGTTAGGAATATAATCTAGCTGTCCCTACTGCATGAAGTAACACTAGATGGTCTATATTTGACTTGAGCAGCTCTGTTGCAAAAGGTCAGCTTTGTAATCCAAGTAGGCCAAACCCTACCAGGCTAAATTCTACCCTTTACTCCTAACTGGGGAGTTCACAGTAAATCCTTTTCATGTCAGAGACCCTTGCATGCTGGTCTTCAGTAAAGCAGTTGCAAGTTACTTGTCTTGGCCCCTCTGTCATCCTATATTTGGGAGTTGTGTGATCTCATACAGCCCTGCACCAATACTGCCACTAGAATTCTGCTTTGATGCATAAACTCAGATTCTACTCTACTACTCCTCTATCCCGTCTCACAGCAGTGAATATAAGCACAATCCCCTCTCCCCTCCCAAGTGCCCTGTTCTGGGGTTTCTCTCCCTCTCTGACACCCCAAGCCAATTGGTGGTGGTGGTGGGGAGGTAGAGGGGAAAGCCACAGTGCGCTACCACAAGTCCTTGCACGAGCTTCCATTAGCAGGCTTCATTACTTGAATCTGGCCCTCAGCTGTGTACTTGGCTGCTTGCTTGCCTTAGGTGAGCAGCTGCCGCCGCCACACTCATCCTTGAATGACAGATTATATGCAGTGTATGGTTGCCAAGCCCTGTGCGTGTGGTCACAGCACTTTTGCAGTCTTTCTTCTGCCCCAAGGGCTATGGACCATTTTAGGAAGATGTGTGTGCATAGCCACAGCAGGATGAAAACCCACCCTTTTCCCTGGGTTTATGAGTTAAAAGGAACAGGTCAGTGGCTAATCCAGCATGGATGAGAACAAGGATCCATCTCCACTGCCTGTTAGCCAAAGTTTAAGGGGAAGGTATGTGTGCGTAGCAAGATTCTTAGTAATTATAAAACTGTACTTGGTACATCATGCTACATTAACTGCCCAGCTCAGATCTGTTCGAAACACTTGTGAATCTTACTTTCTGTGAGGTTGGAAAACGTTCTAGATTGCTCAGAAAAATCTCCTGCATTTTATTCAGTGCCTGTCTGGAGTGGCGTGAATGTTGCTGGCGTCTCTTTGAAAACTTTGCATCCAGACATGGGGTCTGATAGTGACAAGGAGAACTGGAAAGAAGTCCACAAGCATGTGGTAGAAAGGTAATCTTTATCTTGTCTCTGTGTGAGAGAGGAAATGGGGTTCCACTGCGCTTCCAGAAATTGCCTGTGTCTCATTTTCAAGGATGCCACAGCCTACATTGCTTCAACGAGGTCCCCTGATCCTTAACGGAGCATTTTTGCCCCATGACATGCACTTAACTTTGGACCAAACCCCTTCGTATTCCCACAATATAATCTCCAATTGTCTAGTTTTTAAGAAATATTGATTTAGAGTGCTGTTTACAGTGTTCAGATTACTGGAGAGTGCTTTTCCAGTGTTGGAAACCACTGTTCAGCAGTTAATTTCCCTTTGTTGATAGATACTATATAGCAATCCCTATATTCTGCACTGTGGAATTTGAATGTTTTGAAAGCGAAATAAAGTAAATTCTGCATACATTTCACATTCCTGAAGGACTGATCCATTTACAAACTGCCCTGGTTTACGTAACATGCTGGGTAATAGTTAATGTTAATGTTTAACTACCATTACATGTGAATTAGCAGCTTGTTAGTGTAGGCGTCCAGAAATCCAGATTGCTTCACCCTCATTCTTGCTTGCGCTACATGCAACAACCACAAGCTGTGGCTTGTTGTGCCATATAATCTGAACCCTGATTTTAATCTTTTTAAACAAACCATTGTCTAACTTTGCTCAGACAACCTGAGAAGCCAAGGCTGGTAGTTTCTCTTCTCGCCCCCACCCCTAAATGGTGTGGCTAGGAAAGGAGAAGGGACACTGCAAGGACTTTGAGCATGCTGCTCATTTGTATTTAATGTTTAAATATTAACTATGGCTTGACAAAATATGCAAGCAAAGCTACTCCATGCAGGCACCAGCATCTCTACAGGGAAAGGCTAGTAGCTTGCTTGTAAAAATAATAAATTAATAGATCTAATGCCTGCAACAGATGCCGTTTGGAAATAGAGGATAAGTAGCCTCAGATGGACTTCATCTGAAGTACAGATGGACAGCTATGCTGTTGCTTAATAGACATGATTCTTTTTAAGAATTTTTTTTGCTGAAAGATTCAATTCTTTTAATGTTCTCCCACAGTGCTTATGAGGTTATCAAGCTGAAGGGATACACATCTTGGGCAATTGGTCTTTCTGTGGCTGATCTAGCTGAAACTCTCATGAAGAATTTAAGGAGAGTGCATCCAGTTTCTACAATGGTGAAGGTAAAACATGCTCAGTGTCAAATGCTAAGGTGTTTTCTTATTATTACTATGCTGTATGCATAGTCAAGCTAACAGAGGCAGTAGCTGCCAAAGCAAGTAAATGAGTTTGCTTTAAATAAGGAACAGATCTCCCTGCAAGGATGGCGCTTTCTCCCCCTTCCCACTAATGGGGAAAGCATTTATTACATGCAAATCAACACATTATTTAACTGGCTTCTTTCTTTTTACTGTTCTTTCTAGGGCATGCATGGAATTAAAGATGACGTCTTCCTTAGTGTTCCTTGTGTCCTGGGCTACTCAGGAATTACCGATGTGGTGAAAATGACCCTGAAGAGCGAAGAGGAAGACAAGTTGAGGAAGAGTGCAGATACGCTCTGGGGGATCCAGAAGGAACTTCAGTTTTAAGCCTGATGTCCTATCACTTCACCGCTTAACTAGTGTTTAATGGGTCTTAGTGGATTGTCTTGTTGCACTTTTCAGATAGATCAACTCCCTTTACGATGTGTGTCAACTACCAACACAATGCAGAGCTAAATTTGCAAATGAAATGCCTATTTTATCCAGTAGGAAACTTGCAGCTCCTGTTTACCACAACCCCGGTCTGTGGCCAGAACTGGAAGAACCTAGTCTCTCTTGTTAAGTGGTGTAAAAGTAGATCCAGCATGCTCTGAAACAACACTGCCAAATGGAAGCTTCCTGCCTTTCCGCAGCTAAACTTTAGTCACTCAGAAGAGAAGAGCTCAATTGGTCTTCCAAAAGCTGTAGAAAACCAAAGAATATTTTGTGATCAAAAAGGATTGGCAGATTCACTGACCAATATTCTCTGCTTAACACATGACTTAAATTTCCAGTATTGAGCAGTTCTAAATGTCCTTTTTCCTTAGTCTTTGTGCATACTTTTCAAGAGAACTATGTGTACTCTAGAGGAGTGTCTTAAATGTTATGTAAAAAAACCTCTGTATGCAACAATTACAACTGATGCAATTGTCTAACTGTAGTACCAGCCCAAGCAACAAAATAAACAGTTAACTGCTACTTCTCTGGGTCTATATGGTTGGCCATAAACATGACTAATCTTCAATCTCCAGGTTTTGTACAGCAGTTAATAGACACATGCACCCTTTATTGCCATGTAAGCCAGGGTGGGCAGAGAACAGATCTGTGTTAAAGTAAATCAACAAGGATTAATGACTCCCTCCCGCATACAGCTAAAATGAAAGTCAGAGGGTGCAGGTTAATCAACAGTGCATTATTGTAATGGTCCCCAAGACTAAATCTGATCAAATGGACAATGTGCCCTATAACTGACTAAACTAGCAATGTTATTGTGAATAGGGGGGCTGATAACTGATCTGCAATTCTAAGCATACATAGTCCCCTTGAACAAAATGGGCCTTATTTCTTCTGTATAAGTATGCAGAGGATGAGGCTAGAAAACAAACACACATTTTATCCCAACCTGCTACTAACTTCTACGCTTTTATTATAAATTAATCTTGAAAGTACACGTATGAAGTTTCCAGCTACATTCTACATTAGACAAACTTGAGACTACAGCAGTGGCATTCGTTACACAAATGTCTGTAGCACCCCCAAAAAAGTGTTAACACAACAAATTTTATTTAGCCATCAGCCCACAAATGCAAAAGGTTTACAGAGAATAGAAAGTGCATTAATAAAGCTAGTCCTTACCAAAACAAAAAGAAAAAAAGAAAATATATTATCCATTCAAAATATTTTACAAGTTGAATGATGTAATAACTTATTCTGGCCACTTACTGATTAAAAGGAAAAAATAAATGAGGATATGACCACTTGGACTACACCACTCTTCCCTAAGCCATGGGTCAGTAGAGATCACTGAGTCCTGCCGTTTTTCTTGCTTTCTGCATAAGTGCCCGCAGCTGAAACTGCTTGCGAGACAAGAGGCGGACATGCTGAAAAGAAAAAACAGGCCAGGGTAAATCATCTGAGCACGATCTATAACATTTTAATTTGATCAACTTCAATAGGGTATCTTCGTTATTGATAAATGAATATTTAGGTGCAGATTTTGAATTTAAAGACAACTTGAAAAGTAAGATACCATTTTGACTGGCATTTTGTCTTCGACTGTATGTCCCAATAATTTCAATGATGCAAATTTTGACATTTTTAGATTCTTATAAATTAATTTTGTGTAATGGTTCATGTAACATATACCAGTGTTTCTGAAACTTGGGGCCCCAGCTGTTGTTGGACTACAACTCCCATAATCCCTGACAACTGGTACTGCTAGCTAGGGTTGATGGGAATTGTAGTCCAACAACAGCTGAAGACCAAAGCTTCAGAAACAGTTTACTAGACACATGCAGTCACCCACACAATAACTTGAATCAGCCAAAATGGGAAAAGGTAAAGAGGGCATTTGGTTGGCCATACAGCTACAAGCACGTCCTCAAGACCCAAAAGCTGAAACTTATCCCACAAAACCTGACCAGACAGTGCATTAAATGCCTCATTCAGACCTGTTACAAGAAGAATATATACACAGTGGTCCAACTCATCATGGGAAGACAAGTTATTCTGTACTACAGGCTTATATCTTCCTGGCTGTCAGGTGTGTAAGGCTCTAAACTACAGCTTTGCTGATGTGTGAGAGAGATAACAACAGTCACACTCTGGTACCATCCAATGCATTTGAAAACCCTCCCTTCTTCCCTACATTTGAAGAAGCATTAGAGTTAAGAACTAGGAACACAACTATTGGTTTCAGTGGAGCAGAAAAACTACATGAACGTACCTTTGAATATTTACTCAAACTTACCTTTAGAAAGATATCAAGATCAATAACTCCACGTCTCAATGCTTCACCCAGGTAAAAGATGGTATCTTCAATGGCATTTTCCTCAGCATACAAGTTCAGAATTTGTTTGTAAAGTGGCGCTGTAGGAACAATAACTTCGTCTATGTCATTATTTTCTGACTGACTCTCCATTTTTTCCAAGGCAGAACTCAGCTCTTCGTCTTTCTTTTTCAGGAGGTCAATGTTCTTGTCAACTTCAGCCTAAAATTTAAAAAATTATAGGTTTGTTTTAAGATGCCTTGATACCTATTTAATCAACACCCTAAATTTCCTTTTAAAGTCCATGGAAGGGAGTCCCAGGTATCACAGGAAAGAGGTTTCCCTCCTGCCCTCAAACATCTATTGCATGTGAAGAAATTACCCCCACGCTGCTCTGAGGGCAATAATGGCAAAAAAGGTGCCTGCCTGGGGAAACTTGGGATCCACTGAATCCCAAACTCTCCTGTTCCCATAACATACCTCTGGAACGGGGTGGGGAGGGAGTACATGGTCCTGAAGCTGGTGTACTCAGTTTCCCGTCCTTTGGGCACTAGACGGGAAAACGGGGTGGTAGGCAGAGTGGGCAAAGGACAGGGTAGTTGCAAAAGGAAAAAGCCAGGATGGGTGCTACAACACCACCTTCTGCCCTGCCAGCATAAGGCCGGCAGGACTTTGGGTGTGGCAGTTTCTTTGCCTCAGTAGGATTGCTCCGTAACACTTTAAGAGTACAGTGGTACCTCGGGTTAAGTACTTAATTCGTTCCGGAGGTCCGTTCTTAGCCTGAAACTGTTCTTAACTTGAGGTACCACTTTAGCTAATGGGGCCTCCTGCTGCCGCTGGAGCACGATTTCTGTTCTCATCCTGAAGCAAAGTTCTTAACCTGAAGCACTATTTCTGGGTTAGCGGAGTCTGTAACCTGAAGCGTATGTAACCCGAGGTACCACTGTATTTATGTACGAGAACAGCATTTAACTGCTTATTTGGATGTTCTCAAAATTTCACCATTCCTGTGCTACTGACCTTGTAAATAACCATAGACACAGGACAAATAATTGTAATGTCTCTGCAGTTTTAAGACCACTATCCTCACTTGCAGATAATGAATCAGTGGTGAAGAATAGATGGCTAAAAAGAAAAGGGCTAAATTTTTCATTTCCTATAACACCTACCACACAATGGATGCCAAGAGCTACAGGCAACAGAATCTACTGCAAGGAAGGAAATGTTCCAGCTGCTTTGAGCAACCAAAAAGGCTTCGTTGTTGTTTGAAAAGACATGGGAAGTCATGAGCCCAATGCTTTTAATTGCTTAAAAGGAAAAAGGCCTTTTCGTTTGCTTACCACTTCCTGGTCTAGGCGAGTTACCATCTCTTCAAGCTTTTGGTGACCTTTTTTCAAGTCTTCCTCTGTGCGCTTCAAGGCATTGAGCTCTGCCTGGGCACGGTCCATTTCTTCTTTCATTCTCCATCTCAGCTTATCACTGACTGCTGAAATAAGCGAAGCTCGAATGGTATCTTCGCTAATGGTGCCATCTCTGCTGGGACCTGTACAATAAGATTCAGTCACAGAATCAACCCCTTCTACTTCTAAGGAGATTTGTAGGTCATGACAATCTGTTTGCAAAGGTATTTGAGGCTAAAAAAACTAGAGTATGTTAAAACAGATTAATTTTCAGACATAACATTCCAAAAGGTGTACCCATGAACTTATAAGTTGCTTAATAATCTATTGTACTTTCCCAACTTAAGGAGGTTCTGCCCATCTTCTCACAGAGTGCAACTGTGAACTTGAACCAGCAAATATTTTAAAAGCAACCATAGAGCTTTCAAGTGTTAGCTAACTAACACATTAGCTAATTATTACAATGAAAAAACATCGTCCTTGAACACAGGTTTAGCTCTCAGCCACTCAAACTTTACTTTGGAACACCCCCAAATTCAAAATGTTTTAATGAAAACACAGAATGCTTCTGTCAGATTACTAGCTCTGGTTATTGTTTGAGGAGCACTGAGTTGAGCTACAAACAATGAAACACTAGTTTATTTTTTATACAAATATTTCTTTTGCTTTTGCATCAACCATCATATAAAATATCTACAGTCATTTTTTATCACCAAGTTCACATGAAACCTCAAATGTTTGCCATGCACAAGATGGTCTTTCCTTATTAAAACCTTTCCTTCCAAACACTCACATCCACGAATTCACATTGCACATTCAAATCTACAAGTTTTTCACTTGTCTCCTCACAGACAACACTGTCTGAAGAGTTTCCTTACATTGAGGACTTGAAATTTTATAAAAATGAATGCCCTGTCTTAATCACTACCGTTATTAATCTACAAATATATTTTAAGAAAGTATTCAATAAACTGTGTAGGTTTCCAAACATCAAAATTATATCAAACCTAGCAAGAATTAGCAACAGCACTCTAGTATAAAAATTGTATTTTACCTTAACACACCAACTCAAAGAGCCCCACAGGTTTCATATGCAGCTTGAATTTGCCGCCATCCATGTGTTCTCTTAACATTAAAACTCTTCTTCTTACAGTCTCTTTCACAATTATCAGTCCATTCTTTTTGCTTTTGAGGTGTTCCCACTGCCCCAAATAGCACTTAGTATGTAGAAAGTGTGGTATGGGTCCATCCCAGCAGTTTCCTGACCAGCCCACCTGCAGCAATTTTGTCCACTCAGCAAAAGTAAGCAAAGTACGGAAAACGTCTGTTCATGCTGTCGTTTCTGAATCCGCTCTGTCTTGCTGCTGCTTCACTCACTCTGGTGGGATCTTCACGCCAAAACAACTTTATGGAATCACAGTCTCTGGAACTTCCGACTCCAGACTTGGGATTTCACTTTATGAGGATACATTGTTGATTCATTTTCAATATTTCATTCTTCCTGCTGTCATTTTCTTTTCGTTAAATGGATATAAGCTTCTTATCTTCAGAATAAAATTAATGACGGATGAGTATCACCATTTCATTTCTTCAATGTGTTTAAAGTCCAATTACCAATTTCAGTGAACACCAGATGATTTCTATTTGCTCTCATTTCCATTCTTGTCTTGTGTTCATGTCCAACAAAGTTCAAAGTCTGATGCTAATGTCCGTTATGTTGATCATTGCTCCCTAAAGTCTTTCTGCTCTTCTCTTGAGTATGTATAGGCGTGGCATCATATGTAAGGAACACTGAAAACTGGTGTCAGATAAAGAAACTCTTCTGCATAACAAATGTTGAGCAATTTAAACCAAAAATTATTTGAACACAAAACATTATTACAGCTCAGGGTTCTGCACATTGCTGATTCTAAACATTTGCGTATCATCTGAGTTCCCCCCATGAAGCTTTTATCCCAAAAACAAAACAAAAAAACCTCTCCAAACATTGGCATTATTAATTTTCTATTATATTAAAAGTATAATAATAATAATACAGATTTTAATAAGACATTCTTATGAGACAAGGGGCCCCAAAACATCCTGGAAAATCTCCAAATACCAACACCTCCAAAAATGCCTCCCACTTTTACATAATTACTGGTATGTAATTTTTAACAGTTTCAACTTGAATTATATGCATATTTCTGAAGAATGAACAGGCATACAGACAGTTACGCTGATACATGATGCTAGATGTATACAATTTGTAAGGCGAGCTCAAATAAAGGCATCAAAACTCATGTTAACAAATTCCCGCAGGTTCCAAAATGACAGCTAAGAAATAAGCAAATGCCAGAGCCGACATCCTTAGAATTGTTGTTGCGTTGCTTTTAAAACAAGCCATATTCTCATTAAATATAAAAGTTGTTGTTAAAACATTTATTCAAATACTTGTGCAGCAAGAAAGCGAGTATAATTCAGGCTAAAACAGAGATGGAAGCCAGGATATTGTTTGATATTCTTTCATCTTTAGAGGGGCACCATGGAATGTGTTGTGTCCTCAAGTGCTGTCCCAACTACTGAAAAGACCCAAGGCAAAACAGTATGTAGTAGACGTTCTATAATATAATCTCAGGTGATTTGAGTGAACTGCAAACATTCAGACGTTTTAACTAGCCAAACACAGGAGTGTAACTTAAGTGATCTAAGCAAATATGTTTATGTACATCAAAAGATGTAACCCTCTAATCCCTCTCAACTGATTTAAGAATTCATCAAAGTTTGCCTTTAAGAGATTAAGACCAGACTAGCTGCTATGTGGTTGGACAAATGAAAACAAGTATTCTGGCAGACTTAAGGTAGGTTTGAAGTGATGCCAGCATGTGATTATCTGCATTGCCAAATTCCAAGGGCTACTTCTGGTTGAATTTGAAGTACCATGTCAAATCACTAAAGAGGTTCTCTTAAGTGTCTTCCCCATTCACCCTGTGTTGCATATTCCTGTACCTGAAGACAGCTGCACGCAAGAGTTTACTGCAGAAATTGGTCCTAAATTGCAACATGTTGCATCGTTTTCTTCTGAATGATCTAGATAACAGTTTCAACAAAACAAATGAAGGTTCTGTTCTGAAACTATCCATTTCTGTGTTTTCCATACCAAGTTTTATCTTCTTCTACTACTGTCTAGACCTGTCCTGTTTAAAACGAATTATTCAGAGTAAGAAAATCATGAAGGCAGTTTCAAAAAGTAACTTAACCTTATTTTGCTAATCCCCTGCTTCAGAAACTGTATTAAAATTGGTCAACAGCAAAATAAGAAAAAAAAACCTCAAAAAAGAAAAACCTGAACAAAACGAACAAACCAATTGGCTCAACTCAGTAAGCTGTGCTAAAGAGGAAGGTAAACACTGTTCAAAGCAACTATGGGTGATATCAAATGTTACTCATTCAGA
This sequence comes from Podarcis liolepis, assembly GCF_965112155.1. NCBI lineage: Eukaryota > Metazoa > Chordata > Lepidosauria > Squamata > Lacertidae > Podarcis > Podarcis liolepis. Next base: position 72,803,607 of record NC_139554.1, read on the forward strand.
AGTAGACCCATTTAGATCAATGGACTTAAGCCCACTTATTTCAGTCGGTCTACTCAATGCTAATTTAGGATTATCAGCCTATATGGTCATCCAGAAAATGATATTGAAAAAACCAGCAAAACAAAATCCTATTCAAGTGCTAGACCCACATTTCCATCTCTCTCTGCCCCAGGTTTATTTCCACCATAAGCATATATCATATAAATATATCTTAAAACCAGTTACAACTTCTTGGTCAAAGCTGTTTATTTATGAAGCTTTTGTCTAGAGCTTAAATAAAATCAGAGAAATAAGTCTGCATGTACAAATATATGGTTTTAGATGTACAGAGAACAAGACAAGCTACCACCATATACCAATTCATACCAGGAGCACTTGATTTGAAGAGCACCTTCAAGAACATGAACCCTTAACATTTTCAATCACTTCCATAATTAGCCACCCTTAGAGAAGAGTTCCTGGCATGCAGCCATACGTCCAAGGGAAAACTCAGACATTTAACCTTTGCTATACAGAGTCTAGTTTCAGAACTGACCTTATGGTACTGACCTTACAGTACTGCAGACTAGCAGTTGACTCAGACAGAAAAGAAACAGCCAAATATCAACTTGGCACTGGAAGAAACTGATGTTTAATTTAATTTAATAATGATGACTATATATTACCACCAGCAGGACAATGTGAAATGTAGCATAAACAAAGTAATAATGGTGTATTCCTCAATTATTAACTAGAAAAGAATTTTAATTATCTTTTCAGTTGACTTTTCAGGAGGGGTATGATGTCAAACAAAATATTAACACTGAAAGATGGAAGTGAAAGATTAAACAGACTAAATTGCTTTAGCTGTATCAGAACTGCCAGAGTAGACAGTCCATTTTAAAGGATTAATACAGTGTGGAAGTCCATCAGCTGGGGGCCCAATAACCAGTTTGAATGACTTCCAGAAAATACTGCCTTACTAGGCCTCTGTTTAGTTGAACTTCAGGTAAGACATTTCTTCAGATAAGGTGGTAACCTCTACCCCCACCCCACAAATTAAGTACCTTAAGATTAACACCGCCATAAACCCTTAATATGCAACTTATATTCTTGAGCAAAAAAAACCCCATTGTCTGAGAATAAAAATTGAAAGGAAAGAACATTGATATCAGCCTGGGGCCAATCTTCACTGAACCTTTTACCAGGCAATGCCAGGAATTTAACCTGACACATCTTCAGCAGACAAAATATCTACTCATTGAGCTATGGTCTCTTCTTTCTCAGACCCTGCTTCTAGTGGCACAACATCCAAGGTTGGAGAGCCCTCCATAATGGCCCCCATGAGCTGCAAGGAATTTCCAGCAGAAGGAAATTCCACCTCTTGCCCAGTGGAAGTGCTTTTCACTTGTGCATTGGGATCCTGCTCCATGATAACATAAGTGAACTCTGAACACCTGGATGTTAATATATTTACGGAAAGAAATCTTAGAAGAATGAACCCTGATATCCATCTCTACTAGTCTTTTTAGGGGATTCCATTCTCATTATATAACTGCTACTTACCCCCCAAAGCTTAATTAAGTCTGCAAATCAAAGAGACCCTGTGGAAGATGTTGCTCTGCTCACTGCTATATTCCAGTTCCCCAAGAAACTGGAGTATTCCAAAAAGGACAAAGATTTCTGAAAGGCCACCTTGTTCGTACAGATGTGCGAGCAAGGGAGACGCTGTGAGCTAACATGAAAATAGAAAAGCAAACTTAATATTTGTTGCTCATTCATAAACATGCAACATACTTGAAATACTATATACCAACCATAAATAAACCATATATAGTACTTTAACAGCCCCAACAAAATGAATACCATGGATCCAAAAAGCAACACTGTTTTGCCTGAAAGCTTTCCCTTGCATTCTCCCAAAAAACCACCCTTGAGAGTAGAGGGAACCTCAAGAACAGTATGAGATGGGTGGTGAGGAAATGCAGTTGAAGGGGGAGATCGGTAAGCTGCCTTGTGCAAGTAGAAGTCCTTTCAACTTATGTAAGACCAAGTCTGGATCCAAAGCTTTACTTTTATCTCATGCAGATAATGGTAGTAACAGCTCTTGACAGTTTTGTTTTAATAAAATTATGAGTAGTAGTAGCTTACTTAAACACACTATTTTTATACAACCTAAATATAGCTGAGGAAAGTATCACCATTTCTGGGATGTTTTGACTGTGGGCTGATCAAGAAGTGTTTCAACAAGTACAATCAGCAACCCAAAGAACATCTTTCCTCAATCGTCTTTATAAAAAAAATTCACATCATTCAGTACTAAGTGTTCACTAACAAAGAATGTAAGGACTAAGAAATAAATACTAGTATTTTATTGTTAGAACACAAATCTCCAAGTTATACAAATTAGATGGATCAAACAGCATTGCCCAACATCAAAAAGGTAGAAAAGATAGGCCCAGATCCATATTGGAACTTAACGTCCCTACTACAAGCAAGTATTCAAAATGAAGGCCATAGTCAGTTGTAAGCGCCTGCCATGTCCTTAAGGGAACGAGCTGGACTGCACTATAAACATGTAGAATTCTGCTCCTGTCCCTCCCAAAGGCTATATAGTTCTCCCCCAATCTAGTGGGAAATTTCCAGAGTGGTATGCAAAGAGAGGTTATGTAAAAAAATATAAATGTAATCCAAGCATTCATCTTAAACTGCAGTAAAGTTCAATTCTAGTCTGCTACATTCTATTCCTGTTGCCCTTGCATTCCAGAATCACATTTGTGCTGAATTTTAGCTTCCAACATCAACCTACAAGATTGATATCATATTTGGAAGTACTGACCATTTAAAACCACAATACCAACGAATCCAGAATTCGTCTGGATATTGACCTGATTTCAGAGAAGCTGGGAAGGTGAATAAGCCACTGAAGTTAAGCTCTCTCTTGTTTGTGAAAGGCACATTACAGCATAAAAGCAATTTACATAAAATGTGCTACCGAAACACTGAAGGATATTGTCTCATGTGGCTTCATTCACAACCAACTCTCCTTAAGAATAATCAAGTTCACAGCAGGGTGTTTTTTTTAAATAAAAAAAGCATGTTTCCCTGTAATTTGTTTCCTAGTAATTACTAACAGTGATTGTGAAAAATGGTCATTCTATTAGATTATATTTTAAAAGCAAATTCGGATGCAGGCGATCTGCCTTTTTTCCAGGAAAGGTGACACAGTAATGCCAAAGCAAAACATGGCAAAACTGTCATACAGTCACTTGTCAGACAGTTCAACAAGCTTCAAGGTAACCAGAATATGTACCTTCACACAGTTTTAACAAGTGCCATAATAGCTCTGGGCAGTCATGATCTTTTGCAATGAATGTCTTGCAGAATAACATTTAAAACTTTCAGTGTCTAAAACTTATATAGGATTTTGGATGTGAAATTCCTGGTTGAATAAGCCATGAAGGAGCATCTGGTGTTTATGCTGGTTTTAGTACTTTGAGCCTAGGCTCTTTAACTCAGTTTCCCATTATGTCTGAAATTGGGAGCACTGGTTTAAAGTTGATTTACTAACCAGCATCTGAAATCTGATTAGCAAACTTGTATTAAACCTCAATTCCCCATTTCAGAGGAAAGTGTGACTTAAAAGCAGCTTGGGCTGAACCTGGCACACATGGGGAGGCAGGAATAAGCTTGATGCTTATTCTTGCTTAATGAACTATGGTTTATTAAGAATTTTACCTCTGAGCCTGCCATATGTTAACACTCATGAAGCATAAGTGATTAACGTATAACTAGAGTAACATGTGAGTCCATGTATAATGAAGCCCTAATGCTTCAGTTTGTTTTCCTGCTCTAGTCAGACTCACCTTTTCCAAAGTTACATATTTTTATGATGTTTTTTCTGATTACCCTTTTTAAGCTATTACTGCACCCATATTTTAGGTAGCTATCACTCATGCTATTCACTGAGCATTTTTTGGATGGGAATATCAATCAGGGAAACTAAACTGCTTGGCAGTGTCTCTAAGCACACTGTAGAAGCAAACTGAATTCAGTGGGGTGGGGAAGTAAACAGAATTAAAAAAAAACCAGTTAAATATATCGGCAAATGTCTTACTGCAAGTGGTTGCAGAACAATGCCACTAGCAATTACATTACTAAATTAATACCCACCACCATATTAACAGTGCAATTCCGCTGCCTGAAAATTCAAATTACCACCGTTCACAACCTTCTAATAATCTCTGTCTGTAGAGACCTTCCATACTTGCTTAAACTGAAATCTATTATTCCTTCTCCAAAGAAAAAGTTAGATCAAAGTCTCCAAAACACTTAATAAATCCAGGTTGAAGACATCTGTGCCACTTTCAGACAAGAGAACACCATCTAGATGGAACAATCCTGGAGGCTCTGGGACAAGTGAATCGTGTTTGATTATAATCCCTCCAATACGTTCCATAAAACTGCTGATTTCCCGATTTACTCTCTTCCTGCTTTTCTCCATAAATTCATGGGACATATCTTGGCTCCATGCTTTGCGGGGTACAATATTAGACCAGACAAGGATGCTGTTCTTGAATGTTATCTTAATATGTATTATATCTTTCTTCATTTGTCTTATGAGATCATAATCTGCGTATGTCCCAAGGTCATTTCCTCCTAGATGGACCACCAATATATCAGGATCTGTTAGACGCCGCCGCGTGTGCAATAGGCTGGGTATCAACTGATCCCATGTCATGCCACTCTTTCCTAGCCAATGTAGTTTGGCATCCTCCAGTCGAATGCCCAACTGTGGGCCAAAGCTTCTTTCAAGTGCTCTTTTTTCTGCCCAGAAAACGTAAGAATGACCACATATCCATACCTGTTTCTGCTTTCTTCTGCCATCTGCTATTAAGAGAACAAACATACATTAATGCTTCATAAATTTTGTGGCCCAAGCACCTCCTGAAAACTTTATTCAGTGTTGTCTGAATTATTCCATGTAAAAATCAAAACATGAGGCACCTCTATCTTAAATTACATGGCATAATAATCCATAAAGTCAACTTTATTTGAAGATTGGTGTGTAAAGTTTACAGGTAAAAATGCCTGTATGCAAGTTATAAGATCAATGGAAAGGAATGCATGCTCATGTACCCTTTTGATCAATCTTACAAGAGCAACTGAAAATATCTTTTCTAAATAAAGTTGCTAACAATCCATTTAGATCTTGATAAAGTATATAGGTTTGATAGATGTGCTCTATTCAGAATGAAGTTCTTCCAGATTTTTCCCCAAAATTAACAAAAGGTCAGGAGCAGAAGTCCATACCTTTCAAGCAGACCAAGCAGAAGAGAAAGCTTCGACTCTTAAGAAAGCCCAGGGAGTAGAGTTATACTTCTCTATTAAATCTTATGTAGAAATTTATGTAACCATTTCCATGCTTTGCCTGACAGGATTAATTTTTGTTGCCATATTACATCTCCATTTCTAAAAATTCATTTTCTAAACAAAATGCTAGAAAGCTTGCACTAGGGATAGATTTTCTATTACTGCCCTGAAAGAAGAGTAATTTGATCTCTTCTAAACAATGTAGACCCCCAGTATTAAACTACAGAAAATTATCAGTTTTACATTTTCCCTGCAATTTTCAACTTGGTTTTGTTTATGAAGTCTTTTCCTGACATGCTATCCAGTCAATTTTATAATTGTAAAAATGGTTTTATTGTTTTTAGAGTTTGCATCTTTTGTATTTGATCTTACTGTACATAGCTTCAATAGCATATGGCTCTGAAGCAGTCCATAGACCTGTAAAATAACGATAATAGTAATAGCTCAACAAAAGTGATGATAATTTTTGGAGTTCAAATATATTCTATGTGACACTGGACAAGAAAACAGTGGATGATGATGTGGCCAGGGATCTTGCAGTCTTTGTGCTAAATAATAATGTGCTTTCTAAATTATACTCTTTTGAGGGTTTTCAAGTTTTTGCTTATCACTAGAGGCAACAATATTTTCAGATTCTTATGACTTCTCTCCTGAACAGGTTTGGTAGTTCTGGGCTAAGTAGTAACACAGGTGAGCAAGCATTTCAGCACCCAAGAATTATACTGAATGTGAAACAGAAGAAAGCTGTTGATTGGCACCTTTAGCTTACAGATCAACAAACTTCACAAAATGAAAATCTGGTGATGGTAGCTGGGCTACGTCATGAACGGCACTTCTACACTTGCATCACACACACAAAAGTGGAAAAAAATTGCAGTTTGGGAGTGTACTGGAAAACACGATGGAGTCAAGGATAGCTTGGTTCGCTTCCAGTTAAGCACGGAACTCAACTGTATTTTCAGTGCTACTCGACAGCAATCAAGGCTTCTTCACATCATCCTTAGGTACTGTTCTCCATTCTTGGCTGACATAGCAAAAGGCTTGTAAATAGGCTGTAGTACTGCATCTTGGACTGCAGTTACTCCACACTGGCCTCTTCATTCTTGTGCCCAAATGATGCTGCTGTTCAAGTTCCTGCTACATTCAGTGGTGTGATCAAATGAAACCCACCCCTTTCTCATCATTGAAAAGTTCATAACTACAAGATCATTCCCCCAGTCAATAAGAACATAATAAATATGTAGGCTTAAAATAAAAAAAAAGCCTTCGGGCTTTAATTTATCTTGGACCTGCAAACATAATATTTTCAAACACATGTGAACTTCATTACATAAAACAGTTCAATAAAACTGAAGTTTGTTGAACAGTGAAAACAGTTAATGATTGTTCCATAAATCAAACAATGGAGAAAAAAATGAACATCTAGCATGGTTAAAGTGTAATGTAACTGATGTTTTTGCCACGAAACACTTAATGCCCATCTCAGAAATAGGTGTATTTGGATTTGCTTTATGCTGTATATTTAGAATGAGCAATCTCATTACATTTGGAAAAAGACACTTTCAAAGCTACTCACCCACAGTAGTTACAGGAGGCTGAGAAGGGTAGTGTTGTGTGCTAGTTGTTGGTGGAAATGATCCGCTAGGGGGAGGGTAAGGATAGCTTGGGTAACCACTTTAAAGGGGAGGGGGAGAAAGACACAGTGTTATGCATTCTTTAGTTAATATTTCCATTCATAAGCATTTTTTTTATACATTTAAACAATTTATAATAGACAAACAGAATTTAAAAAAGAGCCACTGATGCAGATATAAATGGTCAGAGTAATATTCAAGACCATGAGAAATTTGTTGTCATCCATAGGTTTCAGAGGTATCAATGTTTTAATCAATGTTATTCAAATATGTATAAATAAATTTCAAGTTCCCTGATCAAAGTTTCTTCACATTTGTGGATTAAAGCTGAAGATAGGTAGAGGCACTCAGTCTAATTATTCATGGTTCATTCTATGTTAGCAGTTAACAGGTTTGTACTTTGTTGCATTATTTTCATTTGAAAAGGTCTATGTTGCCTTGGTGGTTTCATTTACAGAGGGGAGATTGAGCAGGCTTCTGCAACTGCCAGAGCATGTACACATTTTAGAGTTTCTGCATGCTACGTTACTTTCCTCAAAAGTTAGTGCCCTCTATTTCCAGTCAGTTGGTGCCATGCACTCCATTTTCAGAATAAGTTATAAAATCCATATAGTGATGGCAGAACTAATAAGCCATCAATAATAGGAAACTAGAGACAATAATACCACAGGATATGAAAAAGGGAGATACAATACAGTACATGTGTGGGATTTCTACACTCAGAACTGTGTCTATTGTGAACAAGCCTTACTGTTTAATTCATTGTACTAACACTAGCCAACAACTAAAGGGAGAAAATGAGCCGATGTGTAGAAATAAAGCAGTCCTCAGCCCTCTTCTGTCTCCATACATTAAAAGAACATGTGCAAAAGGTAGCAGTGCATTTTATCAAGGTTGGTGTTAGATTTTAGTAGACTCTCAGATTGGGCCTCTCTCAGTTCCCCTGCCCAACAATGTGTCTTCCCTTGGGCACTCTGCCCACCAATTCTGCTGCCACCAGTCATTTCTCACCCCCTCTGGTTGTGCTTATCCAGCAGATGGCAGCGGTGTTTTTGATGGAAAACAGGCTACTACTCAGCTCTGATCTTCAGCAGCAGATGGCTGCCATCTCAGAGACCCCAAATGCAATGCCTGTTTGTGAGCACTGCATTTTGGGGGCCCTGAGATGGTGGCCACCCACCACGGACTGGGTTTGAGTGGTAGCTTGGTTCCCATATGAAAATGGCACCTGCTGGTGGAGGGTAGTGATCGGTGCATTGGATAGAGACCCCAACGGTGGTGGAAATGCCAGGCAGGGTGTCAATGCGGGTGATAGCAAGACAGGCATCAGCTCCAATGGGGCCCTGCCAAAACACGTGGGCTGCAGCAGCTGCTCCAGCACGTTGGGTTCTAATCCTGGGTCTGTTTTGGAGTTGCTCCACCACCACTGCCCACACTGTCTATTGCTGGCTCCACCCTCAGACTTATACGTATTGGGCAGAAAGTCTGAAGGGGAAACTTGCACACATTCAGCAGAAGGTACACAGGCTCCTCCATTTAAGTAGGAGTTCTGTGGATGTGTGGATGCAAATTTTGTGGAGGAGCCTGTGTGCATTAAGCTGAACTTACACATTCTCCCAACAGATCTTCTGCCCAATGCACAAAGGTCTGGGGGATGAGCTAGAGGGAACAGAGACATCAGAGACAGAAAAAAAATGCATAGCTGTGCACCCCCCTACATGTGTTCTTTGAACATGGACATGGGAAGCCTAGGTTTTTTATATATAAAAGGGCTCTCATCAGGAGAGGATGCAGCCAAATAATGTTAAGAATGCAGGAAGCAAGCTGAAAAATTTTATAAAAAGGCAAGAACGTGAGTCATTTTAGAAGTATAGGTTTACAATGACACCAATTTTGCTCACTATACACTTAATCATTGCTTTACTCAAATGAAGGGGGCCTTAAATGCAACCAGGGTTTTTGATGACTGTATTTAAATAACAACATATAAAAGACCCTGACTCAACACCCAGACAAAACTGAACTCAAGATGAATGGAATACAAATCTAATGCTTTTAAAGTCCATCACTCTCAATTTCAGAAATGGGCACAACATCACATTGTCCAATATTGACAGTGTAGTCTATTGGATCGGCAGATTCAGCAAACTATAGCTTACCTTGGGTTAGGTGGTGGTCCAGGAGGGAAATGAGGCATTCCACTTGGCATTCCTGGCATATAGGAAGCTGTGCACAACAACAATTTCAAACATTTTAACAATTTAGGATAGTGTTGTTCAATTATATAATATTATCTTTACAAATAAGTAGTTAAAAATTAATTGGGTTGCCTCTACTCAAGGTAGATCCACCAAATGAATGGAAATAATGAACTTAGGTCTATTTCTTTCAATGGGTTGAGTAGAACTTAGTTGAATACATTGCACTAGGTTAGATCCAGACTTCTTGTGAGCAGAAACCTTCTGGGAGGAAAGGAAGATGCAATGGTTACCTATTTCTTCCTGCTATTTCTGACCCCTGAAAGTTGTTCTGGAGGACAGGGGGAGGGGGGTATTCTGTGGAAGACCATGGAAGTTGGTGCTGAGACAAGAGGCAATAATCACTTCCCCAAGTCTCCACTGAACCTCAGTCCCTTTTTGGAACAGAAGCAGCTGTTCTATTAATAGAATGACAACTATTGATGCAGCCCATTTGTAATTTCTACAGTTGTAAAAGTAATTTTTTAATAGCCCACATGAAGCAAATGCAAAAGGAAAGGAATGAAAAAAAGAAGCCTTCTTGACCCCTGCCCCACCTTCAGAATAAGCAAACAGCAGCCCAGGAAACCATTCCTGTTCCTAGTCTTCCCTGTTGTGCTTGCACTTATTATGCATTTCAGTTACTTTACTCTTGCTGCATAAGCCAATTCAGAGTGTTCATTCATCCCATTTTTTCCTTACACATATTCAAATCCATAGGTGGAGTTCAACATCACATTATTTCAATTTTTCCCTTGGTGCAAGTGTTTTTGCTTGCTTGACAGAACAATCTCCTCTCTTCTCCTCCTGCAGTCTGGGGTTTTTTCCTCCCAAAGCAGATAGTGTGGGGAGACCCAGCTGTGCTACTGTGAGCCCTTCCACTGGCTCCTGCTAGTATAATTGTTTAGTACTTTAATTGAATCCAGTCCTATATAACCAGGGAGTCCTTACAAACAAGCCATTATTAAAATGGAGCAATTAATCTAATAATAAAGATTAAAATGTTCATACTAAGAGCTGGATCTATAGAGTTGGTTCCAGAATTGTGTGGGAAAAGGTCCACTTTCCCCCTCCTCCCCACTGCAGCTCACTACGCCCCTTCCAAAAATCACCTGAAATTTGAGGAAGTTTCTGGAGTGGTCCAAGATGGGACACGAGGGAGAAATCAATGAATTAGATGTGATGTGTGCCTTGCATTCATTAAGTATAAGTAACACATCCCACACTCCAATTTAAGACAATTGAGACTGCACTTTGGGGCTTTCTCCATTATGTTATATCTCTCACTGCACCAACTCTACATGCAGTGCAATGAAGAGTTCTGGAGAACCTGAAAACTTGCTCACCATTAATATTACATTTCCAAGGGTCCTAATGAAGCTATTTCCCAACTGTGGTTTTGCACACCCACACCCCCACTGAAGACAAGGACAGCTACCTATGATTTTTAAAGTGATGGTGTCAAAGCATTAGTGTTACTTTCAAGCTGGCAATATATAGCTTTACTAGTTCTGAAGTCAAACTCCTGGCTATTCTATATTTGGCTGACACCTACTGGCAGAGATGATATTCTCTGGTGGTAAAAAGAAAGAAAGCTTTTTGCAATGCTAAAATGGCAGAAGAGAAAGCAAATTTAACTTTCCTTGAGTGCTCAGCATTGGTACATCTAACAATGACAGGTTTTTGTTCTATAAAATTAATTTTCCTACAATAATCCCTGTTTTCAAACTGGTATAAGTATACATTTCAAATAACTACCCTACACATCTTATAAAATAGCGCAGTAAATTCTTGCAAAATAATTAGCAGTTGTAGGAACATCTTTTTCTCAGAAGTTGAGAGCAATGGAACATAAAAGTGTCATTATTAGATACCCAAAAATTAGATACCAAAGTGAGTTTTTAATTTGATTTGCAATTAAAAGAAAATTAGTATAAAGGATGCCAATATAACTCTGCTAGCATTATAAAATAAATAAGTTTCAAAAACAATGACATATGAAGATAAAGGTACTGATAATGGCAAAATATTAGCATAAATAATGTTTGAAAACAGATGAAGGATCAAATGAATTGTAGCAACGTTGTTGAGTTTGTAGTGTGGGTGCTAAAAAACTAAACATCTTTCATTGAAATTTATTTATAATCAAAACAGTTATTAGACAGCATGCTCAAAATATCTAGCCTAATTTTCTGCATTTAAATAAGCCAAACTCTGAGCTGCTGGTAGCTGAAAAAGATTATAAAGAATGAATATTGGCTATACAACTTGTGCTCTGGACTGGGCAATTGGCAGCAGTGATACTTTATATTTTAACCAACAACATAATTACATATTTAAAAACTGATACTACAATAACTAGATCCTTTCAACAATACACTGTGCCATTATTCTACTTGTTTTCATTGCAATTTGCAAGTACAGTGGTACCTCGCAAGACGAATGCCTCGCAAGACAAAAAACTCACTAGACGAAAGGTTTTTCCGTTTTCGATTTGCCTCGCAAGACGAATTTCCCTATGGGCTTGCTTCGCAAGACGAAAACGTCTCGCGACTTTTTTTTCTTTGTCTAAAAACAAAGACATGTTTTGTTTATAAAGTTAATTTATTTTCCCTTAAATTTTTGAACTGCTCTTTACAGTATGTGTGACTTTAAAGAGCAGTTAATAAACTGTTGTTGTACCAAATTTGGCTTTGTTTGGACTTTTTTTTGACCATAGGAACGCATTAATTGATTTTCAATGCATTCCTATGGGATTTCGTGATTCGCAAGACGAAAAATTCGCTAGACGACAAAAATTGCGGAACGAATTAATTTCGTCTTGCGGGGCACCACTGTATATGGGGTACAAGGTACTTACAGTTTGGTGGTCCTGTTGCCTGGTAAGGTGGGTAGGCTGCTGAAATGGTAGGCCGAGAGAAGACTGGAGGTTCTTCTCCAAACACCACAATCATCACTTGAATCAAGCCAATCAAATCTGATTGTGGCTAAGGGGAAAGCATATAAAAATCTCTTTGCTTTTTTAATCCCACAAAGATTAATAATGACAATGCACCCATCACCTTGTCAGTTATAGGTGGTCATTTGGTTACTCTATTTGTAGGTTTTGGTCAAGTATGTTCCAATTCAGGTGCAATCACTATCTGATAAAAAGTGTAGCATATCACTGAGAAAGTACTGATGAGAATATGAACCCTAAGCCCATATTAATTATCGGTAGCAATTAGACATTTTATGGCAGGCCACATTTCGATTGCAGGTCTCATGAATGGAGATCAAATATGACAAAAGCAGTAACACAATTAGTACTGTGTAAGAGTGCTAAGGTTTTACTCAACAGAGATCCCAGTTTCCCAATGTCACATCTTTCTGCTCTAACAAATGACCAAAGGAGAAAGCAGAATATTAAACAAAACTGCTACTTAAATGGTGAAGTAATTTAGGGCTAAAGGTTAAGGATTTTATAATTGTACTTACATGTTTCCATTCATGTAGATATGGAAGGTATATCTTGCCATTTGCATCCACGTGCTTCCCAGTTTTAATTGTCATTGAACTAGTCGGCTTAACAAAACAGATGGGTGGATTGTATGGATATGTATCCAACAGCCACAGACATATTGGGATATTGTATGTGTTACCTGAAGAAGTTATTAAAAAAAAAAGATGAATGCATTATTATTTTCTCCTTCTGACAATATATTTTAATGCTGTGAAATAGGAATGACTACAAATGCTGCCCTTGTAGTGATGGAAGGCCTTCTAACCTCCACTAACAGAAGCAGGCTGCCCTCCAGTCCACTGTTCTGGAAGTCTCCTTGAGCCCCTCTCCCAGGGTACATGCAGTGAGGGGGAAATTCCACTGAACACATTGTGCTAATGAAAAAGCTTTGTTGGACACTGCACAAAGAATAGGAAAATCTCCTGTATGTGGCAACACAAAACAGTTGTACAAAGGTCCAAAACTAAGAACAAAGCATTCAGAACAAGTTAGTGACCAAGCTGATCAAAGTAAATGATGTAAGCTTTCAAGTAATGTACTGGCAATCTACCCAAGACAGATACATACCTTTGTAATTTACAGGAATGGTTCCTGTGAGGCTCATCAGTTCTCTTGATGAACCATCATTAAAAACTGAAAAGCAAAAAAAAGCATTATGCAACCTGTTCATTTGATAGTCAGATAACAAAAGCTGCGTGCATGCTTGACAAAATAGATATATAATCTCAGAGACTACTTTTCTTCAAACACTTCTCTATATACAAGCAAGCATCTTCTAGGAAAATGAACTAATAACACCACACAATAAGAAATGGCAAGCAAATTATTGTGTGACACAGGCAGATCTGCTCCATACAATTCTAGAATCTATGAAAAATAAAGTTGCCATAAAATTGCTATTGTAGTTGTCAGCCTTCAAAGCAAAGCCTAAATATGAGCAATACTATTTCCAAGTCAAGTGGGCAGTGGCTGTGGTACTCCAGACATTGCTGGACTACAATCCCATCACCCCTGATCATTGGCTTTGGGAAAAAGGGTTTCCCTATTACCATTTTGCCAAAAAGCATGTCTCAAATAATTAGCACAGTACAGGGGTAACTAACCTTTGGTCCTCCATCTCTGACTATTGTGTTTGCTAGCTAAGGCTGACTGTAGTCTAACAAGATCTGGGGAACACCAGGTTAGCTACCCCTGGTCGAATAAGCTACCTTATTTCTTCTTTGTCATAAAATTTCTTACACAAAATAAGATATACTGATAGGAAACTGACATAGGCTAGCTAACAAAAATACTGCACAAAAAAGAAAAACATAACATAAAAACTCACCATATCCATCCATTACAGGCTTGAGGTCTTTGTACTGGGTAATAACACTGACAGTTTCCTGAACAGTCAAGTCTCTGTACTTGTACTAGGGGGAAATAGATTTTTGAAAATCTTAAAAGCTCCACGAAAGACAACTTCCACTGAAAACATTTAGACTTCCTTCAACACAACTACAGTGGTGCCTCGCAAGACGAAAACAATCCGTTCTGTGATTCTCTTCGTCTAGCGGTTTTTTCGTCTTGCAAAGCAAGCCCATTGAAGGAAGCAAGCCCATTGAAGGATTAGCAGATTAGCGCTATTAGTGGCTTATCTGCTGATCGGATCAGCTGATAAGCAGCTTAGGGGCTTAGAAAAAGGGGGGGGTGAGGGGAAAAAACCAGCAGGAACTCGCAAGACATTGTCGTCTTGCGAAGCAAGCCCATAGGAAATTCGTTTTGCGAAGCACCTCCAAAACGGAAAACTCTTTCGTCTAGCGAGTTTTCCGTCTTGCGAGGCATTCGTCTTGCGGGGCACCACTGTATAGTGACTAGAGAACAAGATCTGCAGTCTTCCACAGCAGGTAAGATACTATAACTACTTTTTTATATAGAAACACTTTGCTGAATTACTGCCAGAGATTATAGAGTAAACTTGACCTGCCAGAATCAAGTATAGGTGGTATGTCATGATGCAAAGTGAATCAAACTCAATTCTACAATTAGGATGCTCAAGTGAAATGAGACTGTCCACAATCCAACATGTTTTTTGTCTTGTGGTAAGCTGACGCAGTTCTACTAACAAAATGAATACACTTATGAATTAATGTAGACCCTGAACAGATTTTTAAAACTGCTGATGGCAATGAAATAAGTGGAGGATTGTGTCTCTATGACAGAGGCACATATTTAGTCCAACATCTCTGCAAAAACCATCTTTCTCTACCTCAGCCATCCACACACAGTGCCAACTGATCCAGAACACTCTCACGTCCCACACGTATCTCTGTAGCCGCCCACTCTCCACTGGACCGCAAGAAAACTGATTCCTTCAAGCTCCTCTTTCAAGTCCACTATCAACTCTGCTCACCTACTTGAGCAATCCCAGTTCACAACTCCTTGTTCTTAAGGTCTCCTTGTATGGGAAATGCAACCAGAAGACAAAAATGTATCAAGGAGTTAGTGATCTGTTCCTTCTCCCTCCCTTGCTCTTGTTAAGTTTTTTGATGGTGTGAGACCGGTCTTTAATGGCCTGAGAAAGTTGGGAGGAGGTGAAGCCCGACACACAGCAGCCTTCATGTGCTGGGAACCTTATTTGACATTGGACATTGTTTTGAAAAGGTGAAGCACTGGGTGGGGGTGGCTAATGGATGATCTGCACATAGCCAGTCTGGCAAGCCACACCTGCTATCTATAGTTTGGGCAGAGTTTCTTTGAAGCTCCTGATCGGCTGCAGGTCTGTGCAAAGTGAGGCTACCTGGGGGAGTCGCTTTGCCACTTCTTAAGGGCTTCTAAATGGCAGGTTGAAGTGCTTGCTTGGTATATATACATTGCTTGCTGTTTGAGAATAAAATCTGTAATCTTCCCATTCACTTGTGTTTTTTGTATTGCTTCTGAATCTCATTTTAAAAGAACCACCTTGCCTTTGGTTGTAAGACCAACAGCAGTCAACTTCTGTGGCCTCATTGCTCAAAAACCAGTACCAGAGTTTGCACTGCCGCCACCTGCCTTTATGCATTATAATACAGATTTAAAATAAAAAATTCCTTCCAGTAGCACCTTAAAGACCAACTAAGTTAGTTCTTGGTATGAGCTTTCGTGTGCATGCACACTTCTTCAGATACACTGAAATAGAAGTTGCCAGATCCTTCTATATAGTGAGAAGGTGGGGAGGGGTGTTACTCAGAAGGATGGTGGGAATGGGAGATAGGCAGAGCCTGTTGACGACTCTTAACGACTGTAATAGGTCTTACAGGAAAAGGCAAGGGGTGGGAAGGTGAGAAATGGTATTTTTTATTTTGACTATGGCAGACCAACACGGCTACCTATCTACTACTGAAATACAGATTTAGTCTGTGATCTGTGACCATGGCCAAGCAAAATCAGCTGTGCAGAGCCAGCTCAGCTAGCAATGTACTAGTGACTTTGTACCTTTAAGGCAGTCACCAACATTCACGTCCAATTAATTACCAATATATTTATCTGAAGATAATGAGTTATGCAGCCAGAAAGAGAATAATGCAACAATTAATATTTTAAGAATTATGAATAGTATCCATGTTCTACACCACACTAGCTCAACATTTAGAATGCTCTTGAACAAGTTCAAATATTCAATCCTATGGTTTATCACTAATTTGATAAAACCAGTCTAAAAAAGGGAGGAATTCAGTGTCACACTAGAACAAACATTCCATCAGTGCAAGCATTTCTACAGAACAATCTCTCCCCCCCCCCCACTGTTCTGGGGGTTCTCCTGACCCCCCAGCAGGATAGGAGAGAGAAAGTCCCATTGCACTAGTGGAAGCCCTTGTGCTAGCTCCCGCTAATGCACCCACTTAGTTGAATCTGGCCCAAAATAGCATAGTGCTAGCTAAGAAGCAAAGATATGCAAATTTCTACTCATAATCTTTAACAACAAAAAGCTGACAAAATACTGTCCCCACCCTCAGTTAGAAATGTATGTTGAAGGTTAAAATCACAGGTGTCTAATCAGGCAATGATGCATTCTTACATTCTACTTCCTCCTCTTCATTCAACTTGTTACAAAGTAATAAGGTGGTTTTGCAACTTACTTGCCAATTAAGTATAGAATGGATCAGAAAATGACTCAGGGGAGAATATGCACATTAAACCAGCTTCATCCAACTAAAGGATCAGCTGGATGAGTAAAACTGCTGTCCTACACACATTTACTTGGGAGTAAGTCCCACTGAACTCAACTGAACATGAGATGTAAGGCTGCAAATTTAAGCACGCTTACAGCTCAATTCCTATACGTTTACTCAGAAGTCAAAACCAGGCAGATAGCCTTCTCAGTTGTGGTGCCCGCCCTGTGGAACGCCCTCCCATCAGATGTCAAGGAAATAAACAACTGATTGTTAGAAGACATCTGAAGGCAGCCCTGTGTAAGGAAGCTTTTAATGTCTGATGTTTTACTCTGTTTAATATTCTGTTGGGAGCCGCCCAGAGCGGCTGGGGAAAACCAGTCAGATGGGCGGGATATAAATAATAAATAATAGTAATAATAATAATAATAATTACTACTACTACTGAATTCAATGAAGCTTACTCACATATAAGAATCAAGATTAGATTAAAATTAAATGGCACTATTTAGGTTACTCTGTAAGTACTATGCATAAAGAAGAAATAAGAGTTTGTGTTTTCAATAAACTTAATTCCACTGTAGCACAGCAAGTAAAAATACAGTACAAACAGCTTCATTTATTAACAATTTAACAACAAACCTACACTGAACTTTGCAAATCAACTGAACTTTGGTTTGATACTGATACCAGTTTGGCATTCTCATCCAGGTTTTATCATGAATCTAGTCACCTTTCATCAATGTTCAGAGCCTTTATGTTCTACGGATTTCAGCAGAAGTATAAAGAACATTAACAACCTTCTCCAAATGAAATTCCCAGCACAAAAATGTTGCTTATACAAGGAATTAGTGAACTAAGCTGCTGGGTGGCATCCTTTTCTTTGTAATTGACAAGACACGTATTCCTATAACCTAGTAAATTTAACCCTATAGTAAATTTCTTACTTTTGAGAGTTTTAAAATTAAATGTTTTAACACTATCCAAGTACCTCAGAGTCACTAAAGCTCCCAAGTAAACTGTACCCAGCTGCTGCTAACAGAAGGCACACTAGGTCAAGTTGTGTTAATTCACAATTTGGGCCCAAAGTACCTTTATACTCAAGGTACTTTGAGTATACTTTTGATCACTGAGATTCTCTGATGGTAACTAACCAACTCCTTCACCAACCTGAATGATCTCTGCTCACTTGCTGAGTTACATACTTATTTTAAAAATGTAGTACAGTAGTAGAAATAGTAATAATAATAATAAAACCAAATTTGTGTTTATTTAGACTTTAAAAACTCCTAAACTACTTGCTTACTAGTTTCCATGATTCCTTTAGCTACTAAAAGCTTAGTCGTACCCTTGTTCCTCATTTCAGAACGGAATTTAGCTTTAAATAGGCCACAAAGGGCAGCAAATGATTCCGGAAACCCACAAAAACAAAACACCCAACTGAAAACTTGGGAGCGATCGCAACACGCCCATTATTTTCCTGTTAATAACTAGGGAGGCCTCAAAGAGTTAGCAAAAGGCGTTGGGTGCTAAGGGTGATCCCTTTTTGGACTCGACAGACCAGGGACTATTTCGGCCTGGTCTTTCCCTTTGCGGACTCTCAGGAGGATCATTCTCGCGACCCACGAAATTAGAGACCCTTCCCATTCCTTCTGCCAGAAAGCCGGCCTCGTTTATTCGTGTCTGGCTAGGATATTTTTGTGGGTGCCCCCCCAGGCAGCAGGAAGAAGGGAAAGATAATGACTCTGGAGGAAGTTTCGCTCGGGAAGCGGCGTGAGGTGAGGGGAGAGGGGCGGCATGGAGGCCCCCCCGGGGGGGCGAGCGCGGAGGAAGCCCCGAGGCTGTTCCCCCGGCAGAAGCCCGCTGGGAGGGGCTCCCCGGCCGGCCTCGCCGTTACCTTGCCAAGCATCTTCTTCAGCTGGCTCTCCGACACGGCCATGGCGGCGGCGGCGGCAGCGGGCCCTGCCGGCCGCCGGTGGTCGTCGTTCCGCGCCCCTCCTGCCGCTCCTCCGACTCCCCGCGCGAACGAGGAAACCTGCCCCGGCCTCCCTTCCGGTGCTTCCTTTCCACCCGTTTCCGCTCGGCGGCGCGGCGCGACGTCACTTCCGGCGGCCAGGTGCCGCATGCGCGTGAGCGTACACTGCTGTCACTGACGAGCCCATAGAGATAGCAACGTGGAGAGGGTCACGCAGGCGCCGCCTAGTTTTTCTTTATTCCCATATGGAATCTCAGTTCTATAAAAGCACTGAAAGTGAATGGAGCATAAAATGTAACCATTCGGTTGAGCGCTGGGTTGGGATGGCGGGGGGGGGGAGTAATTTAATTAGACTTTCACCTTTTCCTTTTTCTTTTTTCTGCACAACTGGGAGCGTTTTGTCTATATGCTTTGCTTTGTGCAGAGAGAGAAGGATTTACCGTATTTTTCCGTGTATAACACGCCCCCTATTTTGGGGGGACTCAAAATTAAGAAAATACCTGTGGATGAGACGATCCCAATTTTAAAACATTATTTTCAAGTAAAAAATCCTCGTCTTATGCACGGAAAAGTATGGCAAGTCCTCTGTACCGGAAATGATAGTGGCTGATTGTAACATCTGCTCCATTCAATAAAACATTGGGACCACTGACTGCTATATGGAAAGGAGGGTAGTTCATTGGGAGAGCAAATGTTTTGCATGCAAAAGGTCCCAAGCCAATCCCCAGCACCTCTATGTAAGGCTGGGAAAGACCTCTGCAGGGTTGCTGCCAGTCACCATAGGCCAGGGGTCAGGATCGTTTGCCCCTCCAGATGTTGCTGAACACGAGACCAATGGTGGGTCTGATAGTCAAGAAGGTGTTTTTTGCACATGCTGTACACGGAAGTGAGGGGCAGATGGGGCTTGTCGACTTGGGAAGGTAGCCCGTCTAGGAGAAGAAAAACTCTGGTCCTAAGCCTCCGCTGCCTTGCGGGATATTTTCAGGAAAAGAAAAGGCTAAAGAGTAAACCCTACACGTCCCTGAGATGGTTGGATGGCTCCTTGTATGCCTCCTCCTGGCAACTCCTGCAGCCAAGCTGGTGCCAAATGTATTGCTCCGCTTTCATTTGGACCACGTCAGCAAAGCTGAGAGGGGTGTCTTGTCATCTGGGCAGCCCAGGACCTCCATTCACACTGCCAAGCTTGCACCCCGGGGAGGTCACTTTGGTGCTGCAAATGCAGCAGTTCAGCTTCACCCACAGAGGCCCACTTCATTGTCTCTCCAGACAGATGGATGCCAACAACATATCCCATCAACCCCAGACTGCATGGCTAATAGTCAAGGAAGATGGGTACTGTAGTCCAACAGTACCTGGAGGGCCAAAGGTTCACCCTCCCTTGGTGTAGACAACACTTCAACTTTGATGGACCAAGGGTTTGAGACAGACAAAATGAAATCTTCACACAGCACATAGCAACACTCTGGATCTCACTCCTACAAAATGTATAGATTGGAGACAAAACTAAATGGTACCCAGGAATCTTGGCTACAGTCGCTGAAATTGTCAGTGTTATTTTAAAAAGCCTACGTACAATGGAAAGGATTGTGTATAGATGGAATAGATTAATGTATAAAATATAGAGAGGTTATTTAATGGTTTGAAGGATTTGAATGTGCATGCATTCTGTAAACTACTTTATTCTGAAGTGGTGTACAACAGGGTCAAACAATAAAATAGTTCACAAAATACATGCATGTTAATATACATCAAAGCATTAAATAAAATTGTCTGTAAAACCATCATCAACCATGGAGCCAAAATTCCTGGACAGCTTTTAAAATTTAGATTTGGAGACCTTTTGGTAACAACCAACAAATTAATAAATAATAATTTAAGTTTTGCTGTCATGATTCAAGATACTATTTTGTACCAGCTAGATAGTGCACCACACCAACTCATGAATTCCTCATCTGACCTACCAATAGATGTGCTTCATATATTAGTATATATTAGCAAATTCTGTCATTAATCTGTTGCATTTATGTACTGCTAAATATTTCAAAAACCTCTAAGCCATGTATGGACTAACCCCCACACCCATAATATATTGTTAAAGCATTAGCACATAAACACAACCTAAAACCAATAAAACAGTAATAAAAAAACACATCGAGCTTTTAAAAGTTAATAAACGTTTTATTAACATTACACATCACAGTATTTTTTCCATATAGCACTTGCTTAAATATATAATGCAAAGAAAAAGGCAAAAATTCATTGCAATCATACCTGAGTACAAAATCTACATATACTATCATTAAACTGTTTAGTCTATATATTTGGTAGTGCTTAAAGCTTGTTGCAGTGCTACAACTGATGACACCAAACATACTAAGCCTTATCAGTGCATAACATTGAGCAGTGCATTCGTTCAGTTTTTCTTCCCATCCTGTCCTAAGGACTCAGGCCAAGTCACAATTATTTTAACAAAAGACCAAATAAAAGCAGATTACTTCATTAGATAGAAATAAAAATTACTCCACCTCCTCTTTACCCTAAGTTCATAAATCACCATTTAGATCCTGGGAATAGTATTGGCTAACACTATCCAATAACTATTTTCTCATCTATTATATTTTAAGGCATGGTAGAGTGGAAAGGGAGAAGAATCAGCTTTTTAAAAATATCATACTCTGAATAAAGGAAGCATTTCATTTAAACCATGGTGACTAGCTGTGCCTTACTGTATTCTGTAATGTCCTCCCCATATAAAGTGCCTATATAATTCAATTTACAGAATCCAGTAGGCCCTCCCAAGTGAGCCAAAAGCACTAATGTGTGCACATGGGAAACAAAACATTTCCTGCTCCACCCGGCTGCTTCATTCACAAGCTGCACTGGAGGGTACTCCAACATTCAGAGTGGCTTTTCAGGGGCTAGGAGAACCTGCAGCAGGAAGGAGGATGTGAACACACAGAACCTCAAGCCTCTTGGATTTTGGCCAAAGTGCCTTTAAGAAGACCATACAACTATGCACATTTTATATACTGCAGCAATGCAACAGCGCTGGGTTCTTTTTTATATCTCCCCACCCCCATCAATATCTAAGTCTTTGGGTGATTCATACAAAAAGTTCAGAAAAATACTTTCCAACTCATTAAGGCTAAGCAAATAGAATTCATCTGCAATGCCCAAAATTTCAGCTTCAGATGAATTACTGCAATGATTTGCTGGTGGAAACATTCTGTTATAAATTGTCTGAATCATTGGCTGAAACATGGACCCTTAATTTTAGGCAATACCTTGCTGCCAGGCCATCTGTGTTTAGACTTTAGCAATGTGTAATATATATACAAGACTGGTTCTCTATAGTAAATACAATAGTCACTCTGTTTGAAAAGATACCTCTTGTCAGCAAATTTATAGCAACTTTGAAAAGGAAGTGGGCTGGTGGTGATTATAGTGTTGGGCATTCAATATAGGAAAAAGAAGAGATACCGTTTTTTCTTATTAATACAGCTAGTAATTAAACAACCAAGAGTACAAAATCCAGCAAAAAGGCAACCCATGATCTAGAAAGTTTGGAAAATTACGTTTCATGTTACATATTTCCACCCTATTTTGCCTAATCATTTTTATTATAAGAGTGTCATTGACAGATGGTCTTTAGCATGCCCTATAATTAAATATACACCAAATTTAGCAAAGCTTTAACATTGTGAGGTATTCTTTTTTTAGCAGCCACCTAGGCAATAGTGTCTTTTCTGCAACTCTCAAATATCTTAGAGACCAAGTTATGCCTAGCTGGTATTCAGAGTTTCAGCTGCTGTTGAAGATCATGAATCGAGGCAGCCGTGGACTGAAGCTCCTGTACCACAGTACCTTTATCCAGCAGTTTGATGACTTCAGTCACTCCACTGATTCCAAGCACACAAGGCACACTTAAAAATACTTCAGAATTTATATTGTAACATCCCTAGAAAAGGCAAAACATAGTATTGGATATATTAGAATTCCTGGGACCCACAGGTTAATGTTTCCTCTATTCTAAAAAAGCAAAATCAGATCAGCCCTGTGTTTACCTTCACCATCGTCGATATGGAATGTACTTTCCTTTTATCATTCAATATACTGTCTGCCAGATCAGCTATTGACAGGCCAACAGACCAGGATTTTTGGCCTCTTCCTTTCAGAACTTCCATGGCTCTATATAAAAGCAAAAGAACCAGGATTTACAATGCACTTTTTAAGCAAGCAATATGCCCCCTTTATAAACACCATACATCACACTTGTATATCAACAAACGTGGTACACATTTTTGTAGTGGCCTTATTCACATGTTGTGCTAGCCAAACTGTCTAAATGTGAACAAGCAAGCGTGAGGGTACTTGCAGTAAGAAAATGCAGCTGCTTTGCTCCTCCCATGGTTGTCCTCCTTCCACACTAGCTATGCCATGCAAAACCATGGTTTGTTTGCCTTTGTGCTGCATTTGAACCCAGACTCATGGTTTGTCTGCCTCAGACAAAACACAAATGGTAAGCCAAGAACAAACCATCAGAATGCATGTGGTGGCTTTCGACCAATCAAATGGTTACATATAGATTACATTTTCATGGCAACAGGTATTGAGCCTAGCAGAGCCTAACTAATTGTTGCTAATTTTATGACTAGCAGCAAAGCATGTGTGAGCAATTTTCGACTCTTGTGTCTGCCCCCTCCCAACATCCTTAGTCATTACGTCAAGGTTTATGAGGTGTTAGCTGTCTAGAGTGGGCTACTTTCTTAGGTACAAGACCCTGAGTAAAGTATACGTATTTTAAGAATAGCACTGCTGACAGATAAGACTTCAACTAGAATTTGAGGCCTTTTATACGTAGCCTGATCAAAACGTGTTCAAGTAAAAATGGGGTTTAATAGGTACGTAATGAAGGTTTCCCTTTCATATCATGTTACTAGGGTGTAAATTAAAATTCAGAATTAGGCTGCACTCCTATATCAATTTATATTGGAATAACTCCCAGTTAACTCAGTGGGACTTACTTCTGATTGTGCTGCCACATGTCTAAGTGTTTTACCTGTTAGCTAAGAGATGCTGGGCATTTTGATTCGCTATATCTTCATCCTGATGACTTGTCACTGAATTAGAAGCACTCCATGCTGCCACTGAAGAGGATAAAATTACAATCAATGTTGTTTTTAAACATTTGCATTTTTATCTCAGGAATAATTTCTCTGTAGAGTGTGTGCTTTCCATTTTGCTTTTAAAGAGACCAATTGTAGGAATTCTATTCAGAGGAGTACATAACTCACAGATGTACAGAAAACACAGAATACGCAATAACCCGTCAGACAAAGAAACTGCATGAGAAGTCAGTGACAAAGCAACCACCACCGCAATGTAGTGTAAGCATAAAATATAGAATTGGAGAAGCTGTCTCTGAAACAGAACCACAAACTTCTTGTCATGGCTATCCATTAAATAAATAACAGTAATTTAAACTGAAATATCTCCATATACAGTACTTCTATTAAAAATAATCACAATGTTTTCTGAAATTATCTCCTGATATAAAGTACACATGTGGTACCCTAAACTGCATAGTAAGCTAAGTAGTAAGTCACCATTTTACCTTTGTTTTCCCCTTGTTCACCAATAATCCAATTATCTTTGCCTCTGATTTGAGCTTTTAATAGGTTTGCAATAATGTATTGGAATCTTGCAGAGTCTAGATTACAACCAATCCCGATAACCCGACTTTTAGGAAATCCACTCATCTTCCATGATACATAGGTCATTATTTCCACTGTACATTTGACAAAAACACATTGAAAAGGGCAAATTAATTTGTATTCAGGTCAAAAAGACATAAAGGTTTCCAATCAAGTTATCATTTATCTCTTTGGCAGTGGGGTTGATTGGATATCAGTAAATTATTCATTTTAAAAACAACAGCAACATCTCCAACAAATATCATGAAGGATGTTTTAGTAAATTTGTAATCTTAACCCCACTTTCCTGGAAGTAAGCCCATTTAATATAACAGTACTTATTTCTGAGGAGACATGGTTTTGACTGTGCATTATTTTGCACAGCTTAAATATAATTAAATATATCACTAAACTTGGTTAACACAATCACACTCTACAACATTTGGTTCTGGTAGAGTGAATTTCTGCTGGTTATTATTTGTTTCCAACAAAACACGATGAGAAGCTTTGATCCTTCAGAATCACTTGTTTCTTCACCGGCACCTCTCAGAATTTATGTCCCAAGAAGCATGACCTACTGATTTTGTGAGACTTTTCCTGGTGCTTTGGGGTTAAGTAATGAGATTAACCATGCCGCATCGAAACATGCTTGTATACAAATATTTACAATCATAAAACCATAGAACTGTAGAGTTGGAAGTGACCCAGAGGGTCATCTAGTCAATACCCCCCTGCAAATCTCAACTAAATCATACATTACAGGTGGCCACCCAACCTCTGCTTAAAAACCTCCAAGGAAGGAGAGTCCACCACCTCTCATAGGAGTGTGTTCCACTGTCAGACAGCATTTACTGTCATAAAGGTATTCCTGATGTTCAGTCGGAATCTCCTTTCTTGAAACTTGAATCATGGAAGTACTAGTTTTCCTGTTACTCACTTCTCTAAAGAAAAATGTCAAAAGACTTATTCCATATGTGTGTCAAGATATACACAACACACAAAAGGAAACTTTCTGGCCTAGTTTTCTACATTGTCCCAATACTTGACCACAAGATAGCAAACAGAGAACACCCTGAAGCCTCTGTAAAGAAATAGGTTTATTAAGTATGAGAAATTACAAAGCACGTTATATCCAGGGAGCAAAAAATCATAAAAAGGTAAGTGCTGCCATACCTGGTTGAGAAGCCACAAGCAGTACACTTTGTTGGCTATAATGTGCTACTGAAGGAATGATGCCTCTGAACAGTTCAACATTGCTCTGTACAACATCCAGATAGGACTGAGCATTGCCTAAAGAATTCACTGTTAGCACCACCAGCTTTGAGCCTGCTGAGGCGGAAAAATCTAAGAACACAAAGAAAGAATTTCTGCACACGTCAAGGCGAGAGTATAAGACCTATTTCATTATTATTTTTTAAGTTCATGAACTGGACACATAAACTTTTGTTTTATCTAAAGATACAGGGTCGTATCCAATGCTGTGCATGTGGAGTTCAACTTGTGCAATGGGGCTCCCCCTTTCCTTTCCTTTCCTTTCCTCTCCTCTCCTCTCCTCTCCTCACACGCCCTCAGAATCTGCTCCAAAGGTTCCTCCGACCCAGAGGATGCAAGAGGTGCTGCAGAGGAGAAGACAGGAAAGTTCTAGTGTGCAAGCAGAAGTCTGCTGTGTTAGCAGAACAGAAGCGTTGGATACGACCCGTACGAGAGTAAAAGTAAAGGTAAAGGGACCCCTGACCATTAGGTCCAGTCGAGACCGACTCTGGGGTTGCAGCACTCAACTCACTTTATTGGCCGAGGGAGCCGGCGTACAGCTTCCGGGCCATGTGGCCAGCATGACAAAGCCACTTCTGGGGACCAGAGCAGCGCACGGAAACACCGTTTACCTTCCTGCTGGAGCAGTACCTATTTATCTACTTGCACTTTGACGTGCTTTCAAACTGCTAGGTTGGCAGGAGCAGGGACTCAGCAAAGGGAGCTCACCCCGTAGCGGGGATTCGAACCGCCGACCTTCTGATCGGCAAGTCCTAGGCTCTGTGGTTTAACCCACAGCGCCACCCGCGTCCATACGAGTGTAAAAGGAGTCGCTAATTAAGCACTGTGCCACAACTTTCTCAGGCATATAGTGTGTGTATACACACACACACACACACACACACACACACACACACACCTATATATACACACACATGTATATCTCCTGCCTTTCTTTCATCGTGGAACCCATCTGTACACATGGTCTCCCCATCCAGGCTCTGGCTACACTCAAACTTCCTTAGCTTCATCACATGGGGCCTTCATGTGCTTTCAGACATTATTGCTACGAGTGAAATGTTCTTAGCAGCGATTCCAAGAATTACTTAGAAAGTTCATTTGAAGTATACAGTGGGGGGGACGGACCACCACACACATCTCAGAAGCCAACACAATACCTCTGCTGATTTCCACATTAGGCAAGGCAAAGATTTCCAGGTCCATAGCTGCTCCTTTCATTGTACCTTCTGAGCAGTCCAAGACAACCACTCTGTCAGCAACACCCTGGTACAAATTGAAAGCAAAGAAGTAATTATTCAGTGGAGAAAAGATAAAATGGCATTCTGAAAGGGTTTAATACAACTCTTATTTATTTCTTTAAATGCTGACATACAATCCTATTATCTACACAAGCTGCTGTTAAATTTAAGCCAACAGCTATTCTCTCCCATCACACCAGTCATCTGGTTGAATCAAGTTGCCACTGCTAGAGACAATGTGCCTCTGAATCCCAATTGCTGGGAATCAAAAGTGGGAAGAGTGCTGCTCCACTCCAATCCTGCTTTCAGGTTTCCCATAGTCATTGCATTGGCCACTGTGAGAACAGGATGCCGGACTAAATGGGCCTTTGGCTTTATCCAGCAGCCAGACTCTCCTGAAGATGGCCAGGCATAATTCGGCAGGCATTAAACACGCACTGAAATCCCTCCCATAGAAATCAGTAGGATGCCTGGATCATGACAAAATACCTGGAGATTCACAGAGCAATCTAAACCTCACCAGGGCAGCAGGTGAGTGGCAGATCCATGCTGAAAGCAACTGTGCTAGTAGCTTTCCAGCTGCTTATATTAGCCTCCTAAAAGTCCATACAGGCTGAATTCTTTTGGTGCTATTAGAAAATACACAATTTAAGACAGCATGTGCCAACTAAAAGCTATGGTTCCCATGTGCTGAGAAGTTATGCAAATAGACCCTCAATGCACAGTCCTTTGCAGGCTTACTCAGAAATACATCCCACTCTATTCAAGAATAATTATTTTATCCCAGTTTGGAATCACTACAGAAGCAATCACAGTGGTCATTTCACATAAAGTATATATACCTTTGCTGAAATAGCCAGTGCACAAGCAAGGCCCAGATCACCTGCTCCAATCACTGTAACTTTGTTAAATCCTCCATCATTTTTCTTTCCCTCTCCCTTGGACTGAATGTTGTCTTCACCTAAAATAACATGTAGTCATTAATATAAACAAATGCGCTCAACTTGGGAAGTTGCATGGAAAATGACTGGATGTAATGGAACAAACCAACCAAAAAAGGTTTAACTGAAACTATGGTGGTCTGTGAAGGACAAGGACCATATTGTACAGCCTTCTTCATATGAACACTAACTTCAAACTGAAGAAGAGCCCTGTTGGATCAGACCAAAAGTTCAGCCATTTCTCACAATGGCCAGTCAGATGCTTCAGGGATAATGGGAGGATGATAGCCATCTCTTGCTATTGTTCCTCAATGAAAGCCATTTATCAATGACTGAATCCTCCATACAGTACAGAACTTGTCTCCTAAATGAAAACCCAAAGATGATGCATACCTTCAGTGATTTTTGCAATGTAGGAGAGCAGCTCTGACTGTCTGGCTGCATCTGAAGATGATAATGAGAACAGGGGGAGCTCCTCTTCAAATTTTGCGCTCATTTCCTTTAATAACCCTATGATCATGGACTGCGGCTGAAACAAATACAACAACAATTAGCCTCCTCCTCATCTTATTATGATATCCTTTCACATAAGTCTTAAAATGATTTACAAGCCTCCAACAAGAGCAACTAAAAATAGGTTCTTAAACATCACTAACAAAATATGCAAGGCAGAGACTTAAAACAAAACAGAACGAAAAATCCAGCTGGAAAAGCTTCTTGAAACAAAAATGTATTCAGTAGTTTCCAGAAACAACCACAGGCAGCAGGCACCTGTTGTATCTCAAAATAACAACAACAACAACAACAACAACAACAATAACAATAATAATAATTTATTTATACCCCGCCCATCTGGCTGAGTTTCCTCAGCAACTCTGGGTGGCTCCCAATCATGTATTAAAAACAATACAGCATTAAATATTAAAAACTTCCCTAAACAGGGCTGCCTTCAGATGTCTTTTACAAATAGGTTAACTGCTTATTTCCTTGACATCTGATGGGAGGACGTTCCACAGGGCGGGCGCCACTACCGAGAAGGCCTTCTGTCTGGTTCCACAAAACAGGGGCAGCTACATTGAAATGTCTGCTCTCAATTACTGTGGGCTTCTGATATTTTAGAGACTTCAAGGACAGACTCTCCCATAAAACACAGCCATCCACTGTGTATGTAAAGGGCAATGTGGTCTTTCATGGAACCCTATAGAGATTAAATGTCAGTACCAGAGCCTTTAACGTGGTCTGGTACCACAATTTTAGATAGCAAACATTCTATGAACAAATGCCTAAATGGACTGAGAATCTGAAGCACTTTATGAACAATTACTGTGCACAGGGCTTATCAGATTTCCCCCTTCATAGCTACATAAGCCAGTTATCAACTTTTCCCCAGAGAAGCAGAATCAAGATAGGGGCCACACACAAAGGAGCAGGCCTTTCTTACAGGGATAGGGGCGTAAGAGGATCATGACCCATCCCAGTGGGGAACTCCGAGTACCTTTTCCTTTGCAAGTGAGATTTTTGCCATTCATTCATAAAAATGAAAAAGTAAAGCACTTTGGGGGCGCTGTTAGACAAAACACTGCCCCTGCAATAACGCTGGTTGGCCATGCCTCTGCTGACAGAGAACCTGCAGGCCATGACTACAAATACACACTACTTTTGCTAGTCCAATAAAATAGCCTCTACTTTCTCTCACATTGCCTGTGTAGCCTATCTGGCAGGATGACAGATCATGTTAAAAGGCACGTTTTTATACAATTAAGGTACACAATATGGATGACATTAAATTAAGACTAAGACAAACACTGTAAACCGATTTTAGTAAAGCAATAATACTATTTTACATGACATGCACAGACATCCCTTACATGACTCCAGTTTTGTAGATAGGGCAAGTATATCCTTCCCCGGGCATCTACATGCTTTCCTACAGAAATCCCCATGTTTGCAGTGGGCTTTAAGAAGCAGATTGGAGGAGTAAAAGGATGAGAATCTAAAATCCATAGGAAAATTGGAATGTTGTACAAATTACCTGTCAAAATACAAAACACAAGCAACTATCAGCAACCACTGCTCCTTGACTGGTCATGTATACATCTTAAATTTTACACTTGATATTTAACCCATGGGTGGGCGTATTGTAGGATCTATTGTACTTTGTTTTTCACTAGAACCCCAAAGTCCATGATCTGGAGCCATAGGCTAAGAAGGCAAACATATACAGTCCAGGAATTTATTTTAAATGCCAGAACTGAGTTCACAGTCTTTTCACACGGGAAAAATCCACTCCTGGTTTCTGCTCAAACTCTCTTTGTTTCAGCAGCCTGAATAATGGAAGCAGGAAGACCTTTTGCACTTGCTCTTGAACAAGAGTTGATATTGGACACTCTATTAGAAATATATATTTACTTATTTAAAAAACGTATATGCAGCCCATCAATATGAATATTTCCAGGGCAGCTTACAAAAGATGTACTATTGATATCAAGCAGGCATTGTCACTGTATTATTTTCAGTGCCTGCTGAAGACGTTCTTATTTAAACAAGATGTTTAGAAAGTTTGTATGAGTTTTAAGTTGTTTTAGTCTATTCTATTGTGGTTTTAAGAGCCACTATTGGTCTTGTCTGCTCAATCCACGGCAGCCTGGCTTCGCATGTCCTCACATGGTTTAGCCGGCCAGTCAAAGCTGTTTCCTGGGGTGTGGTTGCTGTCGCATGCTGACAGCTTGTAGGAGCCACAGATGAAAGATGAGTAAAGGGTGGGAACCAAAGGTGGACAAACTTCCCCAGAGGGAGCATGATGTGTCACCCACCAGAGGTACTACCCCATCCCAAACATCCCATCCCACTTGCAAGTCCCAATGTATTATTAGGTAGCAAACAAAAACAGAGTGAACAACTTACCCTGGTATTTCACTGGAACAGTGCCACTACAATTCAAAAGGTCTTTCTGGGAACCATCCTTAAAAGCTAAAGTTCAGAACATTAATTTGTATGCGCATATAGATTACATTTTTTCAGTAGTAGACAGCACAGTGAGACTGCCCTTCTCACTTGAGCACTCTCTGTTTGCACAGCTGCTGTGTACTGTGACAGAGAGGGGGCAGGCAAGGCACTGCTAAGGTTGGCACGGTGCAAATGCACGGGCGGAGTGTATCCGGCATTCCTGCCAGCAGGTTGGTACTGTGGAGATCTCTGCCCTCCCTCTCTCCATCTCGGTATGCAGCAGGACACAGCCAGAGGGAGGTCACGTCAGTGGCACATCCCCACCATCTTTACATTTTTGTCATTATTTTGTTACCGATAATACTGCTTTATTAACATCTGATATCAGAGCCAGATAACTCATTATTTTAAACGTTATACACCACCAGACTTTTTAAAACAACAAAGAAATCATGACAGCAAAATAAAAAGAACATGTAAAATACAATACAGCCAGAAAGGAAAATAAAACAACTTCATTGGTTTGCTGCTATTTGCTTTATTTTCCTGTCTGGCAGCAAATAGCAGCAAACCAATACAAAGCTCACTCTACCACCCCAAACTTCATAAAGGAACAACAGTAAAGTGATTACTTAACTCAGGCAGCCCCAAACTTGGCCCTCCAGCTGCTTTGGGACTACAGCTCCCATCATCCCTGACCACTGGTCCTGTTAGCTAGGGATGATGGGAGTTAAAAATTGACACAAGCTGAAAGCACACTCGCTTGGGAGTAAGCCCTACTGAATACTGCGGGCTTACTTTCTAGTAAATATACATAGGATTCTGCTGCTGCAGGTTATATTGTCAATAATGAACATAAGTAACTAGAGTTGAATTCCTTACTTGAAATTACTTTCACTGACTACTATTCAAACTTTTATATTAATCACTATACAAAACAATGACATTCTCACACAATCATTTTTCCAATGGGCCAAAAAAATTGACGGTACTCTTACTGTAGGTATTCATTGCAAATGTGGTGTTTGGGTACGACTCATGTACGCTCTTCAGTTCTTCTATGGTCAGATCTCGGAATTTATACTGCAGAGAGAACAAGGATAATTTTATTCTTTTAAGCAATTTTATATTGATGCGCCATGCCTTTAAAACTTGTCATTGTTATTCAGCAATTTAGCCTCACAGCTGAAATTGGAAGTCTAAAGCACTGATTCTTCTGAACTGGAAACCTAATTCGCTTCACTATCAATACAGCCCATTCCCATGTGAAACTCATGCTGTGTAGATCTGCATTTATTAGAATGACTGCACCTTCCTTTAATTACACCTTTGTTAGCAGTACCTTTTCGGATGTGCATTGAGTTAAAGCACTATAGATAAAATTCTGCTCTTTAAAACACGCACACACCACTTTTAAGTATGTAAAGCAGGGGTGGGGAATCGAATCGGGCCAGATCCAGAATTGGTAAACCCTACACAGTAAGGTTACCAGACCTCCCCGTTTCCTGGGGACAGTCCCTGGATTTATAAATCAGTCCCCTGACAAAATCCACTAAATTCGACTGAAGTTGAAAAGTCTTCCTGGATTCACTGGGGGAAAAAAATCTGGTAACCTTACTCCACAGGGCTAGTTGAACAGGTAGGAAGAGCTGTCAGTCACTTGATGTCAGATGACTCTAAGTGCACTCCCAGTTCTTCATTGGCAGCCATGGCTTGAACTCACCTTCCAAACATTCTTGCCATCATAATTGCAACACAGATTACACGAATTTAACACACGGAAGATTGGGCTTCCTTCCGAGCCAACATACGTAGGATTCTGCTCCTTGAGCAGAGATGGGGAACCTGTGACCCTCCTGAATGACAACTAGGGCTGATGTGCGGTAGGTTTCTAGAGATCCCTACATCCTGGGTCAAGGAGCAAGTTCTGCATTTCTAGGGCAGCTAACCTAGAAGCGCTGCATGCAGAAGCCTGTGCCCTAAATGCACCCTACAATGAGGCCTTGCTTACATCGCTGCCGGCAGCGGTTGGCACACATATTTCGCAGTCTAAAGAGTCACCCTCAGCCACGGCCATGTTGCAACCCTATATAACTTGTGGTGAGCAGGCAGGCAGCTTGCAACAGCGTCTTAACCGGGGACATCCCGAGTGACTCGACGGCAAAGCGGCGCCCATGGGAAGCCGGGGGGGAGTCGCTCCCTCGGGCCGCCCACCCGGCGCGCGGAGAGGAGCCCTCGCGCCCGCCCAACCTGCCGCCGCCGCCCGCCTTGCCTTGCTCAGCCACTTCCTCAGCTGCTCCTCGGAGAACTCCATCGCCGGCGGCCCGTGCGAGGAGGAACAAGCACTGCTTCCTGCTGCTGGCGCGCCTGGAAAGGCGAGCCGGCCGGCCGCGCGGCCTCTCCCAGTTCCTCCTTTTCCCCAGGCCCGCCCCTTGCTTAGGTAGACTGCCTAGGTTTTAACCCCGCGCCTTGTGGGGAAGCGGGTTGCTTCTCGCGTCGAGGCGCGAGGCCTGCGCTTGAACCCAGGGCCGGATTTAGGTTTGATGAGGCCCTAAGCTACTGAAGGTAATGGGGCCCTTTAGATGTCCAGCTGTCCTTTGTTAACAACAAATTGTCGCTGTTTTCTATATGCTATATGGTAATTTATGGGCCTAATTGGTATCTAAAGCTATTTGCATATGTTGCCATGCAACCAGTCCATGCAGAATGTAGGCACCCTATACAGTGGTACCTCGCAAGACGAATGCCTCGCAAGACGAAAGAGTTTCCCATTTTTTGAGTCGTTCCGCAAGACAAATTTCCCTATGGGCTTGCTTCGCAAGACGAAATGTCTTGCGAGTTCTTGCCAGTTTGTTTCCTTTTTCTTAAAGTCGCTAAGCCGTTAATAGCCGCTAAGCCGTTAATAGCCGCTAAGCCGCTAATAGCCGTGCTTCGCAAGACGAAAAAACCACAAGACGAGACTCGCGGAACGGATTAATTTCGTCTTGCGAGGCACCACTGTACTGTATATAGACATGAGCAAACCAGTGATATTTTAGGGAGCAGGTGGGGCCCATTACTTACATCATAGGAGCCTACACAACACAAAACACTGATGCTGTATGCAGGTTTTATTTTGTTTTTTATCTTGTATTAGGAAATGTACATCCAGGTTTTTTTCCTTGAGTTTTTTTGGGGCCCTAGAAAAGGTGTTTTTCATTGGCCACAGGAGGCAGTCATGGCCACCAACCTAGATGGCTTTCAGAGAGTATTGGACCAATTCATGGAGGAGAGGGCTATCACAGAATCGTAGAGTTGGAAGGGACCCCAAGAGCCATCTACTGCAACCTCCCTGCAATGCAGGATTCTTAGCTAAAGCATCCATGACAGATGGCTCTGCTTGAAAACCTCCAAGGAAGGAGAACCCACAACCTCCCTCCAAAGGGAGACAGTTCAGCTGTCGAACAGCTCTTACCAGCGATGGCAGTGAGCCATGATGGCTATGCTTTGCCTCTGCAGTTGGGAGGCAGCAAAGCCACATGAGGGAAGAGTTGCTCATGCTCGAATCCTGCTTGCGTGTTTCCCACAGACACCTGGTTGGCCACGATGACAAGAGGATGCTGCAGTATATGGGTCACTGGTCTGATCCAGCAGGCTCTTCTTAGGTCCATATTCCCAGAAATGGCATAGGGCAACTTTTGGGGCAGCAGCCTAGCTTGTTCTTCTGTGAAGCTCTGTGGAAGAAAAATCAAGCCATAATGTTGTGATTAGGGTAAAAGTTAATTCAAGATTCTACTTACTGAAGCAAGACAGTTGCATTGGGGAAGACCCCATCAGCCAGATTCTCTTCTGTGCTGATTGATGTTCTGCTCAGATGTTCTGGAATGTAACAGCTTCTATAGGGATGGCAATGTTGCCACAACTTGGTTCATGAGAGACCACAAGAGATTAGCTTTGAAAGGAACACCAGAAACAGCAGTGCTGGTCAAAACCCCATAACCATTCTATACTCCCTTCACCTTTTCACTTTTCAACATCTCACCCTCCTTCATGCTGACTCTGCTTTTTTACACTCCAATGGGAGATGTTGTGATAAGATACAAATAGGCTCAGGCCCCAGACCCATACATTCCACTTCCACAGCATGAATGGTGCTATAGTTGGTAAGAAGAGAGAAACTATTTCACAAAATAGTACAATGACAGCAGCCCCAATAGCAAGCTGCTCCGCTTGTTATGCCCATTGCACCAGCTGGTCCCTGGTGAGGTCTCCTTGGTTGGCTTAGGCCTCCAAGGCCCGGGGCAAATGTACCTTGCCGCCCCCTCCCCTCTGCGTGGATCTGGTGGCCAATAGGAGAGAAAACTGAAGTTGATTGGCTGACCACTCCCAAGAGGGGAAAACGTTTGGAACCACTAACTTAAGGAAACTTCAGCTTTTAAATTTTGTATCTGATTTGTAACTATTCCCCCCTCCCTGTAAATGTAGTTTATAAAAACTCCAAACCAAAATGAAATAGTTTATTTAAACAAAAGCTTTTGTAACTCCTGTATCTATCTGAAATGCCTTTGGTTCT
Organism: Podarcis liolepis; assembly: GCF_965112155.1. Taxonomy (NCBI): domain Eukaryota; kingdom Metazoa; phylum Chordata; class Lepidosauria; order Squamata; family Lacertidae; genus Podarcis; species Podarcis liolepis. The sequence goes on from NC_139554.1 coordinate 72,839,079, forward strand.
ATCAGAGAAACTATTTTGCTGATGTCATGCTGGTTGAGTCAATTGTTACATAACAAATGATGTCACAATCTAGTTCACTGCACAGTCTGGCTCATCACAAATAGCCACCAAGAAAGCCAAAGTACTGAGCTGCCTAAAATCAGCTGAAAGGTGATTTTCTTTTGTCCTTAAAAAATTAGCCATATCAAGTCACATTCCGTAAGTGGGAAAACACTGAGAAATTGTACAATGATTGTTGTTGGTTGGCTGATTTTCCTTTTGGCTTTGCATCTGATGCATAGAGTTCCAAACGCTAAGGTGAGTAAACTTTGAAATACCAGTTGGAAATGCTGCCCTATGTCACCCTAGTTTGCTGTTTGATGCAAAACCAAAGAGTTTGATTCTTACAAACTTAGGATGTGTTCAGTCCACTGTTTTATGTGGTTTTGCACCCAGACAATAGGAAAGCATCCTCATCATGCCAAGGTACTTATCTGTCACCATCAGGACAAATGGCCCCACCCTTTAAATAGAGCTGAGACTTGTGTGCCTTTAGAACATGTGTGCAAACCCATATAAGCCACATGACCCCACAGTAAACCATCTGAGGAATTGTGGCAATGAGAATATATGGGGTGCTGTAGTAAGCGAAGAAGTGCCCAAAATAAACCAGGTGTAGCATTACCCTAAGCATGAAGGAAGGAGATATGCATGAGTCCCAACCTTTATGCAACACTGGTTCCACTAATACGGATGGAAGCATGTTACAGGTGTTGATGGAGACTATTGAAGCTTTTAAAACTACAACTTTATTGCAGTGGTTCCAAAATACCTATTAATTATTAAGCCTTTCTCTATTTCCAGAAATCTAGGTGAGACACCCCTTATAGTTCAGAAGGATAATAAAAACAATCAATTTTTTATATTGATTATAGTTCAGTAATTCTTTATTGTCACTGATAAGTGTAAACTGTTTAATTATTATTTACGGTTATTTAATGTTACTGTTTACTATTATATTCTAATAGATTATTGAATATTGCTTTATTTAAGTTGTTTAAAGTTTTTGTGACTTTTTTGTATTGCATCAGATTGTTATTACATGTGTGATCTTTGCTGTTTTGTTGTTTCTTCAGCTTGTAGGCTGCCTTGTGTATAGTCTTATAGAAAGACGGTATACAAATTAAAAATGAAATGAAATGAAAAAGAAGCATAATACCTCAGCCTAAAGTACAGAGTTTTTTGTTGCTAAGGTGTACTCAAGTTCCAACAGCTTGAGATAGATTACTGGGCCTGTGGGTGACAAGTTTCCACTTGTACTTAATATTTCCTCGTGAGCTTTCATCATACTCCTTGCTCAGCACTGCTGAGTAGCAGGGACGCGGACTTATAAAAAAACGAATTTTTGAGGGGGCTCGGGCCCCCTCAAGCCCCATGGAGTCGGCGCCTATGCTGAGTAGGCATGGCACACTGGGAAAAGACAACATGGTTGTCTGTGGCTGTGTGATTGATTGTGTGGAAGTCTTTTTGGCTGAAGCTATAAAACTTCCATACAATATTTGTTGTGCACTACAGTCCCAGAGCTGGAGAAGAACTCATGGGGGTTCGAGATATGTGGGAATTCGGAGGAAGGATTCAAAAGACATGAAAATTGGCCAGTTCTGATGCTTTATTAAAGAAAGGTATAGACTTACAGCAAAACGCAGCCTGCCAGTTCTCCTTGCATCTCGTGCGCAACGGACACCACCAGGCAAGAAGATGATGGACTGTCTGCACCCAAGCAAAGATGCACACATTCTTTATACAACAGGACAGCATACGTCGCATGTCCTGTGGAATTGACTCAATCATTAACCTGGGGATTTGTAAACTTTATGAGAATTGTGTGTCTGGTGGTGCAAATGCACAGGGACATCTTCACAGCTTACTTGAACACTGCCACACCACACACACACTTTGCCCTGTCTCCATCCACTAGCATTTATTGCTTGAGGTGTTTGGTTCACTGTAAGTCCCATTAGCCTTCTGCACCAACCATCAGATCAAATAAGCTCCAACGTTCGGCCCAGTCAAAAGAAACACAGATATGGTTTGGGAAAGATGTGCCTGTCCTTGAGTAGTTCAGCAGCCTCTTTGAAACTCAACATCATACTTACCGGTAACTCTAATTACTGAGTAAACTTTAGATGAAGGGGAGAAAGTGCATAGTATAAAAAGACTTGAAAAATATTTCAAATTCTGTATGATATTTCATATTTGCACACTCACACCCACAAAATAGGTTAAATCTACTTTTTAGTTATTCATGCCCCAGAAAGCTTCCAATTCATCACTTTTCCAACAAAATTGATTTAATGACAACTCACAGGCAGTTTAAACATTGTTCTGTCACTCCCATCCTGCTGTGTTCATCCCATATGTTGCTCCAGAGTGTCCCTTGTGAAGCCACAGGGGCTGGGGGGGGGGGCAGCCAGATAAGCCCTAGGGCATTACTGAAATTCTACTTGCTCTTCTCAGGTTTCAGCCTACAAATGGCACAGGGCACAGATCAGATTACTGAATGTCTCAGTTTTGATGATTTTTAAAAAGTGTTTCTAGCCCCAATGGTTGCAAAGCTGTTACGCTTGAAAGGTAGTGGTCAGTGCCTGGTGAAATAGAGGTGATCTGCTGAGCATCTAAGCCCTCTGAAAATCAGAATAAAAATGCAAAATAGTAAGAATGACACGAAAAAATTATGCATATAAGGTCTTATGCATACTTGACCCAATGCATCTGGGTAATTGATTTGCTTCTCATGCAGAATTGCCTAGTGAAGAGGAACAAAACGAAAGCTGAAGGTGTTATCCCTAGACCAGTTTGTACCTGCGTACCTTAAAATCAGCCTCTGAGTCAAGCCTCAACATATGGCCCTTTTTCTCTATGAATGTTGGTTGAAGAGTGAAATGCTTCCCTCCAAACTTTTCAGTAATATTCTGTGTGTTTGGTTACAGGCTGAACCTGCAAAGAACGAAGGTGATAAGCATTAACTGGCATTGTCCTTTAGAGGAACACAACCCAGGACAGACTTCCCATCTTCTTTAAGAGCAACAAAGATGTTCCAGTTCAGAAGTTTTAAAACATCAGCAAGAAAGGAGTTTCAGGAGCTGATGCTTACTGCAGTACTGAAGGCAATGAAGCATATTGTTTCTGTTGTTGGTAACACATAAATTGATTGCACAGCATCATGTTATATGTTTATGACCAAGTTACCCGGACCTTCAAATATGTTACCACGTTTCACGATGCGCAGGGCAAAGTGGATCTCAAGCATTACCTATAAGAGCATATTTGAAATAGATTATGCTTCTGTTTAAGGGACAATCACATAGAACGTTTCGTATCCGATACGATTTCTGATGGACTATGTACTTTTAAAATTGCCTACTACCTGCAGTAGCAAAATTCACTTGGTGTTCACTATTCTGAAAATATAATGGGTGGAAAAAGACATAAAGGTTAATGTCTGTGGAATGATTTATTTAGTCTTTTAATGCAGGTGCCGCCTTTCCCATGAAGATTTGAAGGCATTTCACACAAATGTGAAAGTTAAATACTGTAATAGCAAGCAACAAACTTCTTAATTTTAAAGTTTAATTTTTTTAAAAAGCATGCCTATTTATTGTCTGCTGATTAGCATTCCAAAATAAGCATTGTATAATGAACTATAGCACAGTTATCCTATTCCCATGTAAATAAGCCACACATAAAGGAGTATATAGCCCAGGGGTCAGCAAACTTTTTCAGCAGGGGGCCGGTCCACTGTCTCTCAGACCTTGTGGGGGTCCGGGCTAGATTTTTTTTGGGGGGGGGGAATGAACGAATTCCTATGCTCCACAAACAGCCCAGAGATGTATTTTAAAGAAAAGCACACATTCTACTCATGTAAAAACACCAGGAAGGCCCTACAAATTACCCAGAGATGCATTTTAAATAAAAGGACACATTCTACTCATGTAAAAACACGCTGATTCCCAGACTGTCCACAGGCTGGATTTAGAAGGCGATTGGGCCAGATCCGACCCCCAGGCCTTAGTTTGCCTACCCATGATATTATAGCCTAGACTATCAAAGCCTATAGGGAGATGGACTTAAATAAATACTTAACTAATTCCAGAGCTTAAGGTGTTAGCAGAGAACAGTTAAGATTATTGCATCTACACCACCAAAGGTAGTGCTAATTTATATTGGGGAAAATGTTGCAGAGCCGAGTTCTTCTGTTCAGCATTTCAGACACTTCGTTCAATCCATACCACCTAGACTCTGCATTCCATGCCTCCTGAGCATACTCAGTCCTCACTGGGCAAGGCTGTTTGTTTGGTTCATTCCCCATTTTTGGCAAATATTGGTGTAGCCTGGAACCCAAATACCCCATTATCTATAGATGGTGCCATTTTGGTACATAATATCAAATACTTGGGGAACTGGATTCATTATTACTGTCTATGACTCTATGGTGATTGTGTGAGAAAAGGAAGTGTCCATGACAAAACCTTTAATAAGTTTTCTCATTTAATGGAAACGTCATATCAAGTCTTTTTGTTTCTCTTCAATAAAATGTGTCTATTCTGTTATCTTCTTTGGGAACATCCTGCACATCTTCCATGGCCATCCTTTGGGGTGCGAATTTCATCACCCTGAGGCCTGATGGTTCAGAGTATCTAGTTATCTGGAAGTCCAGAGTGTCTTTGCAGATGCCTTTTATGTTTCCTTTGCTTGCTATTCTTAGTTGGACAACTCCTCAACCTCTGAGAATTTCTGCAGACACTGTGGATGTCTAACTGGTTCCGCATCTTAAAGCAAATGCAGTACTCGCAACACAATACATGCATCTGGCTCTTTAAAATTAGCTTTGTGGCTTAGCTAGAGTTTTGTCATCACCACTTTGCTCCCCCCCCCAAAAAAAGAAATTCAACTCAGTTTTGTGCAGAAGGTATCTGGGGTAGCAGGTGGCTTTGAGTACCAAAATGAAGCTGCTAAAAGTGTGGATGAAGGGGAAGAGGCCATAGGGTCATGCTGAAGGTGTGCAAAATTATTTCACTTTAACATCTAAAGATTCTTTGGCTCTCTCATTGATTTAGGGAAGCAGTTACAGAATACAAAGTACAGTCATAATATGGCAAGCATGACGTGAAGTTTTTGGTTTTTGTATTAACTGGGCTAAAGCCATAAAGATGAAATTCAACAGATATATGCTGTGTTACAGCTCAATGGACAACTGCTTTTCCAGTTTTTAATTTTCCACTATGATACAATCTTATATATGTTACTGAACTATAGCACAGTATTTGTACTGAACTCAGTCAATATTATTCCCTAACATTAGTGACTATGACAAAGTAGTCAGAAACAGCATCATCCAATTAAAACTTTTAATATTTGATCTGTTATTTAATAACTCAGCTATTTTGATACTCTGTAATATGATCTAATAAATTCCAGCAGCTTCTGCATGGCTCAGACACTTAATAACAGAGTGAAAGAGAAAACTTTAAGGATCAAAGACTATTTTGCAAGGAGTCCTGTGGAAGGAACACCGTGGTATTTTAAAGTCTCCTACAAATTAATGCAAACCAGTGAAAAATTCAATAAAATGTTTTAATGTCTGTAATTTATTATATACATAATTTGCTTTCAGACTGCACTTCAAATGTGCAAAAGCATACACTCTTGACAGCACCAGAAAAAAACAATAAGGTTAACAGTTTTTACCTGATTTGTCACATTGTGTTAAACACAATGAGCTTCACAAAAAACAGAACATGGAATCTAGAAGCATCCTCAGTTATATGCTAACACTTGATTGTAGTACTCTGACTCAACAAAATAAATAGAAATCCAACATAGTCATCACAATTAATTTACTAGTCTCTTCAAGACTGTATTTTCTTTCCAGTGTTTTGGTATCCTGCAATATATGTAGAAATACACTTTGGGGTAATTAAATTTACAGAAAGCCAAAGCCAAATAAAAATTAGTTATGCTGGATAAAAACCAGGGGCTTATAAAAAATAAGATTTTATACATTTTGAAAGAGTTCTCCATTAAAGAATAAATCAGAGTTGTTTGCTAGGATTTTCCATGAAATGTGCTGCCCTGGCCTCTGTCAGATGCTGCTGTAAAAAGTGTAAGTACAGCCTTAATAAAATACATATAAGGCAATTGCAAAATTAAGTTTTAATTAAATACAAAGTGCCCTTCAGTTTTACTTAGTAATATCAATAAATATTAACTACTGTAGTTGTGCAATACAAGACCTGGAAGGACTTTATAAAAAACTATGCTATTTCACATGATCAAGCATCAGCAAAGCATCTTTGACAGCAGAATTAACTCTTCACCCTACATTCCTTGAAATATTAATGTATGTAAAAGAAGGCACATCTTTCACTGAACAGAATCAGCAACTTAGAGTAGAGTTCTGCTAATGCAATCTATGACATCTCTATAGAAGCCTGACACCTCCAAAAGGAAAATATTCAATTTGTTTCTTTTGCTTCAGTGTTGTATATGCCTTGGAAGAAATGAATATTCTAGCTTATTAATGAACCATTAAATAATTGATATATTTATTTTAAGGGGAAGAACCAAGAAAAATGACGGGAAAAACATTTTCCTGCCACACACAAATAATGCAAACAGACATGTTAAACAGCTCATCATCTCAAAAGAGAATACAATTATTCTCTAGAATGCATGATTATTCTCATGTTCAGGGCAAGTTTCTATTTTGGAAGTTCTAAAGTGATAAAAGAAGATTGGCAATATTGGTTATGTTATCTTCTACAAGACAAGTAACACTGAAATGTTTCAGAATACAGTCTTGAACAGAACTTACAAGATGTGGTTAAAACATGCATGTGAATAATGATGATTTCTGTTCAGATTTCTGGTGCTACAAATTCTTCAGCTTGCTGAGGACTGTACCTAGGCTGATGATTAAGATACATCCTCACATTAGAATAATTATAAAATGAACAGCAGCCTGGTCATGTTTCCAACAGTCATTGCCTTGAATGAATTAAAAAGACAAATGAGTGCATTTGCCAGATTCATGTGTGCATATATTAATCACAGCAAGATGTAACGCAGACAAATGGGAGGAAATAGCACTAGTGATAACAGTAACCTTTAAGTTAAGAGTTCCAGTTCAGATGCATGCTAACTGTAGCAACTGTCCAATAGTTTCATTTCAGCAAACACCACCCAACAACAAAAAGGGGTGGCTGAAGGATTTTATAAGCAAAGGTTCTTTATTTTCTTTACATTAATTCTCCTGATTAAACTCCACTTCTCATTTTGAAGGCTGAATTCATTCATTCCTGTTACTTATTACAATTTCACCTCCAATTATTCTTTAAAATGTAGTCAATCTTTGCTAGAATACCTCTCCGCTAGAACACTAATCAGGATACACTGTCCTACCTTAGTTTTAGCTTTTAGAAGAGTATCATATTCTTCATTATTGGCCTAACGATGCAATTTTTAGCAAGCATAATCATTTTTTTATTTATTTGACAGCATATCATGGACACCAGAGTAATAAAATACATGAAACACGACTGAAATCTCAAACCACAGTACTTTTAAATGGGGGAAAACCTAGAACTTTTTGTAACATACAACTACTGTGTTAATTTTGTAGTAGCTTTAAATTGGTGTGTAACCAAGCGTTCAAAAACCAACAAAAATGACCTTTTGACAAAGTATAAAGGTCTGTTTCTTTGTGGGGAATTTATTCAGCTGCTTTATTGAACAACTGTTAAGAATAACTATAAAGATGCCTACAATGAGAAGGATGTAGATTGAATTGGTGTCTATTCTGGAATAAACTAGTTGGCAATATACACCAGCAGGCTTTGGAGTTGTTATGCAATATGCACTTAATCTAGAAATGGAGCCTGGAAAAAATGGGGTATATTCTAAAAATATTCCTAAAATGTAGTTAAGCCAAAGTCATAGAAATTATATATCTATATAAAATGTAAGTTTGCGTTTCCCAAGATAATTTTATTTTTATTTTTGGCAATGAAATCCCAGACCTACAAGGCAAGCTCATCATTTGGTCCCATTTCTTATTGAAATAATTTCTAAATGACACGAAGCAGCTCAATTCTATCTTCTGCACAGCAGGATAGGAAAACATCAGGCAGTGGACTGACTCTTATCAGCTCAAGGAAGACTTCAAACACATGGGAATAGATACAGGGTTTCCCAAGGCCCCACTCTACTGAATTCAAGAAGCCAGAGAAACAACCTTATATTACTAGAACCAGCAAGTTAGCTTTGCAAGGGGAGGCAGGATGAGATTTCTGTTGGCATGTATGATGCTGTTTTCTTTTCTTCATGCCAGACACTGCTGTCTGTTTGTTCCACAACAGCTACTTCTAGGGGATAGGTTCAGTCTATTAGTTTTCGAAGACAACGCTCATGACCTTTCATGATAACATTGCTTTTTCAAATAATCTTCTCCAATACAGGTCAATATTGCTTTCAACATCAGGAACAGCAGCGACAATTTTTTAATCTGTGCTTTATCTGAATGGGAAGAATGATATTTAAGAATCTTGACTCAGGACACAAACAACATTATTCCTTTTTAAAGTAAAATGAAGAATGCAGGCTGTCGTACTGGTGTGAGGGCCCACATTTTGCAAGCCAGTGCATAGTCAGTCAGTAGTCTGCTGGCATCTTTGAACTAATTTAGGCAGTAGTAACATTCATTTCCACTTTAATTCCGTCTATATTCTCAATTAGTGCATTTATTTTATAAAAAGGAGGCATTGGCAAATATTAAAAATATGAATTTGTGGGTCAAATTAAAGAACCATATTTCTATATTTCCATTTTCTACTCACGTTTTTACCCTTTCATATGCAAAGTAAAACTAAAGCTGAAATTTGGAACAAGCAGCAGAATTGGGGGGGGGGGGAGAGAAATGGAAGAATAACAAGAAAACCATAGCAATGGCAAACTGATTAACGTGTTCTCAGCTTCTTTGCCTGCTTCTTTCGTTTCAATTCCTCTTCTTCACGTCTTAGCTCTTCTAGATCTTCCTGCATTCCAAGCCTCAAGCTGCGGAATAAAGATTTAGTTACACTAAAATCTGAAGATAATTAAACCCAAAATGTAGGAGCACAAAAAGTCCCTAGCCAGGAGGAAATCAACATAACCCCTCTTACAATTACCCATCACTAGACAGCTTGCAGAAATCTTAGCTAGGTTTAGGATATTCCCTAGAGAAGCCATATTAGAAACTGCTTTACATTTCCAGGGATGCAACAGCACTGGAATATGCTACAATTAGATTGGGAATATAAAAATAAATGGTTCCCATAACATATTGAGATGGCACAAGGTTACAAGCCAACCCAATACTAAAAACATGCTATATAAATACTTCTTAGAAAAGCTGGCTAATTGTAATTGCTGCTGCAATGGGCCTGAACAATAATGATATCCCCCAATTAAGAGTATAGATATAGTGAGTTAGAGCAGCTGAAATTTGTATTCACATGATGCTTTGAAGATGCTACAAGGATCAAAATACCTCCAGACGATCCTATAAATGACCAGACAGGAAACCAAACTGATTGCATTTATATTCTATTTTTGCACAGTACACTTCCAGAGGCTTAGGCATGTAAGCTTGTTGCAGTGAAACCACAGAACAGGGACCACCAATCTTTTTGGAGCAGTGGGCATTTTACAAATTCCTGGCCAGTCCTGAGGGCGCTAGTCACAAAATAGTGCACATGGACAGTGTGGTGTAACACAAAATTAGAGAGAAAACTACCCCCGACAACCTTATGCTCACTATGGGGAGCCAGCTGATTGTGGAGACCATGCAATACACACAGAATTGCTATGCAATAAAAACAGAGAGCATTCCTCTGTACTAGGAAAAATATACAAGGTGGCCACATCACACTCCCCCCCTCAGAGAAGATACCTGTACATTTTGCCCCATAACTTTCATTTTAGGAGAGCTAGACACTTGCTTATTTTAAATGAAAACTCAGAGTTGGGGCGGTGGTGTTCCCAGGGGCACCAATAAAAACCAATTAGTGCCAGGTTGGCAACCCCTGCCATGGACTGTTTTGCAGCAGCTTAAAGACCTGCTTGAATTAAATGTTCCATTCTTCCAATCATTCTGCCTGTGCAAGCATCCCAGCTTGCCAGATGGAACAATACCCCCCATTCTGTTCTAGGGATTCTGCTGACCCTTCCCCAGAGCCAATTTTGAGAGGCCTGTGGGGAGAGGCAGGGGAAAGCACTGTTGCACAAGCAGAGGTCCTTGTGCAGGGCTTCTGCCGACAGAGCTGGTTAGGTGAAAAATGTATTAAGTATTGCAATGAAATACAAGAATTACAGTCTTAGCTTCAATATATGCTAAATAAGTACAGTGGTGCCTGGGTTACATACGCTTCGGGTTACAGACTCCGCTAACCCAGAAATAGTGCTTCAGGTTAAGAACTTTGCTTCAGGATAAGAACAGAAATTGGGCTCCAGCGGCATGGCAGCAGCAGGAGGCCTCATTAGCTAAAGTGGTGCTTCAGGTTAAGAACAGTTTCAGATTAAGTACGGACCTCTGGAACGAATTAAGTACTTAACCTGAGGTACCACTGTATGCAAAAAACTCACAATAGCAGGAATTGGTCCATATAATCATCTTAGCTTCACTGAGTAGAACATTTTTAATGGGACAAAAATCATTGTATCCATTTGGGCCCAATATTTAAAATTGTTTTTAGGAGATCACTGCCTTTCTGAGGAAGCTACAGTCTTTGACAGTCTTCCCAGGGACCATCATTCAAGCAAGCATGGATGCTGAGGCTCTATACACTAACAAAGATGGGTAAGAATCCATCAGGAATATTATCCCAGTTGATCTCTCCACCAAGTTGGTCACATTGTCCTCACTTATTTCAAATTTATGGAGGGCTTTTGGTTTCAGGTTAACAGCACTGTGATGAAAACGGGCAGATCTCCACAGCAAGCCAATATATTTATGGCTGACTTTGAATCATTTCCACAGCTTCTCTCCCCAAAAATCTCCCCTTCACAGACTTCAACCATTTTGCTCACATTGCTTGCCATGGCTCACAATGATTCCAAACTCATCATTATTTGGAATCACATTAATGGAACTGTTTCTTTTTGATGAATGACCAAAATCTGGGAGAGTGAAGTGGATAGATTCAACTCTGCTTACCTTTTGGCTTCCTCCTTCTGTTGCTCCTTCCAGCTGCTTTCCATGTAACGTAAGGCATAATCACTTTCGTCTTTATATCTGAGAGTAATAGGCAAAATGAAATGCAATATGTTCACTTTTGCTATAATACATAAATGCATGTGTTTCAGAACCAGAATTGTATATGCATTTAAATAAAACAGAAATATGTTTCAAGTAACCTTATAATTATATGGCTGGACCAAGTCAGTTCCTTTCAGTGCAGGGGTGGGGATCTTGAGTCTCAGTAATCATATGCTTTGGCAAATACTAGTAAATAAATAGGCTGCATATAGTAGTATATCAGCCCCTTTCTTGCATTTTTTGAGTACATGCACATTCATATTTTTTATCCTCAATTATAGTTGACAGAAACCATTGAGAACTTTTGCTCAAACTCTGTTTTCTTAAGGAGCTCCTGATTAATTTCAAAAGTACTCAAGCAGACTAAATTATGAAACTGTATCGGGGAAAACTTTATTTATGCACCTTACATGAAAGTTATAGAGACTGTCATAACTACACAATGGTATAAAATGATGCAAAATTCTTTTTCTCACCTAGCCCGATCATAGCCAAATATCTCTTTAATATGTCTAGAGATTTCTTCCTGGGACTCTCCTTCATCATCTATGAAGTCCTCCATTTCAGAATCGTATTCATCTTCATCGTCTTCATATTGCCTTTTACTAGTAATCGGTGGAAGAGATGGTCTTGGAAAACCTAAGGGGTGAAATTCAGAAATGTAATACACACTTCCAAACCCGCTGCAACATTTATTTTTGTGCTGCATTGGTTTTTCACTAGCTAATACAGTCACTTCATGAGGCTTTACATGGGTTACATTCTGGACAGCTATTGGTGTAATGAAGGCAGATTAACTTTTGGCCCTCCAAATGTTGCTGGACTACAAGTTCCATCATTTCTGATTGCTGGCCATGGCTGACGGGGGCTGATGTGGGTTCATCATCATCTGAAGGCACACAAGTTAGTCATCCCCGCTACCCAGCATTTAAGTAACAAATTTAGTTGGATCACTGTAAATGGCTTGGCAAAAAGAAATGTTCTTTTCAAATGCAGGGGCGTATTGCATCAACACAACAAATCTACTCTTGGAATACAAATCTGAAATCCTCCTCATAACAAGAATACTAAATGGTGTGTGTTTACTAGGCCTTTTGCTTCAAGCATTATTAGGTAGCTTATTATGTACCAGGCAGATTATTATGTACCAGACGCAAGGCCCAACTGGTCCGACATCCTGTTCTCACAGTGACCAACCAGATGCTTATAGAAAGTTTGCAAGCAGGACCTGAGTGCTATAGATAGATAACAGTGGCAGTAGAACATCATGGCAAGCCCTATCCTCCATTAATGCTTCCAATTCACTTTCCAACATATCTAAGATGGTGGCCATCACATCTTATAGAAATGAATTTCATAGTTGAACTACCGGTACGTGCTGCATGCAGTAGTTCTCTTTTATCTGTCCTGAATCTTCCAACATTCAGGTTAGTTGAATTGCCCTGGGTTCCAGTATTATTTGGGGGGAGGGGATAATTCCCATGCAGTTTCTCTACACTAGAACACAACATCTGCACTTAATTCCATCTGCTTGACATGTTAGGCCCAGATTTGGAAAAGCAGGGCAAGGCGAAGGATGATTTGTGCTTAGCAGCAAAGCGTTATCTGTGTACATCTACAGCATTCCAGAATCGTCTCCCTCTCCAAAATGGTTGACATCGCTTCTTCATACAGTACAAGCACTGGAGTTGCAGCAAGCTAATCTAGAATAAGAGAACCTTTGTTATGGGAGAGTAAGGGCTACTGACTGCTGCAAAGATTAAGTTGAAATCCTGTCTGCCTTGGCAAAGGATTGCTCTAAGAAAAATAAAGCTCAACTCTGCCCTCCCCCAACTGGAGTGATTCCTATGCTTCGGATCAAGGGAGCTTCTTACCCTTAAATCAATCATGGAATTAATATCAACCACAATATCTCTGTTACAGCCTTTCCTGCTCACACTGAATTTGCATGAACTTGTAGAAACCAGAAATCACATAAATGTACCTGACGTAAACAAGATCATAAAATTTATCTAAGGTTTCCTACACTCTACCATACGTATGTTTGTGAGGAGCAATCAAATCTGCAAAGTAGTTTGAAAAACAGTCCATGTTTTGCTTTGCTTTTTTTGTTTACAAAGTTTATGGTAGAATGAGATCCTATACAAATTCTCGGAGTACTGTACTACCACTGAACTCAATGGAACTCACATTCAATTAACATGCACTAGATTGGAATATATACAACTCCAAGTCCAAACAGCTACAGTGAGACAACAAATGTATGAATGAAACAAAGAGTATGTATGAAATTATTCATAAACTCAAACTGTAAAGATACCTTGTGGGGGGATCCTGGGTCTTTGCTGTGGAAATGGCCTCATTCCATTCATTTGTCCGCTACCTTGTCGTGGTACCAGATTTTTAGAAGAGATTGTTTCTGATACAACCGTACACTTTGGTTTCAGAGTTCCAACTGAAGTGGTGTTTGGCCGGCCTGGTCCCAATCCTGAGTTACTACCTCTTGCCGGTCCTGCGTTTAGACTATTTGGCCGCCCGGGTCCTATGCTTTGACTACTTCCAGAACGCACTGGTCCTGAACTGTTGCTTGGTCTGCTAGGTCCCACACCTAAGTTACTGCCTGGCCGTACAAGTCCCGCACTTGAGCTGCTGCTTCGTTGCCCAGATCCCGAGCCGCTACCTAATCGTCCAGGTCCCATGCCTGAACTACTGCCCTGTGGTCCACGTCCGACAATCAAATTGCTGCTTGGCCGACCTGGACCTGTACTCAAGCTGCTCTTTGCTCGTGGAAGAGGTCCTCCTGCGCCTGAATTGCGGCTTGCTTGCTTGGAGCTGACATTTTTAACACCTTCATGCTGGGAAGGAGCCACACCAGATGGTTTTGTTTGGCTAGTAGTTTTTTTCAGGCCAATTTCTTTTGCAGATGGATGCCTGAGGATTTCATTTGCAGTCGTTTTCAAAGTTGGGGTATGAGAGTTAGGTCCAGACTTCCCACCCCCATTAGATGCTGGTTTAATTTGACTGCTGTTTGATGGGCTTTTCAAAGGGACCTTATGTGCAGGTTTTGCTTTCTCAGAAGGGTTGGGTTTGGAGGCAGATGACAACTTCAAATGCTTTTCATTTAAAGCTGGTCCCTTTGATTTCTTGTCCGTACTACTTTGAGAGGAAAGGCTTCCTTTCGACAAGGAATGTTTGTCCGCTGAATGCTTACTGGGTTTAGCATTTATGACCTCCTTCTGTGAAAATTCCTTCTTGGAGGAATTTGATATAGTGACCTGTTTTACTTCTTTCCCAACTTTTTTCTCTTTTAGTATAACCCCCTTTTTGTGTTTCCGCTCTAAGTATTCTCGCTCTCTCAGTTCTTCCGCTGTCATGGGTCTTTCCTCAGTCTTTTTCAGAGGAACTTTTATTTCAACTGGTTCATACTGTTTCTTTTCAGCCAGCTTTAAAAGGTCCCTAAAGTTCAATGTTGGAGGTGCACTTTTGGGAGGCGCCTTTGGTTTCACTGGTGCTTTGGATGGCTTTTCTTCATATTCTTCCAATTCATGCTCCGATTCTGTCTGATCATATTCAAATTGCTCCATTTCATCACCTGTCATGCATTCACCTCCTTCTGTGTTTCCTTCAGAACTGTTTTCACGGCCTTGCCTCTTTTTAGGCTTCTCTTCAACAGGAATGCCATTATAGCCACGGAAATTGTCCTTCGTCCGTGAAGCCATAGCTCTTGCTTTTCGGTCATGTTTCAGTTCTACACGTTTAGCAAGAAGTTCTTCTTTTCTTCTTTTTTCTTCAATGACTGTAAAAGAAGGAAAGTTCCTATGTAAAATATTTTTTGCGCATGAAAAGTCTTGGGATAGCTTGAAAAACTGCAATGGCTAGTGTGCATTGTAAAGGTCATGCTCAGAGTTTACATTCTGACTACAAACTATCTAAGCAATCAAATAGCAGACATGCAACATAAAAGCTACCCTTGGAAATAACACAGCAGCATTTTAATTAAGAGCTCCACTTTAAACACGAGGGCTGACTGAGATCTAAAGAACTGCACAATTAATTCAGCACACCCAGGAGGCTGTGGGTTTGGGTTTCTCAGGCAGCAGCTCCCCATTGAACACGGGCAACTGCTTGCAAAACTGAGGAGGACTTTCAAAGAGCAGTTCTGTGCAGTATCTTCTGGAATTTGTCAAAAAGCTTGTTAAATAAAGCTTGCTTTGAAAGAACAAGGTGTCAAAACTATGCACCAATCTCTGTGATGCTGTAGTTTCTAGCTATTGTACACACTGAGGGGAATTCAACACTCTGATGTTCCAAACAACCCAGCAGCATTGATGGAATTCCTGCTTGCCTGATGGAACGATCTCCCCCTCTCCCTGCATGCTGTACTACCCCAGAGATATTGATAGGGAAGGTGGGAAGCCTTGTTGTGCTCGCAGAAGTCCTTGAATGGGCTTCAGTAATCTGAATCCAGTTATAAATGCAGAACAGAGGGGAGGAAATGAACCAACTTTTTAAGTTTTGCCACTGCTTTCAGAGGATTCTAGAAGCCAATACACATCCAAAAATGAGGGAACTATGGCAACAATATTCAAAAAGGAAAGAGAAGACAGTTATCACCAAAAATAAGTGACAGATAATTTAAAGATAATTTAAAAATATACTTTTTTTCCTTTGTTCCTCTTTTTGCCGCTTGAGGAAAGCTCTCACAGCTGCTGACTGAACACCTTTCACTTTTGGATCCTTCTTGGGAGGGCCTACTGCCAAACTGTATCTTTTCTGAAAAGAGACAAAATGTCAGAACCACACACCAATCTCGAAGGCTCTAGGTTTCTAGCTACTGTACACAACAGGTTGGGTGCTTTGGGCAATTTAACAATAAAAGCCTTTTCAGCAATTGATTTCAGTGGTGTTTAAGGTGCTTAGCACTGGCCACAACCACATGCCACAATACGTCATAAACCATCTTATCACAACATTTTGAATGACATCATCTCAGACCACTGGCTATGCTGGTTGGAGCTAATGGAAATTGCAGTACAACAACATCAGAAGAGCATAGGTATAACACAATACAGGCTATATTTTATTCAAAAATCTGTCTCAGTGCTTATGCAAGTAGTGTTTTTGTACTTAATTTGTGATTTATTTGGGGGTGGGTGTTTAAACATGGTCAGATTTAATTGTAATTACTTCTTTAGCTGTATAAGAAAAAAGCTGTTTTATGTTACACACACACACACACACACACACACACACATTCCTTCCAGTAGCACCTTAGAGACCAACTCCGTTTGTTACTGGTATGAGCTTTTGTGTGCCTGCACACTTCTTCAGATACCAATCTTCTTTGTATCTGAAGAAGCGTGCATGCACATGAAAGCTCATACCAATAACAAACGAAGTTGGTCTCTAAGGTGCTACTGGAAGGAATTTTTTTATTTTGTTTCGACTACATATGTGTGTGTGTGTGGTATGTTTATAATTACTAATTTAGAATATATTGATATTCCTTCTCAATGAAATAAGGAACACTAAAACAAATACTTTAATACAAGACTTTATACAACATGTAGCTTGTATGAGGTATAAAGGTCTACTGCAGCTACAAGTTCTCTCCTTCAACAACTCAGTGAACAAGCTAGACAGGCAGTAACATTCCATTCTCATTATTTGATAAAAATACCAGCTTTATACAAAGATTTGTCCACAGTGGCGAAAAGAACAGGTCAAACTCTCCTGGTGTGCTTTTTAAAACACTGATTATCCTTTTCTGAGCACCGCCAGATGGCAACTGTAGGGTTGAAAGCTGTAGCAATATGCAAGCTGCAGATGGCTGTTGTTACAGAGCATTTAAGCAATAATTGAAATTGAAAACCACAAAAGCCTTTAAAAGTTCATTTTGTAAAACTTGATTACACCCTCCATGCCTTTTGGTGAAAATGATTCAAAACTATGTTAGCTCCAAAATTAGCATTTATCCCCTCTTTAAAAGAGAGCAGGTGTCTTTTAAAACGCTGCCCTCTCCAAACTAAGAGTGAAACCACCACCTGGTTTTTCTTTAAGTTACTTTTACAGAAGTAGGCAGTTGTCATAAGTACAATGAAGAAATCTCACAACCCTGACCCACTCTACAGAGTTGCTGTGTGGCTAAAAAGAACCCAACAACTTCAAGAATGCAGTAGCCCTTTATTTGAAGATCCCAATGCTATTTCTGAAACTACAGCTTAACAAGAAGACAAAATCATGTAGAAATTCTAAATGTTATAATTCAAACTTTGAAAATACTTTCTCTTTTTATCTTATACTATCACATTGCCTTTGGCCAGATTCATTCCCTACGCTACACAGACCCTATGTGTTACTGTTGAACAATAACAAGGACTACTTTTTAAATCAAGTTAATAGATATTTACATACTTGGGTCAGATCTTGAGTTATCTATAGCAACAACTGAGCTATCAGTGGAAGCATTACTAAGCCCAATAGTCACTTCATTTTGAAAACAGCTAATTATTGCTTAGCATGGTTTTCCCTAAGGGAGATGAACTAACAGCTCTATAATTTTAGCGAGACATGATGCAATACATTATTGTTTCTATTTCTCATATAAATGATCATGAATGTGCTTATTCACTATCTAGCAAAGAATAGTTTCAGTCTAAAATCCTTCTTAGCAGTAACATTTCAGTAACTGCTTACTTCTTGATAATGGTTTTTAAAGTGTCTCAAATCTGAAATTACCTTCGGGGAAACTTAATACATACATTTTAAAAGTCCAATCCTAGTCATGTTTACTCAGATGTAAAATAAGTAAGACTTTCCAAGTTAATGGGCTGGATCCAATGCTTCTCTTCCAATGTAAGATAATTTGAACAGAAAGATTATTTCTGCTGGAGGAACAGACTTCCTGTCAGAGGAAAGGAACCTCTGAATGCCATTCAATGTTGCCTAGGACTGCAACCACAGGAAAGCAAATGTTAACTAACTCTGCTCGCTTACAGGAAGAGATGAACTTCCCAAAGTCAACAATAAAGATAAAAGTGTAGTAAATGCTCAAGATTTTATTAATCATTTCTGAGCTTTCATTCAGCACAAGCTCTTTAAGAGAAATACACTTTCAGGAATTATATTTCTAAATCAGATGTGGAGAACCTGCGGCCCTCCAGATATTCATGGAATACAATTCCTATCATCTCTAACATTGGCTATGTTGGCTGGGTCAGATAGGAGGATTAGTCCAATAACACCTGGAAAGCCACAGGTGCCCCACCCCTGTTCTGAATTGTGATTCCTTTTCATTGATTAATTCACTTTTCCCATGAAGAGATCACGATCCACACACACACTGGCAATATGCATTTAATAAAACATGAACTTTACTGATAGCTTCTTCAAAACATATAATATGTTCTCTCGAAAGAGAAAACTCCATTTACTTGTCCTATTTGGAATCTATAGTTTCTTGCTTTCTTTAAATCCCTTTTAGTAGCTTAGACTCCATTTCCTAATATATTGTAGCCTAGTAAAAGCTGCATGAACTTTTACTAACCCTTCTCATTAGGAAAAAACTCACTTGCTTTTAGGTAGGAACAAGCAGCAGCCAGTGTCCTGACACTGAAAGAATTCAAGGAGGTCAATTGCCATAGCAATGCTGAAGGGAGACTGGCTAGGCAGAACGACTGCAATTAATATTATATCAATATACTGTATAAGAACGGATGTATTAATCACAAAATAAATGAAAGCAGATGTTGGTGGACAGTTAATAAATAAGACAATTAATATAAATGGACATTGATGAATATTATTATAATGAGAAGGTTGGGGAGGGCTCAAAGTAGCTCAGAGATTTCTGACTGGTTTAGAAAACAGTGGGATGTAACTATTATAGAAAGTTTTATTGCAACCACATGATTGGCTAATAGTAATCAAACATGTAGCACAGAAGTATGTAAGAATGCTTTCTGTATCAAGTTGCAGTCATTCCTTGATTTTTTGGGGACTGTCCCCATGTCCACTTATACCAATTAAAGGCCTAGCTTCAATGAAACCTATTTTTCATAGAATTGTAGAGTTGGAAGGGACCCCGAGGGGAATCTGTTTCTTTGTTTTCAGTCAGGGTTCCCAAGAAGAACACCATTCTCTCACACCCAACCCTTCACACTTGCAGCTGTCCTTTCATGTTGAAATCTATATTGTATTCAGGATCACTTACAAGACTCAAATTTCTATGTAATCTGTTTTAAATTGAAGAATGGCCCAAACTTTCAGATTACTAAAATGGAAGAAGGCATTGCTGAAAATGAACTATTCATAGAAATGGGATAAGATTTATGTGAAGAGAGACCTGAAAGCATCTGGGACAGGGTTCCAAACCTGTGATTCTCCAAGCAATGGGACTCCCCACTCCCATCAGCCTGGCTAATGATGGAAGTTGTAGCCCAGCAAGACTTGAAAGGCCACAGGTTATCCACCTCTGATCTAGCAGAGCAGTCTCCAGCTAGGGGGGGGGGGGGGAAATGTTATGGCTAAAAAAATATAGTCACCTTATACAACCTACTTTGAAAACTGAAGGTCAGGTATAAGAATTGGAATGGTGGTTTTTTTGGTTGTATGGAGAAGTTAAAAGAAACGTTTTTTTACATGTGCAGTAGACATGCATATTGAACAGCTATTTGGTGCAACTGTGCTAAGGGTGTCCAGGATATATTTGCTGCCCGGCCTTTTTTCTGTATCCAGTTTTTGTCTAAGACTGCAATCCTATGAGCACTTACTTGAAAGCAGGCCCCACTGATTTAAGTGGAATTTATTTCAAAGTAAGCATGCATTGATTTGCCTGCAAGGCATTTAAAATAGAATTGCTAATACATCATCTTTCCTACGTCAGCAAAGATTATAGCTGCACACTATTTGAGGAAACCACAGCAACCCAGCACTGGTAAAGGTTTGGGACATTAGAATAAATATTTCAACTGACACTATTAATGAGATACAAAGAGAAGAATGTTTTCTCGTTAGACTGAGACTTGCGTATTTTCCTGGAGAATTAAAATCAAGACATGGACTAAATAAAAAGACCTGCAATAGGCATTTAAATCATCATGCTGTCTACTCATAGAAAATATACCGTATTTTCCCCTCTATAACACGCAGATTTTTTCTCCTAAAAAGGAAGGGGAAATGTCTGTGCGTGTTATTGAGCGAATGTGTGGTCCCTGGAGCTGAAAAATCAGGCAAAAATCAAATCGCACTTCACGGAGAAGGGAAACCTGAAAAGAGGAAGCGGCTGCTTTCCTGCATTCTGCCTCAGGGTCTTACTGCCCACCCTCCTCTGTTTCGTTGCTGTGTTTGCTCAAACGGAACAAAGAGCAGGGAAAGCCCCTCCCCTCCAGGCAAGCAGAGGGGAAAGCAGAGTGTCGTTCCTTCTAATTCCTCTCTGTGCTCCAGTGCTGCTGGGGGAGAGGGAGAGAGAGAGGGGGAGGGAGAGAGAGAGAGAGGGGTGGGAGGGGGAGAGAGAGAGAGAGAGACAGAGAGAGATGGCTGGCTTGGGTGGGGAGAAACTTTTGCCTTTCTTTCCTCCCTCCCGTTAAATCCCTCTCCTGCATTCTTAGTCAGCTGCTTCTCTGCACACCCCTCTCATGTCCCTTCTTTGTTTTTCCTTCGCTCCCCACTTAAAACGTGGTTCCATATGGATCCTCAGGATCTTTGCATTGGGTCACCCCAAATTCACCATCAGATCACATAGCATGTCCATGGCTACAGCCTGCACCAAAAAAATCACGCACCCACTGTTGCCTGGGGCTGCAATGGTGCAAAAACATGGTTACAAAGCATGGATCCACAGGAATTCTCAGGATTTTTGCATTGGGTCACCCCAAATTCACCATCAGATCACATGTCTGTGGCCACAGCATGAAGCACAAAAATGATACATCCACTGTTTCATTCAGAATGTTTTTTCCCTTGTTTTCCTCCTCTAAAAACGATGTGCGTGTTATGGTCAGGTGCGTGTTATAGAGCGAAAAATACGGTACCTTGTGCTTGATCCATCCCCTGAGGATGTGGCATCACATAAAAGTCTCCAAAGGTTATAACAAAGCCCTGTTCCCTCCATAGCATATAATGGGGCTGTCACCATGCCAGTCCATTAATTCCAAAATCTCTAACCAGTCCTCTCTGTCCCACTCCACTTGACCAAGGAAGAGTGATGAAGGGACAATGGTCTGCTCCCTCTAACTCCACAGGGAGAATAGAGCTCTGTTATGCTCTAGTCTAGGGCAGGCTCCCTCAAACAGAAGGCTAGGTGCATACCAGTGGGTCTTGGGCCACTCTGAGGTTGGCCTCAGTGCCACAGCCTGTCCAGAGCCTCCTCAAATACCTGCCCAGTCTCCTAACCATGTGATAAGACTTTTGATTGGACCAATGCCTATATCAGCAACTTCTTGCACTCTGGTGTCCAGGAAACAAGTTGAGAGAGAGAGAGAGAGAAGCGAGGCAATCCCTCCCTTCTCTGAGAGGAAAGGACCAGGGTAAGCATTGATGGAAATTAGAAATGGAAATAAAATCTTCATTTTTATGGTAACAAATAAATGAACTAATAATACATAAACTAGGAAAAGAAGAGGATGAGAAAAGCTGATATAAAAGGTGTGAATATAAAAGGATCAGGAAGCTGGGATAAAAAATATTGGGAGTTTGGCATGGAGAGAAGGGAATACAGCAGATGGGTAAAAACACTTTGAGAGGCATTGGTGGGGGGCCGGAAGGGAAAAATATACAGTGGTACCTCGCAAGACGAATGCCTCGCAAGATGAAAAATGCGCAAGACGAAAGAGTTTTTCGTTTTTTGAGTTGCTTCGCAAGACGAATTTCCCTATGGGCTTGCTTCGCAAGATGAAAACGTCTTGCAAGATTGTTTCCTTTTACTTAAAACCATTAATACCCAGGGAAACCGTGCTTCGCAAGACGAAAAAATCGCAAGACGAAAAAACTCGCAGAACGAATTAATTTCGTCTTGCGAGGCACCACTGTAAATGAAGAGGCCTTCTCTACTTACAGCCTCTGGATAAGCACACTTTGCTTAAAATGGGGAGGCTGAGCAAATGTATGTACTTAGCCTGAGGAAAGCTGAGCTATGGAACTCCCTGCCACAAGGAAAATACTGTGGCAAATAATTTAGTAATTTCTGAAGGTGGATCAGGTATCAGTAGAAAGTGATGTCAGTAACCGCCAGCTGGTTATGCCAAACTCTGCCTCTGTCTGCCACCACTGTGTTACTGGCTCTACATCTGAACCACCATTTTGTGATTAGTGGATCTCAGTGTAATTTGAAGCCATCTCCAGAGGGCCCTGAGGATAAAAAGCCTGAGAACCTCTGACAAATAGGAAATACTTCATGCACACTACTACGCCCATGGTGCACTGGACCAAGCTTAATCTATTCTATTTAATGCTGCATTGGATTAATTATATGGGATGGGGGAGAGAAAAAGAGAAAATTACAGGCACTGTCTCTTACCAGAATTTTACCAACAGTTTCCAAAAGATCATTATGACCCAGTATTTGAGAAAATATTTGATACCAAATTTTAAGATGCTAAAAAAGGTGGCATAACTCTCAGGATATTCTTCCCAACATGCTTCTTCAGAAAAAGGAAGAAAGAAAATGTCAATACAGTGGTACCTCTGGTTACAAACGGAATTCGTTCCGGAGGTCCGTTCTTAAGCTGAAACCGTTCTTATCAGTGACTTCCGCTCACATCCTGGGGCAAAGTTCGCAACCAGGAGCTCTGGGTTAACGGAGCTCGTAACCCGAAGCATGCGTAACCAGAAGCGTTCATAACCAGAAGTACCCCTGTAAGCTCCTTTGTAACCCAGTAGCTACCTACCCTTAACTAATGCTACATAATACTAATATTATGTTGCCAGTTTTTGTAACACCTGAAGCTTTTTTAAAATAAACTTTGCTTTATCAAATATCTTACACCTTTTACCAGAAGAACATGCAATGATCACCATGATCCTAAGAACTCTTTCATTTAGTACTTCCTTGCTAACTGTAATTCTTATAAAGCCATTCAATGATACAACAAATCTAGATATCCATTTGTATTCTGATTCTTTAAAATATAGTCCCACACCCATAAGCCAAATTCAGGTAAGTCAGATAAATATAAAACTCACAACTTGATTATATGTGCTGTCTGCAACACCTGAGTTTCACAAATAGACTACAGCAGCTATTTGTTTAACAAGCATCCGCCTAAAGTCTAAGTAGGCATGCTTAGGCTGGCTTTTGCTGCTGTTGTTAAACCCTGCTGCACATCTTCAAAACCCGGAGAAGCTCTCTTAGAAAGTATAAGCCAGATAGTATAACTCTTTAAGAATTCAAGTTGGTATGAAGAGGAGTGGGATATAGCTATTAATGATAAATTAACATGTGCCATTAAGGTAAGATGGGAAATATGCAGGAGAAAGGATTTTGAGGAGATATGGAGGGTGTTTGTAGTATTTGTATTGTTAAAACAGAAAGGGGTCAAACCATCACAAGAGGTGTTTAAATTTTGGGAGGTTGGATAGCTACAATGGAATGGTCTCGGTGGTGGGATGCTCATTTTTATTTATGATTATTACTTTGACAAAATAATTTTAAAAAAGAAAAAGAAGTGATCCAAAAAGTTCCCTGAACCCTCACATTCTGCTTGGACACTGTACAACCTCAATGCAAACATTAGCCCTACGTTTTTAGGCCAAGCTTCAGATCAACTGCAAAACGATTTCAAGGTTAGCAACCTAGCATATGTAGAGGTAACTGCAAAACCAACTTTTTGGTCTCGTTTTCTAAAGTTTTAAAGTTATTTTTTGCGATTAAAAAAAAAAGGAAAGAGTAGGGATTTGAAGTCAAGTGTTCGCTATCCGGAAAAGAAAAAAGCAGCAGCAGCAGGAGCAGCTTTTGAACAAAGGCATCTTTCTGTGACTCAAGCGAGAAATGCATTTGATAAAAGCATTCCCCCTCCTCCCCCCCCCCCGCCGGTGACACCTCGCCGAACAGGCTCCTCTCGCCGGGCGCCGGCAGCTGAGCGAGCAACAGATTAGCAACACAAAAGCAGAGCAAGTAGCGTGCACGGAAAACACGGGAGCGAGAGAGACAGAAAGAAGAGCCCGAGAAGACTCGACTCAGAAGAAAGTCCGCTTCGAGGAGAGCAAAGAGAGAGGCACCCAGAAGGGAAGCGACGGGCCGCAGCCGGTTCGGCGAGAGGAGGTCGCCGTCGCCTCTTCCCCGCCGCCAACCGTCCTTTCGCCTGCCTCCCTCCCTCGCGCCTCCGCCAGTCCTCACCGGCACTGCGCTCAGCCCCTGCTGCTCCGACGCCACCATCAGGATATCGCGGAACTCCATCCTGGGCTCCGTGGCCCTTTCGCCCCCGGGAGAGGGGCGCCGCCGCTCAGCCTCGCCGCTGCTCCTGCCGCCCCTCGAGAGCACCTTCTCCCTCCCTCCTTCCCTCGCCCAGCTGACGGAAAAAGTTCCTCACGGACGCCTCCCTCCCCCTCCTTCCTCACTTCCGGCCCCGAAGCGCCTCTTCCCACCTCTTATATCACCTCGTAATCGTCAACCAGTCTTTTTTTTGTTTAAATGAGCGTGAGGTCACTTCCGCCACTCCGCTCCATGCGGAAGCACGCACGCGCCCTTCTTCTTCCGGAGAGGACGTGTTCCGACGCGCCACGTGACATGAACAGGGGTTTGCTCGCCACGTGTCTGTGCAACAGAGCGGTGGGGTTTTCATCTCGGGTTTAAAATGCTGTGTTAGTTCGGTCCTCTGCCGGAGAAGGATTCGGGTTTTACTGTTGTTGTTATTCTCCCGAGAGTGGGTTTTTTGGTACCTGCTGAGCTGACAAGGTGAGTTTCTTTGAGTGCCCCATTTTGTATCCGTTCTTCATTGATTGTTATTGCTTGGGGTTTATCCTGCTGCTTTTCTTTCTTTCATTAACTCAGTCATTCGCTGGGATTCTGCTTTTACCGCCTCCAATCATTCGAGCTGGTAAAGTGCTACAAATTGGCTGGGGTGTGTGTGGCAAGTGTGGCGTCTATTTGCCATATGTACCCCATAGTGGAAGAGCCCTGGCATCTTTAGGTAGGGTTGGGAAAGACCGCTGTCTGAAACCCTGGAGAGAAGTTGATAGCTATGAGCTAGAATGCTAGATGAACCAAAGGGTTTGACTCTGCTTCCTTCATTCTTCCTTCTTACTCAGAAGTAAATTCCATTTCATTGCATGGGTTTACTTCCAAAGGTTTACAATCAGTTATTTTTTCAGCTTCTTTTGGGTCAATACAAAAATGATTTGGTTTGTGGTCATAGCTTCACAACAAAGCTATTTTTCAGTACTAGTGCAGAAATGGATCATGCCAGCATCGTTCTTGCAGCAATAGGAGTTGGCAGTAAACTTTGTAAAGTCACACAACGGTAAATTGACATTGGCATGTGGAAACTTTGATTCGGGTTAGCTTGACCTTGTTGGCAGTCTGATACTTGTTAAACTCATGGCCTTATGCTCATCTAAGCCAACTAGTTTATGCTACTCTTGCAAAGGCCTGTGAGACCCCTACAGAATCATCTTTTTCATCTTCTGTACAGTATGACCACATCTTGGAAAGTAAGGATGGTCGTACGGGGGTGGTTCAGGTATAAGTGTTTTGTGTATACATGCCAGCCCTGGAATGTGACCCCCGCACACAATGTGATCATTTTGTGCTGAGTGATGGTCTGCTATGTAGCTGATCCTTTTTGCTATAGCCAGAGTTTCTGACTCCCCCATCCCCAATAATGTAGCCCTTTCAGTAACCTAGGGGTCAGTTTATAGTCATCAGAATCACGTGATTATTTTGTCCTTGGCCATGCCAAATCAGGCTGCAATTTGGGATAGAGGATTACATTCATGCTAAGCATTTTTTGGGAGGGTACACAAGCCTAAGATACATGCACATAACTTTAAATTATGGCCCCCATTGCTGTCAGCTCGGCCAAGGAGTCAGTAACTTGAAATTCCATAGTTGTTCATACAGGGCTAGTGATTTGATTACTTCTCTTTGAGACTCTTAGGATACTTGAATTTTCTGTTCTGAATTCTCATACAGGTGCTGTCTAAAGCCTTTCTAATGCAAATTTTGATTGCAAGTGTGGGGTGACTGATGCAGAGGCAACTCCCCAGCTGAAGTTCAGACAGATAGTAAGTTGTTTTTTCTGTTGCTTCAGCCTTCCTTGATCAACCCTTTTGAACAGCAAGAGAATGGGTCCCATATGATTTATTTATGTAGTTATTTATTAAATGTACGGTATATTCTGGCCTTCATCTGGGGATCACAGGTGATTTAGAATATAAAGAACATTAAAATGCATAACATAAGAACAATGTGTGTTCGGCTGCACATTGTTTGAATGTCCTCAAATAATAATTGCTTTGTCAGCCAGTCATAATTTTGGGAATATTCGTTTATCCTTCACAGTTAACAACACTGAAAGAGAGAAAACGGTGAAGACACTTGTGCTTGATGGCAAGTGATGACTGATCCAGAGTACCAGGGACGGGCACAACACACCAATGAAACCTAATGTGTGTTTACTCTGCAGAGGAAAATAATATTAATTGCATCTGTTAAATGGTCTTACATGTATTGCATTGCAAGCTATTAATCCAACTGCAATCATCTGTTTCTTACATTTTATTTATTTTATTTTAACTTTGCTTCTGCAGGCAGTCACATAATTTGTGCCAGAGAGTAGGCTGCTGGAGTCCTGGCCAATTCCATCATCGCTCGCTTTGAAGCTCACCCATTTGCCACAGACATTTGGATCTGTTCAAGACAATGGACAGGCCGCAGTACTTGGAAGATGCAGCACGGCAGCTGGCAGACACTTGCCCTGCCCAAGCACGGTTTTTACTGTGGACACTCAGCAACAGAGAAGACAAAACCCAAGATTCTGTGAACCGAGTGTGTCATTACTGTTTCCAGTTTCTCCTTCCAGGCAATGTTAGGGTACGTCTAATGCCTAAAAAGAGGGTGACTCCACAGATACAAAAACTACTTAATCGGGAAGCAAAGGGCTACAAACTCAATTTAAAACAAACAAAGCTTTTGAAGAAGTACAAGGAAGCAAAGAATGTCCTGCTGGTTACCTGCAGTGCATGTGGGAAAACAACAAGGCATTCTGGGAAGAGTAGAGAAGGTTTGGGCAGAAAGGCATCAGCTGGGAGGTCTTCAAACAAAACCACACCTGTCAGCCACCATCATTCTGGATCCAACAGAGGGACACCCAATTCCAGAACATCATCTGGTCAATCAACACCTCGTTCTTCCTCCAGGACTCAGAGAAACATCAAAAACCACTTCGCACAGCTGAAAAGACTGCTTCATCTTGAAGAAAATAAGAAAAGTAATAAGGGGGACCTCAAAAACTTCTTACTATCACTTTAATTTTTTTTTAAAATAATTGATGTAACATAATTGCAGCTAATTAAAGGAATGCATCCCTTAAGAATGCCTGTTCCTACTTGTTAACTATAGTTTTTCATGGAGCAAAGTGCTGTGAAACTAGAGGTGCAAAGGTCTGGAAAAAACTTGGAAAAACGGGGGCAGGAACTGTCGTCCCCCCCCCCATCTTTCCAAAGCCTTTTTTTGTAAAAAGATTAAGGAATGTTTTCTTTTTGAATGATGAATAAAACGTTTAAGAAGAGCTGTTTGTATATTTACTCCCCCCCCACATGATTTCTAAAAACTCCTATAACAGGAAGACCTATGTGAGAATATGTACAGTATCAGATCATTACATTTCTTGCAAGTCCTGAGTTGAAGACTGAGACTATGGGTCCATTTGCACCATTGCTTAAATCAAGTGGGAAGCAAAACTAATTGCTTAATTAGTTTTGTTTCCCAGTTGTTCCATCATTATTCTCAGGAAACCTTTAATGTTCTAATGAAAGGGTGACATCTCAACTTTCTTTTAGCTTACAATATGCCTTTTCACTAACCAAAATGCTCTTAAGAAAATGTTATGGTGGCACCAGGAGACACGCCAGGTTTTCACTAACCTAGTTTGGTGAATGCCACCTCCCTCTTGCCTCCTCTGCTCTGCTCCGTATGACTCCAGACCTCATTCTTGCTTCTGGGAGAGTCCCTCTTTATTTCTTAACCCCACTTCTCCGCACTTCATTAGCTCTTTCTGAAAAATCATTGCTGGTACTCCAGCTAGGCAAATAAACAAGCGCACACAGAGATGCTTGTAGAGTAAGAAAAATAACAAAGTAGTTGATTGTATGAAGTAAATAACTAGGCTAGTAAAGTTTCTAGTTCTCTAACCTAACAAACTAAAGAAAGGCAGCCATCCTTGCTCCTTTTACTCAGGATAGCTCCCAGCTGACTTCTTGAAGTCTGTCAATGTGAGGGAGGTACACCTAAGACTTATCAGTCTAAACAGAGAAAGAGCGAGGAGCCTTCATATTCCCCTGTTTAGGGAAGTTTTTAATGTTTGATGTTTTATTGCATTCTTAATATACTGTTAGAAGCCGCCCAGAGTGGCTGGGAAGGCGTGGCCAGATGGTTGGGATATTAGTAATATATTATTATTATTATTTATTAGTATTTATTATATTCCCAGACTATCACTGTACCTTTATGCTGACTTCTCTGTCTTTATGCAAACCCCTCTTCTGCAAGCTTAGTTGCACTCAAACTTCCAGCTGTGTGTGTGTGTGTGTGTGTGAGAGAGAGAGAGAGAGAAGCTTTCTCGTCTCTTTCCTGTTCTGACAAGGGAGAAAAGCTTGTTTCCCTCTGGGATGAGGAGATGAGTACACACATGCACACCCGTGGAAGTGATAGAAGGTGGCGATTTTTTGTGCTAGAGGTGGGTAGAAAATAGATCTCTAGATGTTTTGCAGTAACCAAAAAAGATTTCTGACTTCACAATGGTTTGATAAAGGGGTCAGGAGCCTCTGACCTTCCAGGTGCTGGAGTCCCAATCCCCACTTGCCTGAGCCAGCATGAGCAAAGGTCAGGAATCATAGAATAGAATCATAGAGTTGGAAGAGACCACAAGGGCCATCGAGTCCAACCCCCTGCCAAGCAGGAAACACCATCAGAGCACTCCTGACATATGGTTGTCAAGCCTCTGCTTAAAGACCTCCAAAGAAGGAGACTCCACCACACTCCTTGGCAGCAAATTCCACTGTCGAACAGCTCTTACTGTTAGGAAGTTCTTCCTAATGTTTAGGTGGAATCTTCTTTCTTGTAGTTTGGATCCATTGCTCCGTGTCCGCTTCTCTGGAGCAGCAGAAAACAACCTTTCTCCCTCCTCTATATGACATCCTTTTATATATTTGAGTTGTAGCCAAACCATATCTAGAGGCCTGCAGGGTCATTCCCCCCTGTGTAATTGGAAGAACTTTCCCCACCCCCAGATTAGGCTGCTTAAATGAATAAGGGTGGAGGGGAGGAATGTGTTTGAAAGAACTATGAGCTCAGTTCCCTGGGCCAAGATGGATGCAAAGATCCTTAATTCTGAGTGCATGTCTGCCCCTTTTGGTAAATTACTGATTTGCACAGTTCCAGGAAGTGGAACTCAAGAGTTTGGGGATGAGGGAGTTGGTTTTATAAACTAGGATTTGTGGAATTTAGGATTGAGTCGGCCCACTCCTACCATGTACTGGCTTTTTTAAAAAAAACAGCTAATCTGATCACTAGATGGCACTCTGTCATCTCAAACCAGACTTTGTGCTCCAGCAGGAACAGCAAGTAACAAGTCTTTTCTAGCTTTCTTATACCACAGTTGTGATGGCAAATGGGTTTTTTAAAATTTATTTAAAGAGTCATAGGAGGTCTAGGATATTCTGACAAAATCTTGCCAAACTTGGAACTGCCATACTAGATGAAGTCGGTTCTTTCAACTTGGTATGGGATGCCATCTCCACAGAATATGGCTAGCTGTTCCACAAAATACACAGGATGAAATGGCAGAATTCTGGTCTGTTTTACTTCAGGTGGGGGAATTGCATTGGGGAAAACCTGGCATCTTCATGTCAATTAGAGCCCACTCTCTGATGAGCCACCTTACCATATGGAGAAATATTTTTATTGTGGCAGGAGTGGAGGGCTGAAAAAAACCCATGACCCCCCTCAACCTCTACGGGCTGAACTGCTCCTTGTAATTTAGGATTTCACTATCATCTCATTCTTTATAGCCTGTAGAATGGCTTCAGTGTTCTGTTACCTCTACCCCCATAGAACTTGACCATCTTCTCTGGTCCATGTATGTTTCAGGACTTTTGACTTCCCTAGAGTAAATTTACCAGCCATGGGACAAGAGGGGATGCTCTTTTACAGACCAATACCTGATTAAGTTGGAATAAATGAGTGTTTTTCACAATGGAGGGATGTACAAAATAGCAATTGGGATAGTTCGTACTATTTAATTCATAAATGTTCTGAATTTAGGGGGGAGCACTAAAGTGGCAAATTGCATCCAATTATTTGGAATTATGAGAACCCAAGAAAACAGAAGAGCTCCAAAAGGATCTCTCCAAACTGAGTGAGCAGGTGAGGTTCAATGTAAGTCAGTGCAAAGCAATGCACAATAAAATCACTTCATTGGGATGTAGCATTTAGCTGACCAAATACTGTCAAATGATGGGTTTTTTATTCTTGTACTGAATAAATGGTGAAATGGCTCTCAAAAGCCTCTCTTCGTCCCATGTTTTTGATGGCATCAATATAGTTGAGAGCACTGATTTTATTTTAAAAATATTTTAAAAATGGGAGGTACCCAATTAACATATAATAATTTAATAACAATAATTTATTATTTATACTCTGTCCATCTGGCTGGGTTTCCCCAGACACTCTGAGCGGCTTCCAACAAAGATTAAATTCATTAAAACATCAGTCATTAAAAACTTCCCTAAACAGGGCATGCCCTGTCAATACAAGGATTTCTGCTGATGCAATAGGAATTTCCCCTGCTCCTGCCATGCACTCCCCAGATCTGCTCTGGAGGGTGGGGGGAACCTCTAGAACATAGAGGAGATGGGGGATGTCACGCTGTTCAAGTGGAAATCCTTTGTGCTGTTAGGGCATGTCACTTTGCATGCAACCCCATATGCTTTAATCATCAAATGGTGTGATACTTGGGCAGCTTTCAAAGTCAAATCAGGGAATTGTTGTGAAACAATTCAGTTTTTAAAATGTTTCCGTAACTCATGGCAGCAGGAGAAGGTAAAGAGAGAAAACATCTTAATACAGGGAGATTAGCTTCTAAATTTTTGGTCCGAGGTGTCAAGATTACCTTGCTGAATTTTATCTCTTAGGGTTTCATATTTTCATGTCACTACAGGGACACGGGTGGCGCTGTGGGTTAAACCACTGAGCCTAGGGCTTGCCAATCAGAAGGTCGGTGGTTCGAATCCCCATGATGGGGTGAGCTCCCGTTGCTCGGTCCATGTTCCTGCCAACCTAGCAATTCAAAAGTACGTCAAAGTGCAAGTAGAGAAATAGGTACCGCTCCGGCGGGAAGGTAAACGGCGTCTCCATGCGCTGGTATGGTTTTGTCAGAAGCGGCTTAGTCATGCTGGCCACATGACCCGGAAGCTGTCTGCAGAAAAACGCCAGCTCCCTCGGCCTATAGAACGAGATGAGCACCGCAACTCCAGAGTCATCCGCAACTGGACCTAATGGCCTTACTGTGTGTCACAGTCAGGAGATGTGATGAGGCAGGGCTTCCCTGACCATTGGCCATGAGAGTTGAGACTCCAACAACATCTGAAGGTTCCCCAATCTTGGTGGAAGTAAACCAGTAAGGAGCTCTTCCAGCTGATGGTGAGCAGCTTGGTTTGCTCAAAGAATAGAAACCTGCCTTTCTCATACTGGATAAATGATGAGATGTCTCCCAAAAACCCCTCAAAGAAATCTTAGTTCCATGTTTTTGATGGCATCAATATAGTTGAGAGCACTGATTTTTAAATAGCTTGCCACACTGTCTGAGTTGGGCTGCGGTTCTAATAAATGGGATTCCAGTTTCTGCCTCTGCATGTGAATGAATGTATTTTGAGAATTACACCCCTGGCAATGGAAACTTTTCTTACAGTAAGCTTTCCTGGCTTCCAGTATTTTATTGGCAGTTGTGAGTCAGCGTGATCCATTGCTCCTGAACTAGAAGCAAAACATGAAAGCTGCCTTAGGATATATATGGATAAACAAGAATAAAATCCAATTATTTCTCTTGCTTCTCACCAGCTGCGCAGGCAAACAAAGCTCATCTTTACTTTAGCGTTCTGTGAATTCTAACCAAATTGTAAAAGAGCATTATTTTTTCAAAGCTTCAGTGATTGGAATTAAATTTTGATTTCAGATGCTTTGTCCCTTACTGATTGGAGTGGTAATATTATACATTTCCTACCTCTATCAGTGAGACAGTTGTCTAACAGAGCAAAAATTGAAACAAGGGTTGTAAACTAAGCCAAACTAAGCATTCGTGAGTCTTGTTGGTTTTAATGGGAGGACTGAATGTGTGGTAAGTGCTTTCTTCCCCTTCCCTTGAAATCAATGAGCTGAACTTTGGCTAGTTCTATCCAACACTCAGATGCCTCTAGATCAAAATATTCAATGCTTACATATATGAATGAATAGAACTGGATTTTAGTGATCTCTTCAATCATAGTGGTACTGTGTTCTAAACCACCAAGCCTCTTGGGCTTGCTGTCGTAAGGTTGGCAGTTTGAATCTGTGCGGCGGGGTGAGCTCCCATTGCTTTGTCCCAGCTCCTGCCAACCTAGTAGTTCTAAAGCCTGCCAGTGCAAGTAGATAAATAGGTACCACTGCAGCAGGAAGGTAAACGGTGTTTCTGTTGCACCAGAAGCGGTTTAGTCATGCTGGCCACATGATCTGGAAAAGCTGTCTGGACAAACAGTGACTTCCTCGGCCTGAAAGTGGAGATGAGCACTGCACCCCATAGTCGAATTTGACTGGACTTAACCATCCAGTGGTCTTTTACCTTACCTGTCCATTTCTACATTTCTATATTTATATGGTTTAGGGTTGAATCCTAACAATCATTACTCAGAAGAAGGTCCCATTGAATTGAATGTGTCTTACTCCTCCCAGGTAATTGATTTAATAATAATTACAACAACAACAACAATTTCTTATTTATACCCCGCCCATCTGGCTGAGTTTCCCCAGCCACTCTAGGCGGCTTCCAACAAAACACTAAAATACAATAACCTATTAAACGTTAAAAGCTTCCCTAAATAGGGCTGCCTTCAGATGTCTTCTAAAGGTTTGGTAGTTATTTTTCTCTTTTACATCTGGTGGGAGGGCGTTCCACAGGGCGAGTGCCACTACCAAGAAGGCCCTCTGCCTGGTTCCCTGTAACTTGGTTTCTCGCAGCAAGGGAACCGCCAGAAGGCCCTCGGCGCTGGACCTCAGTATCCAGGCAGAACGATGGAGGTGGAGACGCTCCTTCAGGTATACAGGACCGAGGCAGTTTAGGGCTTTAAAGGTCAGCACCAACACTTTGAATTGTGCTCGGAAATGTACTGGGAGCCAGCGTAGGTCTTTCAAGACCGGTGTTAGTTTGGTCTTGGCAGCCACTCCCAGTCACCAGTCTAGCTGCCTCATTCTGGATTAGTTGTAGTTTCTGGGTCACTTTCAAAGGTAGCCCCACATAGAATGCATTGCAGTAGTCCAAGCGAGAGATAACTAGAGCATGCACCACTCTGGTGAGACAGTCTGCGGGCAGGTAGGGTCTCAGCCTGTGTACCAGATGGAGCTGATAAACAGCTGCCCTGGACACAGAATTGACCTGCACCTCCATGGACAGCTGTGAGTCCAGAATGACTCCCAGGCTGCGCACCTGGTCCTTCAGGGGCACAGTTAGCCCATTAGTCCTCCACAGAATTGCAGCCTTGGTTTGTCCCTTCAGGATGCTTCTGGCCAGTGTTTTTTTTCTGGGGGACGCAGGGGTATGCATACCCCTAAACATTTTGTGAATCTTTGTACTTTTGTCCATTTACTGTATGTATTTATGTATTTATTTATTTATTTATTTATTTATTTATTTATTTATTTTCCCCGATTTGAACTATAAAATGGTGATTTTTCTTGAGTCAAAATGAGAGTACGCCTAAACATTTATTTTTTTTGAAAAAGAGCAATGCTTCTGGCTTTCTGCTATATGTTACAAGGCATTGTTTACCTAATTAATTGCAATTTTTGACTGAGTCAGTCTGGCATGACATCTTACAAGTTACAAATATTAATATCATTAAAACACACACAATGGTCCA
Organism: Podarcis liolepis; assembly: GCF_965112155.1. Lineage (NCBI taxonomy): Eukaryota > Metazoa > Chordata > Lepidosauria > Squamata > Lacertidae > Podarcis > Podarcis liolepis. The sequence goes on from NC_139554.1 coordinate 72,873,733, forward strand.
CAAATTTTGGCTCGCATTTGACTCCTTGAAGGGGAAGGATGAGGTCTCTGAGGTTCAGTATGATGTCAGGGAGAGCTCCCCATTTCTAAGCCTGCAGAAAACTTCAGAGAGGTTTGAAAACCTGCAAGACATCTTCCAAGCCTCCCTGAGCCTCAGTGTGAGGTCCAGGCTTTGGGATGTCTTTTTGGAAAATAAGCTTGCTGCTGTCTGAACATGTTAAGTTAAGCATGTTGTTGAATAGGATCCAAAATGCAGCAGACTGATGTGTCCTAGAACAATAGGATCCAAAATGCAGCAGTCTGATTGGTCCTAGAACAATAGGATTCAGAATGCAGCAGTCTGATTGGTCCTAGTACAATGCAGCAGTATGATTGGTCTGCAGGAGCCACCCAATCCAGCTCCAGGTGGAAGTGAATCTGCAACCTGTTTGGCCTACAGGAGAATCGCAGAATTAGCCAATCTCGTGCGGCCCATTGTGTAAATAATGTATCTAAAGCAGATATAAAGCAGATATTTTGGGGGAACTTTCATTCCTCACTACCATTCCTCACTACCATGAGCTGAATAAAGAGCATGAAATCCACAATCGACTCTGAGTATATTTCACATGTTTTGAGAGATTCCCCTGCCCCCCTCTCATGAGAAGGGTGGAAGCGAGTGTCATAGCCTCTGGGGTCTTGGCTAATGGCTTCAAGGAACAGGGCGAGTCCTGCCTTTATTGGTGAAGGATCTCAATGCAAGAAGCAAAACTCATCAGAGAACAGGTTGTTCCTAGCAGAGGGAAGGAGAATATTAATTCTCAAGTCCCTTCCAGATCCTATTGAACAGCCTGAAGATTCTGCAAAATATAAAAAGGACCAAAAGAAGGGCGTGCTCACATATAGCTGCTTACAGAAATTGAAACTTGTTAACAGTGAAAATGAAATGATCCCTAAGTGAATGACATTTATTTGGCCTCTGCAGTGTGCTAATGCAGTTTAAAAATTATCTATTGATACTTATTCAAAAATATACACAAAAGTTCATGCCCATTACAAAGTATCTTTTTTTATAATACACTGAAATAAAACAGCTGCTTAATCTAAAAAAGAACAAGGGCAGAAAGAAGAAAATGAAAAGACAAAGAAAGAGAAAGCAAAATATGAGGAGAGAGAAAGGATTAAAGAAAGATAAGAAGACTTGTGGTTCTCTGTCCTGCTGCTAAATATAGTATTCAAACTTGTTAAAATCCAACCATTCTCTCTTCTGTAAACCAGTATTTTATTCAATCTTCAAATCCTAATATTACAAGTTCATTTTCTCATTTATGCAAGAAGTCCATACAAAGTTTCCAGTCCCAGCTAAGACGAATTCATTTTCAGTGAATTTGGACCTGCCCAGCTCTGCCGATAAAGCCCAAGAAAATACGCAAGTCAGCTATCTAATGAGCATGGCCATCAAAAATCTGGATTAACTACCATAGTAACAGGTCTGTCTGCCAACAATGTCTTCTGCTTTTTATCCAGATTTTTTTTCTTTTTTTCCTTTTTAGCTCTGCTAAAACCATTTTTGGCTACTTCATTCTACAGCCCTGGCAATCAGTGACAAATATGGTGCAAAACATGAACTGAAATGAGGGCAGGGAGAACTCTGCAGGTCATTTCCCCTAGAAAGCTCTGGAAACCGATGAAACGAACCTGGGCAAAACTTGCCCCATGTTCTGCAGAATCTCAGCTTGAGGGTATTTTGAAAATAAACAAATAAATAAACCCGTACTATGTTTTTAGAGATTAGCGAGACAGAACTAGATTAGTGAGAAAGTGCAGGATAAGGGAAAGCAGCCAACTTGCATGGTTGGATTTTTCCTTTTAATGTGTGTTTTCCCTCGCAGAATTCAACAGTAGCTGTTTCATTTCTAGTGAAGCAACTGTTGTGCTTAATTTGTATTGCAAAGGGCACAAGCAAAGGAAAGGCTTTTTCTGTCTTAATTGTTCCCATGGCTGGATTATTCACCACCAATTGTATTCATGAAAAGATGTCCTGCTTTAAAGTAGATACTCCTCTTATTTCCAGGGCTGCCAAGTGTCCTCTATTTCAAGGGATCTGTTAGCCCAGTGGTGTCCAAACTTTTTTCAAAGAGGGCCAGATTTGATGAAGTGAAGGGCCAACCAAAGTTGTTAACCTTGTTGTTGAGGGTTTTTCTTAGTTGTTGAGGTTTTTTTAGGATTTTACCCACAGGGGCCGAATTAAACCTTAACCCAACCAGCGGGCCGGATTAGACCCCCCAAATGGACTTTGGACATGCCTGTCTTAGCCCAAGATGGAGGACCATAAGAAGGAAGAACAGGGGCCTCGCCATTGCCCATTGCTGGGGGAAAGGTGGAAAATGTGAAAACAGACCTCTGCCTTTCTCCACCAGGAAAGATTACTGTGCTAGGGCCATGCACGTTGCTTCAAGAGAATGTAGCTTTATAGGATTCACCTTTGCATCTAAACTCAGAAAGATTTATTTGGGGGAGCCAAAAGAGTGCAGTAATGCAGAGCTTTGTATGAGCAAAGGTAGCTGTTATAGGTAGAATACTGCTCCTTTATCCCTTATGATTCTGTAGGGGTCTCACAGGTCTTTGCAAGAGTAGCGTAAACTAGTTGGCTTAGATGAGCATAAGGCCATGTGGAACAGTCAAGTTTAACAAATACCAGGCTGCCAACAAAGTCAAGCTAACCAGAACCAAAGTTTAAATATGCCAATGTCAATTTACCATTGTGTGCCTTTACAAAGTCTACTGCCAACTCCTATTGCTGCAAGAACGATGCTGGCACGATCCATTTCTGCACTAGTGCTGAAAAATAGCTTTGTTGTGAAGTTATGACCACAAACCAAATCATTTTTGTACTGACCCAAAAGAAGCTGAAAAAATAATTGATTGTACAGAGTACTGTGTTATAAGAAAAATACTGCTCCTTTATCCCTTATGGGGTATCCAAGAGCCCGTATAGAGTTCTTATGTAGGTTCTCTATTGATAGGAGAAAATAATAGAGGCCAACAAGAGAATATTGAGAAGTAAAGCAGCTACTAAGCATGATCTTTATTAAACTGTTGCAACTGGGTCCCCCACTTACCCCACGCAGGGAGGGAGGAAAGGAACTCCGAACAATGGTGTGCAAACACTTATATAGACTTTATCCGCCCTCCCCCACAGGTGGGTGGGGTTTGCGGCACCAAGCGAGGCTCACCTGGGCGTGTGCCACCCAGCTGCTTGAGCTGGCCTTTGACCTGCCCTCCGCCAGGGAGGACAATGGCTGGCCGGGGGCGGGCCTAAGGCCAAAAGGAGAAGAGGCTGATTCCTGGGCTCAAGCCTCTTTTGCCTTTCTTCCTTCCATAGACTTTTGAAATTGCCTCCCCTGTAGCTCAAGACCACCCCCCAAAACAACATACATACACCACAGGGGGGCGCTCTACAGCAGAAAACCTGTCTGTCAGGATAGTCTGGCCATTCTTTTGTGATGGTAAATACTGTATTTTTTGCACCATAACACTCACTTTTTTCCTCCTAAAAAGTAAGGGGAAATGTCTGTGCGTGTTATGGAGGGAATGCCTACGGGTGGCATGCCTACGGATTGTCCTCCTCTAAAAACTACGTGCGTGTTATGGTCGGGTGCGTGTTATAGAGCGAAAAATACGGTACTTTAGTTCCTGAATCTCTTACATATACTGATAGTTTGCTCAGCTTAACAGATACTGGCCAGACTGTATTTGCAAAGGGAGGTGTAAGCCCCTACAGTCCAAAGACAACTGGAAAGCTTTTCCCATTTCCTTCCTCCTTGCAGCGAAATATTTGAGGTCAATTTGTCGGAGATGCATGTGTGCTTGCCTTGTACATTTATGAACATTTATTCTCTATATATAAGACCTTTGAATTCCTATAACAGTAATTGTTTTAGAAATTAGTTAATTAAACTGTAATAAATAGGCTTCAGGAAAACTCCATAGATGCAGTGACCGCGAACAGGAAAAGGATTTCTGTTTTTTTACAGGAATGGCTACTACTGCAGTGCTGGAAAGGTATAGATGTTTTAATTCTATAGATACTCTACAGTGGCATTTTCTCCCTCTGCATGTCAGTCATGTTCTGCTGAACTAGCTAGCTGACACGGCACTTTCTGAACACTGCATGCATCAGAAAAGAAGTTCTTTGTCTTTTCCACAGGGGACACAAAAGGGGACAGTCAAATGACAGGTTGGGGGGGGGGGAATGGCATCCTTTTTCACTGGAGGAAATGGAGGAGAGGCTCACACAAGGTGTTTTGTATGAAAATCAAGTGTTTTACCACGTTAGGACCCACAGCACCAACCTCATTCATCACCATATGCTGATGCAGGAATCACACACCATCAATTGCTCTGCGGGGCATGATTGTTCAGTGCAGTGGGCTACCTTAACCAGCCTGGAGACAGCTGAGGCTGTAATGTGTTATGGACGAATCTGTCATGGTGGCTTCTCAAAGTTCCAGTTAGCTTTGTTCACCACATTTTGGCCACTGGTTTGCCATTTTTTAAACTCCTCATGAAAATTTGTCAGCATACTTGTGTGCATTTCTCCTGATATACATACATTATAATGCATTTGTTCCTAATAAACAGATTTTTAAGTTATTTTCACTCAGTTATGCCTTTATCTGTACGTACACATTTTTTGGTTGAAGAATTGCTTCACAAAATTTGGAGAAGTGTGGCTATTGGTGGATAAAGGTAAAGGGACCCCTGACCATTAGGTCCAGTCGTGACCGACTCTGGGGTTGCAGAGCTCATCTTGCTTTATTGGCCGAGGGAGCCGGCGTACAGCTTCCGGGTCATGTGGCCAGCATGACCAAACCACTTCTGGCGAACCAGAGCAGTGCACGGAAACGCCGTTTACCTTCCCGCCGGAGTGGTAGCTATTTATCTACTTGCACTTTGACGTGCTTTCGAACTGCTAGGTTGGCAGGAGCAGGGACTGAACAATGGGAGCTCACCCCGTCGTGGGGATTCGAACCGCCGACCTTTTGATTGGCAAGCCCTAGGCTCTGTGGTTTAACCCACAGCGCCACCCACGTCCCTTTATTGATGGATAGCTGACATCATTAATTATTATTATTTATTGAGTTTATATACCACCCTATACCCAGGGGTCTCAGAGTAGTTCACAGAATAAAATCAAGATATAAAACTACAAAATACCTAATAAAAAGAAAAACAACCCAATAGGTCCCCCAACCCAATAGCCCCCCCTTAAGTTTATTGGTTTGGGAAGGGCAAATTAGGCAAATTAGCATTAAAATGTGAACAAAAGTAGATTTCTCTCCTATCCCTAGTCACAACTGTTTGTGTACATGCACAGAAGTGATAAGTGATAGACAGGTCTTGCTTCTCCCTCTGTTTGTTGCAGGCTATGTGTGCAGCCTGGGTGTAGCTGGTCTACAGAAATGTGAGATGGAATGAAAGGAGAGGGACAAAACAAAGGTCCCACAATAAATCTGCACAGTGACAGGTGAGACTGATGGGTCAACGGCTGCACTATCAGAGAAGCGTAATAGTCTTAACAGAGTGTGACTTTCTCTCTTTTCGCTCCTGGGTCGCATCAAAGAGAGCTGACAGTCTAGAATATTTTGCTGACAGTTCGAAAACTGGAGGAAAGCCACCTTCTTTAGCCTACAGTTGCTTGACTATTACACTAGGGGGAGGTATGGGAACGGAATAATACACCCAGGAAAACATCTGCATCTGCCTGCACCACCACCATAGTGGCAATGCAGACTGCAAAAGGTAAAGCTTATACTAATTTTGCACAGCTTTTTTTTTAAAAAATGACATTTTTGGTTACAGAGCTCTTTCTTATTTGCAGCCACCCAATTAAAAAAAGTAAAATTATTTTGTCTGAGTTCTGCCCTTTTGTGTGTTGGCATCCACCCAGAGGGTTTGGGGATGGTTCGGAGTTGTGTGATGCTTACGGATAGCACAAAATGAGATGTGACTCATTGCATGGTTGTTCTTTCTGTACTGAAAAGCAGTCGCATGGGGGAGGCTGATCTAGAAGGAGATCAGGACTGCAGCATGCCAGGTGTGGGGAGATCATTAGCTCCCACTACGGTCCTGATTTGGGCTGGGATGCAGAGGGACATGGCTGCTGTTCAGCCCAAGAAAATAGCAGCTATGTCCCATCCCCTCTGCCAGTCTGGATTGAGGCTATGGTGGGGGCAAAGGGGTCAATCCAAAATTGTCCTAATCCACTCCCCATCCAGATTGTCCCCTTCCCTGCCGCTACAATTAATAAAGAAGGGGGGGGGGGACCAAGCAAAGGACATGCGCACATGATTAATGTCATATGTCTCATTTCACTCATAGAACACAGTGTGGCTTTTTTTAAATATAAATTAGCAACAGCAGTAGGATCGGCATAGACATATTTGTGCAGCTTTGGGCCGGTTCTCTTTGGAGTGTTGTACTTTCTACCTTTCAGTTCCTGAAGCATCATTCTATTCTTCCACCATTCTGGTGGTGTTCACACAATGCCCCGTGTGATTCTTAGTTTTTACTCCAAATGCTGAAGCCCCTACTGGCCACACACACTCAGGCAGCCATGCTGCTTTGGCATCAGCAGACAGGATCCCTCCAGTGCTACAGATGGGCTTCTCCATGCCAGCAGGAACCCTGACTGATCTGGGTTCTCACTCATGTGGAAGAGTCCCGATATCCATGCACCTGTTTGTACACAGGGCTCCTGTCCATCAATGCTGAAGGCATATACCTGGGAATGACCAGCAGGTGGCATCCTGCTCTTCCCTTATGTGTTTGATAAATGGACAGGGCACCCTCTGAACACAGAGGAGCATAGGCTGCTGCTGAAATAATAATAATAATAATAATAATAATAATAATAATAATAATAATAATAATAATAATAATAATTTATTTGTATCCCGCCCTCCCTGGCCAAAGCCAGGCTCAGAGCGGCTAACAATAAGTAAAAATAGCACAGTGCTCATAAAATCACACAGTCAGTTAATTAAAATACATTCTAAAATCAATTCAGAATCAAATCAAGGGAGGCCATCTAGCAGAGCACCGTCTCTACTGACTGGCAAGGGCACTGCAGGGTTTCAGACAGGGGACATGACCATCTCCACCTGGAGATGCCAGAATTGGAAACTGGGACCTTCGTCATGCAAAGCAGATGCTCTGCCACTGAGCTACTGCTCTTCCCATACAGCCACAGCTGAGAATTATTAAGACATAGGGCAAAGCTATTATTTTTTTGGGGGGGGGTTATTGGGTTGTTGGTATTATTTTTATTATGCATTTTGTGATTTTATGTTGTGAACTGCCCAAGGCCTGTGGGCATAGGGTGGTATACAAATGTAATAATAATAATAATAATAATAATAATAATAATAATAATAATATTCTGATGGAGTCATCAAAGGACCAGAAAAATTTAGTCCAAACCTTGATGAAATCCTGAGGGCACCCATTTACTCTTTCTTATAATAGAGCCTTTGCACAGGGTGGTTGCTGTAAGTTGGCTCTGTGAATTGGAGGCAGGGAGGGGACAGCCCAACTGAGTAGGTGCTGACCTTTCCTGTCAACTCAGTCTTATGCAGAATTCAGTAGGGTTTGTTCCAAAGCGAATGTGGGCAGAATACCACCCTTAGGCTGCAGTTTTATGCTAGCTTCCCTGGGAGCAAACCCACTTGAACTCAGTGGAACAGAACTTCTGAGTTGCCACATATAAAGTTGCATTGCCCATCCTTAAAAATAGTTATCTGTTTCTTCAGCAGTAGAACTTTTTTAAAGGAAATACCAGCCAAACCCTGGAAATTGAGAACCCCCATACAAATGATGACAGGCTGTGAGCCATAACATGACATTATTACACCACACATAGCCTCATAAGAGATATTTAAATATTCCTCATTCAACTAAATCTTTGGGAAAGTTCATTCAAGGCATACAATGAAGCATTTGTCTCTTGCAGTTGAACCAGTCACAGAAGGTTTATGGGAAACATTTAGAAAAACACTCATTAAAGCAAAGACAATCTGAAATGGGAATGAAGAACAACAATGCATCAAAGAAACCATACATACATACAAAGAGTCCCTAGATTTATAGACATCAGAGGACAAAGCTGACAAAGGGGGTTTGTGTAAGATGAGGAGTTACATCACTTCCTCTTTTGAAAAGCAACCCGTAGCCTTGGGATGAATCTCCTTCAAGCTGGCAACAAAAAGAAAGAAAGAACTTTACATTTTACTGCTGCAGATTGGAAAGAGTTGCATGGAAATAACTAATACCAGAGGAATTTGTACCAGGAGTGGATGGATTTAAATGACAGCTTGTTCATGACACATGAATGGGTATTTGTCCCATCACCTATGGGGTCCCCAATCTGTGCCTGCTTGGCAAACTAAGAAGTTATCTTGAACACCACAAAATACCAATTTCACAGACAAAAAACTGGTGATGCTAATAACTCTATCCCTACCCCAAATGGGGGAAATACCTACAAATGTCCTCAAACAAAATAAAACAGACAAAGAAAGCAGGCAGCACCTTTCTGCACAAGAGCAAACAATCACCAAGCAAATAACCTCCTCAAAACCAAAAGCAAAAATAACAACCACCATTTAATTTTTAAATATATAAAACTTGGGAGGGTCAGGGCGTCTTAGCAGGCACCAAGGCAAGTGTCTGAGAATATATGGGTACCACACTGTGACCCCAGATTTACAAGAAGCATAGTACTTTAATGTCAACAATTTAGAAAGTGTCAAAACACTTTCCCACATACTCCTGAGAGCTCTGAGCTCCATGCATTTATTATTATTGCATGCATTACTTTTTTGTTATTTTATTGTTATACTTTGCTTGATTTATTCATTCTTTAAATATGCATGCACACAGAACCATCAGTGTATATATAGTGTCTGTCTGAGTTATGCGGGGAAAAGAGAGAGTTCTTTGCCCCCAAGGAGCTTACAGTCTGGGCAATGGGGGAAAGAATATAGTGAGGGAGGAAGAGTTGAGGAGGAGAGAAGACTGATGGGCCAGTGCAGCTGCTTGGTTGCAGCTGGGAATGATAAAGGGGGAATCTGCCAAAGTAACAAAGAACAGGTGAGTTTTGAGAAGGACTCAGAAGAAAGAGAGAGCGACAGGAGCAGTTTGCTCTGTGGGGATGGAGCCCTCTGGTGGCAGCATTACTGCCATTTACTGGGAGAGAGAACTTAAAAGGTAAGCACATGGAGCTTGCGCTGGTTATGAAAGGGGTTGTGACTCCAGAGAAGAGTTGTGAATAGGTGTGGACAACAAGACAGGTTGAGAATTGTGGCAACAGAGTTTTGGATAGAGATGAAAGGAATGGAGCGTGAAGGGGAAAGATTGAGTAGTCCGGACAGAAGATCAGATCACAAACCAAGGTTTGCTTGAGGGAACAAAGAGGAATGGATATTGTTGCTGCTGCAGGGTTTTACAAAGTGAAATGGGATGATTTGATAACGGCAAGGAGGCATCAGTGGCTGTGATGCTGACAGGTATGGTGGGGGGGGGGGATCAAGGAGTGGGAGGTGTTCCAAGCTCTAGATGGGTGACAATGTCAACCTGACATTGGCCAGAAAGAAAAGCTGGAAGGCTCCTGTGCACGAGTTCCTTCAGGGCTGCAAATTCAGAGGACGTGACTGTGATGACTCACTATGTGTTTTCCCAGTTTACTGCACTGGCCTTCTGTTGGTTCCACCTGCTGCTTGTTTTTCACTCCACTCCTTTTCATTTGAGTTTGTACAAAAGTATCAGATGATCCCCACACTAACTTAGATCTATATATGAGCTATATATCTATGTATGCCATCTCGGAAGCAAGCCACGTTGCGTTTCAGCAGGGCTTGCTCCCAAGGAAGTGGGAACAGCCCTCAGTAAGCTTTACTGGCAACTTAAGCCATGTTGGATCAGACCAAATGCCCATCTAGTCCAGCATCCAGTTCTCAAAGGGACCAACCTGCTTCCTCTGGGAAACCCCACAAGCAGGATCGGAGCCCAAGAGCACTCGACCCACTTGTGTTCTCCAGCAATTGGTATTTAGAGACATGCATACTCTGATAGTGGAGGGAGTACACAGCCATCATGGCCGGTAGCTATTGATAGCCTTATGCTCCACAAATAAGGTCTGCTTCTGCAGATAAAGACATGAGCTTCAGAGGTGTCCATGTTTAATTAGAACTGTAGATTCAAAAACCGATCTAGGAAGGAGGCTGCAGGCAGAGGTATAGTATGAAGTACATTCCAGAGGCCATAAAGATGGCTGCTGTGTTCTGCTTTTCACCATCAGATCCTGAGGGTGAATTTGGCTACATCTGTCCAGAAATCTGATCCCCTTTCTTTTGTTCCCATTACCAGGCTATGAGGTGCTGAATAAAGGGCACCGTTGTTCCTTTTGTACATTCCTCCTCTATTATCCAGGACCTTTATTCATACCACCTTTCTGAAAGGAACTCAAAGAACTTTTCTTGCGTATAGGACTCTATGGGGCAGATTAGGGTATACAGTGGTACCTCGGGTTAAGAACTTAATTCGTTCCGGAGGTCCGTTCTTAACCTGAAACTGTTCTTAACCTGAAGCACCACTTTAGCTAATGGGGCCTCCTGCTGCTGCCGCGCTGCCGGAGCATGATTTCTGTTCTCAACCTGAAGCAAAGTTCTTAACCCGAGGTACTATTTCTGGGTTAGCGGAGTCTGTAACCTGAAGCGTCTGTAACCTGAGGTACCACTGTAATGTAACCTATTGCCCTGCAGGTTTTTCATTCCAAGACTGTTTCAATACACCTATTTGACGGCTTCTGTGGCATCGCAGGACTTTCACCAGCTGCAATCCTTCCTGGACAGAGTTCGTGGGCCACTCTTGTCTGTGCTCTTCACTCTCGTAACCTCTACATTAAGAATACTACAGTGCATTGCGTGCCTTTGGAAGACTTATTGGGAACTTCAGTTAGTTCAAAATTCAGCAGCTAGGTTATTAACTGGGCCAGCTGTATGAAACAAATAAACACTACTGGCCACTCATCTGTTTGGGGAACAATCCAGAGTGATGGTGCTTTCCATGGAAGCCAACTTACCACAGAAAAGCCTAAGCTGCTTGGGATCTGGGTACCTAAGGACCACCTTTTGTCTCATCAGCCTGGCTGACCATTTTGTTTGTCATCAGAGACAGTCCTCTCAATTCCCCCACCTGCATCTGAAATTAGCTGTGGTAAGAGAGGAGGCTAGGACCTAAACCAATGGCTTCAGGTTACAAGAAAGAAGATTGCGACTAAACATCAGGAAGAACTTTCTGACAGCAAGAGCTATTTCAACAGTGGAACAGATTCCTATGAGAGGTGGTGGACTCTCCTTCCTTGGAGGTTTTTAAGCAGAGGTTGGATGGCCATCTGTCATGGATGCTTCAGTTGAGATTCCTGTGCTGCATGAGGTTGGACTAGATGACCCTTGGGGTCCCTTCCAACTCTACAATTCTACGATTCTCAGTCTTCTTCTTCTTTTTAAAAAAACCTTTTTATTTAATTAAGAACATATAATTTAATATGAAAATAAAGAAGAAAAACCAATACAATAGAATAAAAATGAAAAGTAAGTGCGCGCACACACAGAGAGAAACAAATACAAATTTGGGTTATTTCAGTCACAATCTCTGAGATAAACAACAATAATTATTAAGGTAGTAACATATTAGAGAGATAGATATAGATATGCTTTATTCAAAAATATCAGGATCTTGTCCTTGAGGTGATATTCTCACTTGAAGCTGAAAATTTACTAAGAATTCCAAATGGTAGCGTATTTCACAGGAGGCATTTAAACATTGTTTTCATCATATGTATCTGCAAGGGCAGGGAGGAGTGAAGTGGCTGCTGTCTCCATGACATGCGAACCACTATGCATTGCATGATTAACATATGTAGCGCAATTCTATTAATAGCTTTTATCATTGTTAGTATTCTATAAATGAGTGTGCATTTCTTATGGAATGGTAAATGGAGGTTTTCAAAACTACTGCAAACCACCCCATCATGCCATTATCACAGTGGCCTTTCTACAATGATTACATATATGAATATAATTGAATATAATTGAAAAACCATTTATTATTATTTTTTAAAAATGAAGTGCTCCTTTTTTAGGTACAGGTCCATTTAACTGGTAATTTTGACTAAAGTTCAGCTCTTGAAAGCTTCAATGTAGGATTCCCCCTCCACTTTTACCGCATCAAGGAACATGCACTCCATAGATAAGTCAGGCAACTTTATAGGACAGAAAATATTCCGCACCAATGAAGGGAAACCTCTGGCCCTCCAGGAGTTTGAACTCCAATTCCCACCCACCCCAGCATGGCCAATGGTCTGGGAGGCTGAGAGTTGCAGAGCCACAACATCATCCTTCCTATTTGACAATGTATCAGTGTCCTTCCAGTATTATTTCATGGCCTGAGTTCATGTGATCCAGATGGTAAACTGTCATGGCATTAGTACAGCCACATCCTCACTGCCAATGCTAGTGTTAGAGCACTGCATGGTTCTCCCACATTAGGGATGGAGGAATCTTTGGCCCTCTAGATGATGCTAGGTGTAGTACAACTCCCATCAGCCCCAGCAACCATGGCCAATGGTCAGGGATGATGGGAGTTGTAGTTATGGAATATCTGAAGGGCCAAAGATTCCCCACACTTGCCCTAACTTGCCCTTCCTCCTCTTTGAGGAACCCTGTGGAGTCCTTCCACTCTCTGGATCAGCTGAAAGCCCTGATATGTGGACATTCACACATCAGTTCACCAAGGAGTTAAAACACCTGAAATTGTTAGTAGCAGGCTGATATTTATACCTCTTCATGTTAAGCCATTTGGCCCTGATCAGACTGGACAGCTGAATATAAATAGGAGGCAATCCCCTTCGGCGTAATTAATTGCATCCACAGCAATAATTTCATAACCAAAGGAGGATGAAAGCAGATTGATTATTGATTCACTTTCTGTAATTGTTGTTTTGGCTTGTATATTTTCAGCAATGCTATTAGCATAGATGTTGTGTTCAGTGTTTGTGATAAAACATCTTCTATGCTGATGTAATCTGCTCTTTTTCCTATGCTTATGCATAGAAAAAGAGTACTCTAAAACTCTATCAAAAATGATCAATATTACCCCAAAGATGTTAAGCATTACAAATATAGGGATCTCTACGTGGGACAGCAGAGAAGAAGAATGTTCCACTGTGAAAGCAGAAACCCATGCACTGATGCAACGTTCGCCTTAGCGCTATGTTTGATTTAATGGCAGTGTAATTGCACAGAAAATGAGTCTTTTATTGTAGGTAATTCTCACATATCATGGTTAACACAGGTGACTTAGGATTAGCTTAGTTATTGGGATGTGAGACATTTTCTATAGGGAGCAACTGCAGCAGTTTCACATCTGAACCTTTAAGTCAAGGGCTCTAGTTTATTACCTTTTTTGCCAAATTTATTATGCCTTTGTAGCTCTGCCACAAAGCTTTAACTTGACTGGGCCCTCCATTCTGGATCAAGTGCAAAGGAATCCCCACATGGAGCCCATTGCAGTAATACAATCTTGAAGTAAACAACACATAAACTACTGTAGCCAAGTTTTCTCAGTCCAGGAACCATTGTAGCTGTTGTACAAGTCACAGCTGGTAAAAGGCACTTCTAGCCATTGAAGTGATCTGGGCCTCCAGAGACAAAGCTGGATTCAGAAGCACCCCCAAACTTTTGGGGCACCTCCAAGCACTTGACCTTTTTTTCAGACACGGGAACCACTCGCCCACAGAGCCTCTGACTTGCCAGGATTCAAGCTCAGCTTGTCTTTCCTCATCCATTTCACCACTGTGTCCTCTCCTGATTCAGATGTTGTGAAGAAACACAGGTGAATGTTCTCTGCAGACTATTGGCACCTTGCCCCAAAGCTCCTAATGACTACTTCCAGCGGCTTCACATGGATATTAAAGAGCATGGAATGTTCTCTTACAGATAGCAAATTCCATAATCCGACTTGTTCTGGTGTGGCAAGAGCCTCAGTTAAGCGCTTCCACCCAAGGTATCTCAGGTATTGATCCACCCTAGGTATCTCAGCTGGCGAAGTCTGCTAAATTAATGTGAAGTGGTTGGAGGCAGACTTTATTAAAGCTCCACAATGGTGCCACAGTTCTCTGTTGCTATGGAAACCAAGCTGTGGGAAGACAAAAAAATAAAATAATAAATGGAGACCCAAAGCATCAGCTCTCTTCTTCTTTCTCTTTTTCATGTGATGTTCCCATGGGGACGGCTGAAAGCCTCATGGATGTATAACCATGAGAAAAGTCTAGCAAGGCTCCACGGAAAAGAGCAAGTCTCGGATCTCTTTGTCAGTCACCCACAGCTGAACAATCAGCAGTATTCTTTGATGACAGTGAGGGGGGGGGGGAAGAGAAGTGTCACACAAAAGGCATTAAGTCAGGCGGGACAGACTTTGCGTGCCGAAATGATACTAATAACGACAGAATGGCTGCTAATAAGACTAGCTTCACCATAGCACTAAAGAAGCTTGGTGCAGTTTGTTCCTGCATCAATTATCATATCTGGCAAGAAGTCCTGATCCTAGCAGATTTATGGCTAGTTCCTGGGATGTTGCTGGAGCAGCATTGAGTTAGAAGAAATGCAAAGGAAGTTGGTAGCTTGTTTTGTATTGTGCCATCATGGAGTGCCAAGGGACAGACACAAAGGAAGGGCAGATTAGATTTCAAGTCAAAGAAACGGAAATAGTAAATAATAATGATAATAATTCATGATAGCTCTTTTCGAAAGCCTAGGTGAGCTGCTCCTGGAGACCTATATTCATGCACATGTGCTTTGAGCAGACCTTGAAAGGTCATTTCAAATCCAGCCAAAGCTAAAGAAATCAAAAGAGTCTTTTCCTCCTGACTGCATGGCAGTAAAAGGCCCTCTTCAAAACGGCTCTGTTTCTCTCTGTCTCAAAAACACCCCTATCCCTGCACAGCTGAAAGGATTTTGATGCTGAGCACAGACTCTGGCAAAGAGCCTGAAGCTCTTCTTCTATCTCCACTCTTTTCTAAAAAGTGCTCCTCCCCGATATTTCCTTTCCCCTCAAAAAGTAGGGCTTGCTCGCTGCACCCTGCAGCCCAGTGACTGAGGCAGAGTTATATACCAGGCTCTGGAAGGCCACATAAAGATGTCAACTCAGGCAGTTTCAAAAGAAGATCAGACCAATTCATGGAGGCCAAGGCTCCTGTCGGAGGCAATATATGCTTCTGAATGCCAGTTGGTGGAAACTGCAGGAAGGGGAGAGCACTGCTGGCACTCAGGTCTTTGCTTGTGGATTTCCCATGAGCACCTGGTTGGGCACACTGAGAACACCGGACTAGATGGGCCTTTGGCTTGATGCAGCTGGGCTCTTCTGACATTCACAGAGAGCCAGTGTGGTGTAGTGGTTAAGAGTGGTAGTCTCGTAATCTGGGGAACTGGGTTCGCGTCTCCGCTCCTCCACATGCAGCTGCTGGGTGACCTTGGGCTAGTCACACTTCTCTCAGCCCCACTCACCTCACAGAGTGTTTGTTGTGGGGGAGGAAGGGAAAAGGAGAATGTTAGCCGCTTTGAGACTCCTTCGGGTAGGATAAAGCGGAATATCAAATCCAAACTCTTCTTCTTTTTCTTCACAGAAGGAGCCAGTTGGTACCCTTGTTCTCTCCCTCCTCCCATCCCACAAAGTGTATGGCATTTTAACATTACACTGAAAGTGAGGGCTGAGCTGGTGCGGCAGCAGCAGGAGGCCTCATTAGCTAAAGTGGTACCTCAGGTTAAGAACAGTTTCATGTTAAGAACAAACCTCCGGAACGAATTAACTTCTTAACCTGAGGTACCACTGTATAATGGGAGTGGGCTTTATGATCCTGGAAGATGTTCATGAGGGCCAGTTCTGGGGTGAGTCCTAGTACCTGTTTAGTTATCTTGCATATCTCTTACAGGACTGCTGTCCAGAAGGGCTGAATTTTAGGGCATTCCCACCACATGTGGAGGTATGTGCCTGTGGAGGTGCAGACTTTCTAACATCTTGGTGAGGTTCCTGGGTGCATCAGCGCCAGTTTCCATGGTGTTAAGTACCACCTGTAGGTGAGTTTCAGAGTGAGTTCCCTTCTTTTGGCTAATACGGACTTAAAGGGAGGTTTGGAACACATTCTAGTCCACTGAGTGGGGTTAATTGCAAAGCCTATGTCGTGCTCCCATTGTTCTTTGATTGTGTCAAAGGGGTTTGTGGGATTTTGGAACAATATTTTGTATATTGTGGATACCATCCCTTTACCGTGTCCCTTTGCTGTCAGGAAAAGGTTTTCAAGGTGGACAAGGGCCTAGTGGCTGCTGATTTTACTGCTGGATTGTCTAAGAAGGCATGTAGTTGAATGGTGTGTTAGCCAAGGTATTTGGGTGTCCCCTAGTTTGTCTTGTATTTCTTGTTTTGGTATAGTGTGGGTTTGTTGTTTTTGTACAAGTCTTTTGGACAGTGTAGGCCTTTGGCTTGCCAGGTTTTTACCTGGAGATTTTGTGCTGCGTGTTGGAATAGTGGGTGATAGGTCAGGAAGGTTAGCGGGGAGGGGGATAGGTTGCCTACTTTTCCCTTCTGTGTGAACCTGTTCAGTGTTGTGGGGATTTACTTTAGTTTGTTTTGGAGAAATGGGTGTGCTGTTGAGGGGATGTCTTTGATTGTTTCTCTCTCCCAGTGGACCCATTGTTTCATCTCATCTTCTCGAGCACACGGAATTATGTGGCGTACTTGGTTGGCGATGTCATATGATTCTGTGTTGAGGATTCCCCATCCTCCTTCTGAGGAGGGGAGGTGCAGGTATTTGGGGCTCATTCCTGGCTTTTTGTGTGAGCAAATAAACAAGTATAGTTTTTTCTGCCACTTCTGGAGTTGGGTTGGGCGAATCCAGATTGGGGTTGGGGGTTTGGAATAAATAGGTTAGTTTTGGAAGGGTGATCATTTTGAACACAGCATACTTTTGTGATTATGATGATGAAATCTAATTGCGTCACAAAGGGCTGCCACATTTGGCTTTAGAAAAGGGAATAATTACATCCACAATTAATCATTTACATGATGTAGGAGGATGATTAGACAAATTCATGAAGGGTCAGGCTGTCGTTGACTGTTGGCCATTATGGCCAAGCTCTGCCTCCACAGCTGGAAGCAGCAAAGCTTCTGAATGCCAGTTGCTGGAAACTGCCAGAAGGGGGCGTGTTCTTATGCTTGGACCCTTCATCTGTGTTTCCCACAGACATCTGTTGGGACATTGTGAGAACAGGATTCACTGGCCTGATCCAGCAGGCTCTTATGTTTTTAGATTGGAGGACGGGTGAACATATTTGCTTGGGTGACTCCTAGATCTGTCAGTCATGGAGGAAGTTAAAAGGCTGTGCCTCAATTGGCCAATTAAGTTCTCCTCATTCAAGAGCTTCAGAAGAAGGAATATGTGTCCAAAAGAGGAAATACCATATTTTTCGCTCTATAAGATGCACCAGACCATAAGACGCACCTAGTTTTTGGAAGAGGAAAACAAGAAACAAAATATTCTGAATTTCAGAAGCCAAAACAACCAGAGGGATCGCTGCGCAGCGAAAGCAGCGATCCCTCTTGCTGTTCTGGCTTCTGGGATAGCTGCGCAGCCTGCATTCGCTCCATAAGACGCACACACATTTCCCCTTACTTTTTAGGAGGGAAAAGGTGAGTCTTATAGAGCAAAAAATACGGTATGTGATTTAACATTCAAGGGCTGATTTTACATTTGTCACTTGTATTTTCTTCTAACTTCACAACGTTCATGGTTAATACATTTTGCATCTTGCACCAAATACACTAAATATGATGTAAATGTCAAACATCCAGATAAGTTCTAGAGAGGTAGCCCTGTTAGTTAGTTGCAACAAAAGCAAGACAGAGTCTTGTGGTACATTAAGGACTATCACATATTATTTCATAAGGTTTAGTGGGTGCTTCCAGACAGGGCTTTATGCCACAAATGGAACATTCAGGTCCAGTTCTTCTATGAGCATGACTGGCACACAATCATCCTTCCGCTTTGTTTTTTCAGCCTTAGATTATTATTTTTCTCCATAGGTATTCCACTGTTTCCCTCCCATACTAGTGGGAGGTCCTTTTCTTTCTGTGCTCAATTTTCTGGCCCTTCCCCCCCAGTCATTACTCATCCCCCCTCCACTACCTGTTTCTGGTCTGGGCAGGCATGCATGCAGGTAATTCTGTATCTGTGCACATAGAGATTTATTTCCCACAAAAAGTTGGCAAGAGCAAATATTTCAAGCCCCTTGGCTATCATGTTTCACAATGGGCAAAATGGATTCTTGTACTTTTGTGGGATGGGGGCAACACCCATTTCCATTGTAATAATACAGAAGTCTTGCACAAGACTGATGTTGACCTATACTGAAATCCTGATCAAAGTGCCTTGCACAAGACCTCTATATTAATTTTTTCTAAGTCTCTATGTACTACTTTTACAGCCTCTAAGCTAATCCTCCCTGTGTGCTGAGAGATTGCACGAATAGGTCCTCTGACCTGGGGCAGCATCCACAACATGCCTTAAAAGCATGTTTAAAGCAAACGCCTTCCTGCAAAGAACCCTGGGACCTGTAACTTCCTTAGGGTCCTGGGAATTGTAGCTCATTGAGTAAACTACAGTTCACATGATTACTTGGGAGGTGAAACTATGACTATTAAAATTGTATAAACGTGGTTTAACTGTATGGTGCAGGTGCACCTTTAGGTACCAGGTGAAAATGTTCCTATTCAACCAGGCCTTTGGCCTGACACCCTTTTAAATGTGTGTGTGGGGGGGAATTATTGGTTTGTTTTTGTTCTTCTTCTTCTTATATATTTTGTGTTTTTTATATTGTATTTTTATGTTGTAAACCGCCCTGAGATCTAGAGGTGAAGGGTGGTATACAAATTTAATCTATTATTATTATTATTATTATTATTATTATTATTATTTATTATTAATATTGGTGTGCCTTCAGCATATGGCATTTGGTGGGAATAGGCAGACTTGTATTGTTTGGGTTGCCAGAAGCACAATGGCTAAGTTGTGTGTTCATGTGAGGAGTAAATGGATGCATGGGCATAGCCAAGAGGGGGGCAGGGAGGGGCAGCGGCCCCACCATCAATAAAAATAAATAAAAGTACATAGCTAACTGAGGTTCTGCCACCACCCAACAAAAGACCTGCCCTCCCAACAAAAGGCCTGCCCCTCCCCGCAAAAAAAACCTGGCTACGTCCATGAATGGAAGTAGGGATAATGTCGCTAGGTACCGCCCATCAAAATGTCACCACCACCCTGCAAAAAATGTGATAATGAGCTTCAACAAACTAATAACTGTGGATATATAAAGGGTTATTACTTAGCTAATTTTCCAAAGTAAGAGAAAATCTGTATGAAATGTCAAAAGAAAGAAGAAAAAGTAAAAGATGGCCTTCTGATGCTGACAGTGCAAAAAACTTGTGTGCCTGAGCAGCACTGATTTCACAATAAACCTCCACCTGGAAGCACCCTCTGTTGTAACCAATGCCAGAAACTTAGAGCTATCAATCACAACAGAGTTGCTGAAACCTAATGCCACAATGAATCTGTGAGTCTTGAAGATGCCAGATATGAATTCATATCAGGAGATGAATGCAAACAAAGCAGATAGCTATACACACCTAGAACAATCTGGATACTACAACTCAGCACAGGACCATAGCACATGCATGATTATGATTTATTGGAAGCAATTCTGAGTTCAATAGGACAAACTCTTCAGAACGCATGCGTAGGGTTACAGCTTTAATACAGCACTTGCTATGTGACATGTTGCACCATTCCTAAATGTATTTCCAGTACTGGGTCAGATGAAAGCATAAGAAGCAAACAATTAGTAGATTATGGAAATTGTCAGGGGAAATGTGCAATTGTAACGCCAACTTTCTGAAATTTAATTTGGGAGCGAGCTCCTCGATCTCAGAGGAGCGTGAGTAAACATGATGAGTTGGAAAATAAAGATGGGGAGACAAAATATTATTCTCTCTCTGCCCCCAAGTTTATCCTAGGATTTAGTACGGATACGTACTAAACAGCATACAGATAGGCGCCGTTCCATCGTGACCCTCACTCGTGGATCAGACCTCAGTGACTGTTGCATTTTCCAAACTCGTAGATTGACTTTTCTTCCCACAGCCTGTCACCTGCTTGTTCTGTTGCTGATTTTGTCATGGTACTCGCCAACTTTGGATAAATTTAGGACATACGCTGCCGTTGAAGGGACGATGGGAGAAATTTGGAGCCAGTGAAAAAGAAAGTCGATTTTGCTGGGTATGTGTGAGAGAGAGGGGGGGGGGGGAGAGGCGGGTTTCACATAGGGACAGCCCCCTGCCCGGGGTCTGCTCACCAGCAAGTTATCTCTCCGGAGGAGGGGAGGGAACGCGCACGCTGAGGTACCGCCCCCAGCTCCCTTCTCTCCGCGCATTCGCTCCAGCCATTGTGACGTCACTGCGTTCTAAAAAAGAACCGAGAAAACAATCTGCATTGAGAGAAATAGATACAGTCCGGGTCCTATTTAAAGGGGAAGCTCTGGGCACCCCGGAGTCAGATCCAGCTTTATAAACAAAGGCGAAGGAAGGATTGCGGGAGAAGCCTCCTCAGCAAATATGGTGTCGCCGGTGACAGTGGTGAGTTCCAACAGCCAGCTTTTTGGTAACTGCAAGGCGGGTGGGGAGAGCAAAGGGGGACGACACACACACACACGCAAGTATAAAATCAAGTGTCAAGATTGCAATAATTGCTGCCTCGGGAAGCGAGCCCTGCAGATCCGCGGCTGACGACTTCACAATCGCTTCGGGGTTTTTATTTGGACAGGTAGCCGCTGCCAGAGAGCATCTGACCTACGCTGGGAATCCTGTCCCCATCATCTGTGCCGGCTCCTAGAGTAGTCCCCCGCCACCCCGTAGTACTTCCATCTCCTTGCCCTTTTTCTTTTTTACTCTCTCCTCCCGCCTCCCTCCGTTGCTGGTAGCAAAATGTGGCTGTGATGGCGGTGGAAGAAGGGGGGGGGGTAGAGATTGGAAAGGGGGAAGAGAGACATCATGACCGGATCGGTCGTTGCTTTACATAGCAAGCGGTGTGGGGGCGTGGGGAAGAGGTGGAAACCCTGCCAAAAGTCAATAGGATGAAAACATTGGGCATGTGACTAGGAAGCGTGACTTTGTTGATTTCTCTCCTTGGGGCTTGCCGGCAAGGCACCGTCTGATTGATGGAGAAGATTGCGGGTGGGAGGGATTCCAGTTCACCTCCCCCTTTCTCTGGCGCTTTCCCCCCTCGCCGCCCCCCCTCGACTTGCTTTGCTCCGGAATTGCTGGAGGATGGCACCATGCTGCCAATCTGCCTGCCTGTGTGTACTTGCATGGCCCATATATATGCGCGTGTGTAAGGCATGTGCCATTCCCATTACGGATTTCTGATCCCCGGGTGGGTGCCCTCTGGGATCGAGGAACAACAGTGCAGAGAAATCAGCAAGCTTTATTTTTGCTTCTCCCCGCCCCCTGCCCACTCCGCAGCTAATAAACATCTTTGTCCGAATGCCATTTAGACTGCTGAAGATGTTTTGAAAATAAAATAAAAATAGGTAAATCTATAGGTATATCTAAATCTTTCTCTCTACATGTGTGTGTGTGTGTGTGTGTGTATATGTAGCAGAATTTTAATCTGGAATGAACACAGCTATGACTGATTGATAGATAGGTTGCTGAAGCAGAGTGATGTAGTCAAAAGCATGCTAGAAGGACGCAGGAGACCTGGGTTCAAATCCATTGCTATCCATGATGCTTACTGGATTTCTAGTACACCAAGCTGTTGTGAGGATAAAATAGGATAATCCTTTGCAGCGCTATTATTCTAGGAAAAAAAGGTGCAGGAGCTCACCATGAACACCTCCCTTGTTCTCTTATAATGGCAATAGTGCCCACCATGTGTGTAGCCAAGGCAGGGGCAGCTGCTCCCCTCGAATCAATAAAAATCAATAAAAATATATAGCAAACTGAGGTTCTGCCCCCCCCAAATCCTGGCTACGCCCATGGTACCCACCTGGAGCAGAGTTCCATTGAGTTCCAGCTGAAAAACCCCCTGATCCTAGGTAGGAACATAGGAAGCATCAAGAGCAGTATTTCCTACACTGACCACCAGCATCTCTCCAAGGTGTTAGGCAAGAGCCTCTCCCAGCCTTACCTGGGACCTTCTGCATGCATCCATCTAGTTTGTCTGTCCTAACCGCAATACGGGACATGGGTGGCGCTGTGGGTTAAACCACAGAACCTAGGACTTGCCGATCAGAAGGTTGGCAGTTCGAATCCCTGTGACGGGGTGAGCTCCCGTTGCCCAGCCCCTGCTCCTGCCAACCTAGCAGTTCAAAAGCACATCAAAGTGCAAGTAGATAAATAGGTACCACTCTGGCGGGAAGGTAAACGGCGTTTCCGTGCGCTGCTCTGGTTCGCCAGAAGCAGCTTTGTCATGCTGGCCACATGACCTGGAAGCTGTACGCCGGCTGCCTCGGCCAATAAAGCGAGATGAGCGCCGCAACCCCAGAGTCTGTTGGGAAACTGCCAGGGAGATAGTGTCCATCATGAGCCCCCAAGCTGGAGTTCTGGACGTCCATCGGCCTCCCGTACTCACGCAGATCCAACAGTTAGGGGCACAAAGCCTTTGGAAATTCCTGGCATCATTCCTAGGCTGGTGCACCCTCTTTATCAGCAGAAACGCAGCCGAAAGCTTGCATCACAGAAGAGCAGAAGAGCATAATTTACAGACTTTATTTAGCGTTTAACAGAACAAAAGAAAACACGTCCATTCTGTCAGCGTGTCTGAGCCGACTGACAAAAACGAAAGGAAAAAACAGCAAGCATAAACATCCTGTGAATAGGACATGCGCAGACTCTGTTGCTTACAAAAGCCTGCTCCCTTTTAAGGTGGAACGGAAATATCCTAACATCCTCCCCCTTTCCGTGTAACCTGTTGTACCTGTGGTTCACCCAATTGCAACCTTTGTACATAAACCTTAAGTTGTTCTTTGTTAACAACCTTAGACAACAGATCAGCAGGAATTTCATTTCCTGCCATGTAGGACACCTGAATCAGTCCTTTCTGAATACACTCTCTTGCACGATGTAGCTTAATCTGCAAGTACTTGGTTCTCTGCTTGCAACTCTCGGAGTTCAGCAAAGCCAAACACGATCTATTGTCTTGATACACTTGTATAGGACATTTCACAGAAACTCTGATGTCCTTAAACAGTTGCATCAACCATTCACAATCCATGAGTGAAAATGACAGAGCATTGAGTTCTGCTTCACAGGAACTTAGGCTCACTGTTGTCTGCTTCTTGCACAACCAGTCAAACAGGCAGTGGTTGTACATGTAGCACACACCAGAAGTGCTTGTACCATCCGTGGTGTCACTTCCAAAACTAGCATCTGCAAAGATTTCAAGACCTCCAGTCTTTTGACTGGTGAACCTCAGCCTGTAGTGCATAGTCCCTTTCAAATAGCGGGCTATGCGCTTCAGAGCTTTCCAATCCTGAACCGTAGGATTGTTGGCATGTCTGCTAAGCAGATTACAGCTTACAGCTATGTCAGGTCTTGAACATCTGGCAATGAAATTCAGCTTGCCTAGAATGCATCTGTACAGCGTTGTGTCAGAAAACGCTTCAGCAGTACTGTCTACCTGGTAACCTGTCACCATCGGTGTGTCTGCTGGGTTTGCATCAACCAAATTCAACCTGGTTAATACATCAGCAATTTTCTGTGTTTGGTGTACCAGAAAATTACCTGCTTGGTCCTTCTCCACCTGCAGAGAAAGATAGTTGGATACCTCACCAAGATCCTTCATGTCAAAGTGCTCCTTCAGTTGAGCTAGGGTGCTTTGATAAAAAGCCTGATTCTTCCAAAACATCAGAAGATCATCAACAAAACATAAACAATACAGTTTGTTTTGCCCCTCCTCCTTGACAAACACACATGGATCAGCTTTGCCCTGGTGAAAACCTAGAGAAAGCAATGTCTCAGTGAGTTTTGTGTTCCAACACCTGGCACTCTGCTTAAGACCATATAAGGATTTCCGCAGTTTACAGACCATACCCTTCTGTATCTCCATCCCATCAGGTGGAAGCATGAACAGCTCCTCCCCCAAAATCCCGTACAAAAAAGCTGTATTAATGTCGTGGTGGGAAACATGCAGTTTCTCCTCCGCAGCGATCTTGAGCATCAGCCGAATGCTCTCATATTTGACTGTGGGAGAGTAGGTCTCGTGGTAATCCTGTCCTGGTACCTGTGAAAAACCTCTGGCAACCAATCTGGCTTTGTGTCTGACTACCTTGCCATTCTGGTCTGTCTTGGCCTTGAAGACCCATTTGCTGCCAACCAGTCTCATTCCTGGGACTACCGGTACCAGTTCCCAAGTTTGGTTCCTGTTCAAGGAATCAACTTCAGCCTTCATGGCATTAAGCCAAGGCTCAGCATCTTTAGAGGTTAACTCCTGAACCTCTTTGAAGCTTGAAGGTTCCCATACCTTCTCTGAGCTACTAAGAACAGCAGTTGCTGTCTTAGCAAACTCATCAGCATACCTCTTTGGAGGTCTGCCCTTGGTCGCCCTTTCAGACCTACGTACTAGACGCAAGTCTTCTGGACTCATCTCCTCTTTCTTAGGAGAAAAGTGACCAATGGTGAACAGTGGTTCTTCCAGTTCATTGTCAGACGCATCAGATGGTCTGACTGAGGCCTTTGCGCTCTGGTAGTCTGCTGTGTCATCACTTTCACTGACATCAGCAGCAGCGCCGCCCACTGAACTGGAATCCGAACTCTGATCATCATCATCATCATCATCCTCATCATCATCCTCATCCTCATCATCAGCAGCAGCTTCCTCAGCTTTAGCTGCTTGCTTGACATCACCTTCATCCTCTTCTGGGTAACACTGGAAAATTCCCACATTTTCCCCCCACTTAGGATTGTACTCAACACTCCTTGTGAACTTAATGGACTTAGAGTCAGTCATCCATACCCTGTATGCACCTTTTTCGTACCCCATGAACAAACCATGTGCCCCACGCTTCCCAAGCTTGTTGGTTTGTTGTGTGCGTACCCACATGTCCGAACCAAAGATTCTCATGTGTTTGGTGTTGGGTTTCTTGCCAAACATCTTCTCATAGGGGGTACAACCAATGGGTGATGACAATCTGCGATTAAAAGAATAAACAAAATTCCCCAAAGCTTCCCCCCAAAACTTATCAGGGAGATTGGCATCATGCAACAAGGTTTTGATTCCTTGCAGCAATGTTTGATTTGCTCTCTCCGCAAGCCCATTCATCCATGGCGATCTGGGCGTTGACATGTCATGCTGGATTCCCTTCTCAGTCAGGAAAGCTTCAAACTGCTGAGAAGTAAACTCCCCGCCCCGATCAGTAAATAAACAAGAAATACGTTTACCGTGCACATTTTCCAACCAAGCACAGAATTCCTTAAACTTCGGAAACGCTTGTGATTTCTGTTCGAGCAAATACACATGAATGTACCTGGAAAAAGAATCAATCAGAATCATGAAGTACCTTGCTCCTCCTATAGAGGGCGCTAGTGGCCCTACCAGGTCTGCATGCACTAGCTGGTAGGGTTTGGAAGCCTGCCTGCTAGACTCCTTGCTCTGCACAAGATACACATTTCTCTGCACAAGATACACATTTCATGTGAAATTTACAGGGTTTGATGTTCAAACCCTCAACCACTTCTGGCATCTTGGCCAGTGCCTTCCAAGAGAGGTGACAAAACCTTCGATGCGCATCATGAATGCAACCTGCATGAAGAACTTTGTTAGTTTGTGCAACACAACAAGAATCAGCATTAGATACAACAGCAGTGTCATCATAAGTTATATGGAACAAACCATCCATAAACTTTGCATGCAAATAGTCCTCTTTGCCTTTACTGATGACACAGACGCTCCTCTTGAAGGAAATCTGAAAACCACGCCCAGTAAGCTGTGGTACGCTCAACAAGTTGCTTGCAGCGCCTGGAACATATAGTACACCACTGATGGTTGTGTGCAAACTTGCAAGTTTCACAGTCCCTTCTCCTGCAATTTGCAACGTCCTTCCATCAGCCAGGTGGATCTCACCTTCCTGAGGCTTGAAGGAGATAAAGAGATGCCTGTCCTTGGAAACGTGGCGGCTGGCACCTGAGTCCACAATAAACCTGCCTTTGGCTGTTGGAGCAGTCCTTACAGCAAGCAAACCCTTGTTTTGCACTGGTGTGGGCTTTTGCAGCTTGCCCCCCTGCTGCTCCTGGCCAGCAGACTTGCCTTTAGCCTTTGGTGAAGCTGTGCCAGCAAGCAAAACCTTGCTTTCCACTGACGTGGGCTTTTGCAGCTCGCCCCCCTGCTTCTGGCCATCTGCAGACGTGCCTTTAGCCTTTGGTGAAGCTGTGCCAGTAAACAATGCTTTGTTTTTCCCTGGCGCAGGCTCTTCACCCTCCCTCTGCTCCTGGCCATCTGCAGGTGTCTGCCTGTGGCTCTGTTTACCTTTGCCTTTCCGGCCTCTGCAAAGGCGATGGCCTTGGTTCCCATGAGAAACAGAGCTCTCAGCTGCCGACTCCTTGGCTCCCTCTGGAGGCTGGAATGCTGCCTGGGACGACGTGACGGTCAGCTCCCCCTGCAGCTTGCAACTGGTGCCCTCAGCATCCCTGCATTCATTCGCATTCTGGGAAACAGCTAGGACCTCCGATGCAGTCAAACTCTGGGCTGGGATTATTGGCTTGTGAGCTTTTTTTAAAGCAGACCACATTGCACGTGCAGTGGTGTTGCCAGCCAGCGTCTTAATTTCCTCAAGAGATACGGATAGGACTATTATGTCAATCGCTTTCGAATTCTGGCCTTTCCATCTCTCTGTCAGAGGAACTGGGGGGGCTTCAGAAACAACATGCCACACCCCAAACTGACGCAGTAAACTCTCACACCATTTTGCCCAGGGTTCATAATTCTGCCCATCCAACTTAAGGGACTGAGCATCTCCAGAAGCTTGGAAAAACTCCATTTCAGCTTTTGGCTGTAGCCGTGAGTCTTCTATGCCTTCAAAAGACTCCTTATCTTGGCAGCCCATTAATCACGAACTCTTTGGCTCGGCTCCCAGGCCAATTAAGCCTTGCCGGAGTTCAAAGGCTCTTTGCCGAGGTATAACAGAAAAAGCGTCCGTCCCTTTCGCTTTTCCCCCCTTCATACCTCTTACGCAGTCTGTTGCAGCTTTACTCTCCTGTAGGTGCTGTGAATCTGGGCCCGAAACCTTGGTGTTGGGAAACTGCCAGGGAGATAGTGTCCATCATGAGCCCCCAAGCTGGAGTTCTGGACGTCCATCGGCCTCCCGTACTCACGCAGATCCAACAGTTAGGGGCACAAAGCCTTTGGAAATTCCTGGCATCATTCCTAGGCTGGTGCACCCTCTTTATCAGCAGAAACGCAGCCGAAAGCTTGCATCACAGAAGAGCAGAAGAGCATAATTTACAGACTTTATTTAGCGTTTAACAGAACAAAAGAAAACACGTCCATTCTGTCAGCGTGTCTGAGCCGACTGACAAAAACGAAAGGAAAAAACAGCAAGCATAAACATCCTGTGAATAGGACATGCGCAGACTCTGTTGCTTACAAAAGCCTGCTCCCTTTTAAGGTGGAACGGAAATATCCTAACAGAGTCGTCCACGACTGGACCTAATGGTCAGGGGTCCCTTTACCTTTACCTAACTGCAATACAACAGGCATTTCATTCCAAATGAAATTAAAACAGGTATTGTAGTGACTTCACTCATTGGGCACTTGAGGATGTGTGCTGTTGTGGCGAGAGCAGACTTTCCCAACCCTGGATCACCAGATGTTGTGGGACTACAACTCCCATCATCCATGACCAGCAGGGGAATGATGGAAATAGTAGTCCAACAACATCTGGGAGCACAAGGTTGAGAAAGGCTGAGCTAGAGTGTTGGGCCTTGGCAGACCAGGGTTCAATTCTCTGCTTAGCCACGAAGTTCACTGGCTTGATATTGGGCCAGTCACTGCCCTTCAGACCAGCCTACCTCACAGGGGGTTGCCCTGAGGATAAAATGAGAGCAGGAGAGCCATGTACACTTCCTTGAGGTTCTTGGAGGAAAAGTGGGATAGGAATGAAATAAAATTGTGATTAATACCTTC
Source organism: Podarcis liolepis (assembly GCF_965112155.1). Lineage (NCBI taxonomy): Eukaryota > Metazoa > Chordata > Lepidosauria > Squamata > Lacertidae > Podarcis > Podarcis liolepis. The sequence goes on from NC_139554.1 coordinate 72,902,056, forward strand.
TTCAAAGTCACGTGCCTCACTTTCTGATCTTGATGCTCTTTAATTCCAGATGAGTGGTTTGGAGGTCAGCAGGGAAATGTTCTCCGCGTGTGAAAAGAGACTTTATTTTTATTACTTTATATATTCAAGGGCTGATCTTTGCCACAAAAGCAGGTTGTGGGGCTGAGATCTGGTGAAGTTACTGCATGGGGTTCCACAGGGATAATATTTATCTCTGCAAAGAAACAAAGTGTTACCTCTTTGTCCTTGGGTACTGGTAAGAAGACCGAAAGATAATGTCATTTTCATGTTACCTTGATTAATTTAATTATAAGACTCAGTGATTATCATCTGCATTACTTTTATACCAGGAGGACAAAAGTGACAAATTTAAAATTTAGGAAGATTTTGAAAATTAGGAAAGTATTTTTACTGTTGGGATAGTGTAACATATAAGTAAACGTTTTAAGCACAATTTGGTACTTCACTGGAGTATTTCAAGGAAAAGCTGAACATGTGTTTGCCTTAATTATAAGGCATGTTTTGCTCACTTCTGCAGCACATATACAAAAATTGGAACGATACAGAGAAGATAAGGCTATTTATTTATTTATTATGCCGCCCTTTGTCCAAATATCTCAGGGCAGTTCACAATATGTAAATACAAAATGAGAACACAAAATACATAATAAAACAAAAACTAACCAATGACCCCCCCTCCCCCAAAACACATTTAATAGGCCACAAATATTAATCAGCCAAAGGCCTGGTTATAGAGAAACATTTTTGCCTGTTGCCTAAAGAGATGTAATGAAGGCACCAGGCGTGACTCTCTGGAGAGAGCATTTCACAAACGAGGAGATGCTGTAGAAAAGGCCTGTTCTCATGTTGCCACCCTCCAGACGCCTTGTGAAGGAGGAACACGAGGAAAGGCCTTAGATGATGATCACAGGGTCTGGGTCTGTTCATATGTAGAGGGGTAGTCCTAGTGGTATTGCAGTCCTTAAATGAACTTTTGTTGTTGTACAAACTGAAGCACATACATAGCTCATACTTTAACGTTCCCCCCCCATTCAGCACTGCCAAAACCTGATACTATGAAAATCATGGGCCAGACTGCTGACTGGCCCCTTTAATTGGGTTTGTTTTAAAGGGAAAGATAAATAGACAGAACCCGTCCTGTATTATGAAACTGTATTATGAAATTGGGAACCCTAACCAGATCCTTCTGGCTAGTTTAATGCCCTCTATTCCGTCTGTGTATTGGAAGGAGATAATACTTTTTCTTTAACTGAATACACGGTGATGTTTTTTAATGTGGGAATGAAGTGAAATGCAGCCTATTTTACTGGTGAAGCTTCAGGCCAAGATTTGGCCCTTGTGAGCCTGAAAAGCCTTTTCTGTGTCTTTACCTCATTGCCAATCTTCTTTTAGAACCAATAGAACATTGTGCCAAAAAAATACTGTCTGATAAAGGAAAGGTACAGATTATCTCTATTTGACCTTTCACCTGCCTGAAGCAGCTTGAATTCTTTTTTCTCTTTTCCTCTGGACATGAAACACCTGGTTATAAAACATTCTATTCTCTGAACATGACTTATGTAGGCTGGAACTGGAGTTTTTTGCAGGTAGATTTTTGTGGCCGTCTTAGGTATCTATTCTTGTCCCTCATTTTTTCTTCTGTTAGATCTCTTGCTCCTTTTACTGACCAACTTTTAGACCACAAAGACATTTACTAGCTACAGAGCTGGCATCACTGAGCATAAAAGTATGACTTATTTTCGAATAAAGCATGCATAGGACCGCACTGCATATTTTCTGGTAAAACAGATTTGGCAACTGTAATGTCCAAAAGTCCTTGAAGGCTTATTTAATCGTTCATTTTTATTAGGTGTCTGAAAACTGTGCTCAGTACCCCAAATATCTCTAGGGACAGTAGATAGTTAAAATAACTTTTTAGAAAAGCCCTGCTGGAACAATCTAGCCAAACTAAGATACTTCGAAATGTAATGGGACTTACCTCTGGCACTTTGAAAAAAGATAGATATACCTTGTACCATTTTATGAAGACCAGGGTTGCTTTGAGACTTTGAGTCTTGGGAGAGATACTATTTTTATAATATAAAAATACTCTTGATAGTGCTGTATCCTGCCATAGTTCTTTATATCTCAGACCTTGGGCTTTAGTGTGCTGGCACCTGCCCTTCCAATGAACACCAGGCAGGTACCTACACCATTGACATTTAGATACCTGCTTAAAACTCACCTGTTAAGCCTGCTTTCCCCTGAGACATTGTGTTTGTTTTATGGATGTAATTTTCTTGTTGCGTTTATGTGTGAGTATCTGGAGGCGGTTGGAGGATGGATGGAAGCTAACAGATTGAGGTTGAATCCTGACAAGACAGAAGTACTGTTTTGGGGGACAGGGGGAGGGCAGGTGTGGAGGACTCCCTGGTCCTGAATTGGGGAACTGTGCCCCTTCAGGACCAGGTGCACAGCCTGGGAGTCATTCTGGAGGTCCATTCTGTGTCCAGGGCAGCTGTCTACCACCTCCATCTAGTACGCAGGCTGAGACCCTACCTACCAGTCTGTCTCACCAGAGTGGTGCATGCTCTGGTTTTCTCCCACATGGACTACTGCAATGCACTCTACATTGGGGCTACCTTTGAAGGTGGCCCGGAAACTACAATTAATCCAGAATGTGGTAGCTAGACTGGTGACTGGGAGTGGCTGCTGAGACCATATAACACTGATCCTGAAAGACCTACATTGGCTCCCAATATGTTTCCGAGCACAGTTGGTGCTGACCTTTAAAGCCCTAAACGGCCTCGGTCCAGTATACCTGAAGGAGCGTCTCCACACCCATTGTTCAGCCCAAACACTGAGGTCCAGCGCTGAGGTCCTTCTGGCGGTTCCCTCACTGCGAGAAGTGAGGCTACAGGGAACCGGGCAGAGGGCCTTCTTGGTAGTGGCATCTGCCCTGTGGAACGCCCTCCCACCAGATGTCAAGGAAATAAACAACTATCTGACTTTTAGAAGACATCTGAAGGCAGCCCTGTTTAGGGAAGCTTTTAATGTTTGATGTTTTATTGTGTTTTCAATATTCTGTTGGGAGAAGCCCAGAGCAGCTGGGGAGGCCTGGCCAGACGGGTGGGGTATAAGTAATAAATGTTGATGATGCTGTTCATGATTTTTTCTATTAGTGTTGGGTGTATAGAAATGTTTGAAACCAGCTAAATAAATAAAACCCTGGCAATACCTTCCCCCTCTTACTATAGATTTACTCAGAAGTAAGTTCTGTTACAGCAAAGTTCCTGCTTATTTCTGCTGCTCTCCATGGTTGTCCTCACCCCCTTTCTTTCAAAGCAATTTCTTCTGCTGCAATAAGTTTCTGGCTGTTCACAATTTCACAACTGCACTCATAACACCCCCCACAAAAATTACAGAGCAATCATAACTCCCAGCTGCAGAACAGAATGTAATGGAAGATCCAGCACCGGCTACAAAGTGTGTCCTGTACAGAGCAGGAATGCTCATACTGGTGAACAGGAACAACTAATTTCAGGGGCAGATGTAGCTATATAAGAAATGGGAAAAGAGGGAGCTTTCAACTAAAGGGGCAGTGGCCCCCCCAAAGCCATAATGCTTCTTTGCTAATCCACACTGGACAATACATTTATTTTTCAAGACAACAAAATATTCACAAGTTGAGTCCAGAAAAAATGCACATAGACACATTGGAAAGTACTGGAATGCAAGAGTTTGTTATCAGGATTCTCCATACAAATGAAAGTAAACAGGTTTTGTTCATTCTGAGGATCACAGAAACCTTTGTCTGATGGGTTCCTACATTGTAAGAGAAAGTTCAGAGATGCCCATGCCTTCCCACCTATTCTGCTGCACACTTAATGGAAACCTTTGATCTACTGCAGGAGTTTCAGAAAATGCCTGAGGAAGTAGTAAGCTTCAAGGTCCTTTGAGAAGAGCTAGCTTTATTTTATTTAAAATGAAGTAAGTGTGTGTGTGTGTTTGCACATTTGGAGTCTGTAGTTTCAGTTCTCCATGTTCTCTAATTCTCAGTAAGCTGACAGTTCCCCTCCTTCCCCAGCAGACGCTAGTGAGGGTTCCCTGTACAAGAAATGCTGCAGTCAGATCTTAGGCTGATTCTTCTGGCTCAGAGTATCTCCTTTCATGAGAGGCTAGAGGAGCCAGTCAGAGCATTCAGCAGCACTGCAGGGTTTGGAGCCTAAATCACCATGCTTGTTATTTATACAATTGATGTGAATGTGAATGTACCTTTATAGTATTTTTTAAAACAACAACAACAACATGAAAGGCTATTATTATCGTAGACTGTGCAGTTTATGACTAGCAGTGCATTTGAAATGCCCAATTCTGCTATTAGAAGAACTGCATTTTGTAAAAATAAGATGTTTATGCATATTTATGTCATTTCCTTTATTTATCCTTTAATAACATATGCTTTAATTCTTCTAATAATGCAGGAAAGCTAACCACTTTAAATTTCCACTAATTTCAATGGGGGAGATTTTTTCCAGAAGCAATTCTATTCATAGAATCATAGAGTTGTAGAATTGGAAGGGATCCCAAGGGTCATCTAGTCCAGCCCCCTGCAACACATGAATCTCAGCTAAAGCATCCATGACAGATGACCATCCAACCTCTGCTTAACCCCCCCCCCCCAGGAATCAGTCAGTCTACCACCTTCCAAGGGAGTCTGTTCTACTGACAAACAGCTCTTACCAACAGAAAGTTCTTCCTCATGTTTAGTTGGAACCTCCTTTAACTAGAAGAGAGAGCCAGTGTGGTGTAGTGGTTAAGAGCGGTAGTCACGTAATCTGGGTAACCGGGTTCGCGTCTCCGCTCCTCCACATGCAGCTGCTGGGTGACCTTGGGCCAGTCACACTTCTGTGAAGTCTCTCAGCCCCACTCACCTCACAGAGTGTTTGTTGTGGGGGAGGAAGGGAAAGGAGATTGTTAGCCGCTTTGAGACTCCTGAAGGGGAGTGAAAGGCGGGATATCAAATCCAAACTCTTCTTCTTCTTCTTCTTCTTAGAACCCACTGGTTCTGGTTCTCCCCTCTGGAGCAAGAGAAAACAAGCTTGCTCCCTCTTCCATGTGACAAACCTTTAGCTGTTTGAAGATGGCTGTAATATCTCCTCTCAGTCTTCTCTTTCCCAGGCTAAACATATCCAACTCCCTGAACTGTTTTTCGTAAGACACAGTTTCCAGACCCATTATCATATTGATCACTCTCCTTTGCGCATGTTCTAGCTTGTCAATATCCATCTTAAATTGTGGCACCCAGAACACAGGAGTCCAGGCAGAATAGAGCGGTACTATTTCTTCACTTGATCTGGACAATAGACTTCTGTTGATGCAGCCTAGAGTAGCATTAGATTTTTTGTGTTGCTTCATCACACCGTTGACTCATTTTAAGCTTGTGGTCTACTAAGACCCCTAGGTCCTTTTTGCATGTACAGTCGTACCTTGGAAGCAGAATGGAATCCGTTGACTCTTGTACAGTTTTTGCCCATATACTCTCAAATCTGCCTTCCATGCTCTGGGTCATAGATCTCTTCACAAGTGTACACATTCTTTACATATAATGCTACTCCTCTTCTCTTCCTGTTTGGTCTATTCCTTTTGAGCAGGTTGTATACTCCTCAATTTCTACATTCCAGTCATGAGACTCATCCCACTCATCCTACATACCTACTTGGGAATAAGTCCCACTGGGCTCAATACTTCTGAGTCAGCATGCGTTGGATTGCACTGTTAAGCATGTGGTTTGTTGCAATAGCAGTTACAAATAGGATTAGATTAGCATGGAGTCTAATTACTTCTGTGCTATACTCAGTCAAAATTGAAGGATATGTGGATCATTGCTCCCTGGCATTAATAACTAAAGATACATCCTGCAGTGTAATCTATATATTCTTTCTAACTGTTTATAGCTGGGATGGAGAACCCAAGGCACTCTGAATGTTGTTACCTGCAGCCCCCATCATCCCTCACCAGTGACTATGTCAGCTGGGATGGATAGAAGTTGGGAGTCGGACAACATCTGGAAGACCACAGGTTCCCCATCCCTGCTCTCATTAGCTCTCATTTATGCTACAAAAATCTGCAGGCTATTTCTGGCAGGTGTGCAAGTTAAAGTGCAAAGAGATACTGTAATTTGTCTCCATAACTTTCCTTCCCCGGGGGTGGGGTGGGCGGGGGGGGGGGAGATTTGGGTTTGTTTCGCTGCAAGCAAACCATGAAGAGTTACCAAGCCTTGTTCTTGACTTGCTGCTCATGATTTGTTGGGGGAAATTTGTTGGGGGAAAAGAAATAATGAGCCGGGTTCAGATATCACATGGTGCCAGACCACCGCATTGAGTTGGACTAGATGCCCCTTTGGGGACCCTCCATCTCCACAATTCTATGATTCTGTGTTTCCCAGCAGTGCTTCAGCATCGAGGCAGGAGCAAAGCACCCTCAATTTCAGAATGCACCAGAATACTGCAAATTCACATTTAACCACAGTTAATTTGACCGAAGGTTTAATGTGATGTGCAAATGAGGCCACTGAGTGACAAACAAAAGATGAAATGTGAAAGGAGTTCTGGTGTCATAGCACCCTGCAAGTATCAGGCATTGATTACTACCCAGAGATTTCAAAACCATCAACTAGCCTTTATTGGTGTTGACACTAAATCCATATCTGTTTTTGGTGCATTATGCTGCTTGCTTTTTAGATGATTTCCTTTCAGTGAAAAAGATGGAAGGAAAGTAGATTTCCTTTGAGAGAGGGTTTCTGAAATTCCTTGGGACACAGATTGGGAACAAAGCTGCCCAAAGGCCCCTCTGCTAGAAAGCAGAAAGCAAGGCATCACCACTCAAAGGACACTGGAGAACATCTTTTTAGTGAATATTTGATGCTTAATTCTATCCTTTCTCAGTAGGCACTGCCTTAAGGTTTCATCACCAGCTGAGTGGCACTGAAAAGGGATTACCCTGCCGGCCTAACCACTTTGTGAAAGGAACTTTTGCTGAAAACAACTGTCCCTTCATATTGTCCTGCTGCTAATTCAGGGGACATGGCTTTAGCTGATTGTAACTAGGGCAGATTTGTTTTTTGTTTGCAAAAATACATCAGTGCTGCTTCTGCTGCAGTAGGGCAACAGTGTGTTGACACCAAAGAGCTGGCATTTCTACCTGTTATTCCATGGCTAAAGGTGGTGGAATAGTTGGCACACAGGAATGGCTAGTTGGCCTGAGAAAGGAGGTGTGATCTTGTTTAGGTCATCTTATGATGCTTATCTACCTGTTACAAAGCACACTGCTTCTCCCATGGTTCTTAGTTTAACTTAAGAGGGGAAAAATACTCTGAAGAATATGGGAACATGTACGTGATGTCCCTAAGTAAAGGGAGTTGAGTGAGAACATAGGCCATTCATCAAGGCCAAAAATGTTGGTTTTTTACTCCCAGCTACTCCAACCCAAAGCAGCTCTCGGTGGTTTCAGGCAGAGATCTTCCCCAGCCTTATTTTATTTAATTTATTCTATTTCCTTTACATTCCACCTTCTCCAAGGAGTTCAAGGTGATGGCATACATGGTTCTCTTCCTCCCCCATTTCATCCTCACAACAAACCTGAGAGGTAGGTTAGGCAGTGGCTGGCTTAAGGTCATCCAGTGAGTTTCATGACTGAGGGGGGATTTGAACCCTGGTCTCCTGGGTCCTAGTCTGACACACTAACCACTACACCACACAGGCTCCTGCTATCTGAGCCTCTTCACCTGGAGCACCCAAGGTTGTGGAGCCCGGGATCTTGCACATATAAAACATGTGCTGATCTAGGGGGAGACAGCTATGGCAGTTGTACCTTCCCTGCCTCAGCAGAACTAATGGCGGCTTCATGCTGTTGCTAAGGCTGTTTATAGGCTAAATCATTAAAGCACATTCAAGTGCACATTCTTCCCCTCAGAGAATTCTGGGTAATGTAGTTTACCCCTCACAAAGTTACAACTCCCAGCGATCCTTAACAACTGGGCCGGCCCAAAGCTGAGGCATTGGATGGCAGGACCCACAGGGCAGATCCTGATGTAGATATTTATCCCCCACCCCTTATTCCTGGTGATCTTCACTCCTTCCCTGGGAGGAAGGGGAGTGCCATTTTGTGGTTCGCCTCAGGTGTCAAAATGTCTTGGGCCAGCCCTGGTTCACAAATGGCAGTGCCCTGAATTCTTGGGGAGAGAATGCACTTCAAATGTGTGTTATAGTGTGTACATAGCCTTAGGCTGGGGAAGGGGACAAGGGAAATCAAGGTTAAACTTCCTCTCCCAGAGAGTGCTACTTTGCTGATCCTCAAAGCAGCCACATGGGTTTGCAATTTAGTAAGAAAACAAACAAAGCAAGCTCACAGGAAATCTTAATCATGGCTCTTCTGTGTCCCACCTAATTTGGCCCTGCAAAACTGCTTAAGCGCAGATGTGCCATCATTGCCCTTGTCAGAATCACAGAACTTTGTTTTTCTTCCTGGAATTGACCAAAGTAGAAAGTATGTTATAAGTTAATTGACACAAGAGATATTTGTGCTACAGGTCAACCATAGTCTTGGAACCCTATAACATCTTAAGGGTTCTTGGAGTCATTCAGGTTTTGCATGCCAACTGCGTATCCTGTGCAACTGTATATTAGAGCCCCAGCACTTTTGGTGTTATTTTAATTTTAAAGGAAAACAACTTTGAGAGGAGATAATTTGGAGTAGTTGAGCAGTTGGGTTCTAAGTGATCTCAAACACATGCTTATAATATTAGAAGATCATTCAATGTGTGACTTCAGGGTTAATTCTGATATATAATTCTTATATCTCACTGATAGTATATAAACACTACTTGAAAAGCTCACTTTAAAAAAACCTCTCTAACAGAATAAGTAACAATCAGTAAGCCAACTAACCAAGAGGGTGGTGGAGGAGGACTTGCTTAGTAACCAGGCAGAGTGACATGATGTTCATTGAGCTAGCACATGCTCTGGTTGGCTGTGTAGTTCTGAAGAGGTTTTTCCTCTGTATGCTTGGTTGTATGTCTCCCTACTATGTACAAGGCCAAAAGTAAGAAAAACAAAAGCTCTTTGTTTATCTCCCCCCCCCCCATGATACAGTGGAACCTCATGTTACATACCATCCCCCTTGCGACCTTTGCGAGTTGAAGTCACGTGCCGGCAGCAGCGGGAGGTGCCATTAGCAAAAGTGCATCTCATTTTACGAGCGGTTTTGGGTTGAGAACAGACCTCCGGAACGAATTAAGTTTGTAACCGGAGGTACCACTATATACCATTTTGTTCTGTTTCTTCAGTAAAGTATTATAAGGATTTCTTTTTTCTTTGGACTTCTTCTGTATTATTTTAGTGACTTTGCTAACACTGAACCCCATGGCAGTTAAGCTACCTAATCCTGCTGCCTTTCTGCTTCAGATTTTTTCTTCCTGAAGCTGCTTTTATAAAACCCAAACCAAACCCATGGTTTTTGGCTTCCAATTCTAATAAAAAGTTTCAACTGGATAAGAATTCCCCCCAATAAAATAAAATAAATTCCCTAAGGAAACTGTTTAACACCTTACATGTTTTGAAACAATTAAATATAAATTAGAAATAAAACAAATCAGCAACTGCATTGACTCCAAAGAAACCAGTAATTAAAGTCACCCAAAGCAGAGGACAAGAACTGACTGAATGCCTTGGTCAGGAGGGTGAAGAGGAAGAAATCAAGTTAGGAGGGAAAAATCTAAGAAGCAGAACCCACTTCAATAGAACTGGACAGAGGGGAAACGTCTAATTAAAAGGGCAGTTGCACTACTGGGAAGGCTGGCACTACAACTTTATTTTAAAGTAAAATCAGGGATGAATATAGCAGTAATGGTAAGGAAACACGGAAAACACTGAAATGCAATGGGTTGAAATAGTAGCACTATCCTGTTGCATGATGTTTTCATGATGGCTTTAATTGCTGCAGATCATTTTATGACGCTGCTTCGGTTTTTTCTCTGTGCCTCACTCTGGGATAGGGGAAATGAAGAAGGGCAGAATATGAATTGAAATAATAAATGACATAAAAGAAGATTGTAAATGGCCTGGGGGAAGTAGGCATTTTTGTCTACCTTGCTTGCTACGAGTCGCCTTGGAGATTGGTAGTGGTCCATAACTGATGGTTCTTTTGAAGAAGAAACACCTGTCAGATGATGCAAACCTATCCAGCATTGAGATGAAAATACAAGAGGCACGATATTCCTTTTCTTTTCTTCATTGCTTATGTCTTGAAAGATACAGTACTGGAAAATTCCCCTTCCCCAAACAAACATTTTCTCCATAAACAATAACTGTAAGTTTTTTAAGCAGATGGCTGAGTCCTGAGTTTCCCTTCCTCATAGGAGTTAAGCAATCAAGGAAGTATCCTTGGAAGTGCCTTGTAAATCTTTTATGGGAACGTCATTGCTATATGGTTGGGAGCGATGTAGCCTTGCAGCTGAAACATTCTGTTTGCTTTTGTTGTGCTTTTGTGAGCATGCAGGACAGAAGGGAAGGGGAGAGAATAAATAACATAGCACAGGGCAGGAGGGAGAGCGACTGGGATCTTTCTAAACTGAAAAACACAATCAGATGAAGTACTCCATAGTCTTTTCTTTCAGCTTCCTGTATCATTAAACTCTGACATTTTCTTGGAAGAATGTATCACAGCCTAAATGAATTCATTACCTTGTGTTTTCCTTATGAATGTGGAAAGGCAGAAGGAATGTTTTACCTGGTTATCTTTTCAGCATTCCATTTTCTTCTCTGCTATAGTTTCCCTTCTCTGTCTTTCTGGGTCTAATCTTTACCGAGTCCCTGTGGTCTCAGTTCCATATCTGGAACATGGAGCATGTGAGGGTCATGCGTTTATTTTAGGTGCTGCTTGCTCTGAACATGGAGAATAAGCAGATATTGGCAAGGGCATAGTCTGATGCCAGGACCCAGCTATGGTGCATAGAGAGTGTCTCTGAGTCATGCTTTTTCTCACCATTGAAGATACAACTAAACATCACTGGAAAATGCAGGGCCATCATTGAAATGTTCTTCTGTAATGTCTAGGAGCCCACCTCCTTGGCTGGGGTCTGCAGAATCATTTTGAGGAGAATGTGAGACGTTTCACGACATCAAAGTAGCTGAAGTAGGAACATTGGGTTAGCTACAGTGCAGTCATGCACAAGTTTATTCTGAAGTAGGGATATAGGGAGGCAACAAATTCCACCCCATCATGTGTTCCTCAAAGTCAGCCATTGTCACACACACCATTGAGGTTTTCACTGAGCTATCCACCATGTTGAACTATTCACCGTGACTCCAATATCTCTTTCCTTTGGCTCCTAGGCTGTATTTCCTATGGGAGTGTTGTGAGAATATCATCCATGTCAAAAATGTCTGTCATACTCTTCTAGTGTGAAGTTATTACTGAGCATATTAGAGCTGAATAGGAAGATTTGAATCTCAAATGTGCTTGCTAATTCATTCTCACAACGCTGCTGCTAGCGAGTAGTTAACTATTTCTGCTTTGTGGATTAAAAACTGAGGATCAAGATCCTCAGTACAAATCTATATTTAGGAAACAAATAGCATTGTGGGTCAAACTGTGGAGAAAAGCAAGGATATCACCAACCTTCCGGCAGCCCTCAGCATGGGGCTGCCAGTGGGCCCAGCATCCGTGTCCCAAATAGCCACGATGATACCATATTTAATTTTTTTTTATTCAACTGCAATCACCATTACACTACTCACCACCCTACCTGGTGAGTCTCCAGACAGCCATTTAGTCATGGGCATGGGTCTGTAGGCTAGGTGTTACAGTGGTGCCCCGCAAGACGAATGCCTCGCAAAACGAAAAACTCGCTAGACGAAAGAGTTTTCCGTTTTTGAGTTGCTTCGCAAGACGAATTTCCCTATGGGCTTGCTTCGCAAGATGAAAAACGAAAACGTCTTGCAAGTTTGTTTCCTTTTTCTTAACACCGTTAATACAGTTGCGACTTGACTTCGAGGAGCAACTCATAGAATGTGGTGTGGTAGCCTTTTTTGAGGTTTTTGAAGACTTTGGTGATTTTTGAAGCTTTTCCAAAACTTCTTTTAAACGTTTAAAACTTTTTTTGGGGGGGTTTGGATTTTGGGTTGGGGTGTTTGGAATTCAAGGACTTGGTGTTGGGGAGGGGTTTGCAAGAATCTGGAAGCTTGTGTGTGTTTTTTCTGCATTTTTATGATTTTCTGTGACCATTGGGCCACTCTGCTGTTTTTTTTAAAAAATTCTGGATTTGAATTTTGTGTGGTGAGTGGCTGGGGGAACAGTTGAGGAGGGGGTTCTTCAGCAAGAAGCAAAGAGTGGAAGAGGAACCTTCTTCGAGTTGTCCCCCAGAGTCTTGGAAAATGTACTGTACACTTTGTTGATTTTTAAATGTTTTTCTGTCATGTTTAGAAACTTAATTTATTGTTCCTTCAATTTTTGAAATGCTCTTTACAGTATGTGTGACTTTAAAGAGCACCTAATAAACTCTTGTTGTACCAAATTTGGCTTTGTTTGGACTTTTTTTGACCATAGGAACGCATTAATTGAATTTCAATGCATTCCTATGGGATCTCGTGCTTCACAAAACGAAAAATTCGCTAGACGAAAAAACTTGCGGAACGAATTAATTTCGTCTTGCGAGGCACCACTGTACTGATGTAAAAGTAGGCACATTGCATTTGGGGCAAATTACAATACTGGGGAGCCACCATGGATGAGAGTTGAGTTTTGCTCTCATTCAAAAACAGCACCTGCACCCGCCCTCTGCTAAGACAGTGGGAAGGGTAATGACTTGGGGTTTGGCTGGGCCATTCTGGTGAGTGGCCTTTTTGAGCCCTTGAGGACTTCTACTAGTGCCCAGCTGCTGGCACTGAGCATAGTGGAAAGGAAACTGAGAATGCATGCAGGCTGGCATAAGAACTCATGCTACTTTATGTGTTCTAGTAGCAAAGCATGCAAAATGATGTCAAGGGCAATAATTAATGCATTTATTACTTATTAGTATTTATGTTTTATCATTCTTTTATATTTGTAGGAAGCATCCTAGAGTGGTTGGCGCAACAAAGTCAAATGGGCGGGGTACAAATAATAAAATGGTTCATTTGTTTGTTTATACTGAAATGCTTCTGTCCACTGGGAGGAAGTCACCTTAGCTAAGTCCCATTGAACCCATTGCCAAAAGATAGTTGCACTAAACTGAATCCTCTCAGTTTTCAGTGGAGTGTTAATGTTTACTTAGAAGTGACTTCTGCTGAATTCCGTAGACGCCCCTCCAGGCAATTGGCAGAGATAATAGACTCATTCTTCTCCAAGGACTGAAGCCTTGGTCATTACTAATTTTTGCTTGTTGACAAGTGCACACATGGCTTGAGAGTTTATTTATTAGATAAATTTCTATACCACTTTTCATTTGGCCTGTAGCAGTGCTCTGAAAGAGCTATTTGAGCAGGTTTGCAGAAGCCCCTCCAGGCAATTCACAGAGATAATAGACTCGTGTCTTCTCCAAGGGAAAGGAGCCTGGCTGGAATCTTAAACAGAACCATCATTTCCTGTTTGCAACAGAGGAGGGTTGCTATTTTTAGTTTTTATGGTCTTATGCAGTTTTCATGCACGCTGGAGCTATCAGAAGCAAAAATCAATTTGCAGTCTGTTAATAATGGCTCTCCTAGATCACCTTGGAAACCCCCATTGATCCTGATGTTAACCTTCACTCCTTCGGTGAATGTACACAAGCAGTTTTATTGTGTGGTAAGGTATGGTTGCTCACTTATCTGTATTACTACCCATATGGTGTAAATATTCTTTACTGATCATTCTCATGCCTGGTGAATTTTGGCATCTTTACCATATAGGAAGCTGTCTGTCTGGAGTCACTCTTGATCTCCAGCTGAAATAACACACGGGATTGCTTTTGCTTCACATCTGTCCCTTGTTGTCCTCCCTCCTCCCACCTTGTTGCCCTTCTCCCTCATCAAAATTTAGAGGGCAAGAGCTTTGGGGGCAAGGTGCTGGTTTCTGTTACTGATAGCCTGTAGAACACTATGTTCTTAATAATAATAATAAGCCAGAATCAGGGTCTTTTCTAGACCTCCATATTTCTGGACAGAAGTGCTTTTGAAGTTCAGGAGATCCTCTAGAGTAGCTTGTGATGCGTGATAGGAGGAGCACTCCTGATCAGCAGTGTGCAAATGGAAGCACTTCTCATGTGTATTCAGGACTTCTTGGAGGACATAATATTTGCAAAGGACCAAGGTGCATACTCTGTGAGAATGAGCTTTCAAAAACCATCCAACATAACCCATGACTGAGGGTTCACTGTTACTGAAATTTGAGAGGGGATGTGATGTTTGGGAATGAATCTGGGACAGACTAGGCAGTGGCTAGTGAAGTGGATAATTTGTTGCTGGACTAATTTCTTATCTTGATCAGCTAGGACCTGCTGTGACAGATCTGGCAGCTGACCTATTAAGAAGAGTGCATCAGGATGGAGTGAGCAGCTCACAAGACATTTTTCTTGGGTTAGCTGTAGCATGTTCAAGGAAATAGGTGTCTGATTTATCTACCACTAATTAATTCCAGGCGTCTTGGAGTTTCATGATGTAAGAGTTAATCAAGAGAGATGTGAGACAGAATAAGCAAGTTTGAGGACAACCTCTTCTTTTTAACAACTCAAGGAATCATTTGTCTCACTAACACTTTATGTGGTGTGGACACCATTATACAGGGTAGGTACCTTCAACCTCTTCAGACCCAGGATCCGCTTTTAACCTAAATGTGCCCCTGGGGACCCATTTCTTAATTGTTTAACACACATTTGCGTGGTGGTGGTGCTCCTTTTGCAACTCAACTTGGATCAGGCCACATCCTACTAGTGGGTCTGGACCCAGCGGTTGAACCCACCCAATTATCAAGCCCTCACTTGCCTCTCTACTTCACAGACAGGTAGAAGAAAATTACGCAAAGGCCAAAGCTGGTACCCTTGTTGCATAAGTAGCTCTTCCCCGAAACTTTTCTCAGCCCAGTTGTTGATGCTCCAGAGTGTGATACGAAACCCAGGGACACAAGGAGATTAAGGAGGTGGTTGTTTTTATGTTTGCAGTGTGTAGGCAGGTTAATCAGATAATTGGTACATTTTGACATGTTTACACCCAGTAGACCGAAGGCTGTGGATCATTTTGCTTAATGAAATTATTTAAAGTCATATTTACTGGGTCAACCATTCTGTTGTGAGGAAACTGACCCACAGATATAAGCAACCTGTGTTTCGGCCTAATGAAAGTAGTTGGAGGAGGAACAACCAACATGTTCCCTTTAACACTGAATTTGCCGCTTCACCTTTCTGGTTTTCCTGCAGAGCTGGTTTTCTCATAGAGCTGCTGCTGTTTCATGAAGGGCATTCAGCTGGCTTGAACCGATGGGCTATGTTGTTCAACAACATCTGAAGGACATCACATTGGCAGAGTCAGCTCATCTAGTAGGCAAATTTGAGGTGGCTGCCTCAGCGGTGGCAGCCCCCAATACGGCAGCTTCGCGGGCACCCCGACACCTCTGCAGAAGGGGTACCGGTATTGGTTGAACTCGTGCCTGAAATTGCTCAAGCATGAGAGATCTCATGCGATTTGGGTGAGATCTCACCCAAATTGGGTGAGTTCTTGCCTGAAATTGTTGCTGATACTGCTCTGCTTCTCTGCCCATGGCAGAGGCAGCAGGGGGAGTGGAAAGCAGTGTTGGCAGTAGCAGGTATGGCACCAGCGGCAGGAGTGGCAGGGCAGGCAAAGGCGGCACTTTCCATTTTGCCTTAGGTGGTGAAACGGGTCGCACTGCCTCTGTGCATTGATTGTCCCTCCTCTATAATAATGGTCTGTACACAATCCTGGTATCTCTACACAGACAAGAATCATGGTCACTTTTCCACAACTCATTTTCCTGCTCATCCAGTGCAAAATGTTCTTGAATTTTTAGCTGTAGTTCCGAGAGATGCCATACTCAGGGTGTTTTTGTATCCAGCTGACTATATTTATATAATATACTGTGCCAAAAAAGTTGTGCTTCTATTCAGCCCGTCTTCTGCGTTATTCAGTTTGGCATAAGTCTGCCAATGAACCCTTCACGCGAGGATTGCCGATGCACTGTTAAATATATCTATTTGTTACATATATTTTAAGACTGACACCTCTTGGTGTCGGAGTTTGTTCAAAGGCTGAGTCAGAGCCTTCTGCAGAGGCCTTATCACACCACTGCCTGCTGTTACTCCTGAGCTGCCCCCGCAGCACCACTCTGCCTTAATTTGGCTTTAGGCATAACTTAATGGCAACTCTGAGATTCTTTGGATGCCAAATTTGATCATGTGTCATATTATGCACTGGTGCAAGAAACAGTCAGCCTGATATATATTGTGGTTTTGACATGGCCTGTGCTCTTCAAGGGCATAGAGATCATATTGGTCCTCCACCTCATTACCCCTCCGGTTGCTCCCCACCACAAAAGTTCAATATCAGACTAATTGAAGCTGTGGCCTTGAATCTCTGTATCTCATTACCCATTCCTTCAGCCTGCTAGTCTCAGCAAGGCAAAATTTAGAATGTCATGAAACCTGATAAAACAGTGCCTTTTCCTTTTTTTCCTTTGGTAATGTACAATCTGTGTTCTTTTCACAGGAGATTGTGATATAAATAATGAACTGTCTCTGGAGAATATGTGCTGTGAAGCTTGAAAGTCTTCATTAGGTCTCAGTCCCAGAGTCTTCCTTTCGCATTAGAACTTTTCTGTGCTAGCTTGGTTTTCTGGGGAAAAGGACACTGGAGGTGGCTCAATAAGTTTTGGTGCCTGGGGCAGAAAATCAAAATGTGGCAAAGATATAATAATGTTGTGGTAAATAATGAACAAACTGCTGTTGATGGGCTGCCTCAGCTTTGAGGTGATGGTGTGTGGCCTACTTTACAGAGGACAGCCCTCTATTTGAAGGGCTAACTGCTGAATCTGTTTCAAAGATTTGTTGTTGTTGTTTAGTCATTTAGTTGTGTCCATGGACCAGAGCACGCCAGACCCCATGGACCAGAGCACACCAGGCACGCCTGTCTGCCACTGCCTCCCGCAGTTTGGTCAAACTCATGTTGGTAGCTTCGAGAACACTGTCCAACCATCTCGTCCTCTGTCGTCCCCTTCTCCTTGTGCCCTCCATCTTTCCCAACATCAGGGTCTTTTCCAGGGAGTCTTCTCTTCTCATGAGGTGGCCAAAGTACTGGAGCCTCAACTTCAGGATCTGTCCTTCCAGTGAGCACTCAGGGTTGATTTCCTTAAGAATGGATAGGTTTGATCTTCTTGCAGTCCACGGGACTCTCAAGAGTCTCCTCCAGCATGCTTTGACTAAATGTGATCCACCTGGAGCAGGAACTGGCAAGCCACTCCAGTATCCCTGCCAAGAAAACGCCATGGACTAAAACAACAGGCATATAAAAGTTTCAAAGATAAGGAACCATAAAAAAAACAAGATGGAGGGCCTTGAAGCTGCCCATCAACAGCTTTTGAACACCACAACGCACACGTAACTAGCTGCAAAGTAACATAACATGATATGTAATAAAACTGTAATTTTAATCGTCATATCAAAAAGCACAGTTCCTGATGACAACATATCATATCTTCTATATGTATTGGTATTGTAAAGTCCAAGGATTGTCAAGTCCAAAGATTACAATGCACAGGTGTACACAAGGGTGTATCCTGAGAACTATTCTACCATTAACTGCCTTTTGTTACTAATTAGTTTGTTTGTCACACTTTCAGACATAGGACGATGCAGAAGGTGGTTTCGCTTGTTGCATGTTTAAGATGTAGGACAATGCAGAAGGAAGATATCAGCATGAAATGGCATTGCCAACAGAAACTGTGCATTGTAATGTTTAGACTTGACAATCCTTGAACGTTACGATACCAATACATATGGAAGATATTATATGTTGCCATCAGGAACTGTGCTTTTTGATATGATGATTAAAATTACATTTTTATTACATATCATGTTATGTTAAAAAGGTAAAGGGACCCCTGACCATTAGGTCCAGTCGTGGCCGACTCTGGGGTTGCGGCGCTCATCTCGCTTTATTGGCCGAGGGAGCCGGTGTACGCCGTTTACCTTCCCACCGGAGCGGTACCTATTTATCTACTTGCACTTTGACGTGCTTTCAAACTCCTAGGTTGGCAGGAGCTGGGACCGAGCAACGGGAGCTCACCCCGTCGCGGGGATTCAAACCACTGACCTTCTGATTGGCAAGTCCTAGGCTCTGTGGTTTAACCCACAGCGCCACCCGCATCCCTATCTACTTTACAGCTATTTACGTGTGTGTTGTGGTGTTCAAAAGATGCTTCACGTAATGAGGCAATAGTAGTATTTGTTGCCCATCTACATCTGGCAGCACTGTCAGCAGACTGGGCATCCACACAAATATCCTGGTGGTGCCTTCCATGCCATGGTGAGGTGTGTTTAATTATGCTAATTATTTCTACATTTAATTTAATTATGCTATTTTCCCTACAGGTCTAAAAGCATGCCCAAAATTACAACAACAACAACAATTTATTATTTGTACCCTACCCATCTGCAAACTTCATACAAATTAGCACCCTCTTTTGTCCTGTTTTTGGGTGATGCAAACCCTCTTTTTGGGCAGTGCAAAACAGTCTACCCTACTTGGCTTGCTTAATTGGTAGGGCTGGGTCTGAGCAGAACAGACTGTGCACAAATAGGAAATGATAGTATGCTAACTTGTTATGGTACTCTCCTTGCTTCGTAATAATTTCAAAAGGTATTGCTAAGTGCAGATATAGTTATGTTGATACCATATTATCTTCCATCCTGATGATGCCCTAAGGAATGCTAGGCAGCAAAGGCATTTATTCCTCATCCTGTTCATATCTCACTGGTGTGATTAACTTCCTGTGAGAAACACTTTTGCTTGCATAACAGTGCATGATCAGATTAATAACTAGAACATGCCCACATTTAGTGCAGGGAAATTGGATCTCAGGAAGAGAATGAGTTCGGTTTTTGTCTCTTTTCATGTTGCTTCCTACATCATCACCAGCCATGAAATCAGGGTTTTAATGCTAATTCAAGCTAAGCAACACCTGAGGCCCATCTATCCATAGTTGCATCTATGACATAGTGACTAAATAAGTGGCAGAGCCTAATTTTGTTATCTGGGTTGTTAAATGTTTTGAGATGATATGTAGGGATAGATGAATCAGTCAATCTGGGTTTCCCCCCAGTTTCTATTTTTTTCAAGTCTTAATGCAGTTCTGCAGCAATTTGCTTTTTTAAAAATAAAAACAACAACACTAAAAATCGATCAGTATTCTAATTTCTTCTTATATATACATTTTTGCAAACAATTTCTCCTCAATTTTTGTGTTATTTTCACTAACATATGTCTTTTTATGCACAAATCTCCTAATATATACAGTTTTGAACACATTTTCTGGTTGGAAAACTTCATTGTGAAATTTGGAGGCCTGCAAACTTTGAAGGATGGTGGTGTTTTGATTTATCTCTTGGTTCGCAAAGTGTAAATTGGGTAGTTTCTCATTAAAATGCAAACAACATCAAATTTCTCCCTTGTTCCTAATTATATCTAAGTTGTATGATGAGTTGAAATCTGCCTTTATTGTTGCATAAAGATCCTCTGCAATTGTGGTCATGATCTTTCCTGCATTTTAAGCAGTTTCCTCAATCAATTCAAATCTTTTTTAAGAATCCAGATGGACAGCTAGACAGAGACAGCATTTGGTTGTTGCTGCTATACAGCAATATATAAAAAAATAAGGCTCGTTCCAGGGATATCCTTAACCTGCACAAATTGCTAAGGAGTAGGTTATAACAGGTTCTGTGTTAGAGCATTAGAATTTTCTCTACCTTCTTATGACAGACAATGACCATTCTTAGTAGGAAAATGCTGGAGATTTTGAATAATAGCGTTGACAGTTAATTGAATTGTGTGTATGATTTTGCGCAGTTCATATTTGCTTTAGAGTGACTTACCTGGAAATAAATCTCATCGAACTTATTTCTGAGTAGATAGCATCATGCAGTTAAGGCAGTATCCAGATCGCCAGTTTTACACAAATTGCATTAACAGCAGTGCTGACATAATAATAATAATAATAATAATAATAATAATAATAATAATAATAATAATAATGTATTATTTTATGCCCCGCCCATCTGGCCGGGTTTCCCCAGCTGCTCTGGGCGGCTCCCAACAAAATATTAAAAACATGATAAAACATCAGTCATTAAAAACATCCCTAAACAGGGATGTCAGATGTCTTCTAAAAGTCAGATAGTTGTTTATTTCCTTGGCATCTGATGGGAGGGCGTTCCACAGGGTGGGAGCCACTACCAAGAAGGCCCTCTGCCTGGTTCCCTGTAGCCTCACTTCTCACAGGAAGGGAACCGCCAGAAGGCCCTTAGAGCTGGACCTCAGTGTTCAGGCTGAACGATGCGGGTAGAGATGCTCCTTCAGGTGTACTGGGCCGAGGCCATTTAGGGCTTTAAAGGTCAGCACCAACACTTTGAATTGTGCTCAGAAACGTACTGGGAGCCAATGTCGGTCTCACTACTGCTCTGCCACAGCCTCACTCAGATAAGCAGCAGCAATCCTGGGACTAGGGGTGGGGTGGCTGCATCCCACCCATTGCATCACTACTGATAGATCACTTATCTCCTAGTCCTCCATAGGGACTAAGTTCCGAGAGCAATAAAAGCTCCCACCTTTTCTAAACAAGTGCCTCTTTAAACCGCAGAATCCTCTAATAATGATATACAGCTATTTAAATAATACCCTGCTTCATAATATTTTTTCAATAGTCTTTTCATTAAAGCATCTGGGTGCAAAGACTTATTGCAGTGCACAGCTACAAAGGAATTTCTCTCTCCCTTTGATAGGCAGCCACCCCTTTTTAATGCTACTTTGATTAATTCCCTTTCCCTTTCTCTGCACCTCCACTGCAGTACCAGCCCCCCCCCGCCACCCTCCCCGGCCAGTGCCAAATAAACTAAAGCACTAATACATTCAAGTCCAGAATCTCAAGGCCAATTGCCAAGGGTTTAATTATATTCTTCTGGCAAATGACCATTGTTTGCTCTTTAAAAAGTCAAGCCTTACTGGCTGCCAACTCTGCCGCTCCAGTCAGCTGAGGAGGGAGGCTTTGAACTGTTGCAAAAGTCTTTTATTTTTGCAGAAGCAGGAGGTAATCGTAGAGCTAGTTGTAGGCTGTGAGCAAGAACAGATCTCGGAGGTAAGGGAGGGATGACTTGTGACCTCACCTAACTGACTGGAAGACTTCAAATGAAATTTGTACACAGTCCGACCGGACATTAAAAAAACAACAACCCAAAAACCCACCCGTCTTTTGGCAATGTTGTTCTGGGGAAAGTTACCTCAGATTATCAAATCCTCTGCAAGTTTTGATGTCTGTCCTTGTTCTCAGTGACAGAGAAGTTAGAGGGAGGATGTTACAGATTGCTCTTTGGAGAGGAGTACAGTCATACCTCATGTTACGTTTGCTTCATGATACGTTTTTTCAGGTTGCATCCCGCAGTGGCCCAGAAGTACCGGAAAGGGTTACTTCTGGGTTTCGCCACTCGCACATGCGCAGACGCAGCAAATCGCGACCCACGCGTCCACAGACGCACTGCTGCAGGTTGTGTTCTATTCATGTTGCAAACAGGCCTCTGGAACGGATCCCGTTCGCAACCAGAGGTACCATTGTATTCCTCCTTCTAACAGAAGACTTTGATGGTGAGTGCCACTGGGGTTTTGCAGCCAAAATGGGGCCATTAAGAAACAAGAGAGAGGCCAAGGCATGCTGGTGGGGGGGGGGGAATTCAAGGTTTACAGAAGAGCAGCGAAGTGTGTAAAGTTATGCATACATATTATTGAGAAAGTGGGCAGAGAGAAGTTTTAGCTCAGGGATATCTGATGAAGCTGAATGTCTGAAGAGTCAGAACAGACAAAAGGAATATTTCTTCACACAGGGCCTAGTTAAACTGTGGAATTTGTACTCACAGGAGGCAGTAATGGCAACAACTTTAGAAGAGGTTTAGAAGAGGATTAGACAAATTTATGGAGAATAAGGCTATCTGTGGCTGCTGGCCAGTGCTCTGCCTCCATTGTCAGAGGTAGCATCCTTCTGAATAGTGGGGTGCAGGTGGCACTGCGGTCTAAACCACTGAGCCTCTTGGGCTTGCCGATCAGAAGGTCAGCGGTTCGAAACCCCACGACGGGGTGAGCTCCTGTTGCTCTGTCCCAGCTCCTGCCAACCTACCAGTTCAAAAGCATGCCAGTGCAAGTAGATGGATGGGTACCGCTGCAGCAGGCAGGTAAACGCCGTTTCCATGCGCTCTGGTTTCTGTCACGGTGTTCCGTTGTGCCAGAAGCGGTTCAGTCATCCTGGCCACATGACCCAGAAAGCTGTCTGTGGACAAACCGTTAACTCCCTCCTACTAACACATTTATTTATTTATTTTTTATAATATTTATTAAAGATTTTAAACATTAAGTTCACATATAACACCCTCACCCAAATACAACACACAAAAAACAACAGAAAAAACAACAAAGGTAACATATAATAACAAACACACCACAAAATCAAATGTCCAACATCCATCTTTTCTTAAACTTTTGGACTTCCTCACATCTCCCATTTCTGCGTTCCCAGTTATAGAGTTATAAACAGCAATTTATCACCTTATTTCAGCACTTATTTTGTAGTTTTCAAATATTATGTCCCCGACTTTAAGCATTGTTTTCAAGTAGTTAAATAATTAATTTAGACATAATGTTATTCCAAAGTTTATCTTATTTCTCAAATCTTACTTATTCTCATGTTTCTTTCAACTAAGTTGCTGGTGCCATGTTGTTTTCAGTCCTACATCTTTCTTAACACTCATACAGTTTACAATGTTTTTGTAAATAGTCCTTGAACTTTTTCCAGTCCTCTTCCACTGCCTCTTCTCCCAGGTCTCGGATTCTGCCAGTCATTTCTGCCAATTCCATGTAGTCTATCAGTTGCGTCTGCCATTCTTCCAGCGTGGGCAAATCTTGGGTCTTCCAATGTTTTGCGATAAGTATTCTTGCTGCTGCTGTTGCATACATAAAGAAAGTTCGGTCCTTCTTTAACACCCTCTGGCCAACAATACCCAAAAGGAAGGCCTCTGGTTTCTTAGAGAAGGTATACTTAAATACCTTTTTCAATTCATTATATATCATTTCCCAGAAAGCCTTAACCCTAGGGCAAGTCCACCAGAGGTGAAAGAATGTTCCTTCAGTTTCCTTACATTTCCAACATTTGTTAACATTTGCTAACACATTTAAAAGACCATAGAGTGACACGGGAACTGAGGCCATTGTCTCTGAACTGGATCTTGTGCCAATGGGACATTGCCAATTTGCACCTGCAGCTCAAACATGAGACAAAAAACTGCATTGTATCTCATCTCAATAGCTGTGTTGTTTCATTGAGCCCAAGGATCTCCCACCACACTGAAAAGAGCTGGTCAGTTAAACCTTTGCCAATAACCCACCCTTGAATGACAATAGTTACCACTGCACGTGTCCAACATTGAATTTTAGTGGGTATTTAAGTGCCATTTAAAATATAGGTTAGATTGCTGTAAATATGTGGGGCTGCCTCTGAAGATGTTTCGGAAACTTCGGCTGGTAAAGAATTTGGCAGCCAGGTTGCTTGGATGATCCTTGGATGATCCTTGGATGAAGGGGGGGTATATAAATATAATAAATAAATAAATGAAATGAAATATATTGCTTTTGTCATGTCAAGCTTGTGCTTATTTAAGCAGATGCATGGGAAAGGTGAGAAATTCCCAGAGCTCTGTTGCTTTTCACAGGGAGCTTTGTCCAGTTCAAACTTTTTCCTCCATGTGATATTTATGGCAGCTTTTCCTGGAAAGCAATTGTTTTCAGTCCATAAAGCCTGGCCACATGCTTTCTCTCAACATTGAATTGGCTCCTGCCCAGTGTGTGGCTGATAGAAAAACCATTCTGTGGGTGTGCCCCATGTAAGCAAATTAAGTCCGATTCTCTGTGTGCTTTCTCAGAAATTAATCCCACTCACTATCTATAGAAGGTTGGAATTGAAGTTGGTAGTGAGGCTGACAGCTAAGAAGCAAAATATAATGGGCTAATACAATAGGAGATTAAATATGGTCCTGGGCAGCATGTTTAATGTTATTTCTGAAAGCTTTGGGATGGCATCTGCCAAGCTCCTGTGGTCTGCAGCCTTCATTTGTTGCGTTGGGACTTGGACAGAATGATCCCAGGATTTGAATAGCCTGTTACAGTGATATAGTTGCCACCTGAAAGCCAAAACCTTATTTGAGTGTGTTGAGTCATTTAAATGTATGCAGACTTGTGTTTATTGACTAAGATTGAGGCCAAGCTAAAAACTAGCGCCCGACCTTGAACTTGGCCTGGAATCTTTTGAATGAGCATAGCTCCGTCAGTAGAGCATGAGATTTTAAATCTCAGGGTCGCAGGTTTGAGCACCATGCTGGGGAAAAGATTCCTGCATTGTAGGGGGTTGGACTAGAATGGCTGTCACGGTCCCTTCCAACGCTATGATTCTTTGAATGTGCATTGCATGCTCTGAGAATCACCTGTGGCCCCTCGACGGCATGCACCACCACTGGGAAAAGGCAAATGGCAGCAGTTCCCAACATATGCACGCAGCAGAATGGGTGTGTGAAATCTTTGAAAAGTGCACTGGGTCTGCCATAAGGGCAGGGCTGGGGCAACATTTGAAACGGCCCTAAGCAGCATTATTCTTTAAAGTCACTTTAATGAATAAGATTGATTTCCAGGGCTTTTGTACTTTACGGGGAATGAACGAAATCTCTTAAGCCCTTATTTTTGGCATGGAGCGGTTTGGAGGCTGTGCAGCTGATGACAATGGGAAAAAAAGAACTATGGTAAAGTTCAAGAAGCCTTTGTTCTTGGAATTGCTGTTGGTCAGCAAAATTCTTGAACGAAAGGGAAGCAGCGAGGGGAGCAATTTGGTAATGTTTACAGGCTCTGTGTAGTCTCTGCGGAATGATTTGATGGATTTCAGGTGGTTGGGATTTTTTAAAGCAAACAAACTCACAGCTCATTACCTTATGCGTGTGTATGTCTTTCCCCACCCCAGGTGAAGAGTGAAGGCCCGAAACTTGTCCCCTTCTTCAAAGCCACTTGCGTCTATTTCGTCCTCTGGCTGCCCACCTCCAGCCCCTCCTGGTTCAGTGCCCTCATCAAGTGTCTGCCCATCTTCTGCTTGTGGGTTTTCCTGCTGGCGCACGGGATCAATTTCCTGACGGCCCATCGCAGCGCCTGCAGAATCCTGGCTGGTTTGATATTCTCATCCATAGGAGATGCTTTCCTCATCTGGCAAGAGCAAGGCTACTTCGTTCACGGTCAGTGGGGCACCAGTGTGTGGGTCTGGGCAACTAAGCTTCTGGAGCACGTGTCATGTACTGTCAATGATGAAGTGTGGAAGTAATACAGATGTCTGCCCATGTGTGCTCCTGCACTGGAGCTTTAGCAGATAACTGTAAATGCAGGAATCAGCGCCAGAAAAGTCTGTCATTTCTCTTGTTGGGGTTAGCTGGCTGAAGTAATATAGCCATGATCTTCATACACTATGAGGCAAATTTACACATCTTTGCTGGTGCAACCCAGTCAGATGGGCGGGGAATAATAATAATAATAATAATAATAATAATATATTTTAAAAGATATTTTAACACACATATAGGGCTGGCTGGCTATCTATCTGTCTATATTTCAATACGTCAGTGTACAATAATTATTTCTTTTCATGAATATTATTAATATGCTGATTTAAATTTCTCTCCTGCCCTTCCTCTCAAAGGAGCCCAGGATGGCAAACACCAAAATATAAACACAAAGCAATTAAAAATAAAATAAAAGCACATGTAGAATGTTTAAAACCGTCTAAAAACATTAAGAACATCTAAAGATAATCGCACACCCTCACAGCTAATTATTTCAAGGTTGCCAGGATCAGCGTCTTTTAGCTATCAAATGTCTGGAATGTTTTAATTTCCCCCTGAATGTTGTTAATGAGGTGACAGATGCACCTCATCAGGAAGTGCATTGCACAAATGGCAAGCCACCACCGAGAAGGCCCTGTCATGGGTCAATATGTTCCACACTTCTTAGACATTTAGCCTGTTTTATTTGATTCTCTCATGCAACCCATTACTCTGAATAATGGCAACATGCCTTAGGCTGAGCAATAGTTTAAAGAAGGTCATACAACAGATTTACAAATCTACAAATGGTGTGCACAGAGGGCCAGTCTAGACATTGCTGAAGTTCCAGGGCAGCCCCTAAAAATGACATTCCTCAAGTCTCGTTCTCCCCCTCTCCTTATATTGTTTAATAAAAGTCATTGCCGATGCAACATAATCACAGTGAGTTTTGCCACATGCTCTGATGCAGGAGGGGAATTTATTTATTTGTGTGTTTATTACAATTAAATACCATATTTTCTCCAGGAAGTTCAAGGTGCTATGCTTGATTCCCCCCCCCCCATTCTGTTCTCATCTCTGTGAGGTAGGTGAAGCTGAGAGATGGTGACGGGGTCACCCTGTGAGTTTCATGACTTAGTGAGGATTTGAACCTGGTTCTTCCTGGTTCTAGTCCAACATTCTAATCACTAAACCAGGAAATTCTTAGTCTGGTGATAATCTCTGGTGAGTTTCACTAGAGATTATGGAGGAGGGAAGAAGAGCTACAAAGAAGTAGATTATCTCATTCTGTCCAGAGACAACAGCGGTGATGATGGTCCAATCATACTATATTTTTAAAAATCAAAGCCATTGCCTGCCTCCAGCCTAGTGTATAAACCCATGCCTCTAAATCTAGATTAGCACATTTAGCTTTTTGCAAATGGAGGAACCACACCTTTAAAAGCAGCATTAGTGAAACTTGGACAGTATGGATGTATTGGACGGGGAGAAATTTATTGCCAGAAAAATAAAAAAGCCACATAGGTTCCTTTGTGCCCCTGAAGAAGCAGGAGCTACCTTCTGTTTGACTCCACCTGTTTCCTCCTGCAAGCTTCCTTTGAAAGGAGATGGATTGTGACATGTAGCCTGAGGCACAGCATGATTCAGAGAACAAGGGAAGGAGATCCTTTCTGTACTCTTGACAGAGGCACACTTCACCTTGTAGGCAGAGGAGCGAGATGAGATAAGCAGGTGGTCTTTGGGGCTTTGGCTGCCGTAGATGTGCTGACACAGAGCACAGGGCTGACTGTCATGGGGAGAGAGAGTGATTTGGCAAGCTGTGCCGAGGCTGGGAAGGGAGCACAAGTCCTAAGGAGTCACATGCTGCTGTCTAAGGGGAGCCATCATCTGTGGCTTAATTTGCAGAGGGAAGAAATCTTCCTGGCAATTAAGCCTTTCCGCTTTTTTAATAAAAAGGTATATGGCTCCCATCAGCTTCAGGGCCTTGTGTCCATGCTTTGGGCATTTATTTCACCTGCCCCTGAGTTTTCTGTAACCAGTTCTCTCTGGTTTGATGATCTTAAAATGACTTGCAGATAGCTGTGGCTGCAGAAGCAGCTCACATCAGAAAATGTAGGGAGAGCAGATAGCCTTTTCCTGTCAGAAGTGAAAGCTTTTTCACCCTGCACGTATTCTCCCAGAAAGTCTATCCATTGCTTGTCTCCATGTATGCCAGTGTTGACATTCACATTTTGTCCCCCCCCCCCTTTCTGTAGGTTTGCTGATGTTTGCCATCACACACATCTTGTATTCTTCCGCATTTGGGATGAAGCCTCTAGATC
Organism: Podarcis liolepis; assembly: GCF_965112155.1. Lineage (NCBI taxonomy): Eukaryota > Metazoa > Chordata > Lepidosauria > Squamata > Lacertidae > Podarcis > Podarcis liolepis. The sequence continues at coordinate 72,930,001 of NC_139554.1, forward strand.
TGAAAGCTGGCCTGGTGATGACTTTGGTGTCCAGTTTCTCCTACACTTTCCTGTACTCCTACCTCTCGGGCCCCTTCACCTACCTAGTAGCCGTCTACACTGCCTTGATTGGCTTCATGGGCTGGCGGGCCATGGCCGGCGTGCAGCTGTGCAACGACCTGTGGACTTGGACCAAGCTCTCGGCTTGCATTGGCTCGGTGCTCTTCATGGTGTCCGACCTGACCATCGCCGTCAACAAGTTCTGCTTCCCTGTGCCCTACTCGCGGGTCATCATCATGGCCACGTACTATGCAGCTCAGATGCTCATTGCACTTTCTGCAGTGGAAAGCAGGGAGGAAGACATCTTCAGGAAGAGAAAGTAGACGGGGGTGCCAGCAGGCGCTCAAACTCTGCTGGGAGTGCTGTAACTGCAATTCATCCCGGAGGAGAGTTTTGACTCTGGGTGAACCGGTGACTGCAGATCTTGCTTCATCGAAGCATTATCCTTAGTGTTTAGCTGGCTCTTCTCCAGTCCAGTTTGCCGGAGCCTAGAAGCCACACTGGAAGTTTAGTTCACACAGAACCAACTATCTGACCTTTTCCTCTCTCTCTCTCTCTCTCTCTCTCTCTCTCTTTTGCATCTTGGAAGTTTCATGGGAGGGAGGGCCTCTTTAACTACTTCATTGTGTTTGTATAATACTGGAGCTGAGGCTGAACATTCCAGAAGGAGAAGATTCGTTTCAGGACAACTTTTCAAAAGAAGGAAAGGGTAGGCAGTGCACTGGCGTTTAAGAGCCTTGCCTTCAACACTCTGAATGTGCAAAAGTCATGTGAAAATGACCCTTGGTGCTGCCTGACCAAGCCCCGTTTTGCATACATTGCAGTACAACTGTGAAACAATTGTGTGTCTACACAAGGAACCCCCAGGGCCCAAACGCTACAACAGGACACGGGAGCACTTTGTGGGAGTTTATGTCGGTCGTAAAGCTTGGGCTGCCCCTGGGAGAAACCAGTCTGAAGTCCAGATTCGTTACAACCATTTTATTTATGGGCCATTCAAAGCCTTTCTTCTGAATGTGAATCCTGCAGGGCCCATGTTGTTCTGCAGGCTTAAAAGCAACAACAAAATGCAACAATTTTCTCAGGCTTGGGTGGGTGGGTGGGAGGGAACACAGGAAATGAAAAGATTGCTGTACGTGTGCGTGTGAAACGCAATTAACGGTATATGGTTCGTCAGTTTTTCTAGCAATTTCTAGCTTGCATAATCTCAGATTAGAGTACCAAACAGGAGAACATTGTGAGCTCTCTCAAAATCTAACTCACCAGCTGCTTCATTGGCTGAATATTTTGGCCAAGGAAACCACCGGCTCGTCAGACCTACTGTCATAGCTACACGACGGGTCTGGGAAAGACTTGGATTAGTGACGATGCGTGGAGCCAGCTTCTTCTCCCAGCCTCCACTCCAGAGTCCGGACAAAATCCCATGTATTGAAAGAGGAAGAATCGGCAGGGTTATATCCTGCGCATGCAGGTGGTCTGGTCACTGTGAACAAGCGCTGTGTGGCGGATCCCTGACAGGCATTAGCAAGTCATTGTTTCTATACAGTGGACAATCAGGGAACAATATTTATTTGAAACTAAGCCAATAGGCTTCCGTGTATTTGCGCATGTGTAATGTGCCTGTTTCCGTGTACATGTTGCACAATAAGAATTGTGTTACTTTCCCACCAACTGTCACCAGGACTGTAGAATCTGCAGGTGCCTTCAGACCAACAGCTGCAGTTGCGGGTCTTGCCGAGAGGTACAGCCTATCACCAAAGTGCTGAGAGACCAATCAATGCGCCACTCTCCTCTCATCCATCTTCACTGGGCAGCACTGAGTCACTGTAGATCCAATTGGCAGGGAAGTGCAGTGGGGAAAAGTTATGTGTCAGCAGCTTCCTTGCTGTTTTGTTTCGGTGTCAAGTTGCAAAATGGGTTAGCTTGGCCCGCACTGCAGCGATTGGTGTGAAGACTCCTGGTTGTGTGTGCCCACCTAATTGTTTGTGGGGACTTTGAGGGATACATCGTACTTACTGACCGCAATGTATTTTTCTTCATACAAGCTAGTAAGTGGAGGTCATGGGTAGAGCAATCCTGCAGAGGTTGGAGGAGGGAGAATCTGTGTCAAAGGAGCCACCACTTTCAAAGCCCTGCTGGGTTCTTACCTATATTCTTTTTCCTGGCCCATTTCCTTTTCTCCTGTGAAGAGGGAGGTTTGCAGCCTCTCAGCTGCCTTTCCTAGGAGCTTAAGTGTTGATTTACTTTGAGTCTTTACAGTTAGAATTTACAGCATTCCTTTAGGTTCCCTCTACTGTGTTCTTTCAGTAGAATTCTGCCCTTGCTTGCAAAATTACCTGTTCAGATAAGTACCTTTCCCCTTACTTTGCTTATCTGTGTTGTTGTTGTTTTAAAAAAAACCTATTAAAAGAGCATCCTTAGTCATTTTTAAACAGTGGCATCTTGCCAGAGGTGCACCACATATTCGAGATAGATCGCACACACCTACACCCGGTTAATATCCCAAGATAAAACTTCCACACACACATTCTGTCATTCAGAAATGAACTACAGCGTACGCTGTTCCTCAGAGTCTAGCTCTGGGGTGCTCTCTCAATTCCCATAATCCCACTGTGCTGGGCACTTCGGCCTCTGATTATTCCTACAATTGCTGGAGAAAGGGCCATAGCTCTGTGGTATCAGGCTTAATCCCCGACACATCTTCAGGTGGGGCTGGGAAGGACCCTTGTTTGAAACCCTGGAGAGAGCTGCTGCTCCTTGTCAATGCAGACAATGCTGAGCTGGCCAACTGGTCTGACTCAGGATGAGGCCTCTTCCTCTGCTCCTATGGCTGACACCTTGCAATGGGCATTTCCTTATTACAAGCATTATTATTACAAAGTAATAATTATTACAAAGTACCTACCTTTCGCCAGGGATACTTCCAACACGTTGAATTGTTTGCTACTGGCTCAGTCTTTAAGGTAGAAGCTGCTCATGTGACTTTCTGTAATAGTCAGTTCTGGCAACATCCAATCAGTGGAGGAAACTGTGTGTTACAAAAGTATTGTTGGTCTTATAGCACTTGAACCATTGTGGCTTCTCCCAACGAATGCCACGTTCACCATATGTTGCGTAATCTTATACACCTTTATCATGTGTCTCCCCCACCACTCCCTTACTCGCCTAAAAAGCCCCAAATGTTGCAACCTTTCCTTACAGAGGAGTTGCTCCAACTCTTTGATCCTTTTGGTTGCCCCTTTCTGAACCTTCTTCAGCACTCCGGTGAGGTGAGGTGACCAGAACTGTACACAGGGGGTTTGGGGTCCCATGAATCAACATACCCACAGAATCCCCACTTTTCAGCCCAAAGGCAGAAGCAGAAGCAGCAAAACAATGCTGGCAGGACAGTTACACCTGCAGAGCCCCAGTGGAGAGAGTCCTGCCCTCTGGACGACCCTCCCAGGGAGCAGAATGGCAGCTGGGCTGCTACTTATGGCGCCTCAGCCAACCGAATGCTGGCTGTATGCCAGCTGTTGGATTGCACCTTGCGCTGATTACGTCCAGGATTTAGTTGATTAAGTTTTATGTGTGGATGCAGGCTAACACGTGGAATATTTTGTTTTAGGGCAGCATGTTGGGGCAAGTTTCATCAGGAGGCTACTTTGCAATGTTGTACATTTTATAAAACCGTAACTCTGTTCATGGGAGGAGGAGGAGGATGACGACGTACCTGACCCAAGGAGGATTACTTGGCTGACCAATTCCATTTGGAATTGGGGTTCTGCTGTCTGAGCCTGGTAAGGCACATAGTTTGAATTAACTTTTTCATATGCGGCCTATGAATTTTGGCTTCCCTTGTGCTATTTATGTGAACAGCTAGTTATTGTTAAGGCAGATATGAAAGAGGAGGAGAGCATTTGAAATGTGAATGAGTATTCTGACCAAATGCAGGAATTGCTTTTATGAATGAAACAAGGAGAACTTTATGCCACAGGCGTGAATAAAACATCTGGGTAGGCAATTTGAGTCTGATGCATTCTCCACAACAAGATGCTGTCTTGAGCTCTATCTTTTGGTCGTCTGCAATCCACTATGCCTCTCTTCAATTCAGCACCATGCTTATTTTATGTAACTTAGAGTCATAGAGTTGGAAGGGACCACAAGGATCGTTTAGTCCAACCCCCTGCAATACGGGAATCTTTTTGCCCAACGTGAGGCCCAAACCCACAACCCTGATGTTAAGAAACTCATGCTCTACCGGTTGAGCTATCCAAGTGAGCATGTGGCATGGTATGTGGAGACTTTCAGAAGTAACAAATGGAAGACATAAAGTTAAAAGAATTCCTCTTAGCAGTATGAGTAACAGCAATCCTCTCTAGCCTTAATCAGCAGGACTCGAGAGACAGCGGCTTGTTTCAGACTGGCTCTGAAACCACAGAGGCAAGAAAGAAGATTCTGAGTGTAAACACTCTGCTTTGCTCCTGCCCCATGTGCTGCTACATTCTGATGAAGGACCCCAAGGAACACAGGGTCTTTCCAGAGTGAGGCATTGTGGGAAAGGTGCTTTTGAAAAGGGCCCGCACCACTACTGCTTTGTTGCAGCATCCAGTTTCAGACTTGAGCGGTATACTACTTTTAAGCTTTAGACAATATCTGCTGTGGCAAAGGAGCTGCAGCAGGGCTAGCCTGCCCATCAGCCTCAGCGAGGCAGTCACCTCAGGTGGCAAGCTGGGAACAACTGGGAGGCCCCCAAGGAGCATGCCACCTGCTGCCTCCTGCACTTCCTGTCTGTGGCTGCCACCTGGGAAGAGGGGGGCCACTGCTGCTGCCACCTGCTCCTCTGTTACCTTCAGTGCACCAAGGCTTCCCTGGGCCACCTCCTGTCACCTGGGGTGGCGGGGGTTGTGGGTGGCAGAGGAGACGGGAGGCACCATTTTCTATTTTGCCTCAAGCGACAAAATGTCATGGGCTGACAATCCCCCAAATCACCTCACCTTGAATGCCTTGATCTAAGGAAGGCGGCTTCCGCAGAGTGAGGCATTCTAGCATGGGCAACACTGGAGGAGCAGCGCTGAGCATTTTGCTGAAGCAACTGAGTGGCAGGGGCACTTCAAGCGGACAAAGGAGGAGGGTGGGCAGGTGGGCAAGAGTGCACAATTCCCTCACCCTTCGCATTTTGCCACCTGAGGCAGAAGTCTCAGAGTGGCTAACTGGTGGAGCGGCCCTGTGAGGAAGGCTCTTGAGACAAGGGATGGCTGGAAAGTTCTCAGCCTCATTCCATTTCATTCTGTTCAGGCTGAGGACTTTTCAGGGTGCCCATTGTAAATGGGCAACCAATGAGCCTTAAAGTCATTGTTAAAAGCCCCTTGGCTGTTTGCTGGCTAGCGCCATCCGCTTCTTTAGCCAGACGCTAAGCAGATTTCATACTCGTCGCTTTCCTTGCATTCACTGGTGAAGAGGCTTTTCCTCCCCTTAGAGCAGCCAGACACCCTTAACTTCACTTTGATGGGTGTCTTTTGTTTAGAGAAGAACCAGAATAGAACAGATGGCCTCTTTTTTTTCTTTTCATTTCAGGACACCACAATTTCACAGGCCTTGAAAAGTGCCTCCACCACCTCCTCTTCACATTCTGAAATGGCAGCCAGAAAGGATCCTTGTGATAGATAGCTATCTACAATATAGGTGTGTGTGTGTATGCCATATACAGTGGTACCTCAGGTTACAAACACCTCGGGTTACAGACGCTTCAGGTTAGACTCCGCTATCCCACAAGTAGTACCTCGGGTTAAGAACTTTACCTCAGGATGAGGTAAAGGTGCGGTGGCAGCGGGAGGCCCCATTAGCTAAAGTGGCACCTCAGGTTAAAAACAGTTTCAGGTTAAGAACGGACCTCTGGAACAAATTAACTTTGTAACCAGAGGTACCACTGTACACACATGTTGGCTTTAAATAGTCACTGTGTATATATAAATACTGCCTCCAGTCTTTAGGAATGTCCTGCTGCTGTTAAGACCACAATCAGAAAGGATTTGTTTTATTTCTGTTTTCATTTGTGTTTGTTTACATTCCTTGAAGCATTGGTTAAAAAGAAAAAAAAAGAAAAAGCCTGGGAAGAAATAATGGTAAAACAGGAAAACATGAATAGCATTTTTAGCTATGCTACATTAAAATGGGATACAGAACGATATGTGCAGAAAACTTAAATGTATTCTTATTGGAAACAGCTGCTCTTGAGTCCTAGAGCTAGAGGAGGCATTGGAGATCACATGTCCAAAGTCCGCTTCGGGGGCCTAATTCGGCCCGCTGGCCGGTTTAATCCCCTGTGGCAGTTTATTTCCTGGGGTAAAATCCTAAAAAAAGCCCTCAACAACTTTAGTTTGCCCTTTGGTTGGCCCTTCACTTCATCAAATCTGGCCCTCTTTGAAAAAAGTTTGGACACCACTGATTGCAGGATCTGCAGGGCAGGGCACAATTATAGTGTCACTGACAGATGGCTATTCAGATTCTGGATACTTAAATACTCCTCCCAAGCTAGATTGTTCCATTCTTAAGCAGCTCTTACCATTAAGCTTCTCCTAATATTTCCTACAATCTGCTATAAGTCTAGACAGGCATTTGCAATGCATTATATTTCATTAAATTAAAAATTAAAAAATATATGCAGAATATTAAAAAATGTACCAAACTTTTAATTAGAGAAAGGATATGTCTAGGAGCAGAATTATATTTTTTGTGATGTTATAACTCCTGTGACTTTACTATCTGTTGAATTTTTGCCTGTTGTGTTTGCTGTCAAAAGGCACCAGGAGCCCTGAGAGGGCAGAAAAAAGGGAGTGATCCAAAAAACCAACATCAAAACACTTGGGGAAACTTGGGCAGTGGTATTGGGAAGCTCTGGTGGTCTTGAAAGAAAGATCTGGTTCAAAAAAACACAGGAGGTATAATCTCTTGCCTTTAATGCTGTTGCATAATATTATCAGCATTTCCTTCATGAAGGAAATTGTGTCTGGTTAGGGCGAAAGAGCAGTAAGGGGATTTAATCAGTTGGCATCTTCATTCATTCGGCCTGCTTAACTGCTAGCCCCACCATGAACCTGCTGCCCCAGAGAATCGCAGGGTGTGACCTGCAATTCTGTGCCTGCACTTTTTGCAAACTTTCCCCTGCTTTGCAAAATCTAGTTTGGAAGATATATTAACATGTGCTGTTTTGTAGGGTAGGGAGGGATGTAGGAAGATCACTAAAACATTATTTTTTAAAAAAAGTAAGAAGTTTTTATTAGTTTTCAATCACAGTCCAATAACAGCCTCATTATAACAATACTGATTTATAATACAATTATTCATACCAATCATTCAAATACTAAATTATGTAATTTAGTTAATGTGGCCCCCCGCGTGCTAGATTTGATGGTTTGATGGTTTTCTTTATTTCTGCGTTCCAAAATCATCTTAGTTTCAATTGCATTCCTGTCATAATAATAATCCCTTATACAACAACTGCAATATTAGTGACCTATCTGTGTCGACACATTAAATGATTTATAAAACTGCAAGTGAGGAACTCAAACTATATCCTTGTTATTCTGTGGCAATCATTCTGTCTATAGTGTTTCTTCTTGTCCTTGTAAGATGTCTTTCTTTCCCTCAATTGTTGCTTTTATCCATCATGCCTTGGGCAGAGCTGATATCCCATTGTTGTTCCAGAAATTTCTGCATCGCTTTGTCCCGCGCTTTGTTGTTTTGCATCCAGAACTTTAACAACAGCTGCAGAAGTCACTTTGTCTCAGTAAATAAACTGTTGTCACCATTTTTCTTCTCAACCTGGGAGGAAGAGTGGTCTGTCAAACTGCAGATGACTCACTAAAGAACCTTATCAGATCCTTGGCAGTTCACAGACTCCTTTCATCCTTCCTTCCAGCTGAAGATATATTTCTAATTAAATTAAATTCCAAGTCCTCTTAGCGTTATTCAGCTTACTTCGTAAATAATAAAGGATGGGGAAGAGTCAGATCTAACCATCCATCATAAACCTTTTGCAAAATACAGCTTCCCTCCCTTTTTCCTTTTTTTACACACACAGTTCCGTTTGATGTTATATTCCATATTTATAATCCTATTTCTTCTATACTTGCTTGTACAGATATAATTTGAACTAACAGAGGAGGGTTGACGAATCGTAAATGTAGAGAAGAAAACTTTAAATAAAGAAGCCGTAGGCTCCCCTCCCCTGTCTTTTGCACCAAATGAAATCTTATCTCAAGTTCAAACCTCAAAGTCCTTGCAGTTGGTTTGTTCCGCAGTTGACAATCTCATCTCTTCTAGGATGTGGTTGTACTTTAGTTCAATTAAGCATTAACAGGAAAACCTCTGCTTCTTAATGGCAGCGTAGGAGGGTTTTCGCCATGTGAAGTGTTTTTGCACTCAACGCCTCCCTGTCTCTCTCATTCCATGCTGGAGCGAGAGCCAGGTACTGAGACAAACTGCGAGTGAAGCCCATTCCTCCCGTCCCGGGGGGGAATTTGCAAGGATGATTTATCCTCTGTCATCCTTGTATTTCCTTTGCCAATGATCTCCCAATGTCGTGGGGGCTGCCTATATTAAGGCAGAGTAGAACCAAAATCACATTATTTTAAAATTCTTTGGAACATAGTATTATTTCTTCTTCACCGAATAGTATTATTTCTTCTTCTCTGAACAGAGTTCAGAAAAGCAATTTGCTGCTAGCAGATGGTGAGTTCAAATGGGTTGGCTCTGAGTATTGTACAATTACACTTTCCCTTTTGTGCACAGATATATGTTTCCTTGATTGTTTCTTGTTTTGTGTTTTCATTTTGTTTGTATCATGGAGGGATACTGGGGAGAAAGTGAGCAAGATAGTGCTTTGTTTGTACCCTGGTCATTAGGGAAGAACCAATCTAATGAGAAGCATTACCATCATCCATTTTCAGATTGTGGCAATTTAATTTGGCAGTAGTGTTATCATGGCTCTCTTAAAAGTATAGGCAGTCTTGATAAATGTGCTTGTCAGTTGCTTTTGGGTAAAAGAGTTAGTTACCTTTTTGTTTTTAAAATATTTTTTTAGAAGAAAGCAATCCTCAATAAAAGATTTGCTTTTGTGCATTACTCTATGTCCAGAACCCTCTCTATGGTTCCCAACCTCCTTTGAGGCAGATTAGTTTCTTGCATCTTTACAGATATTGTTATGCATAGCTTGCCTGTTTTAGCATATATATATATATATATATCAGACTGTTAGGGGTTTAAGATGAGGTAGGCAATCATTTCTGGCCATTCAGCCATTGTCGTGGAGTTGAAATAAACATGAGAAAAAAGTTCTCAGGCAAAACTCCCCAAGCTCTATTTAGTTGATGGAATTTGAAGCCCTTCCCCCAAAATTACTATTTAATGACAGTCTTGGATTTGGGATTCAAGGAGAAATCTGGTGGGAAAACAGTCGCTCACTAACACCTTTTTGTCTTACGATTCAATTGTCAGAAATTAACATTCCACAAACTTGTTTCTGCTTGCAAAGCACCCTTTTGGATTGAATCCTATTATGTTCAAAAGGGTGGGCTGGGTAGGTGAGGAAAGGAATGTGTGTGTTTGTGCGCTGTGCACCAGACATTGCTTGTCCTGTGTTTAGGCTGTGCAGGAAACTACTTCCAGGCATGCTTTCCGTTCCCCTTCCTCATCAACAAAACGATTAGAACAAGCAGAGCTGAGACTCTTCAGCATCATAGATGCTTTCCCCCATCTGAACGTATATAACCTCCTCCTGGAGACACAAATCTCTCAGCTTAAGATCTGTTTTTACTGTTATTGGTAGGTTAGGAAGTGAATGTGGGGTGGTGGGTGCATGACAGCTAAAGAAATCATGCCTAAAAAATGTAGATATTTTTAAACCCTCATTTCATTACTCCTCCTGCCATTTACATGAGCACTGTTGGGCTCTTAAGTGGTTATGTGTCCTGGGCATCATGGCCATTTGTAAAGTGACCGCTGGCATCTAAGGAGAAAGAGAATTATCTCCATTGTGGAAAGGCACAATGTGAAAAGTGTGCTCAGATCTAGGGTGATCTAATCTCTAGAATGATCAGATCTAATCTTCATTGCCTGAAATCTCCAAAGCTGGCTTTTATTGCTGTTGTTGGCTTGGGCTCTAGTTTGCCTCTGTCTAGTTCCAGCCTTACTGCAGACACTGTGACATCGCCCAGCCCTTCTCTAGTTGTACACAATGACTTCTGTGTTCCCTGGAGCATGAGAAGACACATTTAGCTGGTTTGATGGGGCTTGAATATTGCAATGGGAATGGGAATGTGCAGATTTCTACCAACATTTGCACTTGTTAGGCGTGGGGAAGGCTGCTTCTGCTCATTGATTACTGTGACTGGAGTGCCACTTCAGAAAACTTCATTCATGCCTTTAAAGTTAAAGGAACTGTAGTGGCTTGCATCAGTGGAAGACCTGGGTTCTGCGCCCTTTCCTCGGTTAGCAAACACTGAATTAATTGCAATGCTTCTCTACCTCACCGGGGTGGTGTGAGGAAAATTTAATGTTTTTGAATCCCTCGCAAATGGGGCACATTTTCATAAGCACTATTATTATTATATATTAAACCACAGTGTTACTTAAAAGTCACTTTTAGGAGCTTGCACAATTGTTTTTAAAACCAGCATCAGTGAATACCACTTTGTTTTAGACTGGTGTTTTTTGTTTTGTTTTTGTTCTAAATGAATGTAATGGTCAGTATATAAAAATGTAATGTGTGAATAGGCCCTTGAATATATAATTCAGTGCCTCTGGATTTTGATCAGAGCTGCAAAACTAGTACACCCAGAACACTATACCACAATGGCCAAATACCATAGGAGTTCTATCTCATGCCATTTTAATTTTTTGGTGCATTTTAGTAGGAATATTTACAATTACACTGCATCTCAAGCAGATGAGTAATAGCGGCACTTCCACCCCCCCTCAGATTTAGCTGCATAGACCCTGCAAATTGGACACCCATCATATTGAATTTCAAACCAAAATTGACCTACAGCAGCAAACCCTGAACAATGTGTTCAGAATTATGCTGTTGAAAACTTTGGGGAAAGAGGTAGGGTTGCATTGAATTTATCTGTTACATGAACATGTTATCTAGAAAAGGAAGTTGCAATGGATAATGCTACACTGGGCTATACAGTGGTACCTCGGGTTACATACGCTTCAGGTTACAGACTCTGCTAATCCACAAACAGTACCTTGGGTGAAGAACTTTGCTTCAGGATGAGAACAGAAATCGTGCTCCGGTGGGGCAGCGGCAGCGGGAGGCCCCATTAGCTAAAGTGGTGCTTCAGGTTAAGAACAGTTTCAGGTTACGAATGGACCTCCGGAACGAATTAAGTACTTAACCTGAGGTACCACTGTATAATTAAGATGAAATATTCTTATGACAGCATTTCTCCAACTTTGAGACAATCCTCTCAAAGGTAGTGCACAAAAGCCAGAAAAACCAGGGACTCTTTCCTTACAGCAGCAGACCAAAACAGCCATGTCGACTATCAAAGCTGCAGAGAAGCAGGGACATAAGGGAGCTTCTCCATATCGTAGCCTCTCCCTTTCCTGATTTCTCATCTGGTTGCAGGCGGGAGACACTCTAATTCTGGTCTATTTTTAATGACAGTGTTTGATTAGCAACACTCCCATCCACAGATTTCCATGCACGTGGCAGCAGACTGTGTGTGTGTGCACCTGGTTGCGAAAGAGATGGCTGTTGCTGGACTGGAAGTGCAGAGTAGGTTTTCAGAAAGGGCCAGAGTCCAACAGACGGAGCAGCATTGCCTTGTGACATCGTGCAGGGCCTTTGGTAATGGCTTTACACCTGTGTACTCTCAAGGGCATTGCAAAGTAGGCCCAGGTTTGAATGAAAAGCCTCCACAGAATAATATGGAGTGGCATGCGACTGAGGGTGGATGCATAGTGAATAATTAGAGGTTTTAGATAACAGAAATTGTACATTCTTTAGCATTTATGTGTGGCAATGTAACAGAGGTTGCATGAGGTGCATTTGTACTATTTTACTCACAGAAACCCTCCCCAATAGAATTTTGGCTTCAGAGGGTTACTACTTCCCAGTATCGATCAAGTTGGGCTTGATCAAACTTCATCTGGTGAGTTGCAAATTATTGTTTTCCCCACATGCTAACAATGTTTTCACCATTATGCAAACACGACGCAAATCATTTTATACTAGCTTCAACTGTTTACGCAAAAAACAACATAAAAATAGACCGTAGCTGCAATGAAACCTAAATTGATCTGAACTCAGAAGCAGACACAATGCAAACACTGGTGTTTTTCTTTTCATGTTCAAATTTATTTTATTTTCAGTTTGTTTCATTGTGTTCTATTGTGTGCATCCCCCCCCTTTAATGTAAAATGCTCTGCGCATATAGATGTACTAAAAAGTAAAATAAAAAATCCTCACTGGCCTGAAAGGCTAATATATTTGTGTTTTTTTGTTTGTTAATTGCCATGCTCCTGCTAAAACCACAGAGCCAGAGGAAGTCCAACTTTAATGAAAAACAGCTCATAGTTATGGCTGGCAGGGTGATGCAGCCACCTCTGTCTATTTTGAGTGTCATGAAAGAGCAGCAAATTGTTAATTTGTTTATTGCATTCCTATTGTATATTTCCTTTTGGGGAGTGGCTTTCCTTCCTCAGGTGCCAAGATAACTAGGGCTTTATCTACCTTCATTTGAGGAGGTGTATAATTTGCTCTTCTGCCTCAGGCAGCAAAATGCTATGCATAAGCCCTGCTAACAAATGTGGCGCTGTAAAACTGTAAAGTGGGGCTGGAGAACCTCAAGCCTGGAAGCCAATTCTTGCCCTCCAGTCTTCTCTATGTGGCCCTCAGGACTCTTTCCCAGGCCATAACCCTCACCAGCCCCATTCTGGACCCCTCTTGAGTGCTTTGCCAGGCTGGCATTTGTCACTGAACTCTGATAATGCCTCTTGCTTGCCTGGATAGAGCAGGTTTTCTGTGTGTGTGTAAAACTAGCCTTCTATGCAAAGGTGAAATGTAAATTCATTACCCCACTCATTTTCCTCTCTTGCCCCATCAACCACTGTCAAGTTTCCCCACCCCAGGGTTGTCCAGAAGGGAAATATAACTCTCTGAAAGTTTTTTCTCACCCCTGGTATAAAGGTTTCACCTGCTTTCACCTGCAATTACCAAGAGCAAGTATATGGTTGGAAGGAAAACAGAGAGAACTGCACAAAGTCACTGCCCGTCGGGATATTTGTTTACATGGCGCCTGATTAAAAGCTATTCTCTCTGGTCAGCAAGAGATTGAGATAGTTAGCGATTGCTGGGGACACAAGCAGCCTACACTGGCAAGTAAAAGCTTCATGCCTGACTTCTCTGTTCTGTGCACCTGCAGGAGTCAGACTGGTGTCACATTTCCCAATATCAGGAAGCTGCAAAATTTGCTCCTGAAGTAGAATAATTCACCTCGGTGACCTTATCCACTGCAGCTTAAAAACCAACAATTTTATTATTGATCCATTGCCCATTTGACTGGGCTCTTGCCCTCCCAGAACAATCTTCACCTCAGAGGGAAAGAGGCAAAGCTGCAAGTCCCAGTCCATCAGCTCAGCTGGGATTTACTGCCATTTGGCTTCTGCTGCTCCCCAAACTGCCTCATAGTTGCTCCTCCAAGGAGAGTTTCATATACAGACATTGAGGGGAGATCTGTACCCTGCACTGTGTAGCACATATATGCCCAGCCCATTTGGGGAGTGTGGGTGAGTGTGTGAACCAGCCTCAAGACTTTAATGCATACAAATTCTCCTCTCAACAGTACTCTACCAGTTCACAGGCATGGTCTGATGTCCAGTCTGATTTATGGAAAGCATGTGAAGTGTATGCTAACAAAATGTGCACATTTGCTCTGATTTGCCAGCTCCCATGTCTCCATGGCAACACTCAATGCTCTGCATTTTGTGTGTGTGGTTTAATGCACAATGAAGTGAATAGGACTCAGGAGATTAACATTCAGTTCCTGATCTTCCTTTGGACCACTATTAAACCTTTCTCAATCAATTCACTGGCTGGTAAGTGCCTAGTCATCACTAGCTGGCTATCAGTAGTATTGCTATGTGAGAAAAGGTTTATAACTGCAGCTTGATGTGCTTAAAAGGCAAGGCCATTCAAGTTCTTAAAGAATCTGCTTCAAACATAATTTAAATCAATATGCCCAGACCCTCATACTGTAAGTTAACGATGTCAAGAATTTCATTTAGCTTGGTCCACAAACCAGATAAATTGGTTTGCTATCAGGAACAAGTATTTGGTACTAAATTGGCTCCAATTGCTTAAGCTTAATTTTTAAAATAACAATTATACAGACACTCTATTTATTCAGATTTGCTTGCACAAAGCTTACACAGAGGTTAGATTACACCTGGTCTTTAATGAGTGTTCATCCTGATTTGTTTGTGAGATGGGTGGGGTGGGAATAAAGAAAAACAAGCAGTTCTATTGGGATCTTCTTTATTTCCAAGTTCTCTGAAAGGTACTGGCAACCATATCTGCCATCATGAAGCTTTGAAGGCAGCCTTTAATGAATCCTGCAGCAGCATCTTCAGGCTAATGACTACAAGTGATAACACAGTTGTGGTACTTAAAGCCATGCACAGCAACTATAATTATTCCGAACACTCAGCCGACTTTAAAATTGGGTTTTGTGTGTTGCTCACATGAGGTGTTTTGACTTCTGCAGGCTCTCAGTCACTGATTCCAGGAGGCTTCTATCATCTTTATCTAAAAGAGAAAGGCCGTCAGATATTAACAACTAGTGGATTTTTTGCTACTGAGCTCATGGAAAATTCTTTTCAGGGTTGTGAGGTCAAGAGCTTGTAGCAGGTGTGTACTCCTCCTGAATGTTTATTTAAGAACAGTGCTTGTACTGGAGGGTGGGGGGCTTAATGAGAGCCACAAGCCCCTCAACCTGGCTTTCTTCTGTTTTAGGCAAATAATTCCCCACCACCACCCAATAACCTTCTAAAATTAATAGCTAAAGAGACTGACAAAAGTTAAGGGGAACTCGGCCTCTTATAATTTTAACACCATTTAAATTGACACGTATCAACTGGTGTCAGTATGCACAGATTTTGGAAGGTGAAGTCATGCGCACTTGTGAGCTGAAGCAAATCAAAATCAGTCACTCCCATATTTCAGCATGTGCTTGTGACTGATACTATCACACAATCTTATCTGTCTGAAACTTATTACCTAGTGACTCACCAGCAGACAGGCTGTCTATTAAACTTTCTGAATTCCATTCATGCCTACTTCTACAGTAAGTTTCAAGTAGCATGGTAAGTTTATCATCATGCAGATAGGTAATTTTACTGTTTAGTCTGAAAATATATTCCTGTTTCTTCCAGATGGTGAGAAATTCACACTTCCCAACATGATACATGAGCCAAAAGAACGGCTATCCTTCAAAATTGGCACTTCCCCAAATTATGCAGTGCGGTTCTCTAACCAAAAAATGCATATTAGGAAAACTTATAGAAAAAAGCATACAAAGAGTCATTATGTTAGAGGAAATTCCTTGCAAAAAATGTGTGCATTAGTCAAAATTGTACAAACAATGTGTGTATTAGGAGAAATGCACATGGAAATGCAGATGAATTGAAACTGATGTGGAAATGTGGAGAACTGAAGATAGGAGAAATGAGAAATCTGTTCACCCCTAGTTCCAGAGGTTTAAAAGGTTGGTGGGAGGCAGTTTCACAGGGTGACCTCCAATGAACCATTGGAATGAACCATTGGAATGAACCAGCAGGCTGAAGCTGGATGACTTCTCCATTCTCCAGATGATACTGAACTGAAACTGCAGGCTGTTACTGACTCTCATCAGCCTGTTTTGCTGAAGTAGTAGCCACAGATACAAAAATAAAGCTGAGCAGTATCAGCCAAATATAGATCCCTTCTATTGGTGCTGTATCAGTTTCTTTCTGAGCCGTGCCTGGAAACATCACTCTCAGCTTTCACTTAAAAAGAACAAGCCAGGGATCCTGACACATGGGGAGGAGAGGGGCGAAGGGGCAGAAGGCAGGCAGAATAGGCAAAGGCAGGAGATGGGTAGCAAGGACTCCCAACAGAGATCACCCGTCCTGTATGCCACTTATCTCCCCCTCTCTCCCTTCAATCTGCTCTGTGAAATTTTGACTTAATAATCCCAAAAAGGAAAACTGGAGGGTGATGTTATTCAAGTTTTTATTCCCAGCATGAATGATCTGGCCCAGGCTAGATCAGGGCTAGTATGAGAAAATGCCAACTTGGGCAGAATTAATTCTTTTAGACACATGTTGGGCTCCTCCAGATGTCTTTTTTATTGCACATTCATGATGATTTGTGCTAATGATGCTATCAGAACCGTCACATGCAATTCTCCTTTGAATGCTAATTGCTCCAGCCAAAGTTTTGGGGTGGCCATTCTGCTTCATGTCCAATCACATCCTGGGCGAAATCCCATAACTTTTCGTACCACAAATGTTCTCTTTTTTTTTGCCCTCCTTCTGTTGCATCATAGCCTTTCTGGACAGCCAGAATGCCACAGCATTATAGAAACATTACTGAACAATGAAAAAATCCACCACGAATTCACTATTATTGTGTGAGGAACATGTTGCAGAGCACCCCCGCAATAGAACATCATTCTGGAGGGGGCCTGTCCTGTTTGGCTTTCTCACGCTCAATATAGTTACACTAATAAGCTGGTGCTGTTAACTACGCCAACCTTCGCCAAGGAAGGAATTCAACTTACCATACACCGTCAGTGTGCAACTGCATTTTTCCTGCCCAAGCTCATTCTCAATCTCTATGGTGTACTCTCCCGTGTCCTTGGCAGTGCAAGTGGGGATCATCAGTGTGCAGACACCACTAGTTGAGTTGTACCAGAACTTGGAATTGGCTGTGATGTTGATTTGACCCTTGTACAACGTAACCACAGGGCGGGGGTTTCCCAGGAAAGCGCAGCTCATGGTGCAGTCATGGCCCCGGCGCACGGCATGATTCTTCAGTGGAGTAATGAAACGGGGGGCATGGCGCCAGTCTCGCTCATGATATTCTTTTATCTTGGCATGGAAAAGTTCTGTTGAAGGAATGGCATAATCAATACTAATTCCAAAGGGGTTTCCTCCTATTCAGATATCCATGTTTGGCTGTCTGTGCCTCCATGGTATGATGATACAAACCTCAAATACTTGACATGGCCTTATGACTTTGCTTTCAGGCCATGGAATTCCTCAAAAGCTGCAGGGCATTTATTTGTCACAACTATTCATTTCTTACTGATCTCTTTTATTTACTCATTTAATAAATTTCTGTACTGCCCTTCCTGCCAAAGGAGCTCAGGGCAGCAAACATACAAATGATTAAGCAATGGATGGATCTGAAATAAATTCCAATACATATCCAGAGTGGAAGAAGATCTCTACCTAAAAGGCTTGCTGGAATAATAATAAATAAAGAGGGGTTGGAACAACTGAAGACAACTCAACTCAGCCTCACTTTTAGCAACTGAGATACTTGGGCCAGAAAACAGTAGTTCCAAAACTCCATAGACATGTGGATATGAATCAAACTGTCTTCTGTTGTTCTAACCCTATTCTCCAATGCCCGTTTATCCTTGAATGCACCCCCCTATTTTTTGGAAGGCCATTGAATTCAATGGCTAACTTTCTCCAAGGTAGTTCTGGTAAACTTAATTTTGCATGGGATTAAGTGGAAGAAGTTTTTCTTCATTTGTACATTGATGTGACTATGTTTTTAAGTGGTCCTAGGCCTTATTCTTGCAGCATTTATACAATAGAAAAGGGAGGCATGATGTCGTTTGCTTGGGTATTTGCTGACCTGCAATGTGCTTAAGTTGTCAGAATATATATTATATATAGCTCTTTCAGAAGGTGGTTTTCCTGAACACAGCTAACAGCTATCATTAAGATAGATTAACTAGTGTGGTTCAGTGACATGGGAGGCACACAAGATATAATTAATATATTAATGGAATTTGCTAAGCCACTGGCTTAGATGGTTTTAAAAGATTAGGCAAACGAATGGAGGGTAGGCCTATGAACGGTTGTTAGCTATAATAGCTGTGTGGAGCTTTCAGGTTTAGGGACAGTGTCTGTGAACCTCAGTTGATAGGGAGTAACAGTGGGTAAGAGGTGTCATGTTCATGTACTACAGATGGGCTTCTTGGAAACATCTGTCCAGCCCTTGTGGGAGAAAGAATGCTGCACTAGATGGGTCTACAGAGAAGCTGTAGCTCTGCATGAGACATATGCAAGAAACAGCTGGAAGTGCTATTTAAAATAGGGAAGTTGCTCTCCAGACAAAAGGCTGCTTGGCTGGGTCATAGACAGCTGTCTATGACTTAAGAGGAATGGGGCAACTTTAAGGACTTTTGCTCATGTGCCTATAAAGCAGCTACCTCTGCAGTTCACTTACTTTCAGTGCCCAGGGAGGGTTTCCATGGAAAGACTTTTGTGCTTGCACCTATAAGGTGCTGTGGCCACCTGAAATGCATGACAGCACCTATGAGGAATCTTATTCTACATGCTGAAATGGAGGAGAACTTCCTGGGGAAAAATAACCCTCGTTTCATAAGACATCTAGGCATTTTGAGCTGGACAGATTCTTATTCCAAACCACATAATAATGAACTTTGGCAACACTTCTACTTTCAACTCTCTGTCCATTTCCAGCTTCAGAAAGCAGGGCAAAATTGCAAACTGAGCCTCAATCTGCTGAGACACAACAAAAACACTATTTGGCTACTTATGCAGACATAGATGCTTACCTTTGTCTTTGTTGATATGCCAGGAATCCTTTGAATCTAGAGGATCACTGTCACCAACTTCATTGCGGGCAATAACCCGGAAGAAATATTTCCTGCCAGGAAGCAGGCCCGTGACAGTGTACTTGTTGCTGTAAACTTTCTCTGCAGCCGTGAACCAGGTGGCTGTGCTAGTGTCACGTTTCAAGATGACGTAATGGGCACCTCCATCCTCCTTTATGTCTGGAGAGTGATCCCATTTCAGTGACACGGTGTTTGGCACCTCTTCATACAGGTTCAGGTTAGTAGGAGGCCTTGGGAAATCTAAGGCAGAAATACCGAGTATGAACCAGTGTTTCATCTTTCTCTGTTTGCGGTCTTCTATCATTTATTTGGAGGGCAGCATCTCCCTCTGGAATGATAGACAGAGTCATGCTATTTCAGCATACCCATGATGGTCTTAAGCTTGAAAAGCTAATCTAAGAATGGCTAACATTGCCTGTACTCTGTGATCTGGCAATCAACTGCCTGTATTAGAACCTCTTCTCAAATTGTTGATCAGCTCAGCAATTGTCAAGAGGCTGGCATTCATTCCTCATCTAGTTTCACAGGCTCACCCCACCCCAAGCCCTTACCACACACTCTTGTACCTGTCACTCGCACATGAATGTCGTAGTGGGCTTCTCCATAGTCATTGCTGAGTACAATACGGTAGAGTCCGGTATCCATGCGTTTGGTGCTGCTGATGAGGAACTGGGAGTGGTTCTTGCCTTTCGTGATGCTCTCTCTTCCCCTTGTGGTATTACCATCCTTTTGCCACACCACATTTGGCGGAGGGGAACCCTGCCAGAAGCAAAACTTGCTGAATATATCAAACCTAAGCAGGAGACATAGCTTTTGCCATTTGCTCTTCACCCTGGCCTTTAATCTGGCTCTGTTTCATCTACCGTGGGTGGTGCATTTGTTTTTTACTACTTACTTAATTACTACTGTAGCTGCTAAGGCAAGGAGCAGATTAAAGGAATGGGGAAGAAGTGGGCAGGAGAAACCATGGCTGAGGCTTCGTCTCTCAAGTAATGGTTAGCTTTAGGTCCTCCAGATGTTGTAGGACTCCAACTCCCATCAGCCCCAACCAGCATGACCTGTGGGCAGGGATGATGGAAGATGGAGTCTGACAACACATGGAGGGCACCATGAAGGGCTACCCCAGACTTCAAGGGAACTCTCTCAGTTGCAAGCTGTCAACCCTAAAAGCTGTAGGAAGGTGGGAACTCTTGAGACAGTGGCAAAAAAATGGGCATGGGAAGCCATGGAAGGAGATAGCTTTTTTTTGCTAAGTTATTTATTCCAGTCCCGTGATTCTGTAAGCACTGGCAACAGCTGAAAGATGTGCAGGCATGCACACAAACCGGGACAACTTCTTAGACATAAAATCACCCAGAATTAAACCTGAGAATCTTAATGAACCCGCATTCAATAAGCCACTCTTCTTAGTAGCACTGCCTGATCCCCCTTGATAAAGCTTCATGGCACAGATTTGAGCAGAGAGGAGGAGATTATAGGGTTTGCAAAGCCCTGATTAGTCTGGCATCCCAATCAGTATTATTCTGCATTACTGTGAGTACTTTAACAGAGAAGCATACATGTTTCAAATGCTACCTGTCTCCTAATTATTCCTAGTCTGGGAAGGTTACCTATGTGATCTCTTAGGGGCAAAGTGTTTTATGTGTCTGATATTTGCTTTGTTTTAAAACCTTTTCCTCCATGAAAAACTGGAGGCCCTTTTAGAAGGTTATAATAGATTTAATAAGAATTATAATAATGTTTTAGACAGTGTCCAGACATCAATGGGATGAACAAGGTTTGTGAGCAAAGAGGAAGTGCAATTAAGGAAATAAGGAAATCCTTGGGACCATAACTTCCCGTTATTGGAAGTCTAGAGCAACCATAACTGATCTGGCAAGGAAATAGATTATTATTACTGATTATGTGTGATTAAAGATTACATACAGAAACTACAGCACATAAACTGAGTACCCAAACAAAAACACAAGCATATCAGAAACTTAAGCCAAACAATGAAAATAAAAAAATTCCTTCCAGTAGCACCATAGAGACCAACTAAGTTTGTTATTGGTATGAGCTTTCGTGTGCATGCACACTTCTTCAGATACACTGAAACAAAAACAGTGAAACAGTGTATCTGAAGAAGTGTGCATGGACACGAAAGCTCATACCAATACCAAACTTAGTTGGTCTCTAAGGTGCTACTGGAAGGAATTTGTTTATTTTGTTCCGACTACGGCAGACCAACCCTGCTACCTACCTGTAATGAAAATAAAATTAAGCCATCAGATTAAATGCCAAAAGTGTGGCATACTTTACCTAGCACTTTTATTTTGTTTCGACTACGGCAGACCATAACAAGGAAGGAACATCAATGTCATTATGATTATTGCTTCAGCAAACTTGGCACTGGGTATAGTTGCCTAATGTTGCTGTTTACTTAGGTCAAGGTGCCCTGAGTACTACGGCATATGAGTTTGTTAAATAGAATCAATAAACTAAACTTTATTTATTTATTGAAATCCATTTATAAACCAATAGTTTACAAAATCCTTAAGCGGTTAATGTACTGTTACAAATATGAAGTAACAGGCTCTATTAGGGAATAGAAGAAATTAATAAATGGTAGAATTTTAATTATTTGGGATATGAATGAAAAATACAAGCTGCAGAGGAATTCTTGGGCTAGCCTATGCAAAGGAAACAAATTAAGAAACAATACAGGGCCATCGGCAATGCAATAAAACTGTCCTTCATCCCCTGCCTTGAGGTGTGGGGCAGAGACAGGAGATTTGGAAGGCTGCCAGGATAACTGGGCATGATGTCACAGGAAGAGTTTGGGGCCTTTGGCACTAGGCTTGGAATACCTGAAAAATGGGTAGAAGGATCTAGGCTGCCTGGCTGAAAGCAGGCTGGGAGAGGTCCCTTGGACTCCATTGCTGCACTGTTATGGGGAATAAGCCCCTCTTGAGATGGCCACACTGTAAGAGTTGGACTCCCTCCATCCAAATTCAGGATGGAGTACATATGTGAATAAATCATATTTTGATCACCACACCATACATTTAAAGCATATGGCTTTCCCCCAGAGCATCCATGGATCTGCGGTTTGTTATGGGTGCTGGAAAGCTCTACCAGTGAAAAGGCCATTGCAAGTGGGATATAAAAAGCATTCACTGCAATTTTAAGGCAGAAGTTCCCTGATGGAATAGCAAGAGCAGCTTACAGTGAAAGAGGCATGAATGCAGAGGGCAGTCCCAGCGCGAACAACCATGTGACTCTTCAGCCTGGCACTCAGATCAAACTTTGGAGCAGCTACAAGACACACCAGGACAACAACAGAGAAATATGGGTGGGAGTGAGTAGTCAAAATTATTAATCAGAAAACACACATTTCCCTGTTACCTATATTGTCACTTTGGCTCTATGCAGTCAGTGGCGTAGCGTGGGTTGTCAGCACCTGGGGCAAGGCAAGTAATTTGCGCCTCCTAACCCGTGGATTTGCGCCCCCTAACCCGTGGATTTGCCTAACCCCCCGATGTTGCGCCCAGTGCGGCCGGCCCCCCCTGCACCCCCCACGCTACGCCACTGTATGCAGTTAAATTTACAGTGGTACCTCAGGTTACGAACTTAACTCGTTCCAGAGGTCCGTTCTTTACCCAAAACCGTTTTTAACCACTAAGGGGGCCTCCCGCTGTCGCCGTGCTGCCAGTGCGCGATTTTCGTTCTCATCCTGGGGCAAAGTTCTCAACCCGCAAAGTTCTCAACCCACAAAACATACACCAGATGACCTTGCTAGTATTCCTTCCACTTTGGGGGAAAGGGAGCTCAAGGCAAATGCGGGCCCCATGAAGTTGGAGTCTATGCACACTGACTTACCTGGAGGGGGCATAGCCAGAACTCCATCCTTTAACTCAATTGGTTCTCCCACTCCAGCTTCATTCACAGCTCGAATCCGGAAGAAATATTTCTGCCTCTCCTGCAGTCCTCCCACTGTATAGCTGGTG
This sequence comes from Podarcis liolepis, assembly GCF_965112155.1. Taxonomy (NCBI): domain Eukaryota; kingdom Metazoa; phylum Chordata; class Lepidosauria; order Squamata; family Lacertidae; genus Podarcis; species Podarcis liolepis. The sequence continues at coordinate 72,952,934 of NC_139554.1, forward strand.
CCAGAAATTGGGATCTTGGTGCACTTGGACCATTCCTTGGTGTCTTCAGCTCGCATCTCCAGGATGTATCCTGACGGCGGATCACCTTCCTCTGGCTGCTGCCAGGCCAAGGAAATGCTGGAGTTGGAAGAATCGGCTACATGCAAACCTCTCACCAGTCCAGGAGGCTCTGGGACAAATAGCAAAACATCCGCTTTAAAGGCACAGCTGCATATACCATTTTAAACATATTTGCTCTGCCCTGGTGCAACATTCAGTCCCAGCCTTCCAAGTGTGAGCAATGGATGCTTTGGCACCTTAAAGACTAATAATGTGTTGCTGTCTGCATTTATTTAACAATTATTTATTATTTATTAGATTTATATACCACTGTCAGGGAACTGACATCGGAGCGAGAGGCTAAGGGGAGGCTCCCAGATGATGCTGGCGAAGGACCCAGAAGCAGGGGGAGAAACAGCTCAGTAGAGGGGGAAACCAATCAGCGCAACACCAGGGATAAAGGGGGGCAGACGGGGGAATTGGAGAGAGGGCTCCAGGACTCTTCACTGGACATCAGTGATGAGAGCCCAGGTCCTCCGCTACCCACGCCTTCCCTGCGCAGAAGCCTCCCGCGCAGTGAGAGGAGGAGGAGACTGGGTGTCAAACAACTTTTATGTTGGAAGAGGTTCAAGAAACGCCCACTGATGGATTCTGCCAGTGACTGAGGCAGCCACGATGAGAAGGGGCTGTGCAGTCAGAAAGGTTTAACAAGGCAAATTAACCGAGAAAGGCACCAGTTTACGCACGAGTAACTCATACCCATTACAACCACCTTTCATCAAAAGATCTCAGGGTGGTTCACAGGATAAAATACAAGCTAAAACACAAGAAAGAAGTTAAGACAAAAATGAAAGAAAATAACCCCCTTCTTCCCACAATGTTTTTCGATGCTGGTGATTCCTGAGACTTTGTGCATCCTTACAATTCTGGATTCTTCTTTTCTAAAATTCAGATATATCTCTATTGGATCTTCTTCTTTAGTTATAGGCCATCTCATGAGAGCTATCCATGTGGGTGTGTGCATGCGCATGGGCTATTGGCTCCAAGAGAAGTCTTTTTTCCCAAGCCAAATTGCACTGGGGGGGCAGCTTAGATTAGACTGAATGTGTGACTGTGGAAAAGAGAGAACATGTCTGAGCACATGTGTGCACAATTTTATGGAACAGATCGGTGTTTCTTAAACAGTGGGTTGGGATCCACCAGTGGGCCTTGGGCCACTTTTGGGTGGGCCTCAGTGCCACAACCGGCCTGCCCCATGCCTTCTCACTTGCCTATCCCATCCCATAGCTGTTCCATAGCCTTTGGGTTGGCCCAAGGCAAGCTCCGGTTAGGCCTTCAATGATAAATAAAGATGGCTAGGAGACAGAAAAGTTCGGGGGGTGGGGAGAAGGAAGGTCAACCTCCCTCCTCTGATACGAAAGCGCCAGAGGAGGTGTTAAAGGAAATGGGAAAGTGACATAGAAGGTTAATAATAATAATAATCAGGGAAAAGAAAGGAAAGGGAGGAAAAAGAAGTCCTGTTTAGAAGACAGAACTGAATGTAAAAGGACCAGGGAGGAGGGATGAAAGAAACTGGCAGTAGGTTGTGGTGGGTGAAAGGAACATGGAAGACGAAATTGCAGGAGATGGGTAAAAATTACTTTGAGACATGCGAGGTTGGGAAGGGAAACCATAAAACAAGAAGTGTCCACTTACAGCCTCTGAATCAGCCAATTCTGCCCAAAATAATGAGACTGGGTCACAATACCACCAGAGCAAATACTTGTACTTAGCTTGCGGAAAGCTGAGCTGTGACACTCCTTGTCACAATGAAAACGCCATAGCGAAGAATTTAGCAATTTTCAAAGATGGATCAGATATCAGCAGAAAGTCTTATCAGTAATTGCCAACTGATTATATACCAAACTCTGCCTCTGTCTGCCACCATTTTGTGACTGACTCTGCCCATGAACCACCATTCTGAAATGACCAGCCATTTCAAGTGGGCAGAAATTAGGTTTGAGAACCTGTGTAATAGATAATACATGGAAGATCATGGTCCTAATCCATGATATGTGTTGGTCTAATAATTCATAAACAAATAGCAGCAGCTGTGCCTGCTCAGTATTATTTGAAAAAGGGCCACCTTGCTACCTGCTGAAGTTGTTATTGAAACTGGTTATGGAAACAAACAGCCAGATAGGGAATGGTTGTTGCAGGGGTCTACCCTGTTTCAGTACATGCACATCAAACCTTTTGTTTTTTAAACATATTTATGGAACACTAGGAACAGATCAATGTTAGGGACATACTGATGGGATCTCTTGCCACAACTGAGTTTGAAGCACTGCTAGGTTGCCCAGGCCCCGCTCGGTTCACAGCTATGACACGGAACTCGTATTCTGTATCTTCCAATAAGCCATCCACTTTGCATTTCGTATCTAAAGAGAATGCAGAAGAACACAGGTATCATAATTACTAGAGAGGAGGCGTTTTCCAGACAGAAGAATGTTCAAGTGATCATCGCCCTTTAGGACTCAAGGGAGACACAATGTTTCTCATTTTATATAACTGGGGCATCTTGCAGCTTTTTGCTGCCACCTTCTGGCCACAAACACAGCTTCCAATCGACAAAGAGAAGTCTGCAGTAGTTTCACACTTGGAGCACTTCCCCACCACAGACTTTCAAGCTGACATGCAGCAAATGCAATGGTAATAAAAGCAGGAAATACAGAGCAGTTGTGCACAGAAGAGTCATATTATAAACAAAACAAAACAGGAGCAACTTCAGGAACACAGTAATTGTACACTGTATTTATTCGCCCAACTATTTTACTGCTGCCACTTGGCTTCAAGGGACCTCCAAGACAGCTTATTAAGCAGAACAACATTGGCAAACGAACAATGCCCTCTTCACTTCAGTAACATCCCAAATGCCGTTAAGTTAGTTTGCATGTCTGTATTTAGCTTAGATGCATTCTGGATTTCCAAATGGGTAATAGGAGAGGAAAAGAGCTAATCAAGGCCATGCCCTCTTTCGGTAACAGAGGACAAATCAGGTAGTGAGATCAACAGTCAGGTGGTTTCCAAGACCAATTGTGTGGCTCAGTTACCATTCGAAAGTTAAGACGAAATGGTTAACTGTGAGCCATCTGTAAAAATGGAAGTGTGATTGGACAGAGTAAATGTATACACAGGAGACGACCATTTCGTATGAGGGGTTACGTTCCCGACCCCCATGTGCTTCAGTGGAGCATGCATAAGTGTGCCCCCATTATGCCCCCATTTTCCCCTCTTCCTGGTCCAAAAGGAGCTGCATGTTGACGATGACACATCATTTGGACATGCCTACAATGGCCGCTGCCTGTATTTGGTGAAGGTGGTATCTACTGGCAGGTGCTTTGCACTTAGTATAAACATAATAGACAGGTATTCTGAGTCCCTAGATTGTGCTCCAGGTTGTGTTTATACTGAACTACATGAATCTTGGTCTGACTGAGCAAGGCCATTTTTTTAAAACACTTCGTTCTTTAGAGACTAATACACCACATCTTGCTTTACATTCTTGACAGTTGCAATTTTTGTGTGTGTGTGTAATTATATTTAGCAGTGTGTGTGGGTCAGTTGGGATAAATTTCTGACCTTGAATGAGTTCTTTGGACACTGGGACCCAAAGGTTGCTGCCTTTCTTCCTCCTTTCCACAACATACCCCATTACTGGAGAGCCACCATCTTTAGCTGGAGGACTCCAGGTAATAGTAATCGCGTCTTTGGTAACATCAGTAACTTGAGGTTGAGATGCCTGACCTGGGGGATCTGAAAAGAATTTGAGGACAGAGGAAATCAGAACTACAGCGGAAGCCTTTTCTTTCTTAGCTGCTTTTCTATGAAATTATAATCAAGGCAAGAGTCACTTCTACTGTTCCCGCTTTTGCCTCTGTGCCTATACCCGCCCATTACTTCTGGCCATGGCAACCTCTGGTACACAGTCCCCAGAAAGTTGTCAATAAGGCTTTCAGGCTGAAAAAAAGGGTTCTTACCCCCACCAAGGGGTGTTCTAGAAATCGAAGTGACTCAGGCAAGACCATCTCTACCCAGTAAGTCCGAACATACTATCCCATTATATACAGACCAGGCATAGCATTAAGCAGATAAAGGGGCACATGATTAAAGTTAAATCAACTCCATGAATTGGCTAAGATGCTAAAATTCAACATGATTTCTGTCCCAGGTAAACATTCCTTCCTGACAAATGCAATGACTTGCATTTTGACCAAAACTGAAACCTGCGAATTGAGCCTTCATAAGAGAATGTTTTACTATTTCTCTTCATGTCCTACCTTATCTTAAGATAAGGCCAGCACCAGCCTAAAAAAACCCCACTGGACAATGGCAAACGTCATCATTCAATGCTCTAAGCATGCAACCAGATGGCAATCTGAATCAGAATCAGGCCAGGTACTTACCAATAGGATCCCCAGCAAAGATTTCTTCCGACTCTAGCGGCTCACTCACACCCTCAGAGTTGACAGCCAGGATCCGAAACTGATAGGGTTTTCCCTCTTCTACCTTATCTGTGGCAAAAGTGGTGTGTTTGCTGTCAACCTCTCCAATCTTGGTCCAGGATTTTTTCCCAACCATCTTCCGCTCAATAATGAAGTGGGTCACCTGCTTGCCCCCATTGTCCTTGGGTGCTTTCCACTTCATTTTGACACACTTCCCAGTCTTCTCCAGGAATTCAACTTTCCCTTGTGGTGGTTTTGGTTTGTCTGAAGCACACAGAGAAATTGCAAAGAGAGTGGCAATGGTCACAACCGTTTGGAACTCATCAAGATTTTCTTGAGAGGTGTTCGACAAGCCTGGCCTCATATTCAAAGCAGCCTAAGTCACTTTACTAATTTCATCTACCAGCAGAAACTAAAGAACTATGGTCCTCAAAAACGGCCACCTGATGATCCTTGAGAAACTAGGAATCTGGAACGCATCTCAAAGTCCCGTCACCTGTTCTATGACACTGTAGCAAATTTCTGAAACTGGGCTTCCAATTCCTGAAGGGTAAGCATGGGTACAGTAAGTGTGGTTAACTCTAAAATAATGGACAAAAATGAAACTCAGCAAAAGCAGAGTTATGGCTGCAGTCCTACACACACTTGAGACTAAGCCTCTCTGAACACAGTAGGATTTTATTTCCAGGCAGAAGAACACAAGATCAGGATGTGACAGGCAACTGTCCTTTTAGTGCAGGAAGATTCGGTTCCTTACATTTTGTCTCCCCTTTAAGATACCGAAGAGTGATCACACACATACTTACTTTGGAGTAAGCCCTATGATCAACGCTACAATCCTAAGTACACTTACTAGGAAGCACCTCCTATTGAGCTCAATGGGACTTCCTCCTGAGAAAATATGTTTAGGATTATAGCCTAAATATGCTTCAGATTGTACTGTGAACTGCCCTAGAGGATCACCCCAGGACCTACCAATAACATTGAGGTGCAGTTGAGCAGTGGCTGTTCCACAATCGCTTTTCAGTCTCAGCAAGATAGCACCGCTGTCTTCCCTCACACAGTTCTTGATTGTGAGCAATGCTTGGTCATTGGTCCTTTCGAATTCTATTCTGTCTTCTTCGGTCACCTCAATGCCATCTTTGAACCAGGTGACTTTGGGCAGGGGCTTGGCCCTGAATGGTACTTTGATATTGGCTGTCTGCCCTGCTTTCACTGTCACTGGGTGAGCAGCTAAAGCTTCCAGCACAGATGGATCAATAAAAGGGGGATCTGGAGTGGGGAGAGAATGGAAAAATAGGTCTGAAAACTGCAGTCAAAAGGACACGTTAGCAACATTCATACACTTTTATGCCTCATTGTATGGTCTTCACCAATGACAGTTTAAGGCCCTGAAGCCATACATTCCATTAGCCATAGAATTCCAAGTTTAAGGTGGGCTCAGAAGAGATGTGATACATGTACATATACATACACAGACACACAGACATATGATTTGGGTGTGAAACACCCTAAATTCCTGGGTCTAATAAAAGTTAGAATTAATCAAGGTTTGGGGAGCTAACTGTGCCTGAACCCTTGGATTCAGAAATGCAAGTCTAGATTCTCAGGAAGCTGAATTCTGTGCCAACCACTACATTCGGTGTCTGTCTAGACACTTGCAGAACTGCAATACACTCACAGCCCTGGTCATGACATCAGGTTGATGTCTAGGATGCCCGGTGTGTTACTGAAATTAAGGCCTAGGGCAGGAGGAGGGAGTGGTCAAAGGAAACGGACAAGCTGAAATTACATGGGTGGGGGTGGGGGGGACAGGAGTACTGTACCTGCAATACTGACAGTGGCCTCACTCTCTGCCCCTTTTGCTCTGAATGTGTACTTTCCTTCAGTGTCCTCTCCCAGCTTGTCAATGATCAGTTTGTGGACAGCCCCTTGCTTGACAATTTGGATTCCTCTCATATCTGTAATCTAAAGGAAAGGTTAAAAAGAAAGGTCCTGTTAAAAGTTCAAACGGCAAACAGGAACTCACATGCTAGTTTAATAGGTAAGAGTCAAGTTCTAAAGCTTCTAAAGGAAGCCTTTTCCTTTTTAAGCAGAGATTGGATGGCCATTTGTCATGGATGCTTGACCTTTACACTTCTATTATGCTATGACTCCACATATAAGGGATGTGCTTTTGTGTCTGTATGCATGCACAAGGACCTGCTGTGCTGCAATAGCTGTTCTACCATTGTTGTCTTCATTTAATTTCTTTTTTTAAAAGGGACACACCTGTACTGCTGCATGGTAGAAGGAGGGTGCACAGCCTTCAAATAACCAAATAAAACTGTCAGGGAACTGCCATCAGAGCCAGAGGCGGAGGGAAGGCTCCAGAGGGATGCCGGAGAGGGTCCCAGTAGGGAGAGAGGCAGCCCATCTGCTGGGGAAGGAAATCAGCGTAACACCAGTGGAGAAGGGGGGCAGATGGGGGAATCGGAGAGGAGGCCCCTCGCCGGAGACCAGCGGAGAGAGTATGGGTACTCCGCTGCCCACACCCTCCCTGCGCAGAAGACTTCCGCGCAGGGAGAGTAGGAGGAGACTTGGCGTCAAACAACTTTTATGCTGGAAAAGGTTCAAGAAACGCCCACTGACGGATTCTGTCAGCGACTGAGACAGTCACGATGCTGGAGGCTGTTCAGTCAGAAAGGGTTTAACCAGGTAACCTCGCCAGCAGTGGTGGCAACGTACGCACGAGCAACCCCTAAATCCATTACAAAAACCTAACAACAACGGAAGATTCAAACGTTTATCACAGCTATAGAGGAAAGCATTGCTAGTGTTTGCCACTTTTTAAGAAAGTAAAATAAGCATGGGTGTGACATAGCAGAAGGGGACTCAAGAGCATGTTTTTCAAAATTCCCTTGAGCCACAATATGCTGTGGCATTGGGAGGCGAGGGAATAGGCAGTCGGTGCATTGACCACTGCACAATCACATTCTATAAAGCAATGACATCAAGGATGGAGGATCACATTTTCCTAGGTAGTCACAGGGAGGGATCCAACATTGCATTCTTCTGATCATTCCATCAGTACAAGCATTTCGGCTTGACAGACAGAATGCTCCCTCCCCAAGTTGTCTCCCAACCACTCGGAGTCAATTTCAATGGGGGCGCATTGGGGAGGAGAGGGTGTCCCCCCTCTCCTCCCCAATGCGCCTTCTGCAGGACTGTCACTGACAAAGAGTCAGTAGTTGAATCCCACTTGTAGTCACTTTATTTACAAAACATACCACACCTGCTATTGACAAAATGCAATATCCCTGCATGAGAAATATCAGAAGGGAAGACAGTTGGGACTACAAAAAACAATTGTCTACAACTGCTAAGGCCAGCCTTAGTTTCTTCACTGTCCAAGGAGAAAATGCTGAAGTGACTACACTGTGATGATTGGCTTCCTTGGTCTCTTCCATACTCCCAGCTTCCTATGACTGAAATGTTAATGAGAAAATGGCTGCTAATTCTTCTGTGGCTCTACAAACAATCACATCAATTAACTGGCGTAGATGTGCAGGGGCAGATGTGCAAGTCTCTCTGCTTACGCCATAGAAACATACCTCTTTACCATCCTTCAGCCAAACGCCTTCCACCTTCTCATCATTCAGGACAACAGAAAGCTCTACTGGATCCCCTGTTGGCGCCTGGACATCTGATAAGCCACTCTTTACTGTGGCAAATCTCTCTGAAGGGAGAGGAAACACCCTCAGTTACAGCAAGCAGGGAATGATGCTGAGCAGATAATGCCAAACAAGATAAGCAAGAACACTTGTTGCAGATTTAGTTAGCTAACTATTCCTTAGGAACAAACAAATATAGGAAGCTGCCTAATATGAAGTCAGACCCTTGGTCCATCTAACCCAGTAGTCTCTACACTGGCTGGCAGCAGCCCTCCAGAGTTTCAGGCAGGGGATATTCCCAGCCCTACCTGGAGATGCTGGGGATTGAGCATGAGACCTCCTGCATGCAAAGCAGATGCTTTACTGCTGAGCTACAGCACTCTCCCCTTTTTGTTGTAGGGGCACTTACACCCCCCACCACATCAGATCAGCCTGGAAACTTTTGTCTAGAATCTGCAAGCTGCCAAGTGTGTGTGCTTCTGTGCTTCCACACCCAGAGATGCAAAGTTCCGATCTCATGGGTCTTTAAAGCCAGAAGGGGCAGCCCCTGCTGCAGCAGTGCTCCTCCAGGTTTTCTTCAACAGTTGCTCACTTCCCCGTTCATTTCATTTTAACTACAAGAGAATTTATGTCCTTCCCTTCACCATATGATCTCAGGGCAGGTTGCAAACTTGCAATAAAAGAGTAAAGCAACATTACAATAAGGCCAATTCAGAACAGCTTATAAAGAGAGATAAAAGCACAGCATGTCCTTATTAACATCCAGCGAGTGACAACTTGGGCTCCTCATGTGCAGCAGCATTTGAAATTCAAGTCTACAAACTGAAAAATACAAGGTGCAGATTTGCACCCCGATCACATGGAAGTCATGTGTGGCTGGAGTTCAAAAACCATGTGATGCCATCTGACAATGCCGCTGAAACTTGTTTTACTAAACTCTCTGGCCACCCTTACCTTCTACAGTAACAACACAAGTGCTGTAGTACTCTGTGGGGTCATTTTCTTGTGTGGCAACAACCATGTAGTCTCCTGAGTCACCAAACTGACAATCATCAATGATCAGCTCTGCCGTCTTCCCTTCATGGGTCATGGTATGCTTGTTAGTCCTTGCAATCACCTGTCCATTCCTCAGCCACTTCAAGGTAACATCTTTAGTGGTCAGCTCACATTCCAAGGAAGCTTTGCCCTTCTCCTTGACTCGAACATTCTTCAAGTTTCTGACAAACTTAATTGGTGTTCCTTGAGAGGAAAGAGGAGATAGAAATTGGACTGTATGGAGTTTGACAGGAAGCAAACCAGATTTCGGGAAGTCAAAGCCAACAACAGTGTGTTGATAGGGGGCTAAGTAAGCTAAAGGAGAGATAACCAAAGCCTGGAACTTTGTGAATGTACTCTGTGGAGGTACCATTCTCACCAAAAAAAGAGGATGAAAACTCAAACTGATTTCAGTCTAAAAATACCCATATTTCTAACAGTAGGGTATTTACAAAGCCTGGGCTCCAAACAAACCAGGAGCTGTAACCGACCTTTGTTCTTGGCTTACCATTTGCTCTTTGCTTGGGGGACTCAAACCATGAGCCCAGACTTGGATGCGGCACTAAGCCAGACCATGGCTTTGTCCCCAGCAGCATGGCAGCAACAGGAGGAGGATGGGGTGAGGGAATGAAGCAGCCATGATTTTAGTTCCATGCACCAACATGTTACACATTGACCTTTAAACTATAGTTAAGCTAAAATGTGGATTAAAGTGATGTGGGAACCAGCCCAGCCAACACAGTGACAATTCCATCATATGTTAGAACAAATCAAATCTGGGTTGTACAAATGATTTTGCCTCCCCACTACCCCCATCAGCCATTTTTCTTCAAACCACGAAACAGTACTGTTAACAGAACATTCTTCTTTTCCATAGCAAAAATCCCTTCAAGTCCTTGCTTTCACATTTTAGATTGAATTTAATTAAGATGAATCAGTATAGCCAATAGGCTATTTAGTATTTTAGACATAATACTAGAATAGGAATCCAAGACGATGGCAGCAGAGGAAAGCACAATATTTTTTTTGCAGCAATCAAAAAATGTGATGCACTTAGGCACTGACTCCAGTTTTTGGGGTTTTTTTAGATTGGATACCTTGGGCAATAGTTAACATACAGTTTCAGCATCACTTACTCTGAATGGAAAGATCAGCCTTAGTACTGAGATCTCCAGCTTCGAAAGTGACAGCACCCACATCACTTGGACGGACATCCTTAATTTTCAGTGTGTGAGTTAAGCCATCCTCTGACGAGATGATCTCATACTTGTCATCACGCTTCAGCTCTCTCCCATTAAACTTCCAAGCAAAGTTGGGCACCTTTTTGGAAAGGCGGATCTCAAACACAGCAGTCTGCCGCTCTGTTACTGTCAAAGGTTTCAGGTCTGCCAAAAACTTCAGGGGTTCATCTGTTAAAAAAACATGACGAGGCTTCACTGTTTGCTTATATGTGTGCTCAACCACAGAGATGTCTCCACAGTACAGGCCAGATTCTCAGCCTGAGTTCATCAGTGCAACTCTACACAAATAACAAAGACTACTGTGACTTGTACACACTATAAGTATATGATTTATCTTATGCAATGAAAGATCAGATTTACCTATTACTTTCAATCGTGCAGAGAGATGCTTATCTCCCACCTGAAAACTGTATGTGCCCATGTCGGCTTCAGTCACATTACTGATGCACAGCATATACTTAGTGCCCATCTGCTTTGCTTCGTATTTTCCTAGGGAATACTGAAGACGCAAAGGTTCATCACCCTGGAAAAAGGAAATATGGAAAGCTTTGAATGATGAAGTGAAAAGCTACATGCACCCATAATGCAAATATGGGTTGGGCACTATATTAAATGTGCGTTCTGTACTTGGCCTCCTTTGGTAATATTTTATTTTGAATTTTTTAAGATAGTATATTAGTTTCCTATCAATTATGTTGCTTTGAATGTATACTTTATATTTGAAGAATATCTGAAGAAATGTGCATGCACATGAAAGCAAATACCCAGAACAAACTTAGTTGGTCTCTAAGGTGGTGGCGCTGTGGGTTAAACCACAGAGCCTAGGGCTTGCCAATCAGAAGAAGAAGAAGAAGAAGAAGAGGAGTTTGGATTTGATATCCTGCTTTATCACTACCCTAAGGAGTCTCAAAGCGCCTCACAATCTCCTTTCCCTTCCTCCCCCACAACAAAAACTCTGTGAGGTGAGTGGGGCTGAGAGACCTCAAAGAAGTGTGATTAGCCCAAGGTCAACCCAGCAGCTGCATGTGGAGGAACGGGGATGCAAACCCGGTTCCCCAGATTACGAGTCCACTGCTCTTAACCACTACACCACACTGACCCTCAGAAGGTTGGCGGTTTGAATCCCCACAATGGGGTGAACTCCCGTGGCTCGGTCCCTGCTCTTGCCAACCCAGCAGTTTGAAAGCACGTCGAAGTGCAAGTAGATAAATAGGTACTGCTCCGGCAGGAAGGTAAACAGTGTTTCTGTGCACTGCTCTGGGTTCGCCAGAAAGCAGCTTAGTTATGCTGGCCACATGAACCGGAAGCTGTATGCCGGCTCCCTCAGCCAGTAAAGCGAGTTGAGTGCCACAACCCCAGAGTTGTCCGCGACTGGACCAAACCGTCAGGGGTCCCTTTACCTTTACCTTAAGGTGCTACTGGACTATTTTTTAGCACTTTATATTTGATATTATTTTATGGTTTATTCTAGATTGTTTTACTTGATGTTTTAATGTTGGTTGTAAATCGCTTTGAGATTTTTTCCCTTAAAAATATAAAGTGGTATATAGATGAAACTACTACTACTACTACTACTACTACTAATAATAATAATAATGGAATCATATGTGACAGTGTCAATAGTATCATAGGAACACATCATCATGAATGCACAATTAAAAAGATATATGGAGGGGCCTACTATTTGTGACATTTATGTACACATGCCAGTCATTAAGTGATAACTATACATTCAAGAACTGGCTGCAACTATAACAATGGGAAAACAATGCTACAAAGCAGTCAACATGTATTCATGAATGCATGGATTCAAGTGAACATCATAGTGATGTTATAAAATTATTGGAAGTATGCCATAGCTGGCATATTGGTAGGTAAATGAGGATTAGGAAAAGAAATGTATGCAATTTCCTTTTGGCATACGTTACAGTGTGGCTAAATTAACAACCCTTCTTTTCTCTCTTGGAATATAAAATGAATTGCATTGAATTAAATGGCTTATATAAGTAGATAGCCAAAAAGGCAGCTTTAGAGGAAAACCTATGACAGATATCCCTCCATTCATTATTCTGAAAATCTCACACACCGCCTTCCTTTGTTTCAGCCAATATAAAGAAAGGTGTTTCCCTACCTTGATCCACGTCCTCTTTGTATTGGCATCCCTCAGTTCTAAAATACAATCAAATACTGCTGTAGAGTCCACCTTAGCAGAAACATCCTCCAGGGGCTTCAGAATTTTTACGGCCTGAATAGAAATTAACCAAAGAAAATCTTTAATAATTTCTTTTAAAAAGAGAGAATGAATCACAATTCCAAATGATTTCCTATGCCCTAACCTTATTATTATTATTATTATTATGGATTCTATGTTTTTATGCTGTAACTGCCCTGAGACCTGCAGGTATAGGGCAGTATACAAATCTAATAAATAAAAATAACAAAAAATATTTTAGCATTCTTCTTAAAAGTCCAGTTTTCATTAATAAACAGGATTGCTGATACCTTCTGCTTCTACCCTTTAGCCGCTGTTTAACTCAGCTTTGAATTCTGTTCGTTACAATGCTCTTTTGTTGTGGCCAATTATTCATTTTGTTTGTGTGTGTTGAATATTTGTATCTTTTCCAACCCACAACGTGTCCAGCATGCTCCTCTGCGTACTCCACTCAGCACAGTGTTGTCAAGCCTTTTGTGGAGACAATCACCGATGCAATAAACTCACTTCACACCCACGGTTCAGGCAGTAAGGTTTACAGCTTAACGGTTCTGTACACCAGTAGCCCATAAATCAGTCACTAGCATGCTGCTAGGACAGTTTGCATCTGGATATGGTTCTCCCCCTCCCAGCAGGGAGAAGAGCAGAGAGAGAAAATGTGGGATGTAATCCACTGGGAGCAGTCAAGTACAACATTCCTTGTTTTCCTAGAGTGGAAATGCAAGGGGATGTTTGGCCCAGCCAGTCCAAACTTCTTTGTTCCTCCTGGGCTGGAGCATACTTCCTTTTGCATGTGACTAGAGGTGGGCGTGACCTTGCCTGTCCAGGTAACAAAAGGACAAGGCATGCTGCGACACTCTCTCTTTTCCATCTTCCTTTCATTGTGTGAACTGCAGTGACTGCTAGTTTGCAGTCACTGGGTTATTCTCCAATATGTACATATTTGTAACTAAGTCTGCCTTCAGGGATCCAACTGTGAACTGATGTGAGTAAATGTCTTTTACTGACTTTAAATAAGATTGTTGTGTCTTTATTCTTTTAAGAGGGATAAAAGGGAATTTACCAGGAACATACAATTCAATACTGAATTGTATGATAGTGAGAGGCTTACACAGGCCTGCAACCAGCTATCTGCTGTGCCTGTAAAAGGGGAATGTAAACTCTGCTAAGTAAAGGAACTTGCTAACACAAGTTAGGAAGGATATTAATAAACAATATATCCTCTCCTGCCTCCCTGAATATTCCTACAGAATATGAACAAACACATATCTTTCTCCCAGCCTCTGCGCATGAACATTACCTCATGCTCCTGACTTTGAAGCCACTTTATTCTAGACAATGGGTAGGCAAACTAAGGCTCGGGGGCCGGATCCGGCCCAATCGCCTTATAAATCCGGCCCATGGATGGTCCGGAAATCAGCATGTTTTTACATGAGTAGAATGTGTCCTTTTATTTAAAATGCACCTCTGGGTTATTTGTGGGACCTGCCTGGTGTTTTTACATGAGTAGAATGTGTGCTTTGAAATGCATCTCTGGATTATTTGTGGGGCATAGGAATTCATTCATTTCCCTCTCCCCCAATATAGTCCGGCCCTTATTTGTGGGGCATAGGAATTCATTCATTTCCCTCTCCCCCAATATAGTCCGGCCCTGCACAAGGTCTGAGGAACAGTGGACCAGCCCCTGCTGGAAAAGTTTGCTGACCCTTGTTCTAGACTGTTTACGTTACACTGCAGAGATAAGGAATGACTACTAGTTTCAGTTTCACATATACCAACAGTGTGGAGGTTTCTGTTTGCATGTTTAGGAAGTAGAGCCAAGAGTTCTGTGGCATCATAAAGTATCACAACTATACCAAGGCTTATGCCACCCAAAAGTAGTTAGTCATTAAATGGAACAGGACTCTTCAAACTGGATACATAGTTCTGTGAGGGTACTTCTGGCTCTTTTTCCCCACTCCACCCTCTGAAATCTGCTCTGGGGGTTTGGTCCACCCTCTGGAACAGTGTGGGGTGGAAGTGGAAATAAGTCAAGATTGACACCCTCATCCCAACTTCTGTTTTCAGAAGACTTCACTGACTCAAAGATTTTTCTGATCATGGAAGGGCACCATTGGACCCAATCTTTTGTTTTTGCATCAACAAACTTTGCTCACAAGTGTATCATGGCAATATTTTTCAAGAGGTAGGATTAAAACACACACACACACACACACACACACACACACACACACAGTTATTATTACTATTTTCTTTTTTTAATGCCCAAAGACTGAATTCCACTTTTCTTTCATCCACTATTTCCCCCCATGACATATAGATAAGACAACACACACCTGAATAAAATAACTGCAGCCAAATTGAAACAGAAGACTTCTTTATGATATACATGGGGGCAGAGATGGAATGTCATTTCAGTGTCCAAAAGCATCACTAACCTCAACTTCTACTTTTTTCTTCATCTCCTTCAGCTTTTTAAGAAGTCCTCGGAAATCTGTGAAGCCATATTCCATGCAGACCTTCTCAAAGTCCTTCTTGGGCACCTTGGAGAGAATCTCCAGCATTTCTTTCTCATTAACCACCCTCTTCTCTTTTTTCTTTTGAGCCGGAGGCCCCCTGTGTGTACACACACAAAACAGGTCATGTGGCAGTCATGTGGCATTTATTCATCTACTTCTAACAGAAAATCATCAGGGTCTTTGCAAAACTATAAATCCCAGGGCTCTTGAGAGGGAAACCAGGATAATTAAACCAGCTTGAAGGTCTTAAGCCAAATCTTTCCCAAACTATTTTCCTTTATCCATGGGTATGTTTTTCTTCTTCTCCCAGAGAACATTCTGATCTATGTGGTTGGGCTACTTCCTCACTGAGCTCCCTGAGGAAACGTAACAGATTGTTTCTTGGCTCAGATTTGGCTGCTCACTGTGTTTTCTGGCTCACAGGCCACTCCCCACCCATGGTCTGAGACAGAGACAATGGAACAGCTACTTTGGGACTCCTTCTCCCTCCCTGCACCACTCATAATTGTTGTTGTTGTTTAGTCGTTTAGTCGTGTCCGACTCTTTGTGACCCCATGGACCAGAGAACACCAGGCACTCCTGTCTTCCACTGCCTCCTGCAGTTTGGTCAAAAAACTGCGGGAGGCAGTGGAAGATAGGAGTATGTTAGAGAAGTGGCATAAAAAGTTTAAAGCGAATAAACAGAAAAAATGACCCCTACATGGTCTGCAATCCACAGGGACAGCTATGCTCTGGCCTCTCATTGCCATGGCCTTTTACTCCTGCAAGAGCAGTGCTCATACTGCTTCTTGCTTGGCCACCAGCCCAGCAACCAACCAACCCACAATGATGTTGTAACCAGGGCCAGCCCTACCATGAGGCAAAGTGAGGTAGCTGCCTCAGGAGGCAAATATTGAGGCAGAGAGTGGATGTGCATGTGCTATGCAGCCTATCCTGCATCCACAAATCTAGGCCACTGCCCTTGGGATGCAATGGAGGATGTTGAGATAAGATTCAGCAGTCTGCTGGGCTTTTGTACATGGAATAGGAGTGGGAGGAGGAAACTTCTTGCCCTTTGCTTCAGGCAGCAAAACTCCTTGGGCTGGTCCTCTTTGTAACCCACACAGTGGAAAGATCTGAAAACTGACCACAGGTGTATTGGGGGGTGGGGTGGGTGGAGAGCATCTCACCTTTTCTTCAACATTTTTTTGAAATCCATCTTTTCTTCACCTTTTGGTTCAAAAATAGTGAAAGAAAATTAAAAGAAGAGAGTTAGTGCAGACAGTGAAGGTTCTGGAGCGAGTGGTCGTGGACCAGATCCAAGTGCTTTTGGAAGAAACTGATTTTCTAGGTCTATTTCAGTTGGGGTTTAGGCCTGGTTTTGGCACAGAAACTGCTTTGGTCACCCTGTATGATGACCTCTGTCGAGAGACAAGGGAAACATGTCCCTGTTAATTTTCCTCAACCTCCCAGCAGTTTTCGATACCACCGACCATGGTATCCTTCTGGTGCGACTGTCCGAACTGGGGGGGGGGGGGGGAGAGAGAGAGACAGACAGACTGCTTTGTGGTGGTTCCAGTTGTACTTGGATGGTTGTTCACAGAGGGTGTTGCTTAAGGTATGCTTTTCAGCCCCATGGAGCCTTCAATGTGGGGTTCCACAGGGCTCAATCCTAACCCCTATGCTGTTTAACATCTACATGAGACCCTTGGGTGGGGTTATCCAGAGGTTTGGATTATGTTGTCAGTAGTATGTCGATGACACTCAGCTTTATTTCTCCTTTACAGTTGCAGGTGAGGCAGTGGGAATGCTGGACTGGTTTCTTGCCTCAATAATGGACTAGATGAGGGCCAACAAACTGAAGCTCAATCCAGAGAAGACTGAGGCACTGTTAGTGGGTGGTTTCCTAGACCAGACGGGTAGGAGATTGCCTGTTCTTGATAGGGTTACACTTCCTCTGAAGGAGCAGGTTCACAGCTTCAGGGTACTCCTGGATCCTTTGTTGTCACTTGAGGCTCAGGTGGTCTCAGTGGCGTGGAGTGCCTTCCACCAGCTTTGGCTGGTGGACCAGCTACGCTCTTATCTGGACAGGGATAGCCTAACTACTGTTGTCGATGCTCTGGCAACCTCAAGGTTAGATTACTGCAATGAGTTATATGTAGAGCTGCCTCTGAAGATGGTTCAGAAATTTCAGCTGGTGCAGAATTCAGCCTGGTTGCTCACCAGGTCAATACAGTTTGATTACACCCATCCTGGTTCGACTGCACTGGCTACCAATTAGTTTCTGGGCCTAATTTAAAGTGCTAGTTTTGACCTATAAAGCTTTAAATGGCTCAGGACTGCAATACCTCAAGGACCGCCTCTTTCCATAGGAACCTACCCAGACCCTGAGATCATCTTCTCAGGCTCTTCTTCGTGTGCCTCCTCCACCAGAGGTCTGGAGGGTGGCAACACGAGAATGGGCATTTTCCGCAGTGGCTCCCTATCTGTGGAATGCTGTCCCCAGGGAAGTTCACCTGGCACCTTCATTATACACCTTTTGGCGCCAGGCAAAAACATCCCTCTTTAACCAGGCCTTTGGTTGACTGACATCCTATACCCTATTAAAATGGGGGGGGGGGTAATTGGGTTGGTTTTGCTTTTATTTTGATCATATATTTTGTGGTTTTATATTCTGATTTTATCCTATGTATTGCTCTCAGACCTGCAGGTACATGGTGGTATATAAATTTAATAAATATAAATAAATAAATTAGGAACAAGGAACCAGTTTACAGCATAGCTTAGGAGACCCACCTGTATATCTTATTACATATTTATCAAAGAGCTTCCATTTCCTCATTCCATATTCCACTTTGGTAAAAGTTCCAAGGGCCTTTCTTTCCCCCCTATAATGTGGTGTCTCTCCCCTATGAACTCAGATTAGGCATGTGTTTGGTACTTACTTTCACTGATAGTCAAGGACACAGTACAGATGAGGTCAGCATGGTCATTGGAAACAACACACTTGTAATTGTCTGCATCATCTGCATGGAGGTTTTCCATCTGCAAAGAAGACACGGCACCCAGACAAAACAGGCAGTGAGGGGCACTTGCAGACTTTACACAACTAGCAGAACCCTCCCCTTAAACACTGAGGCATCTGGAGTCAATTTCATGCTGAATTGAATCAATTGCCTCTTGCTGAAGATAGGGCTTCTCCAGACAGGGCTATTTTCACACATGGCTCTCCAGATGTTGTTGAACTGTCACTCCCATCATCTCTGGTGATTGGCCATGCTGGCTGAGGCACATGGGAGTTGCAATCCAACAATATATAGAGAACCACAGATTTCTCATTCCTGGCCTTGGCTCCATACTTGTCTGGAGCCACTTCTCAGGGTTGAACTAGCAAGAAGACTGAAGAGAGGTCTTTGGAGAGATTTTAGCTCTTCTCTTTGACTTCCTCTCCCTATAATGACATCACATAAGCCAATAAGTCATTTCAAAGGCTCTGTGCATGTTCTTCTTTCATAGAAGAACAGCTTAATAAATGCAAGTCTCTGTTACCACAGCTGATGGCCCAAAAAGAGTGTGAGTATTTCAAACTGCAACGCTGAATATCGCTGTTGAAAAATACTGCAATCAGCTTGATGTAGAGCAGAAATTCATTTCAGTTCACTTTTTAATGCGAACCCGCCTTATACACACTTCCTGAGCCAATATGTGAAACAAAACACAGCTAACCTTCAAAAGTTGCACCTCTCCAAATTTTGTGACGCAGCTCACCAGCAAAAAACTGAGTACAAAAATGCATATATTGGGGAAAGTATGCAGATAAACATACGGTGCAAAAATGCATTATATAAGGAGGAAAAAATGCAGCTTTGTGTACAAAATGAAAATATTTGGGGAAATGTGCATGGACAATGCATACAAATTTTCATTCTTTTAAAAAATTGCAAGCTGATGCAGAAATGGAAAGATTGGAACTGAAGACTGGAAAAGCAAAATATGAGAAATCGAAATCCAGAAGATTCTTCCCTCTCTACACTTCAGAGAAGTAAGTTATAGTAAGATAATGGATTTTCAAAGCAACTCATATTACCTTAAGGACATATTCCTTATTGATGCTGTCATAAAACATCTTTGATCCTTCTTTGATTGGTATCCCACTTTCTCTTTTCCAGACGACACTGGGTTTTGGGTTCCCTTTCACTTTGGCTCGAAATACAGCTTTGTCTCCTGTAGGCAAATGTTGAAGCAGCATCAAGTGAAATTCGAGTGATATTCTATTTTGCAACAACCTACCTTTTCTGTGCCAAAATTAACCATTCCATCTGCTGCTCCTCAAACTAATGCTAGAGGAAGAGCAGCTGCATGCAGAGTTTCTGTGTGGCTAGCTCTGGTTATTGTGTCTTCGGATAGTGCCTGTGATGCCTTGAAGGTGAAGTGGCTTATAGACTAGATGAATGCTACTTCTGTTCACCTTCAGGGGCTGTTAGCGGATGAGGTTTCTCCACAAATTCTGGGATGCTTTCCCCTGCAGGTATCTCGACGGAGCGGGTGACCATGCTGAAAGACTCCACAGAAGAAGAAGAAGAGCTCTTGCTAGTTGAAATGGTCTCTTCTGCCAGGCAGAAACTTACAATTATTCATATAAAATGGTTCCCCAGTTTTCAACTCCCCCTCCCAAAAGAACGTAGTATGTGGACAGTTATTTCATTAACTTATTTTGAGAATTAAATCCACATTTTTGTCTCTGAGGGTCCACATAGCAAGTCATGGAAAATAACAACTTGTGCCATTTTAGTGTCTTCCTAGAGATAAATGCTGCTTTCTGGGGTTGGGTGCGCATGAGAGTTACACACCCAAACTAAGCAGAATCAGCTGATGCATGGGGGCTCAATCATGCTTTTTGTTGTGAAAGTAGCCACATCTCTACATGCCTTACACCTGATTGTCAGATATGGTTTCAGGAAAACAGATTTGGCCCCCGGTCGCAGGTTGCCCTCCTCTGACATAAGAAATGGCACCAGAGGGATGAGAAATGGATGGAATGTGTTTCGTTGATCTGCTTATCTCCTGTCTTCACTATGAGGATGCTCCTAGTTTATATAGACATTTGAAAAGATCTGATGTAATGTGTGGACGGTAATGAATATAAGCAGCTAAGTAATATAAAATGTGACGGACTCTTCAGGTTCATTGATTAATCTGTCTTTATCAGTGCACCCAGTGCTGTACAGAGTAATGAAAGCAAAGGTAGTCCTCTAAACCAAGGAGCTTACAAGATAAATTTAGTCAGTGATGGGTGGGAGTGGAAAGGAAGGGTAATAAGTGTTGAGTGGCAATAGAGGGGTTAATACAAAAACTCTATGGAAGAAGTTGATTTGGGGCTGCAATGGGAAAGAAGATAGAAAGGGGAGGGGCTATCTAGGTATTCATGAAGGAGGAAGTGCTATGCAATAGGATAACCAGGAAGGATGGACAAACTAAATGTTTATTCTGTATTTTGTGTTTTTATCTGGTATTTTTATGTTATGAACTGTCCTGGATGAAGGGTGGTATATAAATTTAATAAATAAACAATAAATATAATAAATAATGGAGCAAGAGACCTTAAGGAAGTTGAGGGTGGTAAAATAAGAAGTGGCATTCGCAGGCAATGATATATTGAGATATAAAGAGGGATGATGGATGGACAAGGCTGCAGAAAACTCTAAATCGAAGGGCAAGGAATTAATGCTGGGTGCAGAAAAGAATGGGAGACTATGGCAGGGATTTGAGGGGAGCACCACACCCCTCACACCCACCAATGTCTCAGACATTCTCTAGTTCTTGGTAATAACACAGGAGGTTAGTTCCAGCTAAGACTTAAAATAATGCTCTGCTATCTACCAGCTGCATATTTCTGGTATAAGTTGTCTGCAAGATGTGAAGAGCTCAGCATAATGGAGTCAGGGCACAAGGTGAGTTGCACTACATGTTGCTACAGTGGTACCTCAGGTTAAGTACTTAATTCGTTCCAGAGGTCCGTACTTAACCTGAAACTGTTCTTAACCTGAAGCACCACTTTAGCTAATGGGGCTTCCTGTTGCCGCCGCGCCACCGGAACCCGATTTCTGTTCTCATCCTGAAGCAAAGTTCTTAACCTGAAGCACTATTTCTGGGTTAGCGGAGTCTATAACCTGAAGCGTATGTAACCTGAGGTACCACTGTACTTCCTTATCTGCCCATCCCTGCTGTGACAAATTTTGACAGGTGGGCAGGGCTGACACCTGAGATGTCAGGTTAGGACCCGCATTATTTTTTGTGCTTGTATGCTGTTTGAAACGGTTTTTAATATTGTGTTTTAAGTGTGGCCCATTTTGGATAGAAGGGAAGGTAATGCCAGCCTAAGCATGTCTATTCAGAAGTTATGTTCCATTTAGTTCAATGGGACTTAATAGCTAGATAAGTGTGGACAGAATTATTCATTAATTCAGTCATTATTTCTGAAATCATCCTTTATTGTAAAAAATTATCAGGGTAATAACTACAGCCAACATAAACTCAATAAAAAATTATAACTAATAGGGATAGTAGCCTTTCTCACAGCTGACTTTAGCTGGATTGAGTCCAACAGATTTAGTTCCTTATTGACCAACAACATTATTTGATGCTCTGAGCTTCTGGAGATTGTCACAATACTTGCCTCCCACAATTGTGGTAGTCTGAGACATGTGCTGCACTGAGCTGGAGCTAGAGCTGGAGACCATGGAGTGAGATTCCATATGCATGACGGCGGTTGCCATAATGGCGTTCTGCAG
The DNA here is from genome assembly GCF_965112155.1 of Podarcis liolepis. Taxonomy (NCBI): domain Eukaryota; kingdom Metazoa; phylum Chordata; class Lepidosauria; order Squamata; family Lacertidae; genus Podarcis; species Podarcis liolepis. The sequence continues at coordinate 72,974,887 of NC_139554.1, forward strand.
ATTACAGTATTTTCAGGGGCTGTAAGAATAAAAAGCTTGATCATTTTACTCAGTCAAAGCAAGTCTAGTGTTCACTCCCATATCTCATGACCATGAAACAGCATGCAAGATTGGGGTAAGGTGATATAGCAGTTGGGAAAAGCAGAGAGGAGCCAGTCTGGTGTCAATGGCTGGAGTGAGCAGGAACAGGGAGAAGGGTTGGCCCTCATCCCCCAAGAACTCCTATTGATTTTCTCCCATTAAATTAGTGTCATCCACTCTTGTCAAGATTAGTAATGTTCCACATCTGGGGAAACCAAGTAACATCCAACTGTGTGTTTCTGCTTGTGGAAAGGGCTTGTGATTCCATATATGCTTCCACAAATGGAGGCAATTTTGCACCAGCTCCTTCTTTCCTCTTGTGACTCCCTGCATCGCAATCCATGCTGTGCTGGAGGCAGTGGCATAGCGTGGGGGGTGCAGGGGGGGCCGGCCGCACCGGGCGCAACATCTGGGGGTTAGGGTTAGGGGGCACAAATCCACGGGTTAGGGGGCGCAAAACCACGGGTTAGGGGGCGCAAATTACTTGCCTTGCCCCGGGTGCTGACAACCCACGCTACGCCACTGGCTGGAGGGTCTTGCAACTGTGAGAAGCAATTATTTTTTGGGCAGGGGTGGGGGTGCTGGAGGGAGGAAGAATAAGTGAAAATCTTTTTCAGTTGTCTTTAATTAGCTGAGGAATCCATGGGATTAAAAAAAGCCTTTCCCACAAGCAGAGGGAAATGCCACACACTGGCATTATACTTATTTACTAATAACTAGGTGCACCTTCCACAACCTTTAACCCAAAGCCAACCCTATCTAGCAATATATAATAAAGATGGAAGAGCCATATTTTTGTACTGCTTCTTAAAGGATCGAAAAGATTTATAAGCTTAGGAGAAAGGTCCACGCGGGGCCCAAATGATAATAGCAATAAGGACCTAGTCAGCCTCCCTATGGAGGGCATTCCAAAGCCAGGAACCACAACCCCTGGCAGCCTGTTTCTGGTCACCATCAGTACCCAAGAAGGTGAGGGTCAACCATGAGGGAAGCTTCAGATAATCACAGTGATCGTGCGGACTGTGGGGAAAGACAAGATGGTCCAGTAATCAACTGCATCCTAATCCTTAGGACTAGGAGTTTAGAAGCTCAGGAAAACCCAGGGGCCATTGAAGCTTTTTAGAGACTGCTCAGATATGCCCTCACCATCTGAACTGCCTGGTTTGGTATGGCATCTTGATGCAGGACAGCCTGGCCCTTGTTGCTTGGATAATAGGTTGGTACATGGGGATGGGGCTTCATTGGGTGGAACTGGCAACAGCAATGAGGTTTGGTGTCATATGGTTTTCAGACAACAGGCTGGCTGGCTTGTTTTAAATCAAACCTCTAAATCACATTTCTACTGAGAGCCACCCACCAAACATATCTGTCACTCAGATCATGGAGAGAGTTTCCATGACAACACTGCACATTATTGATGGAGCCTGCCACTAGTGTGAAGATGGTCTGCATCTTTTCAGATCCAGGACTCATCTTCAACCTAAACATGCAGTTGAGGCCCCATTTCTTCATGCGGTTTGCCATATATTTGTATTGTGCTACTTTCTGCTGCTGTGACCCTCCTTAGATCAGGCTGTCCTGCCTTTGGGACCAAGCCCAGAGAGTAATGCTGGTAGTAGTGGCGTAGCGTGGGGGGTGCAGGGGGGGCCGGCCACACCGGGCGCAACATCTGGGGGTTAGGGTTAGGGGGCGCAAATCCACGGGTTAGGGGGCGCAAATTACTTGCCTTGCCCTGGGTGCTGACAACCCACGCTACGCCACTGGCTGGGAGAGTGCTCTTTGCCCCCTGATGGCTAGGTTATGGGGAGCCTCAGGTACTCTTTTATCTCCAATGCTATTTAATATCTATCTGAAGACGCGGGGAGAAGTGATTAGGAGTTTGGGGGCAAGGTGCCATCAGTACATTGATGACATTCAGCTTTATTTCTCCATAACATCTGAATCAGGAGAGGCCTTACAGTCCCTGAGCTAGTGACTGGATGCAGCGTTGAGGCGGGTGAGGAAAAACAAGCTGAGCTTGAATCCTGGCCAGATGGATGCACTGTGGGTGAATAGGTCCTGTGCCCGAGAAATCGGGCCATTGTCTACCTTGGATGGGGAGCTGGCTAGACTTTTGCAATTCCTGGACTGGGAAGACCTTGCCACACTAGTTCATGCATTGGTTACTTCAAGAATGGATTGTTGTAATGTCCTCTGCATGGGGCTTCCCTTATACTTGATCCAGAAGCTGCAGTTAGTGCAGAATACTGAAAGGCGTGAGATCTTATTAGCATACAACAACTGTGCTCAGAGATCTGCACAGGTTGCTGGATTGCTACCAAGCTGAGTTCAAGGTGTTACTATTAGTATATAAAGCCCCCTAACAACTTGGGACCAGTTTACCATTGAGATTGCCTTATTCCATATAAATCAGTCTTTTGGTGTGGCAGCACTTACACTGTGGGACTCCTTGGCTGTTGATACAAGGAAGGTACTTTCATTGTATACTTTTCAGTGCCCTGCTAAAAACCTATTTTTTAAATACAAGCCTACCCACATTTTTTAATGTTTTAAGCTAGTCATTTTTATCAATAATTTTATTGTTTTATTCATTTTGAAAACTTCTTTGAGGGTTTGTTTGTTTTACAATCAAGAGATATATAAATCTTATGAAATAAATTAATAAATAAAAATTTCAAAATGCCAGTAACCTGAGAATATTATTAATTTGACCCATCTAGTAAAAATATAATTTATTTTTTTTTAATTCCCTCCTGGATATTTTTAGAAATAAAACACAAGCAAAAGAGCAGCAACAGCAACAACAACAACATATTAGAATCCAAACAAATAAAAGAGGCAAACTAAATTATTTGTAATCAGTACCTTTTCTTCTGGCGACCAAGATTCTTGGTGGTCTCTATTATGAAACAGAACTTTAAGGGAGCATCAGTTAGTTCTTCCGAGTCCTGTAGCAGATGTGAAATGGCTAAAGAGTCTTGGCAGACTCTGGAAGACAGCTGGGTCCCACAGCATATTTCAAATAAGGCTCTGCGTAGTTCAAACTTTAAATAAACACTGGCCCCCTGTGGGCTATGTGGTTACATCCATTTCTGCAGCTTCAACAGTTTCACATAGTTAGAATAAGACAGACCCTTAAGGTTAAAGAGGGGGGGATATACAGCAAAACCATTAAATATAGCATGTTATCAAAGAAAGAAGCCTAGCACATTATTTTAAGTGGTTTAAAAAACAACACTTTACATATGACTGAAAAGGGGTCCTTACTAGGACTTAAATTTAAAAATTGCTTTCGCCTATGTTCTGTCCCATATTAACATTTGTACACACAGAAAAATATTGTAGAAAGTGGCTCATGGTGATTATTATGCCTCTCCTTTTGTGTGATATGGTGGCAGGGCATTATCAAAATGTGCTTCATTTAGTTTTGAAAAGTGTCACGTGAAATGCTAGTGATCTGTATCAGAGGCTCTTTTGTGCATGGTTCCAGGGGTGGTAGCCTATTAAGTTCTACTCATGGCTCATGGAAAGTTAACGGACCTCACTTAGCCATGCTCCTTCATTTCAGCAGGTCTACTCTGAGGAACTCTTCATTGAATACCATCCCAAGTCGCTCGAAGTAGAGACTCTATGATGCTTTCCTGGTCCTTAGGGATGGAGTTTGTATTCTGAACCCAATTCATGTTATCCAAAAACTGTATGCAAACCAAAGTTCACCAACCAAATTTCATGCACAAAAATAGTATATTAGGGGAAATGTTCCTAAAAATGCATGTTTTAGTGGAAGTAACATAAGAAATTAATTTTATGAAGGGAAACTACTTGCAAAACTGTGTTTATTCAGCAAAATGACATATAAAAATGTATCAATTATGAAAAATGCACACTAAAATAATAGAATTGGAAGGGACCATAAGGGTCATCTAGTCCAACCCTACACAATGCAGAAATCTAAGCTGAAGCATTCATAGCAGATGGCCATCCAACCTCTGCTTAAAAACCTTCAAGGAAGGAAAGTCCACCACCTTCTCCACTGTCAAACAGCTCTTACTGCCAGAAAGTTCTTTCTGATGTTTTGTCAGAATCTTTCTTGTAACTTGAAAATGCTGGTGAATTTTCATGGGGACTTAGACCTACAAATTGATGCTGAAATATGGAAAACTGAACTTAAGTATGGGAAAACAAGAAAACAAGAGTGACAGAGTGATTCTTGCCTATTGCTCTCTGCTGCCATGTTGAGTGGCTCAGCTATTAAATGTAAGGTATTGTATAAAATGGGACACTAGTAAATTACAGTATGTCCAGGCATCGTTTAGGACCATGCATTTAGTACCAGGAAATACCACGTGACCCAAACTTTTTTGTACAATGTATCCCAGTTAGTTCCCTACTTTGGGATTTCATCATGTGAAAGTCGCTGCAGTGGATGTTAAAAATGTTCCATATTCTTCTGGTCGTCACAATGTGAGTGTAATGCCCAAAGGGGAAATTGCACTGGAAAAATTAGCAGGCTGGATATGTAGCAGGATCTTTCATGTTCCCAGGACAATACCCAGACACACAAGGCACTTGTAACCTCCTTTGGAGTTGCTTCAATACACCTCACTTAAACATATTTCTCAGCTTCCTGATGGGTTTTATATTCTCACAAATGTCTCAAGATGTCATTTATCATGGCCATTGTTTTAGCCCTCTCTGTTTTCATTACGGAAGCAACTGAAAGCATTGCAAACTGTGAAGAGCTCTAGCATGGATCCATGCTAAGGCAGAAAAATTAATTTTCCTACTGAAAAATGTCACACTTAATCACAAAATGTCTACCATTTCCAAAGCCAAACTCCAGTAGGTGGCTGACCAGAAGTCACCTAATAAAAGGATATAATGTGAGTAGTTTGCCTACTTCTAAGCAGTTATGTAGGGCCTCTAGGGGCAGAACAATAAGTTTCTCTTGCGATGTAGAGCTCCACCCATAACTTAAAACTTATCATTGTATTTCCATATTGTATAGCTCCATATCATCATGACATTATACCATTCCCTAGCCTCACTGCAGAGAAATGCACAGGATGACATCACAACATGGGGTAAGTTGCTTCACATTGTGGAGGGAGTGATACCATACTTGGCGCAGAGACACCATTTCTGGTGGCGGCTCTGTGCCATTCATACTCGGTAATTCTGACCCAAGTTCTAGAGATGCTTTTTAAAAATAAAGAAGAATTGCCCCCCTCCACACCATCAAGACTTCCCTAATATAACCAAATAAGAAACTATCTGACCACCCTTTCCTTTTCACTGGAAACATTCATCGCTTCTCGCTTTTATATTGGAGCCTTTTTTTAGCTCCTGCAGCACATTTCCCTCATGCTTGTTTTCGCGGGAAGAGCAGATGACTATGCAAAGCAGGAAGAGCTGCTGTTCCGAGGGCTCTCCGTCAGATCCCTGGGGGAGAGATCGCTGCAGAAAGACGTTACCTTATAAGAGTAGAGAAGAAGTCTTGGAGCTGCCACTGGGACTTCAACTGGGGTCAGACATAATAATAAAACCTTGACTCAAGCAAGCGCTGAAACTTCTCATATATATAAGGCATACATGCAGCTACAGAAATTGCCTCTCCCTCAGGTTCTTAGCTGTGTTCATTTTAAAAGGTAGGACCTGGAAGCAAATTGTATTCAACACACACACACACACACACACACACACACACACTTTGTAGGATGCCCTTGAATGGAACTCTGGAATTGGAAGGATCTATAGAAACAGCAGGGGGGAAAAATGTCATGTGAAAAGCAAAATATTTCTCTCTGCCACACTAGGTTTTTATTGCATATGGAGGGTTTTGGTTTTTTCAAAAAAGGGGAGCAGTTTAACACACACAAAAACAGCCCAATTTGCAACTCTAAGTATTTTAGTCTAAATGCCATCTGCTAATTTTTTTCTGACTGTATACCGTAAGCTGGCACCAAAGGAACAATGCCCAAGGCCTGCAGATGAACAACAACAGGCTCAGAGTAGTTCTTTTACAGGCCCCATGGAAAGGAATGGAAATTATCCAGTGTTTAGTGGAATGTTCGTTTCAGCTACAGCCCTCAACCTTTAGGCCTGCTTAAGCCATTTTAATGCAATCACTCCCTACAAAATGCAAAGCAGTCTAAGTTAATGCATATCCCTACATTTTATGGAAGCAAATACCACATTTCTTCCTTTTGTCTATTTGAATCTCTTACTATTCAGCTTATCCCCCTACTTGCCTTTTCCCTAAACTAAACATTGCCACTTTCCTCCAGTCCTCCACTATCCACTGCAACCTGACCATCCATTTCCTAGCCCTTCACTTCCAGCTGAGACCCCATCAGAGTGTAGGTTAAGGTTCCAACCCCTACCTTAAATGTGCATTACTTACACTTACTTATCTAAAATGGCAAATGCAGTTGAATTGCTCATTCACCCAATTTGGAGAGAATAGTTTGAAGCTTTTCACAATCTTTTTGATGTTTTTGAATAATTTGCTGAAGATACCAAACTTGGAGACTTCACTGTCAACCCCTAATACCAGATCATTGATAAGAAAGCTATAGTGATGCTCCCACGTCAGACCCTTGGAGGATCCTAGCTCTTACTTACCTCCGTTGTGAGAACTTCCATTATTCCTGTTTCCAGTTCTTGAAGTACGTACATAGAGACATCCTGCCATAGCTAAGTTTACTCAGGAATCTTTGCTAAGAGACTTTGTCAAAAGTTTTTTGAATGCCCAAGTACCACAAATATATGGATCAGTTAAGAGGACTGATCCACAAATCTAACTCCTTTTGATATGGTTTGTGGATCCAGGCTGAGGTCATTCAAAGTGGCCATGTGCATCTTCATTCACAACTCCCCTGCACTTTAGGACCTAACTACACACAATGCTGATAACATGATTAACAGTAATGTTGTGATTTTTAAAAAAATCAATAATAATAATAATAATAATAATAATAATAATAATAATAATAATAATTTATTTATACCCCGCCACTCTGGGCATCTTCCAACAAAATATTAAAATACGATAATGCATCAAACATTAAAAGCTTCCTTAAACAGGGCTGCCTTCTAAATGTCTTCTAAAAGTCTGGTAGTTGTTGTTCTCTTTGACATCTGGTGGGAGGGCATTCCACAGGGCAGGTGCCACTACTGAGAAGGCCCTGCCTGGTTCCCTGTAACTTGGCTTCTCGAAGTGAGGGAACCACCAGAAGTGTCCAGGTAGAACGATGGGGATGGAGATGCTCCTTCAGATATACTGGACCTCACATTCAGCATTTAGGATAGGAGAAAAAGCTTCAGTTGGTGCCAATAGAAGCTTTTATCCTAATGTCATTTTTGTCTCACAGAGCAAAACCATGAAGGTGCTACTGGAACCATAAAGCAAATTCTACTGTTGAGTCTCCCCAAGAGAAACTTTCAAATCTGTCACCCCACCATTACTAAGGAATGCTATACAGGCAGAAAAACCAATCAACTCTAAATAGCTTCTTTCTGCATCATTTTGATACCACAGCTATCTTGAAGGGACTGTTCAAAACATACCAGGCATGAACCATAAATAATTTCAGTATGAATCCATTTGAATCCTTTAATGCACAGACTCAGAAGGTCTTATGATATACACAGTATCCGGTAGTTTAAAATGTAAAAACAATCCATCAGAAAAAAGGCAAAAAAGTTACTTTTCAAGCTTAGTAAACATACATTACAGACTTAAGCAATACATTTATCAAAGACTTTTGCACTGTATTTGGATCTAGTAGCAATTTTGTAATTCGTTTTTTAAAATAGCAAATCTGACAATGATGTTTTAAAATTTTGTAATAAATGAAGCTACTGATCTTATTTACAGTATAAATAGGCCTTTTGGGGGGGTGAAGATGATGTCCTGTCACATGTTGAAGAAAAGCAGTATCTTAGCTCTTAAATGCAAAATAAAGCATTTTGAAAGTAAAACTATATATATATTATATATTTGTTTTCGTAGATTTTCACGGGTACAGGAATGCAGGTTTTGGTGTCCTCGGGTGTCTTCCCGTGTAAAAGTTGGGGTGTCTAGGCGACGTTTCGACGAGGTCTCACTCGTCATCTTCAGGCTGGTGCTTTCGGCTTCTTGTTACTGGAACAGAGCGGGATCTCAGTGTTTGAGTTCCTATAAATACTGTAGAGGGGTGTGGTGTATTGCCTCAAAAGTTCTGGGCAGAGGGGAAGTTCCCAGGCTAGTGTTCTTTTCTTCTTTTGTTCCTTAATTACTTGAGGGATATCTTGAGTGATTTCTTGAGTGATATTCTGAGTACCACTTAGGTGGGTCATTAGGTGTGGATTAGTTGCTAAAGCCTTCGTGTCTTGACCTCTTGAATTTGTGAAGAGTTTTTCTGGGAAGATGGCTGTACTGCATTTAGTTGTGCTCTGGCTTGGCTTCGTGTATAGGGGCGAGCTGTGGTTTTGTGCCCTGTGCCAGCCAGATCTGTGTAGGGATTGTAGGGGGGTGCAGCATCCGGAGGTGCCACTATGGTTTGGTTACTGGATGGTGTCTGTAATTTATCTGTGGAGAGGGTCTGGGTTTGGGTCTGGTGTGGTTGATTGGTGGTGGCGTTCTGTGTGCCTCTGGATCTGGTGTCGGTTTTTGTGGGGAGGGCTAATTTCCAGATGTCTGGCAGGCGGGACGTGTCGTCACGCTTGTTCATGTTGTGAGGGTGTTTCTCTATCTCGATGGCTTCCATGATTATTCTCTTGTGGTGATGTTCCATGTTAAAGAGCAATTTGGAATCTGCAAAATTAATTTCGTGTCCTGTTTCTTTCATGTGTTGGAAAAGAGAGGAAGATTTTTCTTCTTTTTTGATGGCATTCTTGTGTTCTGCGATACGTGCATTTATTCGTCTGTTTGTTTGTCCAATGTACGTGGCTGGGCAGAATTTGCAGGGTATTTCATAGACCCCTTGGTTTTCCAACTGGATTTTATCTTTGGGGTTTCTGAGGATATTGGCTATTTTTTGGTTGGTGCAAAAGGCTGTTTTAATATTGTGTTTATGGAGGATTTTGCTAATTTTATCTGTAGTGCCCTTGATATAAGGAAGGAGGGCCATGCCATTGTTTTCTTCTGTGTCTTGGTTTTTGGGGGGTGTTTCTTTTTGGATTAGCTTCGTAACCCTGTTTTGCTGGTATCCATTGGCGATTAACACATTTGAGAGATTCTGTAACTCAGTTAAACTCAGAAAAACTCTTCACAAATTCAAGAGGTCAAGACACGAAGGCTTTAGCAACTAATCCACACCTAATGACCCACCTAAGTGGTACTCAGAATATCACTCAAGAAATCACTCAAGATATCCCTCAAGTAATTAAGGAACAAAAGAAGAAAAGAACACTAGCCTGGGAACTTCCCCTCTGCCCAGAACTTTTGAGGCAATACACCACACCCCTCTACAGTATTTATAGGAACTCAAACACTGAGATCCCGCTCTGTTCCAGTAACAAGAAGCCGAAAGCACCAGCCTGAAGATGACGAGTGAGACCTCGTCGAAACGTCGCCTAGACACCCCAACTTTTACACGGGAAGACACCCGAGGACACCAAAACCTGCATATTATATATTTATATATATATTTATAAATAAATATCTTCTGTTCTGAAATTCCCACGTGTGTCTTCTCAGCTCTAGAATACATACAATTTGTGGTCAGAGTTCTGTTGGTTTGTGTCATAACAATTTTTCACGAATCTTTATTCCTCTGCTGCTGCTCTAGAAAACTGCTTTTCATATAAGCTCATGACATGGTGGACAAACTGATACTGTTCGCAGGTCTGGATCATTCCTCCCCTGGGAAGAGAAGCGGGGGAGGGGAGAGATTTGGAAGCAGATATCCATTGTGTATCTCAAAACGATTAACAAAAATAACACAGCACAAATTAGGGTGGGGGGAGCTAAACACAAAAAACTGATCCTAAGTCTACTGGTTTTAAATAGTCTTCCTATTGGTAATGGTATTGAGTTCCTAGGGTTGCATCTAAGATCACTGGGGTAACATACCAGAGTTTTAAGGTCTAGGATCTGTGCTAAATGCTTCTCAAAAAAATTATAACAAAATATAACATTAATCTCACTGTATTCTGCTTGGCATAATCACACTGGTAATGGATCACGGAGATGCCAAAGATCACAGGAAATTGCTTTTAGGTTCCCCAAATCTATTTACACCTGGCCAATACAGTCAGAATAAAGACAGCCATGGTATAGCCACAGTAAGATGTAAGGTTCCAGCAGTCTGCCTGATTGCATCTTTGGGAAGCTAACTGAAACCTAATCAACAAAAACCAATGCTCCTCTCTGACTACTTGCCCTCACGATGCACAAGAGCTGTTGCTGTCAGTGCTATATGCATTCTCTGTGATATGTTTAAATTCAGAATATGGTATCCGGCCCACAATTTTACATTCTTTGGAAGTCAGATGAGCCAGGTGAGGTTCACCCTGGCTTTTGGGTGAAGCAGCAAGATATGCTTTTTAATGTTCATGGAAAGTAAGAGATAAATATGGTGTAGATTCCATGCCTGCTTTTTTATTTAGACGAGTATTTATTTATACACCACCTACTGGTGTTGGATCAACTGTGTTCCCAGTCCTTTCAGTACTTCTGAGCTGTTACTGAAGCTGAAGGCATGTATCAGCTTTCCTTTCATACAATCTCTAGAGCAGGCATAGGCAAACTCGGCCCTTCAGATGTTTTGGGACTACAGCTCCCATCATTCCTGACCACTGGTCCTGTTAGCTAGGGATGACAGGAGTTGTAGTCCCAAAACATCTGGAGGGCTGAGTTTGCCTATGCCTGCTCTATAGCCTTCCTGGTACAGGTGAAATGGTTACATATGACCACAAGATGGCAATCTAGCTACAGGAGTGATGTCTGAAGTACTGTTGTACACTAATCCCGTCCGTCCGTCCGTCCGTTCCCAATTAACTTTCCATGTTACAATTGGAAGATAGGAATGCCCTCATGGGATCTGTATTCATATCTATACATCTGTATAAAATATATATTCCCCCCAAAAAGCTATAAATTTCTCCCTGCATATTCAGTTAAGCTTATTCTAAGTCTGAGTTGACATTCCACTTCGCTAACATCACCCTGCTCACGTTGCATGGTAACAGTGAATCCAACTAATTTCATCTTTTTAACAGTTCAAGTTTACTCTGAAGTTATGTTTCAGTGATTTCAGTGAAACTGATCACATATTTAAGTCATCAAATCGGTATTTCTGACATTCTGAATATACCTGTCACTTGTAAATAATACAAATGTAATTAATTCTCATCAAAACCGTTCATTACATTCTTAATAGTCTGTAATTTTGTTTTTATCTTGTGTGGCTGCTTCCAGTATTTTTTCTCAGAAATATCCAAATTTGTCATTGTAATGTACCCTCCTTTTTTTTAACTAACTACAATGGAATAAAAACAAGAGATTTCTTAAAAATATATAAAATCAAATGGTAAAAATGTTTCAACATTTCAAAAGGCAAGACTTAAAAGTGAATGTAAAAAAGGGGGGGAGCCTTCCTGTTGTACAAGACCTGGTTCACATGAAATGCTAAACCATGGTTTATAAACTACGATTTAATTTGAGTGTCCAAACCCAGCCCCGTGGCTCAGTCATGCTTTATCAACCACAAACAAGCCACATGAGTAAGCCATGGCTTATTGTTGATTCATAAACCTTGGTTTACATTAGCCATGAACCCAGCCCTTGTATCTATTCCCTAATACTTTCTTTAAACAACAATGATGGGCAACCTGTAGCTCTACAGATATTGCAGTACTCCAGTTCCTATCAGCCCCAGTCCACATGGGACAGTGGTCAGGGATGATGGGGTTTATAGTCCAACGGCACCTGGAAGACCACAGGTCTCCACCCCTGTTATAAATGATTTGTACAGCAGCAATACTTCCCAAAGAGACAAACTCTGTTCATATGTTAAAAAAGAAGAAAGCACTGGGTCTCCAGAGTTTCTTTTTGAAGGAAAAGTGAAAAAGACAATAATACAAGATTCTCTCACCTGTCTAGCCGTAGCTGGCAGGTTGTTCTGAGTATGTCAACTGCGCCCTCGTTCTTCCACTGTTTGCAGCAAATGCTGGTGGCGATGAAGCAGCCAGTCCTACCAATCCCTGCACTGGCCAGAGAGAGAGGAACAGAGAATGAAGGTGGAAATCTTCAGAAAGAGCATCAATTATTCTCTTAGTATTTCAGATGTACCCTTGCCAAATGTACAAAGCCCTGGAGAGAAACAAGCTGCATGCTCAGGATCGCTCCTCACGGCAAGTCAGACTCTAGGAATGGTCACTGGTAACATTCAATCAGTGAGTATAGTGTGTGTACCTTTGTACAAAACTCCTGAGCTACACAAATCAACAAGTGTACACTTTCGCACCTGCAATTGTATGTGTGTTGAGAGAGCCTGAACCTGTCTGTGTTTGGGTGAACATGTGGACAAGCCTTCTATCTTGTTTCATCCCCCACATGGCACAGTCAGCAGCAAGGGAAGAACAAAGCGTTCATAGTTTGTTGTAAATTGTGGTTTAACGCTGCAAGCCAGCCAGCCAGCCAGCCCAGAATGTGGGCAGAAACTATACCTAGGTCTGCAATAGGTTTTTAAATTTTAAGTAGCTGATGTTTTTACTTTGGTAAGTGTGGTTTGAAGAAAGCAGTAACAGATAAGAAGACTCAGTTAATCAGAGTGTACTTGCGTCTTACATGTATTTAATTTGGCCCTAAACCATTAAGCAAGGGGTGTGTCTGTGTTTGTTTGTTTGTTTGTGCCCCCACCATTACAGAATATGTGGAAACTCAGTTGGCATAACCTCTGTGTACCCCATAAGGAGAGTTTGTGAGAATCTAGTATGCAGAGAGACAGTTTAATAAGATGTTTTCCTTGTCCAGAATAAGCAGTTCTCATTTATTTGAGGAAATGAAAAAGACAGAAAATAATGTTCTAACCATCAGCCATATATATATTCAGTGAAAGATTACCACATAGATTGGAGGAAAATGTTACAGGGTGCAATGCCAGACAGATGTTAGGTGAGCCATCTGGCTTCTGTCAGGCCTGATATGTCAACATGTCACTTTAAATAATGGAAGCAGCAAATAACAATTACTCCTCAGTCCAAGAGCTTTTCCCATTTTGCAGGTCTCAAGAACTGCTGGTAGCATCTCAAATGGATTTTCATTCATTGTCACTTAGATAATTTTGGCCACCAGCTGTGCCTTCAGGGGAAATGCTACTTGTGGGCAGTCTTTTCATCCAGCTCTACAGCTCTACAGGACCCAAGATATGATTTGATTTCCACCAACCACCACCAAAATAAAATAAAAGATCCCCTGGTCTATAACACTGCAACAATATTGTTCTTCAGGTTAATCTTTGGTTATTGACCAGAGTTGTTCTTGTATTGCATTTATGGGTGGCAGCAAGTGATAAATTCTACTTATTATTTTAAAAATTATTTTAATGAAAAATGAGAAACAAAAGTGACAAAGCATGTTGTATAATGGAGTATTATTTAAGGACAGTTGCTACATGCATTTTGCAGCAGTAGTTTCCTCATTTAAACAAGTTACAAAATGTATCTGAATGGCTGGGATAAGGGCACTGGACAACAGGACCATCAAAACTGGACAGCTAGGAGTCTGGATAAAATAGCATTCTTGACACAGCACTTGTGAACACAGGATAAACTGAAAATTCTGGCAAAAAGCTGTTTTAGAAAACTGATTTTGCTATATTATGCAGATATACTTTTAAGATTACTTTAAGAGGTTTGGCATACTGATATTTGTGCATTGATACAGCACAGTACATTTAAGGCCACCAGGATCTCATTGGTTTCCACTCCCCCAGGCCAGTTTGTACAAGGAATGCTCATATTTGGTTTTAAAATTTCTCCGTCTAGTGTCATGACATTAAATGATTGTTCATTATATATGGTCAATTATGGACTCTTTCTGTAACCGTATCAAAAAGGGTATCTGCTTTAAAATAGGAATGTTCCCTGCTGCCTCCCGAAGTCCAGCGGTATAAAAAAAAGGAACTTATGTTATCAGAACCTGAATTTATTTTGTATGAGAACACTAACTAGTCTTTCATTTTGATGTATAATTTATGATAGCTGATCTCTGCTCATTTTCCATGCATGCTTGGCTGTTCTTATGATGTTCATAAAAAAATCAAAATCTATTTTAGTATTTATTTTTATTTAAAAAGCAAGTCTGCCATTTTCTACTGTGAACAAGCCCAGGAAAGCCCAAGAACAAAGCTATGAATTTTTTCTAGGATAAAGATGATCTTGATCTCTCTCTCCTTCCCTCTAGCTCACGCACATAGATCATTCAATATTAACAGCGACTTTCCCAGAGACTATGAGTCACTTCATATGAATCCAGTTCATATGCTAACTGGGCAATTCTCACAGTGGAGGAGAACTCCTGTCCACTATGTATTGAATGTACCATGTGACCCCAGGACTCCACCTAGAGAATGATATATGAGAAGGTCAAATTTGCATAATTTTCCCTATATCTCTCTCTGTGTGTGTGCACACACATGTGTATAATGTTGATTCGCCTGCAAACTCCTTCAGTGTCACCTGGATGTCATTACAAAAAATGAGTGGCAGAATTGGGGTGGGGGAAATGGCTGCAGCTTCACCTCAGAAACCGGGTCACTGCCAGCCTAGGAAAAAGAATTAAATGAGCCTATCTCTACCCCCCCTTTTAAACTGACTGTTTCCCCACATTGCATGGTTAATTAAGCAACCCACGCTGTTTTCCATTCCATCTGCACAGCAGATGGGGACAATAAAAGAGTCAGGTCACTTCCAGCACAAACTCAAGTGAAAATGTCGGTATAAGGTTTTCACATCATAAAGGCTTCTGGGGCCATACTTCTGTTTGGGTTTTTTTTTTTGGGGGGGACTTCTCTTTGAAGTTCCAGTGCCAAATTAGAAGCAAGATATGCTTCCTCACTACCTTACCTGACATAGGCTAACAGAACAGTAGTTAAAAGCAGAACTTCACAGGAGGTGGGTCATGCATAAATTGTACTCTCTTGTTACAGGTAGGTAGCCGTGTTGGTCTGCCATAGTCGAAACAAAATAAATTCCTTCCAGTAGCACCTTAGAGACCAACTAAATTTGTTATTGGTATGAGCTTTTGTGTGCATGCACACTTCTTCAGATACCTGAACTCTCTAGATCAGCATTGCGAGAGAAGGTTACTTTAACACAAGACAACTTCCTTAAAACTTCCCATGTTCTTTCCTCTCTCTTCATGGTGGTTTAACCATGCATAATTAAGCTACCTGCAGTGAACTATGATTGGAGCATTCTGTTCTTCCGCACACTGTGTGGCCTCTTCCACTTCCTGAACCAGCTGCAACAGGGCTGGTGCTTGATCAGGAGTCTTCTGATCTGGCCAAGAAGTATACCAGTAGTGTTTCAGATTTCTTATTTCTTCACCCTTCTATAAGAGAGTTATAAAGAGATTTATACAGGCAACCAGAAAAGGTATTTTCCAAAAGGTGAGACTCCCTAATGAGTTTTAAAAAACATTTTCTTGGGGTATGCAGTTTACTAACCCTTCTCAAAGGGGATTTGTGTAATAAGGGCTGATAACAAGATAGAAAATTAAATATAAAGATGAACTATTTAACCTATCTTAAAGCTACATTATTCTCCCCAAGGATGCATAAGGATCTGTTGTGCTATGTAGTCTTCTTATTCCAAAATTATTATTATTATTATTATTGAAAATTATATATTTTCCTGTCTTTTTGCCCAGATTTAATGATGTGTTGCTTTATTTAAAATTGCAAACTGCAACAATATCTTTGCAGCTATCTTTCATGAATGGTATATAAATAACTTTAAATATACAATTAACGCCAATTGCTGGCAAAGCCACACTGACTCTGCTGCTATCCTGAGATGGCCTCCTGGACTAAATTATGACATCAGAGTAAAATTAAGGCTTGCAATACTATGCTGGCAATGTAGGCAATTTACACTTTTCAGAGGTCATACTTTCTTGCTGCTATTCAGCAAACTGAAGAGCTGTTTTCAAAATATAATTATGTTCTTAATAATATTGGGAACATAAATGGAAATATATCATATTTATAACCTAATAGACAGAAAGCTATTTCTAACTGCACATACCACATGTCACTCTCTGTGAAAGCGTAAGACATAAAGCTTTCTTTTTCAAAAAATAATAATAATACCCCTGTTGAATCAACAGATATGCTGCTCAGTTTTCAGGCATGCTAATTAATTCAGCCTGCTTCACTTTATGGCTGCTTAATCTTGTGCCCGATTGGAACGAGAGGTCAATGGAATGTTTGCTTCAACCTTTTAGGCATTGATGGGGAATTTTTACACTGTACTAAACAGTTACTTTCAAATATATGCATCTATGGAAGGGCCCAAGAAAAGCAACATTTAGCACTAAAACTTAAATCAACAAGACCACCTTAAATGATTTAACTTAATTCCAGTTTCTGGAAACTACAGGAGGGAAAAGTGCTCTTGTGCTCAAATCCTGCTTGCTGGTTTCCCACAGACAAACTTTCAGCCACTGTGAGAACAAGATGCTTGCCTAGACGGGCCATTGGCCTGATCCAGCAGGCTCTTCTTATGATCTTAAACTTTAAATCAGTTGAAATCATTAATAACTATTGGAGGGCAGTTGATTTTTAGGCGTTCTGATGTGTGGGAATGGCCTGAAGGAAATACATAGCACTAAGCATTTTGACCAGTGAAGTTTGGATTTAGTAAATAAACAAAACCCAGAGAGAAACTGAAACCACCAACACTTAATACTCCAACTGTACAAATCATTTAACTATGACAGAAGATGTTGCTTATGGGAAGTGTGGAAGATTTACTGTTTTATGAATCTCCATATGTCATTAAATTGCGCTTATGATGGTTGCTGGCAGAAGAGGGAGAAAGGATCTTGATTGCACTTGGTTGCTCTGTATGGCATTGGGCAAGAGTCCTGTGTAGCACCATTTGTACTGTGATGTCTGTTACTCAGTCAGAGAACACATAAAGATAAATTAAGCATTATAGTTGCCAGCTGAAAATGTAGTTTGGTCTTTAACACCACTTAAAACCTTCCAACAAAACAACACTGTATCCAACTTCTCTTTTATAAATCCTTTAAAAGACCGCCAAATCTTTACCGACAAAAGGCTCAGTAGACTTTAGGTTACAGTGGAAGGAAACCAAGCTTAATGAGCTATAAATAATAATAATAATAATAATAATAATAATAATAATAATAATAATGGCTTTTTGAAATACAGTGGTACCTCGGGTTAAGAACTTAATTCGTTCCGGAGGTCCGTTCTTAACCTGAAACTGTTCTTAACCTGAAGCACCACTTTAGCTAATGGCGCCTCCCACCTCCGCCACTCTGCTGCTGCTGCGCCATTTCTGTTCTCATCCTGAAGCAAAGTTCTTAACCCGAGGTACTATTTCTGGGTTAGCAGAGTCTGTAACCTGAAGCGTCTGTAACCTGAAGCATATGTAACCCGAGGTACCACTGTACAACTGAGAACAAAATCCTTACTGAGATCTTTGAGAGGTAAATAAGATAAAATTAAACAGGTTGTTGTTGTTCTAGAGCTCTCTCTTGAAACTCTCAGTCTTCACTTCCATCCTCATTTTGATAAACCACCCCTGGTTTTTGTTGCTAAGAAAAAATCCTCTGCACGTTTTTTGCAGCTAGTGAAGCACACTGAATAGAAGGGACAAAGGGGAATCTAAAAATGTTGGAATGGGATAGTGCAAGCACCGCTGTTATTCTAAAGCCATACATTTAGATCAGGGGTTGCAAACCTTATTGGACCAGCAAACACATTTCCAATTTCGAGAAAGTGTTGTGGTAGCTGTCATATCTACCTCCTCCTGACAACCTCATGCATGCTGTGGGAAGTCACCTGTGTCCTGATGGTCCTGATTGTGGAGATCACACAATATTGACACATCTCCATGACACACAATACAGCTGCTGCTGCTGCTGTTGCTGTTTACCAACAGAGAGCATTCCCCAGGACCAGGAAAAATACACAAGTGGCATACCACACCCACTATTGCACACAGAGCACAGGAATACACTCACCACACCCATACGGACTATGGGGCACTCTCTCTCTCTCTCTCTCTCTCTCTCTCTCTCTCTCTCTCTCACACACACACACACACACACACACACACACTATAACTTCACATTGACATAGCCATACACACCTTGCTGCCTCTCACACACAGACCACACATGCAAACAGACCACACATACATCTCTCCCTCTCTGTCCAAGTAATTTCTGAATTACCCACATAATTCAGAAAATCCCCCCTATGGCTGAAGGAAGGGCCTGCTGTTTCCGAACCCCCCCCCCCATTGTAAGGCCCACCAATGCGATGCCTGCGGGTGCCAGGCTGGTGATTCCTGCATTTAGAGGCTAGTCAATGTACATAAGGAACATTTACTGAGCAAGCATGCCGTAATAAATGACCGGTGCTAGAATTGTGTGGAATGACTCACAGAATTCTTCCGCTGGATGAGCACAAGTGGCTGGAAAGTCTTTGAGCTGCACACATTCAATCTAAAATACCTGACTGCTTTCATTACTATATTGCTTACATGGTTGGAAACCAGACAGACAAATAATCAGTGCAGTAATGAAAAGTGGTGTTTCAGCTGTGTTTTATAGGCTGGATATAAAATGGCAACTTTATGAGCGACCCTGGAAAGGCCTTTTTCATGCAGCTCCACATATACCTGAGTGATCTTACCTTTAGGGTAATAAGCCTTAACCGGTAATCGTCTGCTTGTATAACTCTTTTAACTGTGATTTCAATTCCTTCATAGGTAACCTGTTCTTCTGGCCAGTATTCTGTACATTTCTGAAAAAAATATAAACCATACATATAAAATAAGTTATCGGCTGGCACAGGAGTGACTTTGCTGTACTAAAAAAAAGTACACTTAAAAAGCAAAATAAGCGACATAACTCCAAAATCTACAATAACAACTTTTTAAAGGATCAATCAATCTGTCACAAAATAGGGGGCAAGGTTTGGGGTTTTGCAGGACTCTTCTTCAGGCCGGATATTGCGTAAAGCAGGGTGGGGTGTGTGTGTGTGTGTGTGTGTGTGCAGAAGCATACAAACCAAAATGGCCAGAATTTGGAGCCAAAACCTGATCTCATTCAGATTGAATTAGTGTCTGCTAGAGCAGAATGAGGGACGCGGGTGGTGCTGTGGGTTAAACCACAGAGACAGAAGGTCGGTGGTTCGAATCCCCGCGACGGGGTGAGCTCCCATTGCTCGGTCCCTGCTCCTGCCAACCTAGCAGTTTGAAAGCACGTCAAAGTGTAAGTAGATAAAAAGGTACCGCTCCGGCGGTACCCTCAGTATCCCTCAGTATCTCACTCAGTTATCAAGAGACATAAAGGTTCCTTTACCTTCACCATCTGCAGTGATCATGGAGCCCAAGAAGGTAAAGTCTGTCACTGCCTCCATAGAAGGGGAAGAAATGGAGGCAGTGACAGATTTTACCTTCTTGGGCTCCATGATCACTACAGATGGTGACAGCAGTCACAAAATTAAAAGATGCCCACTTCTTGAGAGAAAAGTGATGACAAACCTAGACAACATCTTAAAAAGCAGAGACATCACCTTGCCGACAAAGGTCCGTATAGTTAAAGCTATGGTTTTCGCAGTAGTGATGTATGGAAGTGAGAGCTGGACCATAAAGAAGGCTGATCGCCGAAGAATTGATGCTTTTGAATTATGGTGCTGGAGGAGACTCTTGAGAGTCCCATGGACTGCAAGAAGATCAAACCTATCCATTCTTAAGGAAATCAGCCCTGAGTGCTCACTGGAAGGACAGATCCTGAAGCTGAGGCTCCAATACTTTGGCCACCTCATGAGAAGAGAAGACTCCCTGGAAAAGACCCTGATGTTGGGAAAGATTGAGGGCACAAGAGGAAGGGGACGACAGAGGATGAGATGGTTGGACAATGTTCTCGAAACTACCAACATGAATTTGACGAAACTGCGGGAGGCGGTGGAAGACAGGAGTGCCTGGCGTGCTCTGGTCCATGGGGTCACGAAGAGTCGGACACAACTAAACACCTAAAAAACAACAACTACCTTCTATCTCAGGGTTGTATGGTTTGTTCATCTCAGTCTTTAAGGTATATTTGTACTCTTATGGCAAATCTTGTATGTTTCAACCACACTGCTTGGTAAAGGTGCCATATGAGCCATGCCCATAACCTTATGAGCATTTCTACCCATGATTCATGACTCAGTGCCATTTGCAAGGGGGAACTCATAAAATGACGGACTCCCCACATGGTTTCTTGCAAAGGAACTGTCTGGGCTTCCAGGATAAATGTAATGAACGGAGGCCAAATAAAAGTTAAATAACGGAGATAATACAGAATATCCACATTTTTCTTTAGCATACACTGCTGCTGCACCTTTGCATGTAAGCCGCACCACCGGTTTACACCAGTGGGAAAATTTGTCACTACCATTTCATGAGTCAAATTTTCACAATTCTGTTCCCCCGCCTCGACGCAGTCCCTCCATGCTACAATAGCACTCATCCATTGTAAAAACTGACAAATGTGCTAGTAACTATCTATAGCTCAGACTCCAAGCAGCTGAAATGAAGAACACCCACACATTTCCGTGGGCTGTCTGTCAGTTCAGATTAGACCTGACAAAAGTGCTGGAATAGTGAGCCACTAATCCTTGCATTATTGAACGTATATAGCAGGAACACAAAGACTCTTTCTCAAGCATCATGGCATAACAAAGGTTTCAGCTCTGCGTCGACACATTTTTAAGACATAGTGTTCATATAATAATTTGAAGCTGGCAGGGGTGGGGGTGGGGGGAGAGAAACATCAGAGCAGGGATGCTAACAAGAAGGGGACTGTAGCCTATATTTATATCAGAGTCTCATGGCATGATTTTATTCTTGAAATAAGAGGTATCAATGAAACATTGCGCTCAATCATATCTTTTGTTAGCACAGAGACTGATGGCATTTACTAGACTTTTGTGATTAATGAATGACTTCTAACCAAATGTGTCTTTTGGAAAAAGTGAGTGCGCATGTGCCGTTAAGTTGCACAGCTTTCCTATCTCCTTGGTAACATCCAAGTAGCACTGCAGATACAAGTTGCGGTGGATAGATTGGAAGAAAAATGGTAGCTGACCGTGATCTATTAAGCTCTTTTGCCCACAGAATTGATTCACAGATTCACAGAATTTATCAAACCGATTAAGTCAAACAGTTGCTCAGCTAGGTTTTGCATAGCAATCCATACTGCAATATGCCAATGCCTCAAGTAGAAATATCAGCAGCTAGAAACAACAGGGTTAAATCCAGACTCCTAAGGGGTGTCAACAGCCCAGTTGCTAACCTGGAAGCAAAACAGATGTTGGGAAAATGACATCAGTGACAGCAGAACTTGGAGGCAGCTCACTTTAAGGGGAGGGAAATGTAAGTTTGGGTACTCACTGTGTACTTTTATCCAGATGGGTAAGTGAGGCACCCACTCATGAATGGAGCAAGTCCTTGTTACCCCAGGAGAGGTAAATAAGCATGTGAACAGCTTTGATACCGACCCTACCCTTGCTAGCACAGAATCCCACATAGCAAGAGATTTGATCTCACCCTCCAAAGTAGGTTGGGACTCCAACTAGAGGGGAACCTTCCAGGAGCTCCATGCGACAGAGAGATTGGAGGATCCTATAGAGTAGATCATATCTGCTGATAAGTATAAACTCTATAAAGGTGGCTTGGCTAGGATCTGGAACAGTCACACTGTTATCCCATGTGACATGAACAATGGTGTGTAGTGGAATTACCACTAGGGAGCTGAGTAGGAAAGGAAGGAGAAGAGGAAATGGCAGAGAAGAGAGAGAAATAGCTTTAAAAAAATTAAGGAAAAGAGAATTGGGTATGGAAAAGAAAAATGTGCTAAAGAAATGTAGGAAGAGATTAAGCAAAACAAGAGCAGAGTCAGAGCTCTGTCCTGGATGAGGCAAAGAGGTAAAATGGAGAGACATAAACACAACCAGGTTGTTACATAAATGCTGATCACAAGGTTCCCTGCCTCTCCTGGGCAGGAGGAATACCTAACCCAGTCATAGATGATGCCTTCTTCAGCACCCCATCCAGAGAAACTAGGGCACGGGAAGGAACGAGGCGAGAACTGGTGGACAAACGGGCACAACAAAGTTCTTGGATTGAAAATGGCTACAACATTATTGATTACAGATGCAGGTAGGTTTGGCTTAGGCATTGGGTGTTCTTTCTGGTTGATACTCCTGCCTGTTGGCTGGAGATTTTCAGGATCGTGCCTCAAGACGTGAGTCAACTAAGCTGGTCTTCTAAGCTGCCCTCTGGAAGTTCTATGGCCCATCTGCTCTCCTATAGGCTTCAGGACAGAACTTCCACCTAGATTCCTTTATTGGAGGACCCTGAGATATTGCACCTGCTGAAGGTGAAGGGGGTGACGAACCACTTCATCCCCTTCCAGAAATAAGACTACAGGATTCAACCCAATGCCTTGTGGTGATTCCTATGAGGAAGGCAAAAACCCCAGGTGGTCTAAATTTGTTTCCAGGCAAATTCCTTCCTGGCCCTGAATATAGTGACCAAATGTATCCAAAGCAAGTTTATGAACAAGGATCAACAGACCCAATTACTAGGTGAGTGAGCGGGTTGATCTGCCACTGACTGCACTGTTTGAAGAGAGTGCAGCTGGCCTTTTAAGCTGCAGTGCTGGGCCAGAGAGACACTTTGCTCCCTCTGGTCCACTGCTGATACTCTTCCCACCCTGAAGGCTGTGACTAGCCCATTCAAATTATAGGTTTTAGTGGGCAAGCCCAGCATCCTCCGTGGCCAGGACTGCTGCAAAGGAGGGAGGGATCACCCTCTTCCTCCCATGTCCTGCTGAGCTGGGCTGGACTGCAAGCACTGCCCACCCGAGAAGCGGGGATAAGCGACCATTTCTAATCAGCATTCACCCTTGCAACTGGAGCGCTATAAGGGTAGAAATCATACTTCCCTAATAACATAATTAAGTGCTGGGAAAACACAGCATCCATTGCCTTTGGGAAAGTCATTTCAATCTCACAACAAACAAGTAACAAATGTATTATTCACCTTCTTCAATGTTGGGATGGGGCTTACATGTGTGCTGATGTTTTGCTCATCACGCCTTTTTAAAGCACTCCAAACCATGACTACTGAGGTAATTTACAAAGCAAACTAGCTTCATGAATGGAACCATATTTTATTCAATCATTTCCCATGGCTCAGGCATCCACTGTGGAAACATCAATTACAACATGGGATAAAGAGCAGAGACTCAGCATTACCTCATTCATCTCTTCTATATTGGTAATCATGACAATAATTGGAGAACGCTCCTGCCACACCATTCTCCAGAAATCACTGACAGTATTAACTATGGGTCCCTGAGTAGCAATGTACACCTTTTCTTCTCCTCTATAGCCCTGCCAACAAAGCAACAAGGGTTCATTAGTGTTGAGCTGTGCACAGACCTCAGTTCTCCAGTCTTTTACCCAAGGACACTTAGCAAATCAAAAATAAATGTGCTAGTGCACTCTTTCTCCCACCTCCCCCCACCACACACAAGCCAAGGACAGAAGGCACAACTTCAATTTATACAAGCAGCAATGGTTGCTATGGCAATGGAAGCATTTATGCTATGCAAGAAGCATGGTTAAACCAAGCTCGATTATGCTCTTTTTGGTTTTGCTGGAGCCCAAGAGCTGTGTTAGACCCTCAGGGTTCAGCACTGCCCAGGCCTTGAAATCTGAGGTCTCCTTGGAGAAGGTGCAAGGGGAGCAAGATTTCCACACCACCAACAGCCCTTCTGAACTGCTGGATCCAGACATCCCCACCAAAGGTCTCCACAGGTTCCTGGCTGGCTCCCAGAACCACCCTTGACCCACAGAGATAAAGCAGAAGAAATGCCAGGCAGAAGCTTCAGAGCTGCTGTTGAAGTAGCTAGATAGCTGCATGAGGTTACTTGTGGGAAGAAGGAGGAAGGATATGTAAGCATCTGCCCAGATCAGGGTCTGGCTCGGAGCCAGGAGTAGATGGAGCCTACAGCTCATATATAAGTTCTGTGTCTGAGTTGTGTCAACTGCTACCAAATAAGCTCCAAGTTCAAGTGCAGGGCCTATATGAACCAGGGAAATGTCCTTAAGGACAGTAAAGAGGGCTGGTGTCATTCTCTGATACTGAAGTAACAACAGCTGGTATCCAAAACAACTGCAAGTGTTTTTAAAGACTACAAGATGTGTTTTGGGGTGGGAATGGTGATCTATTGAATTTTGCAGCTGTTCATGAATAATTGAAACCCACTTACGCGGAAAACCCTTCAGGATTGCTTAGCTCTTACCCTGATGTAGTTGGCATTGATGTAAAAGCTCAGGGGATCATCTTGATCGTCTGAGGTAAGGCACACTCTGCTGTGAGGATCTGGAAAACCAAAGCAAGAGTCTAAGAGTTATGTGCCCTCTGTACTCTATGAACTGCACAGCTGTCCACGAACGCAGAAAAATAATGATCCTAAAAATGTAGCAGTAGCCCTGGCGGATCAGATCAAAAGCCTTGGTAAGTCTACTCTGCTTCCCCCAGGCGGCCATCCAGATGTTTCTGAGAAGCCCAGGTATGACTTGAATGCACCCAGAGGAACTGGTATCCAGTGGCATACTACCTCAGAAGAATGCAGGTGTTCCATTTAGATATCATGGCTAGTAGCTATTGACAGATCTATCCACCATGGATTTATAAAGCCATCTAAGGCAAAAATACATCACTACATCTTATGGCAGTAAGCAGACCATATGGACAGCAATATTGCACCAATGCTGGGGAAGCAGGCTACTTCCGCACCCATTACAATGCCTTTGTGACACTGCCTCTTTCTCCAATTTTTTTAAAAAATGCTATTTATTTTCTTGCTGCTCCGCACAGAGGCTTTTTACTGGTGTCAGCCATGATGGCTTGCTACTACAGTGGGCAGGCTTGGTCCCAGTACCAGTGCAAAGGCAGAGGTGTTCCTTTGCACTAGAATTCTGGAACCTTTTAGAGGATGGAGCTTGGATTTGGGCCTCTTTGAAATTGGCCATTTTCATCCATTTAGGCTGGCACTTTTGAGACAAGAACATAAAGCAGGCAACCAGCTTCCTCAAAAGACGCTGATTCTTTCTGGGGTTTTTTCAGAATTCCACAACAAATTTGTAAATCTGCAAAAGATATTTCCTACAAAAGAAATATAAATTAGCTGAATTAAAGACTATTATCATTTCTCTCAGTAACTGCAATTAACTGTAGAGTTGCAGGCAACTGATCATTAAGTTAAGTGCCTGTTTACCTTTCATTTTAACTAGAGTGAACATCTGTTTTAGACAACCTTGAATATTTCTCCTTCCTCAAAAGCAACACATTCCACTTTGCAGGCAACTTTACTAATCAAGTGATTGCTGTCCTTGAATATGAAACTGCAATAAGAAAAGGATGTTGAGTTTAACTGAAATAGACCAAGTCCTCAGAGCCACATGTACACATACGGCTTAGAGCCATCCTTCATGGCCTCTCCCTGTCCTCCTCAAGACACGCAGCTCACAAAGTTATAGCAACAGATTGATTGGCAGGTGGTTGTGTGGGACTGTGCAGGCTGGCTTTGCAGCAGAAGAAACACTGGGAGCATGGCAAGAGGAAGGCACAGGCTTTGGTAACCATTATCTCTTGCTACACATACTTCCCCTTTCTCTTCTGTATCCTATTTCAGACTGCACGTTCCTTGGGGCAAAAAGCTCTCCCCCCCCTTGCTTTTGTGAAAGTACCATGCAAAGTTACAGATGCTAGCAATGTTGCCCTTCTTCTGCAAAATGTCCTTCTCTCCCAAAGAAATCCGAAAGCTTGCCAAGACCTCTCCATTACCAGCAATCTTACCAGTGCGCTGGCACAAGGATTTGCTGCAGTGCTGCCCAAGTTCCAATGAAATCATTACAAACCACTGAGACCTACCCTTGCATGTGCCTAACTAAACAAAATGAAAATCAGGCGTCCTCCTCACGATCCCTCAATCATCTGTATATACTGAGGGAGAAACGAGAAAAACAAAACCGCAAAATAATAAAAATGAACTGATTATATTGTGTCAGTTATGTGTGTGTGGGGGGGGGTTCATACCAAACATCAGCAAGGCTTTCGGCTTTCAGTTTCTGTATTATTCAAAAGGTCTTTAGAAGTTGCAAATAACTAAGTAGGTTGTAGGGCCGACTCTGTTGTATGAAAAAGGGGTAAAAGCAAAGAGCATACAGCCCAGATGTTTGCATATAGAAGACACACACAATTCAATTCAATTGTCTCTAGTTAAAGGGTTTCTGGCAGCAGAAACCTTTGTGTAAGACCTTGAAAAGCAGCTGCCAGCAAGAAGAGGCAACGCAAGGTTAGACTAAAGCTCAGTGGCAGAGCAAATGCTTTGCACGCAGAATGCTGCTGGTTCAATCCCTGGTGTCCCTAGGAAAAGACTCCTGTTTGAAACCCTGTGGAGCCCCTATCAGTCAGTGTGGAAAATACTGAGCTAGCTGGACCCATAGGCCTGAGGTGGTATAAGGCAGCTTCCCAAGTAAATAGACCGATGGTATAAGAAAGTACTTTGTGGAAGATCCTTGTTACTCAGTGGTTCTGCCTGGCCAATCGGAAACTACATTTACTTGTTGATGTGGCCACTTCAGAGATACAGCTGGCTTTTTGTCAGAGGCCTCACTTACCCCCTGCTGCACATCAAGAGAATCCATGAATGAAAGCGGCATAAAAAAATATCAAGCACAAGGATAGCAAAGCTTATTCCATCGTCTTTCAAGTGTTTTTTAAAAGCTCACAATCATGTGCAATTTCACGCACTTCAATATCACACAGTGAAAGAAACTTCAGCTTGACGAACAGCTGTAACGTGGCTATGGTGCTTACTTGGGAGAATTGTTTTGTAGCGATTCTTTCGGACCAAACCTGGAATATCATATTCCTTTGGATCAACAAAGTTCATCGGAATTTCCTGTTGAAAGATACACAATATGAGCCATTAACGATTCTGAAGGGACAGGAAGAAGCAGAATCCTGTTGTTTTCCTTTGAATGTGAAGTAGTGGCAGCAATGAAATTAGCTCAAAGATGTGATGTGACATTTCTAGTTATTTTTTTATTTTTTACACTCCAAAATCAGATTCCTAGATTCCTGGGAGAGAGTCTCTTTAAAAAAAAAAGAATATTAAAATGCTTCTGAAAATACTCACTAAGGAACACACAGTTAAGAGCTACTTTTAACACTTAGGAGAATGTTGTGACCAAATACTTATGCACCAATCTTGCAGAGGGTGAAGGTGCTTAAATACACTGAAGCCAATGGGTTATAAACAGCTCAACTATGTGCAGGATTGAAGCCATAGCATTCCCTAAGATATGGAAGCAGTAGATGAGCACAGAAAAGGCTCTTCCTGGGGAGGTAGCGTGACTTCTCATGTAATTTATTTTATTATAGGTCAGTACTTTGCACTTGCTGGACTGTAATTCTTGTCCATTTGTGCAGAACCCATTGGCCTGGTTCACATACAAGGCTAAGTCAATTGACGGCTAAGCATGAATGGGCAAGCCACCCCCAAACAAACCACAAATGGTAAACCAAGAACATACCTTGAATATAGCTTGTTGCTTGTTTGGAGTGAAACAAACCACAAGCCTGGAGAAAGTGGGCAGAGAAAACTTTTTCTCCCTCTCTCATAACATTGGACCTTGGGGATATCAATGAAGCTGAATGTTGGTGGGCATTCATGCAGGATATGGTCAAACTATGGAAACAGCTCCCACAGGAGGCAGCGATGGTCCCCCAGTTGGGTGGCTTTAAAAGAGGACTAGACAAATTCATGGAAGAGAGGCCCATCAGTGGCTATGATCTACCTCCGTGGATGGAGGCAGGAATGCTTCTGAATACCAGTTGCTGGAGGGGAGATGCTCTTGTGCTTGAATCCTGATTGTGGGTTTCTCCCAGCTGTCTGTGAGAACAGGATGCTGGATGAGATGAGCCATTGGCTGGATTCTTACAAACCCAGATTATCAAGATACTCACAAAAAACTCTGTCTGGAGTACAAAAGAATCTAATGCTTTCTGGTGTAGCTCCTCCTCAGTGAGAACGTTTGATGCCGTCTGGAGGTATTCTCGAGCTGACTCTTCCTTTGGGGACATAATATAGCCAAACCCTTGCTCAGAGCAGCCTGGAGTGCACATGTCCAATGTGAGTGAAACATTTGAACCCCTCCTGCGCAAGACATAACACACATTTGTTGATGATTGTGAAATTAGTCAGCCTACTTTTCTTGTTTACTTTGGGCAACACACACAAATGTGTTGTTCCCCAAGCCTAATCTGTCTAAAGGTACCTGAAACCATGAGTGTAAACCATGCATTATAATATTCTCCAAGTTGGAGAATGCTGAAATAATATATAGTTCAGGGAATTGCACCAGCAATTCAAAAAATATATTTAAAAAATACAGAATAGAAAAAATAAGAATACAAACAAAATTATTAGCTTAAAAAGAATAAATTGATTTACTAGTGTCAGCCTTATCATAACACTATTGATGATGTTCCCTTGATTAGCTATATCAGTTATCAACGTAATCACCAACATAATTTACATCAACATTTTGTCCAAGGCCCTAACCAGATCCACACTTAGGATTTCCTTTCAGTTTTTGCTTTCCTATAGAATAGCACTATGACTTCTGCTTTGAAGACAGGGACTTGGCACTTGGAGAAAGGGGTCAAACCCTCACTACCCATGTCCTTTCTCAGATATAAACCCATCTGCTTCCAGGGGTGGTGGTGGTGGTGGTGAGGAGGAGGGGGAGACAGAAACAACATCTGCACTGGTCTTTCCCCACACCCACGGAGCTAATAGTAGCTTACCAGAAGGCAGAGGGTGGGGATTAATGTTGGTGAGGAAGAGTTAAACATTGCCCAGATCATCTCCATTCTTCAAACATTTGGGACTAATAATCAAAGCAAATCCTAATGACTGATATATCTGGTTAGGTCCTTAGCCACAATGGTGAATAAACTCAATGTATGACTAACTGATCACTGTCATTCAAGAGCTACATTTTCCCGCTAAAATTCAACATTTTCAAAAGATTCTCTCATATAACCTTTTTCCTAACAGGGAGGGCACCGAAAACATCTGGAGGGCAGATGCTGGCTACTCCTGCCCTAGGTGAGCCACAGATGCCTATAAGAGCACATATAAAGCAACTACGGAGTCCAGTTCTCTTGCTCTGAATGAAAATAAACTCTGCCCACTAATGAGATTCTTGTTGGGCTAATCCACTCAGAATGCCTACACTTCCACCTTCCTGGACCCAAGCTCTTTGCGTTTCTTTACCTTTCTTGCAGTCCCACAGATTTAACCGTTAGGGTTGCTGGATCTGTCTCTACTTTCATATCCATCACGCAGTCAAATACTGGTGTCTCTGGCACGGGGTCCAGATCGAGGAATTCATCTTCAGTTTTGTCCTCTGTCCACTCGGAATAGGTGAATGAAGGCTGGCGGCTTACAGACTGTCGCCTGTCCTCTTGGAGGGGAAATGGGGGATCTGGAGGTGTCTTCAGCAGATACCAAATCTATGGGGAAATATACAGTATCTGGACCTTTCTGCATGTTTGAAAAAGGACTTGCCTTTTTAGTGATCAATGGGTCCATTATACCTCTGCATAATAAAACTGCACTAAAGCAAGCTGGAAAATGCTACACAATCAACTCTTTCTTGCAAGTGTCACAAGAGGACTGTCCATTCTATGTTTGTAGTGAGGCAGAGGGCTTTATGGAACCTGCTAGGCATTGCCACTGACTACAGCAGAGCCATTCCATGCATGGAAAGTCTGTGTCAATGCCAAATTTGAAATCACTTGCTCCTTTGTGTAGTGATCAACTGTGAATGAGTGCACAAAAATCACATGTAAGCCTAGGTCACAGGCTGTGACTACTCTAGAATCATGGAGAAATAGGATAATTCCCACCCACCCCCGTCCCAGAAAGGGGAAGGCTGTTTGAAAGAGCAATCACTGCCTGCTCACAGTCTGCATACTCAGAGCTGGCTTGCCCATGTGGTGGCTGATTCAAGTGGCATCCCCAAGGGGTGGCATCCTGTTTCACCACCCAGCTTTGCTGCTAGTCTCCCCAGCTTCCAGGAGCAGAGCAGGTCTAGCGGCAAAGCTTTGCAGAGCACCTCCCTTCCTGGCAAGCCAGAAAAATGGGGTGGCACTCTGCCACCCAACTTTGCTGCTGGTGCAGGAGGGGGAGATCTCCCTCCGCCCAGTGGTGTGGTGGACCTTTGTACTGTTTCACCACAGGTGAGCGAAAGAGAAAAAAGCTGTGCTCACAGACCTTGCAAAGCAATGCTACAATCAAATCACTTTCAACTCTCCAATGAAGTATTGCTGTCTTTAGTCAAAGACACCCTACACCAGGAACTCAATTCATTTTAAAAAGACACTAGGTCTCCTGCAAATACAAGAGAGTTATTTTGTAAGTTCCTTGTTCATTCAAATAATCTTAAAAAGAGAATAACCAGTCAATATAGCTCAGAAGCCGGAATAAAGCTCATAGATGAACATCATCATCCCGATGTGAAGCTAAATTTGGAGCAGGAAACCAGGTATACAGAAAAGCAGAGTGTGACACAAGTCCAGAACTAAAAAGAGTATTGAACGACAACAAATGTTTGGAAAATCACCTTTCTTGAAAATTTAGAAAATCCGACATGTAAGGAAGGGTTCTACTCACTTCATAGTGTTACACTTTATTTAGTGGATATATTATAATCAGAACTGGCTTCCCCATTCTCAAATTAAGTCACTAAGTTTGAAATGGACACACACACACACACACACACACACACACACACACACTGGCAGTTGTCAAATATTTCAACATCTGTCAGAGAAGAGAAGGACAACAACTGTCCACGGAGAACAGAACAAGGATCAATGAGGCAGGTTCAGGTTGAAAAGAAATTTCTGAGCTACTAGAGCAAGTCAGCAATAAAATAAGCAGCTTAAGGATGCAAATCCAATCTACCCCTTTGGGGGCTGTCAAGGAAGGTTAAGAGAAGCCTCCATTTATAGGGGCCTCACCTAGAGACAGGAGTGGTGGAGGGCAGGGCGTTGGCACAGTCAGTTTGCTTGGTCTCTATGACTGTGCAAACAGCGTTTCCAGAAAACTGCATTAAATCTAATTCAGATATTAAGCTGTTAAATACACAAGCCAACTTAATTTAATAACCTGTGAGGATAAGTTCAAGTCTGCTTTTATTCAATGCAGAATATCCACAATTTAACAGCTTGCTCAAAGGGCTCCACTGTTTAAAACAGTGTGCTGCCTATAATCTCTGGCAAAGTGCCAGAACTTCAACCTCTCCCTGTCCTCTAAGGAAGTATCCAAACCATAGCTAGGCCCGGGACCCGGGGGCTGGATCTGGCCCAACTGCCTTCTAAATCTGGCCCACAAACGGTCCAGGAATCAGCGTGTTTTTACATGAGTAGAATGTGTCCTTTTATTTAAAATGCATCTCCGGGTTATTTGTGGGGCATAGGAATTCATTCATTTTTTTCCCTTCAAAATGTAGTCTGGCCCCCCACAAGGTCTGAGGGACAGTGGACCGGCCCCCTGCTGAAAAAGTTTGCTGACCCCTGATCCAAAACAACAGGGATTTTTTCTTATGTGATCTGCTAAAGAGAATGGCACAAGTGCTTTTCAATTCATACATCATTCCATGTTCTGCCACCATTGGCATTCTACTCCCTTCTATTTATGTAAAATTAATTTTTCATAACATATATGTATATTTTTTTCAAATACTTCATCTCAGAGAAGTTTCAACTGTCCCTTTTCCTGGTCACTCTGCCTTCATTTTTAGAGCTTTTATTCTTTTTCATTATTTGTGTGAATTTTCGCCAGTGTACTTCTGCATCCATTTACCAAGACACCTTGTTAATTTTGACCTGATTTCTTTTAGCAGAGGTTAAAACTGGGCTGTTTCACACAATGTGTCAAAAACTGTAATTGATATTGTTGAGCCACAACAGAGAAGTGAAGAGAAATAAAATGCGATAGGAGTGTTACTCTGGCAGTACCCAAAGGTGTGATCTATTCTACAAACGTGTATCAGTTTTTTAGCAGTAAAAGGTAAAATAGCAGTGGCATTCCCAAATAACCATGGGAAGTGTAGTTTGGTGAGGTAACCTTTGTGATCTTTCCTTTCTCAGCAATTATAAACCCAAGAGTTCTCTAGGATAAATATATTACTGTTAAACTGGTTTAAGTCTACAGTGTAAATATAACTCTGTGAAAAGGGGAAATATGTACTTTGTAAGGTAAAGGGACCCCTGACCATTAGGTCCAGTTGTGACCGACTCTGGGGTTGCGGCGCTCATCTCGCTTTCTTGGCCAAGGGAGCTGGCATACAGCTTCTG
This sequence comes from Podarcis liolepis, assembly GCF_965112155.1. NCBI lineage: Eukaryota > Metazoa > Chordata > Lepidosauria > Squamata > Lacertidae > Podarcis > Podarcis liolepis. The sequence goes on from NC_139554.1 coordinate 73,007,653, forward strand.
GGTCATGTGGCCAGCATGACTAAGCCACTTCTGACGAACCAGAGCAGCGCACGGAAACGCCATTTACCTTCCTGTTGGAGCAGTACCTATTTATCTACTTGCACTTTAACGTGCTTTCAAACTGCTAGGTTGACAGGAGCAGGGACCGAGCAACGGGAGCTCACCCCGTCGCGGGGATTCGAACCGCCGACCTTCTGATCAGCAAGTCCTAGGCTTTGTGGTTTAACCCACAGCGCCACCCGCGTCCCCAAGGATGTGTCAGAAGTGGGATGTGAACCCACGCCTCCTATTTGTAGGTTTATGCTAAATGATGTGATAACCAACACAAAAATAATACTGTTGTATCGTCACATCAGTACTCCAGTTGGCCGCAAGAGCTTCTTGCACTCAAGCGGAAGCTGCGTTGGATGTTAGGCTTCCGAAAGACGTTTGAAAACCAGAGCGTTTACTTCTGGATTTTCAGCATTCGGGAGCTGAAATGTTCCAAAAAGGAGCCGTTCGGGAACCAAGGTTTGACTGTACTATAATTTTTGACACTTAAGAAGGAAAATTCCCTCTCTCACACACATAGCTGCTCTCAACATCCCATAAATTAAACATAAGTCCTTGTTGCCCTACTCCCCCCTCCTTCCTTGATCAAAATGTTGTTTGTTTCAAATTATGAACTATTATACAGATTCCCCAGTATGTCAAACCTGGATTCTTATTCATCCATTGATGGTGATCTCAGATATGTCCCACCATGGGATCACTTCAGTAATCCATCCCCACTCTCTGGCTTTTGCCAACTAAGCTAACCAAGGGAATTGATGTAACATAAATTAAATTACAGCAACGTATTAACATTGTTGTACACCTATAATGATCTCGACTACTTTGTTTCTTTGTTGCTGTGCTTAATTGACTCTGATGGCAAGAAACAGTTTGGGGAAACTGCAGAAAATTCAGTAGGACCGATCATAACAAAAACATCACACTGTGCTTATTCTGATTTGGCTTGTTTCAGGCTTGGAGTGGCTCATTGTACAAGTTCTGGTGATTTTATACAGTTCAGTGTCAATTTAGAAGTCTGTCTTTTGCACTTTAATGTGCACTATTACACCACTCTCTGAAAGCTTTTTATTTGATCTCACAATACATCTTGCAAAGAAAAGCCTGAGCAAAAAGCTAATGCAATTGAACAGCAAAGCTAATCTCACTACCCACATCAGTATTCTTATTCACAGAGGTATTAACATTAATTACCATCCTTAGTGAATGGTTTTTAAATACACTTCCTGCCAAGTTACCAGAGAAAATCCTGCAATTGTCCCATGTCCCAGAATGAGCCTAACAACAATATATATGTAACAATGTTTACTTGCTCAAACCATGTGCATGTGAATTGCTAATGCTTATTGGGGTATTAGAAACTGTTTCTCGTGAAATGCATCACCATGACACTCTGAGGGAACTTGGAAGGTATCAATTTGTTTAGCAAATTCTTTAATCGGAATTGAATAAATTCAAGACGTTAGCTTACCAATATTCCTAGGAGTAGCAAGCCAAAGGAAACCAAAAACAGCAAGAAGCAAGGCACTATGATACCCCCATCTCTTTTCGGATCCTACAAAACAACACAAACCCATACAGGTTAATTGGAGGTATTTAAAAGTCCAAATGTTCCTAGTGCTGCTGTTCAATTACCTATCCAGTTAATCCCTTTTAAAAATCCATGGCCAGAAATCAAGAGCCTTCATTATATGCAAACATCTCAAATTCAAATCAAATGTTTTAACTCAAACTCAGCCCACCCCTATTCCAAATTTTCCAATTGCTATCATCAAACAGGACAGAAATGCCGACTCTACTATCTCTTACATAAAATTGATCCCTAGAACTGGAGTGATTGATCCACTGATCCAAATGCCTCTGAAATGTTTCCTTCTGCTTGGTGCTTCTTTTGTGGTGTAGTGTGAGGATCAATCAGACTTGAAACTGCTTCCTAGCGCATGACATCATAACTCAAGCACAAAACTAGGGAAGACACTGAAGGTCACTGATCAGACCACCTGCCTTTAAAGAAAAATAAAACAGCTTGGAGGAGCAGAATGGAATGGGACTGTTCTGAAAAGGAAAGGTGGGGTTTCCTCTGAAACCATTTGTCCCATTGACAGTATTAATGGGGCAATTTACAACAGGAAAGGGATCCGGAAAGAAAGGATTGCCCCCTCTCTTACTGTCAGAGTTCCAACCAAATCTGAGGGTACCCATTTCTTTTCTTAAATTATTTTAAGGAGACAGGAGATCTGATCCCATATCTGCAAGGTCCCACATTAAGAAAATATGGACTTAAAAGGCACTGCCCTGTCTGTGGAAACAATTCCACACATGAGGTGTCAACGATATGTGGGTGATGACACACAGCTTTATTTCTCATTTCCATTTGCAAATCTCAGGGAGGCTGTAGAACTCCTGAACAGGTGTCTGGGGATGACTTTAGAATTAAGCTGAAGTCTAATGCAGACAGTGCTATGGGTGGGATGGCTGGCTGATCTGGGTGGACTGGTATGACCAGTGCTAGATGGGACCAGTGCCTTAGCTTAGGTGTCCTCCTAGACACCATGCTGTTTGTGTCAACACTGGTAGCATCTGTAGCTAGGAGTGCATTTTACCAGCTCAAGCTGGTACACCAACTACAATCCTATCTTAAAAGACTGGACCTTGCCTAAGTAAATCAATGCTTTAGTCACATTCAGGTTAGGCTACTGTGATGCACTCTATGAGAGGCTGCCTTTGAAGATGGTCTGGGAACTCCAACTGAGGTAGAATGCTGCTGCTCTGTTGCTGGTGGGGGCAAGGTGATAAGAGAATGCAACACCAGTTCTGTGCCAGCTGAGCTGGTTATCACTGCATTTCTCAGCTCAGTTCTAAGTGCTTTGGAACCAAGTTATTTGGAAATCCACTTTCAGCCATACAAGGCTGCCAGGCATTGATATATGCATCAGAAGCCTTTATGTATGCTCACATGTGAAGACAAGGCTTTTTGTGGTGGACTCTAGACTGTGAAACGCTGTCCCCATAGAGGTGTGCCTGGTCTCTACACTGATGGTTTATAAATGCATTTTAAAACCCTACCTCCCAAAGGCAGCTTACAGATGAAAATGAAAGTGCCCAGTTCAAACAGAGGGGCTGTGAAATCTATTCACAACTCAGCTGCCGTGAGCTAGCTCCACAGCTGCACATTGAGCTGTTGCCACCTCAGCACCTAGCTGGGAAGAACCTGTCCATACTGGCTCAGGCTTTCCCCAGAGCTGGCTCCATGGAGCTGTTTCCTGGCTTAAGAGGGACTGCAGTGGCTGACACCCATCCCTCACAATGGCTTTGGGGGCTGAAATGTTATATATAAGAGTTTTTGCTTTTCCCCTGAAGGCATTGTGGGGGGGGGGTGTTTGGACTCAGGTGGTGAATACAGCAAGACACGTTAGTTTCCTGAGTTCAACAGTGGCACTGAGCCAAGGAAGTGGGAGAGCTTACTTCTCCTCCCCTTCATTCCCCCACCCCCCATCATCCATAGAGGTCTGTGTTACGCTGAAAGTGGGGGATGCCCTGAAGGAGGAAGGGAATTGAATTTTGGTGCCCTCTACGGTCAATCCAACTTCCTCAAAGGGGCAGTTCGCCCTCACTTGTGGGAGTGACACTTAGGTCAGAGGAAACATGTCAGAGGCAACGATCCTCCCCCAATCTCCCAAGGGAAAGCTAAAGCAAGAGATGGCAGAGAGAAAGATGGGAAAGGGAGGATAATAATTGGCAAGTCTAGAGTGAAATTAATAATAATAATAATAATAATAATAATAATAATAATAATAATAATAATAATGGTTGCCCCAGCCATTATGGGTGGCTTCCAACAGAATACGTACACAAAAACACAACAGAACATCACACATTAAAAGCTTCCTGATACAGGGATGCCTTCAGATGTCTATGGAAGGTCGTATAATCATTTATCTCTTTGACATCCAATGAAAGATCATTCCACAGTTTGGGAGCCACTATGTTCTGCATTAAAAGGATAGAGATATCACTGAACATACCTTTTCAGAATCTGTAAACAATTGTCCAGGTGAAGTAAGGAGATCGGACAATATCTCAAAAACCTCCAGAAACTCTGGGATTGTTTCACAGCCACCATACCAAAACATAAGGGAGATAACCTGTGCAGTCAATCAAATAATTCATCATGAGCTTTCATCATCAGGAAAGTGAAATTTTCATTTTAATCTCAAGCCTGCATAACCAATTGGTTTTCATTTGTTCATTTGTTTAAAGTGCAAACAGAGATAAAATACAAAAAAATTGCTTTTTTATCAGCCAGGCATTTTTGCAGGCTGCATACATTAACTGGAATAAAAAGACAAACAGATTATTACCTGGTTGTAACATGGCACAGCTTTTGACATAATTTCAGCTATATCAGCATATATGATGTGGGAAATCTGGCCCCTAAAATGTATGAATCTAAAAAAAACAAAAGCACTGTTGTCCTTTTCTCTTTTTTTAAAAAAGCGATCTCCATCTGAGTTAAGTCCGGATCCTTACCAATATCTGTGACAGGGCGAAGAGATACGCAATTCCTCCGGTCCACCAAGCCACCCAGCTATGCTCTGGAGTCCTCCTCGAAGAACCTTTCTGAGATTGTTCTGCCTTGCTCTGCAGTTCCTGCTGCTCATCAGCTCCATTTGGTGGTTCCATCACAGCTGGCTTCGAAAGACCTTCATGTGCACAAACGAAACCAGTCAGGAAATAAAACAGCAATATAAGCCTTTCACTCTTGCTTGGGCTGCAGATGGACAGAAAAAGCTGTCAGATACCTGCCAGCAACCAGAGTTAGTAACTGCAGCTGGAGACATGAACACCACACTAATCCATGCTACCTTCATAGGAAAAATGTAGTGTGGGGAGATATATAATGACCCATTCCCCCTCCACTCCCCACCTGCAACAGAATCAGCGTTTTGTTGTTCGTATGTACTTCAGTTTTCAGTTCTTTCCTTTGGGGCTGTGTGATATCATATGCCTTGCTTTACACCTTTACATATACTTGTTACAATAATAAACTCAACTAGCCATTTTGAAGCGCTCACTCAGAGCCAATAAAAGAGCTTCTGGCCCAAATCTGATTGTGCAATACTACACCAATAAATCACACGGTATGTGTCTAAAGGGCACCATGGAATTTTATACTACCTCCTAAATGAAATGTCCACAACAGATGTAGCACATTCGTACCACAGGTTCCCAGGCATCCTATATGGGGTGTAAAGGTAAAGGGACCCCTGACCATTAGGTCCAGTCATGACCGACTCTGGGGTTGTGGCGCTCATCTCACTTTATTGGCCGAGGGAGCCGGCGTACAGCTTCCGGGCCATGTGGCCAGCATGACTAAGTTCCATTTAATTCAGCTGAACGCAGGGTAAATATACATAGGATTTGGCAGTAAATCCTGCAAGTCCAGACACTGTTCATTCTTTTATTTTCCCCTGAATGATCAAAGATCTATAATTCTCAGTGGCAGCTGTTTCAAAACTATATTCATTACCTGCATTATTATTATTATTTTTCATTCACATCCCACTGTTCATCCAAGGAGCCGAAGGTTGTGTGCAAGGTTCTCCCATCTCTATTTTTATCTTCACAACCACCCTGTGAGGTAGGGGCTGGTCCAAGGTCACCCAGCAAGCTTCGCGGCCAAGTGGGGATATGAACCCTGGTCTCCCTGGCTCTAGGGCAGGACTCGAAGCACAACACCACACTGACTCTTACTACTCTGTTCTGCTCAAAACAAGCTGCCATAGCTGAAGCATGTGAGAGTTGGTTGTAGAATTGGGCTGTAGCTGTTAAAATAGGAATCTGATTTGTTATGAAAGTACTCTGCAAACACAGTGCTTGAAACAGAAACATAGCTTTCCTTCTCTGTTGGCCTCTGAACAAATAGATAAACTGCTTAAGAATCCTCCTCTGTGATGGTGAGCAACAACCACTTCCTCCTGACCCCTCTCCTACCTGGTCCCACCCACAAAATGGCCTATTGTAATCTATGGGCAAGCTGAAGAGTAGCTGTGTGCCAAAACGTCTGAGGAGATTGCTTGACTTTACAGTCACTGCTGAGTCACCAATCCTCTCCACATTAATTTTCACATTGCTCCCACTCAGTCCACCTGTCATTTCATATGGAATGAGAGATGGAGGGAACGAAGCAATGTTCTCTTTTTCCATGCAGTGTTCCGTTTTCTCCAGCGGGTTCTGTCTCCATCCTTGGGACGAGGCACCTAAAAACTGACTGGTGATCATGCACTTAACAACATGTCTCTGTGTGTGTGTCTTTACACACACACACACACACACACACACACACACACACGTGTGTGCATGCACAACAAAATTGTGGCAGCTGCTTTATTGAGCAATGTGTAAGTAAAAAGTAAAGCATCTTCAACTCCCACTGCTTCTCTTGAAGATCAAGCCTTGCTGTATTCAAGCCTTGTCATATATATGGAGAGGCCGCTGGAAACAGCTTCAACTCCCACACTTTTGCTAGATCTGACACAGCTGTGCCAGAGAAGGTGAGGCATGGCTGCTAGAGTAGCCCAAAGATGCTGACTCAGCTCCTTACTGGAGTTTTGAGGTGAGCACCACCACAACTTCAGAAGCAGCGGAGAAAGCCTAGATGAGGCAGGCTTAAGATAGGACTTGATAAACTATGTTGCTGGGAAACTTGGAATGTTTGGTGGAAAAGCTTGGGATGAGTCCAACCAAACATAGGCCAGAGTTTCTTTGAAGACATCCCTTTTATAAAATTCTTGAAGAATGGCAACCACCAAAATTATTTGGACACATATAATTTCTTTTAAAAAGAAACTCTCTTGAGAGGCAACCTTCTAAGAAGGAACAACTCTTCTGAACACAAAAAAGAATCCATGAAAAAGGAAATTAGAAAATTTCTTCTGACATAAAATCCCCTCTAAGGAAATGAGGAATTATGAAACCCTGAGAGAAGAATTTGTTCTAAAGGTTGAGGTGGGGGAGATTATAAAATCACCTACTGAGGCAAAGTCCCTTTAAAATGAAGGCAGTAAATGTTTCCTGTAAAGGTAATACAAGACAAATTCCTTCAGCTGCTGAATGGCATGCAGAAATTCAACGAGTTTTCTCTAAAAAAGGAAACAGAAATGGAATAAGCTTCTCCTTCAGGGGGAAAACCTGCATAAGGCCATCAGATCCATAGTTTCATCTCTTTCAAGTGGCTTCAATTTTGGCTCCCTGTTCTGGAGCTCATTCTCAAGGTAAAACAGAAGAAGTAAGAGAAGAGGGCACAGAGCTGTCTGTATAGCATACTGAAATGACATTTCCATTCTTCCATTAGCAATATAACAATCGCTACCATTGTGTAACCATATTATCTTTATTAATCTCCTAAAGATAAATTTTGGAACATCCCAGAATCTTTTACAGCAGGCATAGGGAAACGGTCCTCCAAATGTGTCTGACCTAAAACTCCCATCATTCCTGACCATTTGCAATGCTGGCTGCCACCAGTGAGAGTCCTTACCCCCCTCCCAACACACAAAACAGAAAAGCATGATGCGGAACCTGTTGCGAGCCGCTAGAGAGGGAAGAGAAAATTAGCAAGAAGCATGGAAGTCTTTAGGTGTGTGCTCTTTGGATCCCTGAAAATTCTGAGTGGGAGACCTAAGTTTGCAATATAAGAGAAATATATTAGATAAATGACCCAGCTTTCTAAAGGAGGCTGAATGCGCACAATAATCTTTCCACAAACAAATTGTGCTAAATTGTACTAGAGGTGATATGCTTATCTTAGTTGCTTGCCATAAACAAAGGTCACCGATGAGGAAGGAAAAGACAAGGACATCAGGATCACCACAATTTAAACCACTGTATGATTTGTTCCAAGGCTAATGGGAGGAAGGGGTCACAGTTTGAAAAATGAGCTGGCTGCCCTTTCCCAGAGCAAGATTCCATCTTTTGCAGCACAGAACCTCTCCACATCCAGCTGAGGCCGACAGGTCACAAAACCAGTATTAACAGTGAGAAAATGTAGCTTATTCCAATGAACCTGTCATCATTTTGTAGTCCTTCTTTTATGGTACATATTATCAGTTCATTCAAGATGTTTCATTGTTTATAACAAAAAAAAATGAAGGGGGAAAAGGTAACAAAATCTAAGAGGTTTTGGATGTTTTGAAGAAAAGAAAAAACAATAATCATTTTGGGTGGTGCAAAACTATCAGGAAAAATAAGAAATACCAATGATCTAAAAATGACCTAGTTGGTAGAGTCTTGGTCCTCCATGGAATTGAGGGAAAAAAGAATTGTAGTTCTTTGAGGAGAGAAGTGGACAAGCATGCCCCCCCCCCAATGTAACTAAGAAAAAGAACCTGGATTGTATAGCTTGGATGCCAGGAAAATGACTGTAGCTGGTTCCCTAATGAACAAGCAAAGAGGTTAACTTGGGGATTACAATCTTGTTGCTCCTTCCACAGGAACCACTGTTTTCTCCATTATTGTTGAAAGTGGAACACATGAATATGGAATTTGAATCTCATCCATTCACAATGCATGGACCCAAATTTCTCATTGTGGTTGTGAATTCAGCTGTTAAAAGCTTGAACAAGGTGGTGTTACTTCATTTGTCAGTTTGCAACCTGCCATTAATGAATTCATAATGCACTATGTATGAGCTTACAAATCAGTGTTATGCAACCTGTACAAAGTGTAGCTTATGGTTGGCTGCTTGTACTTACCACTTAAAAGAAGAAGAAATAAATGAAGCCAGGGAGTCCTCCTTATTAAAGTTCTCAAAGGGGAATTTTAGTTCAAGCATTAGTCAAAGAAACAAATGTTTAAACTGATTGAACAACCCTGCAAAGTACTCCACACGTTTAGACTATGGACACAGGTTTGTTTTGGTCTTTTTTCTCTTATGGGCATATTTGGCAATAGATACACCATTTCAAACCCCAACTAGACCTTCTGAAAAACTGACTTTCCTTTAAAAAAAAAAAGTATGGAATACGATGTCAGAAATATGAGCTTCTTGTGAGAACACAGAAGAATATTAGGTTTCATTATAGTACAAATGGTTAGCATTTGCTATCTTTCAGTTGGGACTTCCTTCAAGGATGCCTTTTTGTCTTTCCTAGCAGCCCCCATTTCTCTTTTGGACAGCTAACAATGGCCAATTATTGCCAAACAATGAAGAATTTTTTTGTTTTTGTTTTTCTGCAATAGCTAAAACAAATGTGTGTGGTTGTTTTGCAGCATTCAGTGTTTTCCAGTACTTAGAGGCAATTTGGTGATGGACTTCTGAGCTTTGTTTTTAAAAACAAAATAAAAACCCAGCAATGAAAGGTTGTCAGTTCAGCTGCTCTTACCACATCAGTTGCCTAGCCTCTCAACCCTGAAAATGCAAAGCCACACAAAAGCTCTGTAATCCTCCAGCTAAAATAAAAACTACATCTGTAAGCATTCAAGTACCCACTTCATGCAGATTGAGTAAAGCTGAAACAAGGATAATAAAGTAGGAGGTAGATTAAAGATAAAAACCTTAACACAAGAGCCGAATTCTGATGCCAAAACAGAATGGCAAAACTAAAATACAATGGCCTTCTAGAAAAAATGTGATTTGTTTAGCTGTTGACAGATTGGGCCTGTGGTTACAGTTTGGGTTATAGAACTTAATTTAGGGTCATCAACTGACAGCAGAATGTAGCTTCAAAAACTCACTCTTTGGTATAGTTACCAGATGCACTCTAGAGCAGAGTCATAGCAACCAGACCACAAAGAACAATGGAAAGATTGTAATATTATTCTGGAGCTTGCCAACATAAGTATGAAGGACTGCACAGGTTGGGATTTAAAGAAAAAGAGAAAGAAAAAAGTGCCCCCTACGTAACTCTTCTCTGTGTATGTGCAACTGTGTGAAAAGAGGTGTGATTATTTATTCATCATTACTGAAACCATGTGGTTGGTTTGCAGTAATGCAGAGTGTAGTTAAAATCATGAAGCCGTTCCTATTCTGAAAGCAGAAGTTTATAAAGCAGTTCGTGAACTTCTGAAATACCCATTACAATGAAGCTTTCACTTCAAATTTACCGTATTTTTCGCCCTATAGGACGCACTTTTCCCCCTCCAAAAATGAAGGGGAAATGTGTGTGCGTCCTATGGGGCGAATGCAGGCTTTCGCTGAAGCCTGGAGAGAGAGAGGCGTCGGTGCGCACCGACCCCTCTCGCTCTCCAGGCTTCAGGAAGCTCTGTGCAACCCTCGGAAGACCGGTGCCACTTCGCACCCGCCTCCCGATGGCTGCGCAGAGCTGCCTGCTGTCCCGGGGCGAGCGCAGCTCTGCGCAGCCATCCGGAGCGGGGTGCGAAGTCGCGCCCGCCTTCCGATGGCTGCCCAGAGCTGCCTGCTGTCCTGGGGCGAGCGCAGCTCTGCACAGCCATCCAGAGCGGGGCGCGAAGTTGCGCCCACCTCCCAATGGCTGCGCAGAGCTGCCTGCATTCCGAAGCCTGGGGAGACCGGCACAACTTACCGCTGGCCTCCCTAGGCTTGCGGATAGCAGGCTGTTCTCGGGGTTGGGATTGGGGGAAGCTCGCGCCTGGGGGGGAAATAATTTTTTTTCTTTATTTCCCCCCAAAAAACTAGGTGCGTCCTATGGGGCGGTGCGCCCTATGGGGCGAAAAATACGGTATGTATCATAAGCACATCATTGCTTTTCAGTAAAGTATATTTATGATCCTAACAGGGTAATACATTGATTTGCAACTCTTTCCCCCTGGGAGGTGGGATTATGATTATCATAATCAAAAGGTCCTCATATAGGTTTCTGGTTCTTGGGGTCTTATGGCATTTTAATGGATAATTAATCTATTATCCCACCCTCCACCCTTGCTCATAGCCTTCTTTCACTAATCCTTTCTGGGACAATTTATCCATCACTGTCACTGTTCAGCTGGAGGTCTTGTCTGATATCATCCAACCCAACCCAGCTTTTAAATTCTGATTCAAAAAAATGCCTTCTCATGAGTCACTGCAGCAACTCCTGCTGACTCCATAGTCTATACTTGTATCTTGCTTAAAACATCACAACTTTGGAAGAGCTCCTGATTATATTTTCTCTTTGCTCCATTTTCTTGTGCAATCTAATACTTTACATAATATTATGGCCTTCTTATACGACTAGCAATATATGTGAATTTTTTAGATGGTATCTGTAGAAGTGAAAAACCTTGCATTCTTTGGAAATGTAGCTAAGCTAAGATTGTTCACATGCCTTCATTCTTTCCCTAGTCTATGACAACATCTACTCTCTCAATAGCACATAGGATCAAAACATTAGATTTCATTTAAACCATTTACAGAAGACGGTAGCATGCAATATGCTTGACAGCTATAGGTATATGCCTTTGGTTTTCAAAGGCTTGGTTAATTATTCTTATTTTTAGGTACCTCCAATTATACCATTCCTGCCATGCAGTTAACTTCAAATGCATCCTCATATATATTTAATGGGTACATGGTTGCTTCGGCTCTCTGCTTCCATATTAAGATCACTAGGATCATGCCATAAAATAGACACTGATTTTTAAACTAACTTTGATATCTAAACATGCAAAAGTACAAGTAGCTTCAATTTTAAATAGTATAGAACTGGAAGGTAGTTAATTTAGAGCAGGTTTCTCCAAGAGAAATGTTTTCAAGGAAGTTGAACATTAAAATGTTTTGTCAGCTGAGATTCCCCTCTTGCTCATGGAGTAAGTTCCCTTGCTAAGACGTTCTAAATTTATAGCCCTGGGTAACTTTCCCCAGCTGCTGATGCAGCTAATTAGATTAGATTGCCATGCTAGGTTCGTATCTATGCAGCAGCCCATAGCTGCTTCCTCACTGGCGATCACTTGTAGCTGAGTAAGATTGTCTTCCATGAACACTGTCTTAACAGTGAGTCTGTGACTGTGGAGACCAATTCTGGATCCACACGTCCTTCCACAGTGGGGACATAGGTTTCTGGGCAGGAGTTGATCATGGTGAGGGTTTGTCCTCGAACACGCTTCTCCCTTTTGTCCTGAGTTCGAGCATCTTCAAAGTCCGTGACACCTTTGGTAAATGCTGTTCTCCAGTTGGAGCACTCACAGGCCAGTGGTTCCCAGTTGTCGGTTTTTATACTACATTTTAAAATACTTGCCTTGAACCTCTTTTGTTGCCCACCAGCATTACGCTTTCCATTTTAATTTAAAGTTTGGAATAGAGTAGTTGCTTTGGAAGACGATAATCAGGCATCTGAACAACATGACCAGTCCAATGAAGCTGATGTTGAAGAATCATTGCTCTGACACTGTGATCATTGCTTCTTCCATTAGTTCGCTTGTCTTCCCAAGTGACATGTGAAATTTTTGGAGACACCGTTGATGGAGTCTTTCGAGGAGTTGGAGATGCTGTTTATAAGTGGTCCATGTTTCACAAGCATACAGTAAGTTGGTAGTACAATAGCTTTGTGAACAAGCATTTTGGTTTCCCTGCTAACGCCCCAGTCCTCAAACACACTGCGCTTCAATTGGGAGAAAGCTGCATTCACAGAGTTTATGCGATGCTGGATTTTGGCATCAGTGTCAGCCCTTGTGGGAAGATAACTTCCCAGGTAGGACAAGTGATCGACCCTTTCCAACGTTACATAGGCTTTCCATAGCATAGCAATGGTAGGCCCTGGTGCCTTCCAGAAACTGCAGCATCCAATCTCCTGAACCGACACTCACATCAAGGCTGATCCAACTCACAACTCTTCTGTGGAATGCCCAGCTTTTCTACAGTGGATCATGCCCAAAGCTCTCACCAGAAGCATGAAATAAATAAGGGACAGTGTGCTTCATGCTGGCATGCCTGAATTCTTGTTCTCTGTAGAACCTTGTGGACTGTGCCATAGCAGTCAATTGATTTCAAAATCTGCAGGGTGTATGGCTTCTGTGACTGATGGAAGAAAACAGGTGCAACACTTATGCTAACACGACTGCCTACTGACTCTTTTTAAAAAAATAATGATTGAATGTTCTGTTAACAAGCTCTCCAGTTCATGTAGGTAGGAGATCTTATTGTTGCAAACAGGACAATAGCATTCAGAGAAAGCCATTGATTAATTGTAGGTAGAACACTGGACTAAAGCTTGAAGGTCATGCTGTGTTTATGTTGCTGAAACAAACAACAACAGAGTGTGGATAATGCATTTAACTTAATTAATTGTTTCCCTCCTCTGCAGTACTGCAGCATTTCTTTGTGTTTCAAAATAAAAGAAGAGAGCAATTTAATTTTAAAATGTAAATAGCTTTGGCCTTTGAAAATGTAGTTGATGTTAATAGGCACAAATCTATAGCAGTACTTCTCGTATTCTGTTATTCCTAATCCTAAACAAGCTTTGCTTCTCCGCTGCTGTATAGGTTGTTTGTCAACCTCTTTTCTAAGCATCTTTCCAATGTCAATGGATCACCACCACAATCCAAGGAAAGGGATTAACATACACAAACAGCATTGTATATAACTTTCTTAATGATGAGCGATATCCAAGTTAGGATGCAGTTCATCTGCATCATGTTGTTTTGAATAGGATGTACGTTCCAGTGTGAAATCTAAATTATGTCCCCTTCCATTCCCCCTCCCAAAGCTACTGTCCATACCTTGCTTTACAAGTGTCTTGAGCCGTGTTGTGGCTTACATTTCTTCAAAGCTGAGCACATTTTACATTGCAGGGTGGGATTTTAAAAGATACATGTGTATTACTATCAGTGATTTCATTACCTAGGGATATGTTATTTGATTTTATTCTATATGTTAATGTATTATATTCTTTTTCTTCCCTCCCCTTTTTAAAACTTCACTGGAGGCCTCCATAATAAGAATTTCTCAAGAACACATATTTTTCCATTGCCTTGGCAAAATGAACCACATTTTAATTGCATTTGTACATTGTTGTTGTTTAGTCATGTCCGACTCTTCGTGACCCCATGGACCAGAGCATGCCAGGCACTCTTGTCTTCCACTGCCTCCCGCAGTTTGGTCAAACTCATGCTGGTAGCTTCAAGAACACTGTCCAACCATCTCATCCTCTGCCGTCCCCTTCTCCTTGTGCCCTCAATCTTTCCCAACATCAGGGTCTTTTCCAGGGAGTCTTCTCTTCTCATGAGGTGGCCAAAGTATTGGAGCCTCAGCTTCAGGATCTCTCCTTCCAGTGAGCACTCAGGGATGATTTCCTTCAGAATGGAGAGGTTTGATCTTCTTGCAGTCCATGCGACTCTAAAGAGTCTCCTCCAGCACCATAATTCAAAAGCATCAATTCTTCAGCGATCAGCCTTCTTTATGGTCCAGCTCTCACTTCCATACATCACTACTGCGAAAACCATGGCTTTAACTATACAGACCTTTGTTGGCAAGGTGATGTCTCTGCTTTTTAAGATGCTGTCTAGGTTTCTCATTGCTTTTCTCCCAAGAAGCAGGCGTCTTTTAATTTTCTGACTGCTGTCACCATCTGCAGTGATCATGGAGTGACCAAGAAAGTAAAATCTCTTACTGCCTCCATTTCTTCCCCTTCTATTTGCCTGAACATGATGGGCCCAGTGGCCATGACCTTAGTTTTTTTGATGTTGAGCTTCAGACCATATTTTGCGCTCTCCTCTTTCACCCTCATTAAAAGGTTCTTTATTTTTTTAAAAAAGATATTTTATTAGTTTTCCAAATTATAACAAGAAAAATGAAAAAAACAAAAAACAAAAAACATACAAAATAAAAACAGTTAAAAACACATTAATTTTCATAACATATCTTCCATACACTTATTTTCCCAGACCTCCTCATACCTCCTTTTTTTGTATTCCAGTTCAATTTGCTAGTTCAGCAAATCCTTGCCATCAAGTTTTTACCCTATTCTAATCTTTCATTACATTACCTTACTCTATTCTCCTCATTGTCCTATAAAAAACCTTAACCTAAATCTTATTTTTAATAACTTCTCTTAACCGTTATATTCTTTCCTAATCCCTTAAACTTTTATACCAGAGCCAAGCAGTTTCATTTCATACATCCATCTAGTATGCATCAATTATGTAGGATAATCCTAATAACAAAAAAGAAAAAGAAAGAAAGAAAATCTTCATCCAATGTCCCTTCCCCCAGGTCCCGGGTTTGTCAGTCCATTTATCCCATTAAACTGGCACATTAACCTGGTGATCTTATATCCGAGGCTCTTAAATCTCTTCCACGTCCCTTCCACTGTTTTTCTTCATATTTTCTTTTCACTCATGTGATCTCCAATTTAATAATGCTTTTGCCTCCTTCCAACCAAAAGGTCCCTTTTCCACAGTCCAAACTGAGCTCCATGTAGTACTTAAAAGCATGTTTCAAAGTCCCTCCAAACTTTGGAGTCCCCAAATCTCCAAGCCTCTCACAATCCACTACCAGACTCGGAAAGTCCATATGTCCCTGCTCAGGGGGATCAATCCAACCCCCCATTTCCAGTCCAGTCCAAACTTCTTCTTTCCGAGTCTGATTTTTTCGAAAGCCCGTTGCCAATTCCAAAGATTCATGTTCCTGCAGGGCCGCAACCTCTCTCTGTGGCTCCATTTCTGACTACCAAGGTTCAGCAGAATCCTCTTCTTTCATCTGTTCTGACAAGGCACAATCTTGGTATAAATCCTGGGTAAACTCCATACTTTTTTCTACTGCCTGTCCAAGATTTCCCACAGTCTGCTTAAGATTCCCAATCAAGTCAGTCATCAAATTCATTCCCTCATGGAATTCTTCCAGTAGAGCATTTGTTTTGAGAAAAGCACACAACATTTCTGAGTACATTGTCTTTCAAGGTCACCAATCAATTCCCACAGGTTATACTGTAACGGCTGGAAATTCCTTAGTTACAGTTTCACTATCTCCCCCTAGAGGGAAAACTTCTGTTACAAATCCAGCCCCAAAGTTTCTTTTACTTTTAGATACTTTGTCAATCGTTGTTATTTTTAAGTTGCAAAAAGAAACAGTGGAATCACAGCTTTTTTCCTTCTTTTAACTATCTGTCAAACAGCTTCTGTCCTGGTCAATGAGCTTCAAACGTCAATCCTGACACCCCGCTCCCTGGGTCAGGACGGTGGAAAATTACTTTGTTTGAGAGCCAGTGTGGTGTAGTGGTTAAGAGCGGTAGTCTCGTAATCTGGGAAACCGGGTTCGCGTCTCCGCTCCTCCACATGCAGCTGCTGGGTGACCTTGGGCAAGTCACACTTCTTTGAAGTCTCTCAGCCCCACTCACCTCACAGAGTGCTTGTTGTGGGGGAGGAAGGGAAAGGAGAATGTGAGCCGCTTTGAGACTCCTTAAAGGGAGTGAAAGGCGGGATATCAAATCCAAACTCTTCTTCTTCTTCTTCTTCTTGTTTTAAACTTACTTCTGCAGGATAAAACAGTCCAAAGAAAGCACCCCCTTCTCCTCCTGCTGCCGAAGGGGGGGGGGGTTCAGCTATTTTAGATGATGAAATCCACTCCTTTAAAATGATTTTCAAAACTCTAGTTTACTTTGTCTTTGCTTTGTTCAAATTACAAAAAAAGGAAGGTTGACTTCCTGTTAGACCTTCCCGTTTCAGTACCGAATTATAATACATTTTTGAGTCCAATTCCTTTCTTTTCCCAGTTCCTTAAATTGTGGTGGTTCGATTTTCCCGAGTTTAGGTACTCACGGTGGTTGTTTTTAGAATCCAAATTGTCCAAGAAGAAGGCAGCGCTCTCCAGCAGCGGCTGTGTGGCTTCGCTCCACGGAAATAGCGGTAGACTCTCAGCACCGTGCCACTTCCCCCTCTTCGCTTCGGAGCCCGTTATTGGGTTCCTTTGAGGGTTGGGGGGGCGCTAAGGGTGCCCGCCGAGTCCCAAGGTCACAGGCTTCATCCGCCTGTGGTTTCTAAAGGGTCCCCGCTTTGCCATAGCGGGAAAGACCCGTTTCGTGCGGAGCTTGTCCCTCCGTTTCAGAGGGAGTCCGCCATTACCGGTGGCGCCACCCAGGAAGTCTCCATTAAAAGGTTCTTTAATTCCTCCTCACTTTCTGCCATCAAGGTTGTGTCATCTGCATATCTGAGGTTGTTGATCTTTCTTCCGGCAATCTTTCTTCCGGCTTGGGATTCATCCAGCCCAGCCTTTCGCATGATGAATTCTGCATATAAGTTAAACAAGCAGGGAGACAATATACAGCCTTGTCGTACTCCTTTCCCAATTTTGAACCAATCAGTTGTTCCATATCCAGTTCTAACTGTAGCTTCTTGTCCCACATAGAGATTTCTCAGGAGATACTTTGTACATACTTGGCTATATATTCCGTTTTTTAACGTGCAAATGATGACTGCAACTGTGGTATCACTTGTAAAATTAAAATGCCAAGTGATTTCAATTAGACAAAAGGTGCCCCCACAAATGTAAGTAGAACATTGCTAGATCAGGCCAAAAACTCATCTAATGCAGCATTCTGTTCTCATAATAGCCAATCAGATGCTCAAGGAAAACAGGATCTGAGTGCAGGAGCACTCTCCACCACTTGTGATTCTCAGCAATGGGATTTAGAGCCATAATCCCTCTGACAGGGGAGGCAGAACATAGCCACTATAGCTAGGAACCACTGATATTATTCTCCATGCCAATTTTCCTGAAACGTATCATTGGGTTTTGTAATTGCCTTCAGCATCCTGCATCACATTCCATAGCAAGTGTTCCCCAGGGGAAGTGTTACAGGATTTGGTTTTCATTAGAAGAGAATACACTGGAGATTTATGGTGTCTTCATAACATTTTGCTTATTTGTGAATATAAAAATACAGCCTATTGGAAGGAAGGAAAACCGCTGAGCCTGCATCAAGTCTCCAAAGAGAGAGAAACTACACCCCAAGGATGCTAGATTCAGCAACTCCAACTAAAACTTCTCAGTTCTCTTGCCTGTACCCAAATTCAAATGGGTAACTGCTTTTAGCTTTCTTCCTGTACTTTCACCAAGCTATGATGTGTGTGACACATCTTCCATCTCATGCCAATTTTTAGCACAGGGTGCAAAATGTTTAGATAAAAGATTCTCTCCACCTACTCAGTATTTATGCAGTAACAGAGAAGGGCCATCACAACACATAAATCATTCTTATGAAAGCAGGTGAAGTTACTCCATTGACCAACCAATTCCCTCAACAGAAATTTATTTTGCCCTCATGACATTTTCCAATAACAGTATTTCCCTTACTGATTTCTCCCATAAGCTCACCGTACATTCAAATATAGACACACATTTAGGCTACAGGTCTAAAAATGGTTTAGTATCATACAATAAAGACATTTACAGATTTCTACACTAGGGTCGACCAACTGGTACTGCAGAAGGCTGATTTATGGGAGGAAAATGTTCTTCTGAGACAGGAAGGGAAATAGAGCAGATTCCAAGCTCAACAGAAACCAGTATATTGCAAAGCAAAATAAAAAAAATGTTTCCACACAAAGAGATAGGTGTTAAATGTACTTCCAGCAACTTGAAAGAAATATAAGTGCTAAGCTAAACGCTAAGAATTTTCCTTTTCCAATAGTTTTTATTAATTTTTTTACAATTTTAACAAATACTGCAACAAACGTTGCACAACCAAAAAACAAACCGAAACAAAAATAAAAAATACAGTATAAAAAACAACAACAAATATACAACAAAAACAAACTTAATTATTTCAATGTCCAACCCTATAAACCTACTACTTGACTTCCTCTAGTCCCTCCCCTGAGTTTCCTTGTGTCTGAATGTAACAGCTTTCCAATATCATTATTAATAACAATGTTTGTTATTTATTCACTTTTCTTAGTATTCTAAATCAAATTTATTTAAATAAATTCTAATTTAATCCTAGGCCTATTTGATACTTTCAAGTAATTTCTAATTTTTAATATTACAATAATTATTCAAATAGTCCTTAAATTTCCTCCAGTCTTCTTGGTATTCCTCTTCTTTCTGGTTGCGGATTCTTCCAGTAAGGTCAGCTAGCTCCATAAAGTCCATCATCTTCATCTGCCATTCTTCCACAGTTGGTAGTTCTTGCGTTTTCCACTTCTTGGCTAGTAAAATTCGAGCGGCAGTTGTGGCATACAAATATAATTTACCATCCTTCTTGGGCAATTCCAAACCCACATCACACTATCTGCTTTACAATGCAATCATTGGATCCCTGAAGGCATTAGTATAAGCATGAAACTATAATGTGGAGAGCTGCTGCAAAACAGCTGATTAAATGGGTATTGTAAACTAGGGATAGATTTACTCCCAGTTGACTCCCAACCCAAGCAGAAGCTGAGCACTGTCAGCAGATTTTATGAGAATCTCTTCTTTTTGCTGAAGAGCTGATCCAGCATTGCATTTAGGTAAAAGCATTAGCTGTTTTCTCAGAATCTGATCTGAAAACAGTAGCTGAGAGTGTACCACTGCACTCAAGGGCTGCAATACTTCCATGTATTTATTTGGCACATAGCATCAGAGAGGAAGTACTCCTAACTTCTACTTACAGCTTGGCACTGGTTAGGAGGAAGATTAAATTCTGCCTCCAATGAGTTGACTGTAAGCAAAGACAGCTGTGTGTTGTGCATTATAGTTCTTGCTGATTTGTGGATATCAAAGGCCATAAATACTTTACAGAAAGATCACATCTTCAGAAAAGGTAAGACTGTAGGTCTCCTAGATACTACTGTGATGCATAAGCCAAATCTGCTGTTTGGTGGATCACTGTCCACGAATCACCCAACCAAACCTTCTCCTGGCTACCTCAGCATCCTATCTCTTATTACTCCCACTCATGTTTCCCTCAGGATGATCCCAGGCAAGTAACACAAGTTCACATGGGTCTTTTCTCCCACATTTTAGAAAATTAAGTATCACTCTTATCTTGGAATCTCCAAGTAGCTGGGCATATTCTCTCCCAACTACTCTTCTGCTCTTGTGGTGTAATACTATAGTCTTTACTCAGGTATGCATAGATCTCTCATACCTGCAGACCACCCAGTCTTCCATAATCACCTGCTTTTAAAAGAAGTAGTTTACCCCTATGGGTGGAAGTCAAAAATTCCCAGTTGCCAAAAATATGTTGTCCATGGTGCTGAAATTTTGATCCACCGAGATAACCTTCTAGGTGTGAATATGGATACTGAACTCATGATATAGTATACTGTTGTTTTAGAGCTGCTTCCAGTAAACTTGCATCAACAATATTTTAACTTCTTCTTTAAGTTGTCAGTATTTTTTAGAATTAATTAATCTCTGCAGCCCAAAGTTTATATCCAGGAGCTTTAAAAAGAGGCATGTTACTAGGAGTGGTTATTTGCAGAATGTCCAGGCTGTAAAGGATGCGTCTAACTTATGCACTGCAATGTTCTGAGAATATTTCTAGAACATTTTCGCTATGGTGAAGTGGAAAAGTTTGCACGCTTTTTTTCTTTTTTTTAAAGTCAAGATCCACAGTAATGCACTCACCATTTGACAAGCAGCAAAAATTCTCAGTCACATGGTTACTTCTCCCAATGGTTCCTCTGGTACACTTCTGATACTTTCTTGGACAATTGATCTTGAATTTGCAAATGTTTTATGCTTTAAAAACCCTTTAGAAAGAAAGAAATGAAAAGGAAAAAAAAGGAGACAACATTTAATACCATCAGTAGCACCATGGGTGGGGTTTTTTTTGGGGGGGGGACTTAATTAATGCTGATTGTATTTCAGTTCATGGTGTCAACGTGTGTTCTAATACCAAGTGTTTTTAAGAAGGTTAAGGAAAATTATCACAATAATGTAAAACTGTATAAAGCATAAAGCTACTGCAGTGGATATGACTGAGACAAATGTTGATAACTCAAACCGGAAAATATTGGCCTTTGGACCACGTTATTGGTGGATTGTATCCTGCAACGACTGCTTGTGTTGCAACCACTATTTTATTTCAAAGGACCTGAAAGGGGAGAGTGGTCAGTGGGTGGCATCTAAAATTTATGCTCTTTTCCAAAGTGTAGTCTTTTATTTCCATGTCTCTTCCATAATTTCTATCATATATTTTCCTCTGTAAGATTTCTTGGAAAGATAAGTCATTCTCTTGGTAGAAAACTGTAGCGAGGGTCTGTGGAAGAGAACATTCTTTGCACGAAGAAGATTCCAGTTTTAATAGTCAGAATCTCTAGACAGGACTAGGAAGCCACAGCTGTTTGTGCAGACATTGCTGAGCAGGAAGAAGGGCCACTTCCAATGCTCAGACCTTGTACATATCCAGTAAGAACCCCAAAATCTCTGGAATAAATACAAGACAACCCATTCAGGTTTCTCTTACAATCTATTTCCTGACAATGGGTTGTTCGAGATTTAGTTTTTCCTGCCTTTGATTTTTATCAGGGAAGATTATCTCATGCTACACTTTCATTTAGCTTTCCACACATGGTAACTTGGAGCCAGAGACAGAGCATCATAATGTTCAATTAAGCAAAGGGAGACTGCTCTGCTTTTAAACATTTGTGGGGAAAGAAGTTGGGATTTCAAGTTCTAAACTGAATTAATGAGGATAGAAAACAAGCCCTAATTAACTGCAGCAGTAGCAGACAACAAAAAACTATTGGTGATTTCAGCCATTAGTCCAATGCATTGGAATATTTTTGCCCATATATGAAATCTAGCCATATTTTGTATTGGAAATCTGTGGATGTGCAAAATTCAGAATTTGATATTTAAATTAAAACACCATCTTTTTCTACTCCCTTCTGACTGTGGTTGGTCCCAGGCTTTTCCTGGCCTTATGGTAACTTCCCATTCCGTTAGCAGACTTTGACCTTCAACACACAGGCACCTCTATCACATGATTTCTGTACACAGGGGAGTTACTTGGAATATATGTAGTGGTGGATAGGTACTGTGTCCTGCCTCCCACTCATGGGCTCTACTTCATATTTACATAGTACTGAGGTACTTACAGCACAACTTGTGTAGACCACTAAACATGCATTTGTATAACAAAGCACATAACAGAACAACAAATTATCTCCCTTGCATCGGGGAAAGAAGTTATACTCTGAGATCAAACAAGTAACTTTCTATGGATGCTCCTCTTATGCCTAGCTATTTTTAATGGTTTCATTATTATGCATTTGTTAGAAGCAACTGCTGAAGTCAATAACATATACACTACATATATGTTATCAGTGAAAGAAAATTGAACACATGCTCAGAAGCCCAACTATTTATCTTTAGAAGCAATTGTTCAACTAATAAGAAGCAACAATGTACAGTCCAGGCTTCAGCCTAGTATGTAGATATAAGCCAAATTAGCCCTGTGACTTCAGATAGATTCATCTGGACTAAATCTAAGGCCACCAGTTTTAAAATGATTTATTATCAAAATTGTTTTTCAAGCATGAATGAACACCATTCTCCTCAAAATCTGATTTTTGAGAAAGGCATTAAGGGGCTAAAAGCATTCGGAAGCACCTATGGTGTGCTTTTTTGGCAACATAGCACATTCCCTGCCTACACTGATATTGTAGGAGCCCTGTTAGTCATCCAGTGTGCGTAGTTTATTGGCGTACTGCCCTTGCTGTATTCTTTGCTAAGGAAGACAATCATTTGTTTTATTTTTACTTTTCCTTTACGTAGAAGTCAGACAGCATTCTTTTCATCATCTGTCATTACAGAGGTGGCTGTCATAAGGCAATCCAAACAACATGGCAGCCGGGATGTTAAAAAGGAAAGGCCCAATTCAGGAATATGAGTAATCAGCCTCTATACTGTGCAGGCCTTACTAAAAGCTTGTTTCACAACTTACAAAATTCTCATATAAAAGTTACTTCTGTAAGGAATTACACAAATCCTGTGTGAAGATTATGTGTGATATTAGTTTATATACCTGACATCGCTTACACAGGATCGACATCATGTTACAATATATATGTGGGATTTCCCCTGAACCGACAAATAGAAACCTGTAGTAAACCTCTTAGATTTCCTGCTAAATCACACAAGATCAAAGCTGACCTTCCTGTTACATATTTGGAGAACAGTTTCATGCTCCTTTTCTATGCAAATGGCAGATACTATAAACTTACCAAGCATTCAGTCACTCTATGTACTACAATTCCAGGATTTTCCCAGCTGAATCATCAGTTACTACCACCTTCTCCTAAAGCATGAAAGAAAGAAAAAGTGTGCTCTTCATGGAGTATGAATGAGAAATGCATTTGGGGAGTTATACGATCTTATACGATCCCTGCATCGAAACCTAACTCCAAGGGCCGGCCTAAAGCAATGCTTTGTGGTCTGTTTAAAGACACCCTAGGGTTTGAAGTCAAACAGAAAAAAATCTCTTCATTTGCACAAGCTCTACTTTTAACTTCCAAAAATGATATTTTGCTGCTTATAAATGTCAATATCCCTCCTTGTCCATCAAGTAATATCTCTGTTGAGAATTGGTCACAACTAAACTTTTACATTGAAACCCAAACACCTCATTAATGATAGTGGGCAATTTAATGCTAGGGTGAGTATTAAATTGGAATACCACCAATGGTGTCGCACATTCAATGAAAATAGGAAGACTCTCTAGAGACAAGGTATAAATAGGGAAGGTATATGCTTGCTTGAGCTGTGTAATAATTTTAACTCACAAATTGTGAATGGTTCAATAGATGGTGATAGAAACAGGGAATTTACATACCCCCCCACCAGGGTGTAGGGTCATCAACTATATGCTGGTTCTTTGTGACACTGTAAATCTGATAGTGAACTTTAGAATTGGGACGCGCACCAAAAACAATCACCAACCATAGCTGATGTCTATAAATTTAAGCTTTGATTTAGAAATAACTAATCATAACAACACAATTTTTTGTCAACATGAGCAAACTAAAATCTAAAATCATCCCAGGAAATGATTCTAGTAGTGGGGCAAAAACTTAGTTGTTTTTAGGAACCCGGTGTCAGGGGTCCCTTTACCTTTACTCTTTAATCTAAAGAACATCAATTCTTGTACTGACATTCTGGAAGTATATAGTGAAATCTTCAAAATGTTTGAAGAGCTTAACACTCCTCCAAAAGTCAGGGTACTTAAAAACAGAACTAGTCCATGGTTCGACGAGGAATGTCTTCAACTTAAAAAAAAATTGTGCCAAATTTCCAAAGATAACCGTACCAAACTAGAACCTTCCTACTTTGATGAAAAAAGAAAATATCACCTAGTTCTGGCCAAAAAGAAACAAAAAGATGCCACCCAAAAATGGTCCCAACTGACTCAATTCAAAACAAAAATAACAAAGTGTTTTAGTTGAGAGTACATGGAGGTCTGAAAGCTGGAGAACAAGCAGCTGTCCCATCAACTGCAGAATCTAAATTGTCTCAGTATTTCATTTCCATATTTAATTATCTACACAATAAATTGCATGGAAAGGAGTCCAACAATAACAAACTAGATAAACTAAAGGAGTGGCCAAGGGTGAAAGAGGAGGAAACTAGAGATATAATTATTAGTTGCAAACTGGGAGAGATGTGTATAAATGGATGTTTTATGATGGTCTATATTTTTAATGTCTAATAAGGGTTTGACTAAGTAAGCAAGTAAGTGTTAAAATTGAACCTCACATTTAGCTGAATCAAAATGCTTCTGTACAGTAATGGGGTGGGTGGGGTGGGTATAGAGACAACAGAAGGGACAAAAATGAAAAGAGATGGTCCATTTGCAAAATTGCTGGTGCACTTCTAGAGCAATAATCCATGAATGAGAAGTCTGTTCCCCACAGATCCCTTAATTAATCACATAACATATGCAATCAATATTTTTATGTCTGAGTCAATATTTCCACCATGAACTTCTAATTATGCTTTGGTCAAACAATTAGGTTTCCTGAAAACTGCTCTGCAGCGTACTTGGTTCTAAAGACAGAAGCAAAAATCTAGAGAAGGCTCATCTTACTTGCCCCAGGGATCAAGATAGCACACTTCAGAGAATTGTCCCTCACTTTTGCTGCAGTGGCTCCCCTGGCACGACTGCAAACCATTGCCTAAAACACATGGCCACTCCAACTATACAAAACTATTCACTGCAAATATGCTGCTCCATGAAAAATAGGGCAAGGCATGTTTTTATGTATCCTTTACAGAAAGATCAAATATTTCCGAAGTTCAAGTGTGACTGAATATATGAGGAAACCAGTTGCACTTTTGAAATATCTTGTACATGTAAGGACTTCAACTTCATTCAGAGTAAGTTTTGCACTAAAGGATGTTTACTAATACTACATATGGACAAAGAAAAGCCATTTTATACATCAGAGCAACTCTACCAGGAATCCTTTCTCCACACTTCTTAACAAAAGAGGCAACAATTTTGCGGGGTAGGGGAACCTTTCACAGAAATGAAGGTGGGTGGATAGTGCCAATTGCATTTAAGAATCCAGTATCATGAAGTGAGAACTGTTAAGACTTTCAAGAAACAATCTTAAGCAGAGATATTTATTACTATGTGCTCTGATTCATCCTAGGAGTCACACACGTGCATAATCTACATGAATAATAAAACGTATCTACAGAATTAAACCCAATAATGTAGCTACCCTCAAATCATATAAGTGTTGATTTTATCCAAGTGCAAGAACTGCATCTCTATGGGACAGCAGTTCACTATGACCAGAGGCAATATTCAAGACAGCATCTTTCAGAAAAGTGGTCACACCACCACGTTGTTTTCTTGTAAAATTTAGCCTCCTGGTGGGCCTTCCAGAAGCATGCAGCTGGCCAATGTTAGGAAGAGACTGCTAGACTAGATGAACTCTTCACTTGATCCTGCAGTGCTGTTATATTTTTAAGTAGCCTGTCATCCTGGCAAAAAATAAATAAATAAAAAGGAGACTCATCATCAAATGTGATTATGTATCAATTATTCCTTCCAAACACAATTTAAGAAAGCACTTGCAATCATTTTCTAATACAAAATGTAGACCAATTTCTAAGAAGTCCATTAATATAGATTCTTTCACAAAGAAGACTCAGAACCAATCTAACAGCAATTTCGAACTGGCACACATTAAGGTGTGAGACAGGAAAGTGTGGGCTGAATCAGATGTTATAGAATTTTCTTCGCATTACCATCCCTGAGAACGTATTTGCTCATACAACCTAATGTGTGACCCAGCTCCTCCACAGATACAGAAATGGACTTGAGGAGATTTCAGAGACTCTGGCTGCACATTTTTTTTAAAAAAATCACAATAACAGGAAATAGAGAATGCTGCAGCTACATCATTAGCATCACGTATCATATTCACCATGCAAATGCTACCCAAGGAAAGGTTAGAATGTGGCCATGCAGCAGAGTGCTGAATGCTGTGATCAGGGAAAGAAGTCAGGAGGGTGAATCTGGGGATATTTCAAGTGACAGAGTACATCCCCTGGGGGTTCCCAAATCATTCCCATGACATAATTAGTGTTGAAAAATGCATTCTGTTGTCTACAATAGGTTTAGTGCAAACCTGATTTCAGGAGGGGGCAGGACATCAGGGAAAGCCTCTTTGGGTGGATGTGCTGGTCATCCATGCATTATTAGACCCTGAGAAGAAATGTCCCATTCTGCTCAAGCACCTAGCTGTCTAGCTGAGTTAGCAACGGAGCAATTCCACATCACAGAAATGTAGTTTCATATCTTCTTCCAAGAGGGAACCGCTGGAGGACTTCTCTGTCATTTAAACGTTTGGCTATATATTGTATAAGGATTGATACTTTCATTCATCTATTATACTACTCAGTCCATAGTTGGCATATACCATGTAGCTGCCTACTAATTACCTGCAAAATTATGAAGACCACAGATAAAAGAACCAGATATTAACTCTCAGTGATTCTTTATGAATATTTCACCTACAAACACAACATACAAACAATACACTCAACAAAAAGAGCTACTGACAGGTCTAATTATTTATTATTATTATTATTATTATTATTATTATTATTATTATTATTATTATTATTACAGTTTGTAGCTACCTTGGATCATGGGATCCTGCTAATATGGGATCCTGCTACTCTTCCTATAAAGGTTTCCTGTGACAGCAGAGACAAAAAGGAGTCACAAATCTGAACACTTACTTGCCTACGGGTAGAATTGCTTTGACACATTAATGCAGACATAAAAAGGTAAAGGTACCCCTGCCCGTACGGGCCAGTCTTGCCAGACTCTAGGGTTGTGCGCTCATCTCACTCTATAGGCCGGGAGCCAGCACTGTCCGCAGACACTTCCGGGTCACGTGGCCAGCGTGACAAGCTGCATCTGGCGAGCCAGCACAGCACACGGAACGCCGTTTACCTTCCTGCTGGTAAGCGTTCCCTATTTATCTACTTGCACCCGCGGGTGCTTTCGAACTGCTAGGTTGGCAGGCGCTGGGACCGAACGATGGGAGTGCACCCCGCCGCGGGGATTCGAACCGCCGACCATGCAATCGGTAAGTCCTAGGCGCTGAGGTTTTACCCACAGCGCCACCTGCGTC
This sequence comes from Podarcis liolepis, assembly GCF_965112155.1. Lineage (NCBI taxonomy): Eukaryota > Metazoa > Chordata > Lepidosauria > Squamata > Lacertidae > Podarcis > Podarcis liolepis. The sequence goes on from NC_139554.1 coordinate 73,035,235, forward strand.
CCCTTTAATGCAGACATAGTCAGATGCATAAACTTTCTCAAGTACTTATTTATTAAGCTAGCTGATTTTAACACAGAAGTTCCAGCTTCATGATTATGATGATGACCATCCCACCCTACATTTGGATTCCACCATTCTTCCATCATGGAACCCAAGGTGACATATAGACCCAAGTCCAGTGGCGTAGTGTGGGTTGTCAGGACCCGGGGCAAGGCAAGTAATTTGCGCCCCCTAACCCGTGGATTTGCACCCCCTAACCCTAACCCCCAGATGTTGCACCCGATGCGGCCGGCCCCCCCTGCACCCCCCATGCTACGCCACTGCCCAAGTCTGCTTAGTTTCAGCCAGGTGTAGCCCAATGCACCATCATGGGCACAAACAGGGTGGGGTGGGGGGGAGATGTCTCCATTATAAAGTCTCTCTTCCACATAGTATTTTTTAAAAAATAGCTTGAATACAGTTGTATCTTGGTTGTCAAACGCCTTGAGACTTGAACATTTTGGCTCCTGAACGCTGCAAACCTGGAAGTGAGTGTTCCGGTTTGCAAACGTTCCTTGGAACTCGAATGTCTGACGATGCTTCCGTGGCTCCTGCAGCCAATCAGAAGCTGCACCTTGGTTTTTGAATGTTTTCGGAAGTCTAACAGACCTCCAGAACGGATTCCGTTTGAGAACCAAGGTACGACTGTATTCAATATTGCATCATCTTATCCTTCAGCTGGGGTTATATATATACTGTATCTCACTGTGCTTCTTGCTGTCCAAAACACCGTCACAGTCTTAACAGTCTAACAAAACTCAGCATACCAATATCAAACACAATAACAGATAAAATTGGCTACACATACTTCATCAGCTCCTGCACTCACAAACTCTCTTTTATTTCATATCTGATGCTAGCTTGTACCACTGGGAGGCAGTGATGGTTTCATAAAAGGCAACATGAAAATCGGCATTGATAAAGATTATGGAAAAAGATTTCCATTCATTCTCTCTCTTAACCCAGAGCATAACTCTAAAAGATTCCAAATATACTTCAGCACATAAAGGGATATGGTGTTGCTCCACAGCAGTTGCCTTCAAGAGGCATACAGCATCTAAACCTGGAGGGTGCATATGTAACCAATGGCCACTAATTACGGCAGCGACATGCATCCCTTAGTGTCAATCATTAGCCAAAGAGTTTGCCTGTCTGGTCAGGGTTTGTTTGTTTTTTCAACTATGAAAAGATACTGAATTCCAGCAGAAGGGGCAGGATTCAACTAACCTATCCTGTCAGGACAAGGATTTCTACCTGTGCAACAGGTCTTTCCTCCCTTCTCCTCCTGTGCCCCAAATCTGTCCCTGGGGGGTCGGAGTAACCCCTAGAACATATTTAGGGGGTACACAGGGGGAGAATGTTTTCTTGAATGAGCAGAAATTCTTGCACTGAGGAATGCTTACTTAGCACTATATTGGATTCCAACCAAGAATTCAAGAGGGCTTGTCTTACAAACCTGGCAGATGGTCGACCAAAATCAGCAATCTCTGTGGTCCACCAAAATCAGGATAACAACACTATTTTTAAGATGTTTGGTGGCTTTTGTTAGTTACTGTATGGAAGAGAGCTTAATAGGTTAAAAAAAAAATATTGATATCCATTGTGTACTTAAATTAGGGTGTGGGGTAGGAACCTACATTTATATAACTCAACTATCAATCAACCCATATGACTTCAATCACCTAGAAAACATATTCAAAAGGATATGATTCACACCAGAAGTTGCTTACTATTTAATAGAGGGTGGGTTTTTTACCTGGCAAGTCGTGACTGTGGTTTCTTTTTTTGGGTGGGGGCTAATGTTTCCCAGTTTAAAGTCAGCTTCTATTTTAAAAAAATCATTCACACACGCCATATTACACTAGACTCACAGATACTCAAGACAGTAAATGCAAATATCCGTTGGCATCTTTATGATCTTTTTTGCAATCATTTCTGCCACCATACTATCCCAATCCAGACTGCCCATAGTCTGCATTGTTGATACAGTATGCAATAGTAGAATACATGGGCACCTTCATTTATTATTTCAGTGAAAGGAGCTGTACAAAGGAATACACAAGCAAGTGGGCTCTGTTCATTGAAAAGCGAAACCTCTTTGGTGGAGGGAACCTAGTATGTGCATTAGAGCTTCCATACCTTTTAAAAATAACTTGTACTCAGCTGTTTTCAAAAGTAAGACTGACCACTTGGAATATAATAAAAATATATTAATAAGGGAACAGTTCTGCACAAAGGGCAAAATTCAGTCATGAGCAAGTTCTGATGGAAACTATGGAATGGGATCTAGTCACAACAAAAGAGTCAATTGTTTATTTTTATTTATTGAACAATATTTATATATTGTTTGATTGTAAAAACAAACAAACCTCTAAGTAGTTGAACAATAGCAACTCCCCTAATATAAATTAGACTGCTGAAATAAAGAAAACTTGGGGATAACCAGGAATGGATCTGAGGACACCTCAGCCTTGGTACTCAAAACAAAGACTCCACACAGAGTACCATACAGCAACATGTTCTACTACTATTCAAGGCTGGAGACCTGTGTATAGCGGCTGAGAATCATGAAGAGTGAGGGTGATGCTGCTGTACTTAGGTCCTGTTTGCCGGCTTCCCATACTTGAAAATCAACAACATATGCCTCTAACAGGGGTGAAAAATAAATGTCAACATGTTTTCTCAAAATAATTTCCTTACTGGAATTTTGCAATGTCACTGTAATTTAAGGTCCCGTTTAGCTTTCAGTGGATAAACCGCATGGTCTTTCATTCCTGCTCTCATGTAATTAACCTCTCAGTGGTCTGATCCTTCTAAAGATGCTGTAATACATCAGGGTACCTTACAGTGTTTACCAGGGTCACTAGCGGGAAAGTGTGTACACCATGGGCAGCAATCCCTCTTCCAAACCACCTTAAGCTCTTGTTGGGGAGGGGTCTATGCTCAGTCTTGCAGAATTTTCCCTTAAGGCTGCAGCAGCCCATGCAGCTCTGGACCTGGCAAATGAATTCAGTTGATGAGCAGATTCAGTACTTTTTGATAGTAGCCACAGAGAAGGCAGAGCAGCAGCCTCAGGACCAGGGCAGGGGGGATTTGAAGTTTCATTCTATTTGCAGCTGCTATTTGCATTTCCAGAGAGGCCTCTACTGGCACCAATGGGAGCTTCCCTCGAGATGCAAATAGCAGCTTCTATGAAGGGATTCTTGTTGGGGCCATATCAGGAAGAGAAAGAGTTAAGCTTCCTCGCCCCATTCCATGTGCAATTGACAGTTCTTTCTAGTCTGGCCCTCAGTATGATTTCATCCTAAATGCTCCTGTTTTAAAGCTCACTCTGGCTGGCAGTATGCAACAGAGAAAGATGGATTGCTTTTGGCTCCTCCAAATTACAGTTAACATTTTCAGACGCAGCAGGCAAAAAGTAAGGGTACTAATTTCCAGAAACTCTAGATGTTCCCTGGGTGTGCCAGCCTTGTCCTAGAATGTGTCTGGCTGCTATGTAAAATATCAGATGATCTATTGTTTGAAAAGCACCAAGTTCTCTCTCTAGGAAATTAGAATTTTCTCAATGTGTTCTCCTGTGTCCAAATTAGGCCAGGCACACACTTCATAGCTGGAGATCAGAATTTTACATTTCTTAGGAATAGTGGTTATTTGCATCCAGAGCATCTGCCTGTACGTGAAGCTTCTTAATAGGCAGAAATTCAACATGTAAAGATTTCCTCTTCACTACATGTTCACACTAGGGAAATATAGCATCTGTGCTGAATGCTCACCTGTTGCACAGCTTTTAAAGGCACAGCACCCAAGCCAGAGTCCCACATCTTTTTGCACAACATAGTGAATTTTACACTATGCACCAGATCCCTGCCACATCACAAAATATTTAAAGAGAATTTACAAATGGAACCCCAATAATATATCAAACAGCTTGTTTACATAGCCAAGTGTGCCTATGGTTGCTGACTCAGGGTTATTCTTCTGCAACAGCTACCTATGCAGGCAAAAATGTCCAGTACATTCAGCCATAACTACTAGCTAACTATTAATTCTAAGTGCTGGTTTTGACCTATAAAGCCTTAAATGACTCAGGACTGCAATACCTCAAGGACCACCTCTTTCCATATGAACCCACCCGGTCCCTGAGATCATCTTCTGAGGCCCTTCTTCGTGTGCCTCCTCCTCGAAAGGTCCAGAAGGTAGCAACATGGGAACGGGCCTTCTCTGAAGTGGCTCCCCATCTGTGGAATGCTCTCCCCAGGGAAGTTCACCTGGCACCTTCATGATACACCTTTAGGTGCCAGGCAAAAAAATTCCTTTTTAACCAGACCTTTGGTTGATTTGACTGATATCCTATGCCCTTTCAAAATGTGGGGTATTTTTGTTTTGACTGTGTATTCTGTGGTTATATATTTTGATTTTCTTCTGTGAACTGCCCTGAGACCTCTGGGTATAGGGCGGTATATAAATTCAATAAAGAAGAAGAAGTTGCTTGTGTTTGCAGTAAACTCTGCAGAGTCAACCAATATATGAACAGAAAATATTTTCAAAAATTTACCTAATTCTGCTAGGCCACTGTTTTTGTTCTCTTTCTAAGTCACTGAGCATTCTATACGCCTCCAGGCTTACTAAAATGCAACAATCTGGAGAACTGCAGCTTTTTTCAGTGCCAAGGGTCTAGGTGGGATTGCAAGAGAAATCTTTGAAACCTGCATGCTGCATCTGATCACACAAAGGGTTGGGAATGTTTAATGTATTCCAGGTGACAAACAGTACATAAGCTTGCCTGTGTTTCATGACGCAGTCTCAACAAAATGGTATCTGGTCTTGGAATGTCACCCCAAGCCTAGTGATGTAGGAGGCTAGTGGCAAGGAAATACTACCCCACATATAGAGCCAGATTTCCTCCCCTCATTCCCCTGTACCCCTCAATCAGCTCTGAGGGGCACAAGAGAACCCCCAGAACAGCATTCAGAGGGAGGAAAGGGGGTTTGCTCCACTTGGCAAATAGAAAAGCTTGCACTGATAGCTGGCATCTATCTGCCTTGAGAGGCAATGGAAGTTGCCTCTGGGGGTGAAGTCAAACTGATGCGTTAACAGCACTGCAGTGACCTCCTCAGGGCACAAGCCTAGGCAGTTTGCATGAAGGTCCTGGGCTGCCCAGATGACAAGACCCCCACTCTCAGCCTCGCAGAGCAGAGCAGAGCAATACGTTTGGCACCAGCTTGGCTGCAGGAGTTGCCAGGAGGCGGCATACAAGGCACCATCCAACTGTCTTAAGGACTCCACAGCATTTCTCAAAAACTTTCACATGCTAAACTTTAGGGATGGGGGTGGGGGTGGGAACCACCCTAAATTTCAGATGCACAACTTTGCAAGCATATACATGCAAATTATATCTATTACTTTTAAACGTTCTGTTGGTTTATTGGTGCCATTTATTTATGTGATGACACACACTCACAAATTGCTTTTTCTCAGGTAGCTCTCTCTGTGGTGTGCATGTGCACACATGTAAAATGCATGAATTCCAGTTCATAATGGAAGCTAGACACTCCAGGCACTGCATTTTAAGGCAATTACAGTGTTTTTTCCCCTCTGGTGCTAAAAGCCATTTTGGTCTGCAGCCTTGCACCTTTTATATATCAGTGGTAGCATATTATAATTGCCTAGCAATGCACTTGCCTGGGGTGCTTTACCACTAAAAAGCTTTCAAAGTGTTAATTTGCTGGAAAAAGTAGATTTCTATTATACAGTGGAAAGAATGGGTCACCTTAAGTTTTACAGAAGTTGTAGAGGTTGTACAAACTAAAAAAAAAGTAGGTTTTTATTTTTAACGACTTATCAAAATTCAAATATTAACATAAACTCTGCCTCATCATTTTTATTCTTCAGAACAGAAGCCATCCATTGGGACCTTATGGAGGAATTCAAGTTCAACATCACTGGTCCATCAGGACAAGATTTCAGCTTGCCATACAAAGTGATTCCCATTCTCCTTCCTATCTGTGCTGCTCTGGAGGTTCTTCACACACACACACCCCGGGTGGATTTGGGGGAAGTGTACAGAGACCATGGGGTGGGAAGGGGAAAACCCCCAATGGTAGTCCTTGCATAAGCTTCCACTAGTGCAGCGCAGGGCTAGTTGAATCCTGGCCAATAGAGAAGCACTGTATCACTTGTGTTAGTGAAGCCAATAACAGCTAGCAAAGGTAACAGAAAAACAAGTCAGTCCTTAGATGCTTCATATTTAGCTCAGTGTAGAAGTAGAGAAACATGTGATATTTTAAAAGAAGTGCCACTTATCAGACATGGATTCAGACTGCAATCCTATACTCCTAGATACGTGTATGTTTGATTGAACTAAATGGGTTTTATTTCTGAGTAGACTTACATAGCTATGCATTGTAAGGTAGAACTCCCCTCCCTCTCCAAAACGGGTCTGGAATGGGAGCAGGGTTAATAAAAAATGGTGAGGGGAAAAATTCCCCAAAGTAATTGTACGTAAAATCATCTATGACATGTTGAAAATGTTTTAAAACTCTGCATTTCTCATATTTATTCATAAGATTTAGGAATGCATCACACATTAAAGATTAATAGCCATAACTAATCCTACACATGTTCACTTGGAAGTAAATTCTACTATGATCAATGGGGCTTATTCACTGGTGTGTTTAGGTTTAGAAACTAGTAGCATGAATGGCCACAGCTCTCTGGCTTCCATACGTACAGTGAAACAAGGATGGTATACAAAGACTCCTGAGTAAGCTTGGCTGTCAGGGAATAAGAGGAGAGTTCCTCTTGTGGGTCAGGAACTGGTTAACAAGAAGAACTGGAATAAATGGACAGTTCTCCCAATGGAGGAATAGAGAAAGTGAAGTCCCTGCTGGATGTGCTTTGTAACCTGTTCATAAATGATCTAGAGTTAGGACTGAGCTATGAAATGGCCATGTGTGCTGATGATGCTAAATTGTTCAAGGTGGTTAAAACAAAAAGGTTGTGAAGAGCTCCAAAATAACCTCTCCAAACTGAGTGAATGGGTGGTAAAATGGCAAATGCAATTCAGTATAAACAAGTGTAAAGTGATGCACGTTGGGGAATTTTTTAAAAAAATAATAATGTTGCATATACACTCATGGGGTCTGAACTGGCAAAGCCTGGCAAGGAATGAGACCTTGGAGTCATAGCTCAGTGAAGATGTTTTGGTTTCATTTGACCCTCTTGGCTTTGCCTTTCACCTTTTTAAATAACCCCCCCCCCCCAATCCCTTCATTTCTGGACAGTTTCCTCTTTTGATATCACAAGCTACCATGTTGGATTTACTTGGCGATTGGTGATTAAAAGGTACATTTAAATGTACAGTGGTACCTCGGGTTACAAACACCTTGGGTTACAAACACTTTGGGTTACAGACTCCACTAACCCGGAAGTAGTACCTCAGGTTAAGAACTTTGCCCCAGGATGAGAACAGAAATCGTGCGGCGGCAGCAGGAGGGCCCCATTAGCTAAAGTGGTATCTCAAGTTAAGCACGGTTTCAGGTTAAGAACAGACCTCCAGAACGAATTAAGTTCATAACCAGAGGTACCACTGTAGATTTAATTTAATAGCATTATGGTCACTGCTCCCAATTGTTTCAGTAACACTTGCATATTGCACCAGGTCTTGGGTGCTACTTAAAGATTAGGGCCCAGAGTTGCCATCTCTCTAGTCTGTTACATGACCAACTGCTCTAGGGCACAGGCACTTAGGGTATCAAGAAATTTTACTCCTTTGTTGAGGCTGCAAGACATATGCAGTCAGTCTATGTGAAGGCAGTTAATTCCTTAATTTCATTCTTCATAGTAATGTATAGCATACAGCTCTTGAGATGGGAATTTAATAGCACAACTATATAACACATTTCCCAATATACTAAGAAGTAGGTAGCTGCTACATAATAAGTCTCTGCTTGTATTGTATCAACTGCGCTGATAGCATGTAATGCATTTTCTCTGTACTGTAGTTCTGAACTGCAAGTGTGTGGAGTAAAATTGCTTAAATATATGAATCAAGACTTCCTATTGCCTGGGATTCCCCTTGTGTTAAAAAGAATAAATGCTCACGCTTGTGCCTTTTATGCAAAAGTCTGTGGAGGTTAGAAAAAGTCAACGGGAATTAGAAAAGCTAATTTTGTTATTTAAGGAACTCGGCTGCAATTTTGGCAAGCAGAATTTTGAGTCTAACACAGATGCAGATTTGGCATCAATCGTTTCTCTGCTCCCTCCTCCCCACACTCCCGCTTTCCACCTGAAAACATATGGAGGAGAAAGCACAATACTAGAGCGCTTATTGGCAAGTGTTATAGTGCGCCAATGTACTTTACTCAGTGACAGAGAGAGCCCACTTACTAAATGGTGGTGGTGTGGGAATTGTGCTATGCCTTACTGTGGCTGCCAAATTATCAACCACTAACATGCAGAAGGTGAAATACTCTTCTGGAATTGCACACAGGCGGGGTTCAGATTTGGGAAGTAATAGTGAAAATACCACAAGGCAGCACATGGAACCACTACTACTTGATCCCAACTTGGAAAAGTGAAGATAACCACCATAACAGTTTCTTAAAAATAGACTTCCTGCTTCTGCATAATGGGTTTATGTGGTAGTGGCCAGGTGTGGGGGTGCATCTGCTAATGCAGTACAATGCTTTGATCTCTGCGTCACTGTTTACAGTATCTTTTCACGGGCATTGGAAGGAGTGTAAGCAAAGGCATGGTTATTTTTATGGCTCACTGCTGAACTGTTTTAATGGCTGGAAGCTGTGTTTTTAATCTTATTTAATTTAACATTGATAGTGTTCTTTAGTTTTTGTCATTTATACTTCATCATGGGACCCCGTCATGGAATGAAGGGTGACCATTAATGACAAATAACAGTAAGGCACAAAATTACTTACTAAAATGTTAGTCCAAGTTCTCCAAGTCTCTTTATAGAGTAGACTATGAGTTCTTCACATCAGGTGCTTTTATGGAATTTTATGCAAACCTATTATCAGACCTTTGAGCTTCTTAGTGAAAAATCTAGATTTGGTGTCTCCTCCTTCCTCTGCATGGAATCCTAGAGCTTCTGGTCTCAGCAGCTTTATGGACATAAGGATTTTTCTAATGGCTTTAGGTGCATATCTGATTGTTTTTTAGAAGTGGACACCAGAAACATGAATCTGCCATCTAAGCCAGACTCACCAGAGAATCTGTACTTATTTGCAGTACAGAACACTTGGGCATTATTGTGGCATTATTAGGCCAGCATTGTGTCAGGATTGGATACATCCACCGGTAAGCGCAAGATGAAAGAGGAAAATAAATTGCAGTGGAAGGGTTGAAAGGCAAGCAAGCAGGTTGACTAGTCCAAGGCAGCAAGTTTCTGCCATTGGCAGTCTAAGCAGTGAGAAAGTAAAGAAATGACATGGTGTACTATGCAATGATAATTGTACTTAGCTCAGCCATTCCCAATCTGGGAGACTATTGCTGTAGTGGAGTCCCTGCAGTTCCATATTCCTCAGGAGCAGATACAGTGTAGTTTCCCCCAAACTGGGGGTGGCCAATATCGTTGCTGGGATACAATTATCATGCTCAGAAAAGTCCTGTTGGCCCATATAATCCCTGGAATCTTCAAAAGGATTTTTAAGTAGCAAGGCTGGGAAATGCTTCCGTGCTTGAGATTTTTGACTATTACTATCAACAAGAGTATCAATACTGATCTAAGCAGAACACAGTGTAAGGCTATGTTTTCAAGTGGCGCTTTACACCTGTTATTACACCAACATGTAGTGCTGCCACCCACATTATTTTTGTAGCCACTGCCAGAACAAGCCACAATGGGTGGCCTTAAAAGAAAATTAGACAAATTTATGGCAAAAAAAAATGCTAACAGTGACTACTAGCCATATAGAATCATGGAACTGTAGAACTGGAAGTGACCTCAAGGGTCATCTAGTCCAAACCCCTGCAATGCAGGAAACATTTGCCCAATGTGGGGCTTGAACCCACAACTCAGAGTGGGATGCTGGACAAGAAGTGATGTTGACCTGCTCTTCTTATGTTCCTACTGCCACAGAAGTTACCTGGACTAGGTAGAAAAATCACCTGGAATGTGGGAGTGCAACAAAGTATGGTGGAGGCGGGAATACATCACCACAAAGGAAGTGCAGTGGTACCTCGGAAGTCAAATGGAATCCATTCGACTTCCAAAATGTTCAGAAACCAAGGGATGGCTTCTGATTGGCTGCAGGAAGCTCTTGTAGCCAATCGAAAGCCACATCAGACATTCAGGTTCCAAAGAACGTTCACAAACTAGAACACTCACTTCTGGGTTAGCAGCGTTCAGAGCCAAAACATTTGACTTGCAAGGTGTTCAAGCTCCAAGGTATGGCTATATTTCAAGCAACTTCCACAGATTAACATTAATGCTTAGACTGAGCTTGAGAAGTATACTATGGTATGGCAAAACGTAAAGCCAGGAAATAGTCTCACTTCAAGGATTTTTTTTTTTAAAAAAAGAATATTTGCTCATTATACAGTCTCATAAATTGTCTCATAAAAGCCTACATGGCTCTGAAAACATAACCATAACAGATGAATATAGGATTGCCATCAGAGTAAATATGGTTCTGATTAAAGTAGGGGTTTTTTAACGACCAAATTTTTAGTCTGTCACAAGAACATATGTGATTGCTGTATAAAACAAAAGGCTACCAGACTTCCCTGTTCCATCAAGAACTATGTCCATATTGCAGCTCCTATTACAAAAACATAATGGATGAGGCTTAAACATCTTAATTACCAAAAACAATTCCACATTTTAAAAAAGACCCATAATCAACCAATAAACCTAGCACTGCACATATTTCAGCAGATGCTTTCCCTTTCCTCTGCCTTCTCCCCACCCCCATCGAACAAGATCTCTCAAGATGTGGGGACTGCCTTCAAGGATTGTCTGGAATACTGGAACCACATAACAGACAGGCAGATAATATACAAAAGTAGACAATAATGGAAAAGCATAGTCAAACTAATTAAGGTTAATTAAGGTCTCACTCGCCTTCCATTTCCACCATATTCACAGATGCATATTTCTTGCAACCAGTTTGAGGTGGGCCCAGAATTGCAGCCCTTTGCCATATATATAGACATGCAGGCAAGTAACCCTTTCCAAAGCATCTGGGTTCAAACAGGCTCTCACTTGCAAGTTATTTGTTTTAGTGGTCTAATAGAAAACCTCTTAGACCAACTGCAAGCCTTGATCTCTCACAACAGGTACCAGACAAGGGAGAAGCTCTCCTTTTTTGACAACACCTTTCCTTTAACACGTACAAAGGACATTACAAAAAGGTTGCTTTTTGTCCCCATTGCTTCTACTGGAGTTGCGCTTCTCTAGATCATGAGATGCCAAAGACAAGCAACAAGCAGCATTTTTTTTAAAAAAGTGCTGACTTTTAATTAACAAGGTGAAATTCTACTGGAGTTCTGCATGCATCCCTCAGAGACCTATGAGACGCCTGTATCTGGATTTGACTCAAACACACACACACACACACACACACACACACCTCTTCTTATACAATAAAAAAAGCTTTACGGGAATAGCAGAAACATAACAAAACAGATTTAAAAATTAAAAATCCAAAGCAGCAAGTTATCAACCCCTCAAGAAAAAAACCAGCTGGCAGGCGTTTAATGTCTAATACCTATTCCAAAAACCCAGGTCTTCTTCAGCCATAAATAAATGTGTGCCTAACTTTGGAACGTTTTAATTAGATAGATTAAAATGAAAAGTTGGGGAAATAGGATCACGTTGCTGGTTTTCCTCTAATATGAAACTTAGGCGATTTAATCAGAAACACTATAATAATTTTGCCTGTTGGCTAACAAAAAAAAAAGTCCCATCTTCACTTAGCACCTATTCACTTTGCACCAGCCGCAGCTGCCTCCTCCCGCCCCCCTCCAGCCATCCAGCCTTTCCCGCGATGTGGCTGGGCTGCCGCACAAAGGGCGCAAGCAAACAGCACTCAGAATCAGTGGGCTTCCCACTACCTGCGCGCTACCGACCCAGCAGGGTTTTCTCAGCATCTAGCCTGGTCAGAAAGTGATGGGCTACCATTGCGACTCCGGGTTGTCTCATCAGGTCGGCTTTAGTCAAGTGTTATCCCAGGAGAACATTGAAGGGGAAAGGGGGAGAAGCCCGGTTGGCCGTTGTTAATATTCTACTGCAGTCCGGAATTGGGAGATCAGGTTTTAGCTACTCAGTGCAGCGACTAGAACTGAAACACACAAACAGCACCTCGCTTCCTAAGCTGGAGCGCGCTCCCTACATTGCCCAACCAACACAGGAGGAATCTTTCACACACACACACACATATGCATTACTCCTTTTTAATATGAACCACACGCACGAAGGACAACAGGGCGCCACTGTGGGCTTTGCTCGTGTGTGTGAGCGCGCGCACTGAGGAGCGACGTAAACAGACCCTAAATAATAATTTTTTAAAAAACACCCCGCTAATATTGACCGCTTGGTGCCGGGCTGCCTGCGTCTATTTCGTTTCCAGGCAGTGCCGGTGTGCCTGGAGGGGCGACTGTTCATCCATCGCCCTCCTCAGCCCACGCCGAGCGCGCCACCGCGCACCCACTTCGGCATCCGCGCGGCTTGGCGCCCGCTCGCCACCTCCTCTCCCGGACGCCGACGCTGACCAGCGGGTAGGAGGCGGCGGGGGACCACTCCGGAAGAGAAAAGCAGAGCTGGAGCAACAGCTGCACGCGAAAAACATCCGCAAGAACCCCGCGCGGGAAAGAGCCCTCACCTCGCCTCAGGAGCCGCAGCCGGCGCGCGCAAAGCAGGCGCCTTGGACTCTCTGCCTTGGCGCCTTCCCCTCCCCCCTCCCCCGCTTCCCTTCCAGGGGCTTCCCGCCCACCGCTCTGGCGGGGCTGTGCGCGCTCTCCCAGCCGCCTTTCCTTCCCCCCTCCCACGGCAACAGCAGCACCCACACTCGCGTTCTCCCTGCCCCCCCCCACGCCCCCACCTGCTCAATCCCGCCGCGCCTCAGGTATATGGAAAGGAAGCGAAGAGAGGCGGGAGACTCACGCTGCGGAAGAGACCACCAGAGGCAAGGCCGGGAGAGAGGTGTTTGCGCGCGCGCGCGCGCGCGTGTGGTGGGTGCGCGCTCTCTCCCTCTCCTTCGACCCACTGCAAAGGCCCCCTCCTCTTCGTCGCTCCGGCAGTCTGGTCTGCAAACCCACCCACCCCAACTCCACGCTGCAGAGCTCCACCCCACGGCACAATTCAAAGCCGTCTCCCGCCCCCCACTGAAACAAAAAACCAAAAAACGGTACCTCACGGCGCCAAGCGGAAGGCCACGCCAATGCAACTCTCTCTCTCCCTCTCTCCCTCTTCCCCGCCGGTGAGGTAAAAGCCTCCCAGAAACGCTTCGCGCGCCGTCCCGACGCCCCTACACTCTCTGCAGAGCTTCAAACCTGACTCACCTCAACAGAGGAAGCCGGCCTCCGTCTCCCGGATGGAGGTGTTCGCGGTGTTTTTTCGGCGGTGCGGGGGGAGGCTCTCTGCACATGCACAGGAGCGCTCTCTTCTTCGTGCAGACCAGGCTTGAGTTGTGACACTTGAAGATAGGTTTGGGGGCTAAGCCCTGGGCTGGCCTGCTCAAACCCTCCGTTCATTTGTGGAAAGCCCCCTCCCCTTTTATTAAACCCCCCACCTATTTCTTGCTACACAGGCTCCCGCCACACACTGCAGAGCGCCAGTCCAATAATGATGGAAGGCTCGGTTCTCTACATAGTATACAGAAGTTTCCTGCTCCACCTCCCCACAATACGCTCCCAAATTCTGCTATTGCTGGCCCCTATATTTAGGAAGCAAAAACCTTACAGCTGTGAAGGGCCCCCATCTGCTTTCCACAATGTTGGGTCCTTCCAGCTGTAAGACAAAACCCCTGGCTAATAAAGCTCTCTAACCATCCCCCACCCCCTGTTTTTCAGGATGCAACCTGCCTTCCTCAAGGTGTAACAGAAATGCGTGGCTTACAGGGAAACTGAGCCCAGCAGATGTCAAAGGCAGTCTGCAGTCATGGCCCTCGCCTCCTCCTTTGTGTTGCTTCAGGCACTGTGGCAGGTGAAGAGACTTCATGTGTTTGGGGAGGGTCATTTTGAGTGGCGGAAAGCCTCCCTTGTCCCCATGCTTTATGCAGGTGCTCCCCCCACAGGGAAGGGCTGCATGGCTGGCTGGCTGCGGTAGCAACAACAGCCGCCCACATCCCCCATTAAAACCGCTCTCCCCCATACCTCTCGTCTCTTTTCAGCTCAGTGGCTTGACTGACAGAAAGCCTTTCAAAGGCCGCCCACGCACACACTCGCACACAGACATACATATTTCTCTGAAAGAGAGAGAGATGGGGAAGGGGGGGGGAGAGAGGGAAAACATGAATGAAATGCTCAAGTGGCAGAAATGCCCAGAAGCAAGTGAGGGCCAGGGAGCAGGGGGAAGAGAGATGGACACAGAGGGAAGAGACCGACCAGATAGATCATCAGAGGACAACCACATGTGGACCTCTTCCTCTTTCAGGCAGCGACAGCAGTATATCATATTTTTCATTAAAGACAAATATAGTGTAGACCCAACCCACATAAGAGGTCAGCTGCAGGTCCTATTCACACAGTTACGTATGCTGGGCTTGACACATCTGCACATTGCAGTTCCCTGGCAGCCCACTGCCAGCCAGACCTGTAGAGGCATCACCATATGCAGTGTCCCACTTTTGCCATGTCGCCCAAAAGAGGGACACGTCCATAAGTCATGCCATAAGTATGACTCGGTGAGCAAGGCAGCGCATGCACATGAATGGCTAGCTGGGAAATGTGCAGAAGGCATTGCTAGGGAGGTGCGGTGTCTTTACAAGTGCTATGTGTGCTTGAGGTTGCTGTTTTGTTTTACAAAAGCATTTGAAATGGTTCTGTGGATTCCGCAAGCACCATCAGAGGTAGAATATATGTTTTGCATGCAGATGGGCTCATGTGCATAAAAGTACCTCTCCATGAGACCCTGGAGAGACACCACCAGTCAGTGTAGAGTAACCGGTACTGACTCAGGCAGGCATTCACATCTGGGAATACGTCCCTTTGAACTGGGGTTGTTTCTGAATAAACATATAGGATTGCACTGTAGCCTTTCAGTAAGACAAGTTTCTGTGTACAGTACTGTGGAGAAGAACGTAGGTACCATTTAGCCAGCACCAAAACATCCTTACATCCTGTCATGGGTGCTTAGTTGAGATTCCTGCATTGTGGGGGGTTGGACTAGAAGACTCTTGGGTCCCTTCCAGCTCTAAGATTCTTGTGATTCTATTATCTGCAGTAGTAACACACTGATTTCATCTTTTCCCCAGGACTGGTTGAAACCTGCAAAACCTGTTTGACCAAAGAAGATGGGGTGGGGGAGAAGAGGCCCTTAGAAAATGTCAAATCTATGAGATATTTCTTACAAAATACCCCAGCTTCTGCTATGGTAGCCTGCCCCTCAGAAGGGAAGTTCTGTTTTAGCTTGCAGGGACAAGAAGAGAGCCTCCATTATAGTAACTCAGGCAGGGGACATTCTGATAATTGATTGCTGTCTCCTTCCTTGTAAATCTTTGCTGTCCTCTTTTATCACATGTAAATTTTAAGGTAAACAGAGGAGCATGAGATTCCTTCCAGATGTGTTAAGCCAAGATATGATTTCATAAAATGTCACATCTCCCCCACCCCACAGCAATATATAACTAATAAGTTTCAATAACTTTGAGGATCCTGTCACAAAAGCCACAAAATATATGTTTCTACTTACTAGAACAAAAGAAGAAAGATGCATTTTTGAGGCCATTTCTCCGTGATTTAGAGAAAACTCCTTCTGACTAGCACTATTTACAAATAACATCGGACTACCACTGAGAACTGTAGCCCATGCAGAGTCCCCTGCTCTGTTCTCCTTAGCTTCCAGTTCAACATGCCAGCTGTCACCCGTGATAGCTGAACAGAAGCTCCATATTCAGATACAGTGTACCTCCAAATGCCAGATTTAGAAAATGAACAATGGGGGAAGGCTGTTACTTTCATTCTCTACTTGTGGCCTTCTTGGAAGGAATCTGGCTTCCCCTGTTTAAAACTGGATGCTGAGCTAGAGGACCTTGGTACCAATCTTGTAGAGCTGCTTTTATGTATGTCGTTTCCCATGCCTTGATGTCAGTACAATGAGCTTTTTAAATTTGGCATCCAGCTACTCCATTCCTTCCTCTTTCCTCCTCCAGTTAGTCAGCGTTCCATGTCCATGGCACATGCTATGTCCTCATTGGGCTGCTTGGGGGGGTGTTGTTTTTTCATTTTGGGCCCCACCCAATTTCCCCATTAGAGCCTTGAAAGTGTCTGCTGATGTCAATGGGCAGTTTTGTCTTCTGATCATGGGAACATTTTAACACAGTTTCTTAGTCTGAACATGGCATATAGGTCTTTGTCTTTGTTCCTCTTAGTGATCCCTTTCAAGCCACTCAGTGCCATCCATACCTGGTTAAATATCTCAATATTTCATATCATTAAGTTCTGATGGGTCTGTTTTGGGGTTGTCTCCCCCTTGAGGGTTTTCCTGGAGGTTGGCTCGGCTCAAGCACTTTGGCTTTGCTGGTTCTCTGTCTGAAGGGTAAATGGGTATGCAGGAGTCTGCCCATGATCAGCCTGGCACGAGAGGGCACCAGGATTGGGGGCTTCTTCAATGCTGGCAGGTAAGGGCTCATATTCTGCACCTAGGTGTCTTTGGAAGATTTCCCTGGTACTTTGCTGTTCACATCTGAGAATAATCAACTGATATCACAGCTGTACAATAGCCACTTTTCACATTGCAGCTGGAAAACACTTTCCCCAAAGAGTATCATGACTCCGAGGATAAAGGCAACTGGGTTCCTGAAGTTTGCCAGGAGGCAGTCCCCTAAGCAGTCATGCCACTAGAGGCCTCATTGGAGGAGCCACCCTAGCAGACAGTGAAAAGGTCACTTTGCTTCCTACCTTGGATTCAGGCTCTTCCCCTGAACTATCTGCATCTTCAGAGGGCCATCATCTTCCACCCTGCCATGCACTTATTCAAATACAGCCCCTATAGCTACCATGCAGGCTCCCTCCATGAAAGCAGGGTTTCACACACACGTCTCCCTGCAGAACTATCTGAAGCTTCAGTCACCACCACACTACCCCAAGCAGTGCTAATGCAACAAACTCCTTAATACCTGGTAGTAGTCTCTGTATCTGGTATGGAGCTCTCCATGGTCCTGCCCTTTGGCTATCTAACCTGCACTTTGCTGCACTTTGACTAAATGCCCCTATAGTTTCTAGGAGAGGAGCACGAGGTAGAGTAATGAAGGGAAACCTGTGCCCTGTAGGAGTATCATTATCCCTGACTATTATCCATAGTAGCTGAGTGATGGAGGTCAACAATATCTGGGGTCCATAGGTTTCCATTCTTGCGGCAAAGGGGCTCAGCCAATTGAAGGGAACTGTATACATTAAGAGCCAGTGTGAGGTAGAGGCTAAGCTGTTGTGATAGGTTTACCACACCTATCAGCCAATCACCCATTCCCACCACTCTTCTGAGTAATACCCCTCCCCAGCCTCTCACTATATATAAGGGTCTGGTGACTTCTGTTTCAGTGTACAGTGGTACCTTGGGTTAAGTACTTAATTCGTTCCGGAGGTCCGTTCTTAACCTGAAACTGTTCTCAACCTGAAGCACAACTTTAGCTAACGGGGCCTCCTGCTGCTGCCGCCGGAGCATGATTTCTGTTCTCATCCTGAAGCAAAGTTCTTAACCTGAAGCACTATTTCTGGGTCTGTAACCTGAAGCGTATGTAACCTGAGGTACCACTGTATCTGAAGAAGTGTGCATGCACACGAAAGCTCATACCAATAACAAACTTAGTTGGTCTCTAAGGTGCTACTGGAAGGACTTTTTTAAAATTTTGTTTAAGCTGTTGCAGTTAGACTGGGGTTCAAATTTCTGTTCATCTGTGAAACTTATTCAGTGTCCTTAGACCAGCCATTCTCTCTCAGCCTCACTATCACAGGGTTGTTAGTGTGGGTGGAGGAGGCATAAATGCTGCCTTCATCTACATGGAGAAACTGGGGGATTAAAATATCAAGCACATATTTTTCCAAATGCTAACATTACAGATTTAGCATGTAGCACATGGATTCACCTCCGAAAAGGATAATGCAATATGCCATACAGCCTTTTCATTCATTTCTATAGTATGCTGGATCACTGTAGTTATAATGAGTCCATACGCATAAACTGACTACAGTTTTTATTGAAGTCCGTTTCTACGCCTTGGTTTTCATCAACTTGATGTTCTCACCAGAGGTTTATAATCACTCTGGGATCTTTTCAGAGCTATATTGTTACCTTTCATCAACAAGTACCTTGTTAAACCCAATGACAGATTTATTTCCGATTTAGTGAAGAAAGTTTGTTTTATTATTCCTGAGCTATTAAATGTATTATGAAACCAAAGTAATATATGATTTAAGGTCCTTTAAGGACTTGAGCTGCTACATAAGGGAAAAGCTGTTGTTTGTCCCAGTAGCCTTTGCTATAACTTGAAATATGTTTTGCATCTGGTATGATCTAAGTTAATCAACTCCGCATTGCCCTCCTGTGCACCATCTTGAGATTGTTGGAAACTAGGTTTTCAAAGTTTTCTGTTCTGCTCAGATCCCCCCCCCCCCCCGCTCCATTTTTGTTCGTGTACTTTGCTTAACATTAGACTTGTGGCATTTTTGTTGGTCCTGATAAGTTGTCCTACTGTTGTAGACTACTAGTAGGACTTGCAACACTACGTTGCAGTGTATCCTTATTAATTCTGTCAGTAAGAGCTATTTGACATTGGAATGGACTCCCTTGGAAGTTGGTTGATTCTCCTTCCTTGGAGGTTTTTATGAAGAGGTTGGATGGCCATCTATCATGTATGCTTTAGTTTAGATTCCTGCATTGCAGGGGGTTGGACTAGATGACCTCTGAGATCCCTTCCAGCCCTTCTATGATTGTTTAGGGTACGGGGATGGCATTTACAACAAATAGTGCTGCATGGCTACTGCATAAGGCTTTAGGTGATAGTAAAAGCTTAATATATACAGTTTATGTGTGGGTGGCTTTTAGCAAATGAGAGGGGGACATTTGAGAGTCACTTGGCTAGTTCTTCAGCTACCTGCCTTCATGTTTCAAAGTTTTTATGTTCATATTAATGTGTCAGCATGACTCATCTACAGAACATATTACTGCCAGTGCTGTTGTAGCCCTTGTTCTGAGTCAGAAAGTGACTTTGTGACAGAGAATTCTGGTGAGCCCAATCCTAGTGATTTTCCCAGTGGGACACACATTGTTATTAGGTATTGGCACACACTGAGTCATAGCTCAACATGGCAGATGAAAGCTGACTTGCACATGAAAAAGGAAGTGGGTTTCATTACTCAAATTATTTCTGAATTTTCACTCTTCTACCTGAATGGGATGCAGTATTAATTGCACAATGCATTTTTCAATCAATCAACATAGGTGATTTGTAACAACCTATCTGCCTGATGTTTTCTCAAAGGAACACTCCATAAGCAAAACAGCTCCACAAGCCTATTCACAGGTAACACTACTCAACAAAGAAATGGAAACTAATGCCATATCATCCCAGCGAGACGATCCAGGTGTGAAAAACCAGCAAGGGTCTCAGTTTTGTTATGTCATAGACATGACTTTTGGTGTTAATGAAACTGTGATCTTATACCTATCAGGAACCTGGAGTTGTGGGACAAGGCCAAAAGTCAAAAGTGGAGAGCAAGTCAATACCAAGAAGCAAACTAGGAGGCAGGACCAAAATGCCAGACAGACATTTGGCCTGAGAATGAAGTAAAGGATACAGCCCAGGAAGACTGTTGTCTGAGCAAGGCTCAAGTGGAATAGCTAGCCTGAGTAGGTGGAGTCGGTCGAGGGTCTGAGGGTATTCCACTTGGTTACTAGATGCTGCAATCTGCAGTTCAGTGACTCACTACATATGGCAGCTTTGCACAGATGCAAAGAATGGGACAAATAGTTTGCTCATGATAGTTTCACATATCCAAGCACCACATCCAGCAGGTTTCTATGCAAGTCTAATCACTAGTTTCATGTGAATAACATTTTCTGTGCTAGTTATTTTTCTTACAGTTAATCTCTTTGCTGTGATATCTTTTCCTATCCCAAAAATAGTGTCATATATGCACATATATCATTAGGGGTTCTTGTGTTTGTAGCCACCTTCTAAAGTATTAAGAAATTCTTATTAGTAACTTAAAAAAACAAAAACCTAATTGCTCCCCAGCTTGGTTCTTGGCTTCCCATGTCTATAATCTACTTCACTGTATTTTAATGTGATTCTTTTGGCATTTCCTCATTTGGATTGCACTTGCAGTTCTGTTCTCGTGACATGTATAAACTTCTGAATGCAAGGGCAATTCCTTCCATGTGACAACACTGTCCTGACTCTTCCACTGTGATGTTCCTGCAATGGGGCCACAAAACAACTTGACTTTTAAAGGCACAAATTACATTTTTGATGTTATTCATAAAGTGAAAGACGATGCAATTCTACATGTTGGAAATGGTCTATTAAATATTATACGACAGAGCTGGAGAGAGGGGCTCCGATGACACTTTTCCACTTTTGTTGTCATGGTTACTGTGATGTCATTAAAATGCCATGGTTACCAGAATCTTCATTTGTATCAAATATTAGAGAAAATAGAGAGGGTTTTATCCCCAAAGTTTAGGGAAGCATTGTTTTAGAAGTACAAAAAATATGCTTTAAAAGAAAGAGAATCCCAGTGGTTATAGTTCATTCGTACAAAAGAAATTACTCATGGCTGACTGAATTAAATGTGTGAGTTGCCTTGCATTGCTCTGTGAAATAGGCTTTTAAAAATTCTGTTATTCTTTGAAAGTCATACATTATGGAATGTTGGGTGTAAAAAAATAAATTCCTCTTATGCTTTTGTATGACTTTAATGCTCTTGATTCTTAATCAGGGTATGCCACACCACTAGTAACAGCACACTCATATAGTCACCTACCTGGGAGTAAGCCCTCTGGAATGGAATAGGGTGTGCTTCTGAGTTGACATTTGTAGAACTGGACTGCATTAGGATTTGTTTTACTTAAGGAACTAAACAAAACATGTAAATACCCAAGAAGGGAGGTGTAGTGGCTTCAGTGTGTATAATGATCCATTGACTGAAGAAGCCTGATCAAAGATAAATCAATAGATTACTGAGACTGTCTGCCTGAGAATTTATCTCTGGCTGAAACAGCAAAGCAGTGGAACGGGAGACAGTAAAAATCACCTTGCTAAGGCTAAACAGAGATATCAGTAAGCATATATCTCTGTGCACTACACCTATGTACATCATGTTATGCTTTGTGTATTCATTCAGGGAGGGCATGCACAGCAAATGAGAAACAAATATGCATTTGTTGGTGTGTTGGAAATGGATCACACAGAAGTGCTAATAGCAATACTTGCCACACAGACTATTGTGAAGAAAAGTCTACACACACACACACACACACACACACACACACTTGCCCTTTGAAGATCACCTTTAATCATTGTGTCTGCATTTTCAGACCTTTGTTGTGACTTCATTATCAGCCATGAGATCTTTTGTCCTACAGCAGTCAAAAAGGCAAAAGCATTATTGTAATCCACTGTACACAAAACAGAGCGACAAAGGAGAGCCAAAGGAATTTCAAAGGCTGCAGAGGTGGAAAATGCCAAGTCAAACAATAGCCCACTTGCTTGTTCCTGTTAGTGCATTAGCTTTCCTATAAGTGGCCATACCTTTTCTTTAAAAACAAACAAAAACGAGTAGCAGTAATACTGCATACCAACAGTTATTAATTCCTGTCAGGAGTATAGTACACCTGTCTCAGTGGCAACAGCTGCAGCTACATGTGACTATGTGGAAATGAACGAAATACATTTCTGAAGCCATAAGGAAACAACGCCTGAAATAAATACGGTCACAATCAACAGGTCTTAATTGCCCTGTGCTTAATGCCGGGTTTAAGTGAAGTTAAAAATTTCTACAACTGATAAATTCTCTGGATCTGCATCAGGTCCCTCATACTGACATCTTACCACCACAGTATCTCACGGGGTTTATGGCTTGCATCCTCAAAAGCTTTCTGGATCTTGCTCTCCGTTGAACTGTATACATAGCAAGCCACCATTTGTGGTGGTGGTGGGTGGTTGTTACTTTCTCCATGACAGTGGCAAAACAGAGCAAGCCTATTGTCCAATTTCACAGTAAACTGCTGCTGTCCTCACTTGTTGTTATTGGGTGTATGAGTTAGATCCTACAGATGAGCAGAGCAAGCCTGTGAGAGAAGAGAAGGTGGCAGAAGCGAGGCAAGAGAAGTCAGAAGACTGAGAGTAGCAAAACTTCAGATGACTCCAGAAAATGAAGTTTGGCTCAGAGAAAGGAGGGAAGGACGGAGGGAATGTCTGAGGGGTGAAAGAAAAGAGAGAGGAAGAATGGGCAGTGAAATGACCAGGAAGTAAAGAGGAAGAAAGGAGTTTACACAGGACAGTAGGACCAGACCAATACATTTTGGCACTTGAGGCAAACCACAAATTAGGGTCCTGCTCCCTGCCAGACACAGGAGCCAACTCCTAGGGGTCTTTGGCCCCCCAAAAAATTATATTTGAGGGGCCCGACCCCACAGTTCATAGGAATTGCCATTCAAATGGTGTGTGCGCCATGTCCTGATTTTGCGAAGTGGGGCTTACAGTACCTGCTCCCCTCAACATTTTATTCAAGTTGGCACCCCTGTTGCCAGGGAAGAAGGGGTGAGTGAAGACCTATATCAGGAACAAGGGGGGAATAAGTATCTACATCGGGGCCTGCTGTCCCTGTGGAGCTTGCCACCAGAGGCAGTCAGCTCATCTTGCTTCAGGGGTGGGCTGGTCCTATAGGGTAGTATTCAACTACAGTGGTACCTCAGGTTACATATGCTTCAGGTTACAGACTCCGCTAACGCAGAAATAGTACCTCAGTTAAGAACTTTGCTTCAGGAGAAGAACAGAAATCGTGCTCCGGCGGTGCAGTGGCAGCAGGAGGCCCCATTAGCTAAAGTGGTGCTTCAGCTTAAGAACAGTTTCAGGTTAAGAACGGACCTCCGGAACGAATTAAGTACTTAACCCGAGGTACCACTGTACTGCATCCTGGCAGTTATTGGAGCAGAAGAGCACTCCTCACCCCACCCTTTGATTTGCTGTAACTGGTGCTTAGAAGCATTACTGCCTCCAGCAGTGGAGCATATGCCCACACTGACTGGGATGGGCACGTGGGGCATGCCTCCAAGGGGGCGGGGCACAGAGGGTGCCCTCTGCACGTCACAGTTCAGGCTTAGGAGAGGGGTGGGGAAGCTGCTTTCGACTCTCCTCCTGCTCCGGTCTGACCTGGCAGTGGAGCTGCTGCAGCCAGGCAGGAGGTGCCTTGCAGCCAAGGAGGGTGGGCAGCAGCACTGCCACCCACTCACCTGCTCTCCTTCCCTGGGTCAGGCCTGACCTGGGCCCTGCAGATTTGCACCAGGCACAAGCGCCGCAGCCGAAGCAACTCCTTCTACCACGGAGTCAGGCTCCAATGAAGGAGCTGGGGCTGGGAGCACGGCACCCACAGCACCCCTCTGCTTGCTGCCAATTCCAAATTGCCCAGCTGAAGCCTTCTTAGAGGGGTAAGGTAAAGGTAAAGGGACCCCTGACTATTAGGTCCAGTCGTGACCGACTCTGGGGTTGCGGCTCTCATCTCGCTTTACTGGCTGAGGGAGCCGGCGTACAGCTTCTGGGTCATGTGGCCAGCATGACTAAGCCTCTTCTGGTGAACCAGAGCAGCACACGGAAACGCCGTTTACCTTCCCGCCGGAGCGGTACCTATTTATCTACTTGCACTTTGACGTGCTTTCGAACTGCTATCTTGGCAGGAACAGGGACCGAGCAACGGGAGCTTACCCCGTCGTGGGGATTCGAACCGCCGACCTTCTGATCGGCAAGTCCTAGGCTTTAACCCACAGTGCCACCTGTGTCCCTCCATCTTAGAGGGGTAGTTGGTTGCAGACCTGTTTGCTATGCTTTGCTCCTGTTGTTTGCAATCTGTAGCTGGTTTCCCGCCCCCTCCCCATGCAGTGGCGTAGCTCAGGTACCCGGGGCATTGCACGTGTCTTCTGCCCAGGGGCGAGGCAAGCCACCCATTGGGCAGGGTGAGCTGGGGCAGGGCATACTGCATCGAGCCTCCCCACCCCACCTGTAGGGTGACTGAGGGAGAGGTGGCAGACGGATGCAAACTCCAAGCTACCGTTTTGGGCAGTGTGGAACCTGCTGGTGCACGAGCCACCGCATCACATAGCCCATAGCCATTTTGTCACCCCCTTCAGGGATGACACCCAGGGCGGCCCGCACCCACCACACCCCACTTCCTACACCACTGACTGCCTCCATCTGCAGAGGTAGAGTATAATCATGGCTAGCAGCCCACATTAGCTCTCTGCTTCATGGATTTGCATAATCCTCTTGCTTGTGGTTCAGCTGTGACTACACATTGTTGCCTCTCCCCAGGAGTTCTGAAGCCTCCAGGCCAACTCTGATGACTTGAGCCCTGATTCTGTGTCTAAGTAGCTAGGAAACACACAGTGCAGAAGAGCAGTCTTGTACAGGCCTTCCCCAACGTGTTTAACTGTTAAAATAATATATTCCTCTTTGGTTCCAAATAGTCACACACACATCACCAAGACAATGGACACGCAAGCATAACACAGTGAAATTGCGCTTGATTGCATGATTACTCATTTCCTACTTTTAACTTAGGTTATGTTAGTTAGGCTGTTATACAAACTGTTGACACAGATTTAACAATACAGAATACAGTAGTGCAATGCACTGTGGGAGTGCGGAGCAATCTAGTTGTCCTGTGTGGGCTGAAGAAAGCATTAAAAATATTCTGATTACACAGGCTGCATAACTCTAAGATCAGTCATCTCCATTTGCAACACCCACTATCTTCTTTGGTGTGATTCCTATAATGGGCAGTCATGGCATGTAGCTGTCAGGGAACTGGACTTCCTTAATCACACAGGTGTGCTTGTGTTAAAGATTACTTTTTGGATGCCTTTTTTATTTTTGTAAAGAGCAAGAGGTGGAGATTGGAGCAGGTTTAGAACCTCAGCGGTCTACTCAGAAGTAAGCCCCACTGAATTTCAAAGGGCTAAGTACACAGAGGATATTGTTTAAAATAAGTGCTGCTACTGTTCTGGAAAGGAAGTGAAAGTAATTCCTTTATAGCAGAGATCACTAACCTTTTTAGGTCCATGGGAACAACTGAAATTTTGAGAGTGCTGTGGGTGCCACCCCTTCTGGTCAGTTCTCTACCTCCATCATTGCAGACAGGCCTGGGAGAAGAAGGGAAAAATTGTGTGGTGGCTAAAGGTATGTATGAGCATCCCTGGGGAGAACATTCCACAAGAAGAAGAAGAAGAAGAGTTTGGATTTGATATCCCGCCTTTCACTCCCTTTAAGGAGTCTCAAAGCGGCTAACATTCTCCTTTCCCTTCCTCCCCCACAACAAACACTCTGTGAGGTGAGTGGGGCTGAGAGACTTCAAAGAAATGTGACTAGCCCAAAGTCACCCAGCAGCTGCATGTGGAGGAGCGGAGACGCGAACTCAGTTCACCAGATTAGGAGTCTACCGCTCTTAACCACTACACCACACAAGCTGGGAGCCATCTCAGAAGAAGTCTGTGCTCATGTTTCCAGCCTCATTGAGGTATTGCAGTACTGAGTCATTTCAAATTATACAAAGGTCAAAAGCAGCATTTTAAATTGGGCCAGGATTGGCGTAATTAATATGCACAAACCACCTAGCCCACCTGTGACTTTCTTTTAGTATTTGCTGGAGCAATGTCTGAGTTGCTTCAGGTTCTCAGCTGGCTCCTGGACCTTCATCAACCTGAGAATGGCCTGTTGAGTCTTGCCAGGCATCTTTGCAGGGATGTAGCAATGATAGTAAGTAGATGGGGCTGTACTTTGTCCAGTTACATTTGACCCATGAATCTTGAGTGACCTTACAAGATACAGATGCTCTGACCAGCTTAACTTTACATAGCATGACCTTTTGTTAATGAAATTCCAGTTTTTAGACACAATGATATCTGGATATGAGGCCTCATGAACACAAGAGCAATATCCAAACTGCCCTTCATGTTCACACTAACGGGGGGAAAGAGAAGTTTCCCAACTATTTTTATTTCAAGAGAAAGACAGAAGTCCTTCTATTTCCCCATTTTCTGAGGTTTATTAAGAAGCAAACAAAAAGGCCATTAGATTCTCTCTAATATTCACGGTACATGATTGAACAAGGCATCATTGTTACAATTAGTCACAACCAATTCTGAATTATACCCTGTTTTAATTAAGTGCAGAGAGAGAAACTCCGCATGAATATTAAATGGGTTCATGGGGATACATTTCAGTATAATGAATACTCAATGAAACATGATGAAACATGACAAAGAAATTGCCATATTTCTGGTCACAGTTTCGGTCTTCCCATCCAAGGATCAGAATTATTTTATCAGGAACAGCTAATATGAGGCTGGTGAGCCTGTAGACCTGGATGTTGTCTGGCTCCCAACAGCCCCAGCCAGCATGACTAATGGTTAAAGACGTTGGGAAACATGGATGAAGGAAATTGATAGGAGTTTACTTGCTGACGGTATTCCTACTAGTAGAGCCAAGCAGAAAGCCTTGAAATGGGGCATTCAGAGGGTGGGGTGGGGTGGGGCTCAGCCAGCCCAGAATCCAGTGGATCCTGAGTCATTTCCACAGCCAGTTGCCAGCCAGCATCAGGCCTGTTCTGGGCCCAATCCCAGCAGCAGCCTGGCACTGAGATTGGACCAATCTGTCTACACCAGGCTTCCTCAACCTCGGCCCTCCAGATGTTGTTTGGCCTACAACTCCCATGATCCCTAGCTAGCAGGACCAGTGGTCAGGGATGATGGGAATTGTAACATCTGGAGGGCCGAGGCTGAGGAAGCCTGGTCTACACCCTACCTTCTGATCCTACCACTGTGATCAACTGGGCTGTGGATGTGGTGGTGGCTCTCCCAGTTCACAGAACCTTGGCAGCACGAAGCAGGTAATTTGGATTGCCCTGGTAGTCTCAGAAATGCTCCTGAGAAAGGTTCCCACTGAAGCTGGTTGGGCAATTTTCTTATTTATTACAGTTCCTCAAGCTCCTCGCATTCTTTAGCATCATTCTGTGGCCTTTCTTTTATTCTCTAGGTAAGATATTTGCCATTTACTTCTTTTAAAAAAAACAACAA
This sequence comes from Podarcis liolepis, assembly GCF_965112155.1. NCBI lineage: Eukaryota > Metazoa > Chordata > Lepidosauria > Squamata > Lacertidae > Podarcis > Podarcis liolepis. The sequence goes on from NC_139554.1 coordinate 73,062,737, forward strand.
CAAATTTCCCATATACAAACACTGAACAGAAAAAAGTGGTGCAGATTATATAGTTTTAGCAGTGAGAGATAACCTCAGTTGGAGAATGACGTAACGAGTAAGGGAAAAAACCATGCCACGCTGAGCACCATTGCGCCTTATCAGAGAAGACCATCAGCCTTGATTGGGAAATCAAGAGTTGTACAAGTCACGTTTTTTGCTCAGCACACGTTTCAGTGCATCTTCAAGGAGTTGTGAATCAGCCCCAAGGCTATTCCCCTCCCTCATGAAAACATGCTTCAGGGAAGGGCCTGTGGCCCAGTGGTAGAGGCCATCCATGCCCAACGTCACTCCGTGGTGCCTCCAATGTTCAAGAGCCAATGTGAGTTCAAGTAGACACTGCTAGGTGGACCCCCAAATCGGACTCTGTGCAAGGTAGTTGCATATGTGTGTGTTAACCACACAAAAATAAAACTTTGGGATTAGCCATGGGAAGCATACATTGTTACACATGAAAATGTGTATTACAGACGAAGGAAAGTAACTTATTGCTTTTTGATATGGTGCGGTTGATAAATTTACTAGTATTGTTATTGTATTGATGCTGCCATCTAGCGGCTATTAGCAGGACATCCTCCTTCAGATTTCAATTTTCTTTAAAGGGCTTTCAGATTATAAAAAACTCGGATTACTGATAAAGCAGTTTTCTTCTACATCCCTTGTTAGTCTTGCCTCATCCATTCCTCTCCTCTACATTCCCTCCCTTCCTTTCCCTTTATCAAAACTTAGAGGCAGGAGGCGTGGGAGAATCTCTGTCTTTCTCTTTTGGTTCATCCGATGGAAAAGAAGTCCATAGTAATGAGTTTGTCTTTAAGGTGCCACACAATAGTGGTAATATGTTTGTTCCATACCCCGAGACCCTACCTGCCCACGGACTGTGTCGCCAGAGTGGTGCATGCTCTAGTTATCTCCCGCTTGGACTACTGCAATGCACTCTAGGTGGGGCTACCTTTGAAGATGACCTGGAAACTAGAACTAATCCAGAATGCGGTGACTGGGGGCGGCCGCCGAGACCACGTAACACAGGTCTTGAAAGACCTACATTGGCTCCCAGTACGTTTCCGAGCACATCTTAAGGCAGCCCTGTTCAGGGAAGTTTTTAATGTGTGACATTTTAGTGTATTTTTGGTCTCTGTGGAAGCCGCCCAGAGTGGCTGGGGAAACCCAGCCAGATGGGCGGGGTACAAATAATAATAATAATAATAATAATAATAATAATAATAATAATAATAATAATTCCAGTGTAAACCATGTAAATTTCTGCTGCAAACATGGTCAAAGAAGAATCATAGGCTGCATTCAGAATGCACTTTATTTCAGTTTTCTCACCTGATAATGGTCAGTAAAAGCCACTAGTAGTTATTTAGCACATTTCCATGCCAATTGCTTCCAGGAAAAAAAATCTGTTTGCAACCCTGTTGTCTTGGATAACCATTAACCATAGGACAAAAGTTGATGCAGTATCAATGCATACAGTACTTTCCTACCATTTTCATGGGGGAACAGAAGAGCACATGTGCATAAAGGGTGAGGTGGTGGCAACATGTCTGCTGTTGTGTCACTCACTACTCACTGCTGGGAATGAAGTTTAGTACAACATGCTGGTAGATTGATCAAAAAGCCACATTTCCATAATGCAAGAGGTAATGAAGTTCAAATGTTCAAAGGAACATTAGCAACCAGGACAGAAGTGCTGGTATTATAGCCAGGAAAACTAACGCAATAATACCTATGTCTGAATGCACTCGGTGAAATTTCCACAAATGTCTGTGTGTCTGTTTTGAAAAGCCTAGCCAGAGTAATAGTCCTCGCATTTCAGACAGAATACACTGGTTTCAGGTAGAATTAGGTCCTTGTAACATAGGGATTGTGGAAGTGCGCTTGCCTGCTTCACGCAAGCACAAAGATTCCTTGTAGTACTAGCCCAATCCATGCAGCTGCAACGTGCGTGTGAATACTGGCTGGGCTTGGTAGGGGAAAAACATGCCCTTGGCCCCCGCAACATGGCCACAATATTCCTGCACACATTGCAATTGTGGCAGGTTAGCATCCCAAATACATGGTTACAAGCAGCTTGGTGTATGTGCGCATTTGAAGGGACAGTAGATACAACTTCATCCAGATACCTTATCAATTTTCATTATGGCACATTGATTTTTCACTGTATTTGCCCTGATATATCTAGTCACTTTTGCTACAGTATCATCACCATGGTAAATGCGCAGAGGTCTGCAGTCATGATGACACCTTTGTTAGCTTTCAAGAGCAACAGGATCCAGGTGGGGAAATCTCAAGGAAAAAGCACCTAACAGTGATGTCTTGAGTCAACAGATGGCGCCCTTGCCTGTAAATCAGCATGCTGTTTAGAACAGGCTTCCTCAAACTTGGCCCTCCAGATGTTTTGAGACTGCAATTCCCATCATTCCTGACCACTGGTCCTGATAGCTAGGGATCATGGGACTTTTAGGCCAAAAACATATGGAGGGCCGAGTTTGAGGAAGCCTGGTCTAGAACAGCAGGTTCGAAACGGGGCAGGATAGACAGAGGACTCCTGTTCATCTGGAAACCTGCTTCCCTTCCTTGTAAGGAATAATCTGTCAAAGCTTTGTTTTGCAGGCTTTTCAATAATAAACACGCTCCTGACAAAGGTTGTTAGAAAACTGAAGCATATTATGAACTTGTCATATTTTTAGATATAAAAATGACATTACATTGCCCTGGAGGAAAGCAAACACCCTGTGAGATGCCTTGGACCTCAAATAATTTTGTGGAACACCTTCTGTCATACAAAGCCAGCTGCCCTTTGAAACCTGGTGCCAAGGCCTCGTTTTACTGTGATGTGACATCTGTGAGGGAGCACAAAAGAGTATTTGTCTGTTGTGACACATGATACAGAACGGGGGGTGGGGTGGGGAACCTGTGACTTTCCAGATGTTAATTCCTCACCACTGAAGTCCAGCAACATCTGGAGAACCACAAGTTTCCCATCCCTAGTGTAGTAGAACCTCCCTCTTTGAAGAGGTCCCTCTTAGCAAAGTTTTTGCAATCCAACGGAGGCCAAACTGTTCTGCCAAGTGCATGGTGAGGAATAAGCTATATCTTAGCTTAGCTGGTTGTATTTGCTCCATGGGGTGTTTGGGCTGGGTTTTCATCAGTACATCTACCTCTCTTTTAAATCAGAACCAGTGAAGGTGGTGAAGGTCCTGTGTGAGTGCCTGGAGGCAGTTGGAGGGTGGATGGCAGCTAACAGACTGAGGTTGAATCCTGACAAGACAGAAGTACTGTTTTTGGGGGATAGGGGGCGGGTGGGTGTGGGGGACTCCCTGGTCCTGAATGGGGTAACCGTGCCCCTGAAGGACCAGGTGCGCAGCCTGGGAGTCATTTTGGACTCACAGCTGTCTATGGAGGCGCGGGTTAATTCTGTGTTCAGGGTGGCTGTCTACCAGCTCCACCTGGAACGCAGGCTGAGACCCTACCTGCCTACAGACTGTCTCGCCAGAGTGGTGCATGCTCTGGTTATCTCCCACTTGGACTACTGCAATGCACGCTATGTGGGGCTACCTTTGAAGGTGACCCGAAAACTGCAATTAATCCAGAATGCGGCAGCTAGGCTGGTGACTGGGAGTGGCCGCCGGGACCATATAACACCGGTCCTGAGAGATCTGCATTTCCAGTACATTTCCGAGCACAATTCAAAGTGTTGGTTCTGACTTTTAAAGCCCTAAACGGCCTCGGTCCTGTATACCTGAAGGAGCGTCTCCACCCCCATTGTTCAGCCCGGACACTGAGGTCCAGCACCGAGGGCCTTCTTGCGGTTCCTTCTTTGCTGAAGTTTACAGGGAGTCCTTCTCGGTAGTGGTGCCCGCCCTGTGGAATGCCCTCCCACCAGATGTCAAGGAAATAAGCAGCTATCCTATTTTTTAAAGACATCTGAAGGCAGCCCTGTTTAGGGAAGCTTTTAATATTTAATGCTGTATTGTTTTTAACACTTGATTGGGAGCCACCCAGAGTGGCTGGAGAAACTCAGCCAGATGGGCGGGGTATAAATAATTTTTTATTATTATGTTAGCTTTAGAGATAAGCACTCCTCATACATACAGATGCATAGGGAGAATAAAATGCGCCAAAGCAAGCCCTACGTCCACTGTCCCGGGCATGGTGGACATGACTGCTTCACTCCCAACTTGGCCACATGAAGCAGGAAGGCCTAAGTGAGCCCAGTTGAACTTACCACCCAATATAGGAATGTTTGGTTAGAGTGGGCAGGAGAGAAACTTTGTGGGCAGCATTACGTCTGCTTCTCCTACACACTTCTTGCTCACATTAATTCTTTTTAATGCATCAAGAGGAATAGTGTATAAGAAGCAGCTTAGAGTTGTCAGTACAAGAAGCCCTGCTTCGCCCTGTCTATAAAGGAAGCCTAAATCATGCCTGGGTCATCCTGGTACCAAAGACCAAGAAGATTGCTTACAAAAGCACCATTCCAGTCTTCTCCTAGAACACAGCCCAACTGTGCCAAGCACAACTTGAAGCACAAGCTGAATCGATAGCGCCATGAATGATGTCTTGTTGAGATCTCACAGATAACTTCTAATTGATTTTCTAATTTGATTCAGGAGTTCCTGAAGAAGAGGTTCTTCAGCATGGCTTTATACTATTGAATATGGCAGCTGTTTACCAGTCCTCCACCCAGTTATATGTATGTACAAAGCTAGCATAATTGGCAGTAAACCCCACCTTCCACCAGAAGCACCCCTAAAACTTCATTGAGCAGAGTTGTGTTCCATGAAGTTCCAGGTGTGACATAAAAAGCAGTTGTTCTTTCGCTCTTTGGAAGATGGTCAGTACATAGCTGGCTCAATGTATGATGGCAGACATGCTGTAGGTTAGGCACCGACTATGAGGAAGCACCAGGGGTGTCAAACCAGAGACTCTTGGGCTAGGGCCTACACACTTTGCAAGCACCACCATGGCAGGCTGCTAGAGGAGAAGGTTGCTGGTGGGGCTGGCCAAAGCATTTTGCTGCTTGTGGTGTAAATTCCCTCCTGCCTCCAACCAAAAAAGCATAGTATTTTGGCACCCAAGGCAGAAAGCTCCACAAGTGTCTCTTCCTGGGAGTACATATGCAATAATAAATGAAACAACTAACCGTTTGCTGCCCTTTCATGACACCCAGAATCAGCTGCATGAGGTCACCGTCTCTCTGCCTTGTGGTTGACCTTCCCCCCATTGGTGGTCTGCTCTTTTTAGAGTTTCACCAGGTGTTTATATAGTACCACCAAGCTCTTCAAAATGTCCATCTCTGGCCTGACTCATCAGTCAGAACTGTTTGTTGTTCAGGTACAGACTGGACCACTCTCAGTCAGTGTGCACCCCAACTCTCCCCACTTAACAGAGACACTCCCCGTTTTCTGGCACCTGCCCCTCAATTTTGCATTATGAAAATGCCTTGTTAAAATGTTGTAAGTTGCTAGAGGGCTGTCATTCTTAAGGATTCCAGCCTTCCCCCGTGTACCGTAGAAGTTAAATAAGCACAATCTTATTTATGCCTTTATGGCAGCTTCCTCACACCTGTTAGCTAACAGCTGGTGAAGGGCCCCAAAATTGGATGAGGGCAAAAGTGGGGTCAATGGGTTAAAGCCCTCTCCCTCAGGCCATGGGCCTAATCTGGCTCCCACTTCCAACTACTGTATTTTTCCGTGTATAAGACTAGGGTTTTGTTTTTGTTTTTACCAAAAAAAAAAGGTTTACAATTGGGGCTTGTCTTATACATGGGTAATGCTGAGGGGTGTTTTCTTAATTTGGAGTCCCCAAAAATAGGGGGCGTCTTATACATGGGGGCGTCTTATACACGTAAAAATACAGTGTTTATTTTGAGGAATCATCCACACCAGGGCTAAAGGCATGTATAATATCAGGACTTGTCACAAGACCATGGGCATGTAGACTCATGCACATGGGCACAAAGGAGCTTTTTTTTTTACTAGCTGATAACAGGTTGTGAAACAATTATGAGTTCTTCCCCTAGAAAATATTTCACCTAAGGAATGGTATGGACAAAGAAATGTTTCTCATGATTGTACTTCATTATTAAAACCTTATTACTCTATTGCTTTTCATTGTGTGTTTGTTTAAATTTCACTTGTGTTAATCATTTATTTAAATTCATTTTGTCTTGCTACTTACATTCATTTGTGCGGCCCTTCCCCCATGAACTTTTGTTGTTGTTGTTGTTGTGATAGCAGCAGAGTTTGAGCTGCCACTTCTGGAAACCATTTAATTGCCCCAGAATGCCCCAGACATCACACAGTTCTGGAGCATTCTGGGGTAGAGGCGAAATGGTGCCCCTGCACTCAATGCTTACATTGCTGCCCCCACCCTGAAATGCCCTGGAATTAAGAGGAATCCACAAAAACATACAATGCCTTTCATTGAATGTACAGTGCATTTTACAGTCTGAACAATGGCACTTTAAGAGGTTATTCCAGGTTTATTAAAGTTCCTGCACTTCCTGATGTGAGCTGGGGAAACTGTTGCTATTTTCTGTCAGAGGTTAAACATATAAAGAGAGCATTATGAGGATTGCTATCCTGTTGTTGTTACGTTAGACACCACTTTAGTATGTATTTGTTTTACTTCTGCTATGAAAGTTATTTTTCTCATCTGCTTCCTGTAAATGCTTGAAAGCATCAGCTAAAAGGCTGCATTTGTTGAACCTTGGTAATAGTTGGAGTTGCTCTGCCCCCACCCTTTTGCTGTCAATCTCTGGACTTTGTTCAGAGAAAGTCCATTTATTGGCAGGTTAAACTTTGTTCCTGGTGCTGGTTTTTAAGTAGGCCATTGCCTAGAAACTCTTTGCTTACTGGCCACGAGCTGGCTATAGAGAAGGCTGGTGGGAAAGAGGATTTGCTATCGCTGGGCAACCCAAGGATCGCCAACCCTGGTGCTTCATCCACCTGACCTGACTAAGTAGCCAATCAGACTAAGTATCCCACAGCAGGTGACAAAAGCACCTATGGGTGGGGTAAGGTGGAGGTGTTGGAGCTATTGAGGGACTTGGAGAGATTGCAGAGAGTATAGAGACACAGAATCACAGAGCTGGTTTCTTCTTTCTGGCTGCGAAGGGCACATCAGGGCAAAATAGACAGCATACTGACTGACTTCCAAAATTTTACTTTTTAAAAGTAAAATTCTTTATGGTTCATTTTTGACTTGGCAGATTATCAAGTTCCTAAAATCTAGCTGAATGCCATATAAAACCACTGTTGCCATCATCACAATCAAGGGTGAGCTATGGGTGGGATTTTATCTCTCTTCCCCCCCCCCACCCCCCAGATCAATCTTATCAGACAAACTGTGGCTTTTAATCTGTGCTAGTGACTGTGAGTATGAAACCAGGAAAAGGGAGTTATTCTGAATTTACTTCACACAAAGGACAAGGAAGTGACCTTGCGTGTGTGGTGCTATTAGTTTTCATTATTTTTTCAGTGAGCATAATTTCCTTTTAGGGCAGTTTTTGTGAACCTGGTGCCCTTCTGATGCCTGGCACCACAATTCACATCAGCCTCAGACAAAGGCTGCTTTAGGGGGAAACTAGAATTGGACTTCTTTGTTATTGTGCCATGCCCAAATTCACATAGTGCTAATACTGGTTCCAGATCTTCCCCAAATTGTTTGTTTGGTGGGTGGTTCACTAAAGTTTGGAGCAAACTTATGCTGCAATCCTATACATGTCCACTGGGAAGCAAACCCCAACGGGGACTTACTCCCAGGTAATATGTATATAGCAGGCATGTCCAACTCCCAAGAGACTGTGATCTACTCCCACCATAAAAAACTGGCAATGATCTACCCATTAGATTCACCAAAGTTGTTGAGCTCCCCCCCCCTTTTTTCCTGGAAAATCAATCAGGATCACACGACCGGGGATGCCCAGCGATCAACCAGTTGGACATGACTGGTATGTAGCGCTGCAGCCTTGTTTAGTTATTTCAGTACTACTACTATATAATAATAATTTATTATTTATACCCCGCCCATCTGGCTGGGTTTCCCCAGCCACTCTGGGTATCTTCCAGCAAAATATTAAAATTCAATAGTCTGTCAAACATTAAAAGGTTCCCTAAACAGGACTGCCTTCAGATGTCTTCTAAAAGTCTGGTAGTTGTTTTTCTCTTTGACATCTGGTGGGAGGGCGTTCCACAGGGCAGGTGCCACTACCGAGAAGGCCTTCTGCCTGGTTCCCTGTAACTTGGCCTCTCGCAGTGAGGGAACCGCCAGAAGGCCCTTGGTGCTGGACCTCAGTGTTCATGCAGAATGATGGGGGAGGAGACACTCCTTCAGATACACTGGACCGAGGCCGTTTAGGGCTTTAAAGGTCAGCACCAACACTTTGAATTGTGCTTGGAAACGTACTGGGAGCCAATGCAGGTCTCTCAGGACCAGTGTTATATGGTCCCCGCGGCCACTCCCAGTCACCAATCTAGCTGCCACATTCTGGATTAGTTGTAGTTTCTGGGTCACCTTCAAAGGTAGCCCCATGTAGCGTGCATTGCAGTAGTCCAAGTGGGAGATAACCAGAGCATGCACCACTCTGGCGAGACAGTCTGTAGGCAGGTAGGGTCTCAGCCTGCGTACCAGGTGGAGCTAGTAAACAGCTGCCCTGGACACAGAATTAACCTGCGCCTCCATGGACAGCTGTGAGTCCAGAATGACTCCCAGGCTGCGCACCTGGTCCTTCAGGGGCACAGTTACCCCATTCAGGACCAGGGAGTCCTCCACACCCGCCCGCCTCCTATCCCCCAAGAACAGTACTTCTGTCTTGTCAGGATTCAACCTCAATCTGTAAGTACTACTACTAGTAGTAATAATAATAATGATTATGATAATGGCATCTTACTTTCATCTGTACAATAATCAAAGCAACTGTCCGTTTAAAGAAAGGTGTACATAAATAAATAAATAAGTTGGTTTGTTTTTTAAGAAAGCTATACAGACAACCATATGGGAATGTATCAAATGTTGCCATTCTGCTTGCGCAACAGAATTCTGCTTATGCAATGCAATTTCCCCCTGTTCTCCTCCATAGACCCTGCACAGCTTCAAAATTTGCTCCAAATAGTCCAGGAAATAAATGGAGCAGACTTAGGAACTACACAGGTCAAGGAGAGGAAGTGAAAGGATTATCACTTATGCAGCATTGGGTATAAGCCATAAAGAGTCAAATAATAAATATATTTTTTTAAAAACCCAGAGAACTTTGGTTTAATGCTCTTTTAAATTAAATCCACAATGACACTGATAAATTACCTCAATTTACAGTTTCAAATCTAAAAGCTGATTATTACAGTGTGTATTCTAGATGTCAATAAATAAATTCCAATTTTATAAGTTTGCTAATTTGCTAATAGGAAAGATGCTTTAAAATATGTTACCTGAGGCAAGGGGTAGGTTATCTAACCTTTCTCTTCCCTCACAATAACTTACAGGTGTGTGAGCCACCAAGCAACATTAAACAACAAAGATACAAAATATGCATTTTACTAAAATGCAGGGAGATGAATAAGAGCATTGGAAACAGATCTCCAGCATAAAAAACAACAAGATCGCAGAATTGAAACATAACAATCATAGTCAACAAGGCCTGTTGATATAAATGAGTTTCAGCTGTCATTTGATAGGCTAGCAATGATGCAGCCAGGCAGCGCTGCCCTGGAAGGATGTTCCATAATCTAGGTTGGTTCAGGAAAAGACCCTCCCTATCTTATCAACTTGCCATATATCTGTTGGAGATGAGACACTGAACAGAGCCTCTGACGCTACTCTTAAGGCTTGGCCAGGTTCATATGCAAGCAGACCGTTCTCAAGCTAATTTATGGCTTTATGGGTGAATAGAGCCCTGAAACAAAATGGTAGCCAGTGCAAGTAACACAGCCTTGGAGTAATGTGATCTGGTCTACAGACCTCAGTGGAAACTCTGCCAGATGCATTTTGAATGAATGGATGTTTCCAAACTGTCCTCAAGGCAAATCACACAGACTGTAATCTACTCTGAATGAAACTGTGGCATGAATGGGCTCAGTCATCCATTCTTCACCCAGCAACTATCATTCCACATGTTTACCACAGCCCCCTCACATGATTGACCTTAGGAGGCATCACTCCCCTTCCCCCAGAATGGCCCTTAAATTGAGGCAGTGCTGTGATATATAAAAATACCGGACTGCTGGGCTATTCTTTGTTGCTGCATTGGCTATAGACAGTTACCGTTGGGTGTGAAAATGAAAAGAAGGGGCTCAAAGGGAAGAATCTGTCTTGATAAAAGAGCCTTTGTGGAAAATAGTACTTCTTCTATCTTTCATAGTGCTATGCCCCTTTCCCCATGTAATGGAATATATGGTACTTGGGAAGAGTTATAGACAGAACAACATAGTACAGTGGTACCTCGGGTTACATACGCTTCAGGTTACATATGCTTCAGGTTACAGACTCCGCTAACCCAGAAATAGTGCTTCAGGTTAAGAACTTTGCTTCAGAATGAGAACAGAAATTGTGCTCCGGCGGCGCGGCGGCAGCAGGAGGCCCCATTAGTTAAAGTGGTGCTTCAGGTTAAGAACAGTTTCAGGTTAAGAACGGACCTACGGAATGAATTAAGTACTTAACCTGAGGTACCACTGTAAGGGTGACAGTACAGCTCCTAGAAAAAGGCAGAAATGCAATTCAAATTGGCAGGATATTCAGTAATGTAGATATACATAAGAAAAAGATGTGTTGATGCACCCAGTGCAAGCGTGGGGAATCTGTGGCCCTCTGTATGTTGCTGAATTACAGCTCCCATTATTCCTGACCCTTGGCCATGCTTGCTGGGATTGATGGGAGCTGTGGTTCAACAACATCTGGAAGGTCAAAAGTTTCCCACTCCTGACCAAGTGATATGCGTGGACAGTGTCATTTGATAGTCTAGTCACCAATTGGCACAGAACTTAGCTGTATCTTGGTGAAGTCATGAATTTCAAGTTCCTGTTATGTTTTTGGAAGCCAATAAATGCTCTTGTCTATCCTCCTATGAAAAAGGTAACACTTGGGGTGCTGCCGCTCCCTGCAACAGAGCAGGGTTAGAGCTCTGTCAGCTGCTGCTAACCTGATGTTTCTCTTGTCCTCGCCACAGACCTGGCCTGCCCCATCTTGGTCCCAGTGCAGTCAGGAGTGCTCCCCCCCCCAACCTCATGCACCATGACTGGGTACAAGCAGAAGTGTAAAATAAAAAACCACCCGCTCCATCACCTTGCCCAAGAATGGAAGATTTGAGAGTGGGCAATAGTTGGCCATATTGGCCGGGTCCAAATATTTTTTTTAAGAAGCGGTTTAACAACCGCCTCTTTCAGTGGGTCTGGGAAGGCTCCCTCACAGAAGGAAGCATTCACCACCCCACAGAGCCCATCGCCAAACCCTTCCCAGCTCGCTTTTATGAGCCAGGATGGGCAAGATCAAGGAGACAGGTGGTCGGTTTCACTCGTCCAAGCAGTCTGTCCACATCCTCGGAGGTAACAGATTGGAATTCATCCCATGCAACTTGACTAGATAGGACTCTAGCACTCTCCCGCCCCAGCCCTGCTCCCAGGGTGGAGTCTACCTCTTTCTGAATCTGAGCGACTATAACGGCAAAAAGCTTCGCAAAAACATGGCAGGAGATCTTGGGTTCACACTAAGCCTACTACAAACATTTTTACAGATGTGAATCCTGATAGGCAAAAGATACGTGACTCTCCCAGGGCTGCAGAAAGCAGGAAAGGACTTTTTTCATTAATCACTGCACTGCACAGTGTGATTAAACACAGAATTACAAGTGCCTCCCCCTGCCTTCCCTGGATGATACACCTTTGCTTTCTTTTATATAACTGAATAGCCCAGCTCTACCCTTTCCTACAACGATGTGTCTTCACTTCATTGGGCTGAAGTGAAGAAAACAATTCTGAAGAGGAGGAAAGGCTTGGGAAAGGAAAGGTACACAGTGAAAATAGAACAAGATGTCTAAGATAATGTCCCGAACAGCCCTCTAATTCATCACTGGCATGTTCACAAGCCCATCCAAAAAAACAGTCACAAAGTCTAAGCGGAACAGCCCAAATCTCTGCCGATGAATTGAAGGAAATTTGTACTAAAGAAAATACATGGCTTGCCGTGAAAACCCACAGTACTCAGACAGCCAAGAATAACAGCCTGGAACAGGAATTCCTTTAATTTTAACAATGCCATAATCTAGAGTTCATTGGAGGCCAAACAGTAGCACTATCAACGGTACTATTAACACCTAATGTAATCGCTAGAATTCTGGAATCTCATAAACAAGCCAAAAATGTCTCAATTTTTAAAAGCCGGAAACCACAAAACCCTGAAAGCGCTGATCAGAGTCGTTTCATGGTGAAAATCTTTGCCCCTCCAAGTTTAAGTTCTGGCAGCTTAGCCTCTCCCTGTTTAGCCTGACTTAGGTAAATGAATGGAGTGCTGCCCAATCGCAAAGTTTTCGACAAGCAAAACAAACCACTCAGTTATCCTATGTAAAATCTACACCTTTTCCACCTGGAAGGTACATTTCCACTTGTGTTAAGCTCAGGTGAAGAAGCAGAAGGGCTGCAGCTCAGTGGCAGAGGATCTGAACCTGGGACCTTCTGCTTGCAATCCCAGGCATCTTTGGCCAGGACTGGGAGGGATCCTTGCCTGACACTCTGGAGAGCTGCTGCCAGTGTAGTCAGTGTAGACAATACTGAGCTACATGGTCCAATGATTTGACTTGGTAAAAGCTTCCTATAGGTCCGTATATGGCACCCATAAGTAGACAGGAACACCCACATTCACCATACCCTTGACTGTGTAAAAGTCCTCAAAAGCAAAGTTTACAGCAGGGGAAGGCAACCTAAGGCCTGTGGGCCAGATGCAGCCCAATCACCTTCTCAATCTGGCCTGCAGACGGTCTGGGAATCAGCGTGTTTTTACATGTGTAGAATGTGTCCTTTTATTTAAAATGCACCTCTGGGTTATTTGTGGGGCATAGGAATTCATTCATATATATGTTTCAAAATATAGTCCGGCCCACCACATGGTCTGAGGAATGGTGGAACGGCCCACAGCTGAAAAAGTTTCTGACCCCTGGTTTACAGCAACAGAAGTATAGTGGTACCTCGAGTTACAAACGCCTCAGGTTACAAACGCTTCAGGTTACAAACTCCACTAACCTGGAAGAGTGTTGAGAACTTTGCCCCAGGATGAGAATGGAAATCGTGTGCTGGCGGCGCAGCAGCAGCAAGAGGCGCCATTAGCAAAAGCACGCCTCTAGTTAAGAACAGTTTCAGGTTAAGAATGGATCTCTGGAATGAATTAAGTTCGTAACTAGAGGTACCACTGTAGTAATATTTCAAAGTCATGAGACAGCCACACATGTCATCACAGTATGAAGGAATATAGGGCCCATCGGGCATCATGGCTCACTCAGCTGAGTAATCATTCTTATAAGATTAATAGTTTTTTCATGTTGTCATGTTTAATTGCACTGACGCTATCCCTTCCAGGACAAGATGTTAAGAGGAACCAGTGGGATGTTCAACAGCTGCAGCTTCATCAAGACACACTGAACACCAGCGTAGAAGAAAAGAGTTTCACAATAGTGTTGCAAAATCTAATATTTATGTTAAAATGTAGATCCCACTGTTCTGGCAGCTAACAATCACATAATCAGAATGATATCAATGATTAGCAAAAATTAAACCAACATAGTAATGAAAGCCTAGACCTGACGTACAATATAAATATTTAAGATTTGTCTTGTTCCTCTCAACAGAGAACATCATCACAGAAGCTGGAATTCTACCAGTGGAACCTTTTGTGCACTGACTTTAATCATTCAGTATATTATTAGCCATCTTGAGTGTTTCAAAGTAAGTGAACTAAATGAGCACTGCAAAACAAGCCTCTTCAGAATAACTGGGCAAAAAAAGAAGGACCTCGGAGGCAGGAGGAGGCAGCCAGCGAAACCAGCAGGAACTTGCACTGCAGGTCTGGGACTTCCGCTACCTCTTGCTATAAATTAACCAGACTGATCTGGGAGGAGGACGGAAAGGTGGCTGAGCAGACATGTCCAGGGCTTTCTAAGTATGCACTGATGGAGAGCTGCCAACAAGTTGCACCAAAGCCTTGCCAAGATTTAGGGAAGCCTAGATAGTTCTGCTGCAGACCATATGCATTTGAAGGATAAACCCAAAGCTCTGCAAAATCTCTTTCTACCAGTAGACCTCCTTTGACAAATGTACTGAACCCATGAGTAAATTGGGATGAAGAAGAAGAAGAAGAGTTTGGATTTGATATCCCGCCTTTCACTCCCCTTCAGGAGTCTCAAAGCGGCTAACAATCTCCTTTCCCTTCCTCCCCCACAACAAACACTCTGTGAGGTGAGTGGGGCTGAGAGACTTCAAAGAAGTGTGACTGGCCCAAGGTCACCCAGCAGCTGCATGTGGAGGAGCGGAGACGCGAACCCAGTTACCCAGATTACGTGACTACCGCTCTTAACCACTACACCACACTGGCTCTCTCTGGGATGCATAAGGCTGCAATCATCTGCACATTTGCATGGGAGTAAGCCCCATTGGACAGAGTGGGACTTACTTCTGGCTTGTGCTGGATTTCTGTAAACATACAGAGTTAATAGTCCCATGAGCCCCATGGAAGTATCATGTAGGGGATGGTCAGATCCTGAGGAAGAATGGGAAGAACTGAGATAATTGGAGCTCAAGCACGCTTCAGGAGAAGCTGGTGCCAAGCCATGCCACACAACTAGGTGGGAAGATATCCCTGCCCAGGGACAAAGCTGAGCGACAGAACTCCTCCCCTCTCAACAAATCGGCAGGAGGGGAGGTGTTCCTCAGAACTTTGCCGCTGGTCCCATTCTGCCCCTAGAGGCTAGGGACACCAGGAGCAAAGCTGGGTGGCAGCTGGGGCAGGGGGCAACACCAGAGACAGCCACCTCACCCTGCCTCATAGGCAACGTGGGCTCTGGTTCACAACCATTTTAAATTGATGGTGATGATAAAGATGGTGGTCATTTCCATTTCCCATTTATAGAGAAAATACCAACGTAGATGGTACGTAGACGTACCATAAAAATGAAACAATAACATTTCAGTTCATCAGTAAAATATCTCCCCAGTAACCAAGCCATCTAGGGATGGTAGTAGTGGTCAAGGACAGTATGGATTAAACAATGGGTCTTCAGTTGATGGCATAAACGCTCCACAGTTGGTGATCTCAACAGGGAGAGCACTGCACCAATAGGTGCCACAGCAGAGAAGACTAGATGTTCCCTCTTCTGCATTAAGAACACTCACATATGGCTCCAAGGGGCTTTTATATGAAAACATTCATAGTTAGTGCCAAGAGGCATTAAAAGGGGGTGGGTGGAGTTGTGTTTTCTCTTTTCCTACCTCTTGGTAATATTAGATAGACTTTATAGAATCAAGCACAAGCCACAAAAGCTTTTTAACGTTTTGAAATGTGTTTAAATTAGGGGCACTCAGTCCCCAATCTCCATACCAGATCAGCTACTTTCACTCTAAAAATTGTACCAAGAAGAGTTTGCATATTCAGAAATCTTCCTTCCTTGTCATCAAATGATGTAATAATGTCCTTACTTGCATATACAGCTCAGTTGTTACACACAGAGGGGAACTCCTAATTGAAGAAAGTAATGTTTCAGAACAGAAAACCTGTGACTTGAGTTGATCAACCTCATTCCGGAAACAGATGCATCCTCTTATTTCTAACATAAATTTCTGGCTTCCCCTACCCCACCCCCACCCCACGCTCCTGAAGTTTACAAGGAGCCCAGAGGAAAAGAATAATTAGTGCAGTATTGGCGTTATTATTTCCTGACATTAACTGCCTGCTACTTGTTCATCCACCCCCTCACCCCAAGATTGACACGGCAGTGCAACTTGTTCACACAGTGCCTGTCCCTGCAAAATACCTGGATGGGATTTGAACTTGTGTCTCTATTCAAGCGAGTCATCCAGGGCTGCCTACAGACTGTCAGTTTTTTGCAAGAATGGTTTGAGCATATAGCAAAAATTCGGATTTGCACAATTTAGGTGGATTAAAGTAACCTGTTGCCCTGGTGCAACAAATCCCTTTTGTTTGTTTGTTTTTAAAAATGGACGTGTTGCGGATAGGAAAATGACAGGGAAACCTGCTGAAAGTGCAGGTGAATTAATAGAACCACTGTGCAAACAAAGCAGGATAAATGGAAGCAGAACACTCATTGACATGTAACTTCCCTGCAAGCAAATCGGGGTGGAGGTGGGGGAACTCAATAAAGACCAGACACAACCTCCACATAAGATTTGTTGGGCATCTCAGTATAAAAGCCCAGTGCAAAAGTCATGATCCCAAAGCTAATGGGCCATAGTAGCTACAGAAATGCCTTGGCTTCTCAGCCCCTGACCTGCAGCAGGCCAATTATGTTTCCTTTGCAGTGTGCAGCATTCAGGTTTTGGGCCTCCACTGGAAGTACTCCAATAATACAATGACTCTGGTGCTGTGCCACATCCTGCTTGTGGCTGCAGATGCATACAGCCATCTCAGGATGCGCAGGCTTTTTCAGTGGCTGCTGCCTATCTAAATGGTGGTATGACTAAGCTGTCTTAATGTTTGACTGGATATATATATCCACCACGTTTTTGGTCCAAGCTCTCAAAACAGCAAGCTTGCATCCTGCTAATCTGGCTGTATGTTTTCCCGACGTATGCGGGTGATCATGGAAGAAGCCAGGAAGAACAAATGGAACGAAGGGCACTTTTTCCTAGAGTAGAACACTCTTGTGTTGGCAACCTGCAGATGGTATCAGCCTGGATAGCTCAGTTGGTTAGAGTGTGGTGCTGATAATGCCATGGTTGTAGGTTTGACACCCCCTCCCCCCCATATGGGATAGCTGCATATTCCAGCATTGCAGAGGGTTGCACTGGATTATCCTCAGGGCCCCTTCCATCTCTACAATTCTAAGATTAGGAAAAAGAGTTGGAAGGAGGAAGGTACAGTACCACTCACTGAAGAGGTACTGACCTTTCCCCAATCAATCTGAATATACTGCATTGTGATTTTTGGCTTCACTGTAAGCATTTAATAATTTCAAACTGGAAAATTCAGACCACACAATTGTAGCTGATTGGGATGTCTTGCATGACAAACACGCTTCTCCAAAGGACTGGACATTTTGTGATTAGGAAAGTGATGAGAAAATGCAGTGGGAAGTGTGGGATAACACTTGCTTTGACACAACATCATCTAGCTTCTCTGTGAACAAATCAGAGTAAATACTCATTAAAGAGCTGCTGTCATCTAAACTCCCTGCAAACTGTCATGGTCTTGTTGCTGAGCAACAAGGTGCAGAGCACAGTGGAATTGGAGGCCGGCCAACTGGAAGAGTCTCTGAGGTGTACTTGCCTGGAGGCAGAGTCAGTGTCCAAAGTCAGGCCCAGTCCTAGGGTCAGGAGAACAGCAGTCTGTGTGGTCAGACGATCCATGGGTCAAAGGTCAAGATGAGCAGGAAGCAGCAAGGTAGGACCAGGAACTACAAGCACTGCTTCCGGCACCTGCCTGTTGCTGGAAGTTCTGCTTAAGAAGGCTGAAGCCAGCTGGCTCTCATCATTGCCTTCTCCTCTGTGTCCTTGAAGGCTGCAGGTGGAGTCACTCTGCCTTCTCCCCCTCCAGGCTGCTGTTCAGCAGGTGAAGCTGACTCCTGACACAAACAAATCAGAATGAGCAGGTCCTCTGCAAGCACCTTCAGTCTTGAGACACAGAGTGGGAAGAGGCAGCAGAATTCAAAGACTAGGTTCTCCTAGCTGCTATACCGGTTTCAGGTTATACCTGGGGATGCTGGGATGGAGAAACACAGAGGTTTTTACTAGCTTACCTGTGCCAAAACAAAATCAACAAACATGGGAATGCCAACAAACATGGGCTTATACCAAGTCAGATCATTAGTCCGTCTAGTACATCTTCTGCACAGATTAGCAATAGCTCTCCAGTGGTTTCTGGCAGGAGTCTGAAACCTACTTTGAGATGGCAGGGACTGAACCTGGGACCTTTTCCATACAAAGCATGAGCTCTACCGCTGAGGACCATTCAAGGCCACTGTGGTAAGTATGCTAAGCCATGCCAATGTGTTTCAAAGTACTGAAGGACATGTTCAATGAAAAATGCTGCTCTGTGGTCCCATTGATGGGCTTGAGTAAGATATCGTTATGCTCCTTCTTTTCCACCCTTACTTTATACTGTCCATGACGGACTCTCCAGAAGACTAGGAAGCCATCACTTAGTGCCGTCCAAAGATTTGTCAGTTTAATATGAATCAAGAGAGCACCAGTGACCTAAATCCTGTGACTTTTTCCCCTTTAAGGGTGAGTGGTATACTTACCATACACACTGGTTGCCTCAAGCACAAATCACCATGAGCTATATACAGTGTGTGGTGCACTTAAGCAGGCACAGAAATCTACTGATTTTTTCAAAATATTGTGACACTTGCACATTGCTTTCCCAGCAACTCACAGCAGTTTACATTAAAACAACAACAACAACACAGCAAAACAAGAAAAAGAACATTGGCTAAAATCTAACTAAGCACTAAGGCAAACTTTCAATCAGCACAATAATTTCTCCTTGCGCAACAGAACATTCTCCCCCTCTCTTCCTCTAGGGGGTTCCCCTCGACCCTCTAGAGCAGATCTGGGGACAGCACAAAGCACATGTGGGGAAGGAAAGGGAGGGAAAGTCCCATTGTGGAAGTTGTTCCAGTCATGTGATCATTTATATATAGACATAATTTTATTTGTGTGTTGCCCTTCCACAGTGCAAACCATGCTCAAGGTGGCTTACAACATAAAAATACATAACTACAGTGTAACAAAAGTAGTCATAAACAATAAATAAAACATTTTTTAAAATATGAAACCAAACTGAACCATTTCCATACAGTGGTACCTCTGGTTATGAACTTAATTTGTTCCGGAGGCCTGTTCTTAACCCAAAACCATTGTTAACCTGAATTACCACTTTAGCTAATGGGGCCTTCCGCTGCCCCCGTGCTGCTGGTGCGCAATTTCTGTTCTCATCCTGAGGTAAAGTTCTTAACCCGAGGTACCACTTCCAGGTTAGAGGAGTCTGTAACCCAAAGTGTTTGCAACCCGAAGCGTTTGTAACCCGAGGTACCACTGTATAAATCACAAGATCTAAATACAAGGTATTTATTGAATACCTCCTGTTCATTATTAGTATATCTGTAATAATAATAACCACATGAAATTGTAAAGTGATTACTGCACTGAATTGCCCTGCCCACATTCCATTCATGCAGAAAAGATGCCCAGACACGTGGGTTGAAAAAGCCCACGAAATGTTTGGGTTAGCCCTGATCACAATCCTTTTTAATGTGCTAGACAGAAAATAGTATGAAGGATTTCTCCAGTCCAAACATACCCTCTGACGCTAGTCACATCTTGATAACTGCATGAGCCCACTGATATGCTGCATTATTTAAAAAGGAATGCTCTTCTTCTACGAAGGGACTGACTTTCCATTGCTCTCTGCACAAAGTATGCGAAGTGATGAGGGTCTGACCCCCGGGATGGCTGAAATGTAAAGGCCTGTTTTAATGGGATTGAGGAGGCTGCCTAGCTACATTTGCTCTGCTTTTATACAAGTCAGTCCTGCTCATTTCCTTTCAGTGGGCGTAGGGCTTAACATTCATTAAAGCCAAATCTCTCCGTTTCCTGCAGCCTTCCCTGCTCTAATCTCCACAGGTCATTTTGCATTTTGGATCCATCCCTCTGTGTGTTTGATATCCTTTTACGAGTGTTGCACGCGAGGAATG
Source organism: Podarcis liolepis (assembly GCF_965112155.1). Taxonomy (NCBI): domain Eukaryota; kingdom Metazoa; phylum Chordata; class Lepidosauria; order Squamata; family Lacertidae; genus Podarcis; species Podarcis liolepis. Next base: position 73,082,688 of record NC_139554.1, read on the forward strand.
CTCAGTGAACCAAAAAACAGATACACTGCGACTTACTTTTGGCTTGCATAGCTTGTGTGAGGCTGGAAGCATTAATTGGTTCATTGAGAGAAGCCATCAGTTAATGGCAGAAATGGAGATTATTAAAACAGGTTGATGCTCAGTTGCTGGTATGGATGGGAAATAAATTCCATTCTGCTCACATTTCAGTGCAAATCTACCTGTTTTGTACTTTCTGAAACGAGGTGAACCAAGACGCAGCTAGCCTTCAGAACTCGCACTTCTCTAAATTTTGGAGTGCTATTCTAACAACCCCCAATAGTGTACAAAAATGTATATTGGGGGAAAGTGATTCAAAAAGGAACTTGAAATGTTGCATACATTCTGCAATACCTGTTGACGTTTGATTTCCCCTTTGTTTGGAGAGCCAGTGTGGTGTAGTGGTTAAGAGTGGTAGTCTTGTAATCTGGGGAACCGGGTTCGCGTCTCCGCTCCTCCATATGCAGCTGCTGGGTGACCTTGGGCCAGTCACGCTTCTCTGAAGTCTCTCAGCCTCACTCACCTCACAGAGTGTTTGTTGTGGGGGAGGAAGGGAAAAGGAGAATGTTAGCCGCTTTGAGACTCCTTAGGGTAGTGATAAAGTGGGATATCAAATCCAAACTCCTCCTCCTCCTCTTCTTCTTCTTCTTCTTCTTCTTCTTCTTCTTGTGTCTGTGAAATTTTTTTTAAAGCGTTAAATGCTTTGGGCTTTGTGAGGAAAAAATGGTAAAGTAATGAAGGGTGCTATGGAACGAGGTAAAAATAACAACAAAATGTGAAACAGCAACCCACATAGTCAAGCTGGCATGGATTGCTTCCCAGATCACACAATTAGCCCTTTACAGTGACATAACAATGTTATTAAATAATAAGCGACACTGTGCATTTTCTTCAGCGGTTAAACATTAGCCCTGCTACTGCAGTCCTTCTGGTGACTCCTGCCATGACAGCAACACTGGAAGGGGTGAGTGGGAAGGGCAATTTAGATTCCCACTTGGACTGGCCAGAATGGACTGAGTACCAAGTGACTTCTGCACCAGGGAGAATCCGGCAAGAAACCAAGAAATTTGATGTACTCAAGGCTCACTGACAAAAGGGAGGGAGAGGTGCAACTCTGCAGCCCAGCAACTGACTGCAGTGTCTTGTTTGCTGTTCTTTGTGAGCAGAGCTTAACCACAGAGGAAGGAGGTGGGAGAGGGAGACAGAGCTGTGGTTGACAGTGAAAAGGCCGAGCCCTGGGCAATGATCTCCTACTTCTTCTGCCATTCTGTAATACTCATGCATTGTCCCTGCTCAATATGGATGAGCTCCCTTTTGCAAATAATTTTTCACCTACAGCATCCTCACCTTAAAAAGTGCTTCTGGAGAATCAAGGACAGTAGTTGTGGTTCCTCAGACTTCATGGCAATCCATAACAATGCCAGGAAGCTGAAAGCCAAGGCAAATGCCTTGAAAGACATGCCCCATGATCGGTAAGGAGGTTATGCAGTGCCACAAATTGTACTTACTTGCTATTTACTCACATTTTCCCTTGGTCTCCCAAACTCCACATGGAGAGGATGGAGCACCGAGGATCATCAAAGATGCCCCATGTTGTCCTGGACCTGTATTACCCCTTAAGTCTTCCTGTATTACTAGAAAGATCCTCTTGCAAGTTGACGCATGCCAGTTTGTTGCTGGTTGCAGGTTCTGCAGTTTCTAGGCTTTGTGGAGCTTGCGTCAACATGCAATTGCCTTGACTTTGATCTGAAGCAGGCAGGCTTTTAAATCACTGGATAAGAAAACAAGACTGAGCATCCAAGCCATGGGGAACTCCTACAGTGAAGGCATTTCAAGTTATTAGCTCAACATGCACTGTTTTAATATGCTGCGGAACGCTTATAACATTGGGACGTCGTTTTTGCCACTAGTCTTACAAGATGCAGGCATCCCCAAACTCGGCCCTCCAGCTGTTGTTGGACTACAGTTCCCATCATCCCTGACCACTGGTCATGTTAGCTAGGAATGATGGGAGCTGTAGTCCCAAAACAGCTGGAGAGCCGAGTTTGGGGATGCCTGTACAAGAGGGACACTTCCACGCCCCTGTAATCTATTACATATTCACCAGAGCTCTTTCTCTAAATATTCTGTACCGATAAGCCATTAAATGGTCAATAAAATTCATAGCATTGCATGAATAGCATTATTTTCTATTTTTATCGCAAAATGCATCTGAATTGTGCAGAACTGTGTATAAAGGGAGCCAGGCTTCCTCCCCTCCACTTTCCCCCCCACTTATTTTTTTTAGACTGGAAAGTTACAGCTGCTTTTGTAGACAAAATATAGAACACTGAGTCTCCCATATTATAATTTAGACACTCAATGGGCCTCTTTGTTTGGGTATGCTGATTTTAAAAGAAAAAACCTCTTGTTTATGTGCTGCTTTGACCTACTAGCCTCCTCTCTTGTTAATAATAAAAAAAGTTCTTTCAGAGTCTTCCGTGCAGTAGAAGTCCTCAACAACTTTCAGGAAGGAGTGAGAGAGACATAAAAGTGTCTAGGGTGGCAGAGGAGAAGAGAAAATAGCTGTGTCTGTGTGGAGAACATTGGAAGTGCATTCATTGTACATGCACATCAAGTGCATGATGGGTAGGGAATGGGATGGTAGGATTTGTCAACTTTGCTTCTCTCGGTTTCTCATTTTTCCAGTTGGAATGGGAAAGTATTAAAGTATTAAATTAATTTCATCTGCCGAAATCACTTATATCAATTGCTCTGCTTTTATTTTACATTTTTTTACTTTTGAAAAGTTTGTCCGTAGACAGTTTTTCCAGGTCATGTAGCCAGCATGACTAAGCCGCTTCTGGCGAACCAGAGCAGCGCACGGAAACGCCATTTACCTTCCCGCCGGAGCGGTACCTACCGGTATTTATCTACTTGAACTTTGACATGCTTTTGAACTGCTAGGTTGGCAGGAGCAGGGACCGAGCAACGGGAGCCGTTGCGGGGATTTGAACCACTGACCTTCCGATCGGCAAGCCCTAGGCTCTGTGGTTTAACCCACAGCGCCACCCGTGTCCATGCATTTACATGCATTTACAGCTGTACAATTCCAGCACATTTTTGTTAGTTCTAAAATTAGCGACTAGTATTCAACTAAGTTTTACTCAGAGTAGATCCAGTGAAACTAATTAAGTTCATTAATTTCAATGGGTCTATTCTGAATAAAACTTAGTTGAACGCTCCGGCACGTATAGGATTGCAGCCTTAGCCTAAACCAATTTACTAGGGTTGCCATATTTTGAAGAGCAAAAAAGAGGACATATTTGCCGACTTGTACTTTTAACTACAGATCGACGATTCTCATTTTAAATACTCCTACTATTTGTAGGCTATAAAAGCTGCGATATATTGCTAGTAGCAATGTTCTTAACTTTCACCAACAAAGTAATAATAATGCATTTTGCTCCCTCACTTGCCATATGAAAGTATTTGGGCTCATGCTCACATCTTTGTGAACATAAGTGTACACAGAACAATTTATTACACTGTTTAACATGTGCATATGGACTCTCCTGAAGGGCAGGAGGATGTTAACTCTTGCCCTCCCAGACTCCTCCTCCAAGATCTTGTAGTTGAGCCAACAGCCTTTGAGTTCAGCCACAAGAGCAGGGATTTAGAGAGTATGGAGCTAGTTGCTGCTCTGTTGTGATTATTTGCTGCAGACCAGCTTAGCCAGGTGCCTTAGATCTGAATCTAATGCACTAGAAGAAATTTATTGGGTTACTGTAAACAAAAACAAACAAACAAACAACAACAAAAAACCTAGACATTTTGCCAATTTTTTAAAATCTGCAGAAATTTTAATCCTGGAAAAAGGACATGTCCTGGAAAGAGAAGACACATGGCAACCCTTACTTCTTACTTCTGAGTAGGCATGGCCAGGATTGCACTGTCACCAATGGTGTGTTGGCTGAATAATAACTTAGAACACACTGTGTTAACTGACACCTACCACTTTCTGTGGCTTTCGAGTTTCTCAACTTCTAACTATAGACCAGCCTAAACTACATGTAGATTTCAAAATCTTCCACTGTCCCATATATTGCAATCAGCGGTGGTCACAATACAGTTTCTGTTAAGAATGGCTAGCCAATGGAAATCAATAGGCCATAGATTGCCACATGCATGCCTTGTGTTTACCAGAAGCAAAGGAAGTGGTGGTCAATTTAACCTTCCAGAAGAGTTTTGTGGTTATGATAGCAAGCAGCCAATGCAAAATGTTGGTGAACGTGCGGAGCAAACGAAACAAGGTTGTTGCTTGTGGCTTCGGAGGTGGAACTGATGAGTGGCTCCCCTCTCGGAACTACTGTGAGTCAAGTGGACTGTGTCGTTAGCTACAAAATTGATCTAATTTCAGAGGAGTAGCTGCCTGGGTTAGCCCGTTGCTGCAAAAGGAGAAGCCTTTGGTACCTTGGAAGGCTAACCCATCAGCATCCATGGACTAGAGTCCATTCCATCAGATGCAGCAGGACAATCCTTCATGCAGCTCGTGAACTGGACTCTAGTCCATCAAGGGCTAGCCAACAATAAGCATATTTGTCTTCATGGGGATCCTCTGCTGCTTTTACAAAATGGACTGGTGTTCAGCCATGGATTCACTATGAGGATGGATCAGCAGAGACTGGAGTGTTGGGGTACATGGGGCACTGCCCCACCGACCTCAGTCCTCCTTCAGCCTCCCTCCACCCGCCTGCTTTCTTCCTGACAACCAGTTCGGGGGCTGGCACTGCTCTCAGCTTCCTCATCTTTTGGCTCCTTGTACCACTAAAAATTGGGACGTGGGTGGCGCTGTGGGTTAAACCACAGAGCCAAGGACTTGCCGATCAGAAGGTCGGCAGTTCGAATCCCCGTGACAGGGTGAGCTCCCGTTGCTCGGTCCCAGCTCCTGCCAACCTAGCAGTTCGAAAGGACGTCAAAGTGCAAGTAGATAAATAGGTACCGCTCTGGCAGGAAGGTAAACAGCGTTTCCGTGCGCTGCTCTGGTTCGCCAGAAGCGGCTTAGTCATGCTGGCCACATGACCCGGAAGCTGTACGCCGGCTCCCACGGCCACTAAAGCGAGATGAGTGCCGTAACCCCAAAGTCGGCCACGACTGGACCTAATGGTCAGGGGTCCCTTTACCTTTACTTTTTACCACTAAAAATGGAGGCGGATGGAGACAAAATAAGAATTCATTGGCTCTGCTTCTCATAACTTCTATAGTAGTGAAACCAGTCATAATCTGAAGACTCTTATATATCATCAATCAATTCCCCCCATCCCCATCCAGCCTGTCATACAAATAGAAATCCATCAACTTTGCCAAAAGACAAGCTCCACCGTGCACTTCCTACCTCTGAACTGTTTCATTGCCAGCTGGGCATTATAAAAACCACTATTTAAGAGTTGGTGCCCGAGTTTGAATTTTTCCTCTTTCCTCCTTGTCCCTTTTCTCTTGTGTGTCATGTTTGTCCATTCTGGGAGCCTTTGGGGCTGAAGAGCAAGAGTATCAATGCTCATAAATAAATAAATAAATAAATAAATTAAATAAACAAATAAATAAATAAATTAAATAAATAAATAAATAAATAAGGAAGAGAGCATTTCTGGAGGACTAAGAACTTTTTTTACAAATAAGAATTGATGGACCATCATAAAACCAAAATGTATAGGAGCCCTGACTTGTTCTTTTAATTATATTGTTGGAGGAAGAATGCACAGGATAACATTCTCCAAGAGAGGAAATATGGTGTTTCAAATGAAATTGTCTTCTTTACAGTTTTTGGTGCTCTGGATACTGATATAAACATCTGCTTTCCATTTATTTATAACCTTAGAGGCTAGGATACTACTCTTCAAGCAACACACTAACAAAGTAATGCACAGTGCTCAATAAACTCAATGTTTTGGCTTCAGTCTGGCAAAAGGCAAACCCTTCTTTCATTTACCACCAAGTCTGATAAAGAGTTCTGGGGAACTCAAACATTTGAACATGATTTTGTGGCGTTTTGGGTGACCTAACAAAGATATCTAGTATTGATTTTGGGTTTTTTGTGGCCAACACAACTGCTTTTACTTTCAATGGAAGGAAGAAATTTCTCTTCCCTCTTCTGCAACTCTTTGCACTCTTACAAAGCCTTGCTGGAGAGTTGCGGCAGGGGGGCCGGAATCGCTTCCTGAACTTTGTGAGATGGTGCATGGCAAAGGAGGGGCTTCTGGGAGTAGAGGGCTTCTCCCCAAACCAGAAGCTGCCTCCGTCCAGAGTTTAGATGAATTGCCCCCTCCCTCAACAGCCCCCCTTGCACCCCATCATGGGTGTTTACAAATAGTGCTGACGCCTCTGATAATGCATTTATTTAACTTCCTGAATTTCTTTCCCCTCATACAAAATATGCAAAGATCAGAACAAAGCAGCAGCACTTGTGCAGGGTAGGAAAATTTCTGTTTTCCCCCAATACTGAGCTTCTCTAAAAAGTCTTGTGGTTTAGAACAAGTGGGTTTCACTCAAAGCAAAGGGTACGTAAACGGTTTGGTGCTTTTCATTTTTGTGTACCTCTCCTTAGATTTTGGGGTAACATAATTTTATACTGTGGTGCTCTTTGGACACTCTTGGAATCTAATTCTCATCAACCCCGTCCAGCATGACCAATGGTCAGGGATGGTGGGACATTTGGAGTGCCACAAGTTCCTTATTCCTGTCTTAGAGAATCTTGCCACTGGAATACTTTTCAATAATCCTTCACCCACCCACCCCGCCCCATTACATGCTACTCCCCAGATTTTACCTTGATATGATGGCCATCTCCCCTTCCCAAGTGTAAAAAAAGTATTTCTGCTAATCTAATGATTCTGCATTTTACATTATTTCATTTAATTTGGACTCATTCCCTAGGTTTGCCAACTGGGTCTTGTAGCTATGCATTAAACAGGAGCTTGATCTGCACAGAGTAAGGAGTATTAACAGTTTATCTCCAAGTCACATAAAACTTTGTCTACTGATTTTTGCATATTAAATATCAGTTAAAGGCACAAGAGCAGAAGAGGCTTGTTCTCGTTGGTCGGCGGACAACCCTGAAAAGAACTATAGCTCAGTAAAAAGCAACTTTTCAGCCCGCAAACAATAGGTAATTGATGAGGTCTGCCTCGCTGCCTCCATTTGCATTTTGTTTCCTTTGCAGCATTATTGAATCACTAGACGAACAGAGAGTTGTAAGGACAGGTGGGTGCTACTTTACCAAATTTTCCTTTTGCTTCTTCTCTTTGCTGTTTTATGAGTTGTGAAACAGTGTATGCTCAGGGGATTTCTTTTGTCAGGCTTAGCAAACTTTCTTTTTTGGGGGGGGCTGTAAAATATCAGGGCTGTATAATGTCACTGTTAAAGCCACTGGGTAGGTGGGTGGGGGATGTTTTCCTGGCTCTCTGCATGTTTTCCTCTATATGGTGCAAAAATATTAAATTGCATTTGTATCTTGCTTTTTCTCCTAGGAGTCCAAGACTTAGGCACCCCTCCCCCATTTCCATCTTTGAAACAACCCTTTGAGGTAGACTGTGCTAAATTAATACATGCCCATAAGCAGTCAATAGCTTGCAGGGCCCCAATCCTCATAGAAACAAGCAGCCTCATGGCGGGTCAAGCCATCTGTCTCTCAGTACAGTGGTACCTCGGGTTTCATACGCTTCAGGTTACAGACTCCGCTAACCCAGAAATAGTACCTCGGGTTAAGAACTTGGCTTCAGGATGAGAACAGAAATCGCGCGGCAGCGACGTGGCAGCAGCAGGAGTCCCCATTAGCTAAAGTGGTCTTCAGGTTAAGAACAGTTTCAGGTTAAGAACGGGCATCTGGAATGAATTAAGTTCTTAACCAGCGGTACCACGGTACTGTCTACAGCAGAGCTTTCCAAACTTTTCATGTTGGTGACACACTTTTTGGACATGCATGATTTTGCGACACAGTAATTCAGTTTTACTAGCAAACTGGAGGTTAAAGGAACCCCTTTCCAGCCCCAAGAGGAGTGTGTGGAGTGTTTGTGTGACACACCTACACACTGCAGAGGGTTCTCTCCCAGCCATACTTGCAACTGACTGGAACTTTTTTAGCTTCTGCTCTCCACCAGCAGCAGGCAAGCAGCCTAAGACAATTCAGAAACATCTCTGCCACGAAGAAGCCACTTCATTCCTCCTTCGCTCCAAGTGAGGTAATATCTGCCCTCCTAATTTCTCTCTCTTCTCTGCTTCTGTCTTCCCAGCTCTATCATTCCCCAAACATATCAGCCACTCTGCCCCAGCACTATTTCCATTCCACCTTCTCTAACATAACTTAGCTCCACACACATCCATTTGATGTGCACCACCCTAATGCCTCATAATTGATTTTAGGATCCCTCTTTTATTGCCTCGTGGTTTTAACCCCAAACTTGCAAGTCCTCTCAAATGCTACCTGAACAGTCAAACCTCTTGGTTTTATTGTAGCAACCTGCACCTTTATCACTCCATCTCTATTTTTTAATAATAACTTGCAAATTATTTGATACTAGGCCTTGGTCTCTTGTCTAGTTAAAGTATAGTTTGCTGCAAGTCTGAGCTCAATACTGGAAAAAGACACATGTTGAAAACATGAGTTTGTGTACACAGGAATGCACCTGTTAATTTTCTGCTTGCCATGCAGGTGTTAAGAAGCAAATACACTTTGCCAATCAGCTATGTGTTGAAGAAATTGTAATGTCACTGGCTCATTTATCCACATGTGGTGGTAATGACCCAAAGCTTTTTGGTTTTGGGAAAATGGTTTTTCATGAAGCAGGACTTACTACAAAACAAGCTACCCTCTTTGGCAAAATCTTTCCCACAGGGATATTACTCACCTGATGACTGCTGCATGGCTGACTATTGCAAGATATTGGAAGACTCTAAATGGAGACTTGTTTGAGAGCTGGATCTTACAACTCTGGAACTTAATTTCAATGGACAAACTGACAACCCATGTCCGAAAGAGGCAAACAAACAAGAAAAACACTACCTTTCAATCAACTTGGCATAGTTTTATTACAAATGCAACATCGATAAAACATGGTTAAAGCCTCCTCCTGAAAACCAGGCAGCCACAGGAAACACTTTTATGAATCCATGTAAATTACATCGTTTACAGTACACACATTTATGATTATGTGTACTTAGACCTGTGTGGGTAAAGTCCATTTACAATGCAGATAAGGAGGCACTAGAATTGTTACAGAAGCTGTTAGCATGTAAATCTTGTTTTAAATGGCTGGCCACCTGAACCACAAATTAAAAGCACTTGTAGAATCAAATAAGGCAGCTCTTTCATGCTGTTTGAAGTGCCAGGACATATTTTGGGGGAAGTGGGAACAGGTATGGGCATATCCTTCTCAAGCGAAGGTCAGCAGCTACATGGGGGGAGGTTCCATCCTCTGAGTAAGGGAGGCTATGTCTTAGATACCTCGAGAGGAGCCAGGAGCTCCCTTTTAACCTCCCACACACTTCCTTCTAAGATACAGAGCCCAGCAACCAACCAAAGCAGCCTACTGTCCCCTTATTTGCTGAAAACCTACCTGCTAGGGTGAATGCTATGGCTAGATGGAAGAAAATGTCAACAAAATAAACATCACACACAAGTCACTGAGCATATTTTGCACCCCCATGGAGAGCTGGCATGAAGCTCATCCGGATTGGAGATGATGAAAATCAGAGCATACAGGGTTGAGTGGGCCAGACCAAGTGAGCTACTATTCCCTTACGCTGGGAAAGTGCATGCCAGGGCAATACACTATTATAACCAACAGGTCACAGAAGGAATGCTTAAAGGAAATTAAGCTACCATATGTTGTCTATGGGGTTAGTCTGATCAATATAGAATATGGCTCTGCATACATTGAGGGAATGCTACTCCATCTGTAGGGGCACTGACCATCATGGACAGGACAAAAGTAGAATCACCTTCGCAGCTTTAGAGTCAGCTGTGTTGACCTTGGGTATGGTCAGAGTACTACCTTGTCCTAGCAGAATATGGGCAGCTCCTTTTCTATAGAAGTCCTTCCCTTTCATTCCTCCCCCAATACACATTTGAGAATGGGCACTCCTTTTCCTGCTGCTATGAGCTGGGGAGGGGGGGCATTGTTTGCTTTTTCCTTCAGAAGTGCATTTTTGCATAGCATCACTTCTGTACATAGCAATACTTGAATGTAAAAACTAATATGGCATTGATGAAACTGCCAAGACTGTCCCATAGCCCTCAGCTTCACTGGAGACAGGAGCAGCGGGTGGTGTAAGTGCAGAATGATAATGGGCAGGCCAGAAGAATATCTAGAAATGCATCTGAGTCTAGGTGCTGAACAATGAGGGCCAGCATCCTGGATAGACAGGATGGGGAGTGTCTTCTCCTATACTACTAGAAGTACGTGTGACGACATTCAAAGCTGGTGAACAATGGACATGTGTGCTAACAAAAGGGAGTACTTTCCTTGTTATTAAAGTGCTTGAGAATGCATGGGTGATTTGGGCCTGGCAGTGGAAACTGGAAACCAAGCAGAAATAAATTAAAAATAGTCTGCTTGCTTCATCTGTATTCTGTGCTCAGCGTATGGGCTGAATGCAAATAGTCCATTCATCTTAAACAAATTAATTAGGCTGCAAAGCTGCTCACATTTCACCAAGAACACTTTTATTAAACATGAAAGATGCCAGGGTGGTAAAAAAAGAAAAGGCCAGGAAAAACCTATGCTGTATTTTAGATTCCTCTTTGCAACAGGGCTAAAGCAAAACATTTAAATGTCCCACCACTGCAGAGTTCCCTTTTAATTTGTCCTGCTTCCCTTTATTTCACGAAAAAGCAGAAGTGAAATTTAAAGCTGCTTGCATGGTTTATGAGCACGTTTAAGGATTTCCTGATACCACCAGTTATCAGCTCAGCTAAAAATAGTTTGAAAGACCTTTGCGATCTCTGATAGCCTAGTCTCTCTCTCTCCCCGTTTCGTAGCTCTATTCCACATATAGGTTGTGGGGAGGATGTAGCCTTCCATATATTGTTGGGCTCCAGCTCCCACCAGCCAGCGGTGATGGGATTTGTAGCCCAGCAACACCCGGAATGTCACAGCTTCCCCGTCCCTGTTTTGGGTCTCGTTTCCACGTAAGCTAAGCGTGCCATCAAGTGCAGCTATGTGCAACAGCCGGCACACTTATCTTGGGCGTGAGATTCCCTCAGCATCGCTGAGACTTGCTTCTGAGTAGACCAGAGAGGCTTGCCCTCTGGCCCCGCGAACTAAGCGCCAGCCCCATCGAGTTCAACAGGAACCTTCGACGCAGCGCGCCTTTCCTCGGTGCAGCCCCGCACAGGATCCGCTTCCTCGTTCAGGCTCGCAGCCTCTCCCCCAATGCAACGGCGGTGCAACCAGGAGCGGATCCCCCACCCCGGAAGAGCGTCCCTTCCCTCCCAAATTGGCCGCGCGCTCCAGAAAAGGGGGGTGGGGGTGGGAGAGACGCGCCGCTTGCCCGCCTCACCCAGCCCGGACGGGGGCGGGATGAGAATGTCAGCTCGAACAACTTCCTACTGGGCTCCCGGCGGCAGGCAGTAAAAAAAACACCAAAAGCGACCTTTTCAACTGCTGCCAACGTCGCCGGCCGATTCCTGCCCCCTGGCAGCGTGGAGGAAGCGATGAATGGCCAGAAAGGGGAGGTGGCTGACGCGCTGCACTCCCCGGGCCGCCGCCGCCTGTCCTGCCTGTGCATCTCGCTCCACCCCGTCGCCGCCGCCGCTACGGCCGCGCACTTTCCCCCCCGGAGCCCGCGCTGCCGCCGCCGCCGCCACAGAGGAAAGAGGCACCGGGACGCCGCCGCCCGGGGCAAGGCGCGGGGCCGAGACGGCTGCGCGAGGAACCTGGACGGCGCTCCTCCTCCCTCTCTCTCTCTCTCCGTCCCCCGCCTTTCTCCTTCTCCTTTCTGTTTTGGCGGGCGGGCGGGCGGGAGTCTCCCTGCCATGACTGCGCCGAGGGAGCCTGAGCGAACATGAGCCGCCACGGCGAGGGCGAATTCCTGAACTGCCGCCTTTCTCCCCCCGCCGCCGCCGCCGCGACCATGAGGAGGCTGGCGCTGCTCGCGTTGCCTCTCTTGCTGTGCCTGGGCGAGGTAAGGCGCGGACGGTTTGGAGGACTGCCACCCCCCACCCCACCCAACCCAGCCCAGGCTTTCCCTCGCGTCCACCTACATGCCAGGGATCTACATGTCTCGGTCCGCGAACCTGCTTCCCCTGAGTAAACCCATCCATCTTTCGTCTTCCTACCTGTCTCTCCCCCCCCCCTTACAAGTCCCTCCTTGGTTTAAGCTAGGGCAGCCTTATACATCGTGGGTAGGGGAGCCTGTAGCTCGCCGGACGCTGCTGGACTCCAACTCCCAGCATCCCCGATCGTGGGTCTTGCTGCTCGGGGCTGATGGGACTTGGAGTCCAGCAACAGCCGGAGGGACCACCGGCTTCCCCAGCATCGCTGCTATACGTGCTTGGTTTTGTTTTAGGGGACTGTCCCCCACCCCCGTTGAGGATAACGGGACGTCTGAGGAGAGATATATAGGATTGGGGCGGAAGTCTATAAGAAACTGCTCTGGTCCTTTTAAAACAAACGGCAACAGGGCATGACCCTCTCTGGTTCCTAGTCACTTCTGGTGTGTGTTTGTTTTGAACCCTGAATTCCTGCAAGCCACTCTGCATCACTAGACTCATTAGAAGTCAATGGGTTTAGCCAACTCTGCGCTGTTACAAACTGGCTGCGGAGGAAGTGTCCACACATGACTCTGAATGTGCCTGTGTGTGTGTGGATATATTTGCGAGGGAATCATGAAAGAAAGCTTTTGATGTACATTCTGTCTAGCCGATGCAGTTTTTCTATTTGAATTACAGATATAGGGAACTGTTGACTAGTGATTACATAGCATAGCAATCCTAAGGAGGAAGCAGCATTGAACTTATGAACACGCATGAACTTTGAACACGCATGTTGTGTGTTTTGAAGTGATCTCTGATCATGCCTGTAAAATCACTAATCCAGATAATCTAATCTTTGATACACCTCAGCTGCTTGTATTTAGACTCAGATTTAAAACAGTAGCCAACCTTAATAATGTATGTTGGAGCACCTGCTCAAAATCACATAACTTGCACTCATTTCCCTTTAAATTGTCTTGCTGTGCTCTCAAATTAGCATGGTTAAAGAATGATAAAAGTAAAAAACTTTCCCCACCCCCTACATATCCTTTAAATCTAAGTTTTTGGAAGAAACCATGATGTTAATCTATAATTAGGAAAAGAGGGGGTGGTAGCTATTCTGGATGAAAACACAGAGTATAATTGTGTAATATTGGGTGATAGCATGGAATGGTGATCTTAATTCATGCTAGTTGCTATGGCTACAGAAATGGAAAGTTGTGTTTGGTCAGGATAATTGATCTGGAATGAGATTATTGCCTTTTGCCCATTAACTAATCTTGCAAATGCACCTATTAATGGTTTCAAAACTACATGTTCTATACTAAATCCATCTAAGCGGCGGAAAACCCAATTGGGCCAAGGGCCCCTAGATGAGAGTACTGGCAGGTTGCAAGATGTGTATGAGCACCTGTGTTGCTACTGTGCTTGAGTCATTTGCTGACGAAGACGCAGGTATGACCCCAGGGTTTCCTACAGCCATTGTGACATGTAGTTCTGCCCTACCGTGGATATGATGGAATGCAGATAAGGAGTGCTATCATAAAGAAGATCAAAGTGCAGTGTGTAGCGATGGTTTTAATAGGCGATTGCATTCTTTGCTGTAACATAGATTGGTTATGTAGCTTAATTGTATTGGCTAGCCTAGTCTATTGCCACTGCTGTTGTCATTGTCCATTATTCCCAAAGAACTCTGAATATGCTGCAAGCCAAAAAAAACCCCCAATCACTTTCCTTACAGCAGTGGAAAAAGAAGTCATTTTATTTCTTAGTCTCTCTCTCTCTTGTACACAACTTTCCCCTCATCATTGCTATTGGTAGATGATATACCTTTTGAAGCAAAAGAGATGGTTGGGTCAGATTTTACTGACTGCATTAAATGTTTGGGTGAAAAGCAATATCATCTAATCTAACTTGGTCTGAATGTTGGTATTTCTGGGATTCTTAATATGAGAAAAGAATCAACTTTCAGAGAACAGGTGTGTAGTATATGCACACGAGTGGTGGTCCTGGTTAAGATATGGGAGAACAGACACCCCAAAGATGGAAGAATCCAAAATACATTAGGAATGGTTTTGTGGGAGAAAACTACTGCAAAGATTGGACAAGGTCACCCCATGTCTGGAACAAAAAGGCTTCTGATCTGCTGCATAATGGTATAGTTGTGGTAGTCCCTTGATGAAGTTCTCAGATGTTCCCTAGAAATATGAGACCTGAACAACTTTATTGCCTAATTTGGGAAAAGGTAATTAAAGTTGTAGAAGGTATTTGAAGAAAATAATTGGAGTTGGACCACTGAACTGCAGGCTGATGTCAATAGTGTCTTGGGGCCTCATCTAATGTCACTTTCTAAGATTATGGGTAAATACACTTTAATGCATATAGGTATAATGTTGGAAGGGCTCGCTTCTTGCATATTAACATTTCCCCAGTAATTTATTTATGTGGTTTTGGGCGTCTTCAGAAACCAGTTGACATTTCCTCTTGAGTAACCATCAAAGGGCCACATGCCAGTAATGGGTGGGTCCAAAGGCAAAAATCTACAGACCAGCACATGTAAATTTTGACTTCATGCAGCTAGTTTCCACACACTTGTGCCCCTCTCTATCCTCCACCTAAACAAGCAAGAGGCATGATCAGAGTTCAAGTATACATTCCAGCCAGGCAAAAACACTGGCAGGACTAGTAAGGGATGTGGACTGGAGAGACGGGTGGGAAGAATTCCTAGGGCCAGGTAAGAAAGGTCTGGAGGGCCATATTTGCCCCCCCCACCAGAAAAACACCCCAGGGCCTCCAGTTCCCCAGCCCAGGTATGTAGCCTATATATAATAATCTTTCAAATATGTCAAGCCACAAAACTTTAGTAGTCCTCTTTCGATGGTGTGATTCTAAGTAAAGTGAACACATGAGGACGGATAATGGAGATGAGGACAAAATTCTTGGGGAGCCTTCACAAGTACAGGAGGCTGCCTGTTTCAGACGTTCACTGACCAACTCTTAGAGAGTTACAGGAGAGGAGAGGAGCGGGGCACCCATCTGAATTGCCCTCCCAGAACCAGAACGCCATAGTGAGCATCTTTGCCA
Source organism: Podarcis liolepis (assembly GCF_965112155.1). Lineage (NCBI taxonomy): Eukaryota > Metazoa > Chordata > Lepidosauria > Squamata > Lacertidae > Podarcis > Podarcis liolepis. Next base: position 73,098,019 of record NC_139554.1, read on the forward strand.
CTTGGGGTCCAGGTGGCCTTGATGGCTAGGAGTGCCTTTTATCAGCATCAGCTACAGCCGTTCCTGGATAAGGGTAACTTTACTATGGCAGTCTGTACATTTGTAATTTCAGGACTGGTTTACTGCAATGCTAGGCTGTGGTGATGTCCAACATTTCCAGCTAGTGTAGAATGCTGTAGAGTGGTGATGGGAACAGTATGGCCAACAATAACACTGGTGTTAAAAGACCTGCACTGGTTTTCCATCTGCTGCAGAGCCAGAGTCATATTTTTTGTACTAGTGTACAAAGACCTGAACAACTAAGGACCAGGATATCTTAAGGACTGCCTTCCCCCAGCTGAATACTGAGATCAAATGGGTGAGCACTATTAGTGGTCCCCTACGGACCAGAAGGATGGCTCCAGTCAACAAACAGTTGTGCCTTCAGTGTAGTGGGCCCTACACTATGACCTCCGTCCCGTTAGAAAACAGGCACACAGCATCGCTGCTAAGTGTCAGCTGTCTGGTTAAAACTTTTTATTTCAGGAGGCCTTTGCACCATGAGTGCTGTTCTGATGTTTTACTTTTTTATGTTGTATATTTTTATTCTCTGTAAATTGCTTTAAGACCCATATGGGGGGGGGGCGGGACAAAATGTAATTTTTAGGAATAAGATGGCTAAATTTGAGACTCTGAATTAACACAGCTTTAAAATAATGGATAAATGTTTCTCGACATGTAACCTGCCAGCCTGCCGAGCCTCAGTGGCTGAGCACCAGGTCCCTGTTCAATCCCTGATATCTCCAGGTAGGTTTGGGAGAGTGAAAACCCTGGACAGCTGCCCCTAGTGAATGGATACAATACTGCTTTAGATGAGCCAATGGTCAGATTGAGTTTCCTATGTTCTCTCTGCTTCTATAGCCTTTGGGGCTGTCCCTGGTGGTTGCTAGTGGTTTAGTTCCACTTACCAAGGTTTACTTTTCAGATTAGGGCATTTTTGTTGTCAACAGCAAGACGAATGTGGGAGTGGCCCTGTGGCAGTGACTCAGAGCATGGGATTGATCGCCCTGACATTTTAGTTGAAGCCCTGTGCCTCCATTGACTACAGTGGCTTTACTTGCAGATTATTCACCCTTGCAGCAAGTTTAAAGAGTCGCAGATTTGTTCTGGCATATGCTTTTATGGACTGGTTCCCACCTCTTCGAACTACTGATATGTCCCAAAGCTCCTTCCCACCACTTATTCTTTCTGAAGTCTGCTTAATGATAATGCACATAAGCTTCTTCGTTCCTTGGTGAACTTGCATTCCTTTCCCAGAAGCTGTTTACACTCGTATTGTGACCAAAGTTTGAGGAAGACGGTCACAGTTCCGCTATAATAAGCTTAAGTTGTGTTGCTGCTAGTTAATTAGTTACAAATGCTCTTATCACAGTCAGCATTTAATCTCTCTTACTTCCCTAATGCTGGGAGAAGCATATCTGGAGTTCTTGTGTCTACTTTACACTGAATAATGGAGAGGGAAGGGGAGTGGCAAGTGCAAAAGAGGGAGGACTCTTAGAGGGCAATTCTCTCTATTCCTGCAGCATCTTTCCAATCGCTTCTCCCTTTATTTGCCCCAAGGCAGTTTGCTAAAAAGCTTCAGTGTGAATTATTTCATTACAAAGCATCTCTGTTCAAAGCAAATATTTTGTTATTGTGAGTCCAGTTTGCTGCTTCTTCTCTCTTTGCCCCCAGCCCCCTGACTGAGCATCTGTCTTTAGTTTATGCGTTTACATTTTTTACACTTTATACATCTAGTTAATTTCTATCTCTCTGCCCCCAGGCCCCCCCTTTCCATTTCACATGAAAAGGGTGCTTTAGAATATGGGCTTGGAAACTTTTGTTTTAAAAGAGGTCAGCAGGGCAGAGAAAATACTCAAGATTCCGAGGCATCAACATCAATTTTTTAGGCATCAGTTCAGTGTAGGGCTGAGAAATACTTCAGATTCCTAAATGTCACCATGGGCTTGTTAGTATCCAAGCAACCAATTTGACCAGCCCTTGTGATTTCTGTTTACCTGTGACATTTATTGGCTTACCTTTGTGAGTATCATGTGAGTATAAGTGCTGCTGTAGCATAGTGGTCAAGGATGCAATATTACACCAGAGTTATGCAGGCCGAGGGGCTGGTGAAACACCAGTGGCACAACTGCTAACATCAGTGCAAGTGAGTAGCCACCATTACTTGTCCTCTCTGGGAGGAAGAACTGGAGTGCAGTAGTGGGGTCTACTGGAGGGTATCTTGCTGAGACCCCCCACCCCCACCCCCCGCAAAAGCAAAGCCAGATTGGGACGCAGTAATCTTCATTGGCATTGGAGCAGTGCTCCCACCTGTAGAGGAACCCATCCAAGACCTGTCGTGTGGATGTAAAATCTCACACATGTCCAAAGAATAGTGCTATCCTTTCAATGCAGCATAGTGTCTGTGATCATCCTATAAAGCTCTGGCAGAGGTTTCGTTTGCTTGCAAATGCTTCTGCTCCTCTGGTTGCTGCTACACTGAATCTGTGATGAGCATCCTCTCTTTTGTTCATTGCAGAGTTAATAAATCATAGTCAGTTGCAGCCAAATTTGTTCTCTGAAGCCAGACCAATTCAGAACGCAGACATTTCCCAACATGCATAAGTATTCAGCCTAGGAAAGTACCCTCTAAATATCTGTTTCCAAATCTCCGGTAGAGAAAGGTGCATGAGTCGTAAAAGTGTAGAATTGCAAGTAATGATCAGAGAATGTATACATAAATCAAGCTTGGAGTATGGAAGTATCAGCAAAATATAATGTATAGCCAGTGCTCAGCTATATCACATGTAGTTTTACAAAGGGGGTGGATTTAAGGGCTAGCAATCTGAGAATAAATCAAGGTGATATCAATGAAGCAGACAAACTCTAAATCAAATACAAAATAAAGTCAATACAGTCTTTATTTTTAGTGGACGGCAGATATGTAATCAACAGACACTACTACAATAATTCATTCTCTATCTCCATCTCTCTCTTGTGCACTTTAAATGAATAAATTAAGTTGCTATCCCATATCAGTCATTCCCTTCCCTTCTGCAATTAATGTTGTGTGAATAGTGAGATGATTCTACAATGCAAATGGTCCTGCCCCTCCCATATGACCCTGCTGCTGCAACCTCCCTCCCTACCCAATGTATTGGGGGCTGAACTTTTGCAGCAGAAAGGCGGTTCAACTCAAACAAGTTCCCTGCATGATTTAACAGTATAATCTTCTTGGGTCTTAAATAAAACAAGGCACTTCCTTCAGCTGGGAAGGTTCCCTGGCTCCCAGCACCACGAGAGACCGAAGGAATGGTGATGGGTTATGCATGGGAGGGACAGGGTCACTCTCCCTCTCATGCAATGGAAACTTGCGTTTGCGTGCGCAGAGAACAACTGAATAGGGCTATTCTCTTGGCCTGAAAGTATTCGTTTGGGACAGCTGCTCCCGGTCCTTCCAAGGCAATGGGGGAAATGACAAATAGCTGCATTACCTGCAGTGAGAGAAGGCATATCAACAATGTCACGCTGAAATTTAATCTCTCAGGATTAGCCACAACTTTTAAAATGAAAGAGAGAGAGAGAGAGAGAGAGAGAGAGAGAGAGAGAGAGAGAGATGGAAATTCTGTGTACAGTTAAGAGCTCATCCCACAGTGGACCTTCATACCTGGAGCTTACTGTTGAGAATTTTCATGCCATGTAAATTATCTTTTGTTAGAGAAACGTGAGATTTGAAAGCATGTGGGTGTGTTGGTACATAATATAATTTTCTGATTACACAATGAGGATGGATATTACTAATTACTGCTACTAATTACAGGCTCGCTGCTGGAGAATATGAAAGTTGGCTAGCTTCGCGATATAGCAACCATGCGCTTCCTTTTTCCAAAAATAGAGCCTCTTGCATATGGCAAGCTTAAGACTCATCTCTGCTCTACATTCTTTTTCCGCTACTCAGTTGAGATCTGCTAATTGGCTTCTATTCACTTAAAAGTAAGAGAACACTATTAGCTGCCTGCTCCTGCAAAACTTTGAAACAAAAGACAAAAACCAGAGGTTGCTAAGTGTCAGAAGACTCGTTTGGCTAGCTTTAAAACTAGCTCAAGTGGCAATCTGCACCAATAATATAAAATAAGACTACAAAGAGAGATGTAGTACTGTAAAAAGAAAGCAGTGAGAATATGCCTCGGTTCAGGTGACAATATGTATAATCCTGACAGGCTTTGGCCGGATCCAGCAGAGATCTTTTTTCTGTTCTGCTCCATTTCTTCATGTGGCTTCTGCATATGGCAAGTCCTGTTTCTTGCGCCTAGCTCTAGCTAGCGATGTGAATTAGCATTAGCCTCTTTATAGCAAATTAAATCGTAAGACAATTTTTTGTTCTGTCTTGCTTTTTCTCACATTTGCTCAGATCACCACTTTTAGCTTCACAGGGACTTGGTCAGTTGGTCAAGGTAGAAAGATAGCAATTTGCTCAAGCGCTCCTGTCCTCCCTCGGCGTAAACAAAGTGGTGGGGATTTGAACCTGGTTCCAAATTGCCATAACCAAAGCTCTTTGCCAGACAACTGCTGTGTATAGTCAATCTTCCAAACAGTCTCTTTGTTTCGCCACAGTGATGGTGAATGTATGCAAACACTTTGTTAAAATAGCAACCTTTTGCTATTTTACATCTTTTAGGAATTCATTATGGGAATGAATTGATGGAAATTAATTGGAGCCTCATTTTTGACCCTATATGTCATGGGTAGGCCCGGGGGCCGGATCCGGCCCATTCATCTTCTCAATCCAGCCCACAGATGGTCCGGGAATCAGCGTGTTTTTACATGAGTAGAATGTGTCCTTTTATTTAAAATGCATCTCTGGGTTATTTGTGGGGCATAGGAATTTGTTCATCCCCCCCCCCAAAAAAAATATAGTCCGGTCCCCCACAAGGTCTGAGGGACAGTGGACCGGCTCCCTGCAGAAAATGTTTGCTGACCCCTGCTATATGTAGCCAGGAAGGGCATATTTTTCACCTGAACAATTCCACACACAAACACAAACTGTCTCTCCATAAACATGAAAAGCAGCAATTGCTCAGCTGGCAGCAGTTACTTGGCATATGTTGAAGGATGATGCCAAGAGTATGTGCCGTTGCTTAACTGTTCATGTAGCTGGCTTCAGCTAGGTTGCTTGGTTTTGTCCTTTTATGGGGTTGAGATTTGCATATGCTCATTTTCTGTGTGATAGGCCATATCAGATAGGGGATTGGGCATGGTACTTAGGCTAGATCATGCACTAGATCATGATCATGGCTAGATCATGCACAAGGATAGCACAGTCATTATGGAACAGGTGAGATGTTTGGATTGAGACCTATGAGCATAAAGTAGGCATAAATTTGAGAATGCATGCCTGCAACCTTTAGATGCATGGAAAGAAAAGACTAGGGAGGGTTAGACTGAAGAGGCTGTCTGAAATGTGGCAAAGTCATAGGGATGGAGTTTTGCAGCAGATTGAGGTACCAAAACCATGACTTTGCAAATAATTGTTCCAGAAAGTTTATCTTCTTAAACACAAAGACTCTCCTCCTGCAAGAGAGGGGAGTGGTTGTGGGCGGGAGCCGGACTCCGCCCCAAGCAGGGGGCGTTTGCCCCCTGCCTTCCACTCACATGGCTGGCGCCCACGGCCAGGCGCCCAACCAGGTGCCTTCAAGGGGCCGTGTACAGCAGCCTAAATTGCTGCGGTGCCAGCCTCCCGGCCTCACTTTTCGTCGTCCCGTCGCGAGTCACCCACCCTCCACTCCCTTAGAGCAGGGTTTCAGTTTTCTTTTGGCCTTGCTATGGACCTTCGGTTGGTCGCCCTGGTTGTCCGGGGGGCCTGGTAGGAGTTTTTCCATTTGGCGTTAGGTTTTTTGGTTTTTTCGCCTACCTCGTAGCAATCGTCACAACTTTCGTGGTATTGGTGGGTAGGTTAGGCATTGGAATAATGTGTTGTGGTGTGTCGAAGGGCTAGGTGTGGCCATCGCCTACGCCTTCAATTTTTGGGTATTCCGTTAAAGGAATCCGGCGGTCATGTATTCTGTCCGATACCTGCATGGCGGGAGGCCATGGCACGACCCTCGGTGACATCAGGGGAGAGCTTATAGTTGGATTAGCATCAACAGGCTCCACCTACTGGTGAATAAACCCCCCTGTTTTAGACTCACCCCTCTCCGAGTGGGTGGAGTCAGCTGACGTAATCCAATGCCTAAGCCAATACCTTTTCACTTGCTGTAATCAATAAAGTTGTGGCCTTTTCTTGCCCATTAACCTTATATCACGTGTCCTTGTGCTTTCATTCCACTATGCAGGGATTGGGTCCTCGAACCACAAACTTAATTTATTTACTAACAGCTATTGTTGTAACTTAAATGAAATAATTCATTGTTAAGATTAAATTAAGCCTCCTTTCTAATCTTGCTTTTAGTGTTTCCTAAAAGTTCCAATTAAAAAAACCACAGATATGCATGTGTATTAAGGCAGGGGAGACCCAGAGATATGCATGTACATGTCTTGCCAGGAAGAGAAAATTACCTTTTTCTGCAAACCACGCCCACCTGCCCCACACCTGATGTCATATGTGATGTCAGATGTATAGCAGATAACGATGTGAATACAAAGGTACAGTTCTAATCTTAAACTGTTAAGATTGCTGTCAGTGCTGGCTGGTGCTCACAGCAAGCTCCAGGGATTAGCTGGACTGTGGAGTTCCTCTAGTGCAGGTGATTCCTGCCTAAAGTTGGGCTTGATGTAGCTGCCATTAGGCTGGATGTAGTCAGCTGATTGACGCTGTCAGGAAGTCCCACAGGGAGGACAAGCTGGGCTGCAAAGAAGGAAAGGAAAGAATGGTGAACATAGTTAATATGTGCTCCCAATTCTTTCCTTTTGAAGTTGGGTTACCTGATGATACGGTGATGTCAGGTAATCGGTCTACGTGGAGTAGGAAGCTTGATCTTGTTCCCTGTTGTTGACTTAAGATGAGTCCAGCTAGATCACCCTTTCTAGTCCAGCTTTCTTTTCCCACAATGGTCAATCAGGTGGAAAGCCTGCAAGCAAGACATGAATGCTACAGCTTTCTCCCCACTTGTGCTCCCCAGCCACTGATATTCAGGGGCCTTATGCCTCTGCTCATGAAGATAGCACATAGCTATCAATAACCAGTAGCCACTGATAGTCTTTTCCTCCATTAATTTGCCTAACCCTCTATTGAAGCTGTCCAAGTTTCTGGTCATCTCCATATCCTGTGGATGCAAATTTCATACCTTAACTATGCACCTTGTGAATAAATATTTATTTGTCCCGAATATCCCTCCATTCAGCTACATTAGAAGACCCTCTCTTATAGTATTATGAGTGAGGGAGAAGTGTGCATCACCACAGTTTATTGCATATTTAAGAAACAGGCTACCTTACTCATATGTTCCAGGTCATAAGCTTGTGTGTATTCTACCACATATAAGAATGCCTGGCAGATAAAAATGTACGTATGCTAAGTATGTATGCCATACTTGTTGTAATTCAGTCAACCAAGTAGAAAACCGTACCACCCAGAAAATTCTTTGCTTATATTTACTCTCCTGCAGTCTATCTTTAAACAAGGAAATTGACACAAGGAAATTGTGAAGTACAAATGAACTGACCTCTGGTTACAGATGCTTCTGGTTACAGACTCCGCTAACCCAGAAACAGTACCTCAGGTTAAGAGCTTTGCTTCAGGATGAGAACAGAAATCGCGCAGTGGTGGCGCGGCAGCAGCGGGAGGCCCCATTAGCTAAAGTGGTACCTCAGGTTAAGAACAGACCTCCAGAACGAATTAAGTTCTTAACCCGAGGTAAGGTCTGAACCCATAAGGCTGTGATCCAAAATTTCACTTTAGCCATGAACTCAAGCCACTCCTATTCCTTCAATCCTCAGTCAACGTTTGCGGTACAGGAGCAATAATACTGAACTACCTTGCAAAGCTGTCATTGCCAGATCTACAGATTTTGCTCTGGGGGGCAAAGGTTCTGCCCTTCAGCCTCCCCCTGCCCCCTGTCTCTCTGAGAGCAGCAGTGCTGGGTTAAGGGAACAAAGAGGAGCAAGTCTTTATCCCCTTTGTGCCCCATTCAGACTTCCATAGAAAGTCCCACCTTCTTGCCCGCTCCAGGAAAAGGAATGTGAGGAGGAGTGTCAATGGAGGACAAAGGGGAGAAACTTTTTCACCATTGATTGTTGTCATTGTCCTGCCACTGGGCTGGCCACTGCAGCTTCACACTTTCCTCTTCTTGGGGTGGATAAGGAAGAGGGCTGTTATCGGACACTGTGGAGGGGCCATAGCCAACCACACCTCATCCATTGTCAGGGCCTGACTTCACCTTTACATTCCTGCTGGTTACGCTCCTAGTGTCCACCCACCTCTTTGAATATGTGGGATCTGGCCAGAACATAAGGGCTGTGATGTGGCTGCAGTGTGCCTCTGTCCCATGCAGGGTGCTGTTCTGCTGCCTGGGGCACATATCCCCTCTTACCCCCAGGCTTAAAAGTTAATCTGCAAATTAACCTACTAATATTAGAGGTGGTGGATAGAATGCATATGAGGTGCTTTGAATGCTCAGAAAGCACTTTATATATTGAATTGCGTACTTATGCCCTGCTTTCCATCCAGAATTGACTCACAAATACAACAATTGAAAACCATCTCAAAGAGGCGCTCAAAAATGTTAGCCATAAATTGTTCGTATGAGAGGATATTATCATAAGAGCTACCCCCACAAAAAAACTGAATATCCATCTGTGCAAAATGACTGTTAATATTACCGTATTTTTCGCTCTATAACACACACCCGACCATAACGCACACATAGTTTTTAGAGGAGGAAAATCCGTAGGCATGCCACCCGTAGGCATTCCCTCCATAACACGCACAGACATTTCCCCTTACTTTTTAGGAGGAAAAAAGTGAGTGTTATGGTGCAAAAAATACGGTATATACCGGTAGATGACAGTACATAATATGAGTGTAAATATTGACACGATCCACCACCCCAAATATTAGCAGATTAATATACTTTATGGGAGAACCCTAAGCAGTACTATTTCCTCATCATTTCTAATGCGCTGCAGTATGCGGTTTAACTGGTTGGTGCTTACTTTCAACACTCAAATTAATTCACATTCTTTACACCCATTTGAGGATTGGTTTGCTGGCACAGCGTAAAGAGTGAAGCCTTTGAGTCTTTGCTGATAAACATTAATCATCTTGGATATATCAGCAGTGTGAAGCATGTACTGGGGTTTTTTCAGTTCTTTGTGACCCTTGGCTAACTGATGACAAGAAAAAATTCCTTAACTAGTAAACATTGTTTTAAATAGTCAAAGTCCCTTTTCTTCCAAGGCAACTATGACACTCATAAGCTATGCAGTTACTGCTGGGAAAATGTAGCCCCAGTGAAACCAAAGCTACATAGAAATAAGTCCTATTGATCTCAATGAAACTTCCTTCTAGGAAAGTATATTTAGGATTCCAGTCCTAAAATCTCACCTCAGTACAGTGTAGCTCAAAGCAAGGGCCACAGCTTTTTCCATTGCAAGCAAGTAGTGATCTCTGCCATTGGCGTCACGCCAATATGACCCGATTAAAAAATCCAGAAAACAGATGCAGTGTACCACTACTGGGTCTGTGCGACTTCAGAATGAAGATGTGAGGGTTACAGATTTGAATGCTCTCGTATGTTAAAAATATAAAACACAACCCCCACTCTCTTTCTATATGGAAGGCAAGCACACCTGCCTTTCCCAGAAAGTCACTGTGCTGGTTTGGATGCTCAACCATCTACTGGAACTGCCCTATGTGGTACAAGGTGAACCACTTCAGTACCAGCACCTTGGACTCTCAAATCCCCAGCAGCAAAGTAAAAACTGATGGCTGATAGTAAAAGATGCTGGGAGGTCCTGAAGAACCAGTAGGGCCACAATCCTCCTCTCCATCTTTAGATGCCTATGATCCTCTTGGGTCACACTAGCAGTTTCTATCCTGGGGCCTAGCCTACTGGCTCTTTAAGAGGCATTGAATAGAGTTACAGTGGTACCTCGGGTTTCATACGCTTCAGGTTACAGACTCCGCTAACCCAGAAATAGTACCTCGGGTTAAGAACTTTGCTTCAGGATGAGAACAGAAATCGTAGAGCGGTGGCGCAGCAGCAGCAGGAGGCCCCATTAGCTAAAGTGGTGCTTCAGGTTAAGAACAGTGTCAGGTTAAGAACGGACCTCCGGAACGAATTAAGTACATAACCAGAGGTACCACTGTATTCTCTTTATCTAAGCCTTACTGTCTTGAGTGGCAAGGGTTAGACATAAAGGCTATTGCAGTGCTGGTACTGCATGGCTACAGATCAGAGGGGGAAATCCAGGCGTTCCATCACCTACAAAGATCCTTCAATGGAAAGTTCTTTGGAAACACAACGAGACTTTATGGAGATCATGCAGCAGTATAATAATTATTTCACTTGTTGGTTGAGGAAATAGCATTGATTATAGGCCCTACCTCCATAAATGTTGCTTGTGAGCCTTGAAATTGGCACTAAAGAATGACGGAAACATGATCTTTCTCCTCAGGTACTTCTCCTTTTGGTGAATTGCACATGCAGGCAATTCTCTTTGAGTGTCACCAGTAAGATAAGATGATGGATTTATCTTTGCAGAGTGTGTTTCTAGCTCCCATTTCTGGGTTTCTCTGTATGTGGTGAAGGCAAGAACCATACGCCATCTTTGATGGGGCTCCTTGACACCATATGGGGGGCAGGAGGGGGGGTAGGAGAAAGAGAAACGCAACCATGGGTTAGCACTATGTGGGCGAACTAAAGTGAGCCCATCAAGTACTGGTTTTCTTTCCTTCCCTTCCCCTTTCTTCCTCTCACATCGGTGGGAGATGACTTCAGCCTTCAAATAATGTTGTCATGTTGTGCAATACAAATCAGGAAGCCTGAAATTCTGGTAAATTAAACTGGTCAGCTTCATAACCTGTTGTCTGACGCCGGCTTGCTTTGAAACCACAGTTTGTTGTAACCCAGGTTACTTAATTCTTATGAAACGACAGCATTCTTAAAAAACGAAACTATCTCCAGGCCACATAGGAGGGAAAGGAGCAGGGAGTTCTCAACACAACTGTTTGCTTGAGCTTGTTGCATTCCACCCATGTAGCATTAAGCCGTGGTTTAGTGTTACATGCAAATGCAGCTCTTTGTGTGTGAGTGCCTGCCCCCCGCTATCCACAGACCATCTTCTATGTCGATTCTGGAGCAAAAGGCTCATTAAAACAATCCCACAGCAGCATAGGAACTGCCTTGTATGGTCCATCTAACTCAGTACTGTCTACACTGACTGGCAGTGGGTTTCAGGTCCACCCATGGATGCCATGGGATCGAACTTGTGACCTTCTGCATGCAAAGCGGATTCTCTGCCAAGGAAGCTATGGAGTTGCCAGGAATGAAACCTAGGATGTTTGGCATGCAAAGCAGGAATTCTACCGCTGAACCAGAGACCCTGTTTTGTTCCTATATGTTTTATATTTATCATATATAACTTCATATATAGAATTAGATATATTTTAATAAAAAATTAGATAATTTAAAGCTATAATAATGCGAGGATCTCAATGTGAGGGATATTAAAAAATAAGACTATCGGATCAATAAAATAGAAACAAAATAGATGAAGGAGCAGGGACCAAACACCAAAACCCACCAAAAAACCCTTCAATGAATAAAGCAGCCCACTTAAAGTTCCTGTTGCAATGAAACAGAAAGCTGCTTCTAAAGCTTAGGAGTTGCTACTTGTTCAGTAGCGGCTACCAGCGTAATGGTTGGACTGCCAAAAGCAGGGGTCAGCAACCTTTTTCAGCTGTGGGCCGGTCCACCGTCTCCCTCGGACCATGTGGTGGGCCGGACTATATTTTGAAAATAAAAATAAAAATGAATGAATTCCTATGCCTCACAAATAACCCAGAGATGGATTTTAAATAAAAGCACCCATTCTACTCATGTAAAAACACGCTCATTCCTGGACCGTCCATGGGCTGGATTGAGGAGGCAATTGGGCCCCCAAACCTTAGGTTGCCTAAAAAAAGGTAAAGGTAAAGGATCCCTGGCAGTTAAGTCCAGTTGCAAACGACTCTGGGGTTGCGGCGATCATCTCGCTTTACTGGCCGAGGGAGCTGACGTTTGTCCGCAGACACGTTTTTCCGGGTCATGTGGCCAGCATGACTAAACTGCTTCTGGCAAAACCAGAGCAGCACACAGAAATGTCATTTACCTTCCCACCGGAGCGGTACCTATTTATCTACTTGTACGTTGACATGCTTTTGAACTGCTAGGTTGGCAGGAGCTGGGACCGAGCAACGGGAGCTCACCCTGTCGCGGGGATTCGAACCACCAACCTTCTGATCGGCAAGCCCTAGGCTCAGTGGTTTAGACCACAGCGCCACCTGCATCCCTAGGTTGCCTACCCCTGGCCAAAAGGTTCTCAATGACTGAACTTACAGAGCAGAGAAGTACACCTGAAAGAATGTGTTCTCTCTGCTAGTTTCTTATGCAGTAAGGGCAAGTTCTACTAGGATGTGCAGCAGAGATAGGGAAAGAGGGCATTCTTATAGTTTGCTTCACTAGGGTGTTGTTGTTTTTTGTACACCCCCCAAAATTACCTTTTAAAAAGGCAAAACCCTTGTACAACTATTTGCATGGATTATCTATGTCTTGGTTATTCCGTTTTACTGTGATGCCTTACTGCTATCCTATAAGGATTGAACTCCATAAGCTTCCTTAGGGGTTATAAGAAACTCACCACCACCACTGAGAAAGTAGAGGAGGTATCACACTTTTTGGCAACACACACACACACACACACACACACACACACAGAGAGAGAGAGAGAGAGAGAGAGAGAGATGTGATGTGATGTGATGTGATGTGATGTGAGCTTAAAAGTTTTGTGCTATAAATTTGGTTTGCAAAATACTAATACTAGGCCAAAATGACTACTGCAACACTGGCCTCAAATTAAGAATTTTTTGGGGGGGGCTGCCAGATAATACTCTTTGCCCAACTCTGTAATAATGAAATCCAGATGGGTACAGAATACCCTTTTGGAGACTTCCTATCCAACTACAGTGCCTAATACGTTTGCATTGTTCCATTCACTGATAATCCACAGATGATCAAGTGTGCCTTCCACACCCATTGCCTGCTATGAGGTCATTATGAAAAATGCACATGGGTTTAATCTGGCAGGCTTTGTATCTAAGCAGGTGACTCATAATGCCACAGCCAATTTTGTATTTTTTTATTATTAAAAAATGCTAAATAGCTTCCTGTGATGAATTGAAAGAGCTCCTGAACTGGATGCCACAGATGACCTGTGAGTTTAGGATTTCAAGTGCAAGTTTGCTTAGAAATTGTGGTGAGTTCATCAGAAATGTGTTTGTGTAGATGTATGGATGGACAACAGATCCTCAAACTAGAACCCACAAGCATAAATGTCTGCTTTTGTATCTTGGGTGTAAGGAAAGAGAGAAAAAGATGAGAGAATGAGCTGTGAGGTCCTGAGTTCAAATTTCACCTCAGCCATAGGTTATTCAACTCACCTAAGGCAGGCTACCACCACTTAGCCTCAGTCTGCCATTTGTAACAAGGGGGTAACAAAACTGGCCTACATTACAGGGTAACTGTGTAGATTGCTGAGATCATGTACATGAATCACTTGAAAGGGTAACCAGGATTAGAAGTTGAATTTTCAGTCCTTGGGGTATAGTGTTGCTAAGTTTGAGTGATTAATGCTTAAGGAACCATGCTGTGACTAGAACTTCCTACAACTGAGAACGAAGTATACTGGAAACTAACAGAGCATGCAAATACTGGAAGGAACAAGATGCCTCCAGGCTTAGTAAACATTGCATCACACGGAAGTTTCTGGAGGGGAGAGCTAAGCCTCATCTGTTGCAAGAGTAACGTTTTATACACGTATGAAGTAAAAAATGCTATTGATTTTGTGTTCCTGAAAAAGAAAAGAGGATCATTCGGCATAATTAAATTGTGAGAATACTGGATTTCCTAGGTTGCCGCTGGATTTAGAATCCAGTGTAAATTAGCAGGAATGTAGCCCAGTTCACAATGAGAAGGTGGAAATCGCCCCTGCAGAAGATCACAAGTTCAGATATTAGTTGGTGGGTTTAAAAATGGGCATGAGGCAGTTTTGCAACTGTGAGCCTTTGGGTAGCCTCCTCTGCCCCTGAATTGTTAGTTGTAAGTGGTGGCATAGTAGTATGGTCGTACCTTGGATCTCGAATGGCTTAGTTGCTGAACGTTTCGGCTCCTGAACGATCAAAAACCGGAACGCATTCTGCTCAACTTCCAAGGTACGACTGTATTAACAGTAGTGTGGACCTGCCCTACCAACCTCCATCTTGATTCCTCCAAGTTCACTTGCTTCTTTACTTACAACCAGTTCAGAGGGTCGGCCTGGCTCTCTGCTTCCTCAGCTTTAGTGTTACCCTTTGCAACTCAGCAGGAAAATGGGGACAAAACTAGCATTAGTTGGCTCTGTTAGTCATTGGCTCAGCCTCCACCTACAGTTGGGTTCCTTGCTTTCTCTCCCACCAGGGCCTATTACAATGAGTAATAGCAGTAAATAATATAATTAATGGCATCTGTGGCTTGTGCAGCTAAGGACATTAGTCAAAATCTAATGTCTACCCCAACTCCCTTTTTGGGTTCTTTATTTTTTAACAAAGAAAAGAAATGGGGGGGTGGCAATAACCCATGCTGCTTATACATTTCAGATTACAAGCAGTATCAGAAAATCCAAGATCAGCAAAATTTTACAAATCCAGAACAGTTTCTGTGTTTCCTCCCTCTCAGTTCCCCACTGCAGCTTTACAAAATAAATCTTGAACACTGATGCCCTTGCTTTCTGTGCACTGATTTCGTTTTTCCAGAAAGTTATCAAAGCAGAAAGGGTTACATGGCCCATTAATTTGAGCTACAGTTTGTCCCCAGATAAAAAGTCACATGTTTTACCAAGCCAACTGCAGTGGTACCTCGGGTTACAAACACTTTGGGTTACAAACTCCGCTAACCTGGAAGCAGTACCTCAGGTTGAGAACTTTCCCCCAGGATGAGAATGGAAATTGTGTGCCGGCGGCGCGGCAGCAGTGGGAGGCCCCATTAGCGAAAGCGCGCCTCAGGTTAAGAACAGTTTCGGGTTGAGAACAGACCTCTGGAACGAAATAAGTTCATAACCCGAGGTACCACTGTAATAATAAGTGGCAGGTGCTTGCCTTCCCAACTAGTTGCCCCTTGCAAATTTAGCAAACAACATCAATATGAATATATTATTTATTTATGGGTGGTATCCAGGGGCTTTGTTCTGTTAACACAAAGAATTACGCTTGCACAATGGAACTCCTCCCCTCTTCTCTCCCTGTACCCTTCCCTAAACTCCAGAGAATTGGGGGAAACACCAGAACAGATTTAGGGGGTGCACAGGGGAAGGAGAGGGAATAAAGCTCTGTTGCGCAAGGGTAAATTTTTGCACTAATGGAATGAGAGACTTGGTGCTTCTTTGAATGCAAGATGATTGCTTGGGGCTTCTCACTGCACGTTATCCCCACATCCTCTTCCAAAGAATATCCCTCTGTGTACAGTCTTCCTTTCTTCTTCCTGTGACAGATCTATTTATTATTTAAGTATATATCCTTGTGGAATGCCCAAAGTAGCTAATAACAAAATATACAACAAAATGCAAAATAAATCATTAAAACATATGCCATCATACCAGGTCACATTTTCATACCATTTCTCACATATCTTGAAGCAGGTTGAAATGCACCATTTGAAATGCCCATTTATTAGTATTTATTATTTATTTATACTTTTTATTTATTGCATATTATTAATAAATAAACATAATTAATAATTAATTTTTAGGTGTACAATATATAATCTGCTCTAAGAGTGTTAGTATTTGTTATATTGTACATCTAAAAATTAATAATTAAGTCCATTTATTCATAATACACAATAATTAAAAAGTATAAATAAATAAATCACATGTTGTGAAGTGAGTAAGGCCAACAGTCCTCATTCCTCAAATGGTTTACCAGTAATAAATAATTAAACATTCAATTTATAAATGCAGTAAATTTTTCATTGAAACCTATTCCTTGCCCTAAAATGCTTTGTTCCCTCTTTAACAGGCTCCATTTAATGTCTCGAAATCTTTCCTTTTCCTTTAGCGTGACTATTAGTTTTATAATATACAGTTGTTCCCATAGCTGTCTTCCAAGATCTGATTTGTTGAGTTTCCAGTTGCTTTTCCGTGACTTTGCATACAAAATCCTGGCCGTCGTGATTATATATAGTGCTGGTTTTGATGTTCTGGTGCTACAGTACATGAGTTTTTTACATAGTTCAGCAGACATAAAAGACGATCTAATGGAATTTGTACAGCAATTACCGTATCCCAAAACCTCTTAGCTTTGCTACATCCTTATCATAACCACAAAGTCTCCCTTATCTGTGTCGCAGGGCCAGCACCTAACCATTCCCCTTTCTCCTCAACTTTAACTGACTTCCAGGGAGCCCAGTGCCACTGAGGTAACATCTTTACAGAGATTCCCTTATAGTTACAGTGGTACCTCGGGTTAAGTACTTAATTCGTTCCGGAGGTCCGTTCTTAATCTGAAACTGTTCTTAACCTGAAGCACCACTTTAGCTAATGGGGCCTCCTGCTGCTGCCGCGCTGCCGGAGCACGATTTCTGTTCTCATCCTGAAGCAAAGTTCTTAACCTGAAGCACTATTTCTGGGTTAGTGGAGTCTGTAACCTGAAGCGTATGTAACCTGAAGCGTATGTAACCCGAGGCACCACTGTACTTGCGACTGAAAAAGTAGCCGACTTGGAGAAGGGCTTGTCAACCTTTTGCAGCCCAACATTTGGAAACCTGAGAAACTGTCATGGGAGACTATGCCCCCTAACCATTGCAACCCCTTCATCTCTTACGACAGTGTGGTCTTCTCATGATAGGCGTGGGTGAACTCACAGGAGGAAATCTTTAACAATGTAGTAAGGCTCAGATGTTTTGTAAGGTAAGACAGGACTAGCACAAGGCAGGTCTTCTTTGCTGGTCCCCGTATGGATTTGGGCCTTAACTCTGATCTTAAGCCATCAAGTTTTTTGATCATTGGATAACTATGTTAAATTGGCCAAACAACTTGAGAGTATGGTTGAAACTAGCTGTCATGGCTAATGACCTATTTTCAGACAATGTCTCCTGTTCCTCTACAGGCCCAGGGTGCCTCTGTTTGTTAAGGCTTGGCACAAGAGGGGGTTAACTCTGTTTTGACAACAGGCTACTGGCACTGCTCTCCCAAGAACGGAAGCCCCCGAAAAGGAGAACAAGCTTGCGGTGACATTGTGGTGAAGCTTCAAGCTGCTGACAGATTGGTCAGAGGCGGAAAATTTCCTCACTTGACTCACTGCGATATTGCGGAGATGGTGGAAGGATCTAAGGCGTCTTCCCAGAAGAAGGGTAGTCTAAGGCTGCAGCCCCTAAACACACTCACTAGCAAGTAAGAAGTATCGAACACAATGAGTCTTACTTCTAAGTGAACATGATAGGACAGTGAGGAAGGAGCAACTCAAAAGCGTTGTAGCAACCTTTGAAAGCTTGCTTTTTTGAAGTAGAAGGAGGGTTGGGATGTGTGGGGACAACCTTTTGTCAGGGTTTAAATTCCTTTGGGGTAATCTGTTGGGATGCATGTTGACATTGAGTGGGGCCAGAGATAAAAATGTTTTGGAATAAAGAGCCTCCTGAGAGCCAGTGTGGTGTAGTGGTTAAGAGTGGTAGTCTCGTAATCTGGGGAACCGGGTTCGATTCCCCGCTCCTCCACATGCAGCTGCTGGGTGACCTTGGGCCTGTCACACTTCTTTGAAGTCTCTCAGCCCCACTCACCTCACAGTGTTTGTTGTGGGACAGGCAGGGGCTGGTGAAGGGCAGGCTGAAGTTGGTGGGGCAGTTCCACATTTTCCCACATGGACGAGCCTCCACTCAATGCCAGGCTGGAACTGGAATTCTGTCACATGGGATAGCATTATTCTCCTCCTCCCTTTTTATATTGTGTGCCCTATGTATAAGTTAACGTGGAGGAAATCATTTATGGGCACACTTGGAAACATAATAAAACCCTCCCCCCACCCCTGTAGCTGAGGCCAGAAAAACTGGATGGGTTGAAGTGATAAAATGCATAAAAGTTGCCTCTTAATCATCCTTGTATCTGTTATAGCAGTGTGTGTGTGTCTGTGTCTTTCATTTGTGTTTGAGTCCTGTAGGAAAGAGAACTTGCTCAGAGCCATCATGTTTCAGACTTGTTACCACCTCCCTTTATAGAAACATCTGAAAAGAAAGCTATTTGGGATATCTGCAAGAAGTTAAGGACACAGGGTAGTGTTTTGAGTGTCCAATGAGCTACAGGTTCACCCCGTTCATGTCTCTCACGTAACCTACCGCTATTTTAAAAAGGTAAAGGTAAAGGGACCCCTGGCGATTAGGTCCAGTCGTGACCGACTCTGGGGTTGCGGCGCTCATCTGTCTTTATTGAACGAGGGAGCCGGCCTACAGCTTCCGGGTCATATGGCCAGCATGACTAAGCCGCTTCTGGCGAATCAGAGCAGCACACGGAAATGCCGTTTACCTTCCCGCCGGAGCGGTACCTATTTATCTACTTGCACTTTGACATGCTTTTGAACTGCTAGGTTGGCAGGAGCAGGGACCGAGCAACGGGAGCTCACCCTGTCGCAGGGATTTGAACTGCTGACCTTCTGATCGGCAAGTCCTAGGCCCTGTGGTTTAACCCACAGCGCCACCCTGTCCCTATTTTATAACACTTTAATTAAATAGCACCGCTATTTTATAACACCTTAATTAAAGAGCAAAGGTACTGTAAAATCTTCGATGCACATTCAGTGTGTGTGTGTGTGTGTGTGTAGCGTGTGCTGGCATTTGCATACGTCATCATTTTGATAATCATGAATACTCTGACACATGGAAAGGTGGAACGGGAAATTATTTGAATATGCTAGTCTAGCATGGCAAGGAACAGCTGCCTGAGGTTTTGCTAGAGTAGACAGTGTATATTCTCACCCCTCCACAGCATGCAATTGCCCCTGAGGCCTGGATTAAATGCAATAATTGTTCCAGTTAAATTGCTGTCAGTATTTTAATAGGCATAACTGCATGTGCCATCGGTGGAAAGCCCAGTTTGCAAAAACAAAATATATTGGTGGCGAAAAAGTTCACAACTGAATTGGATTGCACCAATAAAATTACTTTTGTAAACAAGTGGTTTTTTTCCACTGAGTAGTATATAGGCTGATAAGGTTGACATCTCTCCCTATGTACTTGTACACTTATGTCAGGTTGATTCATGATGATAAAAAAAAATGACAGCACAGCACAGGCTGTTTGCTTGTGTGTTACATAGGACGGTTTCTGGGGCAGTGATGGTACGGCAACCTTCTCACTCAGAAGCAGTTGTTAGTGGGCAACTGGCAAACTGATGTAAATCTCCCAGGCCTCAGAAATGAACTTTCTCTTCCTAAGGGAAGGGTGGGTTCTGTAACAGCAAAAGTGACCACCTTTACTCTTTACTGCTTCTCTTTTTCTCTGCAGCCTGCAGTTCCAAAGGCCCAGTTGAGCTCTCCCATCTTTGAATACTTAAAAGTTACCAGCTTATGGCTTGTTTTGAGAGGAGCAAGCTGTGCAAATATTTTGCCTACGCTGAAATACCAAAACTATAAACATTTCTAAAATGGCCCAGTTTATAGGGCAGCACATTTCCATTTTTTCCTCTTTTCATGATAGATAAGAGTGTGTGTACGCATTGTACTTGGTTGTGTCATGACACCCAATGGCAGGCCAAATAGCTGCAGAGCAGGCGTGGGGAACCTTTAGCCCTTCAGATGTTACTGAACAACAGCTCTCATCAACCCCAGGAAGCATGGCCAATGGCCAGGGGTTGTAGATAACTAACATCTGGAGGGCCAAAGGTTCCATACATTAGAGCCTCTACAAACTGTTTCTGTTCCTTGCCATATGAAAAAATGCAGGTATGAATACAGGCTGAACCAACTTGAAATTTTGTGTGAATGCAGAATTTGTATTTTTAGAGGAATGGATCTGTAATGTTTTTAGGATGCTGAGTGAAAGCACCCAGTATTTGTTGGAAGATAATTTTTTTGCAAGTCAGGAGTAAGGAAGATGGCAGCTGAGATACAAACTGAGTGAGCCATAACTCCAGGGGCATTTCAAAGGATTCTGGGATGTACACTGTAACTTGTGCCAGAGACTATATTGTGTATACTTTGGTTTCAGTAAGGGACTTTCTTGATTTAATTAATTAATTAGTTTATTTATTTGTGACTTTTTTTACATGAGGCATTCTAAATTGATTTACAACAGAATAAAATATTTATTAGGCACTGTACATAAAAGTAAGACTTTTGGAAGTGAAGACATAAGAGCACAGGGGCTAGTAGGTTTGTTCTGAGATAACTCGGGCAGTTTTTACATGCTTACGAAGCATCACTTTGACAAAACCTGAGAAACTCTGCATTAGTACATTCTGTTAGGTTTCCTCAAAGGAGGAAATGGAAGAATAACTTTTAATTTACAACTGGTTGGCATATGCATGTGGAAGTCCTAGAGTCATCTAGGGTTAAAAATTGCAGATGGAATTAAAGTCTCTATATAACTTGATGAAGAACAGATGCCAGAAAACAATGTGGGGGGTGAGTGGGAATGTTTGGGTTATCATTACAATCTCTCTTCTTCCCCACCCCAAGCATGCAAGAATGCATATTAAAACCATAGCTGTTTGAGAACCCAAATTGTTACCTGGAGAACATGCAATTTTTGGTTGACAAAATTGCTGCGGGATTGGAATGCACAAGAGGGGCTGCAACGTGAAGACCTTATTAAAAAGACGAATCTACTCTTCCTCTTAAAAAAAAAAAAAGTTTTTCCATTTTCCTTTTTGTTTCCTTTTCTTTAAAAAATCCCCAAACTTCATCAGTTTAATACACGGTTGTTTGATTCCTGCAAGCTTTGGTGCACAAACAGAATACTACTCAGTTTATAAACAAAGGGGGAAAGGGGAGTGCAGATGAGCTTGACGCCACTTTAGCATAAAATTGCAGGAGTAAACAAGGTTAATTATGTGACGGGGGGGGGGGGAATATCTGGGCAAAAGCTGGAGCTTCTCTGCAGCATTTGCAAATGGTGGTTAATGTAATGTTAAATGTTGATTTAAAGTTCCCTGGTTGAATATTTGATGAGGAGTTGCCTACTTACCCTCTGTTTCGAAGATGTTGCCTACCTTTGGGCAGAAGTCTTTGGTTTTACCAGGGCGAGATTCTGCTTCCATAAGTGATACCACATCCACTGGGATAGAGACAGAAGAAGTCAACATGTCTGAATAATAGAACTCTGGAAGGTTCAGAATGGACCCCAGCAATGATCAATATTGATTGAAGCTGCAGTATAAGCCCATTTTCAAAGGGTTAAGGACCAGGAGCATTTTCTAGCTTTTTCTTTTAAACACAATACAGTACTTGAACCTTCTAATCTGCTACATTGTGCCAAAGTCAGTATTGCTGTTGTGATAGTTGTGGAAACCACATGATTGGGGAGAGAACGGCAGTGTGACGTAGCTACTCTTGCTAATTAGATGAGTACTACCTAAGACAATCCTGTGACAACAGTTGTTACTTTAAACCTTCAATCAAAATGAAGCAAGAACTAATATAGGCCAAAGGCCAAGTTCTGTTCATTTAGGAACATTTAGCTAATTAAAGATTGGAAGCTTGCTTTGTGTAAACCCCTCCTGAACTTCCACTTTATCTACACATGTCTACACATGATAACACAAATGGGTTTTTATTTTTTCACATGCATGAGCCCCATGGAGACGTGGAAAGGGTGATCAGATGAGGAGGAGTGGAAGGAGAGCGAGGAAGGTCCTTCCAAGGAGGGCCTGAGTGACTTGGGAAGTAAAGACCTGGATCCGGGGGAAGGACCAAGTGGGTTGTCAGAAGAGCGGCACACTTCAGCGTCATAATGTAATCCAGGTGCAACATCATCACCATCCAAGGGGGCCCCAGCGCCTCTCCTTAGCAGCGAGGAGGCATCACTCTCAGAGGAGGCACCAAAGGATAGATGTGAGAGCAAGCTGGCCCCATTATCTCTGTTTCCATCTCCCAGGGATGCAGAGGTGACAGCGCTGGCAGGAGCATCCTCTGCTCACTCATAGCACTTGCTTGGCCAGCCCTGAGACCTGGGGAAACAATTGCACAAATGATGTGCCTGTCCCACTTTTCAAAATGGAAGCCTAGGGGGTGAGCCAAGTGATGGAACAATGCCTCAGCTTGCCCCTAGCCATGCGTTGTAGAGCTCTCCTGTGCTTTATGAACCTGTCACCTGACCTATGTTGAGATGCTGTACTGAATTTTCACCGAAAGCTTTTACGTTTCCAGTATGTTTCTGAGCACAATTCAAAGTGTTGGTGCTGACCTTTGAAGCCCTAAACGGCCTTGGTCCAGTATATCTGAAGGAGCGTCTCCACCCCCATCGTTCTACCAGGACACTGAGGTCCAGCACTGAGGGCCTTCTGGCGGTTCCCTCCCTGCAAGAAGCCAAGTTACAGGGAACCAGGCAGAGGGCCTTTTCGGTAGTGGCGCCCTCCCCGTGGAACGCCCTCCCACCAGATGTCAAAGAGAACAACAACTACCAGACTTTTAGAAGACATCTAAAGGCAGCCCTGTTTAGGGAAGCTTTTAATGTTTGATGTATTACAGTATTACAATACTTTTTTGGAAGCCGTCAAGAGTGGCTGGGGAAGCCCAGCCAGATGGGCGGGGTGTAAATAATAATATATTATTATTATTATTATTATTATTATTATTATTATTATTATTATTATTATTATTATTACAGCTCATCCACACTTCTGCTTGTGCCTAGAAAGCACAGGTCTGAGCTGTTTCCCCCTTGCCCCGCTCCTTTCTGAGGGATAACCCACTCTTTAGCGATCTATGTCCATCTGGAGAAAACCCGAATTGCTGTTTGCTTCAGTGGAACACTAAAGAGAGGTTTCCCCCTTCGTTGCAGCACCAGAGCCAGGAGTCCCAAGTCAGCAAGTGGGAGCCATGACAATATATATTCTGGCTTTTTTTCAAAGTGGGGAATGTGGATTGGCTTTCAGCAACAAAGGCGAGGTCTGACTGTCTTTCTGTTCATACAGAATCCACCCACCCGTGGCTTTAATGTCATAGTAGTGCTGGTCATTTTGCTGTAACTGAAACCCTGACCTGTGTCTTGTCAGACTCATTGAGAGGAGCAGGGATTCAGTCTGAAAGTCTGTGGCAATTAGGTATTTGGATATCAACTCTATCTTTTTTGGGGGGGGCGGGGAGCAAAATCTTGATTTTTATTCCTTTTTTAAAATAATTACTTCCTGATTCACAGGCCATGTACAAGAATAACGGGACACTTACAATATTCTTAGTCATCAAGAAAGTCCCCGTGTAAAAATTTGCAAGTATTCCAGTTCACAGTCTCCCTTGATGAGGGATGATCATTACTTCATCTGTTGAGATTTTTAAATTTTATTTTATTTGCCTGTTAGAAACAAGAATGGTGTCTGAATTGAGTCTTTGTGAGGCTTCATCTAGTGAGTTGCAGGGGGGGAAGCGTATAAATGACTATCTGCCCTGATGAAAATCCTCAATAGAGCCCATTGTTTTTTATATGGCTATTATTGGAGATGGCTGGATACTAAATGATTTTAACCACCAGGCTGAAAAACGTCTATGTTGGACACTCTCTCTCTTTCTCTCTCTCTTTGCTGGGATAATGACACTGCTTTGAATTCAGATATGGAATTTAGTTAAGGGGAGTTAAAGATCTGCTGTTCTACCCATTGTGTCTGTCTCAGAGACAGTGGATCACTTTAGGGTTTGTAACAGTGACCCTGTTGTCTAGTTCAGTTAATCTTTTATTGCTGGTTTCAATAAAGTACCATTGTGGGTTAAATTTACTGGGTCACCAGTAAATGCTGCTAACAGCATTTGAACAAAACAGAAGTCAAGATGGCTGATTAAGGCTCTTCTCTTGTTTTGACTCTTCTAGTCAGCAGTGACTGCTGGGCTCCACAGATTTCTTTTTCGTTTTAGGCAGTTTGACGTGTAGAGTGAATTGAAGGGAGGGGGCCGGGATTGCATTCATTGCTCTCAATCTATTCTCATTCAGCTTAATCTGTGAGCAGACCATAGATGCCTTACATACAAAGCTTTGCACATGATCTGAGACCCTGCCAAGAGAACAGCAGAGATGTGGTCCTTCAAGATGTTGCTGGACATTCTTAGTGCACTTCTGATTTATGTAAGTTGACAGTATAAGCTTTGAATGGCATCTGACATGTTCGATGCATGTGCCAGAATGGGCTAACATAAATTCTGCTCCGTTTTTCTGTATTGCTCATTCCCAAATTACAAGCCAGGTTTTCTTGGTTAGTTGTTGATCGCTATTCATTTGGCCTCTTAAAAAGAGCAGAGGAAGCATCTCTTTTTTTATTTAGGGTTTAAATGAACAAGTGGAAACCAGAGAGAGGGAATAAAATAATAATAATTCCCAGTCTCTCTTTAAGCAAAAATTAATGGGAGAACAACCCTGAGCTAAGCATCACACACACACACACACACACACACACACAGAGAGAGAGAGAGAGAGAGAGAGAGAGAGAGAGAGAGAGGTTCTCTTCCTTGGAAAGGATCACCATTTTTTTGCATCAGAAAAACCTGTAGTGTTTTTGCCAGTCAGAAAAGGGGATTTCCACACTTAAGGTTGCATGGCAATGTGTGAGTGACGTAGTCCTGTGCAAGCAGGGAGACTGATTTGTGTCCTTGAATTATTCCTTGCCCAGTTCCCCTCTCCTCGCTCTTTTTGAGCTTTCTAGTATCATGTGCAGGCACAACAGTGCCACTATGAATGACAGTTAAAATCCACTAATAAGGATTTATCTTAGTGGCTGCAGGCAAGCAAGTAGATTCCCATTCATGTCAAAGGGCTACTCACAGTAAATTCTGTGAAATGCAACATGAATGAAAATCATGCAACAAGGACAGCTTAGCAGAATGTGCAAAGCTGTCTCTCGAGACACACAATGTTTTTTGAAGGTTATACTGTAGGTATGGTGAGTACTTTAATTTTAATGAGGGAAGATTCCTTGAATATCTGGTGAGTTTCTGACTCCTCCGAAGAGGTTCTTACTGGGAGATGGCTAGTCTGTGCCCTCTCTCTTCTCTGTTTACTAAATATTCACAAAAACGGAAATGTTAATAAATAACTAAGTCCTGATCTTGGTTGCTGTTTTACTTGCTTTCACTTTTGTTGTTTTGAAATCCATTTTTAAAAAGACAAAGATAGCGCACCAACGATGACTGGTTCTAGGTCTTTAAACTTGACCATTGTAATATGCAAACAAAAAACTAGCTGGAAAGATTTCTTTATCCCCTGCTTTAGAGATAGCTGAAGTCCGGCGGTAACAGAAGTAATTATTAACTTTGAATGGAACCCTGTCACATGGGCAGAGAGAAAAAGCTCCTGGCATAAACGGAGGGCAATAAAATGTCCCATAAACCTTATCACTAAGAAGTAATTGCTTTCTCCTGCTAATACATTCAGTACGGGGAATGGTGACTATGAGGTATCAAACCTAGTGGAACAAACCTAGATTAACCTTGGCTACATCTCAGTCCATGTATAGTTTAAATAGGTGGGGTTTCTCTTTTTTCTAGGCTCCTGGGACTTCTGTCTCTGGTGCAGAAAGGGCTACTTTCTGGCAGGGTAAAAGAGATGACAATCTGTGAAGCAGCTGCACTCTGTAGATCTGTACCCAAACTTCCCCTTTCCCTTCGGTTTTCTGCTGCTCTTGCAGCTTTTCACATCTGCCATTTGTGGGTGCTCCCACCCATCGGCCATGAATTCCCATCAATGAGGAAATTGCATTTTTAGCATCTTACACTGTCACGACCTCTGTTTTGGCATCACACTTTTCCTAACTCAAATTAGGAGCTGAGCCCTAGTGTAAAAACAAGGCTGAGGGCAGTGGAGTGTCATCTGTGCCTGCAAAATATATTCACATCTACTGCTTTGGATTAAATATTCTGAGTTACTATAAATAGTCAGGTTTTCTTCTCCAAAATGTTCACAATGGCTTTTTTCATTTTAAGCTGCCCAGAGAGAGAGAGAGAGAGAGAGAGAGAGAGCACTGTACAGTTTAGTATTTTGTACTAAGAAGGACCTGTGTTTGGGACAGCTAAGCAGAGATTGTGATGGGGCAAAGAGAGTAGCTAAGCCAAGCTGCACTTCAAACCTAAATTATATTCTGGGATATTCATTTATGTTAACAGTTCCCAGTATGTATATCCATAAGGTTGTCTGCAATATTAAATTTGTTACTCATTTTTTAAATGCTCTTATAAATCTTGCTTTCTCTTATCTCACTATTATGTTCCTATTCGAGGGTTTTTTTAATTAAAAAAAATACTTTGCACAGAGCTGCCCCAAAGAGTTGGAAACACGCTTGGAATGGTTGGGATACAGTACCAGAGGCTGCAGTGGGAGTGGTTATTGTAAGAAATCAGGTGGGACCCTTTGTGCAAGGGTAAATCTAGAACAAGTCCCATGAAACGGGGCTATTAGTGTAGTATTGTTCAACAATAGCAACATGGACATATTGCATGCTTTTAAAAAAGAATGCTGTCTCACAAATACGAATTGTTTGTTGTTAATGAAATGTTTATAGTGTTTAATATAAATAAAAACCTATAATCCGTTTACATAAAAGCAGTTAAAAATATAGTAACATTCAATAATGGTTCCTAAAAACTGGATAAGTAAAAACAAAACTATAGCTCACAAATAAAACAGACCTGGGTACGGAAACGACAAGTGAAAATTATGAGTCAAACTCCAGGAACTTTTGGGAAATCAGAGAACACATTTTAAATATGATTACTTTTAGGAATGTGTGGCAACTTTTTCAGTTTGAGGGATGCACACAGAGGATGCTCATGTTAGTATCTTGGCTCACAGTCAGAGGTACCTGGCCTCCCCCGAGGCAATTGAGCGAGATACTGTGTTTACCATCCGTCTGCGACCCCCCCGGCAGGCTAGGTAAACAAACCCTGCGATTCTTCTCATTAGTCGTGAGAAAGAACACATCCTCTGCTTCTTTGCTTCTCTCTCCCTCCCTGCATTCCCCCAGGGAGGGGAAATGAGACAGACAGGAGTCCTTTTTACATGTTTTATTCCTGTCACTCAGCAGTACATAGAAATGCAACTGCCCCCTTCAGACTCCATCAGAAGAGTCACAATGCTCCGCCCCTGTACTTCCAGCACAGGTCACATGACACTCTGAGCTAACATCCGGTGCTCAGTACAGAGAATAGGCTCCACCTTTTCCCCAGCAGTACATCTGCAAACCACAACATCCTGTTTTGCATTCCAGCCATCTGGAGCTGGCTTTTGCCTTGGTGCTTTTTCCTGACAGCTCATTCATAATTTATAAGTGTTTATTGGAAAAGTAAGTGGTGACATAAAGTAAATGATAAATTATTAGTTAATTGATGGACTTTATTAAATAAGTCTTTCACATGGGATTTTATGGATTACTTAGCACTGGATGCTGAGAAGCTTTACAATCTTTCGGGTGAGGCATCTCAGCAGCCACTTGGCCTTGACTTGTGAGGACCTCTGAGCTCCAATCTCTGCCAGTCACTCATGGGAATAATCGAGCCCTTCCAGATGTGCTAACATGGAGATTATGAGAAAATGCTGGAGGGTATGGAAACGTTAGAAATCAGCTACAAGGACACTTGAATTCCCGCCTCCCCTCCAAAAAAAACCTAGTGGGGAGATGGCACATTGCAGGCCACCAGAAAAGAGAAGTTTGGTTAAAAAGCAAATGCAGCCGCCACATTGTCGGGGGTCTTAAGAGGCCTGCTAAAAATCTCTTGGAGCGCAGCAGCTGGGCCACAGGTTGACCATACCTGACCTGTACTTGGGCACATGCTGGCGTTGCTCAGCCTGTTTCACAACAGAAATCTGCGAGTGACCAACTATCATGATGGCAGGCTTCTAGATAGTACTAAACTTCTCCAGGTTTCCAACTGGTTTGTGTGATCTGTTGGGGTGGTTGCTGACATGAATCTCCTATTTATAACAAAGCAACAGACAGTGTTTGCCATCCTCAGGATTGGAACTAGCGCTAGGCTGTGATTCTGGATCCCCTCAAGAGTTTTTCCACTGAAAATCTCTCCAGAGTGCTGCCTTGTGGATGGGACCTTCTGCTTTGCCTTGTTTCAACTTTTTGCAAGGGCTTTGATGCCATTCATCCTCATGGACTACTCCTCACATTGGAGGGGGGGCTGGAGATGGCTGGAATAGCCATCTAGCCGCAATGGTTCTGCAGTGAAGTGGGTGGGCAGGCGAAAGGTCTGCTATGTTGAATGTATTCTGGCACTGACAGCTCAGTATCTGCTCTCTAAGCTCCAGTGATAAGATTAGCGATGAATATTCAGGAGTTACCTTTTAATATTTAAATGCTTACATAATTTCATTTGAGATCTCTTCATGCACCAAATTAACTTGGGGGGGTCAGTTTGTATATGCATTCCCCTCCCCCCTACACATGGGACAGAATTCATTGAGCTTGAACACACACTGCATTACCAACAAAAAGCACTTTTAAAAAAACACTCGTCTGCTTACCGGATATTTGGCTGCCGAACAAAATAAGCTGAAGAGGCTTGGATTCCTCAGCATCCTGCAACATGCTTTCCATTCCAAATGGTTTGTGAAATTATGAGCTGGTTATTTAGAGTTCGTGGAAAGGTCAGAACATAGAATTCTGCCGGAAGAGAGATCTCCACCCCACCCCACCCCCGGTTTACATTTGGGATTTTCTTTTTATTTCCCCATGTTGCTTACGCTTTCCAAACGCTCTTACAATGCTGAACTTTTCTTAAAGAGAGAGTCAAAGCGTAATGTCTCCATCTTATTTATGACATGGGAATCATTGGGGATGCTTTTTAACCATTGCATTTTGGCTGCTTGTGGGGGAACTGATCAAGTTGATTGCTAAGTGGCCCTTTCCAGGTGTTTAGGGACTGCACAGGGAAATGGAATCAGGATCCCGTCTCTATGTGTGTTTGCTGACCTTTCTGAATGCCAGTCATAATGAAAGCGGGCAATTTCAACAGACCCCTGTTAACCCCCCCCCCCCGAACTATAAAATCCCTTGGTGTGTTGGCCTTTTGGCATGGACAGCCAAGAACACAGGTTTCTGGAGGTACAAGTTTGAGTGGAATGGGATCAGAGCTAGTGGGAAGACGCTGCACAGGTATTGTGTGGGACCTAGTTCTGTTTGATGCAAAACTGTCAAAGGCCCATCAACTAGCAATCTTGGCCTTGATTCTAAGAGATGTTCAGTGGGGGTTACTATAAGACTAAATGCTACTAGGAATGTAGTTGTGTGATACAAGAATTGTGTGACTTTAAGAACTTGAGCTTGTATTTCCCTCCTCTGTCCCATTTCTTTTTCCTTGCGTGTCGTGTCTTTTTTAGATTGTGACCCTGAGGGCAGGGTTGTCTTACTGTAAGCTGCTCTGAGAACTCTTTTGGCTAAAGAGTGGGGTATAAATGTCTGAAATAAATAAAAGAAGGTTGAAAAGGGGGAAATATTTTCTGAGATTCTCCCAGCTGCTGACCCAGATAACCACATCTTCTCAGTTCCCAAAGAAGTTGAGGAAACTTTGCCAGAGGTTTTCAGACTTATCTGGATTTCCTCTTTTATACATTCTTAAGTTTGGTGCAAGTGGTTTTGAACACAAATGCCACAGAACGGGGCAAATGTTTGTCAAAACACTTCCACTGTACTTGAGAATACCTGCTTGCCTTCGTCCTTGATCTGAATCTTAGAGAGTCAGTTGGTGGTTTATTGGAGTAAATGGTAGCTTAAGTTATCTGTTGTCAAATTCTAAGTAAGTCCTGACTTGGAAAGTGCTTCTCAGCTGATGGAGCCAAACTTTTGTGCCATCTCTGATATAAATCTGCCCCTTAAACTTTCTGCAGAAACACAATGAACTCCCTTACTAACAAAGTGTGGAAGGAAAGGAAGGTAGTAATATATGAGTTAGAATCTCAAATCTGGGAGCACCAGGGCAGTAAGAAGACTGTGTGAGGTTGGGCCTGCTTAAAAACTGTTAAATGAGAAATGCCATGTGCTGGGTTTGAAAACTCCCAATATAGGGTACTTGACTGAAACATTGTTCCTCATTGCACTTTATATCATTCATTTTCCAGCTTGGTAGTAGAGCATCTACTTTCCATCCAGAAGATACTAGGTTCAGTCTCCAGCATCCACTCCTCTGAGTGAAAAGGGCTAACTGCTTTAGTAGGACAGTTAAGATATTTGTTGACAGCTCTTTAATATGGGCAATCCAGTGAATTAAATATAATGGTAAAAGGATTTCTCACTCACATATACCACTTGGATGCATGCATGTGAAATACTCTTTATGTGTGTGGTTTTTATATGCATTAGTACAGGGGTGAGGAATTATTCTCAACTAATTAATTCCATGTAAAAATGTGTGAGCTTTTTTTACATGCCGGAAAAGCAATTTCAATACTCATTGAATTTGCCCAGACAGAGATCCATATGCTCTCTGAAGCACATACATCCAGCTTTAGAAAAATCTGTAGAGTGAAGATGCAGAACTGTGGAGTATTTGCACTTTTTAATGATCCACAATTTCTGAATGCACAAATAGGTTCTGAGGAACACTTCTTCCTTTTTTTTAAAAAAAAGTTGACTTGAGGAAGTTTTAGTGATAAATTGAAATGATGTACAGTATTGTTGATCACACAGACACTTCATTTTCCTGACTTTAAAAGCTGAATATGTGAATTTGAGCTGTGGAGTTGCTTAGTCTATGGTCTGTGACACAAATTTCTCAAAGCTGATCATACCTCCAGAAGTACCCCCTTCAATTTAGGCCACACCAATGGCCTGTATTGAATCGCTGAGACCTTTGCCCATTTATTTATTTGCCTTACATTTATATCCTGACTTTCTTCTGTCATGGAAGCGAAGGCAGTGTCTATGCAGGTTGTCTGTATATATGTATTTCCCCTTTGAGAACCTTTGAATGCTATGAGAGGGAAATTGAAGCACATGTTCATCATGAAGGACCATAGCTCAGTGGAGGGACATCTGTTTTGCATGTAAAGAGCCCCCAGTTCAAACTCTTGGCATTTCCATGTAGGGCTGGAAAAGATCTTTGATGGAAACCCTGGAGAGCCACTGCCAATCAGTGTAGGCAGTACTGAGCTTGATGGACCAATGGCAGTGTCCTATGTTCCTATGCTCACATTCTTCTCCATCTTGTAGGTGAAAACTTTACTAAAGGCAAGCCAGTGATTTTTTTTAGTGTCTGCATGAGAGAGATTGTGTGCATATGTGTGTCCTTTTGCACATGCATCTCACAGATCCTGAAATAACTTCTGTTTTGTCCTAATGCTTTCTGCTTTGTTGCAGTTAACTGAAAGCATAGAGCACCACTCAAGAGATTAATTTTTCTGTTGCAGTTGAATGCCACAGCCTTGACTCCCTTTCTGGTTGGCTGGCATTGTGTTTCCTTGTTGTTGTTAAATATTCCGCATTCACAAGTGCTGTGAGACGTTAAACACAGCAATATTTCAATTCAATTGAACCATTCTAAGAATCGAAAGATACTCCTGCCATTCTGACTTGTTTGGGAGTGGCTCCCCAGTCTTGCCTGAAGGGAAATAATGAATAGTGCTGTTTACCATTGTGCCAGGAGTGCTTTTGACTGACTAATCAGCAGAACAGAATAGCCTGCCTAGAGGAACTTGGCAGTTACTTTCCATCTTGCCATTCTGCAGGGTGATCAAAACACTTCCGTGGCTGTTGTGCCAGGTAAATCTAGAGGCACGCCTACTGATCTGGGAGATGCAGTGTGGGGAGGGTAGAAGGGAGGAGCTTTTACAGTGGTACCTCGGGTTAAGAACTTAATTTATTTTGGAGGTCCGTTCTTAACCTGAAACTGTTCTTAACCTGAAGCACCACTTTAGCTAAAGGGGCCTCCTGCTGCGCCATTTCTGCTCTCATCCTGAAGCAAAGTTCTTAACCCGAGGTACTATTTCTGGGTTAGCGGAGTCTGTAACCTGAAGCATATGTAACCCGAGGTACCACTGTATAGCCATAGCTCACCTTCCTTCTTTCATGTAACCCAAAGCAGTGGCCACCTATCCAGGTTGATGTGCTTAGCTTTAGAAAGGTAATGGGTGAGGCACCTGCAGTCTGTTATGGGGAAACTGCTGCTTATGTACATATTAAAACTAAAACAAGTCTTCTCCAAGATCAAACATGGCTTGTGCCTCTTTCTCACACATCTCCACGCCATCCCTGCTTTTGTGTGTGCCTCTAGGTAAGTTAAGATGTTGGCCGACTGGGTCTCACCAGCACTACGCTTTGCAGCATTCCCAGCCACTTTGTAAACAAGGTGGTTGGTTGTTTAGGTTTTTTTAAAGATAAGTGTTATACAAGTGGGGAGAAGCAGGAGGTCCAGGGCCCAGGACAGACCCAACTCCTCTTTGGCATCCATCAATAGCACCCCTGCTCTTCACAAATCCAGAACTTTCCCATGTTTTTAAAAAGCAAACACCTCCCTGCACATAGGGCACAACCATGGGAGGGAGAAATCTGGACTAGAGGGCCCACCTCCTTGACTTGCTAGTTCCAGGTTTGTTTTATTCTAACATCCCCACCTCCCAGTCAGTCTGAAGTGGCTCAGCAATCTTTCAGAAGCTTTGCCTTGTGAGTCTGCTGATTCGTGTAGCTCTACTTTTAGGTTCTTAGCTATAAAGCTTGCATTTCTTCCCGCTATCCAGCTATCCCACTTTCCTCTTGAAAACTGTTGTACAGACGTACCTTGGAAGTCGAACGGAATCCATTCCGAAAGTCCGACTTCCAAAACATTCGACTTTCAAGGTGCTGCTTCCGATTGGCTGCAGGAGTGCCCTGCAGCCAATCAGAAGCTGCGCCAGACGTTCAGCTTCTGAAAATCATTCGAAAACTGGAACAATCACTTCCGGTTTTCGATCGTTCGGGTGCCAAAACGTTCAAGTTTACAGGCGTTCGGCTTCCAAGGTTCCACTGTACTATGAATGATCAGCTAAAATTGTATTGAAGGAACATAAGACACTGCCTTGTACTGAGTCAGGCTATTGATTCACCTAGCTTGGCATTGTCTACACTGACTGGTAGCGACTCTTCAGGGTTTCAGAATTTGGTCTTTCCCAGCTGTTCCTGGATATGCTAGAGGCTGAGCCTAAGACCTTTTGCACAGGAAGCATTGAGTTATAGTCTTCTCACTGTGCTCCAACCTCTGTTAAGCAAAACACACACACACACACACACACACACACACACACACACACACACACACCAACAGGAGTTAAGAAAGGAAACAAGAGTCAAGTTTCTCGAACACTTATTCCAAAGATCCAGCGCATACCACGACTCATATTCTGCCTGTAATAAAACCTTTTTCCCACAATAGTGTCTACCAGCTGCATCAATTTTCGCCCCCTGAAATAAATTTAAAACATGTGGTCCCACTTATGTTTGTCCCTTTTTCCGCTTAGTAATGTTTCCAGTTCAGGATTGGTGGTCCTCCCTGAAGTGAACCCTCCCACCCCACATTGAAGAGGACAAGGTTGAATATAGAAGCAATAAATCCCCTACTGCTGTGCTGAGTGTTGGCCACATTGAGTACCACTTGTAGACTTAGGTTCATTGAATGTGTTGGATCAAGGCCTGGCTGGCTGAAAGCAGTGAGAATTTGGCCACAGACCTAGCAAAGTTTCACCCTTGAAATGTAACCTCGTGTCACGTGAAGCCAAATAATCCACTGTGACACAAGAGAGTAGCTGCTTTCCTGTAATAGCTGGGCTTCTGCTACTGGAAGGGTTGAAGCAGTGGTTATGAGGCTTAGCTGTGCCCCTCCAGGTGTTTCTGGACCACAACTCCAATCACCTCTGACTCCAGCAACATCTGAGGGGGCCATAGGTTCTACATCCTTTGCCTTAGAACAACAGGGGGGGGTAACATTTCATAAAGGCTTTAATAGTATAATGGAGGTGATGGGGACCAGCAACCAGATATTGTGGATGAACCAGATTTGAGTACAGTGGTACCTCGCAAGACGAATGCCTCGCAAGACGGAAAACCCGCAAGACGAAAGGGTTTTCTGTTTTGGAGGTGCTTCGCAAGACGAATTTCCCTATGGGCTTGCTTCGCAAGAAGAAAGCCCATAGGGAGATCTCCGGGGACCTCTTTTAAATGCTGGTGGTGGGGAGCAAAGCCTTTCCCCCCCTCCGGCCTTCAGAAGAGGTCCAGGAAGGCCGGCGGGGGCCGAAAGGCTTTGCTCCCCACCGCCAGCATTTTAAAAGCAGTCCAGGATAGCAGGGAAGCGCTTCCCGCTATCGCGGACGGCTTTTGAAGGCAGGCGGGAGGGAGCAAAGACTTTCGCCCCCCGCCCGCCTTCAGAAGAGGTCCTGGACCTCTTCTGAAGGCGGACGGGGGGCGAAAGTCTTTGCTCCCCCCTGCCTGCCTTCCCGGGAGAGCGGAGAAAGGCAGCACGTTTCTCCGCTGTCCCGGACGGCTTTGGAAGGCAGGCGGTGGGGAGCAAAGACTTTCACCCCCCGCCCGCCTTCAGAAGAGGTCCAGGACCTCTTCTGAAGGCGGGCGGGGGGCAAAAGTCTTTGTCCCCCCTGCCTGCCTTCCCAGGGGCTTTTACATCGCCCCGGACAGCGGAGAAGTCCTCCGCTGTCCTGGGCGATTTTAAAATGCCGCCCGCCAGCATTTTAAGATCACCCCGGACAGCGGAGACGTCCTCCGCTGTCCCGGGGTTTTTTAAAATGCTGGGGGTGGGAAGAAAAGCCCTTGTCCCCCCCCCAGCCTTCAGAAGAGGTCGGGGGACAGACTGTCCCCGGACCTGGTCTGAAGGCGGTTTCCATAGGAACGCATCAATTGATTTTCAGTGCATTCCTATGGGAAACCGTGCATCGCAAGACGAAAAACTTGCAAGAAGAAAAAACTTGCGGAACGAATTAATTTCGTCTTGCGAGGCACCACTGTAGTTTGCCTGAGATGTGCACAGTTCGCTTGAGGACATTCCATTTGTTGGCCAGGTGGTGTTGGTGGGACAGAGTTGGGTAGCGCCAAGTGACACCCGACTGCTTTGCCTGGTTGTAGGGAGAGGGACAGAAGAAACAAGGAGCTCCGGTCGATTTTTATTTTAAGACTTAGGTGAGCATTATGAAAGACTAAAAGTCTATCCTTTAGGAATCTGGATCCAGACCATTGCCTGCTTCCCATGGCTATCTTAGAGATCACTTTACCCTCATAAGGCTTATCTCATAAAACTTAACTCTCCCAGGCATTTGATGGTTTGTGATGATTTTGCTGGTGCTGTTATTTTGCTGCTGTTTTACCTTTGTCTTCTATGGATTTTTGTATGATTTTTATGGTTGCAATGGATTATTCTCCCCCACCCATCCACCCCGTTTTATGCTTCTGTTCATTCATCCATTTTATTTGCTGCTTGCTGCATGTAGTGATTGTGATTACAACGCTTCTGTATGGCAGTAACCAGAATGAAGTGACAGGCTCTTGTAGGAAAACAAACCTAAATAGAAATTGCATTTCTGTTAGTCCTACCGCAAAGTAAAATTTCTACATTCCTCTCCAACTTGTTTTGAGGTTTCTTTTTCAATTGCCTTAGTCCTGTAACCCAAATTGCTGATGTAATGGATTGTCTTTCTTTGCCAGATGTGACACACTTACAAGTATAGATGAGCTTTTAAACAGTTGGATGTGTGGGAGGGGAAATCCCAGCCATAAACTAATGTGGTTAACTGTTTGGGACAGCCAGGCAATGATTTATGGTAGAAGCCGACTTAGACAGCATTGCATAATGTCATTTGTTTTGCTGATGTTGTTAGTCTTTCCTTTTTACTTTCTGTAAAATCAAACAGGTTGCAGAGTTTGAAGTACTAATGGAGAGGGGGGGGAGTAGGAGGTTACTATTTTTCTTACATTTCTCCATGTAAATTGATAGCATTTCAGCCTTATGCTGTAGAAGCAGGCGAGACGTTTTCGTTTAAAGTAGGCCTCTAATTGTAAAGTGTGGTTATATGTATTGCTGACTTTTGTTTTCAGGAATGTAGCATAAAATGAGATTAAACAACTCCCTAATACATTCCAGGAATTCTATGTGCAGTGATGGCAGTGTGGCAATGAAGAGATTGACATCACTTTAAAAAAAATATTAGATGGCTTCATTACTCGCAAGTAATTAGGAGTGCCTCTTCCACAGTTCTACATTGAGTATTACAGCACCTTCATAGGTGGTATTTTTTAAAAAATGCATTTCCTTCAGTCACATTCAGTACATAGGTGTACAGGTCATGTTCCAGATGCCAGCTACTCATATCAGTGAGGAAATTTAGCTCAATTGATGCTTTTGTTGTGCCTGAGGTATATGTGTAGAAAGTGGAAAGGCCACTCATATGAAAATTTCAGGCTGTTGTAATGTGCATCAAACATATTTTAGAATTGCTTCATCCAGGCAAGAATTATTATAGCTACAGATTTAAAAATTTTGCATCAAATGTTGTTGGTGCTTCTTGCACTGTGGCTCCAGTGGGGGCATCTGCAAATGTAGCGGTGATTAACTTTTCTTTCTTTCTCGGGGGCTGTATTCACTCTTGACCAACGCCCCATGGGCCTTCTTTCAGTGGTGGGTGAAGCTCCACACTCTTGTACGTACACACACACACACACACACACACACACACACACACGGACCTCCTCATCTGATTGGTGTAGATCAGTTGAACTTGCTGCTCCCTCTCTGCTCATCTAATTGATCTAATGGCCTGAGTTTGGTTTCTGGCAAAAATTAAGTTACTGCCTACCATGGGCGTAGCCAGGTTTTTTTGGGGGGGGGGCAGGACTTTTGTCAGAACCGGTGTGATTTGTCAGTTAAGTATTTCTATTGATTTACTTGATGGGGGGGAGCTGCCCCCCCGGCTATACCCATGCTGCCTGCTATGGCAAAATATTGCAGAATCCATTACATAGTCCTTTGCGTTATTCTTGTATTGTTCCACACCATTCATTTCAGTGCAAAGGAAACGCATTGCAAATCCTGGAGGGATTACTGTTGATAATTGTGTATCATTATACTTCATCTGTGGACTGAAAACACCAAGAACCACTGTTTCAGCCATGGGACAAATAAGTAAATATCAGCAATTTCTGGTCTTGTCTCCATTGAAATTCTCCGACATCCCTACCTGATTTGTGTGCCTATCAGGGTTCTCTGCTGTGCCCATTGTGTAGCTTTTTTTGTTTTTACCACCATGAAAATCAGTCAGGTGTTGGGGGGAGGGAGCAGAAAAACGTACTGCATTAGGCCCCTGAATTAAGAGTTAGCTAATGGAAACAAAGGGGACGCGGGTGGCGCTGTGGGTTAAACCACAGAGCCCAGGACTTGCCGATCAGATGGTCGGCGGCTCGAATCCCCGCGATGGGTGAGCTCCCATTGCTCGGTCCCTGCTCCTGCCAACCTAGCAGTTCGAAAGCACAAAGCGCAAATAGATAAATAGGTACCACTCCGGTGGGAAGGTAAACGGCATTTTTGTGCGCTGCTCTGGTTCGCCAGAAGCGGCTTAGTCATGCTGGCCACATGACCCGGAAGCTGTAGGCCAGCTCCCTCGGCCAATAAAGCGAGATGAGCGCCGCAACCCCAGAGTCGACCATGACTGGACCTAATGGTCAGCGGTCCCTTTACCTTTAATGGAAACAAAAGGAAGGGATTGTCTCCTGGAACAGATTTCGGGGGGGGGTGTTTGCTGGGGAGTGCAGCGGGGAATCAGCAAACTATTGCTTTCTTTCCTCTTCTAAAAGTGGATTTCTCTACTGAATCAAAGTTCCTTGCGCTCATAGAAGGGTACCAATTGGATCAGCTACCTCCTTCTGAGTTGTCTAAATGGACAATAAAAGGCTTGTAGGTGGGAAAACCTGCTACTTTGCTGTAAAGTAAATACATGGCAACATTTTGCCGTTCTTGTTTTATCTTATGCTTGTGTTTGGTGACGGGCTTCGCTTGCAATAGATAGAGAATGTGGACAGAATGACACATTCTGGAAACAACTAAAATAGCAACAAATGTATATGGTGGCATTCAACTACATACAGTAATTGTGCTGGTGCAAGGATTACCAGTAACGCAATGGGACTTTCCCCCATCTCCTCCTGCTGCACGTGTCCCATGCCATCTCCAAATCTGCTCCAGAGTGTTGGGGGAACCCTAGAACAGATCTACAGGGGTTGGGGAGATATCATTCCTATTTGCCTTTGTCCTATGCTGAATACAACCCATTAATATCCACAATTGCCACTGATCATAACTGTCGATAAGAATTTCTTAGAACAATACTCTGCCAAGGAAGAGATTGCAGGCATTGGAATGGGTGGATACTTTTAAGTGCACTGTTTTGTTTCTGTTACGTTCCAACACCTTAATTAAAAGTGACAAAGAATCTTGTGGCAGCCTAAAGTCTGCCATTCATTTTGCCATAAGCTTTCTTCAACTACAATCCCAACTACATGTTTCATCAAAACTCTGAAGTGTTTCCCTCAGGGAAAAGGGAACAAACGGGTCTGATTCAAAGCCTGTAATCACTTGCTTTGGCAGCATATTATTAAAGGTGCACCTGTAGCAAGAAATACCTGTACTTATTGACAGTTATGAATTGCACCCATTCATTCAGTTTGCTCCAACGGAAGCCCCTTTTAAGGCGTTAAGATGCAAGACTGGGACAAATGCAGTCTTTAAAAGTTTCCATCCACTTCTGATAATTCATTTGCAGCAGGAATAGGGAACCTGTAACCTTTCAGATGTTGGGCTGTAACTCTCATCATTCCTGACAATTGGCTGTGCTGGCTGGGGCTGATGAAGTGTGTGTGTGTGTGTGTGTGTGTGTGTGTGTGTGTGTGTGTGTGTGTTGTTTGTAATAGATTTTATTAAAGTTTGAAAAAACATACAATGGTTAGTATCAAACATCCAATATACTTTTATCAAAGGTTTAAAAAACCCTAATCTAAATAAAAGCACAAACCAAAAGAAAGAGAATTAAAAAAAATAGAGGGGGAAGGAAAGAAGAAAAGGAGGGGGATGAACAAAGGGGGAATAACTTCTGGTGCTTTGACTGTCATAATTGAAAAATGTTTGAAACATCCACTTTGAGATAACACCCAACAATCCCACTTTCTAAAAAGATATATTTTCTTCAATCCTCAAACCCAGATATCATGTCCATTTTCTTTTTCACACAAAAAGTCTATAAGGAGTTTCCAGTCTTTAGTAAATAAGGGTTGATGGAAGTTTTGTCCAGCAACATTGGGAAAGCTCCAGTTTCCCAGCCTCAATTTATAGTCTGGTCCAAGGTATAGATGTTTGATGAGAAGTAAGTGCCGCTCTCATGAATGATATTTATTCCCAAGTACAGAGACATAGGATTACAACCTTTATTCCACAGATATTTCAGCTAGATGATTTGCTGTTTGTAGCAAAATATAGAAAAAAAGCCTATGCCTATGCAATTAGTTTCATTTTCCAAAAACAGCCTAGTGAAACTGAATTGTTAGATTTCACTTCTTTTTTCTGTGTACATACAAAAAGTTATTCTGGAAGGTGGCATTGGACACCACAAAACAAGCAGCGGTCAAGGAAGCAGAATTGAAGTGTTTCCTTCTTATTTCATGTGTCTTATCATGAGGGAGACAGGTGAGCCTCTATTCATTATGTAGGAAGCGCTTGGTGATAAGAACAATCCACAGTGAAACTAAGGAACTGTAAATTTCATGTTGGCTTTTATTTCCCACTACCACAGTTCAAGTGCAGTGCTATTTTAATATCACCGTGCATCCTTAGCATAAGATTTTCATTCTGTAGAACTTGTTTGTGACCTGTCTAAATTGGCTCATCATGTTGAGCCCAAATATCATTTAATAATCAGGCAATTATCTGAAACTTAGCAAAGTAAGTGGAAAGGTTGTCCTCAGTTTGTTTCTGATCAAGGTAAATTTAGAATAAAGTTATGAAATTATCTTTGCAGAGTAATTCTAAGTTTTCTGTTTCATTGCATGTTTGTATTTAAAGTAGAAATCTGTATAGAGAGGGTTAGGTTTGAACAAGCGTTACCTTAAAAGAACAAGCCAAATCTATATTTACATAATTGAGGAAACCAATTTGTTGGGAATCTCATATGAGATACACACGCAGTGGAAGTCTCTCCCAGTAGTAGTCACCACATGGAAGCAGCTTAAGGCCCAAATAGTTTACTGTTGCAGAAGATAACTAAAACAGTTATTGCATGTACAGCTTGTAGGCTTTTGCAGATACAGATATACAGTGGTACCTCTGGATGCGAACGGGATCCGTTCCGGAGCCCTGTTCTCATCCTGAAGCGAACCCGCGCCTGCGCGGGTCGCGATTTGCCGCTTCCACGCATGCGCGTGACGTCATTTTGAGTGTCTGCACATGCGCAAGCG
Organism: Podarcis liolepis; assembly: GCF_965112155.1. Taxonomy (NCBI): domain Eukaryota; kingdom Metazoa; phylum Chordata; class Lepidosauria; order Squamata; family Lacertidae; genus Podarcis; species Podarcis liolepis. Next base: position 73,138,855 of record NC_139554.1, read on the forward strand.
GCGAAACCCAGAAGTAATGCGCTCCGTTATTTCCGGGTCGCCGCAGAGCGCAACCCGAAAACACTCAACCTGAAGCATATTCAACCCGAGATATGACTGTATACAGAAAGTAGAAGTACAAAGTATTTCTGTTGCTCCAAATAATCTCCAGCAATTCAAGATGTAACCCACCAACAGACTGACAACTTACATACTAACTGACAGACTAATGCATGCCAGCTCAGTAGTCTGTCAGTTAGTTTATGAGCAGGTATCATCGATATAGTCGTGGCACTGGGCAGTTACTGTAGAAACTGGCTTGTCTGACCTTGCACCTGTGATTAGCTCATCCATAGGGTGACTCACATCAATGAAGGAAATTGACCACTTCTTATGTCCGCTTACTCCAGCACAATTATCTGAAGCTTTGTGATGGAAGCCGATCTCATAAAATGAGTCCTTTTATGCAAAGCTCTCTACAGGAAGCAGATTTAATGCACTGCAGGGTTTTGCTTAAACTGCCTCAGTAAACTCAGTAAATTTCTGTTCTAAAAGTTAAACTGGCTAGTAACCAACACACCTGTTCTTCTAGTGCGAAGGATGTCTGCTAATGGAACAGAACCACCATCCCTTCTCTGCCCGCCTGCAGCCCACTGTGAGCCCTCAGAATCAGCTCTGGAGGGTTGGGGAAGAAGAAGGTGAAGTCATGTTGTGCAGGCAGAAGTCTGTTGCACTCAGACCCCTGAGCAGTGCTTGTAACAGCTTTCTTTACCCTTCTATCATAGTGCATTTTCTTCTCACTTGTCCCTCTAAACCTCTCATTTTTCATTTGACTACAAGGTCTCATATCCACAGCAATCAACAATGTGGAAAAAGAGAGAGAGAGCGTGCATACATACATACATACATACATACATATATCTGACATAAAAGTTATTTATTGATTTCTTACTTGGGGCATTTATTTACTGCCCAGCCAATCCCACCCCCTGGGCTGCTCATATTTTAAATATATATAAATTAGGCTGCCAGTTATCCACAGAGGGTCCGTACTGATCAGCACCTGCAGAAGGGAAAAGCCCCTCTAGGGCCTGCCTTTGCCATTGAACATGTGTTTCTTTAAGTATGCCAGTGTTTTCTAAAAGCTTGCCAGATTTTCTGTGAACACAGCCATCTTATCAGCACCATGGAGGCCCTGCTTCCTTTCTGGGCCAAGACATTAATTTATCATGTTTTTCTTCACATTTATAAAGATAGGTTCATAAATATTTATAAAGGAGGCTGTTTTCCTCTTTCTTTAAGACCTTGATAACTCCTGGGACTTGGCTGGTGACAGAAGGAAGTCATGTTGAATTCAGTACTTTGGGGACCTTAGCAAGTTTCCAGCAAGCATATATTAAATATTGCCAGTAACGTACTCTTTTAGGAAATCTAGTAGCAAACCAGTACAATGCAGCAGGTTTTATTTGTATTGTACTTATGGGCCACCTTTTCATCATAGAACCCAAGGTTTGCATACATGTGGCTCTCAGATAGCCACCCAACCAGGTATGACCAAATTCATACCTGCTTAACTTCATTCAGCAAGGTGGCTCATTCTGTGCCTTCAGATCACACTCTGGAGCATTGGGTGTCTCCACTTAGCCACAAAGTCCACTGGGTGACCTTGGGCCAGTCACTGCCTCTCAACCTACCCAACATCAAAGGGTTGTTAGGAAGATAAATGGGACATGAGGAAAGCCATTGTACGCTGTCTGGAACCTGGAGGAAAGTGGGGATATAAATGAAATAAGTACATAAGAATCAAGGGGGGTATCCAGTGCTCTTACACTTGTGCAATAGAACTCCTCCCTTTTACTCTCCCTGTCCCCACACCCTTGTGCACCCTACACTCTCCCATAATTTCCTCTGAAAGGTTGGGAGAAATTCCCAGAACAGATTTGGGGGTGCATGCAAGGGGCGGGGCTTGTTGCACAAGCATAGATCCTTAGGCTAGAAGAATGAGTGACTTAGCACTTCTTTGGATACAAGCCTAAATAATTGGCATATGACTCTTCAGCTTTTGAGTTCTAGAACACAATAGAAAAATTCCTAACCATTGTAGAAATAAGTTGCTGGAAATCTAAGATAATTGTACAAGGATGGGATTTCGCTCACATATAATTACTGCTTTTATTTCAGGTCTTTCTGGCTTTGCTTCATTATTCTGTTTTGTCCTAGGGCACCGTGAACCCTTTTCAGGGTGGAGTCGTATTTCAGATAAACACTTTGTCCCATGTTTTCCGTGATAGCATTTAAAAAAAAAAAAATCACATGTCTCTCTTTGTTTATAATACTTACTTTAAATCAAAAGTTGTTCTGATGCACAACTAATTAAAGCAAAACTTCGTGCTGTAAAACATAGTATATTTCCGTACTTTATAAAACAAGTGAAAAGCAAAATTAACAGTTCTCATTAAAGTACATTTACAAAGTAGGGAGTTATACCAGCTAATTAAGAAGTTTTAAATAGTGATTTGGGGGTTGTTCCAAAGGCTTCCCAGGAAAGGCAAATTCCAATTATCCACAGCAACTGAATCAGGTGAGCCTGGCAGTGGTGGTTTAAGGGAAATAGTGGGCAGACAACAACCAGTTAGCTCCTCAACCGGTCACTAGTACTTGCCTAAGATGCTGGATCAGTGCAGGTGGCTAACATCTTAGACACGTCCACGCACAGGTCATTTTGGACCTGGAAGAGGATGGAACGGGGGCGGGCTAAGGCACGCTGCAGTGAAACATGGAGGCCGGGAACAGAACCCCCCACACAAAATGGTCACTGCCTGTATAGTTTGCAGGAACAAAGAAAAGGGCCTTCTCAGTTGTGATGCCCAGGATGTAGAAATTCCTCCCCTAGAATACCCACCTAGCCACGTTTTCATTGGTCTTTCACCATTAGCTGAAAGAGCTTTTGATCTGGTAGGACTTTGGCCTGTCCTTCGTTTGATTCTTTCTCTCTGCCTGGATGATGTAGGGTTTTGTCCTGCCGGTTTTTATTGCTTCTGTGACGTCTTAAATTGTTTTATTTTGGATTTCTGTTAATCATCTGCTGCCCTGAGCACTTTGGAGTGACAGGTTGAAGTGGAAATTTCATAATAAACATAACTAGTCATATCACACCCAAGGTTATCTGCTCCAGGAAGTTCATATAGGTGTAGGGGAATAAGACAGATCCCTGTGGCACTCACAATAAATCTCAGTGGCAGAAATAAAATGGCTCCAAGTAAAATTGCCCACTGGGAATGCATGGAAAGGAAGGGGGGCAGTTAAGTACAGTGCTTGACCTCGTTGTCCCTGCCAAACCCTGAGAGCGACCCAACAGAATGTTAGGTCATTTGGATGACAAAATCTAGTGTAAATGTTTCATATTTAAGGTTATTATGAGCACATAACTTTTGTGGTTTTGTTGTGGCCTCTAGTGGTTTGCCCTGAGTATTACAAGAAATTAACATGGTAGTTTAGATAACAGCATTTTACTTTGAAGCGTATTGATTTCATATGTGTGGTTTGTGAAAGGCAAACAATACACTACAAAAATATTTGAATGTATGCATATTATTATATCTTCTATAAACAAAAGTTGCTTGAATGATTACATTAATACTATGGGGAGACTATAGCTCCTGGGGATATTCAGTAGACAATAATCGCTAATCAACTCAATCAAGCCAGCAGAATTTTTCCTTAAGTGTAGAAAAACAGATTTTGTAAACCTTTTTTTAAATTAAAAAAGCTCATTTAAAATATAAAAGCTCATTTGGCTTTTGTGTATGAAAAGTCAGGTTTTTAAAAAAGAAATTTAAAAAAGATATAATGTTAGTAGACTATATTTTTTTGTTAAGAGGTAGGCAATGGGAATAATGGAAGGGTCCAGTGATCTGGGGCTTCACAGTGGCCTAGATGAGCTTCTGTAGGTGTGAGCAGCAAATAATGACATGATGTCTACCTGTATCCAGTATAAAAAGCTACTGTAAGTGATGCCCACAAATGGAGTCACTACATAGCATAACAAACCCTCAGGGGTCTTGTTAAATATATTGATCTTTTCAGCTTTTCATGTTTTATAAATATTTCTAGCTGCCATATTTAGGGGAAGTGGTAGAATATGTGTCAATTGCTATCCTTTCTCCCCATTCTTCTGCATGTACATCTCTCTGCTTTTTCGCTTATGCATCTCTATGGGTGAAAGCCAAAGCTGACATTCTTCTTGCAGAATGGCTTTTCATCCAGTGGAGGTGTCTGCTAATGCAAAAGAATGGGAGATGTTTGTTCACAAATTCCCCCCATCCCCAAAATCTATTCCAGAGGATTAGATGGTGATGGAAGGAACTGCCAGGGAAAGGGTGAATCGGAGAAACTCACTTCCCTCGCATTAGCAAACACCACTGCTGCATTGAAAGCACAAATGTATGCCACAGTAGTAATGACATTTTCAGGATCTTCTAATGCCTTTTCTTTCCTTTTAACAGGTAGCAGTTGTTGCTGCTGAATGTAAGTACCACCCTTATTATCCGTTCAGATTTCAATTCTATCCCTGATGGATGGGTCACTGGTGTTGATTTATGGTTACCCAACGCAGCTCTGTAAATGCTGTTTGAAACCTTTCACCTCTGTACCTCTGTTCCCAGGCCAGGAAGCACCCCTGGTGCTGTTAACTTGTTACTTGAATTTTATAGCTTTTCACATTATCTGGTTTATGAATATTAAATGGTATGTTGATAGGCTTGCTTCCCTTCAGATTGTTTATTCCACTTCTGTAGATCTGCTTGGCTTGTACCAATGCAACAGCTTCTACCCTTCGTAGTAAAAGCGCCATCTCTTGCAGAAAACCTAACTCTTTTGCTATCAACAGAAAGTCACTGAGAATGCTGCATATTGTGCTCATCCAAGGCCCTGCCCCCTTTTTTGTGCCATTGCCATACAAGTATCCTGGCATTTAAGCAGACGCTTGACAACCATATGTCAGGAGTGCTCTGATGGTGTTTCCTGCTTGGCAGGGGGTTGGACTCGATGGCCCTTGTGGTCTATTCCAACTCTATGATTCTATGATTCTATTCTATTCTATGATTCATTAGATCAGTTCTGCATACGATCTGGTCTCTTGTTGACTCTTGATCTGCAGAAGCACCTCTTCCCACCCCACACTGCTCACCAGTTTCATACTGTCCAGAGCTCATATAACAGAGAGTATTTCCCCATATTTCGTAACAAATATTTCATTTAGCAGTGGAAAAAACCTCTAGTTAAGCAAAAGCATTTAGCTGTTGGCTCTTTTTTTCTTCTGCACAGGTGTTAATGAATGTGGATCTGTAAATGTAACCGTATCAGAAACAGAAATACATATCCAGCCACCTGACAACCATACAATAAGTAATGTAACTTTTGCAAATGGAACACGTGCTGAAGTGCAACTATCAAATACGACGGTATCTGGACTTCAACCTGGCACTCAGTACGAAGTGACTTTTGAGATTTCTGCTGAAAAGCCATGCTGCAAAATCATTACAACAAGTAAGTAATGGGCTGGAAGAGATGTTTACGGATCTGAGATGGCATCGGAGGCAGTTCTTACATTTTAAATAGAGAGAAGATCGCTTGGATTTCTCACACGTGTGCGATTCTGCTACTAGTAGCTGATTCCAGTAAGACCAGGCGCTGCTACTGAGTAATGGAACTGAACTGTCCGTTCTAATGCAAAGCACAACTGAAGTCTATAGCCTCTAGCAGCAGCCAGCCATCTGATCAATAGTGCAAATGACAGCCAGGGTTCTTCTTCCCGTGCTTAGCCTTGGAAAGCAAATGGCTCCTCCTACAATTATTAGCACTTCAGGCTCCATTGTGTGCACTTTGCCTCACTCAGGAAGTTTCCCTGCTGAGCTGTACAGGTTTTCCTTTCGAGTCATGTTTGTTCCTGCAAGCAAATAAGTCCAACTGTAAACCTCCTTCATTTGGTCCACATTTAGAAATTTGGGGAGGGGGGTTCTGTGTAGTGCTTTGAAACAGTAATATTCTTTAAATAAAAATAGTTGGTTTTAAATTCAAAGAGAGCACTCATTTTCTTTCACTGTTGCATGTGGCTATTTTTTTAAAAAAAAATAATGTCGCTGAAGGCTTTTTGAGGTAATGGAACTATACAAAGTCCAGAGCTGCCAAGTAAGAGCCTTAAATAATTAACTGATGAATATAGTAATTGAGTTCTACAGAAAAGAGGTTTGGTTTAAAGACACTCAGGAGCAAAGTTAAGAATTAAAAATGTATGAATAGCTTTGCTGTCCTTCAAATCCGACATATGGGATCGGGATTTCCTTTGCCACAGAATGTTTGTCAGTACTGTATGAATCCGAACCTTTTCCTCCTGACACAATTGTCTTAGATGTGTGTAGAGACTACACAGCTTTGCCTGGTCAGCTGCTGTGTACATGAAGCATTTCTAAAATCACTGCTTGGAAACTGTGGATTCACCCTTGGATTGAATAGCCAACGTTTGTCTTTCTGGACCTTGCTGCCACATTTCACAATGTAGTGTTGGTACCCAAATGTATAATGATCACCAGCCCCTTCTCAGCATACACAGCTAGAGTGCTTCATGTTATGTGCAGTTTTTCTTCTGGACAGACAAGTTGGTTGCCATGTCTTCAATGCAACCATTAAAGCACATGTCACTGTCTTTGAAATCAGTTGTGTCCAAGCCTTTGTAGACAAGAATTTCCAAACATTATAGACTTTCCCTTATGAGGGCTCATAGCTCAGTACACTTGCTCACCTTTAAGGAACTCCTCTGGTGTCCTTGCTACAATTGTCTAGAAAGAAGGCCGTCGTGGAATTAGTCTCAGCTGCCTGTTTCTGAAGAGTGACTCTCCCATTACGAAGACCTATATGAATCCATCTTGAGGTACCTCCAAGATGTGGCATTCACCTGATTGTTGGTCATTTTGTAGCTTGTGCCTTTCCTCGCATGGGTCAATTTTGAACTGTGTGGGCAGAAATGGCTCACCTGAGGCTGCTGTGACACCAGCTGATTGGCAGTTGGACAACTCCACCCACCTGTCAAGCTTGCTGTACTCCATCAAGCCAGCTACTTCAGTCTTCAGGCTGTCCCCACAGAGACTGCACTAGACACACAACCACAGCATCTGTCCAGCAGCGGTTGGATATGCTAAGTCAAATTTTGTGCAGCTCAGCTCTTCCTTCACATTCTTGTTAGACTTTTTGTTGCACTTCTTGTTTCTTTTTAACTTTAAAGAGTTTTTTTATTAAGCCAGGGATTGGGAACCTGTTGCCTTCCAGATGTTGTTGCACTCCAACTCCATCATCTCTAGCCATTGGCATTGCTGGCTAGAGCTTGTTGGAACTGGAATCCAACAGCATCTGGAGGGCCCCAAGTTTCCTATCCTTGATTTAGCCACTATATAGTATATGCCAAGTATTAAGAACTGCTTCTGATTACCTGTCTGATTACTTAGCTGGGAAAGAGCCTGGATTTGGCTGTTTTAATTTTCAGAATTGGTTGCCTTTCTTGCAAATAAAACAGTAGTTTGACATAATCCCACAGGTTATGGTAAGCTTCCTGAGCATTGTTCATCTGACTCTTATACCTTTGTGCAGTAGAATGCAGTTTTCATACAGATCGATAGAACGGAATATTTAACCTTAAACAAAAATGTCCTGTGGCTTCCAGGCATGTTTGCAGGACATATCAACTGATATACCTCCCAGGAGTGAAATATTGAGTGGCACCAGTGCATGAGCTTGTGGTATTGCATCTCCATCAGTTTTACTGCCTTTTGTTCGTAGATAAATTGTTAATGAATAGGAAGCGCCTGCTTGTAAATTCCCAATTATTCAACCTGTGTTGTAACATATATCCTCAAGCAGATGGTAACAAGGCTGAAGGAGAGCCAAGTGCTGCAAACATTTATTCAAGTGTGCCTTCAAATGATTGATGCAATTGCACACAGAAAACAAATGTTAAAATTTAAATTGCACGTATGCTCACTCTGTTTCTTCACCAGAACATATTAAAATTAAGAGTATAAGTTTAGTGCAATTCAGGTACCTTTCCATTTTTATGTTATTTATCAAAACATCTATAACTGGAGCAAAAGGAGCACAGTTTTTGCAAACCAAATTGTAATGCCTTGTATCTCTTAACCGATTTTGGGTAGCACATTCTCAAATGGAGATATTTTCTTTCAGTGGTGCAGATAAAGCCCCTTTCCTTTTTCTTGAACAGAACCCAGCCCAGTTTTTGACATCAGCCTTGAAAACCGCAGTAATTCAACAGTAACTTTAAAGTGGAGCAATCGCGATCCAAATGCATCTAACTACACTTATCGGATACTAATAGAAGGAACTGATCCTCCCAGGAAAGAAACTTATAACACCACCAATGCAGTAATTAGGGGCCTGGAACCTGGAACATTGTATACATTCACGATATTCCCACAAGTTGATAATGGTGCAGTTGAAGGAGAACCAAATCATACAACTGTTTATACCAGTAAGGAAACATTTGAAATGTTATGCACATTCACATTTTACTTATGCATTTGCAATCTTATGTGGGTGGGGAAAAATAAATGGAGAGCAGGTTTGCTACCCACCAATGGTGAAAATAGTTTTTTAAGTCCTCCACTTCTCTTACCTGGCTCTAGGAAGATCGCAGGAGGGCTCTGGGAACACTCAGGGCCCTTGTGCGACCTTCACAGAGCCCACTAAGCAGCCCTCGACCTCACAGGGGTGGGGGCAGTTCTTGGGGTTCCTGGCTTTGCCTGATTTTGGTTTGGTTTTTTTTGCGCTTGGACCCCCAGAAACAAACCATCGCATAAGTGGCAAGTCCACTGCACCTTGCTTCCTTGTGCAGCTAATGTGCATTAAGGCTATGCCTTTCCAAGAATGAAAGATGCATTAGAAAGTAGGTGGGAAATTGTCTGCAGTTATTAAAAATGTTTTCTGAGTTTATACCAGGGTACGCACTGAAGGGACACGGGTGGCGCTGTGGTCTAAACCACTGAGCCTAGGGCTTGCCAATCAGAAGGTCGGCGGTTCGAATCCCTGCGACGGGGTGAGCTCCCGTTGCTCGGTCCCTGCTCCTGCCAACGTAGCAGTTCAAAAGCACGTCAAAGTGCAAGTAGATAAATAGGCACCACTCCGGCAGGAAGGTAAACGGCGTTTCCGTGCGCTGCTCTAGTTCACCAGAAGTGGCTTAGTCATGCTGGCCACATCATCTGAAAAAACTGTCTGCGGACAAATGCCGGCTCCCTCGGCCAGTAAAGCGAGATGAACGCCGCAACCCCAGAGTCATTTGCGACTGGACTTAACTGTCAGGGGGCCTTTACCTTTAAAAAAAAATATGCACTGAATAAGTTTGATTTTTTTTAAAGTTGATTCTACAGCAAGTTTGTTCTTGGCAAGTAAAGGTGGAAACAGATATGACAAGTAGCTGATGCCTCCTAAGTGAATGTTTAATCTTGACGAAATATTAGCTGTAAGAATTTATGCAATACTAAATCTGATAACACTTCCTTAAACAGGGCCCAATCCAGTTTTTGGCATCCAGGTTGAAAACCTCAGTGACACAGAAGTAACTTTAAAGTGGAACAACCCAAATGATTCCAACTACACTTATAGGATACTAATAGAAGGAACTGATCCTCCCAGGGATGAATCTTCTAACACCACCAGTGCAGTAATTGGGGGCCTGGAACCTGGAACATTGTATACATTCAGAATATACTCACAAGTCGATCATGGTACAGTTGAAGGAGAACCAGATACTACAACTGTTTATACAAGTAAGAAAGATCTATGATGATTTCTAACTGTCATGGGCTCCATAAATGTCCATTCCCTGCATCTTCAATATGGAGTCAAACAGAGCTATAGCCAGAAGGCCTGTAATATGCTGGGGAACTAGTTTTCTGCACACTTAGTTGCAGCTGTTTAATACGATATGCTTGTCATTTTAATGGAATGGATGCCAAATTGCAATTGTGGGACGTTCTTTTATTCTTATTCTGAAATTTATGCTCAGTTGTAGAATTGACAGGGGTTGAGAATGGGGGAATAATTCTGATTCCAATTTATTGAGTGGGGGAGAGAGAGCCCTTTTGCCAAGTTCATAAGCAATATGCAGTAGTGACACAGAATGGAAGTGTCTGTGAGGGGTTTTTGGGGGGAGGTGGGAAGGAGTGAAATAAAATTTGATATTGTGAGAGAGCTAACTGGGAGAAGATAATGCAAGGCCTATAGGTAGCACTGACTCTGCCAAAGAACCTCCCCCAATTTTCATATTTTAGTATGCCGTCTTGCGACTTGATGCAGAAGGTAACATAGAAATGTTTTAAATTAGTACAGTGGTACCTCTGGATGTGAACGTGATCCGTTCTGGAGCCCCGTTCGCATCCTGAAGTGAACGCAACACGCGTCTGCACATGTTGTGATTCGCCACTTCCATGCATGCGTGTGACGTTATTTTGAGCATCTGCGCATGCACGGAGTGGCGAAACACGGAGGTAACATGCTCCGTTACTTCCGGGTCGCCGCAGAGCGCAACCCAAAAATGCTTAACCCGAAGCTACTTCAACCCGAGGTATGACTGTACATGTAAGTGGACTTCTTTAATTTTTGCGGGTTTGAAAGCAAAACTTAGGCATCTGCCCTCCCATTTTTATTTTTATTTTGAGTGAAAATATTGAAATCCCCACAAAAAGGTCAGTTAGTTAAATTATAGTAAACCTACATCAGGGTCAAAAATTTCTAGCAGTAACATCTAGCTGTGTAATTAAAAAAAATCCCTTCATCAGTGCGGCTAAAACCCTTTTCCTTTTTTAACAGAGCCCAGCCCAGTTTTTGATATCAGTCTTGAAAACCGCAGTAGTTCAACAATAACTTTGAAGTGGAAAAACAGCGACCCAAATGCTTCCAACTACACTTATCGGATACTAATAGAAGGAACTGATCCTCCCTGGAATGAAACTTATAACACCACCAGTGCAGTAATTGGGGACTTGAAACCTGGAACATTGTACACATTCACAATATTCCCACAAGTCAATAACGGTGCAGTTGAAGGAGAACCAAATGCTACAACTGTTTATACAAGTAAGTCCAAGTTCATACAAGTAAGTAAACATTTCAGACTGCCTGTTTCTGTACCATAAAGACATAAAGAGGAACGCCAGCCGCAACATAGCCTTTCCCTATTATTTTGCTAGACTAAGTATATTTTTCCTTGGCCAGTCCCCTTCCTGGCCAAAGCCCCATCCAGAGACATGCCCCAGTATATAATTGAGGATTCATCCTTTCCCACAGGAGGGAAGGGCCCAATGTCTACCCAACCACAAAAGGAACTTCTGCCCAAATGCAGAAGCAAAGACAATGCAAGAACTGAAAGGGGGACGGGACAGGAAGATGTCAAAGGCCATTAGCTCACACCAACAACTGGACTGGCATATCAACCAGAACTCTCCATAACGAAGTGGACCGATTCATGGAGCATAAGGCTACTAACCAAGATGGCTATGCTCTCTGCCTCCATAGTTGGACGCAGTAATACTTCTGAATACCAGTTTCTGGGAGAGAGTGCTCTTGCTCTGAGGTCCTCCTTTTGGGGCTCCCCATGGGCATCTGATTGGCCACCATGAGAACAGGATGCTGGACTAGATGGGTCTCTGGCCCGATCCAGCAGGCTCTTTGTATGTTGTTGTGATGGTATGGGAAGAGGGACCCTCTTTCCTGTGCTTCAGTGTCCAATTGCCTGTGCCTGCCCCAAGTCAAAGGAGGCACCCAGTGACAAAACGTGAAGACCCAAGAGTTCACTTTTCCCTGCTGCATCACCTAACTCAATAGTGTTGCCTGTCTGGCTCAGTCCGAGTGGAAATGCTCGGGAGATGGGATTTCGTAAGGTTTTGTGGAACCTCTCACAATATTACGAACCATCACAATATTACCAACTCTACTCGACGGGCCTAGAGGTCCCCGCCTCTAATCACCACCACAATAGCCTACACCTGACAAGCTGCAATGCAGAAGGAAGGGCCCCTTTTGTGTTATTCAATATGTGCTTGCAGCAGTTGCTAGAAGATTGATTGCAAGTATTAAGAACGTGATTATCATGTTAGTTTAATATTTTAAACTGAATCTTCGAACCATAGAGTTGATTGTAGTACAGTTCTCTAGTTAGCAAGTAAAGCAGAGGTGGTGATATAGCAAAAGTCTGTATTGGCAGGGGGTTGGACTCGATGGCCCTTGTGGTCTCTTCCAACTCTATGATTCTATGATTCTATGAAATGAACGTCTAAAAATTTTGTACCTTAAAAGTAAAACTGTCCTTCTGTATTTGTTTTTAATAATGTAAATGTTAATATTCCAACAAAACATTAGCTTACTACATTATAATTAAACTCTATACCTGTTCAAGAGATCTCTGGCACATCTAACAGTGTCATAATATTTCCCTTCGCTTGCATAGCTAAAATCCTTTTCTTCTTTTTTAAACAGAGCCCAACCCAGTTTTTGATATCAGTCTTGAAAACCGCAGTAGTTCAATGATAACTTTGAAGTGGAAAAATAGCGATCCAAATGCATCTAACTACACTTATCGGATACTAATAGAAGGAACTGATCCTCCCAGGGATAAAACTTATAACACCACCAGTGCAGAAATTGGGGACTTGGAACCTGGAACATTGTATACATTCACAATATTCCCACAAGTCAATAATGGTACAGTTGAAGGAGAACCAAATGCTACAAGTGTTTATACAAGTAAGTCCAAGTTCATACAAGTAAGTAAACATTTCAAACTGCTAGATTTCTTTACCATAAAGATGCATTCTGTACATTCAAACTGTTTACTCAAGCAGGAGATGACAAGATTGAGGTAGACAAGTAGATAATGGTAAAACTGAAGGAGTCTCAAATAATGTAACTGTAGATACAAGTATGTTTTAAGATTTCTCTTAAGGGTAATGCTATATATTCATGATACATACTTGAGCAGAGTAGGTATTATATGATTGCCCTTGTAGTTTCCTGGCTATTGGTGGTTATGCTAATACATCTGCATAGTTAACGCACGCTAAAGATGCTGGTTGTTGTCATTGTGGTTAAAAAAAAAGAAATTGCATGCCTTAAGTCTCTTATACCAGGAAAGCAGAATTACTATTTTTAAGTTGATTCTGAAGTACGTTCCTCTGACAAGTGATGATCTACCGCAGAATGTGTGATCTCTACATTAGCTGCCTCTGCCTATCCTTCCATTTTTGTTTTATACCGTACTCTAACAAAATGGTAGCCAATCGTATTGTAGTAACCGTTTACATTTCTCAAGGAACTTCTGATATCACTATTTTAATATTGTGATGCAACTTTATGTTATTGGCACAGCTAGATCCCTTTTCTTCTTTCTTGAACAGAGCCCAGCCCGGTTTTTGACATCAGCCTTGAAAACCGCAGTAATTCAACAGTAACTTTGAAGTGGAACAATAGCGATCCAAATGCTTCCAACTACACTTATCGGATACTAATAGAAGGAACTGATCCTCCCAGAAAAGAAACTTATAACACCACCAGTGCAGTAATTAGGGGCCTGGAACCTGGAACATTGTATACATTCACGATATTCCCACAAGTTGATAATGGTACAATTGAAGGAGAACCAAATGCTACAAGTGTTTATACCAGTAAGTAAATTACAACAGGTGGAGATTCCCAGTCTCTGCATTTCTGTACCATGAAGGTGTATTCACAGTATGTGCTTGATCAGAAGCTGACAAAATGGTGGTAGACATGCATGTGTCTAAACAATTAAATTCAGTTTTAATGTTAAATACCATTTATTTTCCACCGTTACATATTGTTTACAGGTGCGGTATTCTTCTTGGTTTTTTGTTAGAAGCTAGCCTGCTTTCCCATTTCAATGATTTACTCACTCCCCACCCCCAAAAATTCCTGTAGATGCCCTGAGGTTGCTGGGCTCCCAACTCCCATGACCCCCAGCTATCGGGGGAGGGAATCATGGGTATTGAAGTGCATCATTCTCTGGAGGGCACCTCTTTGGCTAGCCTTTGCCTTAGAGGCCTATTACAAATAAAAGGGAAGTGGTCCTCCCAGGAATGACGCTTCTGATGTCCCCAGTGCAGCAATTAGTAGCTTGGAATCTGGAACATGGTGCAAATGCAAACATATCCAATAGCAGCTGATTAAAAAAACAAACTGAAGAAGACCAAGCTGATATATCTGTTTATATAAGTAAGCAAATTAAAACGGGGCAATTTCCAAAATGACATTCATTACTATGCCATTTAGGTACTTTACGTACATTCGCATTTTCTTTTTGAGCAGAACAAGCTTGAGGTTGTACAGATTTAAGAAGAATCTGTACAAAGGTGTTCTTGGACACTTAAGGCATTCCCCCCCCCCTGGAAAAATGTATATATATGGTGAGGTTGTACAGGAGGCACAATGGATCTTCCCCTTCCCCTTCTCCCTGACGCCCCCTGAAGCCTCCGATCTGCTGCAAAGATTCCCCCAAACCTCCAGAAGCGATTGAGAGTGTATAGGAAGCTTTAGGAGGGAGGAGAGGGTGGCCTGTTGCGCAAGCAGGACAGCACAGCTGGATTTCAGGCAGCGTACTTACCCTTACTTGTCCCTCCCATGGTTCAGATCTCACTTTCCTTTTGCGTTTCCCCCATATAGAGCCCAGTCCTGTCTCTGGCTTCGATGTTGTTGGTATTGACACAATGAACGTAACCTTAAGATGGGAAGACAACGATGCTGCTTCTTCAGGGTACACTTACATAGTATTGTATCAACAAAACCAAGTGGAAATGAATGTGACATCACGATACAAGAACGTTACCATTCTAGGACTTTTACCAGGCACCCTCTATCGCTTTAGTGTATTTCCACAAGCAGCAGACAACCTCACCAGAGGGGACCCACAAACCACACACAGGTACACAGGTAAGTAGCTAAAAAGCAATTGAAAGTGTTCCTTAAAGTGCTAACAATAAGTATTAAAAATACGTTTCCATGAGAGAGTTGAATAATTTAGTGTGTGTGTGTGTGTGTGCACGCCTTATAATAACAAAGGAAAATCTTTTGGAGGTTATGATGCTAATTTGGAACACAGTTCAGCTTATATATATATTTAAAAGCCTTTTTCCCCCCTTGACAGCTCCTAGCTCAGTCACCAGCATCAGAGTTACAGATGTCAGTATAACAACAGTCAACTTAACATGGGAAAATCTTGATGCAGCTTCTTCAGAGTACACCTACAGGATACAGATTGGTGGTGAAGCCACTGAGGACAAGATATTCCCAACTACAAGTGCTGAAATTTCAGAGCTAACTCCTGGGACCAATTATACATTCAGCATTTATTCTGTAGCAGGGTATAATCAAACTGAAGGGAGACCAGGCAGCATAAATAACTGTACAGGTAAGTCTGTTCAATGGCAGAAGGGCAGAATCTTCTCCTTTATATGCTTAAGCAGATAAGGTGATGTCTGCAGAAATGGGACAGGGGGTGAAGCAAACAAAAGCAGAGCAGACTTCATGTCTTTTTTGAGGAAAAGTGTTTTATTAGGCTACCAAATTTAAAATCTGACTTATTTTGCTTCTCTGTGCCCTGGGTATGTGTACAAGGCAAATGAACAAAGGGAAAATTATCCCCACCTTCATGTCAATAGCATTTGGCGACATCCAGCCAGACTATGGAGTGAAGAACGCCTGAAGAAAATACGTCCACCTGTATATGCAAACTAATAATAACCACTCTTAGATTCCAACCCTAACCCTGCTTACTTAGCAGCAAGTTCCGTTGAATTCAACAAGAATTGCGTCTGAAAAGACATAGTTAGGACTGCGCTGTTAGAGGCAGTGTTTGAAACAATTAATCTTCTTTTCAGTTCCTGGTGATAAATAAAGGATTTGATGCAAACAGAAAAAACCCTCTTTGGTGTGCAAAAAGGCCTTTTCTAATTGAGTGTTTTATCTCTTGCATAAGATACAAGAACTGCAATCCTTTTGCTTCCGTTTGCACAAGGTGTATGCAGTCTCTTGCCGTGTGGTCTTGCACAGAAGCCCCACGCAATGCCTTCTGTTAGCTCTTATGCAGCAGTTAATTGCAAGACCAGCCCCCTTTTTTTGTCTAACACATTTTCTCCTGGCCAGATGAATGTTATATATTAGGCATGTCCAGCAGGTCAATTGTGATCTACCAGTTGATTGTGAGATGTCCCTGGTCGATCGCCCCTCCTCCCCAAAACAAAAGCTCAAAAACTTTGGTCAATCCAATGGGTGTATCACTGGCACTATTTTTATAGTGGGAGTAGATTGCAGTCTCTTGGGAGTTGGACATGCCTGTTATACATGATCCAAATTTGATATGCCATTTCTCCTTGTGCCCTCCTTGTTGTGGTGTGTCTTGTGTCCTATTATGAACAAACTGAAATGCATACAGTGGAACCTTGGTTCTCGAACGGCTCAGTTGACGAACAAATTGGCTTCCAAACGCTGAAAACCCGGAAGTAAGTGTTCTGGTTTTCAAGTGTTTTTCGGAAGCCAAACATCTGATGCAGCTTCCGCTTGAGTGCAGGAAGCTTCTGCAGCCATTCGGAAGCCACGCTTTGGTTTTCGAACGTTTCAGAAGTTGAACAGACTTACGGAACGGATTCCGTTTGAGAACAATGGGACTACTGTATTGTAAAGAGACAAAGTAGGGAACAAACCTAGTAGGAGGAATTAAGAGATTTGGTTCTGTTCTGCCCTGCTGCCTTTTACATTCAAGTGTTGTGTGTGTTTATTAAATGCCCTGTGTGACTAGCCTGCTTTCTTTGTTGTAGATGCCGCAAGAGTGGAGGTGTTGAACTGCATGCAAGTCGCCAAGCAGCCAAAATTGATTCTAAACTGGTCTAATCCAAAGGGGAGGTTTGCTGACTTTGGAGTTGACGTCTTAAATAGTACTTGGGGCAGTAAAAATATATCGGAAAACCATACCACAGTAACAGATTTGAACTACTATACCAACTACACTGTTAGAATTGTCACACATTCGTGTGGGAAAGATAGTCATCCTCAGGAAAAAATATGTCCCACAAGTATTGGTGGTAAGCATATAGTTGCTTTGTCTGGGGTTGTTGGCAAGGAATGCATAATGGAAATGAGTTTCTGAACTAGATAGCTATTGGCATTACATAAAATAATTATATCACATCGCAAATTTTAGGCCCAGTGGAAAGGTGTGTGTTCGTCAACAGAGATAGACGTGGGTGTGTGGTTGTTTAAAAGTTTAGAAATAGTTTTATGACCACTTATTTAAGAAAAAGAGTCTTTCCATTTTTTTGCTAAAGGAAAACCTCACAGCTGGAGAGTTCATATATTATTATCTTTAACCCTTTTGTCCCTTGTTTTTATTGCAATTGTGTCTGTTGGGGGGGGGATACCAAAACTAAAACTAAAATAAAACAGAATACCATTAGTATATACAGCATAGAAGATGCCAGTCCAAATAGGAACATATTACAGTGCTTTCAGAAAATATTAAGCTTTTGTGAAGCTCCATGCAAAGGAAGTTGCACAGTTGTGGGGCAGCCACCAAGAAAAGTCTCTTACAGTTTGACTTGGAATAGAGGGCCTTCAAGCTTTCACACCAACGTTTGCTGCTTGATCCTTTGTTGTTTGCCATGTATGTAAACCACTGCAAGGAACATCCATGTGGTGGCTTCATGCATGATGCAGGTGCAATGTGTAGTGGCATTTGGAGCGTCTGAATGAAGTGGGTGACTCCAGGTGGTAACTTGCACTTTTAAGAGTTGTAGAGTACAGAAATCATTTCAACAAATCTCAATATAGCTAATGTGCTATACAGATAATCAAGAACTAGGCTATTCTTTGCAAACAGGCCGTTGTGTTCCTTTGTAGTGCTGCAGAAAGAGATTTGATATACAAAAATTGTTTCCCCTACATTCCATGTTTGTTTTATTTGTTTTTATATGCTTTATACTAGTGGTTTACAGGTTTTACGTTGTATTTTTGATTTTATGTTTTCTGTTTACAGGTTTTATGTTGTACACTGCTTTGATACTTTTAAAATATTAAACAGTTTATAAATGTTTTCAGTTAATAAATATTTGCTTTCCAGACCCTCCATCTCCACTTACAGCCCCTGCCATTGTGGGAACCACTCACAACTCCTTGACAGTTCGGTTCAGTAGCTTTAATGCAAGCCATGGACCTTTAGTAGCATATGCAGTAATCGTCACACGAAAAGGTAAAACAAAAACAAAATGCATGGCCAGTACAGCCATTTTATCATTTATTTTAAAAAATCTGTCCTTATGTAAGAAGCTCTGTTCCATACTTTCTCTTTTGTTTTTAAAAAAGTAGTAGAAGTAAAATTCTGAGACTGCATTTAGAGTTGATACCTGCAGTATTGCAATGATTAGATCTGATTGTTTCTGGCAACAGTGAAGGAAATGTCAACATTTTTTGGGTGCAATCAAGATTTTATTGATTCCTCAGCAAAACCCACTTTGTTTCATGTTTATATTTCTATAGAGCACCTGTCAGCATGGTATTGATCAAAGCTATTATATCAACCAAGATAGGAACTTGAACGCAATGTGTTTTGACTATACACGATTTTGGCTTTAGGCTCAATCCCCAGAATGTAACCCCCATGTAACTTATGGGTTTACTTCTTTTTTTAACTTAATATTTTGATTTTGGACAATATTGAAGTAGCTGTTGGATATTTTACTGCTAATGAACTCTATGAGTATCTAAAAATCTATCATTTTCTATTTACTTGATAATTACGGTACCTGATGGTGTATTCTCATTTTTACCCCCATACAGATGTAGTCTCTGCAGAGGCCTTGAAATATACCTATGATGATTTCATGAAACGGGGAGCAGATGCTTACGTTGCATATGTCAAAGATGAGCAAATGCGTTCCTCTTCCCCCTCCAACAGTGAACAGCATACTATTGAAATAGGAGACGGATCCATAACACATGGTTATGTCAGTGGGAAGTTAATCCCACTTAATTCATACAGGTATTTTAATTCTATTTCTAACTCCATTTCCCTGAGTCGTGTTGATGACTAAAACATAATAAATGAGTAACACACACTTTTTCTTTAAAAATCAAACTCTGATTTCAAATCCCATTTTTTTTCCTCCTCTGCCTTGCATTAGGGTATATGTTGCTGGCTTTACTCGCATTGACTATTTGAATGACACCATTGATGAAAAGGAGAGTTATGTCTCATTTTCAAAAATTTCAAATGCTGTTGTCTTACCTCAAGATCCAGGTACGTTTATTTCATCATCATCAAACCTTTTATTGGCATCACATCCAAACATACAAAACAAATCAATACACAATTACCACTTCCCCAGTGGCAAAAACATTTGCTAAAAGGAAGGAGGCAGAGCAGTCAATCGTCACATCTCTAGGTCTCCAGGGAGATCAGATGTCTGCAGTGTATTTCGACAACAAAAAAAACAAATAGATATATTTAGCTACTAACTTGGTGAGCTCCTGATCATTCCCCAGTAATAGAAAATGTATGATCTCCAACTCTGGTTTCCATTTGGGGATACAGAGTTCATCTAGAAATTGCTTACGGAGATCAGCATATAGTTTACAATTAAGAACCATGTGTGTAAGGGTTTCCACCAGGTGGTCTTCACCTGGGCAAGTTCTTTCTCCTTCCACCCTGCCTGAGAACCTTCCCCAAAGGAGAACCCAGTTCTGTTCCCCTCCTTGCCAAAGCGTAGCCTTAGACCTTTGTGTCTAATGAGCAGAGTATATAAAACCAACCCTGTGGGGTAGTACGTTGCCACCACTCCTTAAGTCCAAACAACCTGGAATTCCCAGACATTACTGGGCACCCCTAAAATTCTAGAGAAGCAAAAGCTAAAGGCCAGACCCTCTGTTTCCAGAGTCTCAGGTTAAACACTTACTCAGTAGCAAGTGACCAAGAGATTGGGAACTAGACTCAGTACCCAAGAAGACAGGCATCAATCTTATATGGTAGGTTTATTAAAATTAGTAGTAGCAGAACTCCAAGGTTTGTAGAATAAAATAAAATTTAGAAATGCAAACCCCACAGTGAGGACCAAGTATGCTTGGCAACTGTAGAATGCAAATGTACTATTGGGATTGCAGTGGAGCGCTGGGAGGAAAAAGGGGGAGAGAATGGAGTGTCGCAGAATACTGAACAGAAAAATCCCACAGTGTACCATTTTTTTCTTGTGAATCCCACTTAAACATGGAATCCTGCATGTATCTTAACAGCCTGACCTCCCTTACCATCTGATGTCTTGTGTGAACTACACACAGGGTTGGGCATAAGGTCCTAGTACTAGCTATTGGATTTTCTTTGCTCTTGAGACTTTCATCTGCTTTGTGGCTTGTAGTTGAGTCAGATGTGCCGTGGAGCAGGCTCCAGTTCACCTTATGGGAATTTTCCAGTTGCCAGCTCATGGTCAGTAGGGGCAAAGCCTTAACCATAAGTCCTGGTTCAGAGGACACAGTATTCTAAGAACCTTAGAATAATAGAATTGTGGAGTTGGAAGGGACCATGAGGGTCATCTAGTCCAACCCCCTGCAATGCAGGAATCTTTTGCCCAACACGGGGCTTGAACCCACGACCCTGAGGTTAAGAGTCTCATGCTTTTACAGGCTGAGCTATCCTGCCTTGGCTGAGCTCAGTGCAGCACCGCAGTTAAAAGGACTGAGGAAGGAGCAAAGCAGCTGCAAGCTCCTCTCTGGGAGCCCACACAGTTGGCTTACTATGTCAAGTGAACCAGGTCTGATGCGTGTAACCGGGGTCAGACCTAAACTCTGATTTGTTGAGACACCACTGAATTGCACTGAACGACCCTTTGATTCCTGAGAGTTCAGCTAGCAATGTCTGTTCGTTTTAGCTTGTTTGGATAATGGGAGATTCAAATATCTCACTGAATCGTTACCCTTCCCAATAATTTTACCCAATAAAATCTCAGTGCTGAATAGAAACTGTGAGCTTCTGCCTTGCTAGGGCAACAAAAGCTAGTGATTGCTGAGAGTATACTTGAAGGGCCCTTGTTAAAACCTTGTGGTTGCCTTGCCGTTATGGCTTGTAAAGGAGTTAAAATTGTTTGTTTCTTTTCCAGATGTCATCATAGGAGCCGTTGTTGGATGCATTCTGGCTGCTGCTGTTATTGCTGCAGGAATTGGTTTTTTCATCTTCTGGAAGAAGAGAAGGTATATTAGCTACTGCATAATTCTTTACAAGGATGTAGTTGTGCATAACACTTCATGATGCAGGTCTCCGCTGCTTCTCTTTCACGTATTTGGAATGCTTGGGCTCTCTTTCTACCATGCATTCAAACCATTTTCAGGCTGTCTGTCTTAGGAAGGCCAGGAGGCCTTAATTATTTTTTACCAGGGTGTAATAACTCTGCAGGTAAGAAATAGGTTCTCCTTAATGAACCAGCTTAGTCCAAATACAGAAAGTCCTGCCAAACTGTGACTTGATAGGTCAGCAATGGTTAGTCTTTAAAAATAATTAAAGTCGCTTTACCTCTTTTCTTAGTCTTTATTCTCTGAGTTCCCCATGGCCACAGCTGACCATTCCAGGGATACCCACCTGATACAGTGCTCTTGAAGGGAGTTGACATTTTATCAGAAGTCATGCTCTGCTGATACTCTTTTTTTCTCTTGGGAAGGCTCTGTGGGTGGATTTTGTTCATTCGCAGTACCTGATTGCCATAAAGTTGGTCTAGAAGAAATTCCTCCCTGATGAGACTGGGCTTGTGACCCTGGGAAGTGGTTTCTTTTTGGTCTTCGTGTGCAGCTTGGATGGTTTACTTCCTCAAAGGCTCTGGATCTGTTGCTCTGTAGACTGTTCTTCATAGAATGCTGTGTAATCTGCAATCAGCGGCGGAGGAAGCCGCTCGGGTGCCTGGGGCGGTGCACCCAGGGGCGGGGTGAGCCGCCCATAGGGGTGGAGCACACCATGGGGCCTCCAGAGTCTGCCTGCCTCCTCCCACTCCAGCCGCCCTACAGCTGGGGAGCAGGCAGCGGGTGGAACTCTTGGGCAATGTGGAGCCTATGGGCACCCAAGCTACTGCATCTCTCCCAGGAGAGACATATGGCTCGGGCACGCTGCAGGCCCCGCGGTGAGTGCCGCCTGGCATTTTGTCACCCCCTTCAGTGGTGACACCCGGGGCGGCCCACACCCACCACACCCCCTTCCTCCCCCCCTGTCTGCAGTGTGTGAGTTCATCTTTGGGGAAAGCTGTGCCTTGTGGCAAATGGGTTGGGTCACATGGACCCCAGTACTTTCCAATCCTATATTTGTTGCTTAATGGAAGGCATAGTTTGTGGCCTGATGTTGGCATTTAGCCAAACCAGTAGTTGCGGAAAGCTTTGTATTTTTTATTTCAGTTTTTCCAAGAGTGAAAAATGCAACTAACCCTTTTTCAAAATCTACAATTCTACAGGAAAGGTGGAAAAAACAACCAGGTGCCATTTACCCAATTAGAGTGAGTTGACTATTACTATCTTCTCTTTAGAATATACTGAGGATCAATCAAAATTGGCTTTGTTTTAAAGTGGTGGGAGAGATAATACTTGGAGGGCTTTAAAAGTATTTGGGGTCATTGAGGTCCTAATAACCTATGTTATAAAACTCTGTGTTATGATTAATTGGTGTAATAATGTGTCAGAATGCCTGTGTAAAGATACTAAATAACATGCAAAGGTCTTTCTTCCTTGGTGGTTAGCTGTGGGGTGCCCTGTTTCACCAGTATTAAATTCAACCTAGTTTCTATGGCTCTAAGATAGATTGTGCATTGTGTGTGCGCAGGGGAGTAGGGTTATACCTGCCCAGGTAGGGGCACAGCTGGGCCACCAGCCCAAGCTGATGGAAGGCACTCCAAGGCCATCCGAGCCGCAAGCAACAGCAAAGGATCCAGGAGTACCCCCAAGCTATGTGTAGTAACTACTGGGTTGCTTTTTCTTATCCTTCCGGATGAAGCAATTTATGTGAGGAGTCAGGAGAAATAGATGGAACTAAATAATTGGAAATGGCAGGAGCATAGCTTAGACTATAAAGAAGATCAATTTTTAAAGCTATGTTTTTGCTCCAAAATTTAATTGGGCATTCTTGTATCACAGCAGGGAATTTGTAGTTTATGTAATACTAGATTCCAAGTATTATGTATAAAATTGTCCTGCTCAGTTAATAAAGGCTGTAACTAATGTGTGCAATTTTTCTCTCTTCCTTTCCACCTTCCTCTGCAGACCGAGAAAGTAAGCAAATAATTTACTATACTCTAGATGAATAATAGAAACAGTGCTTGAATTCATGCCTCTCATTTGATTATGCTTTATTTCTGTTCAGCTTCTCAGAGAATGCTTGGTGCTTTATTTCCTAAGCAAGCGTGTTATGTTGTGTACACTCAGCACTTCAGCTGTCAAAATATGGATTTGGAATTTCTCAGTTTCTGTTGTCCCTAATTCTCACCTTGTTGGACTCCAGCATGCCCTTGGTGTAGGGGCCAGATTGCTGCCTGTGAAAATTCATGGCACAAATAAGACGAGAGCAGTCAGCGGGGAAAGGTGGCAGCATGACTGCCACTTACCAGCGAAAAGAGGTTGGAGGGAGCTGCAAGGTTTACAGTTGTGTTGGACTGACTCTGCTGGGGTACCTGCACAATGCTGACCTCCCCACCACCACACCTTCCCCCCTCCCTCTACTTCTTAGTAAGTGGCAGCAACGCTGATGTCAGGAGGCCGGGTGTAAACCCAGCCCCCCCTCCACACCAGCTATTCCTGAAATAAAACCTCCAGTCCCTACTGGGCTATGACCCTTTTCTAGTCAAGAGTCTGTGCTAGGCCCAAAACAATGGATGGCATATCTCAGGTACTGCCCCTATGAAAGTAACAGGGCAACTAAATGTGCCTGGGTGGCTCTGGGGACATTCCAGCACTGCTGCCACCGTCTTCAGGAGACCATGTGTGCACCGCCACCTCTCCCTGGCAGCTGCTCCGGAAATTGAGTTTTTAGCAAAATATGTGTGTCCTAGATAATGCCGACTGCTACAAGGTGGTTGTTTTTTGTTTCTTTTCAGATCAAAGTTATTTAAAGTGGAAGACTTTGAGTCTCATTTTAAGAAACAGAAAGCGGACTCAAACTGTGGATTTGCAGAAGAGTATGAGGTATGCATCTGAAATGTTCTCAGCTTTTTCTCTGTCGTCGTAATGTTTACATTCTTCCACATAAGAGCTCAGCTACGTAGCTCTCGTGTTGTAACCCACCCCGGGCCCTTAGGGTGAAGGACAGGTAATAAATTAAATAATGACAACAACATATGCTTCCTCCTGCGCAGCTGAAAGATTAAGACTGTCCCGTCTTCTCTGAACAGTTGAAAAAGGAAGGTGCAATAGGACTTGAGTCCCTGCAAAATCTGAAATTCATGTTTTGAGGTGGATTTCATTATTTAAAGAGCCAAAATTCAACTGTGAAAAAGCCATATGCAATGGGAAACAATAAGCAAACCTAACAATTAGGAATTACCTTCCCCCAAAGTTCAGTGCTGTTGGATGCCATATGGCCAAGTGTTGAAGAACCATTTGCATGTCATGAGGTAAAATAATCCTAAATTCCTTCTCTATTTGCTGCAGGAGCTCAGGCCTGTTGGTACAAATCAGCCCAGATTTGCAGCTGAACTACAAGAGAACAAAGCAAAAAATAGATATAACAATGTCTTGCCATGTAAGTTCCTCAACCCTACTGCTACTAAAAACTGACCTGGCACCATCACTGTGCTAGAATCCCTTCTCCCCCTCCACCCCTATCAGCAAAGATAAGTGGGCTAGGATCAGACTCTAACGCTACTTTTAATCCTAATTACTACACCACCTATATTCTTTCATCTGGTTCATAGTGTTTTCTTTATTTAGTGGCTTAATTCATTTTATGTGGTGTGTGCTGTGGAAAAAGGAAAATATATTGACACATCCTTTTAATAATAACAACAATAATAATAATAATAATAATAATAATAATAATAATAATAAATAATTATTTTTTTGCAGATGATATTTCTCGTGTCAGACTTCAGATCAATGACCATCCAACCAATGATTACATTAATGCAAACTATATGCCGGTAAGCGTTCCCAGCCTATTTAAAAAACCCCATAGTGTTTTAATGACAGATTTATAAATAAGAAAAGTGGTATTCAGACCATACTTTGATTGCAGGGTTACAACTCCAAGAAAGAGTTCATCGCTGCACAAGGCCCTTTGCCCAATACGGTGCAAGACTTCTGGCGCATGATCTGGGAGAAGAAAATTTATACTGTTGTTATGCTGACTAAATGTATTGAACAAGGCAGGGTGAGTTATCGTTAAAGTTCCGAAACACGCTACAAAATGTTGCCGTGCACCACAACCACCACCAATTTTGCAGCTCAACGATTCTAAAAAAATTAATTCAATGATTTAAAAAAAACCCTACCAGTTTAAGACCACAACCTGGGAAATTGGAAGCTAAGATTGATGCCTTAACAGATGTACCCCATGATCAGTAATAAAGTTGTTGAATCCAGATGCGGAGGATAAAGATGCCCCACACTGCCCTAGTTTTGTATTGCCCTAAGTTTTCTGTGTGGCTCTACAATAAACAGAACGATAACAGCTTCTTATTCTGGATTTGGAACTGCAACATTGTGAGTGACAGAAGAACGTTCCTCAGCTACTGCCGTGCTTAGGCTTCCACCCAGCAGACACGCTGCAAGACCTCTGGGGTTGCTTTGAAGCCCGAGATGCTTCCTGGCAGTGGTAGTGGGAAGCAGGCTACCTAGGCAATATGGTGCTGCAGTTGATAATAAGGGATAAGTGGAAGGATTCAGCACCCTCTTCCAGCACAGCTCTTATTTTGCTCCTGATTTGTTTGATGTTTGGTGTTTATAGCATTCTGTTGGAAGCTGCCCAGAGTGGCTGGGGAAATCCAGCCAGATGGGTGGGGTATTATTATTATTATTATTATTATTATTATTATTATTATTATTATTATTATTTAATAATTAATAATAATAATACCCGCCCAAAACCACTTTGCAACAGAAAAGACTTGTGAGCTAAGAGCTCTGTTTGATACTCTTATGCAAATCCCTACGAGAACCTTTTAGACGGGAAAAGGGCACTGGCCTGCAAATGCATTGACATCTAAATAATTACATAACTCAACATCTGTAGGCTCACCACCTCCACGCTTACAAGGTGCAGTGTTTGTTGTTGCCTCTGTGAAATCTATGAAATATTTCCAAAGCTTACTTTGGCATTTACCATTATTGGCACCCTCAGCAATTGCAACAGTGCTGGGCAACAAACTGGGCATGCATCACACCCCGAGGCATTGGTAGTAGAACCACTCCCACTCCTGCTTTATCAGAGGATAACCCCCACCTCTCACTGTTTGACCCCACCTGCCAACACAGATGAGCAGCAAAGAGGCACAGGTCAATTTCTTTAGTAATACAGTAATATGCTTCTTAAGAAGGAGAACAATGGGGGGCATCTTTACTGGTCCCAGGCACTCTATCCCACCCCATCCCCCATCTGGTCCTAAATCCAATGTCCCCACCCCTTACTTTTCTTATATTCTTTTTACTTTTGTGGACCTATCATATAATTTGACTTATAATTTATATTTCTAGACAAAATGTGAGGAATATTGGCCAAATAAACAATCCAAGAGCTATGGAGACATAACAGTAGCCATGACTTCAGAAATTCCTCTTCCAGAGTGGACAATAAGAGATTTCTCCATGGAAAAGGTGAGTTGTTTGCGCTCTCTCTCTCTCTCTCTCTCTCTCTCTCTGTGTGTGTGTGTCTGTGTTTTGCTTATACTCTGGACTGATGACGTATCACTTAGGCTGCAATCCTATGGGGTCCCAGCAGCCACAGGGCACATCACATTTCCTTGTCAGAGACACCAGAGAGAGAGGGTTCTGAGAAGGAGTTCTGCTGTCTTATCTGATCTCCTTGTCACTACAGAAACCTTTGGGCACTGATATGACTGGGGCATGGGTATGTCTGGTTTTAGACATTTCTGTTTGCCTTATTATTCTGGTAATTATTCTGATTTTGGAAAAACAACAACTAGATATGGGCAGCAGAGATTTTTCACAGGAGAAACAAGGGCTCTGGATTAGACATGTGACCTACCTTTCAATGTGATTTGTTGCCTGCTGTTAAACTTATTTATTTTAGGTTAATTTATACCTCTTTTCAGATTTGGAACAGGCAACAAAACGAGCTCACAATAAAAGCGTTTCTAACTCTGAATTTTAGAGATGGGCTGAATCCACTCCACTCAAGTGTGAAACTTTTCATAGAATTGTAGAGTAGGAATTTGAATGGGTTAAGCAAGAAGGCGTCTGCTGAGACCCTGAAATTAAACACTGGGTAATTGGGAAACATCATAATTGGGAAAATTGATAATTTTCAGATTGAAGAGGCTCCTAAATCTCCTCATTCATCACTAGGAGCAAAGTAGAGCCTCAGAGTCTCTATATTTGACCTTTCCCATGTGAATAAGTTCTCTGAAACCATGCTGTTCCCCCATAGTCATCCAGGGAGGTGTGTGTGGCAGGCGCAGTCTACCACAAGGACCAAATTGCCCTAGCAATATTTCACAGCCCTCAACCTCCAAATTTCCCTTCCCCCAAAAACCCACCCAATCCCAAAATGCATTGTGTGTGATCTACTCCATCACTAGTGAAAATAGTCAAGCTAGATATAATGGTACCTCGGGTTAAGAACTTAATTCATTCTGGGGGTCCGTTCTTAACCTGAAACTGTTCTTAACCTGAAGCACCACTTTAGCTAATGGGGCCTCCTGCTGCCGCCATGCTGCTGGAGCACGATTTCTGTTCTCATCCTGAAGCAAAGTTCTTAACCCGAGGTACTATTTCTGGGTTAGTGGAGTCTGTAACCTGAAGCGTCTGTAACCCGAGGTACCACTGTATAAAAATTTCACTTCCCTGATTTATCCAAGCTATTTGAAACCATCAAAAATACACTCGGCTTGCAGCAATTCCAGAAGGTGTACTGAACCCAGGTCTTAGGTCAAGCACTCAGAGGATAGAAATATGAGTTTGCTCAATGAAATGTATTTGGCACTTGGTCTGAGTCTCATACACTTTTAAACATTTGTTTCTTCCTCCCCTGACACTGTTCGCTCTGAGCAACTTGTCACTGTCTCTTCTTCCACAGCTGTCCTTGGGCCCCAACCCTTCCACTTAGCTTTAACCTGCCTGCTCCCCCCCCCCCATTCTACCAAGCCATTCTCATGGCTCACATTTTCCTGTGCCAGGCACTACAGAATTGCCAGGAAGTGGCTTACAGGCTTAATTTTTTTATTATTATAAAATACTTCGTGACACCATTCTTCTGAACCCTAACGACTACTCCTGTTCCTTTGTTTTCATTTCTAAGAGTGATTCATCTGAAAGTCACCCCGTGCGACAGTTCCACTTCACAGCCTGGCCAGATCACGGTGTCCCGGAAACAACCAACCTCCTCATTAACTTCAGGCACTTAGTACAGGAATACATGAAGCAGAACCCTCCAAGTTCTCCTACCTTAGTGCACTGCAGGTACAAATATTACTTTCTGGAAGGGGAGATGAGACTCCCAAGTCTAAGTGGTATCCTATATACAGTTATGTTTATGTGGAAGTGCGGGGGCTGGGGTGGGAATATTTCAGTGCCACTGCTTATGTAACTATAAAGGAATGAGAACTCACAGGACCTTAACACATGCAAAGTTGGGTATTCTTGTTTCTATTGCCATTCTAGTTTTCCATAAAGTCACTGATTTTCAGGTGGACAATGGTAAAGGTAAAGGACCCCTGGATGGTTAAGTCCAGTCAAAAGCGACTATGGGGTTGTGGCGCTCATCTCGCTTTCAGGCTGAGGGAGCCAGTGTTTGTCCACGGACAGCTTTCCGGGTCATGTGGCCAGCATGACTAAACCGCTTCTGGTACAACAGAACACTGTGACAGAAACTAGACCGCACAGAAACACTGTTTACTTTTCTACCACAGTGGTACCTATTTATCTACTTGCACTGGCGTGCTTTCAAATTGCTAGGTTGGCAGGAGCTGGGACTGAGAGCAATGGGGTGTTGCGGGGATTCGAACCACTGACCTTCTGATCGACAAGTCCAAGAGGCTCAGTGGTTTAGACCACAGCACCATCCGTGTCCCATAGGTGAACAATGATACAGCACCTGATTCTTCCAGGCCATTTCCTGGGCACAATCTTAGCACTAGCGAGATGAATTTACCTCACTCTTTGCATATTCAGAGTTACTTCATGTAGAGGCGTCCAACTAAATGGAGTGAGGGCAGGGACCAGATCATTATTTTGCTTTCTGCCCAGTTGTCAGAAAAGCAAGAGGCAAGGCCTCCTCAGTCTCTTTTTTAATAGATGTACACTGTAAACCTGTGGTCCTCCAGATGTTGCAGAACTACAGCTCTCCTTTCCCCTGGCTGTTGGCCTTGCTGGCTGGGTCTCATGGGAGTAGGAGCCCAACAACATCTGGAAAGACAGAGGTTTCCCCATCCCTGCCTTAGACAGACAGCTTTTGCAGTGGGCTCCATCTCTTGGGACCGTGGTGCCAATATGCCTAGGGCCACTTGACAGGTTATTTCTCTCTACCTGTGCATCACTTCTGTGGAGGAAAAGGCATCACCGAGAGTATTAAGAGCAGCAGAATAGATTGTGTGTGTCTTTTTTTTTTCTTTCTTTCACAGAAGGAAGATAATTATGCTGTCTTAAGTGATCCTTAAACCGAGATATAAGCAAGGATTTAGGGCTTAACTGAAGGCAAGCACGAAGCCATTAAATACATACGCACTTGTTTTTTCTTACAGTGCTGGTGTCGGAAGGACGGGGACATTCATTGCAATTGACCATTTGATCCATCAAATGGAGATGGAGAACACTGTTGATGTGTACGGTGTTGTATATGAGCTTCGAATGCATCGGTCTTTAATGGTGCAAACAGAGGTATGGGCAGGATGCTATTCTAAGCACATAAATCAGTGACCTACACATGGCATAGCAAGTAATATTGTCACCAGCTTTCAGCATTGTTCCAGTTGGTTTAATATTTCTTTTGATAACCTGGAGATGCAACTGCAGACACCAGACCTAAATTTCTGAACAATTAACTCTGCACCGTTATTTCAGTTTCTGTTCCTATTGCTCACCTTGAGGGCCACTGTTGTTGATTTCTTTTGAATGCTGGAAAAAAAGAAATCCCTTTCTTGCAGTCACTTCCTATATGGGCAGGAAGAGGCAGATGTTTTAAAACTGCGAGATTTCCCCCCTTTTCTTTCATATAATGAAATGGCAGTGGAGAAGCCCAAGATGTATGGATGCATTGCAGTTGTTGACTGCAGTAATGGGCATAATCTCTCTTAAAAATGATTCATCATATGAAATCTATGCTACATGTTCATTATTAATGTTATTGTTATTATCTCTCTCCTTTAGGACCAGTATGTCTTCCTAAACCAGTGTGTTTTGGACATTATCAAATCCCAGAAAGATAAGAAAACAGACCTTATCTATCAAAACACAAATGCCATGGCAATCTATGAGAACTTCACACCGTTGCCACATATTGGGAAGGCAAATGGCTACCATGCATAACTGCAAGGGAATGACAAGCCTCCTACTTCTGCCTTTTACATAAGTGAGGAAATATGCACTGTTTTTGTATGCATTTCTATGCAGAGACTTTTTCCACTTTTTAAAAAAGAATAACTGAAGATGTACACATTTTTAAAAATGCCAATGGGAACTGTAGTTTCTACAATAGTTTTAAAGGGAAAATACACTGTATTTTACAGATGGATTTGAAGAAGGTGAAGAAGCATCACATGATTGGTGTATTATCACTGAATAAATGACGGGATCCCTTTTTGAACTTCAGAAATAATAAATGACACAGATACTTAAAATCAGGTTTGAGGGTCACTGTTCCAGAGATGTTTGTATGTACATTGGCTTTTCGCCAACAGAAACCTACGTTATCAGTGACTACTCAAGTTCTTTTTGTTTTATTTAAAACGGGAACACAAAAAATTAGCAAATAGGATATTTTATTATGTACTTGTGCCTTTTTCTAGCTGTTTTGCTATAGACAAAATGATCAGAGTCCTATATTTTTGTATTGAAATTCTCGGTTGAAATATAACATTTAAATAATATCAATATCAATTCTCATTTGGAATAGTTTTGTTGATTCTTCCTTCATGGAGGTGGCAACCCTTTCTTTGTATTTTACTGCAGTCTGCAGAGACTTTTTCCTAGAGGTAATTCACTTGATTGTGTGAGGACTGGAGCAATGTGTGACACCTTGGCTGTATAAAACTGTGTTAAACTGTGGAATGGAGCCTTCTTATATGGTTTAGCTGAAACTTGTTTAGCTTTGTATTCATCCGTCGAGATTAGTACATCCCACTTCTAAAATCTGTTAATATCAGTTGTAAGTATATTCACGCACTTTCAGTGCTCTTCAGAACCCATTTGTGCCTTTGTCTGTGCCTGAAACTTCCTTTTCCTTCACCTCACTGTCCATAGCCCCATTTTCACTCACTGCCAATGAATCTGGTGAGCTGAAGATGTCATTGTCTGATGTCACGATTCTACTTCTGACATGCCTGTAAACATGTGACTCCCTAAACCAATCTAAACATGAGTGAGAAGAAAGGTGGCTGAGGTCAGTGAGGGCAAAGTGAAGGAAAATGGGGAAGAAATGAAGTGGCAACTGCCAGTGGAACAAAAGGACATCAAGCATGTAAAGAAATAAATAGCAAATCTTCAATATGAGTATTCCCCCCCCCAATTAGTTTTGTGGGATATGCTAATTTCAAAGCAAATATTGAACATAGGAGATGTTTTGCCTAGCTTTCAATCATGTAAATACAAAGCCTATCAATGTGTTGTGGAAGCAGGATTGTTAAAGTACACACTGGCTACATAAACACTTGACAGGTGAAGAGGCAGTTGTGTGTCAGGTCCACTAAATCCAGCATTACCACACAGGCCCTCAGGTTTCACAGCAGTTTCAGGAGAGTAGTGGTGCTGCCTTCAACATGTGTAGATAGGAGGGAGGCAGCTGCTTCTCCGTGTAGTTACAACCCATCTCACTGGGAACTCATTGAGTGCCCACTGTCTAGGTAGCAGTTAATCCAAATGTTGCGGTTATCACTTGATAGCTTATCTCCTCAGTTGGTCTTGAGAGATGGCCTTTAGTGGTGTCATTCACGGAAGAGGAGGGCTATGTCTCAATCTGAGCTTTAACTTGTTTTCTTTGTGTGTTGGTGTTGTAGTATGTGTCTCTGTCGGTGGGAAGGGGAGGGGGGAATGAAGGACCCACCCTATCCAGGTTGAAATTTTTATGTTCTCGTATGTAATAAGGATTTATTTAAAAGTGCAATATTTGATTTACTGAATGAACGCTTGCCTCTATTTCCATAGAGTTTTACTCAGGTTCAGTATCTCTTCTTAGTTGTTCTGTGGTTTAATGTTCTTAAATGTGTCGTTTGTGGAAGACTGAAGAACTCCTATGGCAGAGTGATCCCAGGAAGGTCCATTGACTTTGCTCTGTTTCTCTAAAAAGTAAATGTTCTAAAGATCTACTGATTCTTTCAGCTGCAGAATATGTTTTAGCCAGTTAAAACTGAGGTATATATTTTTAATGTTGTTGTATCAAAGATATATAATTGCTCTACCTTTTGGTTTATTTGTTTGTTTGTATTATGCTGCTGTAGTTGTAACGGATACGATTAATGAAAATTGAAGGGTTCTCCATTAAATTAATTGTGTTGGTACACTGATGGTGAAATTATGAAGGTATTCTTAATGAAGGACTTGTGGCGTGGGAAGTGGGAGGGGTTGTGGTTCATTATTCTTTTAGTCAATGCGCTGGCAGCATTAGGAACTCTCTTGAGTGTGTTATAGAGCTATCTGTAAAGTATTGGAGCGTTGTGGGCTCCACTCCTCAACTTTCTTTGGTGCAAAAACCCTTTGAATTGCATTGAGCTTGTGCAGATCAGGCGATATGCTTGAGGGAATTAGGGTGCTGAAGGGTATACGGTAAGCCACACTCCATGGCTCTGGAGTATTTAAAATTCTGCCAGTGGGGCAAAATCTTTTGGAAACCAATAGCTCAAAAATGGGGAAATGGTTGCTAATACAGTTCTTCTCCTACCAAAGTCTATGATTGGTGGCTTTTTATATCTATGCCTTAGGTAGAATGACATTTGGATGTTGGTGGTTGGACCAAATATATACATATTTTAAATGGTTGAAAGAGGGGCCCCACTAAAATATAGATTAATCTGTTTCATACGTGCCACATTCCAATGCAGGGGTCTTCTACATAGTAGAAATGAAATCCTGCTTGATTTTGGGGGAGAGCCAATAAACCCTTGTTGTTGTCGTCTCTGTAGATCATTATCCAGGAAGAGGTTTTGCACAGGATTTGTCTAATGTAATAAGCAACGATCCTAATCATGCCATAATTGATGCTAGCAGTCTTTGTGCATCTTGACATAAATACAGTTAGCATGCAAATAATTGCACTTGTGAACTCTCCTTACAAAATGGGGTCTCAGACCAAAACTGACCTATTGGGGTTTTTTTCTTTTCTCTTTTTACAAAGTGCCTGTCTAACATAGATGACTGCTGTGTCTGAAAAGTTACCAGAATGTATTTCGTTGTTTCCTGTTAAAATAAATGGCATACTTTCAAGGCAATGCAAATATTCTTAAGAATGATGAGGGGAATCTGGACTTTTCCTTTCCTGTGGACAGAATGGGCTGAGATCCAGTGCAGACTCCCACTGAAGGAAGTGAGGAGTGTTTTTCTACAAATATCTTTCCCTGTACTTTTCATTGACATCTTCCACACCGATCTGAAATGTCTCCCAATCCTGCAGTGTAGTGGGAGATGGGGACACAGAGGAGCTATAGAAGGACGAGAACAATAAAAGGTCATCTTTCCCCTTTCTTCAGCAGAATATCCTACAGGTGAAGTTCTGTTAATCAGGTAGGATCCAGCCCTACATGCCTAAAATTTGTGCTGGTTGAAAACATTAGATCAATTAAAAGTTGCAGGATCACAGGCCCCAGGGTTCAGAGGTAATTAAATTTCGCATAGGCTCCACTCATTATGGAGGTGTAGGACTTGGGCAAAGAAAATAGGGGGAAGCATAGGAGCTGCATGCTCTTTGCCTTGATCAAAGGTGGTGTTACCCTCCAGATATCACTGAATTACAGCTCCCATCAGCCCCTGCCAGGGATCATAAGCTGCAGTTCAGCAATGTCTGGAAGGCAGCAGGTTTCCTCACCCCTGGCTTAGATTCTTTCCCTTACTTCCTTTCAGTTAATCCCTTGCAGCTCATTCACCCTACCTCATGAAGATGTTGATGGATGCTACTAAAATAATGTAGCTCCTGATAGGTATCTTCGTCAGGGGACAACTCTGCCCAGTGATAAGTTTATAGCAGGCATAGGCAAACTCGGCCCTCCAGATGTTTTGGGACTACAACTCCCATCATCCCTGACCACTGGTCCTGTTAGGGATGATGGAAGTTGTAGTCCCAAAACATCTGGAGGGCCCAGTTCGCCTAAGACTGCTTCATAGGGTTTGGCCAGAGTCAGTCTGGCCTTCATTACTAGCTGCAATCAATGGGGCTGTCAGGGCAGGACTTTAGAGCTCAGGACTCAGCAGAACGAGCAGGGAGGCCCCCAAAAGTAGCAGCGTTGGATTGCCGCATTTTCAGCATATTACTATCTAAAGAGGACTATTAAGTCCAAAGCCTAAAATTGCCTAACTATAACTGAGTGCGCATCATTTTCATAAGCCATCTGTGTGTGTGAGAGAGGGGGGGTGCTGTTTTAGTTCATGCTGTAAAAACTTATCCCTAAACATTTGCACTTGATTACCTGCCTGTAACGGGAACATAACACAATGGTCTGTGGATGTGCTATGCTAGCCCATCCTAAGCATTTGCTTTGCTGACAGGCCTGATCTTCCTCTTAGTCAGAGTGTAGAAGCTCATCTGGGGCAGCAGCAAAGGGCAGCTAACTTGTCAATTATTTGGCTTATTATTTTTACCACTGTTGGGTTGTTATTTTTTTGCAGGTGGGGGTTCAGACACCAAAATGCCTTGGTCTGTCTCCTTTGCTGACTGCAGAGACAGTCCAGCAGGGTACATATCAAAACTGGCTTGAATCGGATAGTTTCTCACTGGTCTGCTTGTTATATAATTTCCTTTTGATCTATGCTTTGAAGTTATAAAAACACCTCAGAGTGCAAAATTATGTTGCTTGGAGTGTTCAAATCATCCGTTTTTAGCCTTAAAACTTGGGAGTAATAACCTATGGGTCAGGATTCAAAGGAAGGAGAGAACAGTTCATGCAGGCAAGAAGCTTGCTTGTTTGCTGTTTTCACCACTGTCAAAAAGAGAGAAGTTGTCATTAAGTTTAAAAAGCAACTAGTCTCTTGGACAGTGGAACCTGCTGTGATGCCCACATCAAGCAAAACCCCCATGCATCCCTCCTTCTTTGGATGCTTGCCAGTCTCCTTGTTTTTTATTCTATTTTTAATTTCCAGGCAAGGCATGATTTTGAAAAGAGAGTATTCTTTGTGCATCGGCTGTTGCTGTTATAATTGTGTGTTCAAATGATGTACAATGTTCAGTGTTTCATTCATTGTACAGATGTTTGCTGCATACTGTCCTTAATTTTAATTGTCTGATTGTCTTTTCAATGACATAAAAATAACTAAATAAAACATTGACACAATATGTTTCAGTGTACATTCTTCCTCTGTGGTCCGTGGTAATTTAATCAACTCCCCTTCCATTTATCTCATTCTAGGGCAGTTTCAAAGACTTAAATGATGAAAATTTAATCCTTTACACACGACTTTCTAAACTCTAGCTTGCCGTGTCTTTGCTTCAATCTTTCTACAAAAAGCGGAAGGCGGACTTCCTGTTTAGACCTTCCCGCTTTCGGTGCCTAATTAAGAAATTTCATAGTCCAATTTTCCGTTCTACTCACGGGCAGTTGTTTAAAATCCAATTGTTCACAGGAAAAAGTCAGCGCTCTCCGGCAACAGCAATGCGGCTTCACTCCGTGAAAGAAGCAGTCGATTCAAAGCACCGCGCCACTCACCCCCACGTCGCTCCGGATCCCCAAAACAGGGGGTGCAAAGGTGCCAGCCGAATCCCACGTCCACAGGCTTCTGCCGCCTGTGGTTTTTGATGGGTCTCCGCCTTGCCGTGGCGGTTCAGACCCTGTTTTCCACAGAGCGGATTCCTCCCGGTCGGAAGAAATCCGCCATTGCCAGAGGTGCCAACCCGGAAGTCAGGTGAAAGGAATCCTTATCTTTAGGAAGCCGACTAATATTTCCTGTGTTTACCACCTTGCTGCCTCACCTGTGCATGCAAGCACACGTGCATATATGCAGGGACAGAAGAGAGGATAAGCAGTGCATGGATCCATTCCTGAATCTGCATATGGAATAAATGGGTACAAGGCTAGATATGCACCTCAGATGGCATGCATCTGTTCACAGGTGACACGAAAACCGCAGGAAAGTTGAAGTGCCGTTCTAAAAAACATGCTTCTGCAATATCATTGACACATTTAAAAAATTGTACACAGGCACATTTAAAACATCCTTTCTGCCTTTCACATCATCAGCAGGAGAGAAGCTCAGAAGCATTCAAGTAGCATGTGTAACATCCATCCTAAGTAGCCATTTCAGTGTGCAAATGATAAAGCCTAGATTCCAGCAGTCAAGGGATGAGCTAACAGCTCTGAATCTCATTGCCCAGTAGGAGTGCAGGGCTTGTAATTGAGAATAAAGATGAGAAACGTATCACAGCTTCATTCAAAATGGGGAAGAGATGCCACAGATTGCAACAGCATTTCCGTTTTGTAATCAACACCTCTGTGACTTGAGCCTGTCTTGGAGAATCGCATTGTTTGCCTTGGAAGCCTTTACCCCTAGTTCCAAATGGATGAACCTGGTTGCTGGTAGTTAACTAGAGCCATGGGGAATATAAGGAAGCATATGAATGCCTGTCTAGCAGCAGTGCGAGATTATGTTTTGCATGTAGCTGCCACTGGGAGGAATTAGACATAACGCTAGACAGATTGCACAAGCATCTTTGCTTGCCTGATGGAATGATCACCCCTCTCCTTCCCCCAGTGCACTCTTCTGGGAGTTCTCCTGACCCCCGAGCCAACTTAGGGAGTATGGGGGGCACAGGAAGAGAAGAGGGAGGAAAGCCCTATTACACTACTGGAAGTTCTTCTGTGGGCTTCTGCTGGCAGGACTAATGAGTTGAATCCAGCCCAATATAGCTATTTCCTCATGCAATCTGATAATGTGCCCCCGTAACCCTTTGCCAAGGCCAGCCCACCCATAAGACAAAGTGATGTGACTGCCTTAGGTGGCAGGATCTATGGGGCAGCAGATCCAGCTGCCAAGGAATGCATCAACCACTGCAGCTGCCGCAGGGTCAGCAACAGCAGTGGCACACTCAGAGGCTGGATCTGTCGCCTCTCAGCAAACAGTAGGCACGGCTCATCTGCCACTTCTAGGGAGGAAATGGCAGGGACTGCGCCTTCTGGAGTCTTCTGGGATCTGCACCCTCCCAGCATGATTCAGAGCCCCACCACCAGAGCCTTTGATTCCCACTTCAATGAGTAGGGTTGAACTGAATTGGATTCCTCACTTGTTTCTGATGGAGATCTTCACTCAACTCAACATGGGCTCAAACCCATGACCATGAGATCAAAAGTCTCATGCGCTACTCCAGGCATAGGCAAACTCCGGCCCGCCAGATGTTTTGGGACTACAAAATGACTTGCCCAACCTTGCCCTTTTCCCTTGCTCATTGGAGTTTCTGGGGTGCATTTTGTTTGCCTGAACAGGGAAGACTGTCATGATTATTTATTGTAGTTCTTTATTTCATCAGATTTGTATACCACTTGAACGTAAGAAAGACCCTCAAAGCAGTTTCCCCACATCTGTGGCCCCTTTTAGCAACACACATCAATTTGGGAGGCCCTCCATTTTCAACTCAACGCCAGCATCCCCTGGAGTGAAATCTTTGTTCCTGATCTTCATACTGTTTCATGGTGAACCTACACTTCCTGTTTTCACTTTCCACATCCCCAGAAGCTAAGACCTTGCCCTGTGTTGGAAAATCACATGGAGCTCACATTTCTCCACCCAGGTCTGCTGTGTGCAAGACCACAGGTGGATGGAGCGGAGGTGCAAATTCTCACCTTTGCAGGGTACCCAGGCAGCATGCAATGCTCCCCCTTGCACTTTCTGGTGCTGATTTTCCTTATTGGCTAATGCCTCCGTCCGCAGGAGCCAGAGCAGGAGAGAGGCACGGTCTCCTGTGGAATGGTAGCTTTGGACAATTTTATTGGCTGATGAATCAGTTCTTCTCTGGCAGCTTTCCAGTAATGCTGGATTGCCTGAGATGGGAAGGGAAGGCAGGTTACTCTGCCTAAGGCTGTGAAAGGATTGCTTGGAGACCAACGCGGCACTCATGCCTTGCTGCACAGTGAGTATATTAAGAGAATATCTCTCTGCATGCCATGCTATCTGAGGATGATTTGCCGAAACCCTCAATTAAACCTGCAGCTTCAGCAATCGCTGCTTAACTGCAAAGATGTTCCTGGTTGTCGCTGAGATCGGATTGCTATTGCAATTGAATGAGTTTGAACGTGGCATTTGGCTCTTCCTCTGGCAAATTCCTTTGCTGCAAGATCCTTCCTGATCTGAAGGCTTATCTGCAAGATGCCAGTTTTGAATAATTTTGTAGCCTTTTCCTCCGTCCCTCCCCTGGAACTCCAACATTATAGGGGGAGGCAGGGAGGGAACCCTGATGCTTAATTTGAATTCATTTGGGGGGTAACTTCTTTTGAAGTTGGGGGGGGGCTTTTGGCTGGGGGTGCTTTTGCTATCAGTTGTATAGCAAGGATTAGCTTTCCAGAGGAGTAGAAATAGGGCAGTATAAGAAAGGGAGGAGGAGAGACAGAGCTTTTACTTTTGCCAGCCTGGGGAGTGTGCTGTGCTTAAAGGGACAGGATACTGCATTGCACCTAAATTACTTGCAAACAGTTCTCTTCGGGAAGTCTTATGGAAGTGACATCAAAAAGTATTGCTACCTAGGGGGTTAATGGGTCACCCCCCCCTATATATGCCCCCCCAAAGGGAACTCTGGAGAAGCTTGAAGGAATGCAGCTTTTTCAGACTGCAGTAGCTGTCTAACAAAACCTGCAGTTGAACCTGAGGACCTGCCTGCTTCTCGGAAGTGCTGTTGAATATTTTAAGTTTGGAGCAAGCGCTCCTTCCACTGCTAAAACCAACCATGTGAGAGGCTGTGACTTTGGAGTAGATTTTTTGAAACATTAATATTTTATCTCCTGATGTGGTGGAGGGGGAGACTTTTCCAAGTGACTATAGTCTTTGGAAATGGGGGAGTATGTATCTGAGAGACAAGCATCTTTCATTTAGCAATGGACACCTATGTGGCGAATCACTGTGGACTCTTCTGGGTGTCTTTTGCTCACCAGGGCACTCCCGGGCTTCTGAGGTGACATTACTATTTTGTGTATTCCAGACGACTGGGAGTTTCTTTGTGTATTACACTTGTGAAGACACTGGTTGGCTCATTTTGGTTGTCTGTTGCCCAATAGAATGAGTTGGTTTTCTCCCATTCTGCGACTCTCATTGTCTGGAGCTGAGTAAGCTCCAGGTCCCTCTGTCTAGATGTCCCTAAGGAGGGACTCATGGCCTTTGGGCTCTCATCTCATCTCCAGAAAGGGTGGCTAGGTCCAAAAGAAGAGAGGTCTTCAGCACCTTTAATAGCACACAACTACAAACACTGCAGAAGCCCTGTCCTCTTCAGCAGCCAACCACCCTATCCACAGCCTTCTGCTTCTGGCCTTTCCATTGCTCTTAGCCTGCCTCTGTTTTAATCATTATATGCATTTGTGAATTCTGGGCCATAGTTTATGTCTTTGATTATCTCCACCACTGTTGCCTGAGGAATGCCTCTTTCAAAGATACAGTGGTACCTCGGGTTACAGACGCTTCAGGTTACAGACGCTTCAGGTTACAGACTCCGCTAACCCAGAAATAGTACCTCAGGTTAAGAACTTTGCTTCAGGATGAGAACAGAAATCGTGCAGTGGCAGCACAGCGGCAGCAGGAGGCCCCATTAGCTAAAGTGGTACCTCAGGTTAAGAACAGTTTCAGGTTAAGAACAGACCTCCAGAACAAATTAAGTTCTTAACCCGAGGTACCACTGTACTGCAAAAATGAGCACTGTACATTTTTGAATGGCAGGGACAAAAACAGCCATGATACAGGAGCATCAAGAGTCATCTAATTGTTGATATCCCCATTCCAGTGAAGCTTGCGCATTTTATTTTTTTTTAATAAAAGCCTCCATCTCATTGCCACGTTCTTTGATACTGCCATTTTATTTATATCATGCTCTCCCTATCCTAAAAATATCTCAAAGTGGCTCTACAAACAGTACATTCATCTTGGCTGCTCCATGGAGCACACAGTCTGCATATTTCCTCTCACACCTTCATGTGGTGCCAGTCCAGTCCTTTCTGAGCCATGTGTAGGTCTGTCCCAACTGAGTTGGGGATGACACCTCTGCAGAAAGTGTCCTGCTCCCAGGCTTCCCCAACCTTCCTACTTGTAGTGACAATCTCCTGGGAGGCAGATGCTGTAGGCCCAGCAAGAAAGACTTTCCAGGCCCCCATAACCAGTGATGGACCTTGGCGCTTTCAAATTTCAGTAGTGCCCTGTGCAATGCCAAAATCCTCCAGGCACCCCCCGCCTCTCGTGTTCCATTGGGTGTCATAGCTGCAGCACCCGCTGCAGTGCCTCGAAGGCTCAGCGCCCAGGATGACCAAACTGGCCGTGATACCCTAAATCCACCTTTTCCATAACCCACTGTATGTGTCACCATTATCACTAGAAGCTCAATGAGTCTCAGGAGCTGTCCAACGGGTCAGGAGGCATAGTTTCCGCCAGAGAGACAAGCTGTAGCATCAAATTAGTGATGAATGACACACAATCCATGATTACCACTTCATTCTTGTGTTCAATCAATGTGTTAACTTTTTGCTTTAGTTCCCCCTGCCCCCAATTCTTGTAGTGGCTATTCTTTCCCAGATTGAAATGCATTGCAAAGCAGGAGCACGCACTGCTAGCCAAATGTTGCTTAATATGGCGACCAATAGTGCAGCGATCTTGCTCCAGGATTAGAACCATTGATTGCACAAGACTGGAGCAAGATTGTGTGCCCATTCCCTCCGATAAGAGCCTGATATTTTTGGCTCCAGTTTTGTGCAATCAATGGTTCTAAGAACCCGGGCTTTTTTCAGCCTGAACTTGCCTGAACTCTCTCAGGTAGGTGCCATTGCTATTCCAAGAGAACAAGGGAGGCATCATCGTGAGTTCCAGCACCTCTTTTTCTAGAAAAATAGCACTGTATAGAAGAGATGCCCACTCACATCAAAATGCATTTGTTTATACAAAATATTTCCATCCCACCTTTCAGGACCAGCATCCTCACATGACCGCCATATAAAATGCAACCAATTAACTATTTGGAAAATCTAGTTCCGCCTTATTAAAACGAGCAGTAAAGATGTCAATAAGATGCAGCGGTTGCTAAAAAAACAAAATGCAGGTGGATTTGGAAAATACCCTGATGTTGGGAAAGATGGAGGGCACAAGGAGAAGGGGACGACAGAGGACAAGATGGTTGGACAGTGTTCTCAAAGCTACAAACATGAGTCTGACCAAACTGCGGGAGGCAGTGGAAGACAGGAGAGCCTGGCGTGCTCTGGTCCATGGGGTCACGAAGAGTTGGACACGACTAAATGACTAAAGAATAACAACAACAAAATTGAGAGTCAGCTGATCACAGAATGATAGAATTGGTAGGGTTCCTGAGGGTCCTCTAGTCCAACCCTGTGCAGTGCTGGAATCTCAAATCAATATCACAAATATGGGTCCACCACTGGATCCACTATGTCCCTGGTGCCTGCTCACCTAACCTTTCTTATCTAGCTTCTCTTATCTTAAAAGATACATCTGGCCCATGCAATAGGCCAGGAGCAAAGGTATGGGGGTAGGACAGTAGCAAGGTTGGCGCTGTGCAAATGCGCCTCTGCTTCACCTTCACAGCCCTAAAAGTTGCCACTTCCCTGCCCCATCCAGATGAGCCGCACTGTTGGGACATCCCATCTCCAGGATGGTGGCTGCTTCTCCAGTGGGGTCTGATAAGTGTTGCAGAAGTGGGATAGGAATCTACATTTTCACCTGCATCATCTGTGTGTATTGCTCATTTCTATCACTGGACTTCCCATTTTAGGGAAGACAGGGTTTGGTGTCCCCTGTTTCTGGCTTTCAAAACTCAGCGGACTCTTGTGATTATGGAGAGCGGTTGGAGTGGCCGATGTATATCACTGTGAAATAGCTTTGTCTCTTTAGTCAAATTAGTTTTTTGTAACACGGCTGTTCAGAATACTGAGCGTTACATTATTTCATCATTCAAAAAGAAGCGAGAGACATAAAACAGGAAGGAAGACATGTAACCGCATAACTGACAATTAGGAGTTAACCTTGTTTTATAGCAATTTGGACTCTGCAATTAGTTTCATTGATCAGATCTGAAGAAAAAATATCAGCCCATGCATATGCATGCAAGGATAACACTGTGAGGCAGTGTGCTGTGAATATGTATGAGCACATTGTGGGACTGTAATGCAGGGCATGGACTGTCAATACTTTGTTCCAGAGGTGTGATGGGAATACATTAGGCAATGTTAAGATCAAGGGAAGGAAGTTTGTGTATACTCTGAGTGACACACAGACACACAAGAGGCTACTCCATCAATTTGGAATAACAATAAAACCACTGCTTTCTTGTCTTTGGACAGGATTGGTCCATCTAGCTCATTATCATTTACACTGTCTGTGACTGGAACCCTCCAGGGCTTCAGACAGGTGTCTGTTCCTGTCCTACCCAGAAATGCCAGGAACTAAGCTATGAAATAATAATAATAATAATAATAATAATAATAATAATAATAATAATAATAATAATTTTATTATTTATACCCCACCAATCTCAGCTGTTCTGAGTAGCTTCCAACACATATAAAAACATAAGGGAAAGAGAAAATTGTGTTGTTGTTTGTTTTAGATTAGATTAGATTAGATTAGATTAGATTAGATTAGATTAGATGAATAACCCACCCTTCCCCAGAAGGTCCCAGGGCTGGCTACAGCAACTTGAAAC
Organism: Podarcis liolepis; assembly: GCF_965112155.1. NCBI lineage: Eukaryota > Metazoa > Chordata > Lepidosauria > Squamata > Lacertidae > Podarcis > Podarcis liolepis. The sequence continues at coordinate 73,182,332 of NC_139554.1, forward strand.
TAGGCACTAAAAACAGTTTAACATGAATCACAATTGCAGCTAGAGTGGGTCCTGAGAATATATACCTCAATTACGCAAGTTTAGCTAGTTTTCACTTCCCAAACCAATCTGTGAATAGAAAGATGCAGTTCCTTCAAAATTTGCAGTTCCTTTAATGTTGCGGTACAGTTCTCCAACCAATCAACCCAAAAAGCACATGCTAGGAGGAAAGCGTGCAGAAACAGTATATATATATATATATATATATATATATATATATATATATATATATATATTACTGGGGGGGGGAATTAAAAATGCATTAAAATTAAGAGAAATTGCTTGCAAAAACCTGTATATTGGTAAAAAGTATATATTAGGAGAAATGCACACACAAATGAGTACAAATTTTTGTGTGAATAAGTACAACCAATGTAGAAATAGGGAAGACTGGATTTAAAATTAATAAATTGAGAATCCAACGTGGACAGTTTTGTTGATACCTAGATTGAGCTAGGGGTCTTCTACATTGCAGATCCAATGTTGTGCCACTGTGGCCCTTTCCCATCTCAGAATGTCACCCAGGTGAGAGCCTGAGCTGGGCCTGTCATTCAAGGTGCCTACAGCTCTTGCTAATATAAGAAAAACTGTGTATCTGAAGAAGTGTGCATGCACACGAAAGCTCATACCAAGAACTAACTTAGTTGGTCTTTAAGGTGCTACTGGAAGGATTTTTTTTATTTTGACTATGGCAGACCAACACGGCTACCTATCTGTAATAAGAAAAACAGATGGCATACCTTGGGTATTGGCCCTATGAGAGTGATGGGGCAACTTGGTGTGGTTCTCACAATGCCACTGTTGGCATGCTAGCCTCTATTGCATCGCAAATATAAACACAGAAAGGGTGGCATTTCCTGTGTTGCTGTCAACGCTAACATAAATTAGTCACAACGATGCACAATAATGCTCCACCTCTTTATATTTCCAGTTTGGTTTTTGTTCTCACTGGGTGCCAAAATTAGTAGGGCTGCTGCCGCTTCATTGTGAACTGTGTGACTGAAGGTTTCTGGAAGTAGGAGAGAGCTTATATATAACTTACTGCTGCATATGTCTGTTAATGATGGCTGCAGAAAGTCTAATTCTGTGTTACGTGTAACACTGCTCATGATCAAATTGGGTAAGAGGAGGGAAAATAATAAGCAGCAAATGTGCTATTGAGTCCAACTGAAATCTAGGCTAAATATACTGCCTGGATGACTCAGGGTGAAAAAGTTGCTCTGCCATAAATGATGAATCCTGGGAATTAAGGAAAGACACAAAGTGGTGCTTTTGTGGGGATTTTGAATCATAATGTGCATTAAAATTCTACTAATGATAATTTACCTAGGTAGCAATATATTATTAAGCAGTGCTTTCATAAATGGTTAATCAAATGCTCTGGATGATTACTGAGAAAAAGCTTAAGCTCCTGACAAATTTTATCCAGTAGATAAAATGAGTTAACAATCGCAAAATGTGCGCTATTGTCAGCTATTGGTTATCAGGGATGGAAACTCCCACCTAAAAGGGGATCTTCTTTATCTAATTAAAAGCATTTTAAAGTTGTTACAAAATAGTACTGGCATGATGGGGGGAGGGTGGCACTCACCACAACATTAAGCTATCCTGTGTGAGAGTCAGTGCCCTGCAGAGGCTAGTCAATCAATCAATCAATCAATCAATCAATCAATCAATATCCTTTATTCAACCGATAGTCAGAAATAAAACACAATAATTGTAAACTATAACATCATAGGGGTACATAAATAAGGTAGGGCCACAGTACTAGACCTCTCACAGATAACCCACATCAAGGCATTCAGTTATACGTTTCCGACGCTTGAGTGCCTAGTCTGTTGGTCTTGGAACTGGGAGAGTGGGATTCAATCCGTACTCAACCCAATGAAGCTCACTGGGTGATCTGGGCCAGCCACTCTCTCTTAGCCTTAGGAGCACATAGAATCAGAATAAGAGGAACTACTACTTTCCTTTTTATTTCATTTCCTTTTTGCTTGGAGCAGAATTGTGACTGTGTAAAACACCCACCCACCCCACTACTTCCATTTTATCTTACTCTTTTTAAAATTACAATATTGTTCTCTGTTAAACACACTGCATTTTACATACATTTCTGTATATGATTATGTTTGAGTGATTTCTCATCATTTATAATACAAAGCAAAGCTATTTCTTTACCAAGGTTCCAACCCGTAAATTTGCAAAACAGGCAGCAGTGACTCCACTTCAACAATGACAGTCTGCCATTCCCATGTAATTCAACTCTCGCTTAGATGGTTTAAATAAAATGTTTTCTAAGGCTGTGGAAACAGCCTGGCTTTGAAATACAGTGGTACCCCTTAAGTACTTAATTCGTTCCAGAGGTCCATTCTTAACCTGAAACTGTTCTTAACCTGAAGTACCTCTTTAGCCAATGGGGCCTCCTGCTGCTACCACGCCGCCGGAGCACGATTTCTGTTCTCATCCTGAAGCAAAGTTCTTAACCCGAGGTAATTTTTCTGGTCTGTAACCTGAAGCGTAAGTAACCCGAGGTACCACTGTACATGGTTGGAAGAAAACAATAAGTAAGCTCTATCTTTGTTTGTTAAGGGTATGTGTATTAAGTGTGCATCTGTATGTGTGGACGATTGTGTGGTTTGTGCCTGTGTGAGAGGGTGATTATGTGGGAAAGGTGATTATATTAATAACTGGCTCCACCCACTCCCAGCATACACCCCCATCCCACCCCCAAAGGCTTTTCACTGAGGTGATATGGCCTCAGACTGCTACTGCCAATCTTTATTATTATGGCATGAAGTGAGAGCAGTTTCCATTACCGTAAGTCAATTCCACAACATGAATGATGCTATATAGCAATCATTTTGGGGAAACGTAGACCTGAGGGAAACTTTATGCCTTCCTCTCCAGCTACAATACTGGTGAAGGAGCGTCTCCACCCCCATCGTTCAGCCCGGACACTGAGGTCCAGCTCTGAGGGCCTTCTGGCAGTTCCCTCATTGCGAAAAGTGAGGTTACAGGGAACCAGGCAGAGAGCTTTCTTGGTAGTGGCGCCCACCCCGTGGAACGCCCTCTCACCAGATGTCAAAGAGAACAACAGCTACCTGACTTTTAGAAGACATCTGAAGGCAGCCCTGTTTAGGGAAGTTTTTGATGTTAGATGTTTTATCATGTTTTTAATATTCTTTTGGGAGCCACCCAGAGTGGCTGGGGAAACCCATCCAGATGGGCAGGGTATAAATAAATTATTATTATTATGAAAATCCCCAACTCGCTTGACAATTTACATTAGGAGCAGAGCTCCCATTGGCACAAATTGAAACTTTTCCCTAACATCACCTGTTACCAGGAAAGGTAGGGTATTATAACTGAGAAGTGATGGTTTAAACCTTCCCTCGCCACATGCTGAGGACACCCACCCCACCCCTGATATTTAATTTATCTAAAGCCATGATGTTGCTAATCACATAACTTTCATCATCTGTTCATCAATGTATTCAGAGCTGACAGATTAAAGGCCTTGGGAATCTCCATATTTACAAGCGGCTTGACCGCAATGACAGAGTTCCTCAGGTGGTACACATCACCATTGATATTAGCAAACCTGTAGCTGTTAAAGGCCTGCCCATTAAGATCTCGGGCCTGGTGGGAGTTTGACACCTGTGTGTAGCTGTCTTAATGCTGCTGCGCCTGTTCATTCTGCTACAGTCTGGTGCACCATTGCAGCACAACTATAACTGAAGAATCTAGTGCTATTTACTGGAGGTTTGTATCTGTGCCACTATATCAGGCCAAAATAGTAAATCATGAGCACCCTTTTTTCAATATGCTTTGAGACTGCTCCTGCAGTGACCCCTCCTTCCATGGCCGCTGTCGATTTTCCTACAGAATTTTTCTACATGTTCAGATTGGGCAGCTGCTATTTTCAGTATCTATGTGGGAAGGAAGGAAGGCCAGAGACAAAAAGTGAGCGGAGCAATGGACGTAAATTTTACTTTTGTACATTAGGCTAGTTTCTACACACATACCTCACACACGTCTGGCTTTGTTCTCCTGCCAGGCAAGCAAGAGGCATTACCACAGAGCAAGGACACATTCTATCCATACTAAAACTCTAAAGGTTAGCGCAGAACAGCTATGGAGTGGCTTGGGAAGACAATGCTGTTGTAATATATAGTTACTGACTCCTACTTGTGTGCATGAAAGGTTTAACCTAAGTCTTGAGCTCATGTTGCTCCTTCGCAGTCTTTTATCCCCACCCCTATTTTTTTGCTTTTTGTGCTTCCTGGAACAAACAAAGAGCCATGCAGATAATGGCTCCTAAAGGTAAAAGTAAAGGGACCCCTGACCATTAGGTCCAGTCGTGACCGACTCTGGGGTTGTGGTGCTCATCTCGCTTTATTGGCCGAGGGAGCCGGCGTACAGCTTCCAGGTCATGTGGCCAGCATGATTAAGCCGCTTCTGGCGAACCAGAGCAGCGCACAGAAACACCGCTTACCTTTCTGCCGGAGTGGTACCTATTTATCTACTTGCACTTTGACGTGCTTTCGAACTGCTAGGTTGGCAGGAGCTGGGACCGAGCAACGGGAGCTCACCCCCTCATGGGGATTCGAACCGCCGACCTTTTGATCAGCAAGTCCTAGGCTCTGTGGTTTAACCCACAGCGCCACCCATGTCCATGGCTCCTAGCTGCAAATAAAACCAAGTGAACTGAATATCTGCAAAAGGAGATTTTATAGTCTGCATCATTGCTAACCCAAAGATTGCATGATGCTTTTTGTAAGGAAACAAAGTTATTTCCTTTTTAAAGTCATTTGGAACGCTTTTCCAAATGACTTAAACTTCTTCACTTTACTGCCAATGGTTGAAGACTTGCTTGCTGCAGCTTCAGGAAACTGTGAGTAAAATATTCATTTATTTGCAAAGCTAAGTGTCTGATTAATTTTACCCTAAGTATTTTTGTGGTGAACATTTGTTCAAAGGTGGAAGAAGGCAGGTGGAAATATAACCACATTTTAATGTGCTTGAAGCAATCACTGTTGTGCTTAAGTCTGCTACAAGAGAGTAAGGATCTCTCTCCCAAACCTTTCTCTCTAACAGATGTGTGCCTAGGGTGGGTCATGGCCTTGGAAAAATCCTGAGGGTTCAATAGAGACCTTGAAGTTCGCCTCCTCTGCCATAGAGGAATAAATTTTAGAATGAATTGATTTTAGAATGCTGTGTTACTTTTATTGTTGTTAGCTGCTCTGAGCCTGGCTTCGGCTGGGGAGGGATATAAATAAAATTTATTATTATTATTATTATTATTATTATTATTATTATTATTATTATTATTATTATCACAGAGGCTAGGGTGTGTGTGTCATTGCCCCTTGCTATTTTGAACTGTGTGTTCTTCCTCTCCTTTTCTAAGCTGGGCAAATCTAGAACATGACAGATTTTGTGCTGGGGTAGTGACAGTTCATCTCTCTTCCTGGCATATTGGAACTGAGCCTTGCCCTTTTCGTTCCTAGACAAAGTCTGGGTACGCTTATCCTGAGGGAAAATGCTATAGTAAACACTCAGTTTCATTAAAATTGTGGGGTGGAGGATGTGTGGGATCTAAATCTGCTCCTGGGTGTATAATGTATGTGCAGAAGCCATACTTCAGGTTTGCATCAGGGAGGTGGGTATTCATGCAAGCATTTCATCTTTCCTTCCAGGTAAACAGTCTGGGGTAGAAGTGGCTAGGGATGGCTTTCAGAAGCCAGCATTGTGATAGCGCTGTGAATTTAATTATGCTGCTCAGGGACCCAAGCCGTCAATGTCAGGGAATGTATCTGAATGTCAACATGCTTGACACTTCATCCTCCAAGATTTAGATAGTATCTTTTCCACCAGCAGGAACACAAGTCTTGAAACAACTCACAATCTAATCTTATGAGGTTTTCTTCTTTTTCTAAAAGGATGAGGAAATGATACATAGCAGTACTTCGGAGGGTTGCACTCTGGATGCCCTCTATATCGGAATATTCTGGGACCAAAAATACTTAGCTCAGAGTTTAGCTACAAACTATAGGTAGGTTCCGAATGTTTACTTTATCTTACTAGAAACTCTGCTCCTCGTTCATTTTGGTAAAGCCTGTGCCCTGTACAGAAAAATTCAAAGATTTCTCAATACCACTTATAGATTTTTGAACACTGCATAGAGACTTTTATATATATATTAAACATTATATAAATACTTTTAAACAAATAAATTCCTCCGATGCTCTGAAAAGGCAGAGAACAGTAGAGAAAGGGCCTTTTCTGCAGTGGCTCCCTGTTTGTGGAATGCTCTCAGCAAAGAGGCTCACCTCTCGGTGCCTTCATTACGTATTTTTAGGCAAAAACATTTCTCTTCAACCAGGCCTTGGGCTGGTTAACATTCTATGACTTTTTAAATGTGTTTTGGGGAGGGCAGTTATTGACTGGTTTTTGTTTTCGTTCCATTATGTTCTCATTCTGTATTTTTGTGTTGTGAAGTGCCCTGTGATCTTTGGAATAAGGTTGCTATACAAATGTAATACAGTGGTACCTCAGGTTAAGAACTTAATTCGTTCCGGAGGTCCGTTCTTAACCTGAAACTGTTCTTAACCTGAGGTACCACTTTAGCTGATGGGGTGATGGGGCCTCCTGCTGCCGCCGCACAATTTCTGTTCTCATCCTGAAGCGAAGTTCTTAACGTGAGGTACTATTTCTGGGTTAGTGGAGTCTGTAACCTGAAGCGTCTGTAACCTGAGGTACCACTGTAAATAAAAATAAAAATAACTCCTCTGTGGGGAAAACAGGTGGGTGAGATTGGCCACTTTCCAGACTGACATGAGGGTGGGCCCCATCCCCTATCAATGCTGGCCCATGCCAAGATCTAGCTAAATGGGTTCCCCACCCTTGTTTTATAGAATAAATTTGATGCTGTTGAAAATAATGGCTCTTTTTCTTTTGTGTTCGTTTGGTTTTTGCCCTGTTGCTACTGTGGGGGAAAGAGGTTTGTTCCGTGGATGCTTCTGCGCAGCAATTCATGCCACTCAGGGTGAGAGGCTGGATGGTGTGTACTTGCACTGGAGCTGCAGAGGGAGGGTCCATTGGCAGAGGTGGGGGCCCTCTTTGTATGAAAGACAGAGGCGGGTGGGATATATTGCTAATACCATGGGTTGTGCAGTTTGTTGAATGTCCCCTGTATTTGGTAGTATTGGAAATTTTAGATTCTTGTCCTCATTGTAGTTTTGCCTTGTTTGCCTTATGACAGAATTGTTGCTTGTTTAACCTGTTTTTATCCCCCCCCCATTATTTTCTGCTTTTATGATTTTTGTATATTGTTGCATTCTCCCCCACTCCCCCTTCTATTGAATCTTTATTGCCATGTTCTATTGTTCCCCACTCTGGAGTTGAAAATATTCATTGAAAAGCAGGTTTTAAATACTGTCAATAGATAAAGCAGTCAAAATTGCATTGGTGATCTTCCATAGAGAGTGTTGCCTTGCAGTGGTATGTATGGAGCATAAAATATAAATTTCAGTATCCATGTACAGCTTCTGTAGCAACAGACTAATCCATAGAAATGGGAGCTATTGAGGCATGGAGCAATTTTAACTACTTCTGGCATGCAGACATTTGGCTTTGAACTCTTTTCAATCAGAGATTGTTTAAAGAGATTCCTTCGAATTAATTGATAGCTAGATTGAAGCTATCAAGAGTAATATATTCACTTGGTGTCCACACTATCGATTTTGTTCCATTAGCAAGCTAAGCATTATATATTAATGGACAGAAAATCTCCATCTTTGGTTGCCTGATTAAAAGAATTGCAACCTAAATGGAGTGTTGAAGCCCAGCTCAGCTGATCTATTGTTATGTTATTCTTTGGCTGGGGAAATGTGCAGGTCATAGTGGTTTCAGTGAATTGTATGGTTTCCCCAAACTAATCTACAGGAATTAGTATCACAAACATCACAAACATAATGCACGTATGCCAATGGCTCTGTGGCTTCCTTAATGACCAAAATATCTGCCTTGCGTTTATCACCAGTGCAACACTCTTTAATGCCCCAGTCTGGTACCGGCACTGCCATTTCCTGTATCTAAGTAACGTACGGTCTACGGTGCCTGTTAAGTTGTGGGTGAACATATCAGACGACACAGCAATTCTTCAAACAGCTCTTGTTTATTCACAGGCCCAGAGCAGGGTTCAGCCAACCTGCTTATATAGAGCTCCACTACAACGCAACAGTAACAATTTTCTGTAACTCTCCAATCACTGAAAGTCACTTTCAATTCCTTATTTGCATATGTGGACCTGAGTGGAAACTATCTACAGTGTCCCCCTGCTGGCCCAGGGTGAGAACTTCAGTATATAACAGTGCCTTTGCTAATTTTGCTCTGTGGCAAGACAGGATTGGCCGCTTTTCTGCTGTAAAAAGTGCTTCTTTGTTCATTTGTTTTTAGAGTTACACAGTTCATGAAGTTAGGAATTCTCTTGTGTAAATGTCAGATTACTTTTTCAGCTACACCTTCTCGGGGGCCCACTGTTATCATTGGGAGGAATGAGGGTCATTTGTTTCCTAGAGCTTCTAGGATCAAGGATGTGCATGTTCCACATTGACAAAGAGGCACTCCCTGAAGAGCTACTCTCCCAAATTAAGCCACAGGGCCCAGAATCTTGGAGGGGGTCACCAACCATTTTAGATCAGTGGGCAGACATAGAATTTTGAGAAAGTGTTGTGGGCACCAGCGATAAAATGGCTGCCATGGGAGTGTGGCATAAGACAAAGGGAGTAGAAAGCACCCTGAAGGAATAGGAGGAAGAGACAGAACCACCAAAAGATGTGGGTATGCTCTCCCATCAGCTGCCACATCAATGGGCGGAAAGGCAGCTACATCAGCTACCACCTTGCTCACTCAGAGAGAAGCACTTTGCATCTCTCCTTTGTTCAGAACAGATGGCAGGATGGTTGTCCAATCCTGGCATCCAGTGGAATGTTAGCATGTTTAAACCGACATGTTTAGCACAGAAGAGTCTGAGCGAGTGCAAACAGGAAGCTCAAACATGCTCTTGTGCCCTGTGGATTGTTGGGTTGACATTTACTGATAATTTTTCCATGTGCCATTGAAGAAGAAGAAGAGTTTGGATTTGATATCCCACCTTTCACTCCCTTTAAGGAGTCTCAAAGCGGCTAACATTCTCCTTTCCCTTCCTCCCCCACAACAAACACTCTGTGAGGTGAGTGGGGCTGAGAGACTTCAAAGAAGTGTGACTAGCCCAAGGTCACCCAACAGCTGCATGTGGAGGAGCGGAGACTCGAACCTGGTTCCCCAGATTATGAGACTATTGCTCTTAACCACTACACCATATTGGAGGTCCTAGCTGGCATGCTGGCACCTGGGGGTGCCCTGCTAGCAGCTCCTGTCTACAGGCTATGGGCAGTAACTACTGGCTCATCAGAAGAGGAGCAACAGGGCTCAGGAGAAGGCATGAAGCAGACACACACATGTTGTCATCATGACCAGAACACAGACCGCAGGTGTGCTGAAGTCAGGTCTCTCATGCTGTCCATGAGTACATACTGCACGGAGCAGGAGTCTGTAACGCTTCTTCAAATCAATACTGGAGTCTTCCCAAAATCTAATGATGTGACAGTACTACCATGTAGTAGTGTTTTTTGTGGGGTTTTTTGTTTGTTTTTTGTTTTGTAATTTGCAGACTTATAAATGAATGATTTGAATGATTGACAGCTATCTGGACAAAGATTGAGAAGTCAACGGATTAAGGAGCTGCGAGCGCGCGCGCGCACACACACACACACACACACAGATTAAGCGTCATTCTTAGTGCAGGTGGTTGAGAGTGGTCTTTTGAGGATTTGCTAGGCTTTCTTATTAATCATTTTATACGGCTGTTTGAGTTTCACCACCAGAGTGGTCCATAAGAGGTCACTTAGTCTCTAAAACTGCCGCCAAGGCATCTAAATATTTTATAACCAGAATATTTCTCCAAAGAGTACAAAGATGTGAAGAGAGTGTTGTGGTTGCAACAGTGACAGATTAGTGTGCTGGCCTTTTGCTGTGAAAACAGCAAATCCTAAGCTCTTGAAACATTTAAGAAATGTCCTTAATTTGTTTCACTTGTGTATTTCTCTGCAAAAGATAGGTAGCATCTTCCTTAAACAGTGAGACTTCCTTAAAGAGGTGAGTCTTCAGCTGTTCTTGCCGTTTAGACCACTAAAAGTCCTTAATACTGTATGTGTCATGTCAGTCAACTCTATAAGACCAATCAGCATTATGCTATAGATATGTGTGTATATGCTGGACTAAGTCCAAGAGAGAAATTTACTTGCCTTATTCAGTTATTTATTTATTAAATTTAGATCTCACCCTTCCTCCTAAGTCAGCCTAGGCCAGAAAGAACAAGTATTTAAAACAAAAAATACAAAATCTTAAAATCAGTTCCAGTGTAGCTGCAGAATGGAAAGATCTCAACTTAAAAGGTTTTCAGTAGGCATTAAAAACCAAAATGGTCAAAGGCCTGGAAACGATGCCTTATGAGGAACGGCTAAGGGAGCTGGGCATGTTTAGCCTGGAGAAGAGGAGGTTAAGGGGTGATATGATAGCCATGTTCAAATATATAAAAGGATGTCACATAGAGGGGGGAGAAAGGTTGTTTTCTGCTGCTCCAGAGAAGCGGACACGGAGCAATGGATCCAAACTACAAGAAAGAAGATTCCACCTAAACATTAGGAAGAACTTCCTGACAATAAGAGCTGTTCGACAGTGCAATTTGCTGCCAAGGAGTGTGGTGGAGTCTCCTACTTTGGAGGTCTTTAAGCAGAGGCTTGACAACCATATGTCAGGAGTGCTCTGATGGTGTTTCCTGCTTGGCAGGGGGTTGGACTCGATGGCCCTTGTGGTCTCTTCCAACTCTATGATTCTATGATTCTAAAAAGTCAACAGAGACAGTGTCAAATATTCAAGGGGAGGGCAGTCCAAAGGGCAGGTGCCACAACCTGGAAGACTCAATTGCTGCATTGTGCAGAACAGAACTCCTGATAAGCTGGTATCTGCATGGGGCCCTCACCAGCAGAGTGCAGTGATTGATGGGGTATATAAAGAGTGAGGCTGTGTTTCGAGTATCCTGCTCCCAAACTGTGTATGGTTCCCAGAACAAGAATATGTGAAGTGAAACACAGCTATCCTACAAAATTCACAGTCTTTAACATTTTACAATGCAATTCACCATCCAGACAATTGTGTACCAAAAAGTGTATATTAGGGGAAAGCGTGCCTTAAAAAAATCACATATTAGTGAAAATAACCTACAAATATGTGTTCTATTAAGACAATTTGCTTGCTCAAACTGCACACTAAAATGGCATTTATTTTTTAAAATGCAGATTAATACATAAATATGGAGAATTTAAAATGGGAAAGTATCAGAAACTGAGAGAAACCAAAGTTGATAACTATGTCCATCTCAATTTATGTATGGATGGCCTCTGAACTGTGAAAATGGCTTTGTCACTGTGCCAGATAGGAAGCATCCTCTTTGGAGTGTATAATCTGAGTGATCTTGCCAGAAGTTTTATTTTGCTTCTGACACTGCACTGCACTTAGCAACACAAAGTCTAATTTTAGAAGTTGCAAGTCAGGTTTGTGAAAGGGACCGCCCCTCAAAGAAAGCAGAGATACAATGAAAGGCATCTCTCCCAACCCAAGCCAGTTTAAGAGATGATGTACACATCACTAAATAAGGCAACAATTCATGACTTATTGCTCATTGAAAAGTACTGTTAATATTGGGGGGCACAGAAGCACTATTTCTGGTGGTTGATTCACACGTTCTAGTCACCACTCAATGTCACAGTCATCAAGTGCTGAAAAAAACACCCACAAAAAGTTAAAGGAAGCACAGTTCTTGGAACGTCTTCTTAATCTTGAGCAATACACGAAGACCTCCCTTTGTTCGTTGTCGGTGCCAGGCTATTTTGCACCCTAGGCAAGACTAACTACTTGCACCCCTTTTAGAAAAAAAAATGAAAAGCTTAAAATTTGAAACTGCTAAATTTATTTTAAATGGTAAGAATAAGCAATACAACCATCTTGCTTTTTGTATAAGTAACACTTAACATATTAGCACCTCCTGGACAAGTCATGATGGCTGATCATTCTGACATTTTTGTCATCCTCCTTTGGTATCCCTCCATCAAACCACTCGCGCAGGCCTTCCTTTGGGCCTGAGGATCAGGACGCCTGCATGTTGCATTTATTCTTGTGCTTTTAGTGAAACTGTTTCTGGCATTACTGCATGTACCAATGGCTGGCTGCTACTTGTCAACACAGCCACCTATTTCATGCATTCAGAAGCAGGCTTTCTGTTGAACTCTCCAAACTCCAGGGCACCATTTGTAGGGACAGAGCTGAGTGTTTGCATCATTGTCTTCCAGCAGATGTCACTGTAGGTCAAAACCTTTTCTTGGCACAGAGTATCCTTGTGAAAAAGAGGATTTAGGCATGCTCCTAAATGCATTTTCACTATTGCACAAGCCACTTTCAAGATGCAGATTAGGAAGAGAGGGATACAGGAAGCTGCTTGTAGCAGGACAGATCATTATCATTGGTTCACCTAGCTAGATGGAATAGCGGCCGCTTTTCCAGGGTTTCAGACAAGGGACATTCCCAGCCTCTGTGTGCTTGTTTGATAAATAGTTCTAGTGTTACAAAGGAGAGAGAGGGGTTTGTATGTGGGGAGAACTGTGGGGAATGGGTGTAAAGGAAGTGGGTAGATTTGGAGGTCACCTGCCACTTTAAGGAACAATAGGACAATAGAACATACAACCATATGTATTGTTTTCTCTTAGTTAATTGGTATTACACACAGCTTTATGAAAACTTATGAAATATTGAAAACAACATGCAAGATGCATTATATTAGGAGAAATTGCTTGCAAATATGTGTTTCTTGGCAGAAATTTTTACTGAACTGCTGAAGGATTTTCATCAGGATTTTTTTAAAAAAAATAAAAACCACAGATTTCTGCAGAAATATGGAAAAATGAATTTTAGACTGGAGAGAAACCGAGAGAACCAAACCTGAGAAATCTTCCAGGATTTCCCTACTCACAACATGTAAAGACACAATCTATAACAACACTGCAAACCATATCATGATCTGCACTGAGTAATGTCAAAAAAGACTGTTGTAGCAGCTGTTAAAAACAATATAAGCAGCCTAAAATAGAACAAATATAAAAGCAGACAGCAAAAATAACAGTTTTGAAAGAAATGCAACAGCAGAAAAAGCAGTTTGGAATTGTGTTTTTGTTTTGCTGAAACCTTCAAAGCCTGTTCTAAAAAATTGTACCTGTCAAGGGCAGGATTTCCATAGGCTTTGGGCCACCACCGAAAAGACCCTCTCTCTTGTGCCTGCCAATCTAATACTTCTTAGTGGTATCCCCATAAGGAGGGCCTCAGAGGCTGATTTTGGGGCCTGGCAGGCTCATAGGCAGGTGGTCTTTCAAACAGCATAACCTTAAACTCTTTAGGGCTTTAAAGCACTTCAAATTGTGGACAAGAGTGGTTTGCAATATTTTATTGACCCCTACAGAGAGTAATGGTGGAGGGGGGCTGGAGAGAGATAACCATTCCATTGGGATGCCTGAAATAGTGTTTTTTTTGGGGGGGGGAGATCTCTTGTTTGAAACATGTTGTGAGGTGTATAAAGTAATCTGGCGCAGCAGGTTTTGCAGTAAGAGAGGTCCCCCCCCCAAAGGTTTGATGGCTGGAAAGCTGCCATTTAATCTCCCCCCCCCCCGCATTGTGAACTATGGAAATAACCCCCCTCAGAGCTTGTCCACTCACTTTGTATTTATCCACATTTTGACTTCAGCCACTAATCTGCTGCAGACTTCAGCCTTTGGCTGGGGGTTAGCAAGATGGCATTGTAGCTGGCTAACATCTGTTTCAGCTTTCATTCTCCAAGAATGCAAGCATTAATCATTACAAATGGAGTGTGAAATGGAGAAGGGGGGGGGGTTAGAAGGGTTTGGATGCACATTTTATTCTGAGCATTGTGAGATCAACATCTTTCAGGGCTCTGGCCAAATGGAAGCTGGAAGTATAACACAGTGGATTTTGTCAACAATCCCTTGGCTTTAAAGGCTGCGATGTTTTCCATCCAAGACAGATCCTTTCCTGCACTTTATGATGTTGATATGCAGCGTTGCTCACTAAGTTTGAGCAGACCTTTTCAGGGCAAATGAACAAACGCATACAAGTTTCTTAGAATAACTTCAAGCTTGGGTACCAAATGTGCCCCCCCCGGCTCTTTATGCAGCCCCTGGGACTCCCTTTAGGCCACTTAAACTGTGGTTGAGCCTCTGGCTTGCTTAGATGAAGAGAGATGTTTATATACGGTAAACCTCTGGTTTACATTGTACAAAGGTAATAAGCATATCTATTCCTCACAAGGGAACGTGGCCCCTGGAAGGTTCTCTGCAACACAATGTGGCCCTCAGGCTGAAAAAAGACACTTCAAAATAATATTTTCATCATTCTGTGTTTTTCATGCCCATTGGCACATAATGTGCTCCTGTTCTGAACAGCTTCTCTAGATTTGTTAAAATAAAATACTCAGATTGCAGCCCATTGGCATGCTGTAAAGGCTTCATGCAAATAATGACATGCATGACCTCATCTAACTTCTCCCTGACCTGCTGCTGCTCCTCTTCCCATCTTGCTCCCATTTTCAAATGCTAATCTATATCAGCTTCTGCAGTCAGCAAAGGCTTGGGAGGGCAGGCACCAGCCAGCTGGCAGCCTTACAAAATGAGGGGGAGACTTGGATTTGAGACTGAACTACAGAAGAATGGGGGGATGATCAAAATAATGGAACAGGGTGGAGATGCTTAAAGAGGCTGGAAAGTGGGTGGTCCAACAATCACTGTCCATCACCCAGTGCTGGAACTCTGGATCCTTGTTGCTTTGATACTTTATGGATCCACTGCCAAGCATGTTCCCAGGGCCTTATGGTTTAACTATGCAAAGGGCTAAATTACTAACTGCTGGGAAACCTGCCCTGACCATCTTCAGTCATAAGCCAGGGCCAAAATAAGGACCGCTGCACCAAAACCTGTCCTTGACTCCCTTTCCCAGCAAGAGAGGCTTTAATTTTTCTGCCTCATTCTCGGGGTGCTTTACAAATTCTTTATACTTTCTTCCAAAGTGGAGTGTGTGTTGACACTCCTTTAATGTTAAGAAGTGACTGTGGGTAATTTTCTTGTGCTTTCTTTCCAGTAATTCCCCCAGCACTCTGCAGTGTCCCTGGCTGTCCACACTCCTTAATCTGAAGAAGCCCCTTGGGAGGAGTTGGCCGCAATGCCTTCCCCTGAGCTTTAATTGACATGTGGAAAGCCAGGAAAGCTGACCAATGTGTAACTGAGACTGTAAAGGTAAAGGTAAAGGTAAAGGGACCCCTGACCATCAGGTCCAGTTGTGAATGACTCTAGGGTTGCGGTGCTCATCTCGCTTTATTGGCCGAGGGAGCCGGCGTACAGCTTCCAAGTCATGTGGCCAGCATGACTAAGCCGCTTCTGGCGAACCAGAGCAGCGCACGGAAACACCATTTACCTTCCCACTGGAGCAGTATCTATTTATCTACTTGCACTTTGACGTGCTTTAGAACTGCTAAGTTGGCAGGTGCAGGGACCAAGCAATGGGAGCTCACCCCATCGAGGGGATTCGAACCACCGACCTTCTGATCGGCAAGTCCTAGACTCTGTGGTTTAACCCCAGCGCCACCCGCGTCCCTTTTAACTGAGACTGAGGTACTTATTTATTTATTATTATTATTATTATTATTATTATTATTATTATTATTATTATTAACAACAATAAATTTATTACTTTTCACAGAAAGTGCCCCAAAGCAACTTACAGTTCTGTATTTAAGCAAAGTTCTTCTTTTTACCTTTTTTTAAAGCAACTTTCCCACACTTTAAAAGACATCACTTAAAAACAAATAATAAAGTAGGCAGTTTCCCTACCTTCCTATGCTTCCAAGAAAAGCCCAGCAGAGATGTCATGGGGTTTTCAGGAAAGGTGAGCACCTAGGAAGGCTGCAAAGTGCAGACCATCAGATAAATGGTTTCCAGACTGAAAAAAAGGCACTCAGATATTCCTTGGCTTACTTTGAAAGTAAAGGAAACACAACAAAACCCCACCCTTGAGAATTTTGACCAAACTTTTACCCCTTTGATAATTTTCAAATGCATTTTTTTTCTCATTAATCAATGAAGAATGGTACAGAAAGGAACAAAAAAAAATGGGGACATTTTCTACATAGCTCTAATAATAGGGTTATGAGTAATGAGCTGACCATAATGCTATAGGGTTAGGAAATCAGATGGGACCTTTTATATTTGTTTTGTTGACTCTATTTATATGTTGCCAGAATTCTCTAATAGTAACTGCTTTTACATCACTAGGCAACAGTTAATTTCCCTGCAATTCTAGTGTTAGATACATTGGAATCAACAGCCTATGCTCATTCCTTTTCTTAAGGAGCTTATACAATCAGCTTTTGAGCTGGTAAAATCAGCTTTAGAGATCAACAGAAAAGTATCAATAGGCTATGGACACATCATCCTCTCACTGCCCCTTGACTTTGTTCTTTTGAGATATTCTCTTTGCTATGACCAACTGTGAAACTATTATTATTATTATTTATTATTTGTATACTGCCCTTCATCCAAAGATCACAGGGCAGTTCACAACATAAAAATACAAAATAAGAACACATAATAAAATGGGCAGAGCATTCCACAGATGGGGAGCCACTGCGGAAAAGACCTGTTCTCGTGTTGCTACCCTCCAGAACTTTCATGGAGGTGGCACACCAAGAAGGGCCTTTTTTTCTTTTTTAATCCAGGCTTTGGGCTGATTAAGTTTTTACTTCTAGCGTCCCTCTGCGATATATTCAAATGTTGTTTTGAACTGTTTTGTGTAATATTATTGTGGTGAGTCACCCTGGATGCCCTTCCTTGGGAGGAAGAGCAGGTTATAAACTCGACATAACCAATAAACAGAGCATGTTAAGGGTCTGAGGTATGTTTTGCTCTTCTTGTTTTTTTCCTTAGCCCATGCCCTTTGCATTTGTGAGGTGAATATGTCTTGCTGCATTCTTGATGCTGCTTCCTTTGTGCCTGTTTATGGGAAGCAGACTCTCCAGACAAGCAAAATTCCTTTATAAATATTCATTGGAGATAGTGACTGCTTGTGGTAGCAGCAGCTGTAGAAGAGAGAGAAAATGGCCAAAGAGCAAAACAACAACAACAACAACAACCCACTGAATTACATGGTCCAGCATTCACATACAGTTCTTCTTGGACACTTTCCGTCTGAGAGCTGAAGAATGCCACTTGAAATATACTCGGAGTCGAGAGTGGATTTCATGCTCTTTATTCAGCTCATAAGTAGTGAGGAGGAATGGAAGTTCCCCCATAATGTCTGCTTTATATACATTATTTACACAATGGGCCCCACGTGATTGGCTAATTCCGGGATTCACCTGTAGGCCAATCAGGTTGTGGATTCACGTCCACCTGGAGATAGATTGGGTGGCTCCTGTGGACCAATCAGACTACTGCATTCTGGATCCTATTGTTCTAGGACCAATCAGACTGCTGCATTCTGAATCCTATTCAACTCAGTACATAACACCACCGCATAGAATTTGTTAGGCTGTTTTGCACGTCACAGAATTTGGTCCCACAAGAGGTGGTGATGTCCACAAACTTGGATGGCTTTTTTTTTTTTTTAAAAAAAAGACAAATTCATGGAGGGCAGGCTACCAGCCATGATGGCTATGTTCTACCTTCCCTGTTGGAGCCAGTATGCCTTTGAATACCAGTTTGAGGGGACCATGAGTGGGAAGGGACATAGCTCAGTGGTAAAGCATCTGCTTTGCATGCAGACGGTCCTAGGTTCAATCCTCAGCATCTCCAGATAGGACTACGAAAGACTACCTGCCTCAACTCCTGAAGAACTACTGCCATTCCGTGTGGACGATGCTGATTTCTGTATATAGTAGCTTCCTATGAATGGAAAGAGCGCTGTTGCACTCCTGTTTCACTTGCAGGATTCCCATAGACCTTTGGCCAGATCCAGCAGTGCTCTTCTTATGTTCCAACCACTTTCCTATGGAATGTATTTGATAAAGGATAGATCAGTGCTATTTTTCTAGAAAAAGAGGTGCCAGAACTCGCCATGAATGCCTCAGAAATGGCGCCCACCTGAGAGGTGCTGGAACTGAGTTCTGGTGAGTTCCTGCTGGGGAAAAAATCGCAAATAATTTGAAACATTTCGAGATCTTCATGGTAATCTTTTCAGACATCACATTAGCCCTGTGCCGCATTTCATCCTTCATAAAACTTGAAGGTCAGATGGCCGGAGATTCAGGATCATGCCCAATGGTGTTGGCTGCTTGCCGTGCTTAACCTCCAAGTGCTGGAGGATGACATCTTCCCTGGAGAACTGCATCTGCACACACCTGCTAATGCACAAAAGATGCTCATTCCCAATAGGCAATCCCTACCATTCAGGTTTTTTCAAGGACGTGGTCTGTGTGTACAAAGCCTACATCAGATGGTCCCTGCACAGATGACATCACCAATGTGTGGAGGTCAGGTGAGGGGAAATTGTGGTAGCATCTACGTTCCTGACACTCACCACCATCACCCAACTTTCAGCAGTTTGCAGAATTCCCACATGCCTTGTGAGTTAGTCCTGAGCTATGACAAGCACAGCATAGAAAGTTGCCATCCCAAGTGCTCCAAATCATGAGTGGCACACTGTCTCCTCCAAATTATGACAAGAAATAATATGCTTCATCAGAGCAGCTTTGCTTGTTAAAGTAAAAGCTCCTGCCCTGAAAAAGGTGGTGCTGTGGTCTAAACCACAGAGCCTAGGGCTTGCCAATCAGAAGGTTGGCGGTTCGAATCCCTGCGACGGGATGAGCTCCTGTTGCTCCGTCCCAGCTCTTGCCAACCTAGCAGTTTGAAAGCACATCAAAGTGCAAGTAGATAAATAGGTACCGCTCCGGTGGGAAGGTAAATGGCGTTTCCGTGCACTGCTCTGGTTTAGTCATGCTGGCCACATGACCCGGAAGCTGTATGCTGGCTCCCTTGGCCCATAAAGCGAGATGAGCACCACAACCCCAGAGTTGTTCGCAACTGGACCTAACGGTCAGGGGTCCCTTTACCCTTTACCTTTACATTCTTGCAGCATAGGGTTCTCTTCTTATGTAAGGCAGACAAATGAAAGAGATTTCACCTGACGTTTGGTCAGTTTCATTCAGAGAGTTTCACTGCAGAGAAAGATAATGTAAACTCTTCCATATTTCTGACACACAAGCTTATATCAGGCACAGGGAACCTCACTGTGGGATGGAAGCAAAAGCAGCACCCCACCCCCCCAAGGCATCACTTCCTGGTCCTCAGGCCTCCCTCCAGGCCAAAGACTCTCACTATCCACATTCATCGCCTCCTTTTTCTGCATCCTCCTTGAGCATTTTTAGCCTAGCTGGAATGTGTCCTTAAACTAATGTTCCAAAGAACCTTAAGAAACCTCCTGGTGGGAAAGAAATAACCACTTCAAATCAGGATTACATAAGCATCCCTTTACTGAGTTTCTACCTTTAAAAACAAAAAACCCCACAAAAAACAGTTTTGCAGGTGTCTCTCTCTTCTTCTTTTTTGTAAAGAAAAAAAAGTTTCTTCAGAATGCCCTTCAAGTACATTGTGCCAGCTGCTAAAGCTATAGGAAGGCTTTTGTTCTGCTCACTTACATAACTGTGTCCAGAGGGGGAGTCGTGCTCGTCTGCTGCCGCAGAAATGACAAAGAGTCTTGTGGCACCTTAAAGACTAACAAATTTAGCATGGCGTAGCTTTTGTGCATGTCAAGAGATCTGAAGGGAATTCTGTGAAAAGCAATTCAGAGAAACGGAAGAACAGTATATGATCTCTACTCTTGGCATTCTGTGGTGCGAGGCACAATATTGTCCCCAAATTAGCATTGACTGAGTCACATTTCCCCCTCCCCAGTAACTATGGGACAATGTTTATGTTCCTGGGTGCCCTAGTTGACCCTTTCTTAGGGCCATCTTTGGCTACTCTGTCACGATGAAGGCAGCAAGAACTGTTTCTCAGGGCACAGGGCTAGGACCCATCAGAAAGGGGAAAATATATATCTTCTGAAGGTTAGGAGATAATTTTTATATAAAGTTTTCAAACTGTCTTACACTTCCCAGAAAGAACACATGTAATTTAAACAGTTCATTCACTCTCAATTTTCTCTCCTTTCCCCTTTCTCTATTTTTGGTTTGAAAGACAAGGAAGTCATGCTGTGTGAAGTAAACATTTGCCTGCCCTAAAAATGTCTCCTGTACAATTTATCTCAGGTGAATATAAACTTTGTGGCTGTTTAATTCAGAACATACCCTAGAAAACTGCTTTGTCTGCAGCTTCATTGTAAGCTCCACGGAGCAGAAGCTGTTACTGTTGACAAGGAAACACAAACTTCCTCGGAACACCTTTGCACTTCCTGTATGTACAAAGTTGTCACTTTCTGACAGATGCCTCTTGGTCCTATTTTTACAAGGTACTCACCTTAAAAGCTGTGCAACTGTTTTCAAATGGAGTTGGTTAAGGCTGCAACCTGATACCTGCTTCCCAGGGAGAAGATTCTCTCAAATCCCATGGGACTTACTTTTGAGCAGACATGTATAGGACTGTGAATTCCAAACAGGTCTGCCATTCCTCTCAGAAGAAGCAAATAAAATGGACACCATATATTTATTCATTTTTTTCTTCAAATGTACAATTCAAAGTGTTGTAAGTTCAAAGTTACACTTCAACCTGCATTGAGGTGGATTTAACCACAACCTTTATATCATTTGTTTGCTTATTTAAAACATTTATGTTAAACTGAACCAGGAGTGGCTAATCCCCCCCCCCCGGGGGGGGCACTTGACTGAGCACCTCAAACAAAAATTTCTGCCACCTCCTAATCAAGGGAAGGATTTTCAAATGCATATCAAGTAACCATACCCTCCTTTGTGGGTGGCTGAGTACTGTCTATGGCACATACATTCATTGATTCAGACCAGGATTCCAGAATGCACTGGCCTAAGCGTAGATTAGCCCATCCCAAGATTTAGAGACAATTATGGAAAGAAGAACACCACATGTAACTTTGAGCAAGGAAAGCACTCTAAAATAAACTGCTTCATCTAACACAGGGGTCAGCAAACTTTTTCAGCAGGGGGCCAGTCCACTGTCCCTCAGACCTTGTGGGGGGCCGGACTATATTTTTTTTGGGGGGGGGAACGAACGAATTCCTATGCCCCACAAATAACCCAGAGATGCATTTTAAATAAAAGCACACATTCTACTCATGTAAAAACACGCTGATTCCTGGACAATCCACAAGCCGGATTTAGAAGGCGATTGGGTCGGATCCGGCCCATGGGCCTTAGTTTGCCTACCCATGATCTAACAAGTAGAGCCTCAATCCAGGTTCTTCTTTCTAATACAACTTCTGAATACAACGGGAAGTATCTAGAATGAATCCAGACATAAAACAGTATGTTGAGGATCAGCATGCACAGTTCTGTATTGAGAAAAAAACTCCTTTTGTTACAAATGGGTAAGTATAGAACATCCTAAGGCATTACAGTGGTACCTCAGGTTAAGTACTTAATTCGTTCCGGAGGTCCATTCTTAACCTGAAACTGTTCTTAACCTGAAGCACCACTTTAGCTAATGGGGCCTCCTCCTGCTGCTGCTATGCCGCTGGAGCACAATTTCTGTTCTCACCCTGAAGCAAAGTTCTTAACCTGAGGTAATATTTCTGGGTTAGTGGAGTCTGTAACCTGAAGCGTATGTAACCCAAGGTACCACTGTACTATATTGGGCTGGAGTTGAAGATTCCATCCTGGGACCCTTCTTGCGGTTGCTTCCACTCCACCATTCAACTGTTTGATTATTCTTCAACACACACACACAACTCCTATGTTTCAAAGCCTATAAAACATCTCTTCTCAGTTCCAAGCCAAGAAGCTTAAAACTTATTTCAGTTCTTTACCTTTTAACCAGGCTTAGACTGGACTGCTGATCAAACAGAGGGTGCCTTCAAAGGAAGGTCTGCCTCCTGACAGCTGTTCAAACAGAGGAACGTCCTTTGTAAAGTAGGATCCATGGCTATCTTAAAATTCAGTGAAGGTCAGCAGGGTTCCAGCAGCTGGGACTTTATTAATGCCTGTTTACTAAGGAATGGACAAAAGTGTTTACACTGGCCACCCTAGACCCCAAGAGAAGAGCAGCACTTATTATTCTGCTCCTATGTATTCATGCATGCCAAAAATAACCAAAGCTAACGATCCTCAGAGAATTGCTGTATGCTCTGCGATGATTCTTAGACCAAACTGGTTCTAACAGCAACAAATAATGAACTCTGAATAATGTAAGGAAATACGGATTTGGATATGGAGTTCTGGATCCAAATCAAAAGTCTCTGAGTCAGAGAACTTTGTTTGCTTGAGTATCTCTTTTGTCTCATTTAGAGTTTAAATTGTCTCATATTAAGGACGCTGAATCAAGTGCCTGGAGATAGCCAGGGTGGGATAGTATTTAGTGCTGCGCTAAGGCTGGTGTGAACCATCTTCAAATCCCCACTCCACCATAAAGATGGTGATGATGATGATTTTCCATTGTGTAACACTGTAGTTCAAAAGACACCAGCCACTATTCTTAGGTTATGTGCACCAGATTCAAAAGTTCATCCTTTTTTCTATTTTTTGCTCCAGCAGTTCTTGTGGCTGAACCTTCAAAACCTTTTTAAAAAGTTTTTTTAAACCACTCACAAATAAGATGGCCATTTGGTGCAGAACCCTACTAACACACATAATCATAAAAGAAAATAGCTGCTCTCAGGCCCAATTCTTTAAGCACTATTGATACATCTTCTCTGTGGTCAGGTTCTACTAAAGGAAGCTTGGCTGAAATAGAATAAAGCAGCCTGCACTTCATAAATAAAGCGGCTTGCACTTCAAAGAAGCAATTTTCTAAAGTATGCACAAATTTTGCCTTGTGGGGTGAAAAATATAGCTCCTGATGAAAATCCCAGTTTGCAAATGTAATTTTGTTATGTCTTGTTTTAAGTTGTTTTAAAAGCTCGGCAACTTTGCCCAAAGAAGCTCAACAACTTTTCTTCCTGGATTTTCACTTTTTGAAATATGGCAACCCTAAGAAAAGATGTGTTGCTAAGTCAATCCTCCTTAAAGAAACCCTGTTGCCCCTGTATTTATTATGTATTTACTTTGCTTCATACAAAGTATTTTTTTGTTCCCGAGTACTCGCAGTCCACAAGCCAACTTGTTTCTTTAAAAAAGCATGTTTCCAAAACAAATGCACTAATAATTATATAATAAGAAATATAATGCAATTCTACTGAAGTTAATGCTGTACATTTGCGTATCAAGGGGGAGGTTCATGGCATATGCCACAAAAAATGCTGGATTTGATTATAACACATTGGAGTGTGTGCTTGGCACTTCACGTGCGTTGCCTCAATAATCCTTGCAACATCATTTTTTTATTAATCCTTGGCCTAATACTTCAGTCAGTAGTATTATTCCCATATTATGAAAGAGCACCTCAGATGAAACTGAGTTCATGGCAGATGTGAGATTTGGGTTGAGGATTTATCTGTTCGCAGCCACTTCAACACACTAGGTGTTAGAAAATGGGAGAATGGGACCTTCCTCCAAAATAAGTAAAGGAGAAAGGAGTGGATTGGAATATATTAATTCTTGCTGTGCTGGTGACAATGCACATGAAGGGGTTTTGTGTGTGTGTGTGTGTGTGTGTGTGTGTGTGTGTGTGTGTTTCTTCATATAAACTGTGGCAGAAGCTTTGCTCAGTCATATGCACAGCTGTTTGCTGGAAAAAAAATAGTCAAAGTGAATAATAACACCGAAATCCCCATTCTCCTGCACAGATGGGCCACCATTGCCCTTCAGCCTAGGCAGGAATGACTAATATTTAAAGTTTTGTCTTCTTGAGCGCTTCCAATTCCCAATGGCAACTGTTCTGCTCATGAGCCAGGACAGCAGTATTCTGGCAGGCTGAAGATTAATTATAATAGTCAAGCAGATACTTAACTTGATCCCAAAAGAAGGCAGAAGATTTATGGGCTGAGCATAAAAGATGCGAAAGGTGTCATACTCTACTATGGATGATTTGGCTTTGTGCCTAAATAATAATAAAGTAAGTTGTAATATATATATGAACAAATATATCTAATAATGATTTGGAAGCACTTCCACCCTGTATTGTATGATTCATAGTTATTATAGTGCTATTGGCATACCATCTACTATCTCATTCTTTCGCCGGGGGGGGGGTGTACGAACACGCGCCACACATCTCCTGGGTGACAGTTCCAAGTTCATAAATCAAAAAGTTATGATGTGCATGGAAAATCAGAATGAACCTCCATAAAGGGTGTTGCTATTCAGGAGATTTAGGAAAGGGACACAAGGCATAATTTGATTAGTAATTCAGTATAAAGGTACTGTACTGCCAAATGTAATTAGACCTTAGTTTCATTGCGATAAGATACCAAATACTAGGGGTAAGTGTACCATGTTGAACCTTTATCATCTACTTTGGTTCCTGCTAGGGAAAGACACCCTTGAGTAGGGATGGATTGCTCAGTCTGTTTCTGGCCTGTTTCAGAGGTGGTTCTTCCTGTGTCTGTTCCATCCTGCGAGAGTGATCAGTTCTTGTGTTGTATTAAAGATGGGTGTGAACTTACAGCAAAGCAACCTGCCAGGTCTCCTAGCCTTTGCAGACATGGGACGGACACTGCAGCAAGGAGATGGCTTGTCCACACCCAAACAGTCAGTCATACATTATTTATACACAAAGCAGCATACAGTGGTACCTCAGGTTAAGTTCTTAATTCATTCCGGAGATCTGTTCTTAACCTGAAACTGTTCTTAACCTGAAGCACCACTTTAACTAATGGGGCCTCCTGCTGCCGCCGTGTCGCCAGAGCCCAATTTCTGTTCTTATCCTGAAGCAAAGTTCAGGATAACTTTGGGTTAGCAGAGTGTGTAACCTGAAGCGTATGTAACCTGAGGTACCACTGTATGTCAGTTTGGCCAGGACTTCCCATCTCTCCACCTGACGAGGGCATCCTTGGTGGCAAATACCCAAATCTTAGATAGTTAGCTTCCTTTTCTGGGCTCAGAGCCCAACCCCCCAAGCCCACAGATAAGGATAGCATCAAAGCAGGCCAATTAGCTTTTATCAAAGCAAGTGGATGTAAACATATATGAGCTCATTACTACAACAATTATCAATTAATTCTGAGGTTATCTTGACTATCAAGATGGCATTAGCAAAGCTCCCGCAACAGTTCGCCTTTGGTTCAACGCAGGAAGGCAAAGTTCTGCAGCAAAGGAGTCTTTTGTATCTGTGGCAGCTCCCTGTGTGTTCCAGAAGGTTCTAAAAAGCTGTGGTGAACCATCATGGATATAAAAGGTTCTCCACTAAAGACCTTTTTCTTCTATAAGTTGGGAGGTCTCAGGAATGGTGATGGCGGCAGAGCCGGCACACTTGTCATCACTGACTCCCGCATGTTGAATAAAAACTTGCACATAACACCTGAAGTTGGGTAGAAAAGCATTGTTTATTTTCAAGATTGGAGATGGGCAGCTGTGCTGTTCTTTGATGCTGTATCCCTTGTAAGGCTGTGTGCAGACCATAACACTTCCCCAAAAGAATCCAGGAACCATTGTCAAGTGTGCTAGGAACCCTAACACTGCGAGGGGTAAACTACAGTCCTCAGGAATCCGTGGGGGAAGCCCTGTGCTTTAAATATATGGGGTGTGTGTGTGAAGCCTTGGCTTCTACTTGTTTGTTCAATTCTGTGTGGCTTGTATGACCTATTTTAAGCCATACTTTTTAACTGCTGCCTTTGTCTTAAGCAGACAAAAACTGCTACATCTCCTTAGGGAGCTGGCTTATGTCAACTGCTCTCTCTGGGGACACTGGAAGGTTGTTTGTGGCTTTTTTCTTCCTTCCCTTGACACCTGAGAGCTGCAGCAAGTTCGCAATTAAGAGACCAAGATACCACTATATGTTTTCTGAAGGCTAAAATAAACTAACAAAGGAAGGTCAGATTTCACTTTGCTTGTGAGCTCAGAAGAGGCGCGTATCCGTACCTTTTACAAAACATCTACTTTGCTTGAATGATGCCTTTAAGCATTTTAGCCAATAAGTTCATCCGAAAACATTTAAAGGTAGAAATACAAGGTTTTGTTCCATTAAGAACTGTATTGCATGGGGGGGGGGGGCTGGAAGGCTGCTGTATTTGTAATCCACTTGATTTATTGAACTATTATACTTTTCACTGCATGAACAGCCGCGAAACCTATGGCAGAGTATTTTAATTAACTGACTACCAATAGATTGTTTAATCAATAGAGTTGTGGTTGCAGAGATCTCTTCATGTCAGTTATACTGATACAAGTGTGGTATTGAAGTCCTTTGATCCCTTTTTCACATGATTCATCATTTGATTACTTTTACACAGTCTCATTATTTTCTGCAGTCATACCTGGCTTTTCTCTTCATCCTTTAATATGACATATATGATTGCTGCTTATTCCAGGAGAGGGGAAAGTCAAAACTAATTTACAACAGTGATTTCCTTCAAATGTCTCTAAGTTTGCCCAGTGCTTAGACTGAAATTGCAGAGCTAAAATTTAAAATTTGCAGAAGGCAAAACAACTTAGTCAAGTTGGACTACCTTATGGGGCTACCTTATGTTAATAATAATAATAATAATAATAATAATAATAATAATAATAATAATAATGTGTGAGCTCTAACCTGTGTCCGGTCAGATTCAGAATGAGTTATCCGCCACCGGCGCTCTAGCCATCTCAATGATTGTTTCATTGCCCTCACATCCGTGGAAAACCACGGGGCTGTCCGGGCTCCATGCAATCGGAGAGAGCGCTTCGGAGCCAAACAGTCAATAGCCTGTTGCAATCCTACACCCAGTAACCTAGTTGGGAGTAAGCCCCATTGAGCTCAATTAGACTTAGGGTACTTGCAGATGACATGTTTATTACTGAGCATTCTTTCCAATTTGTTTGTGGGGAGGTTAAGAGACACTGCATCACACCAAGTGTTATACCACACTTTTCCTGTTACTTTCCTAATCATAAAAAAATCTCATATTTTGAAGAAGCAGGTTTGTGATTAAATTCCAACCAAAAATAGCAACAGTCTGGAAGCAGATCAACACATCTGTCAATTTTAGTGTCTCTCAATTTCTATTTCCCCCCAGTCTTAAATTGACTTCTGCACATTTCTTCATCAGTTTGCAATTTGTTTTTAAAATCCTCATGAAAGTTCATTAGCACTTAAGTGTGCGTTTCTCCTAATATACACATTTTGTATGCAATTTTGCCTGATATGCACACTTTTACAAGCCAATTTCCCCCCTCACTAATACATGCATTATGTGTATGCTTTCCCGCAATTTATGTATTTTTGCGCTCATTGTTTGGTTGGAAAACTTCAACACAAAATTCAGATGAGTGCAAATTTAGAAGGATAGCTGTGCTTCGGATTGTGTATTGTTCACAATCTGAACCTACCAAGTTTCTCCTCCTTTGTACTCCTGAGTAAGCATGTATAAGATTGACCTGTTAGTGTCAGGTTATAACTTATGGGAATCCTGTTAGTATTTTTTGATAGTGTTAATGTGTAGGATACAGTTTGAAAACAAATTGCATTTTTAAAGTATGCATTTACTTCTGACCATTTGGGAATAGTGTGACCAATATGATCCACATATATAATGAGATTTAAAAAGTCATAGAAAGAAGATATTTATTTCTGAGTGGCGACTGGTTAAGAACATTGGCTCTTCTGTTCAGAAATGATCAAAAAGTAAAACAATGGTTTGATGCAGTTTATTTTTATAACTGCCTCCCAGAAAATTATATTTATTTTATCATGGGATAGGGCCCAAGCATGTGTGGATGTAAAGGGACAATTTATCCAGGTCTGGAAGCCTGGGGGACCCCTGCCTGGTCTGCAAGCCCATTATCATGTGGCAGGTGGAGGAATCAAGGCTTAGGACCAGGGAACCTCCTGTTTGACTTCTTTGCACATGAACCTGCCTGGACCATCTTTTGAGGCCCATCTCTAGGTAAGTGGTGACCTTTGTTTGGGATTATTTTGGTAGCAGTGGCCCTTTGTTGGAATTCCTTCCCCAGAGAGGCTCATCAGCCACCCACTCTGTTATCTTTTTGGTACCAGGTATATAATGTTCTGTTGGTGAATTGTTTTAGGGAGGTGAATGTGGTTTTACATTGATGGCGTTAATTGTTAGCTGCTGTAGGAAATCTTTTATAGTTGAAGGGTGGGGAAAATACATATGTAAATAAATAGATTGGGTCTGAGAATTTCTGCGCAACCTCATTTCCAGATCTTGCAGGGTTGAATGGAAGCAATGAGAAGGGGTGCAACAACAGAAAAAACAACAGACCAAGGGGAAGAGGGGGAGGCAGGGTGTGCAGCCAACAGAGTACCATATATTATCTAACAGGGTGTAGGAGAGAGGGACAAGCACCAAGAGAACAAAATCCCAGAGAGGGAGAGAGAGAGAGAAAGAGAGAGAGAGAGAGAGAGAGAGAGAGAGAGAGAGAGAGAGAGAGCGCTATGGGTCTGTAGCAGCCACAAGACTCACCTTGTATTTTTATCTCTGGCGTTTGGAAGCAGCCTAATCTGTTCCAGATCTGTTCTTTGTCATTTCATTGTAACTTTTTATTGAGGTCCAAATCTGATCTGTTAAATCTGAAGCTCTGTTTTATCCCCATTCCCTATAGTAGGGGATCTAAAAACAGCTTTAACTTCTTTCTCCTTTTAGCACAAGTGTATGAAATTTGTAGGCAAATGAGTCCCTCCACAGTAGATTGTTGTTGTTTAGTCGTGTCCGACTCTTCGTGACCCCATGGACCAGAGCACGCCAGGCACTCCTGTCTTTCACTGCCTCCCACAGTTTGGTCAAACTCATGCTGGTAGCTTCGAGAACACTGTCCAACCATCTCGTCCTCTGTCGTCCCCTTCTCCTTGTGCCCTCCATCTTTCCCAACATCAGGGTCTTTTCCAAGGAGTCTTCTCTTCTCATGAGGTGGCCAAAGTACTGGAGCCTCAGCTTCATGATCTGTCCTTCCAGTGAGCACCCAGGGCTGACTTCCTTAAGAATGGATAGGTTTGATCTTCTTGCAGTCCGTGGGACTCTCAAGAATCTCCTCTAGCACCATAATTCAAAAGCATCAATTCTTCGGCGATCAGCCTTCTTTATGGTCCAGCTCTCACTTCCATACATCACTACTGGGAAAACCATAGCTTTAACTATACGGACCTTTGTCAGCAAGGTGATGTCCCTGCTTTTTAAGGTGCTGTCTAGGTTTGCCACAGTAAAGTCTGCCAAATTTCAGGCAGATCCATCCAGTGGGTTTTGTGCAGAGAACTTTACTATTTGGTCTTGCTTGACTATTGCTACTGGTGATAAGTCCTGGGGCAGAGGGAAAGTCCATTCCATCTATCTGGCCAACCGTGCTCCTGGTTGCTTCACTAGACAAGATGTTGCTAAATCGGAGCCAATTCCAGAGATAGATCACAGTAGAAATGACTGTGATCAATTGATTTGCATCTTAGCCTACAGATTAGTGGACTGCCACAAAGCCAATGCACACACCCTGTAGTGGATGCCAGCACTGCTGTTATGATTTACAGGTGACAGAAAATACGTGAGTACAGGTGTGAGTGATGCCTTTAGTCTCCAGAGTGCATTAAAGTTCTGACATCAGATCCCAAGAACAGGAAGCAGGCATTTGTCACTTTTAAAATAACTAATATACATTTGTCATGTATATATAGCCATGTCTAGCTATAATGCAGCTTAAACAAAGGGGCCTAAAGAAAATTAATCTGGACACCAACTCGTCCTCCAGGTTCTCAGAGCAGATGGACCTTTTCACTGGGGGAAGCTCATTACACATGTCCTTTTCCCAGAGAAATTATACCTGGGCATAATGATTCTATCAATACTGTAAAGCTCTGTTGGTTAGTTTGTTCCATTTAAACTGCTGTTAAAGGCATCCAGAGAACCATGAGGTGACACACACAAAAAGTGACAACTACACAAATCTAGCAAAGGGATTTGCACACGTATGCAATATGTTGCATTTCTATCCCACTCTTCTTGCACGTTGCTCAGAGTGGATTAAATATGGTCTTCAATTAACTTTCCATCCAAGCACTGTCCAGGACTAGATCTGAGAACAGCTTCATCTTGTGCCACCTTTAAAAAGAAGAAGACAGTGATATATCACCATCAACAGGATTATTCTCTCCCCTGCTCCTTCCCCTTGTGCCTAGAGCTTTCTGCTTATGCCGCCTTCATTTCCCCTCCATGGTTTCATCATTTTAATTGAAGGCCAGTATTTGGACGCTGGCCGTCCAGCAGGGGGTAGCAGGCTCTTTGGCTGCCCAAGTCTGCTCTCCTATTTGCTGCTCTGTGGAAAGCATCTGAAAGAGAAACAGAAAGAGAGCCACAAAGTCTGGGGGAGGGGCAATCTCTGGTAGTAGTAGTAATAATCATAATCACAATAATCATAATCACAATCCTTCAGTATATGGAGACGTTCTGTGCTACTCCCGGCTAAACGTAGCTTCACTCTGGCACTGTGCGCTCCCCTGTTGCCTCTTGTATTAGCCAGCAAAACCAGGAAGACGTCGAACACGCGCGGGCGCGCGCACACACAAACTACAAACCAAATCCGATCCCGAACTGAATTAATCCTTCCCGGATTTTATACGCCACCCCACCCCTCTTTCTCTCTGTGTCTCTCTCTGTCTCTCTCGCTCTCTCTTCCTGATGTGGTTGGATATAAGTCTTGTGGCATTTCCTGCTGCAGAGACTCGGTGAAACAGCTGTCCTGCTTTGGAGTGGCAAAGCTTTTCTTTCTCTCCCCCCCCCCGCCCTCCTCGGATCTGTTGCTTTTTTGCCTGCCTCTGCCTGCCGCCGCCGGCCCTGGAAACCGGGACCCAGGAGGGACGCTTGCCGAGGCTGGCTGCCTCGCTCCGGGCCCTCGAGGGCTCTTGGCTGCGAGGGCGCCAGAAAGCAGCGGAGTAAGAGAGAGGCGGGCGCGGCGGGTGCGCGCCAGGGGCACCACCTCCTCCCCGGGCAGCGCGGCGCATGGCATCGGTTTGGGGAAAGTGACACTTGGCGGCGCGGGAGGAGGAGGAGGAGGAGGCGGCCTCGAGCCCACGGCAGCTTCGGGGACGCGGTCGCGTTGTGGAAGAAGGCGACCATGAGCGACGCGCCGGGGCGATGCTTCCCGGGGAACTTCTGACTATGGTGAGGAGGAGCTGCTTCTTGGCGACGCGGGGCGCGCGCTGCTGTTCGGCTCGCCGGCAGGAATTGGGGCGCGGGGTCTCTCGGGCTGCTGCTGTCTGCGCGCTGAGGAGGAGGTAAGGCGAAGAAGCAGGGCGACGACATGTTTTCGGTTTGCCCAGCAACGTGCGCGCCCGAATGTGTGGATGTGGGGGGGGGGGGGAGGTGGCGCGTCTTCAGCCTCTCCAGGCGGAGGAATCGAGCCCTCTCCTGGCGCACAATGGCTGGGCTGGGTGGTGGGGAGACGGGCGCAACCCGGCGTTTTGCATCGCTCGTGGGACGACAGATGAGGGATGGATATATTTTCCTCCTAAAAACAACAACATCGCCCTTAATGGAGCGAAGGTTTCAGCCCGTATTTAGGCGTTACATACGGGGATTCCCCGTTTTAAAGAGGTGAGACCCGAAGCCCCCCCCCCTCCGTTATTAGTGCGATTTACTAAAAGGTCCTCTCAAATTAGAAAACGGACACGGATGTTCAGATCATTTTAGGAGATTTGATTTTTTAAAAAAGTGGGGGAGACAAAGTGCACCAAAATGTTTCCGTTCACAAAAATCCCTAAGAAGACAACGGTGGCCATGTAAGCAAGAACCCGGAGACGCTGTGTAGCAGCCACCATGTGTTCTGTCCTCAGTGAATGGAACAAGAAGAGTCCCATTCTTAAAGTGCAGGGAATCTCATGGTTTTCAGATGCTGCATCCCCGACGCCCATTCCTGCATCAAGTAGCCTTGTCAGTTGCCTATGTAGCTAAAGGTAATGGCAATAACAGGTTTATTTGTTTGTGTTTGAAAGATTCTTCAGCAGCATGTTTGCAAATCTGTCAGATACTTATTGTATCTGAGGTCTTGCAGAATTACAGTTTGTAAAATGCTGAAGGCAATTCAACTACATAAGGCCTATTAGTTTATTCAGTGGGTTAAAAATAAACTAAATGCTAGCATATATATTTTTAAAAAAACATAATTACACAGCAACAAGGGATTTAGTTTTAATTTTCTTTGCTATGCTTTGCATCCTTCTTTTGTTTTCTGTGCCGTCACAGCAAATTTGATTTTCTTGAAGTTATTGTCCAGTGGTGGCTTATATTGAGAAAGCAACCGGAGAGGCCTGTTTGTTGTTCTAATACCTTTGTATTTAAAGTGAATTTGTTACATGTATTGTTAGGCTCTGTCTTTGGAAAGTGGTGACCCTTTTGGTTATTTTTAAAATACAAGTTTCTCCCCCTTCCTCCCCTCCAGTTATTTCATGTCATGGTGCAGTAAAAATAAACCTCCTCAGTGCCTTGAAATACAGAGTGAATATAAATTGGGAGATCTTGGAATGCAACCCGAGGAAAATAATGAAAACATCTTTCAGATCTGAGGCCAAATGTTACTAATGCTTTATACGTGGGCTGTTCAGGGCCAACATAGGCAGAGCACGTTGCTATTTTTAAGCGCATTTTGTTACAGTTTGGGATTTACCGGGGGAGTGATGGAATGTCAGAAGAAGTCAGGTCTTTGCCTAACAACTGAGCAATTAAGATTCATAACCGAGCCAGTGGTAGACTTAGCCAGACCTAATGGTTGTTGGCAGTTGTGCTTTTTTAGGACATGATTTAAGCAGTCTGGCAGGTGAACCAAGTTTCATTGTGGCATTTACCAGGGGGAGGGGATCCAACTGTATGCTTCACAAACTGCTCATCCTTGGTACTTGGATACCTCCCAATAAAAAGCTTATGAAATTAGAGAGAGAGAAGGGGTGAGTCCCTGCCCAGTTTTGCTCTGACTTGGCTTGGCCCCTTGCCAGCATGTGACCACTGACAGATTCCTCAAGGGAATACGATCTGTGATAGAAAAAAGGGTTCTTCGCCTCTCTTGTATAGCAAAGGTGGCAATGCAGTTACACTTTCTCAAATGCTCTTGGCTGATTTTATCTTAAAGCACCGTGCCAAAATCAGTAATTGCCTATGAAAGAGAGGAGTGCTCAAGGAAGGCCTTCTGCTCTCCATGCTCTGCCATCTTCTGTACAGAAGGGGTTCGGAATTGGGTACCCCAAAAATGAGGAACTGGAAACAACTGCTCTAGTGGCATGTTTGTCAACTATAGCAATGCAGTAGAGGAGCAACGGTGTTCTGAGGGTGGTGCATGGAAAGAAAAGTTTTGGACCAGATCTGTGATGAGAGCCTGACATCCACATGGATGACGGGTGTCTAGGTCAGGGCTCATATATATATTACCAGTGTGCATAACCTTGGGCAAAGATTGTTTGTGGCCCACCATGCATCACTCCCTGAATTCAGCAGAATTCATTTGAAAGGTAAGATGCCTTGTTGAGTCTTTGTCTGGACTGCTGGTTGACAGCAGTAAAGAACAAGGAAGATGAAGCCCTGCATTTGGAATCCTCTTTCATCATCTGCCTTGGGCACCCTGATACTTTTGAGCTGGTCGCCTGCCATCCATAACATCCATAACTGAAGGAGCGTCTCCACCCCCATCGTTCTACCCGGACACTGAGGTCTAGCGCTGAGGGCCTTTTGGCGGTTCCCTCGCTGCGAGAAGCCAAGTTACAGGGAACCAGGCAGAGGGCCTTCTTGGTAGTGGCACCCGCCCTGTGGAATGCCCTCCCACCAGATGTCAAAGAGAAAAACAACTACCAGACTTTTAGAAGACATCTGAAGGCAGCCCTGTTTAGGGAAGCTTTTAATGTTTGATGGATTACTGTATTTTAATATTTTGTTGGAAGCTGGGGAAGTCCAGCCAGATGGGCGGGGTATAAATAATTTATTATTATTATTATTATTATTATTATTATTATTATTATTATTATTATTATTATTATTAAAACATGACACGCACACACCCTTCTCAGAGAGAACAAGCCACCTCAGACTTGGATTTATTTACAGGATTAAAGTGAGTCAAGGAAAGGCTCCTGGATAGCTGGCCGTTTGTTGTGCTTTCTCTTTCACCTTGGGTATGAACCAGACTGTGATTGGCACCTCAGGAAGATAAGCAGCATTTGTAATTACCAGTCAGCTTTGCTGTGATCTGAAATTAACCAAGAAAATGAGCAAGCAAAGGGATGACAACCCTACAGGCAGCATATCTAAGGTGTCGTTCTTGGTACATGAACTGCCTCATTACGTGCCGTGTAACAGGCCCTAACAATACAGTTTCAAATACTTTTACCACCTGTGATTTTTTTTTTTTTTTAAGGCTTAGAGATGGAAGAGGAGGGTGATAGATCCACAATACTATAAACACAGAGAAGTTAATTAGGGATAGAAACATTTCTGTCTTGCCTTTTTTGGCTTCTAAAGAGCCTCCATAGCAGTTTGCAACAATATACATGAGGCCTCCAAAAAAATTGCATTTTTTTTAAAGTTAAGAAAGATAGGGAGATAAAGCAAGGGAATCTTTCTCTCTCTCTCTTGCTTGTCCAGTGTATTCAGTTGATGGGAATGCACAACTTCTTGGAAGTTGACCCAATAAAATATAAGTTGCTAACTACACATCTCTGATTTTATTGGAGGGTAACAGCCTCCAAGACTCCTATAATCATGGGACTCAAAATAAGATTGCAGATGTTTGGCAGCACTGAATCCCACATTTTTCCTTTGCAGTGACGCTGCCTGCTTCCTTTCTTCCAGGACCCAGGCATACAAAATTGGCACAATAATATTTTCAGTTCCAGAGCATCATTGATGGGGGCAGGAGCAAATAATCTCTCTGAGCCTTTGCCTTAAACCATTTCTGTCTTTCATTGTAGCAGATTAAATTCTTCATGCTCTGTGCATATTTGTAAAAAGCTGACCAACCTGTTTGATATTGCACTGATACTTGACTGTTCAAGTGAAAGGCTGAAATAAGAGGATTTTCCCACCCGTGAATTACTAAGTCACTTATTTAATTAACAGCTTGGAGGAAAGTGAGTGCTGAAACTGCTGGTTGTCAGAAAGAGAGTTTTCCTGTGGAGTACTCTGAGACCTCAGATTAATTGTGTAGTATTAGACTAGCTAGACATGAGCTTGTGTCAACATTTCACACTTCTTTGGTTTGCTCTTGACTGAAAGCAGCTGACCTCTTCAATGGACAAGGTTTTCCTTTCTTATCAGAATTGCTAAAGGAAGTGAAGGGTTCAGTGGGTGGTGCAACATCTTCAAAGTTCTGGGTGTTCAGAGGCACTTTGTCTTATCTAAGATTACCAAATCTCTTACAACAGGGACCTGCATGGAAGCCAAGATCAATAATGTTATCTAGGTGGCTTTTCCTTGCTTATTAACTGCTTTGTGTTCATATAATAAGCCAAGTTCTGACTTGCCTTCACCTGGATGAAGGTTGTGCAGGTTTCTTAGGTGTGTATATGACCTGGTGTCATGGCTGCAATATGTGCCCTCGAAAGTGATTATTTTCCATTCATATCCCTGAAGACCGCATATTTGCTTTTTAGACTGGTGAGGGGGGATTGCTGGAGTAGACCTACCCAGCTATTTCCTGCAGTATAACCTTACTCTTCTAGCCCGCTTTTGTTGGATACATTGATGCATCCATGTGTCAGACTGCAGTCATTTTTAAAAAGATGACCATGTGTCGAACCATTCAAAGAACCAAGATTAATGTACTTATCCAACATGAACTAACAAAAGGCATGTTGGCACAGGTGAAATATGGGTTTGTTTGTTTTTTGCACCAGGAATCAAATGAGCTGTCTACTGCCTTGCTGTGAGAGAGGAAACCCAAATTGTCAGCAGGAGAGATTGTTAGGTGGGGCTCTGTGCTTGATCCTCAGCAGTGCTGGGGTGTGATTCCCCACCCCCCAAAAGCCTATTCCTTTAAGAATGGCAAAGCCGCTCTGGTTTTACATGGCTATGCTGCTAGGAAAAAATGATAGCATTAATCTCAATGGGATTATTATGCCCTTCTGCTTTTATGTTCCCCCATTTGTAATTTATTGCAACATGAATATGTGTGTGAATATTTATGTATCGTTGACTTATTTGTTTTGTTGGCTTTATTACAGCAGTTAGTGCAGAGGGGTGAAAAAGCTTGGGATGGATTGATAAATCCGTTTTCTGTATTTGTATATTAACTCTGAGAGACCTTATGAGCAGCAGGCATCTTACTCTCAACATTGTTTGACTCTCACTCCCTGTGGACAGATGACAAGGCTGGTCCAAGGTATTTTGCTACCTGAGGCAAAGGACAAGGTGGTACCCTCCCCTCTTCCACAAACAGAAGCCAACTAGACTGAGAGTTTAATTTGCTTCAACACTGGTGATGGCATACCGTCCTCCATCTAACTTGAGGGCAGCAGACTAGCTTATGACAGGAGAGGGGAACCTTTGTCCCCACCCTGTTGTTGAACTACAATGCCCATCATGCCTCTACAATGCCCCTGCAGGCATGGATAGTGGCCAGGGATGATGGGACTTGTTTGGCAACATCTGGAGGGCCAAAGTTTCCCCACACACCTGACTTAAGTAATGTATGGCAGACCACATAGCTCACCCAGCTCTGTTCTCCAATACCTCACTGCCATGGTCTGTTCCCCACCCACCCACGAAGCATCTGTCTTATCGCCTCACTCTGCCTCCTGATAGATGGCCTCGGTGGTGCATGAAAGTTGCCATTTGCTTATCTGCCCTCAGCACCGATGCCATCCCAGTGCTGGTAACAAATGCCTATCTTCATATCGTATTCATTTACGCCAGGGCTCCTTTCTCTCTCGTTGCTCTGAGGTCACGAGGAAAGGGGTGGTTGATTCATGGATTTAATATCATGTCAGTGCAGTTCATTTGCCGTTATCTCTGAATATGATGCTGCAGACTCCTAGACTATGCAGAGGTGTGGTAAACAGTTGCACATTTCCTTCACTAGAGATTAGAAGCCTCATGGAGCTGGAGGCTATTCATCACCCCAGACAACGTAGAAGGAGAAAACCAGCCCTTTCTCTGCGTCTTGAAAACTGCCCGCTCAGCTACCCCTGAGCTCCATATCCTGTCTGGTTACTTTGTGGTGTTGTTGTTGATTTAATCACAAGGGAGGAAGTGTGATGTGACCCTTATCAGATGTATGACTCACTGAGGGTGCTGGGTGATGTCGCACCACTTCCCTGGAAGTGCCATTGGAACAGGCTGCTGGAATTAATAGTGGGCCAGCAGGTTGATTTTGATAAGCGGCTGGCACAGCTGTGCAGAGAATAGATTTTCCTTTCATGAGAGGAATGTCCGTGCTCTTTGCTAAGCTGCTCTTAAAGGGAATCCACACGGTGTGAGTCCTGCTCCACATTTACACTGTGACACAAAATGATGGCTAACTTCATGGGAGCTGCCAGATAGTATTATTTTTAATTTTTGGAGGTAGGTGTTAATCTTCCAAGGAAGAGAATATGGAACAATGACGATTGGGGGAGACTAGGTGTTGTCATTGCATCTTTCCAGGCGTTTCATCTTTTGTGCATTGCTTTTTGCAGCTTTTCAGCCTTTGAGGCTCCCAATGAAGAAAAGGAAAAGAAACCTCCACCAGCCACCTCCATGCTTGCTGAGAGAGAGAAACTCTTTGCACCTCTCTTGGGTTCAGAACGGAAGGGTGGAAGGGTATTTAGTTCTGGCCTTCAGTGACATGTGGGAATTGGAAGGGGGTATTCATTGCAGGTGAGGTTAAGGCAATTCAAACAGGTACTGAGCTGGAAGACCAAGCAGTCTCTGAGGCACTGTGGAGTTTTGAGAGGATATTTCTTGAGGCCTTTCACAGGCACCATAGAAGGTGCTGGTGGGCACCATGTTGGTGACCTCTGATTTACCGCCTCCATGCATAAGTATTTCCATGTGTCGCACAACTCTTACTTATGTAAAAACACTGAAATGTTGGCAGACAGTAGAATCTAAATCCAAAACATAAATCAGTGTTTTCCTTGGTAGGTCACAAAAGCTTTAGTGATGCAGACATTATTATCATTATCATTATTATCATTAATTTGTCATTGGAGATCATACAGTGCTACAGTTACATCTCCAGCAGTATTGACCCAGCTACAAGTTGTCAGAAATGTAAGTTGCTGAGCCATTTCTGTCTGGGAGTCAGGAAAGGACATTTGACTGAGCAAACAGCTCCCAGGCTCTCGTGATAAGAGTATGAATGAGCAGCATCGCATTGTGTCAGCTGAAAAGTACCAAATTCACGGCTCGAACACTCCTTGTATAATAGGTTTGTCAACCAAGGATTGGGAAATCCTCCCCCTCCCTTCAAAATCCCATCATTTGATTCCATGTTAATATGGATTTATATGCCTATTTGCACCAACACCAGCCCTGGGCCATTTCTTAAAATGTTCATCTGGGTTAAAGTGTTTGGTGGGGGAATGCATTTTTAAGAGTATTCTTGTGCAGACCTGTGGAACTCTTGTCTCTTGTTAATAGAGTCTGCAGCTTCTTAGAATCGGCAGCTTCTCTGGCCAAATATGAGAGGAAGCTGAGGCAGCTCAAGGGTCAAGACACTGAGTTGCCTGATTCTAACCCTTTCTTCCTTTGCTTCTGATCTTCCATCTTAGAATGGCTAGTAGACCACAAAGCAGAGCATATGCAAATAGAATAATTGCAAGCGTATACTTAAGAGAGACCTGCTCTGATTTCTCCTTCAACTCAGATGCCTAACCAAATAATAAAAATAAATTGCAGTATTTGTTGTTTTTTAAAGCTTACACTGTGGAGGATCTTCACTGAGGAGCCCAGCATCCTGTTCTCACAGGGGACAGCTGGATACCCATGAAAAGCTCATAAATAGGACCTGGATATAAAAGCACTGCCACCACTGAAAGGGGAATGGTGGTTACCAGGGTGAATTTCTGTTTTTAGGGCTCTGTACACAACCCTTTGCGGGGACCCTGTTCATTTACCTAAATAAATAAACAAACATGACTATGCCCAAAATTATGGCAGAGCTAACTACTTAAGAATGAGTTTGTTGATAACAAGGGATATCTTTCCTTACTATTAAACAGTACTACTTTTTTCCAGTTAATGATATTCTTATATAGAGAGTTAAAAAGAAAGCACTTCGCGTCATCCGAAATATGACCTTTATTTAAAGGAACAAAATGAATAAACATTCAAAGATTATTATTTTTTAAAATCAACATTTCTTTCCCACAAAGACATCAATAGTTTACATCTCGCAGTGCGGAACTTCTGATTGTTAAAGTTGCTGAACTTGTTAAATATGCTTGATATCTAGTAGAACACATGTCATTTTTGACTCTTTTAATGATTTTTCACCAGCTGCGTTTGATGTGAGTAATACTAACAACATTTTAAGAATTGCTTCTACATTTGGAGACGCGGTACCTGACAAAATACAGGAAGTGTTGCAGTTCACCTTCAAAGACAATAGAAGCAGTCTTCTGAGTGCATATCCAGTTATTTTTGGATGCTGCTGTCTTTCTCCACCTCATCAGTATCCTTCTAAGAATGCAGTTTCGTTGTCTTCAGCTTCATCATAAAACATTTTCCTTAAACTTTTCTCATTTGAGTTTTCAGTAGGATTGGCAATATGAATGAAAACGTCTCCCATTTCACTGTGAACCTTTCAAAGCCACAATGGCATCACCTCTTGTAGAGCTCTTTGTATCCACTGCTAGTCTTGCTTAGAGTAGAATCACTGAAATTAATGAACATGAGTAACTAAGGTCCATTAATTTCAGTGGGCCTACTCTGAGTAGAACTGACATTGGCTACAACCCTTCATTGCCATTTGGCTACTTGATGCATACAAGGCAAGCAGGAACACCCCGTTGGTCCAGTGTGTGATTGAAGGGCCAGTGGAATGTCTTCTGTTCTGGATACTCTTTGGGGGTAATTGAATTTCCACCAAGATTGATGTTGCGTATAATATTGGAATGGGGGGGGGGAATATCCCACAAGACGCTGTTGTTTAGATGTGTAATTCCACAGGGGAATGAAACATTCCCCACAACACTTTAGAGATTGCTGTTAAGGCGCCTTTAAGGGGGAAATGCAACAAGCAGAAGCTCTGTGTTAGCCAGCTGAGGATTCCATATTGGTGTTAATTGGTTCTGAAATCTAGCCAAATAAACTGAAAGCAGATTGCTTGATGAAATGTATCAGTATGTTGTTCCACTTATGCTTCTTTCTTTCGTTTCTTAAATCATTCCTTGACAGTTCTGTGTAGTTTTTCCATACTGTTTTATTTTAAATTACCCCATTCCCCGTTCCCCCCTTTTTGCATCTGGAGGGTTGGGATTCTGCACCTGCCACTTCTGGCATTCATTTATGAGTTACCAGTACTAAATTCTGAAATATACTGTTGCCGAGGCAGTTTGCCAACCGCAGCAGGTTTGCAAAAGCAACCCCAAACCTCTCGCCACCCCAAGGGGATTGGAAGTCAAATTCTCGGCTGCTTTTCCCAGCCTCTCCTGGTGACATAAATAAAAAGCTTTCAAATCCGTCTTGTCCCTGCTGCATTATGATCTGTGTATATCTGGAACTCATCATTCCTAAACAGAAGAGTTGAAAGCTATTAGACTCTTAGACATGTGGGAAATGTGCATGCATTTACAAGCACTATGCTAAAAGTGTTTGTTTTTAGAATATAGGGCACTTCTGCTGATTCGGAAGTTGATGTAAATGTTTTGCTTTTGGAGAGCATATCCGAGTTCTTTTGATTTATCTTGAGATTCATTCCCTTTCCTATCCTGGTGGCCTGGGGAGGATAAAAACTAATAAAACTGAAGATCTGGATTTAATGACTGTTCTTGTAACCTCTGTGATCTCCAGGTATAAGATAACAGTGCTAGCTAGGCAGTTTCAGTTCTAATTGTGAAGTAGATAAATCAAAGTTGAAATATAAAGGGATGGAGGGATGTGACAGTGGCACAGACAAATCATTTCCCCTATTTCCAGTGTTCAGAGGTGAGTGTCATTGCTTACACAGCCACAGTGGCTCCATCCATCCAAAGGAGGGAGGCATCAGCAGGCTCAGAGGAACTCCCAGGTTTATGAAGCTTGTATAAAGAGAGAGAGAACAGGAGTCCACACTTTTTGTTGCAGGTCCCATTTGCACCACTGGAACAACAGTGGGAGACAGCTACTGCTGTCCTCATGCCCCACTTGTTGACTTTCCAAAGGCATTTGATTCGATACTGTTGTAACAGCATGCTGGATGGATGTTCAGTCCGATGCAAGGCTTCCCACTTTAATTTCTCAAGCAGTATTCGAAAAACAACATTCCTTGTTAATACCATGCAAGATTGTATTACACACTGATTAAAATTTCAGGGCTACTTGGGTGGCCGTTTCCAGAAGGTGGTTCTGGGAGACGACTGTTTGGCTCCAAGGCAGTTATGGTTTGGGGTCACATGGGTAGGATCATCTTAAGATGCCTTGCTTCATATACTACCACCAAGTGATGGGAGGCAGTTGGCTACAAAGAACAGGGCCTTCTCAGTGGTAGTACCCCAATTATGGAACCGCTTCCCAAAAAGAGACTTGACTGGTGCCTTCTTTGTGCCCTTTTCAGCACCAGGTGAAGATCTTTTTACCCACCTAAGCCTTTTAACTTCTGCTTTAAAATAAACCCTAGGTATACCTTCATTGTTTTAATCATCAAGCCACTAATTTACAGTGAAGAAAATTGAAGTCCAGCGTAATTTCAGCCTCATTTGAACGGCTGTCTAGTTTTCATTGCCCTTACTGGAAATCTTCCCGATGACTTAAGTTGTGGTTAAAATGTTCTCTGGAATGGGATGCTACTAATTCATTTTAACTGTCTAGCAAACTATGGACTTCAGTGAAATAACACAGCTGTTAGCTAATTATACATACATTTTCAAAGCACTGTACAGACTACTTATTGAAACAATTAGTCTTTAAAATGGCCAAATGAGGCGTAAGGACCAGTATTATTATCTCCAGTTCCAGGCTGTTCATCTTTTTGAGTGCAGCCTGGAACTCGCTCAGCTGGTAAAACTTGTCTTCTATACTTCCTTGGTGGGAAAAGTCTTGAAAGTCTAACAAATGCATCTGTATTCTACAGCATGCAGCAGGTCTGCCTGAAGCTAACAGCAGCAGAAGTGATAGTTTGAGACCAGGCTCTTTTGCCAAAGATGCTGGGTACAATTGAGTATTCCCACGAAACAAGCTTAAAGCCTGTTAAAATACGTAAGTGGAATACTATACATATGCTGAGTTTCTGTTGTGGCTTGAATGGGAGAATACTTCACATGGTTGCTACCTGGCTGGTTCTAAAATTAGCCTTGTGTGCTAAAATTAGTCTTGTTTGGCTTGGCCCTGGTGCTATTTTTAAATCGGGGTAAAAATAATAAATCAACCTGGAGTTGCTCAGCCCAGACCTCATTGTTTCACACACATTGCCGAAGAATAACTGTCCCAAAGGGTAGAGGAGCCTAAGCCTAAGCTGCTTGTTATCTGCCATTTGCAACCATGGCTCTTCTACTTTGATTTCCAGAGGCGGACAAAAGTTTTACCAGAATCTTCTGTATTGTGCAATTCATTTGTGCTTAAAATTAAAATTTGAGCTTGATTAATTATTCCAGTCCTAAACACACTTACTGGGGAGCTTATACAGGTTGTTCCGGTTTGTCTTGGTGTTTTGGGATGGGGGAATCTGATGCAGATGTAGAGTTAAAATTAACATGGCATCGTAAATGTACTAAGAGCAACCTTAAAGGGTTGTTCAAAGAGCATAAAATCTACCAACAGAGTACAGGTGAAGCAGATTCATTAAAATGCTAATTGTGTACAGGAGCTGCTGGCTTA
The DNA here is from genome assembly GCF_965112155.1 of Podarcis liolepis. Lineage (NCBI taxonomy): Eukaryota > Metazoa > Chordata > Lepidosauria > Squamata > Lacertidae > Podarcis > Podarcis liolepis. Next base: position 73,225,697 of record NC_139554.1, read on the forward strand.
CAATGGGGCTTTTGAATAACTCTCTAATACATACTTAGCTAATTTACAAACAAAGAGCACCTCTTCTTCAAGGCCTCAGCCAAGTTTTAATAACAGGGGACACTGATCATCTGGTGCATAATATAACACGAAGGCTTCAGTGGTATGCTGCTACCAGTAATTATAACTACACTTTACCAGTAACTGTCACAGCTACATTTTAAGAGACTTTATTCCTTGTTTGTCCCAACTCTGTTCTGCACTCTTTATCCAATGTTTTGTACAAAACGACTATCATAACATATGCAACTGCCACCCATTTCATGTGCCTAAAGACTGGACAAATGGAAGTTAATGAATTCTCTTTGGACCACCAAATAAGAACAATAACAGTTGTCTTGCCTTGAGCCAGGATTTAGCTCCAGAACCAGTTTTGGGTTACACAAATAAGAGTTTGCCTCTATTCACGTGAAGAGAGTTTTTGCCTTATTACTGTGCAACCACAGCACACACCACCACACACATCTGGCATTCAGAGGGAAGGGATTTGGGGTCAGAAATTGCATGTGGATTTCACCTCTGGTGCTTTTGTGTTTTAGTTCACACAATTATTACAATACCAGCATTTCCCATATGCCTTGTGTGGATGACTTCAGGCATTTCCAACTTTCAAGAGACTGAGATCTACTCCCACTATAAACAAACTAGCAGTGATCTACCAAAGTTGTTGAACTTTTTTTAGGTCGGGGGCCCCCACGATCTACCATAGACACCCCACAATCTACCAGTAGATCACAATCTACCTGTTGGACATCCTTGCCGTAGGCCATTATTCATGATTCAGAGCTCTCTCTTTTGGCTCTGGAAAGTGAACACACTTGCATTGTCAGTTAGCTGAGCCTGCCAAAAAAATGGAGAAAAAAATGGAGAGTCTTGTTGCTTAGAGACCATTTAAACCACATTCCCCTCCCAACCAAAAAATCCTGGGAACTTTAGTTTGCCCTGATGGAGCTACATTTCCCAGCACCCTTAACAAACCACAGTTCCCCATGAGTCTTTGGTGTGGGGAGGGAGTGGAGAATTGTACTTTAAATGTATGGAGCCTCTGCTGGCCTCTACCCCTGCTCTGTTTGCTTTGCTTTGCCCTGCTGTTAAGACAAACCAGGTGTTCTAAGGTCTTGCTATTTTCCACTACAAAGTAGGTTTTGGAAGACGGTTGGTAATTGATCTTGTATCTCAGCGTGGTCTTAAAAGGCTCTTATGAACCAGAGTTGTTAGTTTTGGCACAATAAGCTTCTGAGGAGGAGGAAATGGTTTCATGCCATCACTGTTGATGACGTCCGTGTTAGCGAATGGTGTGCAGCAAACGGCTGCCATAAGACAGTGGTGCAGTGTGCCACTGATAAAAAGGTGAACTGTATCGGAACATCTTGCAGCTTACTTACTTGAAAGTAAGTCCCACTGAATTAAATGGGACTAACTGCCTAGTAGATGTATGCCTTGTTAGAGCACTTGGGCTAAATGAGCGTTGATAATCTCAGCCGGGAAAGGCGACTGCCAAATTCTGGATTTCTATGCACGAGGAAGAATCCTAGATCAGGGTGGAATAAGTAACTCTGAAAGGAGCTATAGCTTCACGTGCCTGGTTTTTGTGGCATGAGTTTACTGTGGTGCTGAAAGGCACCTACAGTTGAAGCCCCTTTCTCCTATGCTAGACTGCAACCGTTTTTCCTTGGGAGGGAAGGAAACATTACTAGCAGTTTTCTACAGTAGAGGAATACCACCTGCGACTACATACTAATAACACCAAATGGGTTCATTTCGTAGAATGAAAAAAACTAGCAAGAGGAAGAGGAAAGCTACTACGAAATGTTCTTTGTGTCAAATCAATTAAATTAGGATTTACTTGAAGTACTTGCTGTTGGAATTATTTTCCACACGGGGGAAATCGGTTTTAAAAGGCGGCTCATATGGTTCATTCCTGCCCTTATTACAGATAGCATTGACTCAGCACCTGTGATAGCGGAAAGTGCAGCTGCCTCCCCAATAATTCTTTTTTCCAGCTAGACAGTAATTTGGGAGAATCTGATTTATCCATGCGAATTACTCTGTTGTGCGTAGAACAAGGTCGCCTTGCTTTGTGTCCCCGGCCTTCTCTATATCTACCCAGACATCATTCCCCCCCTGGCATTTCATTCAATTCCTGAAATCATTCTCAGTTCACTTCATATTTAGGTTATTCGTTTCTGGTGTTGTTGGGCTGTTGGGCATATTGAAAATCAATTCCGTGGTTTTATACTCCTAAAATTGTCAGGGTTGGGTTGTGGCCGGTTGAGGCATCGTTATTGATTTCAGATTCTGCAGGGAAAAATGCTTTTTGCACATGCATGATCATTCCTCTAAATATCATTGACTATGCAAGGGTGACCATTTTGCCCCCTTATGAATTAAACCCTTCAAAAAATAAAACAAAACTGGTTATTTTTTTCTGTTGGTTAGTCTTCCTTCTTGGAAACATTCTTGTTTGTTTTAAGAGACTTTATACTGCTTTTTAGGACAGTCACAAATCAGGGAACAATCAATAAAACATGTCAGAACAGTTAATACAGTGATAAAATCTCATTACATTTAAACAGTAAAGGAAAAAAAGAGACTAAAATCAGTCCTGGAGAAATGGCCTCTGTTATCCAGCATCACAGCTGTATTTTAGCCACTTAAATCCCATTGAATTCAATGCTGATTGTAGGAGATGGTGCTGGAACACTTCCATATTGTTAAGTATGCTGATGTTTTGGAGGGTCTCTCTTTTTTTTGGGGGGGGGGGATATCTTTCAATAATTAGAGCCTTACATAGAGCCATACATAATTAGAGCCTCATTTTAAGGAGGACAGTAGCTCATGTGAATCCTCCGTCTTTAGCAGTCTTAACCTAACCGCAGAAGTTTATGTACAGTTTTGGGTGTGTCACTTAATATGCAGTTTCTTCTTCTGTAAATTAGAGACAGCACCATGCTCCATCTATTGGGTTTGATTCCTTAAAACCCGCATATACTTTCCTTTGTCACTGTAAAGCTAAGAATTATTTCTAGGCACAGGGTTTCTTTCTTTCTTTCTTTTTTTAAAAAAATATTCTTTTGGCTCCATTTAATTAAAAGCAGACGTTTTGCGACGGGGTGGGATGAGATATCCAAATGCCTTTTTGTCTGTGGGGCCTGTACTGTGAATAACAGATTGCATCTTCTGGACAGATATTAATAGTCACACTAATCTTTGATCTTCTTCTTTTTTAAAAAAAAGGTTTTGCCAAAGGAAACTTTAAAATTTTATTTAAAGAATAATGGGTATTTTCACCCTTCGATTTGGGATACTTTTGGCGACTGTGTGTGAACCAGGGAAGGAAGGATCCTCTCTGTGGCACATGGTTTTTGTCCCAAATATCTGCTTCTTTCAACAAAAGACCCTCTCTCAAAGCCAGGGCTTTTTTTTCCGGTGGGAACTCAGTTCCGGCACCTCTCAAGTGGCGCCATTGCGATTCTAAGAGAATGAGGGACGTGTTCATGGTGAGTTTGGCCCCTCTTTTTCTAGCAAAACCATATCAAAGCCATATTAAAAACTGCTTTTGAAAGTTACATCTTCTTTTTTAAAAAAAGCCTTCTTTGTCGTGGCCCCTTCCTTTGCAGAAATGTCTCCCATTACAGGTATGTCATGCGCTGCCATTGTTGCTATTTCAGTGAACATGTATCTGTTTACTCAGGCTTTTAACGTTTTTAATGAATGACCGTTTTAGTCTTCTCTATTTAGTTGCTTTTAGTTGTCTTTTTTAACTGGTTTATGGTTTTTTAAATGATAGTTAAAATGATAGTAATGATCCATTTTATTCTGTTGAAAAGCACTTAGGTATATATGATTATAGTCCTAAACAATTCATAATCATTTTAAAGAAATATGAGCTCTATCCATTGGAAGCTGAGGTATCTCACTGTAAAATAAATTAAATGTTTATATCTTGCCATTTTATTTCCTAAATTAATACTTTGAGGTTCCATGTACAGTGGGTGAGAGTTGCTAGAGTTACATTGAAGACACCTTGGACACTATGGAACTCTTCTGGAATAAGGGAGTTGAGGAAGCCTGTCTTGCTGCTTCACTTATGTGATGGTAAACGTAGGAAGAGGGCAGCCCTCAGAGGTGAACCTGAAGCAGAACCATTCTGAGACATGACTTTGCAATAGTATGAAATCTTTTTCAGTTGTATGATTCCAGGAATATATACGGTACTGTCTGAGGAAACCAATTGATTAGCATTTTGGAAAGGGCAAAGCAAATTGAGGGAGCCTGTCTTCAGACAAGTTGGCTTTTATGTTTTCGCAGGCAAAAGCATTGTGGAAATGTCAAATTCTTTATAAATACCAGGCCGTGGCTTTTTCACTTTCATCACGGGTGTGGCTCAAGGAGGAGAATAGACTTTCAAAATTCCTAAACAAATGTTTCTACAATATTGGTTAACTTCCTGTTCTTAGAAACAATCACTTGTGGCCCTCAAAAGCATGAAGGAGATAGCCTCCTCGCCACTAAGGAATACCTTTTTCTTTTCTTTCTTTTCTTCTTCTTCCTCCTCCTCCTCCTCCAAATACCATCTCCTGGTTGAGAATGTGTTTGCTGAGCCCTACAGAAATTCTGGAACATTCCATAGCTGTCAGGCACTGAAATAAAATACTGCGCTTAGAGAATTTGGATGAATAACCACATATTTTTGTATGTTGTGGGTTGAAAATTGCCTGTACAAAGGACCACAGATCTATCACTTTGAAATGTCAAGCCTGCAATGCTTAGAATAGGCTTTTTGTCTTCTTTCCCATACATACTGCAGGCATAGGACATTCATAGTGCTGCAGAAAATGGACAAGATGGACAAGGAAATAGTTCTTTCATCTAGCCCTTCTTATTGAAGGGCTAGATGGAGGCCAAGATCACCTCTCCACTGATGTGAACAAAGAAGGCTTTAAATGCAGAAGAAAAAGTATAGTGCAATCAGGCCGCAGAGGCACTTCCTTAAAGGATCTTGATGCACCAGTAAATTCCAAAATACTAATGTTCCCAGTTACACAGCTTGAGCTAAACAGATAAAGTTTCTTATGATCCCATAGGAAACCAGCAGAGGAGGCTGCCCACTATGCCACTATATGATTCCCTGCTCTAGTTTTTCCTCCTTCCAGTCAGTATTCACTGGGGATGTGTTATGTACATCAGATGTGCTTGAGTCACTCAGTCACTGCCAATGCAGAGAACAGAATTTCTTCTTCTCAAAGGAGCTGCCCATTGCATCTCTGTGTGAGTCACTGCTCTGGGCTTGTCTCTTTTCAATCAGGAGACTTGGCCATTCAGTGACCTGCAGAAACACAGCAGAGTGGGCTTTTCTGTTATTCTCACACACTCTCAAAGTAAGCCTGAAGTCTGAGAGCTGATGACAGATTCTCAAGGACCTGTTAATATGCTTGAGAGTTTGGCCCCAAAGTATCATGCATTGTCTTCCTAATTTTTAATCCTGCACCATAGATAAGGCTGCACTGCTAACAAGGCTTAAAGGTAACAACAACATCTGAAAATGGTTGATTCTTATAATTTGGAGAGGTTATATTCCATCCTTCCTCTCTTTGATTATTGGTGGCTTCCTCTATTTAGTCAAATGCGTGCAGTGTAACACTTAACTTGTGTACACTCTGCACAGATCACTGTGTTCAATATAATCCACTACCGAAAAGACTTAATTTTGCGGGGCGGGGGATTACATAAATAAAGATTGATGGCATGGTGAAACACTTGGACAGCCGTGCCATTTGGCAAGGGGATGATTGTTTGTGTGATCTGCCCTTGTCAGTTATTCAGTAATAGGAATAAAGGAGAAGTTCTTGCTGCTGAGGCACCTCTTGTATGACTTGTTGATCTCCGGATTCCGGCCTTTGTTGTGGAAATGGGGCCATGTTGCTTTAATACAGACACAACCTTTGTCCTGATCTTCGAAGATGTTCTGAACCATGACTTTGGCGCAAGCAACACTCGAGTTAATTAGCAGCTGGCACAATGTTTGTCTCAGGGAGTGCAGCTTCTTAGGGAGTGCAGCGTGGAGGTCTATTTCTACATGGCTGCATGGTCATAAAATCATCTGTACGATGGGACACATGTGAGGAAATGAGGAATATGAACCTGGAGTGTCTAAAATTATGGGGCGTGTGAAGCCAGAGGATGATGTGACATTAAATGCCTGCTGTCAACGAGGCCCTTTAGATAAGCTTTAAAGGACCAAGTTGCTGCCATTGCTTCTGCCATATTCTGTAAACAAAGGCATTTCTCATTAAAATGCAGTTGTGAAAAAAATCAAGGACACTCTAGGAAAGCTGACAAGTCACTGGGCACTCAGCAATTTGTTTCATGCTCTCCCCTGCATCTTCATTTAAGGGGTTTTTCGCATTTTAAAACAAACCTTCCGGTTCTGAAAATATTTTCTCGCTGTTAATAATGACCTCAAAAAATACTCTGCCCGTTTTTGCCCTTTTAGAATTAAAGAAATGGTGTTTGGCGTGCATTCCTTGAAAATGAATGATTAATAATAGCTGAACTCAGAAGTGGGGTCAGGAGTACAGGTGGCCCATTCTGGCAAGGATATTCTCCTTGTCCACCTATTACATAAGGATAGAGACTCATTCGGGGCAGCTGGTGTATCCAGTAAGTGGAAAGTTAAAAGCCCCGCCCACCCTGCTAAGCCACTCCCACTGCACCTTTCTTTCCACATAAAAGGAGCCTGGAAAGAATTCTGATGTTTTGGCAGTTGTCTGCTGTTCCAGCACATGCCAGATTGTTTTCTGTATAGTGTACACTGTCTTCAGGAAAATATCAGAAGTATAAGATAGACACAAAACCACATGCTCTCACATCTGATTGTTGGAGACAGTTGCAAAGCTAGTACAGTATAGATCAGCTCAAGAGAAATCAGCATTTTAAATGGAAATCTAGAGGTCAGCCATTTAGCCATCTTGGAAAAGATTAAATCAAAGGCAGAAAGTGGGACAAAAAGAAGTGTGTTTCCCGACAAGCCCATCTCAAGGTCAGAATGACCTTCCTTTTAAAACTCAAGGCTAGTTAAATAGCAGCACTGCAGATCTTTTAAAAACTCTTAAAAATATTGTCCAGATATAAACATGTAAACAATGAACGGATTGTTTCAGTTGCATAGATTGTGTTTATGAGTATACAATTCAAGTTATTGCTTGGCTCTAATCCAAGCTTGGCATTTGAAAGAAAATAAATAAATAAATATTGTATCTCAAATACCACCAACGTGATAATTGACTCCTTCACTCCTCCTACATAGGCTGTCCATAGACATTTAGTAGGGCTCCAGAATTAAACATTTTGACAGTAAAGCTCAGTATATGAAAACAAATGTTGCATTTGTCTGCCTTCTCAGAGCAGTGGTTGACTGTTTATCTTGTGAATGGGTACCACTTGTCTAAAAACATTAATTCAAATGTTTAATCTGTACTGAGAAAGGAGAATACATATAGTAATACAATACATTATTCTATAAATTTATAAAGCGCTTTATAGTCGGAGGCCATTAAAGCAGTGTACAACAATCTAAAAATAAGATAAAATACAAAAAGTACAAATTCTACAATCAAAACCATTTCTACAAGCTCTAAGAACAATAAAAGCATTTCAACAGACAAGTAATTCATACACAACCAGGGAGTCCTCCACACCAGCCCGCCCCCTGTCCCCCAAAAGCAGTACTTCTGTCTTGTCAGGATTCAACTTCAGTGGTCAGTGGTCAGATATGTAACCAGTGGTAACTTCTGTGGTGTCAATGTTGTCAGTGTTTTCCTGTGACGTGAGTGCAAAAGAGGACTACACAGGACACAGGAATGAAATGAGACAGCAATTGTAAAATTCATTACAAAGAAGGCAACATAAACAATAATGTTACAAGCTTATTATTGCCTTTCGTGCCATCATTTTGGAGGAATTATTATTATTATATTTATTTATTTATACCGCACCTATCTGGCTGGGTTTCCCCAGCCACTCTGGACGGCTCCTAACAGAATATTATTATTATTAATAATAAAAAAGTAACAAAATATCAAACATTAAAAACTTCCCTAAACAGGGCTGCCTTCAGATGTCTTCTAAGAGACAGATAGTTGTTTATTTCCTTGACATCTGCTGGGAGGGTGTTCCACAGGGCGGGCGCCACTACCGAGAAGGCCCTCTGCCTGGTTCCCTGTAACCTCACTTCTTGCAGTGAGGGAACCACTAGAAGGACCTCGGAGCTGGACCTCACTTGTTGGGAAGAGAACACATTTTCTCTAATAAACCAAAAGGAGGTCCCTTGCAAAACCCAAACCAAGGAAGAGTGTTTTGGGGAGTGTAGGAGGAAAAAGGGAGAAAAGATAAAGGGCTTAAGTGCAAGAAATTATGCGAGCTTTGAGTAATTCCCTTAAGCTCTTCTGAAATGCTCAGCTCTGGCACAGACATGCAGCTGTGATCCGATGGGAGGTGTGTAAAGACTACACAGCTTTGCTGTAACATCGTGTCCTCCCAACTGCCCCAAGAGCGAACTCTGGGCCAGCGTGGGACTCCCTGTCTGGTATTTACTAATTCATCTGGCACTCATGAGTAGTTGTTATTGTTCCTGACGTTGTTGAGCATTTATTTCGAGAATGCACAAGGCTTAGGAGTAGACAAAGAGAAATATCAGCCTCAGCTGTTGACGCGGAGTCCCCAAGTTCTTGGAAACTGTAGCCTTTTGGAGACCCACTGCGTAACATTTTCTAAATGCCAAGCCTTATTGACTAGCAAATGCATTGCACTTGGTTCCGCGGAAAAGAGCGCTTTTATTTTTAGTGTCATCAATATAGCCTCAGCCCTCAAGCCTTAGGCACTGCTCTAAAAATGTTGTTGTTTTTAAAGGGGGGAAAAATCATGCCCACCTAGCAATGGCGACAGTGGCAGTAACGCCAAAATCCAAACCGATCACACTTTGCTCTTTTAGGCCCTGGGTAAACTGGCCACTTCCTTGGATTTTTAATTACAACACTTAGCATTTTTTCTTGACTGTTCAAAGCCCATCAAATACATTGTCTCAATAATCATCTCAAGTTCCCTGTAAGTCAGGCCAGTATTAATGCGCTCAAGGGCATCTGCATTGTGTGCAGAAGAGCTTGGGCTCAATATCAGGCATTTCCAGGTAGGACGAGAAAGGTCCTCTCTCTGAAACCGGAGAGAGCAGCTGCCAGTCCGTGTAGACAGCACTGAGCTAGATGGACCAATGTTCCGAGTTGGTCAGGCAGATTTTTCCAGAGAGGCCTTAGGACTGATTCTGAGACACTCGTCTTATTTGGCTCTCTTTTTAAAAACTGTTTGCTGTCGTCTTTTGTCATATTGAAAGTGCAATGTGATGAATATGCTTCCTATGATTTTGATAGTTCGTTGCCTGCTGAAGATGTTTTCGAAGCTTGAAGAAGGGAGTAGGGAGCAGAGGGTCTGATTTAGTTTGCTCCCTTCTGTTTGACCCTTGAACAAGAAATCCAGCCGTATCGCAAATGACTTGCCTATGCCTAGAGACCTATGCACAGGTAGGGGATAACGGAGAAATTTGGTTTGTATTTTAATGAGAAACTACCACAGCTATCCTTTGAAAGTCAGTTTTCTCTTAATTTCTATCTTTTTTTAAAAAACAACAACAACTGTATATAGATATTGTTGTAAACCGCATTGATATTTTTAATGTTATTGCAGTATATAAATAATTCATTAATATTATTATTATTAACCCAGTCAGATGGGTGGGGTACAGATAATAAATTATTATTTTTAAATAAATAAAAGAAGTTGCCTGTAGAAAACTGGCAATGAAACTCCCTTTTTTGAGAGTGTTGTAGTTTTTTTCTCCCCATTCTCTGCATTAAAAAAAAAATAATGTACCCGATAAATATTTTCCCACCAGAAATGTTTCTGGACGTAGCCAACAGCCATAGGTAGCAGATGGGTCAGATCCATGACTCATCGCAGTTAATGACCAGCTCTGCCAGATATTACAATGGCAGTTATGTACGTTGAGTAGGTAAACACATAACCTTCTGCTCTTCTAGGAGCACCTAAGTACTGCTTTTATTTTCTCTTTCTTCTCAACTGGCTTATTTGTAATGTTTCCTGGTTCTCGGCTGAAAGCAATTCCTCCCTTTTGTTGAAGGAGTCCAATTCTGAGCACCTGCATTAGTTACATAAACTCTTGTTGCAGGTGCCCAGGGATCTATAACTGGGCAGACAAGCTGAGAAAATTGATCTGCGCCCAGCTTTCTCCCTATCCTTCAAATGCTTCCACTTTGTGTTAGGATTATTAGAAGACAATAGAATCATAGAGACTCAAAGTGTCATGTAGTCTCACCCCCTGCAATGCAGGACAATAGTGTTGCTGGAATTCATTAAGGCTACCTTTTGTGCTTGTTTAAATGTTTCTGTTTCCCTGCTCCTGCTCAGGGGTATCTGTCTTAAGCATCTTTAGGGAAAATCATATTTAAAGGAAAGGAATCAAGGGTGCCCAATGGGTTGCCCTCCCATTAGATGTCAAGGAGATAAAAAACTATACAGTGGTACCTCGGGTTAAGTACTTAATTCGTTCTGGAGGTCCGTTCTTAACCTGAAACTGTTCTTAACCTGAGGTACCACTTTAGCTAATGGGGCCTCCTGCTGCCACCACCACAATTTCTATTCTCATCCTGAAGTAAAGTTCTTAACCCAAGGCACTATTTCTGGGTTAGTGGAGTCTGTAACCTGAAGCATATGTAACCCGAGGTACCACTGTACAACTTTTAGAAGACACCTGAAGGCAGTCCTGTTTTAATGTTTGATGTTTTACTATGTTTTTATATTGGTTGAAAGCCGCCCAGAGTGCCTTGTAATATTAATGATTATTAGGATTAATATTACAAGGCATTTCTTATAGCCAATGAAGTGTAAAAACAGGTTGATACTTTGCACTTTAAAAGAGGCAGGAGGCATATCAACCTTTTTCTGCTAGGAGCCCAAGAGAGAGAGCAATTCATTGCATCAGTTTTCACCACTCCCCCTGCTCTCAATAGATTTATGAATAACCACAGGTCCACTCAGTGCTTTTTTTCTAGAAAAGTAGGTTCCAGTACTCATCATGAAGTTGTTACAGTAAAGTGCCACACTTTTTAAGAACAACAAATAAGAGGTACCCTTGAGTTCCCCCTAGGGAAGCCCTGGGTCTACTAGTATTTACACAGTTCCTTGGCTCTAATGTAGTCCCATTGTTCCTACCAGGCACAGTGTGTCATGGAAACATAAAGTTGGGTATACAAACTAAACTGGCATTAAAAAAGAAAACAAAAAACTCCCAGGATCGGGACTTTCCGGCATAGGGGCTGGAGGCTGCCAAACATCTTTGAATTCTAAATCAGAGGTTAGAGACGTTGCTCAGTTCAGTAGGGAACACAGAGTACACTCCTTTGTAAACACTCTTAGCATTTTCCTGACTCGTTTTGATTCGTGTTCCAAATTATTTCCCCCCCTCCCTTCGATCTTGGTTGCAAATGCAAGTAGCTTTAGAAATGGTGTCGTGTTTGAGCTGCTGTGCCTGTTGATATTGCCCTAATATCCATCACTCCAGTTCTGTGATGGGGAAGGGGGGGATCCTTATAACCGTCAAGACTCTCAATGTGATAAACTGTTTTATGTGGCTGCAATGCAGTGAGTAACAGGACAAGACCAGAAGTGCCTTGGGAAACACAAATGGAAGCAATTTGAGCGAAAGCCGCTGCTGATACTTTGCACATCTCGCAAGCAAACTGATCACTCATCACGATCTGTGATTTATAGTCATTTTTTCTTGCAGGACCAGACTATTCACAAATGCAGTGATTAAACTCAGCCACCATCTGGCTGGATCTAATGCACACCTTTCTTTTTGCCTAGCCAAGTTTACTCTTTTGTGAGGAAGGGTGTGATGTACATTTAATTAATACATACATACTGTTGGGAATCTGAGGTGAGATACCCACATAGCAGAAGTCGTCTCCAGTTCCAGTAACCACACAGAGAGACAGCTTAAGGTCCAAAATGGTTTACTGCCACACAAGATCAGGCTTCGGTAATACAGTTCTGGATGCTGACACAGGCATACATCTTGTTGGCTTTGCAGATACAGATATATACAGGTAGAAAGTATTTCTGTTGCTCCAGCGATTCAAGATGTAACCCGGCCTCTGATTCACGGACAGACTCATTGACTAAGGGGTCATTGCCACAGCAACTGGCTTGGCTGAATTTGCACCTGTTGGCTTATCTCATACATGGGGTGATTTGTGCCCAAGGAGAAATGAACCCCTTCATCCATGTCCAGTTCTTCCAACACATACATGCCACATGCTTGCTGGAATCTGTGCAGCACAGGTGGGCAAGCGAAATGTAGATCTGCAACAAAGAGAGTGTTCAGATGTAATGCTAAGCCATGGTTTAGTGTTACATGAATAAGGCGCAGGCTCGTGTGCTCCCCTCCCCTCTCATCTCCAGCATAGTGGCCCCGAAGAGAATCTGCTTTGTCTACAGAAGGCCCTAGCTTCAGCCTCCAGCATCTCCAGGCAGGGCTTGGAGCACCCCCTCCCTCCTGAAAGCCCAGGGGAGCCATTGCCAGTCACTGTAGACAGTACTGTGAGAGTTGGACCAATGGTCATGACTCTTTTTAAGGAAGCTTTCTATGTTCATAAGCAGAGATCAGAAGCTTGTTCTGATAATATCTCACTACTGTCAGCGTTTCGTTTATTCCTTTGTTTCTGAATTTTTCCTTCTTCTTCCAGCAGTAAAGCATACACTTTTTCTAGTAATCCTCTGGGTGGATTTAAATATCATCAAAGCATTTTCAAAGGCATCCGAGTTTCTATTAATCCTGGAATGCTTTTATATTAGTAGAAGGGAACAGATTGGACAATTGAACTAGCAGAACAATGATAGCCACAGCAGAAAGTAAAGGCGCTGTATTACCAACATGTAACTAAGAAAGAACACGTTTTGAAGGGCTGGGTGTAAATGCTTTAAGTAAATAAATAGATCAAAATTGCCATTGCATCCCTAGGACTAGGGATAGACAAATCTGTCAATTTCAGTTTCTGATTTCCCCCCAGTTCTTTGTATTAGATGGATCAACAATCTGATGGTGTGGACTGGCACTTCTCAAGTGGTCTGATGATGTGGGGAACCAACAATTCTCTGCCCCCTCAATGTGCCAGGGACCAGTACCGTATTTGGACCCTGAAGCATCCCACCCAACCTTGGCTGTGGTGGATTCACCAGGGTGTGGCAGCTGATGGCTAACAGACTGGTAGCAGTCTGTGGACCACCACTTAGAGTAGCTCTGAAGGGGACAATACTGAGCTTAGATGTACCAGCGGTCAGTAGAATGCAGCTTCCTACTTATAAAGTAACAATAGAGGCTTGTACAACCCTAGACTCAGGCACCATCAAAAAATGTGGCTGCAGTTCTTACTGGGTGACGGGGGTTAATGGGGATAAGAAAGTAGCAAACATTCTGCCTGATCATGGATGCTGCATCTGCCAGCATGGCTAGTCATGGAGCTGTGGACAGCAGAAGTTCTGTAGCTTTGGCTGGGTGGAAACCACAAATTCATCCTTGCTTCTCGGCCCCACCCTCATCAACAAAGCAGCTCAATTGTCTGCCAGAGTTGTGGGTTGGTGCAGTCTCTGTTGCTGATGCTTCTCCTGCACTCCTTAATATTTCCACTGAGATTGGCGGGTATTATATTGCTTGCTAGGTTACAATATTAACACAGCAAGCAATATAATATCCATAACATTGAGGAATGATTAAAGATTTTCCTCAGTGGATTTCGTTATTGCATTTAATCTCTGTAGCGATCACTCTGAGTAGGCTGGAATGAAGTCTGAGTGCGTGTTACTGCCTGTGGTCATATTTGTCTGTTATTACACCGCCCCCCCCCTCTCTCTTTATTAGCTCCTTCACCTCAAAATTTAGGTTGCAAGCTCCTTTCGGGAGCTTTCTTTCTTTCCTTCCTTTATGTTACTTCAGTAAAGCACCATGTGTGCTTGGCGGTATGATCTTATGATTGCTAACAATAATAAACAGCATAGCGTATGTGATAACCATGGCCAATGGTCAAGGATGATGGAAGTTGCAATACAAAACAGAGATTTCCAGGTTGGAGAGGACTAGCAGGGACAGCCCTATAGTTGGGCGGAGTGAGATGGAAACCCTAAGGTGGCAGATTTGGGGGCAACAGCAAGTGTTGGTAGGGTGCTGGAAGCCAGTTTGTCTGTGGCCCCCTAAGCTACCCTTTTGCTCTCAGGTGGAGGAGGCCCCATTACTAGTGTCAAAATAAGACTCAGCTGTCAAGCCAGTCAGCTTCTGTGTGGGAAATGGATGTGCCATCTTGCCCTTTGCCTCAGAAAGCCTGGTATATGATAATTTGCATTTTGACAGCAAATGCAACTGCTCATTCTGTTGCTGAGTTACGGCTTATGCAGATTCTCACTAATTTCCTACTTCCATTGTATTCCGCCCGCCCCCCCTATTTTCTTTGGTATGTTTCATTGGCTACATTCAAGCATACACCTCAAAATAATTGCTGAAACTTGCATGGGTTCATGCTGTTCTATGCTCCTTCTCTGTCTGTATTCAGCAATAGAAATGAGATCTGTATCACTGAGACCTCCATGAGATCAGCACAGTTAAGGGCAACACGGTGGTGTCCTCATTAGCCAGGTGTTTGACCTGCAAATTTGTGCTTCCTGACATTCTCTGGTGCAGTTCCAACCACTAATTGGGGAAATGGCAATTGTTATTTGGCCAGTGGGTCAAATAACAAGTCATTGCAGCTTATTCCCATTATGTGTGCTATCTGAGCCTGTGGGTGAAGGGTTTAGAAAACATTCAGCATCAAAATTTTAACATTGTGGAGGGCCCAACATCTGGAGGGCACCACGCTGGCTACCCCTGAGTTAAACTAATTCCTGCTCAGATTCCCTGCTGCATTAAAAGACAGAGATCCAAGAGGCATGGGGATATGAGGGGCTGGCTGATCTCAAGGTTGCTATGAATGCCTTGTGACATGGGCTTAAGGGGGAGAAATTCAGTTCTGGGAGGTATGAATTAGGGATAGATGGTTGAGTCTATTTCCAGTTCCTGTTTTGTGTATGTCCATTTTGTCCCACTTCCGCCTCAATCTGCAAATTGAATTTTTTTTAATCCACAGGTAAAATCCTATTAAGATACGTCTTTAAATACCGTTGTATCTCACTGCACCCATTTATCCTAAAATGCATATTTTAACACATTTTGATTTCTTCTTAATATTTATAGTTTCTTTCTTAATATTTATAATATTTATAGTTGAGAACTGTGTTGCAAAATTCAGCAGCATGCAAAATCCAAAGGATAATGGAATTCATGTGTTAATCTGGGAGGTGTGGATTGGGTCTCTTTGCACAGACATGGAGTTTCTCAAACATCCCTTGAGTGTAGAATTTATTGTACAAGCAGAGATTTAAATAGCTTCACCTACTTAGCTTAAAGAACAAGAGACAGGGAGGGGCTATGCTCACGTTCTGTTGACAGAGTGGGAAATACAGAAAAAGGACCTTACTATTTAGATTAAAGAAGGCAATGGGTAAAATGCCAATGGCTGCAAGCAGGTTATTAGCAAAGCTAGGTTCAGGAGAAAACCTTTGAATTCTTGTGGATGCAAATAAACTTTCTGGGTTCGATGCATGTGCTGTTCCTGTAAGCACCTGCCTTCTGCCTCTAGTTTGGATTGAACAGATTGATCTACGTGCACGGATAGGCTGAGGTGTATTGGGTTATTTTCTTTGTGTCCCGTATTCTGTTAGTTACCAATAATGCAAGCATTGTCGTTCTACAGCAGATCCTCCTCTCTAATCCTGCTACAAAGGAGGTTTGCAGCACCCTTTGCTTGTAACCTCAACGGCTCAAAAGGAACTTTTGGAAGGCACATGGTACCATAATGCATCTTTCCTCCAATATAAGGAAAGGGCGGTGGTAGCAATTGGTCGTGGTGCACATTTACACAATTTGTAGTCCCTGATCTCTGATAAGTACTGGTGGGTTCCTGAGCTACAGTTTCTGCTGCGAAGACTCGCTGCAGTGGCTAAGGGTACAGGCCACCTGCTTTTATTTTTTATTTACTTATTACATTTATATCCCACCTTTTTCTCCAAAAAGCTCCTGCCTACCCAGCCACCCCAGCTGGCAATTAATCCCCACAACAGCCCTATGAGGTAGGATAGCCTGAGATGCAGTAATTGGCCTAAGGTCACCCTGTGAACTTCATGGCCAAGTGGGGATTTGAACCCTGGTCTACTAGACCGTAGTCCACACCTCTAACCACTACACCAGACTGGCTCTACTGGGAGCATTTGGTTTCCCTCTCAGGAAGCCTCATTGTGTAAGCAGCTATGCACCGATGGGAGTAGGCAACTGACAAGATGAAAACGGAAAGAGCATCTGGTTTGCTCTCAACAATTAAATGGTAATTCACCGAGTTCCGAAAAATGCAACCAATACAGGCTTTCAGAAATGTTACCTTAAGACATGCAATTTAAAGAAATCACTCTCTGCAAATGCCTTCTCTGAGACTGCTCAGGTAGGCCCATTGATTTCAGAGTGGGCTTGGGAAGTGACCCTGATGCAATTTCCCTTCAATTGCTTAAGTAAGTAGCGTATTAACAAATTACATATACATTTCCAAAAACCTGATGGCTTTTAAAAGTAATTTATGTGTAATGCTAATTCATTTCACTCTGGGGGTCAGAAATGTGGTTTGAGCTGCTGAGTTATGTCTATTACTTCTTGGATAAAAGCAGCCTCCTGAGGTGAGCTTATATTTGTCAAAGTGTGTGCAGAATGTTTATGGAGTGTAATTATAAGCTGCAGCGGAAAACTGAAATCCAGGATGCGAGCACTCAGCAAGCCACCAGCCGTCGTTGTATATTGAATTCTTGACAGTGTAGATCAACAAAATGTCCATGTCCTCCATTAACATCATAGGGGACTGACATCTTTCAGCAGCTGAGATTTTGGAAAGCATGAATGGGAGCCGAGGAAGGATTGAGAATATAAAGGCATTGGTGTGGGTGGAGTTGCTTGATGGAAGGATACTAGGTGGCAAAACATTATCAAGAGTTTAGCCATTAAATGTGGTTAGGAAAAAGGTTTCTCTAGAAACTATCTTGGAAAACATCGTTTGTTTCTTTGTTTGTTTGTTTCCATCCCACTTACCAGCCACTCACTGTGAAATAAAATAACAATAATACTGAGAAATGAAGTAACAATAAAAACACTAGTAAAACAATTTCATATATAAGAACAATTTCAACTCCAATACAGATCAGGATAAAAGTATCCACTTAAAAGAGAGCTACAATTCTCAGAGTGGTTTAACAGTCAATCCCTCTTCCAGGAAGACTATTTCAGACATCATGCTTCCTGATCTCCCCAGTCATAGTTTTGAAGGATTAGAAATGCGGTTCAGGTTTTTGTGTTCTCATCACCCCGTCCCTCTTCTCATCTCACCCATTTTCCACCCCGGTTCCATGTGATCCTAGTTTTCTTGAATCTGATATATGGGATTGTCTCTGAACCATGGTTTGAAGTTGGCTTGCGAAACATGTTGTGGTTTTCTAAATTGACTGGTTCTAACTCTGATTATTGTGAACTCTGGTTATTATAGCCAGTCATAAAATGAAAGGGGAGATTCATGTGTAAGGAGAGAGCCTAGGAGCCAGCAACAAATTCTCTATCTTCAAACCATGATTTTTATATTAGGAAATAGTGACATTTAAATTAAACCTTTTATAGCCCTGAATAGGTCCAGAATATTTTCAGCTAATTTTAACCATGTCTGTACTGTCTATTTTTATTGCAGTAAACAGTAGAAAAACCACACTTGGTTTTCTTGCTGCTCAGCTGTGTGTTTAAAAACTTAAGCTAGCATGAATACCACTGGGGCAAAAATCTTTCACATTATAGCTGGGGGGAATGAAAAGAAGGGGATAGGGAACTGCTATTAGAGCTAAATGCCAGAAAATATGTGGGGGGTTTGGTGCATGCTGTTTTTGATCATATGTTCTATGTATAGCAATTCTGTGGGTTATGTTGTTCCGGGAGCATAAAGCATACTTCATATTTCAAAACTGACAAAGATGACTGGTTCTAGGGGAAGCCCATTAGTCATGCCTATGAGTGAAGTCCTAAAGGCACTTACTGGAGAGTAACGTCTACTGAACTCAGCAGGACTTGCTTCTGAGTAAGTACATTTGGAATCATGCTGTGCATATAAGCGTGTCTATTTTTCACATTACCATGATAGGGATAATTTTCTGAGCATTAATCTCCATTTCCTTTTCCCGTGCAGCGTGATGATAGCTTATTGTAAATATATTAGTATATGTTTGTTGCATTTTTGTAAGGTAAAGCATGGCTTTCTGAGTCAACGTAACTTCTTGGTTCCATCAGTTGTTTCATTCAGAATCTGCATTGTTGGTGCGGCTCACTTGCTCGCATGTGGCATTCTGAACTTACTGCTTGCCCTACAGGCTGAATTCCACCCAAATCTATACGAAGGAAGGAAAATAATTTGACAGTTTAATTTAGAATAAGGGGAAATTACCAGAGCTGTTAATGCCCAAGCAGAATCTGAACAAAGATTTGAAGCTAAGTATCTCATTTAATACACACACAGAGTGAAAAATACACAAAAATGTACTGCCCCACATGACTGTGCATCAAAGAAAAGCTTCAGCAATTCCCTTGACACAGAGTGGTTCATTACAAGTTGAGTAAACTGAAAACCTCTTTACCAGGAGTATTTGGTGTACTCTGGGGTGGACCACAAGGATTGGAGTAAATGAACTTCGGATTCAGTAGTAGATAGGTAGCCGTGTTGGTCTGCCATAGTCAAAATAAAAAAATTCCTTCCAGTAGCACCTTAAAGACCAACTAAGTTAGTTCTTGGTATGAGCTTTCGTGTGTATGCACACTTCTTCAGATCAGGTATCTGAAGAAGTGTGCATGCACACGAAAGCTCATACCAAGAACTAACTTAGTTGGTCTTTAAGGTGCTACTGGAAGGAATTTTTTTATTTGAACTTCGGATTGTTTTCTTTCAGGGCCTTTGGCCATGATAGGAGGAGGAAGGAAGCTGGGGGTGGAAGGAAAGCCCCAACCAGTCAGTCATTCCGGGATGCCTGTGGACAACATGTGCGGTTTTGTGGCTGACATTCTCTGCAGAGTCTTTTGGTTCAATGCATATGCCAGTTAGGCGATGGCAAGCCTGAGGTCCACTTCACATAGTCATTGTGCTTGCTGTGGATTCCCCTGTGCTTCATTCAGTAAGGTTACCAGACGTCCCCATTTCCCGGCGGCAGTGCCCAGATTTACAAATCAGTCCCCTGACAAAATCCCATCATTCCGACTCATTTCAATGAAGTGTCCCCAGATTCACTGAGAAAAACCTGGTAAGCTTATCATACAGCAATCATGTGAACAATGGATGCACAGCCTTAAAACACCTATCTGTGCATGGCGGGCAGCCTTGATTGGAGCATGGCCTCCACCCTGTGCACGTCAGTTTGAAAGAACTTGTGCTCATTGCTCACATTTTTAAGTGTTTGCTTTGTAAAATATGAAGCACCCCTGTTTCTGCCCTTGCTCTGTCAACTGTACTGGATGTTTTCATGCATGAAGCTTAAAGGCGACTCATGTTTCAGTCAGTTAGGAATGCAAATGTGAACCCAGCCCTAGCCAGGATAGCCACTTTTCTCTGCAGATACCTATCCTCTAGTTTATGCTCTGTGCTGGCAATAATCAAACATGTGCATAAAGATCAAGAGTTGTTCAAAGTCAGCTGAAGCCTCTCTTATGATACCCAGATTCATCCCAGTGGAATGAAAGGCTTTACACAGATTACAAGGAGTTGCTGTAGCACATTCAAGGCCAAATATCCTGTGCTTCTTGCCCTTGGGAAATGCTTGGTAGTGTTTGTATCAGCTATATTTCTTCTGCTGTTTGTGCCCATCTTGAAGAGTGAGTGCATACTGTATCCAAAACAGAACACTGAGCATGCCTTATATCACTGAATATTTACAGTGTCCCTACCTCCTCGCAGTCCTTCCTTCCTTATGCTGTGTGCAACCTGTGGGATAGGTTTTAACAGGCAGGAGAGGATATATTCATGGCAATTTATCCCTCCAGGTGCCCACATGTGTGGGTTGAACTGAGTTTCAAAAACATAGCAATCAGGCTGTAAAACCTTGTTTTGAGCAAGTTCAGCTGTGAAGTAAGCTGGCTCCCTTTTCTTACCCCTCTTAATCAAGCAACAAACTGGAAAGTAAGCATAAAATATGATTTAAGTGCATATAATCATGTATTGGTTCACAGCAATGTTAGCCATAAAAACTATGCAGACAAAACACTTTATATACAGTGGTACCACTGGTTGCAAACGGGATCCATTCCGGAGGCCCGTTCGCAACATGAAAAGAAGGCAACCCGCAGCGGCATGTCTGTGCACACGCGGGTTGTGATTCGCCGCTTCTGCACATGCGCGTAACATCATTTTGCGCGTCTGCGAGCTGCAAAACCCAGAAATAACCCTTTCCAGTACTTCCAGGTCGCCACAGGACGTAACCCGAAAGAACATAACATGAAGCGGATGTAACATGAGGTATGACTATACTGTAAATATAACCAGCTTCAGGCATGTACCCAAAACTGGAGCAAGTGGAGGAAATGTTTACCTCCATGATTGCTCAAAGGAAGAGAGAGAGAGAGAGAGAGAGAAGAACAGGAAGTATTGTATGCTCCTCCCTTTCCAGGAGAGGAGGGGAAATGACATCACATGGAACCCTCTCTACCAGTTGTATTTGTATGGTCTGAGTATTTGCCTATCAGCAGTACAGCTCTGTGGACTTTGCCCCTTCTCTTGCTATCTACCAAGAACATTTGTTAAGTTTGGCTGCTCATCACCCACACAGCCTTCCTCAGGTCCTGCCCATTTTGCCTGCAGGGTGCAACGTGGATCGTTGCAAGTTTCACTTTCAACTTATGTCACCAGCCAAGTCAACCTGTTTTGCTCTCTCTCCCCCCCCCCCCCTCGGTAGCTGTTGGCCCCCTCACACACATATCCCTATTCCACTTGCATTCTAAAGACGTTTCCTTTGCTGGGAACAAACTGTTCTTCAAGGCTTCTTTCTCATCTTCTTGGAATCAAGGGCTCTGAATGGGGGCACCATGGGGGAACCTCTTGTGGTGAGAGTGAGTCACAATTCAAACAAAACATGCTGCCTTTTTCACGGGTGTGAGCAGTGTTTCCAAATCAGAACTAAACCATCTTCAAGTGTGACAAAGCATGTTGGAGGCGTGCGGCCCTGGGTGCCGTCCCCAAGCTTGCCCCATTGATGTTCCCACTCGCAGGGATATATCTGTCTGCATTTTGATAAGCGTGCATCCATGTCCCCTTCAGCTCTCCCCCCCCCCCACTTCATTCCAAAACAGAGAAGACACTCACACACATGCCTTGGGTCCGGAAAGATCATGCCTTATTGGAAAGGGGCTGGGGGGAGTGGAGGGGGGAGGGAATACAGGCACCCAAAGTTTAGGAGGCGGTGGCGGTGGCTGCTGGTCTTCCAAACAGCAGGCTACTCCGAATCTCCGGCTACCTGCATCCACGTGCCCCACATGCATGTGGGGCGCCTGCCACCCCAACACAAAAAAATGAGAAAGAGGGAGAGGGAGGGAAAAAGGCAGAGGCGCTGCTGCTGCCACCTCCTCCTCTGGGATCTGCCACATGCTGCCCAGGTGAGTCACAGGATTGGGGGCAGCAGGAAGTGCCACGTTGCTGGTGTGAACAGATTGGGGGGTTCTGGGGGGGCGGTAGGAGAAGTAGGAGAGTTTGGAGGAGCACAGAAAAAAGCCCAGAG
Source organism: Podarcis liolepis (assembly GCF_965112155.1). NCBI lineage: Eukaryota > Metazoa > Chordata > Lepidosauria > Squamata > Lacertidae > Podarcis > Podarcis liolepis. The sequence goes on from NC_139554.1 coordinate 73,247,726, forward strand.
AAAAGATGGAGAATGGAGATAATTCAGTGCCCCTGAATGCCATTCTGCTCTCTGCCCCCAACACTCTGATGCAGTGCACCCCACCCCCACCCCGAGCTGCTGGTTCAGTATTTACATCATGCGGTTTGCAGATTCCTTGGGCAGGAGGTCGGCTGCAGAGCTTGCGTGGCCACCACAGGCTCTCATCCCTACTGCGTGGGGGGCAAAGGTGTGCGAGGGGCAGTGGCGGGGGCAAGGGGGGAAGCCGGCTCACAATCCCAAGTCTATGCCAAGCCCATCTCCTCCAAAACGCTCCCGGGCGACTCGTCCTCCTCCTGCAAGAGGTCCACCTGCTCAATGGCTTTGAGGACGCTTTTCTTGGAGGTCTCCTGAACCTCTCCCCCCATCAGGAACTCGTCCAGGATGAAGTAGGCCTTATCGAAGTTGGAGATGATGTCCAGCTCACACACGCTGCCGGAGTATTTGTCCAGCAGCTCCACGTTTCGATGGATGAGCTCCAAAGTGATGAGTTCGTTGTCTTGACCACAGAAATACAAGCTGGCCTACCTTTTATAGACCACCTTGAGGTCCCTCCACTCCAGGAAGCTGCATATCTTGGGCTTCCACTCCAGGACCACCTGCATGAGCTCTCTCACCATCTTCTTCTTGTCCTTGTCTGACGTGGCCAAGTACCACTTCTGAAGGCGCAGTTTGCCCTGGCGGCTGAAGAGCAGCATGAAGCACATAATGTCGGCGCCTGTCCGTGGCGGGCTGTTCCACGAGGCCCCTGCAGCCCCCCAGCTCCCCCTTCAGCTGTTGATGCTCAGTGTGACAAAGTTGAGATGGAGCAGGTGGGGATGATGCATGTGTCCCCAAATCTCGCACCTGCGTAGAACTTTTCAGTGCCCACAGGAGCAGCTGGTGGGGTGGGCCATTGAGTGGGCCTCCCGCCTGCTACGTGGCTGCCGTTTACCTGGATGATACAGGAGTGTGGCGACAGTGTGGAATCACAGGTGGGAAAGCCTCACCACCTTTCCCCTCCTGCTGAGCAATAGCTATGCTGCTGTCGGGAGGCTGACACAGGTGCAGAACCCCCCACTGGACACATGAGGAATGTATGTGCTGTAGAAAGAAAGGCAATATGGCTCTTGGGCCACATTGCAGCTCTTGTCAGAATCTTTCCATGACCTGGATATTTCCAAGAAAACAAAACCCCACCTGCTCCCCACTGCTTTTACAGGTTCTTTAACCCAATGTTTTTTCTCAGTTCCGATCTTCTGCAGCTAAGAATAAGCATTTCAAAATACTGTAACAGAATTGTTGGATTAGAGCAGCTTGTTCACAGCTTAGTGCCTTCTCTGCCCATATGTAATACCTGCTCTGCCCAAAATGAGTAATTTGAAACAATGTATGTGTTAGTAGCTTCCCTTTGACTTAGGCTAGATGCCCACACTTACATACCTAATTGCAATTCTTACATTATCTGTGGCATGTTAATATGTTGAGAATAAGAGACCCTTGAGGAAAGGTTTATGGGAAAGTCCGAATTTGGCTGCAAAATTTGTACGCAGTTCAGGTTTTCACAGGGTGCAGGTGGTCTCTGAAAGCAAAAATGATCTGGGTAGGGAATGCTACAACCACCTATAATTTGATTTTACATCTTTGGGTTGCGGTGAGAACAGAAAGTTCAGAATGTGCCTGCTGATATAATCACATCATGGCCAGGAGCTTGCTGTTATGGAAATTTTAATAAGGAAGAATGCAGAGAAATAAATTTGTAACAAGATGGCATTCTTATTTGGGGGAGAAGAAATGAAAATGAACGTGGCTGTGAAAGTACTGCTCTTGATGTGGAAAGGATTTGATTGATCACATGGATTTAAAATGGGATGAAGATGCCATCCAAGTGTGCTGTAGCTGTGAAAAAAAATGACTTCCATGCTAGGAAACGGATTGAGAATTTAAAAAGGCCAATGTTATAATGTCATTATGCAAATGTATGATGCAGCCCCACTTGGAGTGCTGTGTTCCGCAAGGGTCACCTTGCCTCAAACAGGATGTTGTAGAGCTGGAAAAGGTTCAGAAAGCGGCAACTCAAATGGTCAAGGGCTTATACCTTTCCAGTTTTTTGGGGGGTGGGGAATGAGTAAGAGAGGACATGATAGAGGTGTTCAAGATTATGTATGATGCGCAGAGAGGAGGTGGAGGGAACTTTCTGTTAGAATTCCTGCTCTATGATTGCAGTTATGGGATTTTTGTCTATCACATGACGGCAGCGGCGTAGCGTGAGTTGTCAGCACCCGGGGCAACGCAAGTAATTTGCGCCCCCTAACCCGGGGCAAGGCAAGTAATTTGCGCCCCCCGCTGCTGCCCAAACGACGCCGCTTGCCCGGAGGAGGAGGGGGGCAGAGAGGCGAGGAAAATGCAACTGCCCAGCAGCTGCAGCAGCACCAGCGGAGGCGGGGCTGTGAAGAGGGGCTGCCTGGCGCGTCCTCCGCGGCCAGCGCTGAGAGCCGCTGCCTGCCGGGCGCCTTCAGCCCGGACGCGCGCACAGCTCGGCGGTTCCGCGAGACATGCGGCTCCGCTACAGCCTGCGCCTGAGGCTCTTTGGTGACTCCGGAGGCAGCGAGCGCGCCCCTCCCAGATGTTGCGCCCGGTGCGGCTGGCACCCCTGGCACCCCCCACGCTACGCCACTGCATGACGGTGTATGTTTTGACTCCACAAAGTGGGAAGTGGCAGAGTCAGGATGTTTATGTTACTGTGTTCTGTGAAGTGGGACTATTGTCCTGAGAGCCAGTGTGGTGTAGTGGTTAAGAGCGGTAGTCACGTAATCTGGGTAACCGGGTTCGCGTCTCCGCTCCTCCACATGCAGCTGCTGGGTGACCTTGGGCCAGTCACACTTCTGTGAAGTCTCTCAGCCCCACTCACCTCACAGAGTGTTTGTTGTGGGGGAGGAAGGGAAAGGAGAATGTTAGCCGCTTTGAGACTCCTTAAAGGGAGTGAAAGGCGGGATATCAAATCCAAACTCTTCTTCTTCTCTTCTTTGTTCTTTCTCTTTGCTGTCTGATGCTAGAGAGAGAGGGAGCCATGTTGCAGTGCTTCGTGTGTGCTTATATGTAAACAAAGTAGATTAGCCAAAATGCTGAGTTGCTGAGGTCTGTCACGTGAACTGCGCATCCCTAAGTGTGCCAATGTCTGTTGGCATCGGTCACTGTGATGTTCGGGCTGAAGAAAGCTTTTGAAGCTCCTGAACGCTTGACCAGGAGGGAGAGAACATGCCAGTCGGGCATGTGTCTCTACTAGGGTCCTACTCAAGCTGAGCTCCTGACACTTTCCCCCTTTGAACATGATACCCAGGGCCACCCAAAGAACCTGAATGTTGGAAGATTGAGAATAGAAAAAGAAAAGTGCTTCTTCACCCAGCCTATATGGAATTTGCTTTCACAAGAGGTAGCAATGGCCACCAACTTGGAGGATGAAGCTGTCAGTTGCTATTAGCCATGATGGCTATGCTATACCTCCACAGTCAGAGTCAATATGCCTCTGGGTACCAGCTGATGGGGAGCACTAGTGGGGAGAGGGCTCTTGTGCTCAGATCCTACTTGTGGGCTTCCCACAGGCATCTGATTGGCCTCTGTGAGAGCTGGACAATGCTGGACAAGGTAAGCATTCTGCATTCTGATGCAGCAGAGTTCTTTGTATGTTCTTTGCCTATTTTTCTGGATTTTTTAAAAAATAAAACAAAAGAAAAGTGCTAATATGTTATAATGTCATTAGTATCTCGCCAGTCCCCTTTCTCTTTTTGTTCTCTCCATAGTAATAATTATCTTTGAGAGTAGCCAAATAGTAGATTATCATGGAGAGAACAAAAAACAAAAAAGGTGGCAGTTTGGTGAGATACCACATTATAATTTGGATTGAAATCCTAACACAAAGACTTAATAACCCCCCCACCCAATTCTATAATTCCCTACCCTCTCTCTCCCCCCCCCCGTCTGCAACATAATCGCAAAATTCAACCATTCAATGGAATGCTATTGTTTTAAAATATGAGATCAACATAAAAACATCATCTCTACGCACTTTGGTCATAAAGAATGAATGTTCACAAAATCTAAGCAGTGAGCTCATAGGTAGGTTTCACAATCCAGATAGCTGTAAATGTAACTGGCTCATTCAAGCAAGGAGAATGTAAAGGCTGGAAAAGACTCGCTGGGCAAAGAAACCCCATTCTAGTGATATACTGATGTTTCATTTTCAGAATATTTAATTTCAGCCTGCAATATGATCTACACAGGGACTTTTGTTTGTTGGTTTGGTTTTTCCACTTATTTCAGCAGGGCCATGTTTAGTGTAGACATTACAGATACCACTACAGGGCTTGAGATGAAGAGACAAATCCAGCTTTTTCTTTTAATTAATTAATTAATAATAATAATAATAATAATAATAATAATAATTTGTTATTTATACCCTGCCCATCTGGCTGAGTTTCCCCAGCCACTCTGGGCGGCTCCCAATCAAGTGTTCAAAACAATACAGCATTAAATATTAAAAACTTCCCTAAACAGGGCTGCCTTCAGATGTCTTTTAATAATAGGATAGCTGCTTATTTCCTTGACATCTGATGGGAGGGTGTTCCACAGGGCGGGTGCCACTACCAATAAGGCCCTCTGTCTGGTTCCCTGTAACCTCTCTTCTCACAGTGAGGGAACCCCCAGAAGGCCCTCGGCGCTGGATCTTAGTGTCCTGGCTGAATGATGGTTTAACAACACATGGTGGCCAATCTGAAATATTTGTGGGATCTCAAAATATACATTATTGTTTGGCAGCATGCTGCCCAGCTGCCACTGTATCATAAATAATAACATTAGTATTTATTTCAGGAAGTTTCAAATGTTTGATGTTTTACTATGTTTTTATATGTGTTGGAAGCTACTCATGTTGGCTGGGGCAACCTTAGCCAGATGGGTGGGGCATTATTATTATTATTATTATTATTATTATTATTATTATTATTATGCCCCTCCCCCTGCCGTTGACCTCATTGAAAAGCTTTGAACTGCTGACACACAGAAAGTCAACAGTCCGATTTTCAAAAGCGTCCAGGATGTTGCATAAACAGTAAAAATAATGAGATACCATGTGTTACTGTTAGTGCACAGGGTGATTTCCTGTCTTACAGCCCTATGGAAGTTGAGCACTGTTCTTTCCATTTTACAGATGGGTGACTGAGGCTTGGATATGAGCACAATAATAGGATACACAACAAATGAGTTGGATTGGGCTGGGATTTGGACTCCAGTCACCCAGTGTCATGTGTACTTCATCCATTTCAGTTATATTTTTCCAAGATTGCACAAGTTTTGTTTTTTAAATCTAGAGTGAGGAACAACTAGGCAAATTTTTCCCATAATAAATTAGCAATAAGCTGTTGTGTCAGCACCAGTTGGGAAGGTGATCTGCGGACAGTGATCCACAGACTCAAGGGCACGGAGTAGGTCAGCACTAATATAATAGAGATAATAAATGCATAGCTGCTCCCTCTAACCTCTCATTTTCCTTTTCATCTGTCAGGGCCAGGTCCAAATCTATAAAAACAGCAGCTTAACCTCTTTCAATAGGGAGCCTATTACATTTCCAGGATATCCCTTATGTGCAAAGTGGCTATAACATTCTGAGTGATTTTCCACTTTGGAGCAGCATTCAGAAACTGTTTGTTTATATTGGAGATTCGGTACAAGCAAGGCAGTGGGAACATCCACTGGGTTTCTGGACTGGAGGGCTTATTCATCTGAAATCTGTCATTCTATTTTTCATTTTTTAAAGGTCAAAACAAGAGAGAGAGAGACTTTTCTTTTAAAATCAGCCTCTAAATGAGCCTACAAAAAGTGCTCATACATCTTAGCTATTCAGCCTGCCAACACAAACCAGTATAAGTCATCAATAACTTGAGAGGTAGGGAAAGGAGGCAATGGGAGGAAGATTCAACCTTCTCCCAGTTTACAAAAAAACATACACAATTTCCTGCTCATCCACTTGGAAGCAATCCATACTCTACTCACCACAGATGAGTGACTATCTTTGCAAGCTAGCCACAGGGCCAAGCTAAAGGTGGCTGGTGCCCAAGATAATAATAGCTTCAGGGCATCACACTAGGCCAAGAATTAGGGACCTGAAGCCTGCTGGCAGTTACTGGACTGCAACACCCATCATCTCTGCTGGTTGGTGCTGATAGAGTCCAACTACACCCCTTGATTAGCTGTTGCACGCTTCTTTATTTCCCACCTTTCTTCCATCATGGAACTCATAGAAGCATATAATTGTAGGGTTGGAAGGGACTTCAAGAGTCATCTAGCCCAGCCTCCCGCTTCTTTCTTCTTTGGTGATCACTCGTAGCCAAGTAAGATGGTCTTCCATGAACATGGTCTTAATGGTGAGTCCATAAGTGACTGTGGAGGCCAATTCTGGATCCATACTTTCACAGTGGGGACATAGGTTTCCGGGTGGGAGTTGTTCATGGTGAGGGCTTGCCAAGTGTGCCTTCCCCTTAGCTTGTTTCTCCTTTTCGCCCTGAGTTTGTGCTCTTCAAAGTCCATGACACCTTTGGTAAAGGCTGTTCTCCAATTGGAGCACTCACAGGCCATTGTTTCCCAATTGTCAGTGTTTATACTACATTTTTAAAGTTTTTCCTTGAGAGAGTCTTTGAACCTCTTTTGTTGACCACCAGCATTACACTTGCCATTTTTAAGTTTGCAATAGCGTTGTTGTTTTGGAAGACGATAATCAGGCACCCGAACAACATGACCAACGAAGCTGTTGTTGAAGAATCATTGCTTCAACACTGGTAATTTTTGCTTCTTCCAGTACACTGGCATTAGTTCGCCTGTCTTCCTAAGTGATATGTAACATTTTTCGGAGACACAGTTGATGGAATCTTTCACGGAGTTGGAGATGGCGTTTATAAGTGGTCCATGTTTCACAAGCGTACAGTAAGGTTGGTAGTACAATAGCTTTCTAAATGAGCACTTTGGTTTCCCCACAAATGTCCCGGTCCTTGAACACTCTGCACTTCAATTGGGAGAAAGCTGTAATTGCATAGCTCAGGTGATGCTGCATTTTGGCATCAATGTCGGCCCATGTGGAAAGATAACTGCCCAGGTAGGAGAAGTGATCAACACTTTCCAACATACACCATTAAGTTGGATTTGTGGTGCTGCAGAGGGGTTGTTTTCTGCTTGTTGGTGCAGCACTTTTCTTTTTTCTTTTTGTTATCTTCCACCTGTTCTGCCATTGAGGACTTCTTGGATCATTCTTTGTCTAGCTTCTCCCCCTTGACCTTGCCACCTTGGGTGACCCTACTGGGAGTACGAGACTCCCAACGGCTTTGCTCACAAGGATCATAGGAACATGCAAGCCCACTCATCACAGCAAGGTGATGATCCAGTGAGTGAGCCAACCTCCCACTACCACAGACTCAAAAGGTGTTGGTAATGTCCCCTCGGGTGTTACAGAAAGGGGTTGAGCTAGTTCAGTGATGGCCAAACTTGGCCCTCCAGCTGTTTTGGGACTACAACTCCCATCATCCCTAGCTGACAGGACCAGTAGTCAGGGTGATGAGACTTGTAGTCCTAAAACAGCTGGAGAGTGAAGTTTGACGATCACTGAGCTAGTTCACCCTTCCCCAACCTTGGGACCTTCCAAATGTTTTGGCCTACAACTCCCAGCCAGCATGATTAGGAATGATGGGAGTTGTAGTCCAAAGCCTCTAGAGGGCACCAGGTTGAGGAAGCCTGCTATAACCTGTTAGCGGTGTTCCAGTACGGGTGGAGTTTCCCGCTATATCCCTTTAGATGTAAGAGAGGTATGGCAACTGTTATTAAGGCCTGCAGGCCCATGATAGATCAAGCAACAGAGTGAGAGGCGAAGACTTCCAACATATGCATTTGAGTTCCATGGGTTGTGCTGGAGAGAGTCATCTTGTCCTTTCTGACCTTGAGTGTGCGTGCATTCATTCATTCATTCATGAAGATAAAAGGTGTTTATCTTTCATTATGGTACACGCCGAAGTAGTACTATTGCAGGAAAGGCACCAAGCAGATTATGTATGCCTTTCTTTGTGCAGCCCATTGTGGTTGGCAACAGTCTGTGCTGCTTAAATTCTAATTTGTTTTGTGCTACAGCTGAAAGGAGCTGATTATTTTTAGAGGAAAATGTGCCATTCTTTCAGATACCATAGGCTGGCAGAGCCAGTTAAGTATAGTAGCGGGCGTGATGGTGTAGGGAGGGGGAGAGGCATTAATTATTGCGAGGAGGAGGAGAACGGGTACAATTATAGGGAAGAACAAAATAGACTTGGTTATATGTGAAGCTCACTACTCGGCATCTGTTTGTCTGATAGCGGCAGCTGCGTAACGGAGCCCTGATTGCACGGTTTCAAGGGACTTCTTGAGTGCACAAACATATTGCTCAGTGGTAGAGACAGGCTTGCCATGCTCCTATCAGCTGGGACTTGGTGCCGTGAGCATTAAGTCTGCAGAATAATTGGCTGCTAGTTGTGCTTCGTTTGAGAAAAACACCGTGGCATGCAGTCAAAAAAAGGAAAGGCTGTCTGCGGTACTCTGCTCATCTTCAATGGTTTTCTCCTCTCCCACTCCCTTCCTCTCCAGTGCTGCGCACTATACCTTTAAAGCACATTCGAAGCACATTTCTCTCCCCTCCTCAAAGAATTATGGTCACTGTAGTTTGTTAAGGGATTCTGGGAGTTGCAGCTCTGTGAGGCATCAACTACGGTACCCAGAATTCTTTGAGGGGGGGAACGTGCTTCGAATGTGCTTTAAAGGTATAGTGCACACACAGCCCAAGCTTCCTCAGATGTATGGACAACTCTGTAAGGGAGAGGAAGTCTATGTGTGTTTATTCAAAGACATCCCACTGTTTTCACTGGGGATCTGCTGTAACCAACAAAGCCTCATACAGTGTTCATCAGCCTCTGGCAAATCTTTCCTTTCTTTTCCTCTGTTGACTCCCCAGTCTCAAATTTTAGTTTGTAAGCTCCTCTGCCGTGGACCTGCCCTTTTGTTTTTGAAAAGCTCCAAGCAGATTGATGGTGCTCTATGCATCATAATGAACAAGAGCAACAACATTTTTTTCATGGTTACTGAAAATTTGCCCGTAACATCCCCAGCTCGTGGGCTAATTATAAGCCAGAGCATCTGCTTTGTTGTACCTTTATCACCCAATGTTTGGTGAAACTTCTTGATATTTTGCACCTGATTTACAGTGCACCCCTGTGGATCTCACTTGGAAGCCAACCCCACTGAATTCAATGATACTTACTCACAGGAAACTGTGTGTAGGATTTCAGCCTGGTGGAAGAGAACCTGAAACCTAAGAGCTGCACATGTCACCGTGCACTCTTGCCGCCTATCTATTCCACTATAGCTCTTTGACAAGTACAGTGGTACCTCGGGTTACAGATGCTTCAGGTTACAGACTCCGCTAACCCAGAAATAGTACCTTGGGTTAAGAACTTTGCTTCAGGATGAGAACAGAAATCGTGCTCCGGTGGCGTGGCAGCAGCAGGAGGCCCCATTAGCTAAAGTGGTACCTCAGGTTAAGAACAGTTTCAGGTTAAGAACAGACCTCCGGAACGAATTAAGTTCTTAACCCGAGGTACCACTGTATAGTACTGTCCATTTTGCCTCAGAATTGGATTTCGCAGTTGAAGTTTTCAGGTTCTGAAAATGTTACTCTTTTGAGAGTGAGAGGGTGTCAAAACATTCTGCAATGTTGAAATCAATATATAAGCATTACTATTTATTACTTGGATCTGGAGAATCGTTTGCAAAGACAGGATCCAGGTCTGCTGCTGAAGTTGAACAGATCTGGCTCTGTAAGCCGCCAGGCTTTCTGGAACCTCTTTGATAAACTGCTTGACATCCTTAGAGGAAGAACAGGGCACATGTAATAAATAAATATGAAATATATCACAACATGGAAATGGAATGAATGGATTTACATTAGCCTGGCTTAAAACCTAGCATTCCAGTATATAACATAAACAAAATCCATATTTTTATACATAAAATCATCCTGGGCTCAGAAAGCTTAACAATGTCCTTTGGAGAGACATGACAGCACCTTTCATGGAAATGCCTCATTCATTACTACATTATTTGCTCCTCTTTGTCTTCCTGATGGAAACTGACAAAGTAATATGCAAGCCATTTCTAGATTTCTTGATAATCACAAAGTTCCTTTAACATTTGATGATAAACATTGTTTGCAACCGTCTATGTACTCCCCTATCATTATGTTTCATCAAAATCAGTGGGGTTTTCTTCTAGGTAGGAATGTGTGAGGATTTTGTTTGGTGTGCATCTTTTGGACCTCCTGAACTAATACAGGTAAAGGTAAAAAGGTGAAGGACCCCTGGATGGTTAAGTCCAGTCAAATTTGACTATGGGGTTGCGGCGCTCATCTACACTTTCAGGCTGAGGGAGCTGGCGTTTGTCCACAGATAGTTTTTCCAGGTCATGTGGCCAGCATAACTGAACAGCTTGTGGTGCTATGGGACACTGTGATGGAAGCCAGAGTGCACAGAAAAGCCATTTACCTTCCTACGGCAGCTGTACCTATTTATTTACTTGCTCTGGTATACTGTACTTTCAAACTGCTAGGTTGGCAGGAGCTGGGACAGAGCAACGGGAGCTCACCCCATTGCGGGGATTCGAACCGCCGACCATCTGATTGGCAAGTCCAAGAGGCTCAGTGATTTAGACCACAGTGCCACCCGTTGTGTACTTCTCTTCTAAAACATACCAAAATACATTTAAAATGTGCATTTTAGGAGAAAATGCATTCGAAAGTTTAATAAATTACAGGAGGGTTGGACTAGATGATCCTCAGGGTCCCTTCCAACTCTACCATTCTATGATTCTGTGAAATGCAGACTGGTGTGGTAAGAGGACAGAATGCACTTTTGAATGAACACATGCAAAATGGACAAAGACTGGAAATAGACTGATCTGTCCACCCACACTTCTGAGTAAACATTCACATGACCAGGCTGAAAGTTTTGTAGGATGGTTTTAGCTGAGCTCTCAAGGAAGCATGTCATCATGACCTTTGGCTTGTTTGAATTTCAGAATGACTGTTGCAGAAAGCTTGCTTTTAATAAAAGATCCTAGTTAGACAGTCTCAACCAAGCTGCATATTTTGATCTTGAATGTCCACGTAAAAATGGACCCATTGCTGTGAAATCTTATTCCACCATGCACTGTCTCAGCCAAATGCCACGGAGGCAAAATGGCTTTGAAGGCAGAAAACAGATCTGTGCACATGTCATATAAGGGCAGAGATAAGGGAAGGAGAGGAGGAGGAAACCCCTTTTCCTGCCAGAAAAGCTTCTTTGCAGTAAATTCCTTTGGACAAGGAAACACAGCAAGCAAAATAAAAGAGTGTTACAGCTCAAGAGCTAGGCTTCAGAATTCCAGACTTCTGATGTTGGGAAAAAACTAAAACTGTGACTCTGAAATGCTACTATTGAGAAAATGTACACCCAAAGTACGCTCACCAATTTTGACAGAGCTTACTGGAGTCATTCTTATAATTAGTGGTGCCTCTCTCATGAACCCCAAAGGTCATAGTCCAAAGAATTTGGCACAGAAGCTTTTAAAATGGGAAATTTTCCATTTACCTCAGGGATCAGCAACCTAAGGCCCATGGGCCGGAAGCAGCCCGCGGAGGTCGTTTGACCGGCCCATGAGCCTCCCCCGAACCGAGCTGCCCATTCGCATGCTGCGCTAAACCTCCCTGACCCCTGATTTACCTGAACACACCTCCTTGGCTGCCCCATTTTAATGTTTGCACCCCAACCCCCAACCCCTTTTAAAAAGAAACTCAGGGAGGTTTAAGAAATGGTTTAGGGGTTCATTGAGGAGATATTCTAAAAGGAAACTGAAAGAAATCAGGATATATCCACACAAAAGGTGTGGGTGAGTCTCTGGATTGTGGCCAAAACCCCTGAATGCCCATCAGAGAGTTTCAATATAATAGAATGAATTGTAAGAATTGGGCTTGATTTTTCTGTCAGTCACTTATCTGCTGGAAAGCAGGGATCAGCATCAAACCACTGATATCAGAAAAGGTGGCAAAACAATATACATGTACATAAGATTATCACCCCCAGCATGATACAGCAATTTCTAAGGCTTCCACAATCCCAATTAAAAAAAAGAAAACAGATAAATAAGATGCTTGATGCTTGACAGTGTTGTTTTGCCTTTTTGTCCAAGAGGTTGGAGGTGAGGACTAGTACATTCACAGCCTTTCTACTCTTTGGTCTGTCCTGGCTTGTTCTGAGAGGAGCATTCTGTTAAAAAGCAGCCATTGTGATGGGTAAGGTTGTCAGCTTCCCATCATGGTGCGTCCTTTGGCTTGAAGGCAGGTGAACTTTTTGGTTGATGAAGCTGTGATTTTAAAGAGAGACTTGGTCATATCAATCTACATAAGAAATAGGGAGGAAGGGAGACATAGCAGGCATCTATGCCGCGTTACAATTTGACCAGAGTTATCTGGTCCATTCTTAGGTTCTTCTGCAAACAATTATGCTGCCAAACTTCACTGAGATGCTTAGCATTATGTTTTATGGCTAGTGACGGCTCACAGTGTGTAATGGTTTGTGTATTACTGTGAAATCCTTAAGTCACCACCCAGGCTGCCCAAACTGCATAACTGAATGAAGAGCCCGCAAGTTACTGCGTCTGACTTTGCATGTTCTTTTTTTTCAAAGGCCATTTCAGCTTGTGTTCAAGCCTAGGATGCTGAGGAGAGTAAAGTCCATCAGTTAATTTGGTGTTGTGTGAAGAAGCATTTCCTTTTTCCTGCTCTGAACGTACTGTCAGGGCTTTATGGCGTGAACCTGAGGGTCAAACTGCATAGACAAATAATGCTTTGGGGTAGGCCACAAGCAGGATATTGGCGCCATGACACTCTCCCTGCCTGTGCTCCTCAACAACTGGGAGTCAGAGGCATATCACCACCAATGTTCATTGGCATTAAACATGTCTTCACATTTGCCTGTTGGGTGTTTTTGCTGTCATTGTTTTTAAAAAAAGTAGCTGTGAGAGGTGCAATCCAGACGGGCAATGTGGCACAGAGGTAGGGAGAGTGGATGGAAATAGCTTCCCCCAGCTGCTTTTTGTCCAGAAGCTGCTATTTGCATCACTACCTGTTTCTTTCCTAGGGCAAATAGAGAGATTTGGGGGGCATTTTTGTCCACCACTAGAATCTATCACTAAAAGGAGAGGGCCTTTCATTTGGTGACCCTATGCCTCCCTGCAGTTTTGGAATGCACACTTCCATTGTGTGGTTTTTAGAAGGCCTTGAAGACTTTTCTTTTTCAACTGGCCTTCCAGCAATGATGCTTATTGGATAGACTGTGGCTATTTTTAATTATGCTTTACTGGCTCTTGATTTTGAGATGGGATGAGCTGTTTGAAGCACTGTTTGCATTTTGTTGCTGATGTTCTTATTACTGTAAGCCACTTTGGATGGGCAATTATCAGGTGCCTGTAGTGATGTGGTTTCTAGTAGTCTGTGAAAGTTTATGCCACAGTTTGTTAGTGTTTTAAGTGTCACAAGTCTCAGTTGTTGTTGCCAAAAAAAGGGGGGGCTTCCTTTAAAGAATATCTACTGTGGCTGTTCTCTGCTGTGCTTTCTCTTCTCCTGTTCTCAGACAGATCCATAATATAATAACAGGAAAGAAACAGTAAGCAAAATACTTCCTTAACGGGAAACTCAACAGAACAATAGCAACACTCTCTCTTACTACTAAATTCCTGCAGGAAATAATTCGGTAACTAGGACTAGCACAAATCAGTGTTTAATCCCCTTTAAGTCAGACACTGTAGCTTCCTTTAGTCACCTTTCATATTTGGAGTCATGCTTGTCAGAATTTGAAATGGGCACAGTCCTTTAAGCAAACAAGAAAACCTCTATCTTTTCACCAAGCTATGATCTTACTAATGCTGGGTGGTGCTTGGGAGCTTGCAGTTCGGGATATTTTGAAAGGTTGTGGAATGAAACATGCTCCGTATAAACTGTAAATATTGTATGCTGTATAACTTTTCTGAGCCAAGCTGAAAACATGATTTAATAAGCACTTCGTGGAAAGTCCGCCTCCTTTGTCTGCCTGTCCTCTCACATTCAAATGTTCATCATTGACGGGAAGCAGCCAGCTCCATCTAATCAGTGCCCCACCCTTGGATTCCAGAGAAGCAATTTCTAATTCCTTTTTGGATATTATATGTCAAAAAGAGCTCAACCTCTGAAAAGTAAGCGAAGGGAAGGTTTCCTTTCTGTTTGCTCCTGAACTGTACTGTTTTTCTTAGCATGGATAGCCCCTGCAGAGCCAGGGTATCTCAGCTTAGATGTGTCTCTTGGTCCTTGTTTGGCCCTTCGCTAAGCGAGACACTAGTGGGGAGATCTTGTTTGGGGAAACTAGTGTGGGAAATCTTGGAACATTACTGCATCTTGGAGTATTGGTTCCTATGTTGACCCTGCCATGTCTTAAGGTCAGCATATCCTATCTCAAGATCAGAGGCTGGTTATTCTGAATTCAAAGAGTCAGGTCTGTTGCAAAGAAGATGGGCCGTAGCTCAGTGATAGGGCACATGATTTGTGTGTAGAAAGTCCTATGTTCTGGGCATCTCCAAAATGGGCTGCAGAAGATTCCCATCTGAGAGCCGCATCCTGTCACTGTGGACAATACTAAACTGGACAAATTGATGCTCTGATTTTGTATAAGGCACAACCCCACTTTCCCAAATGCCAAGAATAAGGCAGGAGAAGGGAATTGATGTCTAGCTCAGTTAATATTTGAGGCCTACAAGCTGAAAAGTTTAGAATATAATAACTATCCTTCACACTACTTATCACACTGTAGCCATCAGGTTCTAAAGCAGTGGCTTTCAAATATACATTCTTTGGGAGCTCTTTCCACACCCTTCTGCATCAGACGGGAATTCGGCATGTTACATAAGCCTTGAGTTGGCATTCTAGGTCAGTCAGGTCACAAAGGATAACACCTAGGACAGTTGGGGCTTGTCACTGCCCGTTGCAAAATGAGTCTGCACCTTAGAACCTTCCCAACCCTCCCTCTTACACCTCTGCATTTCAGGAGAAGAGTTATAATGGTGGACTAGTTGTCTTTCGGGGAAGCTTATTTGCCCTTAGTAATCTTATGTTGATTACTAACTTTCTGACACATTCTTTATAAGATCAGTCAGTAGAGAGGTAGGTCAATTTATTCATCATTCATCACCACAAGGTTTCAAGACTTCTTATTCTTTTTGCAAAACCTCAGACATCCATCCCTTGAACCCACCTCTTTTCCAGCTCTGGAATATATTTCATATACTGACTCAACCAGTCTACTCACTGTGGAAGTCGTGATTGGAGTCACTTCAGTGATTGGGAGATCCAGAAATGGAGTAAAAACATCAATAAAATTAATCTATATGGCAGTCTTTCTAGCAGCATGTGCAAAGTCTGATCTATAAATCTATTTAGTGTGAAAACTCTGGTTTGTGTATTTGTGTATCTTGTATGTAAGAAGGAAAATTGTATGCAGTTAGGAAAATAATTGCAGTCAGATTTACTGTTAAAGAATTTTCAATTGATTTTAAATGTTTTTTCGATAATCTACCTTGTTTCATTTCAATTGCTTTTTTTCCTATGAAAAAGGACACTTGACAGCCTAACCCTTTCCATGTTTACGCAGAAACAGAACCCACTGGTTTCTATGGAACTTACTTTCAAATAAATATATGTCTAGCATTGCAGGTTTCTTTTATGATCCTCAACATGTTCACTAGAAAGTAAACCAGGCTGTAAAACTCAAATCCTTTTCATACATGCTATTTTAATACTGCAATCCTATGCACATTAACTTCGACGGGTCATACTTCTGAGCAGGGATGCATAGGATTGCACTGTTAGATGGTAAAACTATGGCTTTGAATGTCATTATAAAGTACAGCACGTGATGGGAGATTCCTTGTAGAGAAACTGATGTGAAAAAAGTATGGGAATGCCTTATTTAATTCCAGAAACTGTTGGCATTGGATGGGCTCTCATAACATTTTACCCTGCAGTCAAGTAGGCATCCTCATTGGCTCATACTGTGTGTGTTCCTCCAACATAGGACCAAAGGCTGAAATTTGGAATCTTTCCCTTAGGAGAGAAACAACCACTTCCTTTCCCCTGCACAGTCTGCCAAGATGATGAGCCAGAGGAGAACTTAGCCAACTGCCAGTATAAAATCTGCCCACTCGTGCCCAGAGTGGATCTATTTTGCAAAAGCTCCCAGGGAAATGTCCTGTTTTCTTTCTTGTCAGTTTGATGCTGTTAGAACTACAGGTCCTCATTTCTTGCCAACGTCACTGAAAACATAAAAGTGATGTTCTTTCAGAAGTCTTCTATTCTCTTACATAATCCCTACCTTAAAATGTCTGATATATTGCCTTTGCGTGCTAATAATAGATGCAGTAATTAAAGAACGCAACTGCAGTCCCTGTACTTTCCAGATAATTCCACTGTCCTTTTCTTCTTTTTGAAGCTGTCAAATTTTGGGTGGGTGGGAATACCTGCTTTTCTTCACAGGCTCAGAGGGAAGTTTACTTGGTTGACAAGATTCAAGCATATTTGCTCCAAGCCAGAGTCCATATTGGGAAAGGTCACTTTCTAAAACTCCTGCATTCCCTACTGCAAGGGTAGCCAGTGTGCTGCATTCTAGGCATTGCTGGACTCCAGCTCCAGTCATACTTAACCAGTAGGCATACTGGCTGGGATGATGAGAATTAGGAACCCCAACAACATCTGAAGTATCCCATGTTGGCTATCAGTGCTCTAGTGTGACCAAAAACTAGAACCAAGAATGGTGCCATTCACATGTGAAGGTGAAGGAGGCTGATGTGCAGTCCACTGCCAAACTGGTAAACAAACAGAGGCAGCATATTAAGCCAGAAACCAAAACAAATTTTTATTATTAGCTTGGAGTCAGACTCAGTATTAGTGCTACATGAGAGTAAATCTGTCGTTAAGCATAGAGTTATGTTTCCCCCTTTAAAGAGCAAGTTGAAATAGTTTCCACTTTGGCAATCATGAGGAAAATTGAGAGTGGCAGAAAAAAGACATTTGTAATGAATGTTAAAAATGATGAGATTACTAACAATCACACCCAACATGTTACTCTTTAGTATAAGAATGGAAACCCTTTTGTCGACAGCTGGAGTGTTGTTCTTTCTGTCTCACATCCCTCTTTCAGAATACAGATGTTAAATAATAATAATAATAATATGGTAGGCAGAGGTTCTGCAAAGTGGTGTTCTCCTTGTTCTTCCCACACCCATCTGATTTGTAATAGTATATTTAAGGAGGAGGAGGACAATTGTGTATGACTTGTGACCTTGGGCAGAGGGGTTTTGAAACAACATTGCAATAGGAAGGGAAAGGGTGATAGTAGTCTTGTCACCAGCCACACCTTAGGCTTTGCACATGTACATGGTTGCAGCGGGCAGAAGAACCAAGTCAGGAACAGGCAAGAAATTTGCTTTGATATATTTTGAGGATTTGGTGTGTGTGTATGTGTGTGGAGAGAGAGAGAGAGAGAGAGAGAGAGAGAGAGAGAGAGAGACTGTGATCCTGACAAAAAGCATGCCTGCATGGCTTTGTCAGTGATTTTGATAATAAATGTCTTAGGGACTGGGACCTCTTTTTTCTTCGTGTTTTGGCTTTAGTTCTGTAGCTGTGTGTGTGTTTCATTACGGAAATACGTGGGTGCATGTTACTGACTTAGAGTAAACAGAGGAGTGGCCGATTTAATTTACTCACTGTGGCTTGAAACTGGAGGGGGGGTTTTATATCAGAGAGTTGGCATTTGGTCTTTGTGCTAGTGGCTACCTTCTTAGAAAGAGCCACAAGCAAAGAGCATTGGAACATGGGAAGCTGCTTCACACCATTGGTCCATCGAGCACAGTACTGATTCTCACCAGCTCTTCAGCAATCCACTGTATGAGCAGCAATAGAAGCTTGGGCAGAATTCCTTCCTTTCTGTCCTCCCTACTTCTCACTACCGTCTGCCTTTGCCTTCCCTTGTGGACAGGAGTGACCAGCTGAGCTATATAATGTTGAAACTCTTAGGAGTTAATGGACGAGGACAAAACTAGATAGGGCATCCTTTCCCCTCTCTGCACTCCCAGGTGTTCTGGACTGCAGGTCCCTTCATCCATGATCCTTGTTTGCAGGCTCTGGACAACAGCACAAGATATAAGCGCCCACATCACTTATCTTGCCTGTTGCTAGAGTGTTACAGTGGGAAAGAATGGTATAAAACCCACTCCTTCCTATGCAGCCTTTGGCCCATTCCCCCATCCTCTACTGATACTCTGCTTAATCCCAAGTACGCAAACCTTGATAGTGTGCATATTCATCCCTTGTTAACCTTTGCCTGCCTTTTCTTACCCTCCCCTTCTTCTATTGCCTGTCCTGTCTCAAAGTGTACAGTAGGTTGCAATCTCCTTGGGGCAGGGATCCATCTTCTTGTTCTAACTCAGTAAAATATCATGAACATTAGGGCAATACCAATAGCACTGCCTAGCTTGTGATTTCTAGAGACGCCCCCACCCAACCAGCACTCATCCATCTCTTATCACAAATATCTGGTGCTAGTGTTCTAATTTTTTTTAAAAATTGTCAGCATTAAATATATTGTTCTTAGTTTACTATTGCCCAGTCAGACATAATGCAAACCATGGTTTCCTGTTACGTGAATGAGCTGTTCAAACCTTGGGGCCATTCCCTTCTCCTTCTCCTTCTCCTTCTCCTTCTCCTTCTCCTTCTCCTTCTCCTTCTCCTTCTCCTTCTCCTTCTCCTCCTTCTTGCACCAGAGGAAGAGATGAAAAGTTTACATTCCCATTTTTTAAACAAACCATAGTGGTTTGTGGTGTGTCAACATGGGGAACTGTTGTTTGTTTAAACTACCATTTGAGAACACACCAGCATCTGAAACCATGGTCTGTTCCTGGCTTGTTTACTAACCGTAATTTAAAGAAACCACAGTTCCCCAAATTCATCTTGCAGAACACTGGTTAGGTATGCTTGATATCTATGAATTCCAGTGCAAATTGACCCAATTTGCACGTCTTAGCCTGAGCTGTGAACGGACAGTTAGCAGTTTCCCCAGATATAATGTGCTTTTGTATGTTGTTTCCACTTACATATACATTTTTGCACACTTTCTCCTAATACATGATTACTTGAGCACATTGTTTGTTTTGAGAACTGCATCACAAAAATCAGAGAAGTGTGAGTTTTAAGCTGGGTAGGTTTGCATTAGAATGGAAACTGAACCAAGTTTCTTCCTTCATACTGATACCTACATTTCCATGGCTTTAGGTTTCCTGTTTCCTCATTCCAGGAAACTGTGTCTCTTGTTGGATGTAATCCCTTAATAATGCCCCATGTGCCCTTTCACTGCACAACTTGCCAAATCATTTTATGGAACCCCGTCCATTTTTACCAGCCACCTTGCTTTTCTCGCCTGTTGCAACAGTCTTCCCTCCCCTCCGTGTTAAATACAGTAGATTGTAGCGCACGAGGCTGAAAAGAGAGGACACATCTGATGTGCAAGTGCTGTAATGAAATGGAAATAAGCTCTGTGCATTAATAGATCGTGGGGGGAAATGACAGTGTTATATAATAGACAATAACACATTAGCATCTAACTTGAAGTGTTGTGTGTCAGTTAGAGAGAGCCGTGCTGAACTTGCAGTTGTGCTTAAACAGGCTTTCTCGGAGACCTGCGGCACAGCTCTTGCTGTTAAGTGGCAAAGTGACATGATAATTGCAAATGAAAGTGCTATTTTAAAATTGTTTCTCTCTGAAACCACAGCTGGCTAAATCCTGAAGGAAAGTTTGTGGCTGCAGGACACAAAAGTGTGTGATCCAGCTGAGAAGCTGCCTACTCCTCACACACTACTGTAATTTGGTCAAGACACCTTTCTCAGAGTTACCTGTTTTGCTACTGATATTAGTTAGGTAGCACCAGAAGACCCATTCCACTTGGGATGATGTTTGCAAGAGGCCTTCTCTTATGTGGCATACCGTTCTGATTTTTACCTGAGTGATGCAGAAGTGATCCACAGTGTAGCAGTACCCCACTCTATGAAAGGAACATAGGAAGAGGTCCACAGCCAGTTCCGCCCGTGTAAGTTGACTACATCTCCCACAAGCCCCAGCCAGCATGGCCAGGGATGATGGGCTGCGTAGATCAGCAACATCTGCAGGGGCACCAGTTAGGCATCCCTGGAGGATAAAAGGAGTCCTCAACACCAGTGGAACTCCAGCCCTCACATTCTGAGTCTGTTCATCTTTCCACACCATTGGCATAACGTTTTGATTCAGGTGGACTTGTGAAAACAAAACAACACCATGAGACTTTTTTTGGTGACCATATGCAGAAATTGGGATTGATAAAGTAGAGGATAAGGGGCAGAGAAAGGGTTTATTGGGTGGGTAATGTCGAGGTAGATATGACAGAAGATGTTATGCTGGTGTGAATTAAAGCTGAGCAAAACAGCAGCAGAATAGTCTCTTGCCGTGAGCCCCATGCAGTATAATAGTTAAACCAAGGAACTCATTCCCACAGGAGGCAGTAATGGCTGCCAAGTTGGATGGCTTTAAAATTAATAATAATAATAATAATAATAATAATAATAATAATAATAATAATATATTTATTCCCCAGCCACTCTTGGCGGCTTCCAACAAAACATTAAAATACAATAGTCTGTTAGTCTGTTAAACATTAAAAGCTTCCCTAAGCAGGGCTGCCTTCAGATGTCTTCTGAAAGTCTGGTAGTTGTTTTTCTCTTTGACATCTGAAGGGAGGACGTTCCACAGGGCGGGTGCCACTACTGAGAAGGCCCTCTGCCTGGTTCCCTGTAAATTTTCATTCTCGCAGCGAGGGAAACGCCAGAAGGCCCTCGGCGCTAGACCTCAGTGTCTGGGCAGAATGATGAGGGTGGAGACGCTCCTTCAGGTATACTGGACCGAGGCCGTTTAGGGCTTTAAAGGTCAGCACCAACACTTTGAATTGTGCTCGGAAATGTACTGGGAGCCAATTCACAGAGGGCAATGCTATCAGCAGCTGCTAGCCACTGCCTCTACTATAAGGCCTCTAAATGCCAGTTGCTTAGAATTACAGTTGGGGAAACGGCTGTTGTGCCCATGCCCAGTTTGCAGACTCCACACTGGCATCTGGGTGACACTGTGAAAAGAGGATGCTGGACTAAACGAGCCATTGGCCTGAGGCAGCAGTCTCATCTTTGGTCCTTAGTTTCTTAAAGAGAGTCTAATTTCTCTTGTCCCTTTGTTTATCAAAACTGAACTATTTTTTTTCTTCCCCAGTACATCTTGACTTTTGACAGCCAGAGTTTGACTTGCTGAGTTTTTTTCTTGATTTTTAAACCCATCATTTTACTCTTATAAGTGTTTTTATAGACCTATAATATACATTACTTTGACTTTTGGGTAGGCAACACTCTTAAATAAATGGTTGCTCTTAAAAACACAATTAAATCATTTTATAGAGGGAATTACGCAAGTCTGAATTCAGAGGAAAGATCGTTTCCTTTCTTATTTATTAAAAATAGTTTGTAAAGGCAGTGCCTCACTCCCACTAAAATGAAAGGATTGAAATAGTATTGTGTATACATGAAGATCTGGAAATAGATTTTGAAATTCCTAGGCTGCCAAATGCCTAGAAATTTTTTAGATGAGTGCTTTGCTTTGCTTTCCTTTCCTTTCTTTTTTTTTACTTTTGAGAAAGAATTATGTAAGAATACAGGAATTCTTGGTAAGTCTTGTGCCTTTCACAGAGGTATTTCCCATGTAAAGTCTTGTTTAGACATGGGAATTATTTGTGGAAACACTCCCAGGGCGTAAGTAAAAAACATAATATGATAGGAGATTGTAATAGAATGTTAGCTCTCCATAGGCTCTTATAAATACTTCATAGAATGACAACTGTCTCTGATTAGAAATAGAACATCAGAGTGTGAACTTTGAACATAATGCTACTTTTTAGCATTAGGGACAATGTTGGTGGCATATCTTTTTGGTGCAATTATCTCCTGAATGTACACCTACACTTTTGCGGGGGTGGGGTGGGGAGAAGTTGTTTGTTAACTATGCATTTGGACATCAAATTTTGGCATGGCAGGTCCTGAGCTCAAGGAGCAGGTTTCCAACTATGTTTGGATACAAGTGGGTGCCATTTTGAATCAAGATGGTGGACTGAACTTTTCAAAATTGCTCTGATTTCAAAACTACACTGACCTTGGGTTTCTTGGATTTCCCAAGCAATGACAGGTATGAGGCTGCTAGTAATGGATAGCAAGAGTTAGTGGGCCCAGTATTTCAATATCTAAACATCAAAAGGCAACCAAAAGCAGATTAGGTTGCCTTTATATTATTTATACTTTGAAATGGTAAGCATGGGGAATCCATTGCTCTGCATTAGAATCTGTTTGTGCTCTGGGTTTTCAAATAAGAGTTAAACAAGTTGGGTCTGTTGAGTTTGTTATTAGAAGGAGTATGGGGGGGCCCTGTCCTGAAAGTCCCATCAAACTTGACAATGTAGAAAAGTGGAGATCCAACTAGTGACCATCCTTTACAAGAGCAACAAAATATTATCCCAGTTTGAATGGACTGAGTTTGATTGATGGCTTTTAGTTGTGAGACTAGAGATGCCACTAAATTTTTACCAAGACAACCCCCCTCCCCCCGCAAAAAACCATTATTCTTTCACACAATGTAAGTAATTGCACACATTCTATATTTTTATAGTATTGCCTTTGACTGAAAGAACAACAAATCTTTCCTAAGCTATACAAACAACAGACTGACTTTCACAAATGTCAAGCACGAAAAGCCTTCATTTTGTTAAGTCTGTGAGGCTTTGAAAACAGGTAGATCAGTTCTCACACTGTAAAGGCAGGGGAAAGACAAGGCTGTGGGAAGAAATATTACAGTAATTAGTTCTTTTCTACTATACCAGAAAATCTTGCCTTCCGTGCCAACAGAGTTCTGGCTTTCTCTCATGTTGTGGCAGCACTTTAGTTGTTGCCTTCGAGATGTTTTTGCAACAGAATTATTATGAATTGCCTCTAAATCTGCACTGAGAGAGATTCTGAACACCTGAATTTTAATAGAGATAGAGAGCTTTAGAGCAGAACGTTTACACTCACCTCCTGTGTGCCCTCCAAGAAAAATGTGAATAAGTCAGGAAAAGAAACCATATTTGCTGTTCTTGTTTTTTAAAAATATGTCTTCATTAAGGCTAGTGCTGTTTCTTTGGCTGCATTCACTGCTGCAGATCTTCCCCACCTGACACACCTACAGTTCTGGCCTTTTCTCTCTTGTTGTAACCAACCTTACTTCTCCGCTGCTTGTTTAAAATATATTAAGCTGAAGCTATGGATCTGAAGCTACTCAGTAACTCCTGTGGTTCCAATCCAATCCTACTAGCTGTCTTTGCTGAGCGACAGGGGTTTGTGCCACAATGAGGGAACAAAAGTAGTACGAGAGATCCCAACAAATTTGGCAACCAGCCCATTCAAAGTTATCTCGATAACTGGGAGACTTATGGTCAAGACATAGCCCTTGCAGCAGTGGTGGGCAGAGGGATCTGTCGGGCGAGGGCGTAACCCAGTGGCAGAGGGCTCCAGGTTCAATCCCTGGCAACTCCAGGTAGGGCCGGGAAAGATTTGCTGCCTGAAACTCTAGAAAGTTGCTGCCAATCAGTATAGGGCAGGCTGAAGGTCAGATTCAATATAAAGCAGCTTCCTGTGTTCCTATCTCTGAGTGATCTGCAGCAGGACTGTGGGGATTTCTGATTCCTAGTTGTTTATGAATAGCAATGACAAAGGGACGCCTCACTGCCCAAAATTAACAGCTGAAATGAAGAAAACTTGGGATAACCAAGAGCAGATTTTTGTGTGTGGAATGACTGTAAGCTCCATTCCTACCTGCTTTGCAGCTCCCCTCCACACACACTTTACACACACACACACACACACACACACACACACACACTCTTTAATTCTAGGCATGTCTTTTTTGCACCTGACTCTGGTAGATCTCTGGGTTCTTTCCTTTAAATAAAAAAAGTACAGTGGTACCTCGGGTCACATACACTTCAGGTTACATACACTTCAGGTTACACTAACCCAGAAATAGTGACAGATAGGTAGCCGTGTTGGTCTGCCATAGTCAAAATAAAAAAAATCCTTCCAGTAGCACCTTAAAGACCAACTAAGTTAGTTCTTGGTATGAGCTTTCGTGTGCATGCACACTTCTTCCAGAAATAGTGCTTCAGGTTAAGAACTTTGCTTCAGGATGAGAACAGAAATCATGCTGCAGCGGTGCGGCAGCAGCAGGAGGCCCCATTAGCTAAGGTGGTGCTTCAGGTTAAGAACAGTTTCAGCTTAAGTACAGACCTCCGGAACGAATTAAGTACTTATCCTGAGGTACCATTGTAGATCCTGCAGACTTGAACTGCGCCCACCCTTGCAATATACCAACTTGTCTAAGATTATTTGGATTTCTTGGTGTGCCCTCATGTCCCCAGAATCCTATCTTCTCCAACAGTGAGCCCCACCCTTGCATTAGACAGCCAGTTGGTTTAGATGAAATCACATTAGCAGCTTTCAAACTACGAAGGAGCTATTTGCTAGTTTGTTTATTTTATTAAGCTTCTAAACCTTCCTTCATCTAGTGGTTCCCATGTTAACAACAAATATATTCCTATATGTATATTGATTGGGAATATAGGGTAGGGTTTTTTAGTTTTGTTTAATGAGTTGAGGAGATGTTGTTTTGACTTCCTTGAGAGAAAGATAGTAGAATCCCACCCGTGAATTTGGTGAAGGTCTCCATCATGAGGTCACTTGAAGAAGTAATCCACCTTTGTGTTACATGAAGAAGTAGGACATCTTGTTGAGCACTGCTCCCAATTCAACATCACCAGAGCTAGTGGCAGGTGGGTTGGAAGTAAGCAGGGTGCAGTCAGATGCCACAAGCAGTTAGTTATGTCACGGTCACCTCTCATAGAAAGGTCATGGGTTTTAAAGAACTACCTGTTTTGGCAGCTGCTTTCCCCCCTAGGTCCTCTGGCTTTTCTAGATCCCAGCAAAATAAACAAGAGTCACTGTAAGCATGTGTGGAAAATTATCCTTGGTTATTATTTTCTCAAGGAAAATAGAGGTCTGGCAGTGGCTTATTATGCATTGATCAAGGAAGAGAAACTTGGAACGGATAGAAAGACAAGTTGATACCTGATTCCTCATTAGATATCACCTGATTGGCAATGGTGTTTGCCATGAGTTCAGTAGGGCTTGCAGCCAAATAAGTGGGGTTTGGATTGCAACTTTAGCTGCCAACAAATGCAGCCTTGCAGGGACGTGCCTACGGTGTAGCAAAAGAGTTGCATATAACAGCATACTTTACGCTCCAGCTCAATAACCTAAATACCTTTGGATCATGCAGGCAAGGTCCTTAGGGTTTCTCCCTCTTGTATGGCCTACAGACTAGCCTCCGATATTCTGTGTGGCTAGAGAGAGTCACTTGCCATGTGCTTAAATCCTCCCACATGAATTTCAAGAGTGTCCTTCAGGCAAGAGTCTCTATGACTGTTGAAATCATTGGCTCTCATGAAAACAGTTCATGTCCCAACAGGTGTTTAGGGTTTCATCAGACTGATGTTGTCAAGTGAATGTGGTGATGTCTGTCTGAACTCATTTTTCTGTTCCTAACTGACTGTGTCTTGAAGACAAAAAGTTGTATTTATTCATCTTGAGTTTGTAGCCTGACTCTTTCTGATCGGAAAGCAGTAAAAGTGAGTGTCATAGAGCACCCATATAAGTCAGCAGGAGATTGCATTCTTGATATGCAGCTTTGATCCCAAGGACAGCCTTCCCCAAGCTGGAGCCCCTGAGAGGTGTTGGACTGTTATGGCATTGCTGGGGCTGTTGGGAATTATAGTTCAAAACATCTAGAGGACACCAGATTGCAAAAGTCTACCCTGGAATATCCAGTGAAAAAGATCTCCAGCAACAGAACTGGAAAAGGCCTCTTGCGTCTTTAAGGATTATCAGAGTTAGAGATATGAGGGCCCAGAAAAAAAGCAGAAAAATAGGGAGAAGGGTATTGTGGGGGTTGTGTTTTCTCCCATTTTTTCAGGGTCCCCCCCCCCAGGCCTTCACATCTCTAATCAGAACAGGCAACAATCCTGATAGGCAATGACTATTGTACAAAGAAACTTCATGTGTCCAACAAACAAATGTAAAATCTCACTACACTGTCAGGTTAAGGTCCATTACAGCAGATGAAAGCAATACAGAAATTATCCACCTATCTTTACCTGGCTTAGCTTTGGCTCTCAAAAAAACAAAACAAAACAAAAAATCCACCTGAGATAGAAAGCACTTTCAAATGCTGCTTGAGTCACTGAGGGAGAGAGTTGCACAGGTGGTGTCACTGTCAGGCCACCCACCCAAGAGAGCCAGTGTGGTGTAGTGGTTAAGAGCGGTAGACTCGTAATCTGGTGAACCAGGTTCGCTTCCCCACTCCTCCACATGCAGCTGCTCTCTCAGCCCCACTCACCTCACAGAGTGTTTGTTGTGGGGGAGGAAGGGAAAGGAGAATGTTAGCTGCTTTGAGACTCCTTCGGGTAGTGATAAAGCGGGATATCAAATCCAAACTCTTCTTCTAGGGCTCTGTGTTTTTAGAACTCGAACTAGTGGTGTATGGATGGTGTTACTCAGGGCTCACTCTTAGCCAGATTTGGAGACCTTAGTAAGACATATGGAAAGAGGAAATCTTTAGTCATTTTGACAACACCATTTAGGCATTCACTGGTCAAAACCAGGATCTTGAAATGAAATTCTGAAAGACAATATGTAGTCTATTCCAGGACACCCCATCTCTTAGCACATCTTAGCACAGGCAGTCATAAAGCATTCCTGACACAGGCTAGAGAGGAGTTTCAGTATTTATGTCTGATTACATAATAGTCTTTCAATGGAAGTCTGATGTGATGGAAAAATAAACAAACTCTGTGCAAAACAAGTGGAGGAACAAGCTGGGCTGCTTTATATATTGGTTGCTACAAACAGATCCTGAAACCTTTTGGCTAATTGCACTACTGAGAGGCAGAGAAACAGTTTCTAAGTTTTCAATGATGATTCTAGCACTCTTCTGTTTGGTCAGTTCACTGATGCCACCTCTGTGCCACCTCTGCCAATACTTCTGTTTTGGATTTGTTTGGTTTTGTTTGGTTTGGTGCAGGTGGTTTTTGAAATAGTACCTTCCTGCTTTTCAACATGTTGATGGCAATGAGGAGAGATGTAAACATGCTCAGAAGAAAACCCAAGCCCTCTGGCTGTTAATAAAAGCATGGGTCCCATCTAAGGGTGCCAAAGGAGATTGGGGATCATGTAGTTCACTTCTCCTCTAAAGAGTGCAGTCGTATTCTACCTTAGCAATACGCATCATGGAGGCAAAAACACTGCAAGTGGTGCTTTATTGCTTTCATTAGCTACCCAGTTGGCATTAGGAGGCCAGCTTTTAACACATGTGCTTTCAAAGGCTTGCAAAAACAATGTTTACAGAGCCTAATGGGTTCCACCCATGAGTGACACCTCTATTTAATTTAATTAGTGCATTTATTTAACATGGGTATCAGTGTTTCTGGACTTGCCTGACTGCATTTTTCTAAGAGGCCAAGATCAAGTACGCTGTGTGCGTTGCAAGGTCATGGCTAAGTGGTGCATTTTCAATTTGCAGCCCTTTCATTGCACTTCCTCCAGTTAGAAAAAGACGCCTTTCCATGACCTTAGCCAGCATTTTTTCCTTTCCATTACCCACATTTTAAGAACCATTCTTTACCCCCTCTTTTTTTTTTGCTTACTTCCACTGCTTTTACACTTTCCCATTTGCATTTTCAATTCCAGCTGTGTGCAGACAGCACAGTTCTATTTTTACTGTTGATTTCAGCTGATACTAATTAGAAATCCCATATAGTGATTACAGTCTTGCGAGCAGCGTGCAGTTAGACACATGCAGTGGAAGTGAACATTTCTGCTGTCTATTTTGGAGAGGGAAATAATTTTAAACTGTCTTAACTGTAACCCCAAATTCCAGTTTGAGGCTCGATTCAAAGAAGCATTTAGTTCCCTTTTCCCCACAGAAGGGAAGAAATGAATCTCTGGGCATTTTTAAGGACTGATGCTTAAAGTGTGATGTTTAGCCAGGGATGCGTTACTTAAGAACATGAAAGCAGAATAAAATTACAATGGAGCCATTTTAAATATATATTCTAATAGGGGTCTTTATATTGTAATTGCAGCTGATGGAAATGTGAACATATAACTAAGCATCATTTGTATATTTTTTTTAAAAAAAAAACCCCAGCAACAACCACATCTGACTGTTAGTTTACAGCAGAGATGAGAAATTTGTTCCTGGACTTCAACTCCAGATGTTGATGGACTACAAGTTCCATCATTTCTGACCATTGACCATGATTCCTGGGGTTGATAGGAGTTGGAGTCCAGCAACATCTGGAGGGCCACAGGTTATCCCACTTGGACTTTGGGCCACCTTTGTTCTTACAGATGCTAAAGACAGAACTTCTGTATGACAACCAGGGTTGTCATATACCTGTGCATTGTCTACCTGTCATGTAGCAGTTCATTACTGAGAAAGGTGGAAACCTTGTGGCAGAAGGAAGAGTGAGCTTCCACAACAAAGCCATTGCACTCTCCTGCCTCACTGTATGAACCAGTGAACATACTTCTTGCTAGTTCACCCTATAATTGAACATACTGCTTGGCAGTTTACTCAAATGTTGTGGGACTACAACTCCCACCATGCCTGACCACTGGCCATGCTGGATGATAGGAGTTGCAGTCCATCGACATCTGGAAGGCCACAGGTTAGCCACTCCTTCCCTAGAGTCTAGTCCTAAGTTCTGTATGAATGGAAAGGCCGGACTTTGTAAGTTTTGTTTTGTGCTAGTCATAAGGAATTTCCTCACTGCCACGAAACAGCCAGCAATGCATGGCAGGTCCCCCCAGGAGCAGGATCAAGGGTGCTTCAGTTCGCTGTTCTCATGTGGAAAATGGGGAAATGTGTGCCTAGTCTTTCCTAAACCCCCATTCTGTTTGAATTCAGTGAATTGGACAACTTACACATATTGTAGGCCAAATACTGGCACGGAGACCTTATTCTGAAAACCCCAGGAGTTAATTACCAACATTAATGTGGCATATGTTTCTAGAACGTTTATCGAATAACAAAAATTGCTTCTATAGACAGACTCCAGACTCCTTAAATTGAAAAAAGGCAAACCTTTAAAGAGGTATTCCCCCCCCACACACACACAAAAAGCTTTGAAAAAAAGGCTCATTAGATCATTGTTTTCAAATATACAATTAAACTCCTCTTACTGTAAGGACTCTCTTCCATGCTTTAATTATTTATTTTGAAATCGGATTATCCCAAGAATTAGCTATTGTTTTGGCCGAAATCTACCTCTGGTTTTATGTAATTAAATTTGGATGAGACTGAACAGCAGGTCCAGGCCTCCATGCCATAATTGACCTCAGAGTTACATGCTTACATTGCCTCCTAGCATTAAACCAAGTGTTATCTGCAAAACGCCATTCAGCTATATCCCAAATAAGGGCAGAAGGATTAAGATGATGTTGGTTTTAATACAATGCTGTTTTATCTCCTTTAAGTAGATGGTAAAAATTTGGTGGGCTAGGCTTGATGTGGCAGTAACGTGGTGCCTGCATTCAGATATAACACTAAACTAGGTAGGTGTGACCAAACTTCAGGATTTGCTCAAGGTTTTTGTTTTGTTTTTAACTACAAGGTGCACCAACTAGAGCCAGATGCACAAGACTTCCTCCAAAATCAGTGGAGTCTTGTAGAGGCCAGAAAATAATGGTGGCTGCATCAGGACTCCTGGCAAGGAACAAACCATTCCTGCCTAAGAATTACTTCAACTTCACAGCACCCCTGTGAGGTGCCAAGTTCACCCACTGTGCCAAGTCCACCCAGTGAGCTTCATTGCTCAATTGAGCACTGGACTTTCCACTACACCACATTGGTTTTCCTGCCGTGTGTTCTCTGGAATGTGGCCCCGTTTATAAGATTTCAGGTCCAGGGTTGTTGCTAAGAGCAATTGAAGCTTGGTTTCTACAATGACTTTCACCCTTATGAGACTGGTGAGCTTCCTGTCTCTTCTCAACCATTCTAATGCTTAGTAGACAGCACTTAATTTGAAATTAGGCGTGGTCCTAGAACTTGTTTTCAGGGACTGAGGCCCAGTGTGTGGATTTATGAGTTATGAAGACTTGAAGCTGAAAACCCACCAGTCAATGACAGTGGTTGCATTCACATGGCAGATTATTCTTTCCTTATTTTTGTCCTAACTGTTAAGTTCCATGTTATATTTGAGCTTTCATACCATGTGAAAGCCACTACTGGAACTATGGTGGAATATAGGGCACATTTAGTGCTCATTTCTGTGCTATTTGCTTCTGGGGGGGGGGAAACTCGCTTACAAATAATATGGAAATGAGTGCTAAACTTGTGCTATATTCCACTATAGTTCCAGTGGCTTTTACATGGTACGAAAGCTCAGATATTATGTGGAAATTAACAGTTAAGGAAACTTCATGAAAATGGAATATGCAGTCACTATTGAACACTACGTGCAGCTGTATAGATATCAGAGCAATATGAAGATTGAGGGTTTTTCAGACATTGGGCAAGGACTGTCTCTCAGGGCTCCTCTACACTTTGCCCCATGATTTCTAGGCACAGGTCTGATAGGTTTTTCTGCTGCTGTCACCTGGAAAACCCGCTGTTTACTGCTGAATTGGAACAAATGCCAATTGGTTTTTCTGCAGATTTATGTTTGATCTAGTTCAGCAGTAAACAGTGGGTTCTCCTGGGATAAGTAGTGGGACAAAAAAAACCCGCTCTTAGACCCATGCCTAGAAATCAGGGGACAAATGGAAGAAATCACAGGAGAAATTGAAGTGTGGGTGAGCCCTTTGTGTGTGGGTCTGTTTGCACTGTCCCTTTGCCTGAGACACATTTTTCTTCTCGGTTAAATGCTCTAGGAATGGTTGCCTTTAGAACGACAGATACTGTTTATTCCCGCTTCTCATCGTTAAGGAGGTTGTTTGCTGTCTGTCAGGGGACCGTCTTCAAGAGGCCACTTATAATCACTCTGCATATTAGTTGCCTGAAAATTGTTTGGCAGGTCAACAAGCCAGGAGTTTATGTAGCTTGCTAGCAACCCCAGAACTAATTAATATTGTTAATCAGCACTGGAAAGGCACTAAATTATTCCATCCCAAGAGAAGGCCAAGAGATTGCTGATAAATATTGGGTGTCATAGCTGCTCTAGACACTTTAAACTAATAGTAATTGCCAAGTGCTATGATCACACCCGTTCATGACATGGCCAAGGTCAAAATGCGATTAACTTTTTTAAAAAGTTGCCCAGAGTTATAATGGAACATTATAATTGTTTATGAAATCTTGTGTACTTGCAGGCCTATTTCCTCAGTACCTCTGTATCATTTATGTCACCTTGTAGCCAACAACGTCCTTGACTGCTATCAGTGCATAAGTGACGCAAGCATCTTATGGCCTGTAGCTATTGATTTTAATGGAAACACTAACCCAATACAGTGGTACCTCGGGTTACAAACACC
The DNA here is from genome assembly GCF_965112155.1 of Podarcis liolepis. Lineage (NCBI taxonomy): Eukaryota > Metazoa > Chordata > Lepidosauria > Squamata > Lacertidae > Podarcis > Podarcis liolepis. The sequence continues at coordinate 73,279,571 of NC_139554.1, forward strand.
TTGGGTTACAAACACCTTGGGTTACAGACTCCGCTAACCCAGAAGTAGTACCTCAGGTTAAGAACTTTACCTCAGGATGAGAACAGAAATCATGAGGCAGTGGTGCGGCAGCAGTGGGAGGCCCCATTAGCTAAAGTGGTACCTCAGGTTAAGAACAGTTTCAGGTTAAGACCGGACCTCCGGAACGAATTAAGTTCGTAACCAGGGGTACCACTGTACTGCTAGATTGTGACAGTCTTTCCTTAAAAAATATTGTTGTTTACAGGGGAGTCAGGTGCAGGCCAGGCTTTGCATGGGAGTGCTTTGTGACAGGGCATTATCAGAAACTGTCATTGCAAGGTGGTGGGTGTGCACATTGTGGGGCGGTACACAATGAGATTTTGGAATCTCAGGTTTCCAAAACTCAGGGGAAGTACTAATTGTGGGAAGGCGACAACAATGCACAATGTATCAAGAACTGCCCACTATGTGGACAGAATGCAGTGAGACAGAGTTCCATTGAAAGTGGTCAGGTGTGGACAAATGTGCTCAGAAGCACACCTGAGGAGGAAAACAACTCTGTGTGCCCCACGTGCACATTAACATTCTTGAGTTAATGTCCACAGCCTTGCAGCACGTGGAGGACGCCACATTAGTTCCCCCTGATCTAATCAAAGAAGAAACTGAAGTACGTACAATATCATTCCGTATCAAGAGAAAGGCTAATAAATTACCTTTATCAAGACAAGAGTTCCCCTGTGCAATGGCAAATTGACTGTTCTTTGTCATACTAATTGCCTTCTGCGCATCAATCAGTTTAAATGCTAAAAGGTCAGAGGAAATGAAAGAAATAAATGTAAAGCCAAGTTAATTTCTATGAGTATCCGCCCAATATTTTCTCTCAAGGTAGACGTGATCTAATCTTCTAATGTGAAACTGCAGAAATTTCAAAGCAAAGCACTGGTAAAAGAAATGTATTGGCTCAAAAGGAAACAATGCTCTTGAAAAATACTGGAAAGAGATAAACCCAGGTTCCTCCATTTGAGGAGGATCAATTCTTTTGATAGTGTTGGTAGTAAATGCTCTATAACAGGGATGGGGAACCTGTGGCCCTTCAAATGTTTTTGAACTCTAGGTTCTGTCATCCCTAAGTATTGGCCATACCAGCTAGGGATGATGGGGGCTGGAGTCCAAAAACATTTGGAGGACCACAAATTGTCCACTCCTGATACATATTTATTTCCAGTATTATTGATCCTTACAGTTCTCTTCTAGAGTACTGCCGCACATAAATAGTTTTCAATTAAAGCCACTTCATTGTGTTCAGTTGACTATTATTCTTTTACCTTATAGAGTTGAGCTCTGTACTCTGCTCATTGGCTATGTCTTCAGTAATGTCATCAAGGAACCTAATGCAATTCCCAGAACATTTTTGCATGATAGATAGATAGATAGATAGATAGATAGATAGATGATAGATAGATAGATAGATAGATAGATAGATAGATAGATAGATAGATAGATAGATAGATAGCAGGAACAGTTGTGGCAGCACCTTTTAATTCTAGTTTTGATTGCATTCATCTCATATCTGTTTTGCATTTTATTTTAATTATATTTGGTTCCATGTAAACCACCCTAGTAAATTCTATTGTCATTATTTTTTTAAAAAAAAATTAAAAAGCAGCAGCTTCCCAGACTAGCAGTGATTCTGGCTGTGAACTCAATAAGAAGCTGTAACATCAGATTAACGGGCAAAGGTCCATTCATAGATTGAGGTGCTCCCAGGTCCCCTTTCCCCTCTGAAAATTTGCTTCAGTGTGGAAGCTGGAGATCACCTTCCCCAGACTTCCACTTACTGGAGAATCAGCTGGATCCAAGCATTTTCCTTTCATGGCCACCTCTGGATCCAGCCCAAATAAAATTATAACAAAACATTTTTGCACAGTTTTCAAAAACAATTAAAGAAGGGAAGTGGGTGTCTGAAAGATTATTGTGGGTTAAGATAGGAGTCTTCAATTTTGGGGATCAAAATCTGCTCTTTGTGTCTGTGGGTGTCTTTAAGCCCTCTGCCACCACACATTACACTCTTCCTGCTCAGTGGGGTCATTCCTTGTCTCCATCTCCCCCTTGCCATTCTGATATTCCCCAAGTTCAACAGTGAGGGTGAGGGGGCTCCACAAGTTCAGAGGGCTCTTGGCTTCACAAGGTCTCCCTTTGGAATGGTGGTGGTGGGATGGAATTGGAGTGCTCATCCCCGCATGCCCCTCCCTCCCATCTCTGACTTATACTGTTAACACCTGAAGATGGCATAGATAGGCCCTGTGAGGCATGCCAAAGTAGGTTTACATCATGGTAGGGTACTCTTTTCCTTTTAAAATGCAATGTCTGTTTAGCTCAGCAGCATCAGTTTGCAAATCCAGTGATCGCTCCAGCAGATCTGCCACGTCTAGAGCATTTTGAATTTAATGCCAGCTTTTTGGAATAGTTCAGCAAGTCTGGTTTGATTTATCTGCCATTTCTTGTCTTGGATGCTATAAGGGTCTGTATTTGCAAGCAGATAAAACAAAGAAGTTGTGTGATTGTTCTGTCTTTTGTGATTCTGTTACTATAACATTGTGAAAGCTTATTTTGCCAGATCACCACCGTGAAAGATTTATTAAAGGTTTCCCCCCCCTCTAGATGCTGAAACTTTTCTAAACACTCTCTTTTTCATTGTTCTTTGGTCGTGATTTAAAGGTGCGTTTCTTGTATTTTGTGTCTGGAAGATGGAATCTGTATTTTAGGAAACAAATCTTCAAGTGTAGCTTAGCAATGCATCTTCCCTTGTCAAAAACATTGCACTTGTTTAAAGAACTTTGCTGTCTTCCCCATCATTTTCTTACATCTGAGCCCATCCCATTCTCTGTTTTCTTGTAAGCTGCCTGGGGAATGCGAACATAGGAAGCTACCTTGTACTGAGTCAGACTATTGGTCCACTATTATGGCCTACGTGGACTGGTAGTGGTTCTCCAGTTGGGAGATGTCAGGGATTGGGACCTTCTGCACACGAAGCAGATGCTTTGCCATGGAGCAACACATTTTATTCTGTCAGCTCATGGAGCAACACATTTTATTCTGTCAGCTATCTGCCTTACTGCTCTTATTCGGTACCATTAACTGCCTGGAGAAAATACATTTTGATATTTCTTTGTCTCATTGCATTAGCACACCTGGACCAAAACAAACACACAAGCCTGTTCCTGTTGAGTGTTATTTGTTCATTTATACCATTTGTACCCTGTTGGTTCTTTTATGACAAGCCCTAGACAGTTAACAACAAATGTTTAAAAGGCAGTAGCTTTAACCCTTTTAAACACAATTTAACACCAGCAGTAAATACAATAAAGCACTTAAAGCAGGGGAAAAGATAAATACTTCAACCATCAGAAATAATGTAACCCACTTACATACAGTACATATAGGAGTTCCTTGTGTTGCCAACTCAGAGCAATTCTCCCCCCTCCCAACCCTATGTTTATTATTTAAGATGTGTCCTGCCTTTCCGCATGTTGAAACTTTGTTGTTGGTTTTTTCAAGTTCACGAGGATCGCAGTTTCTAAGAATGATAAACTATCAGCAACTTCTGAACATTTAAAAACATTACAGTGGTACCTCGGGTTAAGTACTTAATTCGTTCCGGAGGTCCGTTCTTAACCTGAAACTGTTCTTAACTTGAAGCACCACTTTAGCTAATGGGGCTTCCTGTTGCTGCCGCACCGCCAGAGCCTGATTTCTGTTCTTATCCTGCAGCAAAGTTCTTAACCTGAAGCACTATTTCTGGGTTAGCGGAGTCTGTAACCTGAAGTGTATGTAACCTGAAGCGTATGTAACCCGAGGTACCACTGTATTTTTAAAAAAGCAGAAGCTTTCCCTGTGGTTTACATGAGAAAGATCAGATGGGCCTCTTTGGGGAAGGAATCGCATAATGATAGGGTCACCTCAGAAAAAAACTCCTGGTTTAAGTTTGCCATACAAATGGATGAATTCTGATGCAAGCCTTCTTAAGTGATCTTAATAAGCTTGAGATGGGGCGCATGCATTTTTCACAGTTGTGGTCTTCCTTGCCAGTCTCCAGCAGTAGGGGCGGAGACTGTTGTCGGGTTAGAGTTGGGGAAAGAACATCCATGGAGTCTCTGTACCAGCCTTTCTCAAACTTAGGCCCCCAGATGTTGTTGGACTACAGCTCCCATCATCCACAGCTAGCAGGTCAGTGGTCAGGGAAGATGGGAGTTGTAGTCCAACAACAGCTAGGGATCCAAGATTTGAGAAAGGCAGGTCTGTACTGATGGTTTTAAAGAGCAGACAGTCACTTTGTACCTCAGTGTGTGATTTCCACAAACGTGGAACATATGAGAGAGGTGGCTGTTGGACATCTGAAGTTGTCCATCAGAATGAAGACAGATTACTTAGACGACAGAGCTGTGTATCAGTAGTCTCTCCCCTCAAATGGGTAATTTTCTGCAAACAGTGCCCCTCATTTGTCACATACTAACCTTGTCGCAGCAGCATGTGCCTTTGAGATCAGAGTGGTTGATTCTTCTTGTTCTCTCTAATGCAACTCAGCTCTGTAACTTACTCCTTCCTCATGTGTGTGAATTTACTCTTGGGGCACACATAATCCATGCTGAAACATCACCCCTTCCCTCTTCTTTGGTAAACTAACCTCATGTTCAGCATCGTCCCTTTTTGTTACTTTTTAATCTATAAGAGTAGAACGTGCCATCACTGCAGCTGGAAATGGTGCCGAATAGACTGGGAAACAAGAGCACAGGCAGACCTTGTCCTCCGACTTCTCTGCAGCCTGGAATAATTAGCCATTATTGCCTATTGTTTTTAAAGGGTTTCTCTGAGGTGCAGCTTTTCTTTTCCCAGTGCTGGTTCCAGGGTTTGGAAGTGGCAAGTGGGAGGCAGCCAACACCTGAATGGCAAGGAGCACCATGCAAGACCTGTGTGTTGTCCCAAATAGTTCTTTGCTGTGACTTTGACTTCATGCCCTATAGAAGCAGTGAGATGGGCAGTTCACCCATCACTAGGAAGCCCCATGGCGTTTCCACTGGAAGTTGCATCCATTCCACCACTCTGCAGATTTTTCAAGCCGTTCCACAAAATTGTAAGGACCGGCAGCTTGCTATTTTCAAAGAATAGTGCCCTGATTGAGACTAATGCTGCATAGCTGTTTCCATGCTTGTTTGCTTATCTCATGCATATGTGAAGTGCACTTATCCCGGCCGACTATGAGATGCTAAACACTGTGGTAATAGCTCTGTTTCAATAGGTATTGCTTTTGGCAGTACAGAAGAGGAAAGAATAGCTCTGCCAGGCCTCTCTCTGCTAATTCAAGCGCATGCTAGTTGGACCAATAAGCTGTTTGTGAACAACGGCTGCCAAAAGGGGCTTTTAAGAATTTGAGCCTGGTTGCAAACATTGTGGCTAAAGCGATGCCACATTCCCCAGCTGGCACTTGGCATGATATGAGTGGGAGAGTCAAGTGTTACAAGTCGGCCTGCAGAGGTTATAATTCTCGGCCTGTTTTGGGTTGGTTTTGCTTTGTTTGCATCAAATTTCTTTGTTGCTTTATGTAATGTTTGTTTGTAATAACCCCCACCCCCAATAAAATGCACCTTTCAAAAAAAGAGAGAGAGAGAGAGAAAGACTGCCTTCTGATGAAAAACACATTTTTCCTTTCATAAGGTGTGCTGTGTCCTTACCATATTACTCTTGGGCTTATGTTGTGCTTTCTCTAGTTAGCCACACTAACCGAGGTCTTACATGTGACCGAAACATCCCTGGTACTACCTTTTTGTAAGCATAAACATGCTAGCTATGTCATTATCTGCTGTGTTCTATGGATAATAACTTTGGTTAGGCAATGAGTTACTTGTGTGGGTGGAATTTCTCTGGGGCAACTAGCTCTCTCTTGATTGTGGCATCGTTTTGAAGACTGACTATGGCAGGTGTTGGGGATCCTGGAATGATGGCAAATCCCCATCTGTTCTAGAGGTGTGATCAGAATTGCTAGCTTTATAGCTTCCTATGTTCTGAAACTCCTATGTGAGCCGAGGATATGACACTGGGCCTGCTTGATGCTGGGCCACCCTCTGGTGCTGTCTGCGTGTTCATTTGGGGGGCCTTGGGCTGCAGAGCCCAGACCGTCAACCCTGAGGCTGAGCTGCAAACAAAAACATTTAAATTTCAGCAAGATTTTTATTTAACTGAAAGGTGGGGAGAGGGGTGGATACCAGGTATCCTTTACTACCCCCTGAGGTGGATATCAGATATTGTTCAGATAATATATTTTCATTTAGCAAAGCCTGACCAAAAGTAATTTCAGAATGCATTACAATGGAATCTCGGAAGCCGAACACCTTTAAACTTGAACGTTTTGGTTCCCAAACTATCGAAACCCGGAAGTGATTGTTCCAGTTTTCAAATGATTTTTGGAAGCTGAACACCTGGCACAGCTTCCAATTGGTTTTTGAACTGTTCCGAGAGTCGAACCGACTCCCCAGAATGGATTAAATTTGAAAACCAAGGTACGACTGTATTGAAGACTAAATATTACACCAGCACAATTTAGAAAAACAACATTTTAAGTTTTTCCCCCACTTGCCAGAGCTAGCAAGCTTCCAGCAATAACATGTAAAATTGGTGTTTGTGTGTGACGGGGGGTAGGGGACGGATAACCAGTACACAGTTTAAGAATAGGCAGATTCAAAATAGCAAAAAATGGCCTTTTAATCTGAGCGTACTGTTTAACTATTCTGTGACTTGACGCTGTTGTTATTTTGGTCTGTTCCTTTCAGAAAACCCCTACTGCTCATGCCATGAAGGAAGAGAATTTTCTTCGGCGCAGGTTCTCGCTCTGCCCTGCCTCATCCACTCCTCAGAAAATAGATCCTCACAAGCTGACCCGGAACCTGTTTTTTGGGACCGATAATGAGATCTACCCAATCAGCCCAGGTCAGTGTTTGCTCTGTGGGTTTTATAACATGCTGTACGCAGTGCTTTCCACCCCAGACAAAATGGTGCCAGAATACACACCCCTCAGAAGACCCACCCCAGAGATCCTCTTTGGGTTGATGATGGACAATGGAACTTAAACTCCTTTCAAATCAATTTCATTAAAGCTCTTTCACAAGCCATATCTTACTCCATGAAAGCTATCTTATAACAGCCTTAGATCCTCTCCAATGTGCTGGAGGGGGTGTTGGGTTCTTCAAAAGTTATCTTCCTATTTGGTGGGGTACCACAGAGTTCAGGAGTTTTGGAATTGGGTTTTTAACATAATGAGCCTAGCCAGATGGGTAGGGTATAAATAATAATAATATTTTGAAAGTATACTGTGCAACCCTCTCTGCACTTTGCTCTTTTGAATTTTCAGTATTTCTAGGGCAGGAGATCTGAAAGTAGGGATCTGATAAGCTCTTGGTGAATCAGCAGCCAGAGTGTTAGTGGCTTGGTAAGGAGTAGCTATTGACTCCTGGTACCCAAAGATGTGGGAGATAACATTAGTTGAGAAACTGGCAAGCAATTTCTCAAGGTGATGTGGTGCTAGGGTAGAAATAATTCACTTCTGGCAGTGCCACAATTTTATTCCTTTTCATGGTATTTGAGTTCTATGAGAAGGGAAAGAAAAGCATCAAAGTTTAGTACCACGTCCCTAATAATTATGTTATTGACAGTCCACAACAGGCTCACTGTAACTGATTTCATATATTTTCTGGGCTTAGTTCAGAATATTGTATCATATTAGCTCAGAACGTGTGTGTGTGTGTGTGTGTGTGTGTGTGTGTGTCTGTAGCTATTTTATATTTGGGATACGTGTTTTGTTATCATTGTAAAATTCAGTTTTTAAAAAGCATGCCAGATACACAGAATTTTGCTGCATCTACAAACACACACCCATACACCCCTCCTGTGGTCCAGGACTTTCAGCCAGTCTGGAACAGAAACCTTACAATGCTGTTTAGCTTGGAGAAGGGGTAGTGGAGAAGGCAATTGACACTTTTTATCTTCTCGTATTCCCAAACAAGGTCTTCCCCCACTGTGCTACATCACTCAGTTTTCATCCTGGCCTCTACTCCTGCTGAACATTTTATAGCTAGGTAGCGTTAGAATGCAAGCAGTATGTGCAGGAGAGTTCTGTAGAATATGGGTGCATCTTTCTTTCCTTCCTAAAACATTATTTAATAGTGAAAGGCGTTTTTTTAAAAAAATAAAAATCACCACACATATCCCCCTCCCCACTTCTCATTCCAGGGTATTAACTATACTTTATACTGTTAAGAGACATGAGCAGAACAATTTCTTTCTCCTCTCTGCAACTTCAGTTTCCTCACCTGCCAACTGATTGCCTAAACATTCCACACATTTTAGAAACTCACAAGCCCTTCATTGGCAGCCCTTAAAAAAACCCTTTTATTTTAATTTACAAACTTACATACTGCTATGTACTTAGGGAGTCTTCAGGGTCTTTTGAAGCTGCTGTCTTATTTTCTCAGTGATCCTGTTTCATTTCCAAACCGATAAGGGCTCAACCCAGCTGCATTTGCTATTAAAGCGATGATTGATCTACTGCTTTTCTGAGAGAAGACCGTGCAAAGTGTTGCACTGTATGAACTTAAAAGCATAAAAAAATAAACAATAAAGTGACAGCAGTCTCAAATATATAGCAAGCAGCAGCAGGATAGTGTCAAAGCAAAATGTATAAATCCTTAAAAGGCAACACATTTCATTGAAGGAGCAGTATCACGTATCTCACGCGGGGCCTTTCCAGACTTTCGTTATTTTGGGGTGGAATTCAGTCACATGCCCGCAAATTCAAGTTGCACTATAAAAGTTGATTGGAAGGTTTTGCCCAACAAACTCACTCCCCACCCCAAACTGGACTTGTTGCAGTAAAGAAAGCAACAAAGAAATACACTGGAAAGTGTGGGCAATACTTTCTTTGATGCAAGCTCATCCACACCATAGCGAGCAAGTATAGTAGCCCTCCTTTTTTTCTCTGGCATAAGTTCTGTTTGCTTCTTAGTTATATGATACACATAAAGTCAACAGGCATTGGTTAGTCTGGCACAGAGATGCGGTGCTGAAGGTTATGCTCTTTTATTCCATTCCATCTTCATTTCTTACAGCAGTTTTATTGGCCATTCTCGCACTTAACCTACTGGGTCAGCCTTCCTTCCAGAATAAGTCTGTAGCCATAAGTCTGTATTGAGGGAGTAAAAGGTAGTGAGGCTCCAATCCTCACTCCACTTACCTGGTAGTAAGCCACATTGGCTTCAGTGGGATTTACTTCTGAGTAGACATGATTAGGCTTGCACTTTAAAACTGAATATTAGATTCACTGATAATCATGGGTTCCGTATCCTCTTTCTGATCCCCCTCCCTTAGTTGTTCTAGGTATTATAGCTAATAGAATATTGGGAGCGGGGAGACAACCAATTCATTTTGTGAAAATAAAGCAAATGTAAACCAACAATCTAAGGAAAATAATGCTTCACCAGTGATCAGCCAAGATTATTGCTTAGCAGCGAAGAATTAAACTGACCCAATAAATAAATTAATTAATAATATTATTATTACAGTTGTATGTTGGATCTCAAACGCCTTGGCTTCCAAATAAATTGACTCCCGAACAAATTGGCTCCTGAACGATTGAAACCCAGAAGTGAGTGTTCCGGTTTTCGAACGTTATTTTGGAACCTGAACATCCGCCACGGGTTCTGCAGCTTCCGATTGGCTGCATGAGCTTCCTGCAGCCAATCAGATGCCGCACTTTGGTTTCCAAAAATTTTTGGAAGTCGAACAGACTTTTGGAATGGATTCCATTCGACTTCCAAGGTATGACTGTATTTAATAATAGTGCTTTTTTTATTTATACCCCACCCATCTGGCTGGGTTTCCCCAGCTACTCTGGACTGCTAACAGCATGTCTAAAAACATAATAAAAAGATCAAGCATTAAGCAAGATGCAAAACGAAGGAGAAAATTCAGTGACCGACAGCGAGTAAAAGATATGGTTGCTATTGACGTAGCACTGGTAATGTATTATCACACAGGAGAACACTGGGACACATCTGTGATTTTAATGAAGTCCCAAAATGTCCCCTCTATGTGAAAACCAAGTGGTTTGAGAGCTGTGGTTCTCTGGAAAGTCTGTCAAGCATATTTGCACACACCTGTTGTATCTGCCCCTTTAAATTCTAGTCAGGATGAACTGGGGCTCTGAAGGCAACTATTGAGAGCTTCTGTTTTGCCTTGTTCCAGGTAGCTTGGGTTTTCCCTTTTCTGTGTTGCATATCAGCACATGTGGTACAGGTGTGATTTTGGGGTGGATTCTTGGGCTTAATTTGCCGTTTGTTTTTCTACGCCACAACAATGTTAAGGAAAATGGAAACCATTTTCTTTTGCGTTTGTTTAAGCAGGCATTCCTTTTCTTCTGAGATAACAAAGGGTGAGTTTTGAGGGAGCTACAGAAGCATTTAAACTGGAAGCATAACCAAAGCCAGTGCAATCAATACAGAGCACATGGCAATTGTATAACCTTTAGGTTAAATGCAGGTCCACAAAGGTATTAAGACATGTGCTGCTAAGTGATGTTTAGGCTGCAGTCCAGTGCATACACCCTTGACTGTAAATCCTATGTGTTTTGGTAAATGTGTTTTGGATTAGAGTGTCTGTAGGGAAAATGAAAAGGCACAGGGAAAATATTGTTGAAATGTCAAGTGTTGTGGGAGAACTGATTCACAAAGCTGGGGGAAGAATTTGTGTGTATGTGTGAGATGTCAGTACTTTCTCTTCTTAAGGTGTGACTCAATAATCAGGGCACGGTGTGACTTATTTTAAACTGTCAAAGGAGTAAATCTGCATATCTGTGAGCCATGAATCAGTCTTGTGATTCCCATTAAAATTAATTGGCAGCCTGGGCCATATGTTCTCTCTCAGCAAAATGAATATGCAAGGCAAGGATGAGAAATTCATTCAATAATAGTTCACCCATGTAAACACCATTGTACAAATACCTAGAATCAAGACATGTATGAGTATGGCAGTGCAAGGGTAGCCCTAATCCTAATATTTGCTTGCCAGTAGCTCCATTGACCTCAGTGGAACTTAACCGTGTTTGCCCAGGATCTCAGCCTAAGGCAGAGAATGTAAAGTCTTTTCTCATAACAGGACTCTCAAATCACGAAACAAGGCAGATTAGACTTTCCTCTTTAATAAAGGTAGCCTGAAAGTCAGAGCTGATTTTTATTCTAGGCATGAAGCTGGGCAGATCAGTGAGAGAGGCAGAGAGCATTATGTCCTTCGAGGAATGCCAAGGAAGGGTAAATAAAATGTGACTCCTGCTGCAGAAGTAAGTCTTCATAGGATTGGAGCAGTTTTACACACACATGCCTGTTCATCCCCTAATTGACTGCAAATTAAGTGATAAAATGCATGTGTGAATGGACATTAATTCCACAGGAAGAACTTCCCTGTCTGTTCCAGTTGTCTCAAATGTCGCACTTTTCAGTGGTACCTGCTCTCATAGTCAGCTAGTGCAGAGAATGAACACAAAGGCATGTGTGAACTAGGCCTTGGCCAAAAATCAGTGAATGGCAAAAAATATTCCATGTTCCAAATCATGTACAGTCATACCTCGGGTTGAATGTGCTTCAGGTTGCGCGCTTTCGGGTTGCGCTCCGCAAACACGTTACTTCCAGGTTTCGCTCCTCTCACGTGTGCAAATGCTCAAAATGATGTCATGCACATGCGTGGAAGCGGCAAAATGCGACCCGCGCATGTGCAGATGTGCCGTCGCATCTTACGTTCTATTCAGGGTGCGAATGGGGCTCCGGAACGGATCCCGTTCGCATCCCGAGGTACCACTGTATAGAAATTGCATTTGACCTTTGTTGCTATTTTGAACAGATATTGGCAGCTTACAGCACAGTCTCCTAACTATGCCTACTCAGAAGTAAGCCCTACTGAATTCAGTGGGGCTTACTCCCAGGTAGGTGGAGTTCGGATTGCATTCTTCGCTGTGTGATGGCTTTTCTATATCCTGCTATTGGGCTGGATCTTGGTCATATTAAAATACTATACATATTCCTGCAATTAATCCTACAGCAGCTCCTTTTTGGGACAGGGAGTTTGTGGCCATTTCTGTTTCCTTTAGAAATGAAGTCCTTTCTCAGGATTGTTGTGTCAGCAGTTGTGGTTTGCCACAGAGCTCCTCAATGTTTTACTTTTGTCATTTTGTTTCAGGGAAGGATATGGAAGGAAACAGTTTGCCCATGATGAAGGATGAGATTCCTCCAACGCCCAACTCTATTAATAAGGTAATGAGGCTTATAGAAATGCTTATTTTTACTGGAGTCCAGATGAAGAGCAGGGAGACAAAATGCCCCCCTCCTGTAATCTGATATTTGTATTTTCAGTGCATATGTAGTACATTTTTGTTGTGAAGGTAAAAAAAAATTAAATGTAAACATTTTTGTTGTGAAGAAAGCCTCTCAAATAACCAGTGATTATTTTTCTGTTTCTATAAACCTGTGAGTAAACTTCTCTTGAACTTTTATTAGAGGTCTATAAATGTTGGCTGGCCTTTTTAATGCCATTTCTTGGTTCTGATGTCACATTGAACTTTGGAGATGCCTGGAATGCCTCCAAAGCACAGATCAACTGTAGAGATAATCCCCTACCTCCAGGTGGAGAGCTGGTGTTTGTTAACACTTGCTAGAGGGATGCTTGACAAGCAGGAGAGCATTTATACATCTGTACTTTGGGAAGCCGCTCATCTCGCAGTTCATTTCTGTTCAGTTGTACCATATTCTGTTTCTTAGCAAGGCCTTGGAGTGAGTGATAACAGTCAAATGTAAAACAGAGCACACAAAACAAAACTGCTTAGGTTCTCCCAAAGAGTTTACAGTGGTGCCTCGCAAGACGAAAAGAATCCTTTCTGTGATTCTCTTCGTCTAGCGGTTTTTTCGTCTTGCGAAGCAAGCCCATTAGCGGATTAGCGGATTAGCGCTATTAGCAGCTTTTAGCAGTTTTTAGCGGCTTATCTGCTGATCGGATCAGCTGATAAGCAGCTTAGCGGCTTAGAAAAAGGGGGGGGGAAACCAGCAGGAACTCGCAAGACATTGTCGTCTTGCGAAGCAAGCCCATAGGAAATTCGTTTTGCGAAGCACCTCCAAAATGGAAAACTCTTTTGTCTAGCTAGTTTTCCGTCTTGCGAGGCATTCGTCTTGTGGGGCACCACTGTATTCTAATTTCAGGGGTCCCTAATCCAAGCGTTTGGGGGTACATTTGAAATTTTAAGACTCCTTCAGGGCCACCCCGTAATACCTGTTACCACAAACACAACACAATCCTCTCTCTCTCTCTCTCTCTCTCTCTCTCTCTCTCTCTCTCTCTCGTGTGTGTGTGTGTGTGTGTGTGTGTGTTTTAAAAAGGAGAGGCAAAAGACAGGAGGGGATATGAGGACTCCACATTGTTCTATTCCATTAGACCTTTTGCTCTCCCCCCCCCCACCTTCTTTTAACACACTGTATTGAAAATTATTTTTGGAATGCCCCTTAGTTTTAACATTAATTTCCCATGCAGCATCAAAGCAGGTGCCAGGTGGCTTTGCTGTTCAAGAAAAACAAAATCGAAGTCTTCTTGGGACTTACGGGACTTACTCCACAGTGCCTTGGACCCAAGCCAACGAAAACAAACATACCCAAGGAAATGAAAATGAGCCCTCACCTCTTTAAACTGACTGTTGACTAGCCCAAACAGAGAAGTTTCTTGTTCCGCTCTTCTGAACCTCTACAGTTCTTAAGTGGAAGGGAGTTCCACAGTTGCAAGAACGCCTCTCTGCATGCCCGTGCACGTCATCTTCTTTAAGTCATGTCTACTTCTACTTTGAAGGTTGGCCACAGTTAACAGTAGCTATAGCACAAGTACAAACAACAAGCTACAATGCAGGTGACTTTGGGCTCATCCAGACTTCATTTTATGCTGTGACTCTAGGCACAGGTCCATGCTGTAAACTAAAATTCTGTGTCTTAAGTGTTTCTTTTTCTTTTTTGGCCCAATACTTTCCTCACGAAAGCCTGCTCTTTATCACTGAATCAGAGCAAATGCCAATCCACAGAAAACACAAATTGCCATTTGTTCTGTTCTGTCCTGAGGAAAGCCAGAGGGCAAAAAAGAAAAAAAAAAAGAGTGCTCCAATCTTTAAAGCACAAAACTGTGCCCAGTGGCGGAGGAAAAGGAGTGCGGGGGGAGCGCACCGCCCCCAGCAGCGTGATCCCGGTGTGGTGCCATCGCAGCTGCCCCGCCCCCCGCCCGCACTGGGTGCCATGCCCCCGCAGGCTTCGTGCCACGCCCCCAGGACGCACACTAGCCCCGCCCCACCTGCTCTCTCCCCCCCCCCCCCGGTGCCGGAGCATGAAGCTCCACCTCCCTGTGCCTAGAAACAGCAGGGCAAAAGGTAAGTTTGGATGAACCCTGTGACTGGTTTTGTATTATTCAGTGCTTGTTGTTGCTCCAACTGTACATACACAGATTGCTGTTGTTGCTACTAAGTGGATATTTTAGTTCTTTCTATTCCTTTGTGCATTGCTTTCTGCATTTTGCCACTATTTCCTGGTTCTTTGTTTAGGGAACCAGATGATTGATTCTGATCTTGCTGTGCTTAAAAGAATTCTTTCATTGCACAGTGTCACCGAACAGAGATTATTGACATACAAGCCATCAATTCGCATGGGGAAATATGGGGGAGCCTTAGTACCACTTCTCAAAATCCTCATGCAGGGTGACTTTTGGAACATGTGGCAGAAAACATTTAAGGACATGTTTGGTAAAACAGGTGACCAAACAGCCACAAGGTAGAGGAAGCCTACCATTGTGTGCTTATCTGTTTCCAGCCGATTCACTTTGACCATTTCACATGTCACAGCAAACTATATTCCTATGTAAGTGGCCACTCTGTGTGAAAGCAAGCAAGTGCTATTATATGCAGTTATTGTATCACCTTCATAAACAAGTATTTTCAAGGTGACTTGCAGCGCTTCAATAAGTCTCAGTCTGGTGGGGGGGGGGGACAACATAAACTATGTTCTTTAAAAACAAGCAGCAGTTAGAGTAATGAAACATTAACTGCAGGAGCACGAGATTTCTTAATCATTTTAAGATGGGGCAAAGTCTCTGTTTGGAGCCTAACAGAGCAAACCAGCACATGGGAAGCAAACCCCATTGAGATCAATGAGGCCTATTCCCAGGCAAGAGTGTTTAGCATTTCACAGCCTAAACTTCTTAAACTAGGCACTAGGTAGGCAGCCTTGGAAAATTATTGTTATAATAATAACCTCAGCCCCTACCTAACCTGCTAGAGTGGGGTACCTACCGTATTTTTCGCCCTATAGGACGCACTTTTTCCCCTCCAAAAATGAAGGGGAAATGTGTGTGCGTCCTATGGGGCGAATGCAGGCTTTCGCTGAAGCCTGGAGAGCGAGAGGGGTCGGTGCGCACCGACCCCTCTTGCTCTCCAGGCTTCAGGAGAGCCCCGTCGCCAGCCCTGCAAACTCGGGGGACAGCGGGAGGCGCAGCGCGCCTTTCCCGCTGTCCACCGACTTGGTTGGAAGGCTGGCGGGGGGGGAGAAGCCTGCTCCTCCCCGTCGCCAGCCCCGCAAACTCGGGGGACAGCGGGAGGCACAGCATGCCTTTCCCACTGTCCCCCGACTTGGCTAGAAGGCTGGCGGGGGGGAGAAGCCTGCTCCTCCCCGTCGCCAGCCCCGCAAACTCGGGGGACAGCGGGAGAGGCGCAGCGCGCCTTTCCCGCTGTCCCCCGACTTGGCTAGAAGGCTGGTGGAGGGCTTTCTCCTCCTCCAGCCCCGCAAACTCCCAGAGCGATGCCAAAGCTGCATGCAGCTTCCACATGTCTCTGGGTCCCGTTCTGGGGGCTGGGGGAGGGGGAAGCTCTGCTTTCCCCGCCCCCAGCCCCACAAGCTCCCAGAGCGATGCCAAAGCTGCCAAAGCCCGAGCTTCCCCAGCCCCGCGCCTGGGGGGGGGGGGAATAATTTTTTTTCCTTTATTCCCCCCCCAAAAAAATCTAGGTGCATCCTATGGGCCGGTGCGTCCTATAGGGCGAAAAATACGGTAATAACTTCAACAAATGAGAAGTTTCATGTGGAATGTGATTGACCACAGGGATACCCAGCTGGTCCTCCAGATGCTGTGGACTACAACTCCAGTCATCCTTCACCATTGGCTGTGCTGGCAGGGGCTGATGGGAGTTGTAGTCCACAATATCTGGAGAGCAACAGGTTGGCTACCCTTGATTTAAAAGAACACAGCAAGCTGCCTTAGGCCAAATCAAGCTCTTTTCCCATCCAACTTGGTATTCACCACCTGTCCAGAATATTTCCCATCACTTGCTGGCTGATCCTTGAAACTGGAACGGCCAAGGATTGAACTGTGGACCTTCTGCATGTAAAGCAGGGTGCCCTAGATATGGCCTCTCCCTTGCAGCAAGCTCAGTGCTTGTGTTTCATTTCAGCAAGGGATTGCAACCTTTGGGTTAATCCATTTGCGTGTCGCAAGGTGTGCCGCAAAGATAAGGACAAAAAGTGTGCAGTCTTGTTTTTCCTCACCACAGCAGCCACCGTGAATGAGAAATGAAGAACTGCGCTGCTGAGTAGCAGACTGTCACAGTTACAACACAGTAACAGATTTGAGGGGTACTATCCTCTTTCTAGGAGTGGGTTGGGGTTTTGTTTGTTTGTTTCTCCCCTTTGCAAAACCAGCTGGTTAATGTCAAGTATCAGTTGAGCACCTGTCCATTTTGGAATAAGCCACAAATTCACCAATGCCTTACGCCAGTGTTTTTCAACCTTTTTTGGGCAAAGGCACACTTGTTTCATGAAAAAAATCATGAGGCACACCACCACTGTGTGCGGAGAGGGAGATGTCAGAGCCCCGCTGCTCTCTATGGGGAATCAGATGAGAGCGGACCGCCTGTCCGCTCTCATCCGATCCCATCCGATCTGATCCCCACCCAGGACAGATGGAAAATAGGGTGTACACAGTTCGCCGCCCGCCTTGTGGGCGAAAATTTGACTTTTTTTAAAATCTTTCGAATTTTTCAATTTTTCCCATGGCACACCAGGCAACATCTCACGGCACACTAGTGTGCCGCGGAACAGTGGTTGAAAAACACTGCCTTACACAACCAGTAGTGCTTTGGTGTAGCAAGCAAGTTCATCCCTTTGGCCTCGTGCTAATGCATTTAATTAGCTTCTGTCCCTTTTGCAACACCCAGAGTCTGAGCAGTTGATCATTTATCTTGGTCACCTGTTGCTGGCCTTTCATATCCTTTTTAGTACATTTATAATGTCTTAAGGTCAGTTTGCTTAAGAGGAAGAGAAGCAGCCTCTGAGGCACTATAAAATCTGTAGTAAGTCAGTTTTGCTGTTTCCCCTCCTCTAGAAATAAGGGCTCATCAACACTATCCATTTAAAGTGCCCTTATATTCATGCCCCTCCCCAATTAATCCTGTGAACTGCAGATCCTTCAGGGTCTCCTAAACAAAGTACAGGAAGTGACCTAAATTGCTCAGCAATAAGGCTCACTCTATAGGTGAGCTTTCTTGGAAGAAAGTGGACATAGGATTGCTGCTTCATTTTTTTGTAAAAGGAAAACTGAGAAGCTATTGAATACTAGGGCTCATCCAGACTTCGTCTAGTCCTACCACTTCCCCCTGGAGACACCCACTCTCTCCTGCTGAATCGGAGCAAATGTCAATTAGGTTTTCCATGTATTGTATTGATAGATTGCTCTGATTCAGTGGTAAAGAGCAGGTTTTCCCAGGGAAAGCAGCAGGGCAAATGGAAAACCTCTTGTGCATTCTAGGCACAGGATGAGCAAAGTGTGGATGAGCCCCTAGAGAGAGTGGGAACTGCAGACCGCTGTACCCTATGCTACCTAAGCACGTGTATTTTAGTTTTTGCCATCTGAGAAGCAGGGAAATTTTAAAGCTGAAAATAGAAACCACCAATGTTATAGTAAACTAGTACATCATTTGCTCAGAGGCTCTAGAGGTGCTTTTTACTGATGATTTGTGCTCATGATGCTATTAGGGTGGTGATATGTGCTCCTGCTTTCAAGTTTTGGGGTGATCATAGTGCTTCATTTCCAATTAATGCATGCCCTGTAACTTCTTGATGAAATCCCATAACTCTTCATACCACAAATGTTCAGGGTTTTTTGTGGGGGGAGGGTGTCTCCATGTTTGTTGCACTGTAGCCTTTCCAGACACCAATAATGTGTTATGACTGGGGAAGCATCACAGAACAACTAGTAAAGCAGAATGATGTGTGGGTGATCCAGTATAAATCCACCATTAGTCCGTTAATTTTGTGCCAAGAACATGTTGCAGAATACACACACACACACCAAAACCCAAGTCTTGAGGAGCTCAGAAACCAATTCCTACAGGCACAATAGGCAAGAGTAGGAGCATAGTTGGATATCTTTCCAATTTCCCATTTTGCCAGCATTCTAGGAACAAGATGCAAATGACGATAAACACTACAATGTAGTCTCACTGTTTGCCTTTTAACCTTCGGAAGATGACGATAGCTATCTTCACCAGTGGAATGTGTCGGTCCTGATACATGTAACTGCTTGCTATATATCCAGCAGTCAAAGAAACCAGGACCAGTCACAGTTGGCAGGAAACTCCGAAACAGAGAGAGCCCAGGCGGGTGTAGATTCAGGAACAAAATGTTCCTTGTACTCCCTGAGTTGAATACTGTGCTAAGAGTCCAAGCATTCTAGGGACGTTTACTATTGCCAAAGCATCACTTCCCAAAGCATAAATGTGTGTATGCAGAGCTATTGGGTTGGGTTTTTTCTGCTTTTATCCAAGAGTAAATGGATTTGGCTATCTTGCCTTCATCTCCTTTTGCATATAGGGCCTGGTTTGTACATAATGGGAGCCCATGCTTTCCCCCTCTGTCAACCCCCCCCTTTCCTCTTTCTCTCTTGCTGCTGTGAGGAAGAGATTCCTTCCTGCTCTTTGTTTGCAGTCTTAAACAAGCCACAGCTTCCTGTTACAGTGGAACTGTGGTTTGATAGAATGAACCAGGATCTGAAATCACAGCTGGTTTAAACAAACTCCAGCATTTGCGTGCAGCAAGGAGCTGTGATTTGTTGAAAAGTGAAAGTGAGTGCTTCTAGCCTCCTTGCAGCTGTGCAAGGGCAGGTCGAAAAGGAGAATGTGCAAGCCCAAACTCACCATGGTTCTTTCACCTAGTGAGAAACTATGGCATCCCATTGCATCTGAAGCCACTTCAAGTCAATGGTGCGTGATGGTGACCTAACTAGGCGACAGGTGTCTTTATAAGGCTCTGTATGGATGTAATACCACTGATCCCTTAACCTTAGGGAACAGCTTGAGCCAACATGTGAATGTGTGAGCTCTCTCCTCCCTCTGTGGACCAACTTCCCATCATTAGCTGTGGTTATATATTATATCTGCACTGAGACAAGCCATGATTGGAGCAAATCTGATTCCCCCGAAATTGCCTAACTTGCGAACATGCTTATAAACCATGGTCTAATTTCTTAGGAACATAGGAAACTGCATCATCCTGATTCAGAGCACTGGTCAACCTATTGTCTTCTCTGACTGGCCATGGGTTTCTAGGGTTTCACACTTGGATCTCTTCCAGTCTTACCTGGAGATCCTTGGGACCTTCTGCATGCAAATGAAATACCCTGCCACTGAGCCACACACATTCCAGTCCTTGGTTTACAAATGAGGTCATGATCTGCATTCTTCATGATTTGTGTCAGTGCCCAGGTTATATGAAATCCTGACTGATCCTGAAGGCAGATAGAAGGGGAAAGAGCAAAGGCTTTGGGATCTGGCTCTGTCCCTAGTGGTCTTGGCATGGGGGTTTCAGACTGAGGTGCCCAGGATTATTTTGGCCCCTGGGCTCAGGGCAGGGACCCAGTTCTGGTACATGTTGGTAACTACTCAGTACTGCCTTTTCTTTACTTGATGGTTAGATAAATATTGATAACCATTGCTGACTGGTTCCTTTTTGTATTTTATTTTAAGGAGCCTAAAATCTTGCAATTCCTTCCATTCTAGATCGAATACAAATTTTGCAATGGGTCTGATAAAGAGTGTGTATCTCCCACTGGCAAAAGCAACAAGAAGGAGACTTTGAAGGTACGTACAGTTTAGATGTGTGGAAAAGAATGATTATTCTATTTGTGTGGGAAGCTGTTGCTCGAGAGACTGGAACCTCTTTCTCTTTGGCCCATAGGCCACGTCTCTGGAGTATCACAGCAAGGCTAGAATTCTTTTTTTCTTTTTTTAACACTGCTCTTTCTTCCCTGTGGATTAGTTTGCTTTTATTTATTTTTTTACATTTTTTATTTATTGAATTTATATGCCATCCTATACCTGGGGTTCTCAGGGTGGGTCACAGAATAAAATCAAGATATAAAACCACAAAATACATAATAAAAACAACAACCCAATAGGCTCCCCCAAAAAACCACATTTTAAAAGGGAATAGAATGTAATTAATTCAAATTACAACTTTGCCGTGCATAGGATAGCTCTTTTCTTCAGCTATATTTTCCAGAAGAATCTTCTCACTAATAAGATAATTTTAATCCTTTCTTTGAGCTGTCAGTGGTCTCCAGTCAATGTCACACATGTCACACATGGGCTTTATTAACACTACAACTGGCGACAACTGTGGAGGTACAAGTTCCCAGTGAAATAACAATCCAAAACCAGTTTACTTATAACCTCCATCCCTTCCTTATATGCTCAACCTGCCCTTGTATGCCCAGTAGGTCACTGTGTTCTGCAAAAGCATTTCTCCTTAAAGTCCCATAGGATCATAGAATCAGAGAGTTGGAAGAGACCACAAGGGCCATCGAGTCCAACCCCCTGCCAAGCAGGAAACACCATCAGAGCACTCCTGACATATGGTTGTCAAGCCTCTGCTTAAAGACCTCCAAAGTAGGAGACTCCACCACACTCCTTGGCAGCAAATTCCACTGTCGAACAGCTCTTACTGTCAGGAAGTTCTTCCTAATGTTTAGGTGGAATCTTCTTTCTTGTAGTTTGGATCCATTGCTCCGTGTCCGCTTCTCTGGAGCAGCAGAAAACAACCTTTCTCCCTCCTCTATGTGACATCCTTTTATATATTTGAACATGGCTATCATATCACCCCTTAACCTCCTCTTCTCCAGGCTAAACATGCCCAGCTCCCTTAGCCGTTCCTAAGTAGAAGCCCTGCTCTACAGGCACTTGGAGCAGGGCTTTCCTTGTGGCTGCCCTTGTTCCCTGGAACAGCATTCCTGTTGAGATGTGTGGAACAACAAGCACCCATCAGAAACAATGGAAATCATGATTGTTTTGACAAGCTTTTCCAGCTGAATGAAAAATCCTCTGCCTTTCAGTATTCATTTTGTATTGATTTTAAACTTGTTTTCAGTTGCTGTTGTTCTTCTTCTGCTTTCAAAACTATTTTATCTGGTTTTTATGATATGTGTGTAAATCATACACACATATATGAGACACGTATAAGCAAAAGTGATCCATAAATTAATACTTACAGAAAAATAAACAAAACCCGGAAAATTCTGAAGCTGGGTGTGAAAGTGAATTGCTTTCCTATGGTACTCAGTAAGGCTTGATATGCCCAATACCTGGACTCCTTAATTAAAATCAATGGAAGTGGCTGTGAAGGATTCATATTCTGCCCTGTTACCAGAATATAACTGGCTCACGGTTACTCATTCAGCTCCATGGCCAAGTAGGGTTTTGAGTCTTCGTCTCCCAGGTCCTCATCTGACCCTCTGTAAGCACTATGTTGCGCTGCCTCTTTGAGTAAAAAGGATTTGTTCCAAGCAGCTGTGGAACCGCATTAAGTAAGAGGCCAAAATCAATAGCAATTTTACCAGATAATAAAGCACTTGCTGTCCCAGCCACTGTTTCACTCCCTACAATGCGAGTTGTTTCTCTAAATGAGTGCCATGGTCTCATCATCTCTCCTCAGTTTTTCACCCACTTTTTTTTTTTTTTTTTTGCTAGCATAGGAGAAAGAAGAAAACTGTGTTCATTGAGTGTTTTCATCCCTCTTTCCCCCATCTCTGTAACAGGTACAGAAGAAGAATTACAGGCAGGAAAAGAAAAGAGCGACCAAGCAACTCTTCAGCGCTTTGAAAGATCCCAGTGTGGTCATTATGGCAGATTGGCTGAAGGTAATTTAGTATAAAGCGTCATTTTAAGAAGATCCAGCTACTCTTAGGGCTGTTCGATCATAATCCATCAGCTGCCTTCTCTCTGAAGGTTACTTGCTGCTTACAAATAGTCCTGTTTGGAGAATAAAACCTGATGACTCAAATGCTATATTTTTTGATCCAAAACTTATATATGTCAAAATGAGCAATAAAATTTAGACTAGGGAAGCAAGGGAAATGGTTAGGAAGACAGATAGCCTGACTGTTGGGTCACCAAGGACTTCCTTTCATTCAGAATGCCTTCCATATTAGTTAAGTGCCCTTTTCTGGTGGTGGTGGTGGTGTGGGGAGAGGAGACCAATTTTCTGAAAATCATTACAATGTTAATTCTGACATTTATGGAAATGCATTCTTTAGGCAGAAAATTGAGGAATGGTGGATATTTTAAAGCGGAAAATGAAAGAGCTATCTCTTCAGCCTTGCTAACCAACCTCCCTTTATTTGGAGATGCCAAAGGCTGAACTGGTGGCCTTGTGTTTTTATATAAAGCTGGGATTGCCAATGGGGCACGTCTTTATGTTCCCACAGAGGTCTTCCCTGGTGCTCAATGAGTCTGAAATTAGCCTCAAAAGAAGCATAGGGCAGGTTGTCATGCGTGTGTGAGATGCTCACCACAGTTTCTCCAGATTGCAGATATGCCCATAGGCTCAGAAAGGTTGGTGACCTTTGATATAAGCCACACATTCTTGTTGTTGAAACTTCTAATCATTTCCTTTAAATTACAGCTTCCCACTAATTACGCCATCACTCTGCATTCTTGCAGGACCAAACCCTTACATAACAACGCAGTCATGAAGTCACCTTCTGATCTCTGGTGATCAGATCTATTACTGGCAGCCATTTTCTGAAGTTCTTACCGACAGTGGCTTCCATTAGCCATAGTTAATGGTTCACTTTAAATGTGCCTTTCTGATCTGTTTGTCCCCTCCCTGCTAGCATGTGGAGGAAATAAACTTTGATCTCAGAACCAAACAACGTATCCATAAGATTCGTGAAAGAGAAATGGGCTCCTTTGGTTGTTTGAGGTTTTCTGCAACCTTTCTTGGGAGCCACTAAAACACTGGCTGGGCTGCAGTGGTGGTGGGGGGAGTAGGAGGAGAAGACTCCCCCCCCCCGAAACCTTGGAAATGTAAAAAATTAAGTGACTTCAGCATGCATTGCCCTTTTGGATGTAAGAGGCTATAGTCTCTCCAGGGAAATGCTGCATAAATGTCTTGGGGTCTTAGCAAAATTGCACCCTCTTAATGAGCTGCTTATGGGACACGGGTGGCACTGTGATCTAAACCGCAGAGCCTGGGGCTTGCCGATCAGAAGATCGGCGGTTCGAATCAACGGTGAGCTCCCGTTGCTCGGTCCCTGCTCCTGCCAACCTAGCAGTTCGAAAGCACGTCAAAGTGCAAGTAGATAAATAGGTACCACTCCGGCGGGAAGGTAAACGGCGTTTCCGTGCGCTGCTCTGGTTCGCCAGAAGCGGCTTAGTCATGCTGGCCACATGACCCGGAAGCTGTACGCCGGCTCCCTCGGCCAATAAAGCGAGATGAGTGGTGCAGCCCCAGAGACGTCCACAACTGGACCTAATGGTCAGGGGTCCCTTTACCTTTAATGAGCTGCTTAGTGAAAACCAGCCCTTTTCTTTGCAGGCAGCTTCGCCTGGGAGTTTTGCTTCAACCCCAAGTTATTTCATGAGAAATCGTACAGCGTGAGAAGCCACTGGGGAGAATAGAGCTCCCTTTCGGTATGGCTGCATCATTCTCTGACCCTATTAAACAAGAATATTTCACTGGATAGGGACTATGTAAAACTGCTTCACTGGATAGGGACTTGGCTTGAGTAGAGAGGTGAATAATTGCTCCTAACTCCTCCCCCCTCCCCCCCCCCTCAGATTCGTGGGACTCTGAAAAGCTGGACCAAGTTGTGGTGTGTGCTGAAACCCGGAGTCCTGTTGATCTACAAAACACCAAAGGTCGGGCAGTGGGTGGGCACCATCTTGCTTCATTCCTGTGAGCTGATTGAGAGACCCTCCAAAAAGGACGGCTTCTGTTTCAAACTTTTTCACCCGCTGGATCAGTCCATTTGGGCTGTGAAGGTAAGTGCAAGGCCCGAACATGGCAACAAATGTTGAGCTTCCTTGAGGAGAAAACAGCAGGCCCCAAGCAGGCTCGGGAGTAGCTCTGGCAGCTATCGGGGGTCTGAATCTTGAAGAATTTGTTGCTGGGATTTATTGTGGGGAAGGGAAACCTCAGTAAAATCAAGAGAGATTTCAGAAGAATTCTCTTTTTGGGAGCATTCCTCATGATAGATCAGGGAGTGGGAAACCTCAGGGCCGGAGGACAAATATAACCCTCCAGGCTTCTGTTTAAGCCCCTCGGGATCCTTTCTAGGCTATGCCCTATATGCCACTGCTCTGCACTTTCTTTGAGTGCTTTTGGTAGGCTGAACCTGTGCTTGTTGCCTTCAAGGAGGTGGGAGGAGGTAGGTAGGTAGGTAGGGGGTCAGGTAGGTAGGTAGGTAGGGGGTCAATTCTTCACATGTAAAGTGATATTTCCTTCCATGCTGCATCTGTCCTGGTTTAACTAGGTTGGAACCTCTATGGGGACACAATATTGGGCATTGTGTTTATATGCCTCTAGTACAATAGAGCCTTGAACTTTTTGTGGGCCTCTGGGCCCAGTGAAGATATTATTGCCTGAAGATCTTACAACTTCTATTTATAAGTAATCCAAGCAACGTTGTCAAGAAATGACGCTCTTTCCCTGAGACATAAATAAATAGCATTTGCCGCCAGCTGTGATGAACGAGACTGGCTCCTCACCACCTTCTGACACGTTCAGAGATTATTAACATCTGCTCTGAGGGAACAGTGCTTAACCACACTTGAATCTGGTCCATTCCTAAAAGTAGCAAGTCTGCAGACTGACAGCAAAGATACTGTGAGGAACATTTTCAGTCTAAATTAATGCAGTGCTGATTGCTCCATCGCAAGAGACTATAAATGGGGCCATATTTATGCTTGGAGAGCTGATATCATTTTTCACGCTGGCATTAGAAATATATGTCAAAAATGGAACCACAGACATCCAGGTAAATGTCTCATAGCTGGCCACTCAGAACAGACCCATTCTTGCTTGGAAATGAAACATTCTGTTCTTTCTTTCTTTCTTTCTTTCTTTCTTTCTTTCTTTCTTTCTTTCTTTCCTTTACATTCTAACATGCCAAAGTGCTCTGAAGTAAAAAGATTGTGTTTTGGAAGGCAAAACAAAAATTCCATGCAAGGTAATAGCTTTTCATAGGATCAGCCAAAAATCATGAAGAATTGTATTCAAGTTAGAAACATAAGAATCTGCCTTTTAGCAAGTCGGACAAATTTTCTGTCTAACTCAGTGTAGTCAACTCTGACTGGCAGCAGCTCTCTGGGATTTCAGAGGGGGAGACTTTCCCGTCCCTACCTAAAGATGCCAGAGATTTAACCTGGGGGCTCCTGTGTGCAAAGCAGATGCTGCAACACTGAGCTTTGCCCCTCTTCTTGATCCTGCTTGTTATGCCAAAAAACAAAAAAACAAAAAAAAACCCACTACATAAAAAGGAGGGAGGTGCAGAGAAAGATGCCTTCCACAATGGAAACCCCCAACATGCATTTTGTAATGGTTATCTGTGAATTCTGCCTACAATGCAAAAAATATTGGTCAAATTAGCTGATAGTCGCTTCAATTCAATTGGGGCCTTTAAAATATTGAAACACAATGTGTGTTGTAATTAATCCTAATAATGAACTTGAAACACCGAGTTGTTCACTTGCAAATATTTATCTCATGGGAAAATGTTGGCAGTTGTTAGAAACCTCTCTCTTTTTTTGTCACAAAGGGTCTTGCTCTGATGTTTGCATTATCGCCTTTTAAATTGGACCCATGAACAAATTGGTCTGCTTTTGACCTCCTTAATAAAGCATTAGACCTGGGTACCTTAAGCCTGCCTCCTTCCAGGTGAACCATCAGTGATGTCATAACACAGGGGTAGGCAACCTAGGGCCCAGGGCCCGGATCCAGCCCAATCGCCTTCTCAATCCGGTCCGAGGACGGTCTGGGAATCAGCGTGTTTTTACATGAGTAGAATGTGTGCTTTTATTTAAAATGCAACTCTGGGTTATTTGTGGGGCATAGGAATTCATTCATTCCCCCCCCCAAAAAAAAATATATAGTCCAGCCCACCCCACCACATGGTCTGAGGGACGGTGGACCGCCCCACGGCTGAAAAAGGTTGCTGACCCCTGTCATAACATAACCAAATCTGATGTCAAAATAAAAAAATTCCTTCCAATAGCACCTTAAAGACCAACTAAGTTAGTGGTCTTTAAGGTGCTATTGGAAGGAATTTTTTTATTTTGACTATGGCAGACCAACACGGCTACCTATCTACTACTCAAATCTGATGTGTCACTATTCCACCCCTAGTTTTCACATGGCAAGCTGAAAGTGTTCCCACTCTGAAAATTGCATACTTCCTGAAAATAT
The DNA here is from genome assembly GCF_965112155.1 of Podarcis liolepis. Lineage (NCBI taxonomy): Eukaryota > Metazoa > Chordata > Lepidosauria > Squamata > Lacertidae > Podarcis > Podarcis liolepis. The sequence continues at coordinate 73,306,408 of NC_139554.1, forward strand.
GTCACCTCAGAGAGAAGGCCTGACAACTTTCCTTTTTTGTGACATGTCTGTCTGTCTCGAGAGACAATGGAGTGCGCCTTCAGGGGTGAAGTCAAACTGCTGCGTTAGCAGCACCAAAGTAACCTCTCCGGGGCACAAGCCTGGGCAGTGTGTTTGTAGATCCTGGGCTGCCCGGATGACAAGACCCACCTCTCGGCCTTACTGATGTGGTCCAAAGGAAAGCAGAGCAATACGTTTGGCACTAGCTTGACCACAGGAGGTAATGCAGTGTGTATGATTAGCAAGCTGTGTCACTTCCAGTCTAATGACTCCTTATGTGAAACCTTTGATGGGGCTGTATAGCGAGAGAACTTCACCAGCTTTGAGGTTCAGTACTGAGACTCAATTTTTGTCATCAGGGATGGTCTTTTGAGCTACATGTCATAGCTTGGCTCTGACATGAACACTTTAAAGTGAGAGCAGTTTGGGACATCCTTTTAAAATGCTGTTTTAAAGGGTGTTGATCATTTAATCCTAAACTTGTTTACTTAGGAAGAAAATGAGCTGACTGAGTTAAGTGTGCAAGAATTGCTTGACCAGTCAAAATCGGGGAGTTTCTTCTTACAGAAGCCAAGCTGCCTAATAGAATACTTCAAATTTCAGATAGGTTGAATATTGAGAAGCTTTTAAAGGTTCATATGGAATGTGTATCAACAGTTAGCATCACAGGTGGCCAAACATGGACTGTAGGATTTATTTATTCATTGCAGTTTTGCATAAGAAAAAAATATTTATTGCAGTTTTTTAAATTTTGCTCCTGATAACCAGAAAAGTGGGAAATGAAATAAGAGGCTTCCACTGATCATGTTAATCTAGAAATGATCTGACAATTCGAACTGCTGAAGCAATACATTTTCTGACCTAGTTTTTAATACCTAAAAATCTGTCGGGGAATGAGTACATTTATTTACTTGCCCTCCCTGGAAGAGGCCAGACTAAGACATCTTTTCTCTTTTGCAAGATGGGCTTGTGAATGAAACTGAAGCTATTGCTATGGAGACATAATAGACAAATGAGCAGAGCTGGGAATCTCATCATTCAGCTTAGCAGATCACAATGCTGCAGCTGACATTAATATGAACTGGCAGTACTTCTAGTGGCCTTTTCCCTTTTGCTAGTTTTAATCTGAAAGCTGGGTTTTGGGAAACACTTGATGCATTCTGGATATGAATGGTTTTGGGCTTTTTTATATAAGAGTTATGTGGGGGAGGAATCGTGCTAATATTTTTAGTTGGAGTAAGGGTTAGAGTCACTTCTTTATAACACCAAAGTGTTTTAAATTATCTGTCAACTAAAAGAACAATTGAGTAGCATCTAGGGTAGTGTATAAGGCAGCAATTCTAACCCAACTTGCTTGGGATTAAGCCCCACTGAATTCAATAGGGTTTAGCTGTGGTTAGCATAGTGCTGTGAACAATGATGACCCCAGGTCAGTTTTCATTTCTGCCATGAACTTGCTTAGGTAGACAAGCCCTCTCTCCTTGCAGTATGGGGGTGATAACTACATTGCAGGGTTGTTTTTAAGCATTACTGATATTATGTACATGAAACACTTTGAAGACTGTAAATTGCAGTAGAAATGCTAAGAAACAGCGGGTGGCAGGCTCCACTCCACGCTGGGCGGCTTTCTCCCGGTGCGGAGCTGCCCAGCGTATTAGGCGACTGGACTTATAAGACGAACTCCCAAATTGTAGCTGCCAATTTGGGGGGGGGGTGTCTAATACACCCAGTCGCCTAATACATCGGAATCTATGGTACTTTGGACAACATGCAGCATGTTATTTATAATCTACCTTTGTGTAAATGACTTACCACTGAAGCTACTCCTCAACAGAAGCTTATAAATCTAATTTAAATGGGTATGTTGAAAACAGGTCAAAGGAAGATGGGGTTCAAAATATGTGTACATTTTTTTAAATGGGAGAACATCCCCCTTCACCCAAGCTGTGTATTTTTCATCACAGTGAACCCAACCCAGCCATACAATCCCACACTATCTGTCCTCTTACTCTCTGCCCCTTCAGATATCCTTTCACGATCATTTGTTTTCATGGTGCTATCCAGGGAGCCATATGCAATCTTGCTTTCAATACTGTTTGTGCCTGCAAAAGTTTTGGGGTGGTCATACTGCTTCATTTCCAAGTCCTATAACTTCCTGCTGAAATCCTATAACCTTTTAAGCCCCTACTGTTCTGGGTTTCAAGGCTAGGTGTGTCCTGTTTTTGTTGCACTATACTGCAAGAGTGCTCTTCCAGACAGTGACACGGGGGGTTATTGGCTTGCTCCTGTTCTTGTTCTTATTGTGATTAAAAAATAAAAATAAAAATCTTATATTTTTATGTTGCAAATCGCCCTGAGATCTACGGATGGAGGGTGGTATACAAATTTAATTAAAAATAATGCAATAACAGTGGGGAAGTATCACAGAACAGCTAGTTAAGCTGAGTGATGTGTGGACTGTCCAGTATCGATCCATCACTAATTCACTACTATTGTGGCAATGACATGTTGCAGAATGCACCCAGGAAGAAACCACCAGTCTGGAGATGCCTCCAGTTCTCCAGTCCATCTGCTAGTGAGATGGCAGAAGGATGAGGAGGTGCTGGGTCTCAAAGGGACACCACAACAGCTTCCCAGTGACTGGTGCTCTTTCGTCTAGGAACTGCTAGTGCATTAGCTTTGATGGGTCACGGTTAAGTTTAAATGAATGCTATTGGGATCCTGATGCTGAGTGCTCTTGAGGTATTTTGCGGAAGTGAATTCCTCAAGTGAAGGCACCTGAGTGTTACACAGGAAATACAGTACAATACTCATTGTATAGTCATGGTTAGTCACTCATTGGCCACCTTTAATAGTGCCACGGATCCTTTGCCAGCCCCCTGCTCTTCAAAGTTCTGGGCAGGGCTCTCCTCATTACCCTCTGTTATTTGACTATTGTTTGCAACTGAGTGAATTAATAAATGAAAGCTTATTTTTTAAAAAACATCTCTTGAGATTGCTCATCTCTGATGAGCCAGGAGCTTATGTAAGAGACGTCCCAGTCATGGCGAAGCTATGAAATAGTCACTTTCATTCAGACAACTCCGTTTGCATGCTGACCTGTCTTTCGATATTGTCAGGGTGGAAGATTGAGATTCCCCCCATGACAGAAGGGCAGTTTCCAAAGCTACCAAAAGACCTGGCTTCCACCTTCTCCCTCTCCCTCTTTATCTCTGTCTCACACACTTACATTCACTTGCACCCTGTATTTCTTCTAAAGATCTCAGAGCAGTGTACATTAGGTTATTCCCCTTTTGTCACTTGGAAGGACTTGGGGGGAGAGTGACCTAAAAACGGAAAATAAAAAATAGGCAAATATATAGAAATAAACAAGCAATCTTAGGAGGTGAGTTACCCTGAGTCACACCAAGGGTGTGTCCTAGTTGACAGAGGGCATTCCTCTGCTTGGAGAGTCTCTGTTGTGAAGACCAAAACTCCTAGCAAGGGAGAGCAGGGGGACCTTTAAGGTGCCCATCAACAGTTACCACCAGGATAGCTGTTTGAGTAGGCACACAAACCACCGGGTCACCACTATGCTGAGATGTATTGTGTTTTTATTTAAGTTATAGTGATTGCTTCTAAATTTGCATCTGTTTGTATAAATTACTTTATGCAAATCTGTGACTTTGGGCAATGTGTCAGAGGCCACCTTCATAGACACCCAAATCTTCCCAGGTACCGTTTTCACAGACCATACATACAGCCTTCCATGAATTGAAGGGCATTTTTCAGAAGTGGAGAGCCTTTCTGTATTCATGGAGTTTCCCACTGGGATTCAGAACTCTATTCTTCGAGGCGTCTATTTTAGACATAGCTAAATGCACTGCTCTGATTCGCCAGAAGCGGCTTAGTCATGCTGGCCACATGACCCAGAAGCTGTCTGCGGAAAAACGCCGGCTCCCTTGGTCAGTAAATTGAGATGAGAGTTGCAACCCCAGAGTTGTTCGCGACTGGACTTAATGGTCAGGGGTCCCTTTACCTTTAAATGCATTTTGGAGTTTGCTCTATCCCAGAAATGGAGGGTGGTTGCATACTTTTTATTTGTTTCATTAAATTAAAAGCAAAGAATATAAACTGAAATGATATGGGGAAATGATAAAATATGTTTCTCTTCTTTTCATGCATCGCTCTAGGGTCCAAAGGGAGAGAATGTAGGCTCAATCACACAGCCTCTTCCAAGCAGCTACTTGATCTTCAGGGCAGCTTCCGAATCAGATGGTAAGTTTTTGACCTTTTCTCTATGTCTACATGCTATTCATTCTCTTCCAATTAACCAATACAGATCTTTCTGGGCAAGCAGATGTGCTTGAGCCCTTATGATTCATGCATTGGGCTTCATGTAATCCACGCCATACGCTCTCTGGGGAAACCACCTTTAATCCATTGGAAATGAGTGCAAAATTTTCAAGGGTAAAAAAGACTTTAAGGTGTTGTTGTTTTTCTTTGTCATTACCATGCTAAACCTTTGCAATGGGGGGAATTGCAGAACACTTAGTATTGATGTTCCACATCCCACTTTGTTCCCCTCCCCCAGACAGCTACAATATATAATTAGGTTTTTTTTGTGGGGGAGAAGCCCATATTTCAGTTTCTGGTCAGATGCAGGCAGCTCACGGAAGAGAGATGAAACCCAACCGGTCCCTCAGGCTTTTGCGGCAGTTTAATAGTTCCAATGACAGTCTATCAATCCATGCCATAAAAGCGATTATCTCCTTAAAGATCAATTTAACTTGACATTTCATTAACGTAGTTACAAAATGTGCAGGGTAAAGTAATACGGTCATTCTGTTGCTGGGGAGGGATAGCATAGAGTTCTTGTCTAAGAACCGTCATCCCAGCTGGGGGAAAAGAGGTGCGCATAAGAACATTTTCCTTTTGGCTTCTGTGGACTGGATTGACCTATCTTGTTTACAATAGCCTTTGGGCTTCTCTAACCTTTACTTGCAATGAGTTTCGTGCAATCAGCCTTATGTACTCAAACAGCAACCTGCTCCTTTGGGTCCTCATTTAGACCTGTCTATCCTTGAAAACTGCACCTTGATGATGATTGAAATTACTGGTAAAATACTAACTGTGCTGAGTATTGTTGGTTTATCCTATATAGTCTCAATTTTAAGATTATATATCTTTGGGGGGGGGGGTATGGGATGCTCTGATTTATCCATTTACCACGTTTGTACCTTATCCTTCCTCCAAAGTGCTCAGGAAAGCTAGGGCCAAGCCAGGCTTGAAGTCAAATGTGTCTTTGCATTTAGTGTGCATGTTTTCACATGTAATTAGCAGCTGAAGGGGGGGATGATAACCACTGGAATCTCAGCATCTGGGTAAATTAACCCTTTCCTTCCCCTGCTGCAGTCCTGACCCAAATTTCTCCTCTGATGCCCTTATTTACATAGGGAAGAAATCCCCCATTGGGGACAGTCAAAAGATTTCCTCTCAATGCAAATAGCAGCTTCAGAGGAGAAGGGTGGGTGACTGCTTGCCCATTATAACAGTGCAATACTGTGCATGCTTTATCGGAAGTGAGGCCCATTTGTTCTATGGGTTGCACTCCCAGATGAGTGTACATACGAGGGCAACTCCAGTTTGCTTTCAAGAGTTTGAACTCAGGTTGCCTTATTCTAGAGCCATACCACATAAAGAAAATGCTAACCCAGGTTCACTGAGGAGGGAACCATGAGAGGCCAAACTTTGTTAATCTAAAACCATATTGGTCTTCAGCCAATATTTTGCATATAGCATTCACTGATTACTAACACTTACTATTTGTTGTTCCTTTGGCATTTTAGTGGGAATTGAGTTGCCCTGGGTGAATATGGTGTGGCCTACAGCTGTGTTTTTCAATGACTGTTTTATCGAAATGCCTCAAACAAATGGGCTGAACTAACCATTATTTATGTTATAGTGTAGGCACTAGCCAAATAAGAGCCCATAGTAATTAGTCAGCTCCCTGGGCAGACGTAAATTTTCTTCCAGCAGGTGCCATTTATTCTAATCCTTGTGCTGGATCTGCTGGTGGTATGATCTAAATTCTCTGGTGGAGTGCTTAAGCAGCAGTCTTAAGGAACTGGTCTAGCGGGGAGAGGAGGACAAAGGGAAGAAATACTTCCTCCCCTTCATTTCCCCTCTCTACACCAGTGGCAGCAGCACCAACCCCAGGGAGTGTGGGAAGATCTGCCTGAGCCACCCCCCTGGCTGCTTCACTGGTCTGTTTGCTTGCGCCACCTGCCTGGGCCAGCAGCCTGCCTTCTTTCCTCCACCCCTGTCTGCCCCCCTTTCCACTTGCTCACTCTGTTTCACAGGAGTGCTTGTTTGTCAGCATGAAGACAGACAAGGGAAAATACAGTATAGAGAAAAATCAAGATATATATGCCCTCTTCAGGAGAGCCATTTGAGGGGAAAGCAGGACAAAAACTTGGGAAAGTTTCCTTTTTTGAAATCAAACGTAGCCATGTGATTTTATTGGCAGCTGGCCGTTTACCTGTATATTTAATTTAATAGCACGCGGGCGCTGCCCCCAATTGGCTTAACAAAACATCTCGCACCCAGATTCTGGGTGCCCTGCAAGATTAAGTCTAGGGTCGCCACCTCTCTGGTTGGTTCCAGTATCAACTGTTCCAGGGCACACAATTTTGCCTCTTTCTCATGACTGGAAGGCATATGTAGCCAGTCTGTGTGAAGATAGTGGAAATCACCCATTACTACAATGTCTCTTTTTTCGGATTGTTCCTTGATTTCATTCTTCATCTCAAGATCTCCCTGAAGATTTTGATCAGGGGGGTGGTATAACATGTCTCCCTAAATTAATGCTGGGGCCTGTTATCGCAACCAATGATGCTTCTGTGGAGGAGTCTGTCCCTTTTGGGATTTCTCACTTGCTGGACTCAATGCTCTTTATTGTACAGAGTGACACCACCTCCAGTATGTCCTTTTCTGCCCTTCCTATAGAGTTTCTGTCCAGAAATAACCATGGCGGTTATGTATGGAGTACTGTTTTATCCCCAATGTTTTTTAAATACCTGTATGAAGCTGTTGAGCGCCATCATTAGGAGATATGGGTCTAGGTGCCATCAGTACGTCGCTCACCTGGATCTCTTCAGTGAATATTTCAGATATCTTGACAGAGCAGTAGTGAGGGGAAGAGGACACGTAATAAAGTCTTGTGCTGCCTGCTCCTGTGCAGCTCTCTTTCATTACGTTAGTGTTAGGTGATTATCCAACTTGAAAGGTATCAAAATCACTCTTCTGTGACTTCTTTCATCGGGTTCCAGCATCATTGCTTTGGTTTATTTTGCTGGCAAATCTGAAGGATATGGCTCAGTGTGGGTTCCAATGGAGGAGGTGGTGTTGTTGTTGGCAGCCTCCAGTTTTTAGTTTTAATCCTTCAGTTCAGCAGATGTAGTTGATTCTAAAAGCGCAGCACCACCTGTAGGACACAAGGGAGTATCGCCCTACATTGATTTACCCTTTATCTGTTGAAGTCAGTTTTTTAGAGCAAGTGTTTCACAATACGATGGTTGGAGGAACACTTCCAACCAGAAAGCCAATGCAAGAAGGTGCATAAGACAACGCAGTCCATGGTCTAAATGCAGGGCCTTAAGTCCAGTAGCTGAACCACTTGTCTTGATACCGCATACCTGTAAAACCTGGCAAATTTAAAAATAGGATATGGACAAAAAAAAATCACATACTTCTGCAGTCTTTAAATATTGTCTCTTTATCCACCCATTCCCCCTTTTACTCACTCCTAAATGCAGTCACCCATACTGACTCATATATGAATGCCTACATTAACTAGCTTTGATATAAACCCACAATTTATGCGGGCGTTATGTTCCAGGGATTGCACTTGAGACCAAAATTGCATATAGTCAAAGCACATTGGGTTCAGTGGTGGGCGGGGTTGCCAAAGTCATTTTTCCCAGAACCCTGCCCCCTTTCTGCTCCTTACTTACTTGCCATGTGCCTAAAGCTGAATGTGCACAAATTAAATGTGTGTAAGTTGTGGGCTTACTGTATTGGAAACATCCCTTGCTCTCTTCATTGCCTCCTTCCAAATGTAGCAGTTAACAGAAGCCCCTCCTTAGGCTGAAAACCCCAGGTTTATTCTCTCTTCTTTGGAAGGGTGAGGACCCAAAAGCTTCAGCTTATAGTGGACCTCTTTACCTGCTTAAGGGTCCTTGCAGATGGTCTGTTGGTTTAGTATTTAGCCTGATTTGTTTGCACAAAATTTACAGGGCGATTATATGGCATCACTATATTCATTCCATTTTGTCTGCACTGAGATTATATGCCCAGCATTTCCATTATCCCTACTTTCCAGTACATTGCCCATCGCTTTTCTTACCACAAAAATGACAAGGTTTGTACGTAAGCTGTTTTGTTGCACAGGAGTGACAATCCACTGAACCACACAGACTATATTTGCCTATATATGGTTGAATCATGCCTCACAAACAGCAAGTTTGGAAGCCATTTTGATGGGTGACAGCTTATAAAAGTGGGGAAAGCCTCATCAAAGTTACAACCCACTCCATGCCACCTACTGGGGGAGAGGAAGAGAGATGGGGTGAGTCTGTCAGTGCTGTCTGGTTTAGATCCAGAAAGTGGCTCCACATTGGCAGGTGTCCCAGATGTTATCCTCCAAATATAGCCTCATGGACAGGAACTGGTTGCTGCAAGTCTGAGAGTACAGTACAAGTTTCTGGGAGAGAAAATTATGCTTGCTATTGAGGGAAGGCACTCATTTGGAAGCGAGAGAGGCCCTCTTCCATTCTGGAGTTGCATTTTGAAGGGAGGGCATAGGGGAGTTTTGCAGTACAATATGAAAATCAGTATTTCACCACCGTCTGTCTTATACTTTGTGAGCTGTTTGGTCCTATATGCAGAACCATTTGTTTCCTGTTAATAATGATGGCCTTTGGCATTATTTTCTTTACTTGGTGACATTTTATTTTTAAGCCTAGCATTTGCTTGATTGAGCAGAGTGAAGGTTTTATAGATTTCTTTTATTTTTAAAAAAACCGCTGAAATAATGCCTGGGAGACTATTTCTGCAACTGAAGCATTATGCATCCAATTATATGCCACCAGGTTTAAGGAGCTTTTCAGACTGAACGTCACTTTATCACTAGTGAAACTGGAAACCAATTGCACGTACTTGCCTTGTAGCTCTTGCACCAGTGAGGAAGTAGGATAGGCTCAAGCACTAATCTTTGTTTGCCTGCATAGGAAGATTCCCCCAAAGCAAATGCCAGGGTATCAGTCACTATTAGCAATGCTTTTTCATAAAGGCTTTTTCAACACTAGCTTAGGAGGGGAAATGCTACATGGTACACTTTAAATGTACCACTCTTGAGAGTACATGAGGAATAGAATGGGTGAGAAGCCACGCAGTTGGTCTTACGTTTCAGTGTTCCTGGGCAGATTAAATCCATTTGATTTAGCAAAATGTATATGAGGACTTCTCTCAGAAATTGCCACACGTTCTCACAGAGGGTACTCTGAAGTGAGGAGCAGGCTTTCCGAAGTGGGGAAGATGGGGGTAGAAAACTAAGTGGAAATGGAAGAAAACCATAAATGGGGAAACACACGTTTTATTGTCCTTGTAGAAGCAGTGCCATAATAAATGTGTCAGTATTTTGAGGTACTGGACAGTGATTTGCTGAATGAAACTGATGTGGCAAGCCCTCTGGCAGCTACTTGGATCATGTTTCTTTGCACAGCTTGAGTATTTTAATATTTAGTATCCATTACAGTGTAAAACTGTGAGAATCTCAGTAATTTGAGTGGCATGTAAACCACAAATACCAAGACCGGAAACGATGTATGGATTTAAAATGCACTCTATACGTGATCTGCCTATTGTTGTGTTGGACGAGGGTAAACTTTTAGGGACAAATTGTATCCTGAAATATTTCAGATTTGGGCCATCACCTGGAGGATGTAAAAAGCTATTAATATTGAAGAGAGGAACTGAGTATCAAATGGTAACACTTATTCTGCAGCCATCAAGTCTCATTGCTTTCAGGACATTTGAAATCTTTGCTGTGTACTGTATCCGTTGTCTCTCTCGATATGGATTAAATGTCTGGATACACGAAATGGGAAGCAGTCAAGGGAGCATTCTGCATTTTCCTATTTGACCTCTGTGTTTGTGTTTTTATAGGCCGGTGTTGGTTGGATGCTCTGGAACTGGCCTTGCGCTGCTCAAGCCTCTTCAGGCTCAGTGCATCCAAGCAAGGGAAAGATGGAGAGTTGAATTGCTCGGCTGATTCTTCACATGCTGGCCTGTACAACCTACTGCACACGGCTACCATCTCGGATCAGGAACTTTTTCAGTAAGGATGTACACACTTACTGCATATATTCTGAAGTTCTGTAGTGGTTCCTGCAGTTGAGAGTACGTTTCACGCATCTGCTTTAATCTCTTCTAAGTGGTAGCAGTGAGTAAAAGACCCATTTTGTAATGAGAGCATCTTTTCACTTGAACTAGGACAAAGTCAGGATGGCAAAGGTGTCTGCCTCTGAACATGCCTTGCCAAGGAGCAACAGTGAGAGAGCTCTTGCCTTAATGCCCTGCTTGGGCATATCCTGAAAGCATTTTTTCTGGGAAAACAGGATGCTGGGCAAGATGGGCTGCTAGTCTGATCCAACAGGGCTCTTTTTATGTTCTCAGGCATCACACACACACACACACACACACACACACACACACACTTCTCTGTTCAGCTGCATGTTCCTAACATTCAAGGTTCCTAACATTCATAACAACATCCATTGCTTTCTAAATAGTGAGCCTGTGAGTAAAAATCTGTCACCTAGACATCAGGAAGGGATACAGATTTTACTGCAGAAACTAAGTGTAGATCACTTCCAAGGAGTGATCTCCCACATATCCAGGTAGTGCTAGCAGAAGATTTATCACTAGCAGATTTATCACTAGCAGAAGATTTATCACTGGCATAGTGTTCCATGATGGGATCAGATCCTTCAGTTAAACATCTTCCCCTTGGGGAATTAAGCCAATTAAGCTGACATGTTATTATTAGTAAGTCATTTAATTACATGTAATGCTTTCTTCAGCTTATTTAAATTATGCTTGGAAATTAAAGAAGCAGACATTGTGTCTTCAATAAGTTGGTCATCCTCCATGGAAGAATTCACTCCCCAGCTAGTACTGTCTTCCTGTGCTGGGTGACTACACAAGAGAAAGTAATTATGATTACTTTCAGTTATTGGAATGCCCATACAGGGATTGCTCCAAACTTACACCTCTGTTCCAAGTAGCACTAGCATTAAGTCTTTTCTGTCAGTTACAAAGACTTGCTGCTGCTGCTGCTGCTGCTGATTGCTAATGGGAATTTTTCCTCTGAATTTTCACGTCTGCTTTAGGTTGGGTTTATGCATTGCTGCACTCATTTTATAATTCTAAATTGTATATGAAACAGAACCAGGCTATTCTACTCCCATAAGCTCTCTCTCTCGCGCGCTCTCTCTCTCTCTCTCTCTCACACACACACACACACTTAGGATTTAGCATCTGCCTCTACTGTGACTGTTTACCTTTGATGTCTGTCTGGTCATTAAGCAGGGTTGTCAGATCAAAATTTCAAAAGCTGGGGTGCCTGTTCAGCAGATGCCATGGAGATTGAGGGTTCTGAAATCAGGGGTGTGTCTGCTTCCTGGTCTGTGCTGCTCTCACAGTCTAAGGGGTGCTCCATTTAAAATCTGGTAACCCATCATGCAGTATTAATATTTGCAGGGATTACAGATAAAGGTTTTATCTGCTTTCAGTCAATCTGTTCCAAATACAGCAGTGTCTCTTTATTCAGAGAGGCAGAAAAAAATTCTCTGCATCTAGAGAATCAAGTGAAACTAGTACTTCGCCCCATCTGTTGCAAACAAGGGCCCCTGCAGACAACCTATTACTGAGCATTTGTCCTGTTTTGCTTGCACAACACTGACATGGTGGTTAGACTGCATCCAGTCTTTGCTAAGCATTCATAGAATCCTAGAATTGTAGAGTTGGAAGGCTTGCCATATGTCCTCTTTTTCCAGGACATGTCCTCTTTTTCATGCGTCAGAGCGATCCATAGTTAAAATTAGAAGTCAGCAAGTGTGTCCTCTAATTGCTTGCAAGGTGTTTACATGTGTTCCCGTTAGTCATTTGTTCATCCAACACTTTTCAATGCATTCTCCCATCACTTTCCAAATGGCAAAACGTCTGCGTTTTAAAAAGAAAGTGGGTTAGTTGCACACAGGTGACAGAGCACTTTAATCCACCTTACATATGCAACCCTAAAGTTCCCATATGCCAGTGGTGGGGATCCTTTTTGTCTCCAAAATCCAGATAAAGGACCAGCTTAGGTTGCTCTTTGGAGCACAGTAGCTGTTGTTCAGGAACTCCCAGTTGGTGCAAACAACTAAACTCCAGGGCTTGATCCAAACTTTGTTTAAATTATTTCATGTGGCTGTCCATTTGGATCTGCTGTTTTCCATTTAGACTAATAACACACGTCACACAGATTTACTACTGTAAACTTTCAAAACTTAGTGGCATGTGCTTTGCAAATGATTCCCATGTGGATCAGCTCCCCCTGCAGTTTGAATTCCAACATGGTCAAGTCCCCAGTTGTTTGCCAGTATGAACTGGGCCAAAGAGCATGAGCGATTTGGAAAACCAGATCTATCCTATCCTGCCTTGTGGAATAAATATTCCTTCTCTATCATGCCCTTCAGATTGGGCATAGAGGGCATTTTTCATAACAGAAAGAGACCATAATAATTATCTATGAAAAAGTTGGACTGTAGGCATTAAAAAAAACAAAACCTTAGTTGCATGAGCTCAAAGCAGTAAATCAAATATATGATCTTTGGGCAAAACACATAAATGACCTACCATGCTCCAAAGTGTGAGATATTGACATAGAGGTCTCTTCACTTGACTTTTAAAGTGGAGTTGCAATATGTTGCTGCATGCCTTTATTTCAGATTTGCTTGATTCTAAGCCTTATTCATGACAGTTCTCTTCTGAGATGAAACTGAACGGAAGGCTAATTTTGCTAATACAAGTGGGCATATTATTGAAAGATGGTAGAGATGGGGCTTGGCGCAAAGCCTGAAATCACTCTGTTTGATTAACATGCAACTGTAAAGCCTCTCAGTAAAACTTCTCATGGAGAGTCTTTCATGCCAGCCACACATTTTCAATAATAATTAATCTCTGGTTGTTTTTCATTTGTAGGACTGGCTTTAACAATGAATACAGTGGAACAATGCCTTGAAAATAATTGTGAGAACTGGCAAAAGTCTTTCTGCGTGCCAAGTGGTGAGGGGTCTTCAGCCCCCCCAAATTTTTCAAGGAGGGGGCTGTGCTCCCGCAAAATCTGTGGCCCTGCCCCACCACCTCCTCCCCACCCATGTTGCGCACGAGCTCTGGCATTGCAGTGGCAGGATACCCATGTGTCCTAGCCCAGTGTGCGAGTGCTTGTGCGCTAGGTGGGGGCGGGACGCGTCATGTGATGTGCAACGTGACACGTCATGTGATGCGCACCTGCAATGTGGGGGGCAAGTCGGCGCCCTTGGATTGATTAATTCACACTTGTAGGATAAATTGACTAAATTTTCTTTTATCAGGTGACAGTCCTAATAATAACCAAAATTATGTGAAAATTATGTGAAACATTTCTTGAGAGACTCCAAATGGCACTGCAGAGCCACACTACATTGCTTATGATCCTTGGATCTGGTGAGCAACCATATCTTACAAGACTTCCAGCACCTTGAAACTCAGGCTACGTACACACAACATCTTATTCTAGAATCAGTGAAGACTTGGTTTTCTGATGTAGTCCACACATGATCTAGATCCACTGTGTAGTGTTTGCCTCTGGAAAGTGCTTCTTGAGAAACTGATTTCATTCCCAAAATAAAAGCTGCTAGCAGATTGGCTCTGTGTTTCCCTGCAAGTTTTCCATTTGAAAACAGACGAAGGGGGTCCCGGCAATGGGGAGTGTAGCCACACCTGCCCAACCACATTCTGGGTGGGTGTATACCAAAATTGTAATCACCACTTCCTTCTTCATTCACCTGGGGCATGTGCATGGAGGAAAAGGTGTGGATGACTTAAGTCTAGGATTTGCAAATGCATCCTTGCGGACAGCAGGATCTAGAATCAATCAAGATTGAGAGCTGCTTGTTAAGGAGGAGCAAGAACGTTTCTGGGTTGAGAAAAAAACTACCATTTTCATGCTACAGACAGATTAGCATGTATGCAGCCTAAGACATTGTAACCATCTGTGTCTTTCAGCTTTAATGAGTCAGCTCTGGAGAACCACCACCTAGAGAACGATGCTTTCTCAGACAAATCTGAAAGGGACAATATAGAAGAGTCTGAGAACGAGATGCATGAGAACAGCCGGAAGACAAACGAAAGTGAAAGCGATCAGTCCGAACTCCACGGGGAGTCGTCCCAGGAAAAGAAAGGGACCACCTACTTGGAGCAGAACTATGAAGAATTTGGAGAGGTAACCATTTTAACGTCTATCTGTCTACCCACACACACAGTTTGTTATCCATCTGTCCACTGCATTTTTCGCCTTATGATAGAAGATTCTTTTCTTCGTCCCATTTCTTTTATTCTGTTGTGAAGAGCTGAGTTGCACTGACAAAGTCGTTTGCCAGAGACAGCAAGAGGGCAATTGCCCCTCCAATAATCTGTTTTCCAGGACAATTTAACATGCCTTATTCCAATGAGAAGTGTAAAATGTGTTGGTTTTTCCTTCATATCATGAACAAAATGAGCTGCTTGTGAGCTGTAACAGGCCAATTAAATGGCTTACTAGTAGAACCACAACATTTTTTCTCACCCAATTTAATAACCTCAGGGCTCATGCCCAATTAGAGGAAACTTTGTTAACCTTTTACGATTTGTTACTTTTTTGTTGTGGGAAATCTAGAGTCAGCTGTGGAACTTAAATGGAGTATGAAAAAAGAGAACTTGGATTGTATCATTATAGTGTTTGCCATTGTATTCAGTGATGCTTACTCCCTTGTAAGACCTTTGTTCATCTCACTCTTTTCAATGCCTTTCCCTGTCACTTTCCAAGCCACAAAAAATCAGATTTATTTTTTTTAAGTATATTTATTGTGCTAGGGCAGCAGAGCTCTTTAAACCACATCAAAGGCACAAACCTAAAGTTCTGGTATGCAATTGAATTCCACCTGCAAAATTCTAAAAGTCTGGAGGCACACTAACATAGGGTATCCCTCTGTAAACAGTTAAAAATGTAATTTTGTTCTTTATTCCTGTTGTTGGGAGGACTTGCTTTTCAATCCTTTGTGATATATATGTGTGAGGCCAAGATATATGCCCCTGCAAAGTTGGCAAATACATCTGATGAAAGCACTGACAGATCAATACACATCATAGCTTATAGCAGCACTGCAATAGCTTTTCGTCTAACAGTTTCCATTATCTAAGGTGGATCAAGCTTAGGGATGTTGTTTGTCTGGGGCGCAAGACAGATGGTAACTAATAGAAATCGATAGAGAGGGAAAAGGTTCGTTGCTCCGCTCACAGGCTTTCTTTTTATCAGACTCCGCTCTGCGGCAAGTGGCATGGTGCTAAGTTCCCATTGTGGGTTTGCTCTAGGGAGCCGTGCTCTGCAGGCCAATACTGGAGCATAAAAGATGCCCAAGCTACGGAAATGCAGCAGCCACAAGTTTCACCTTGTATCTGTAGTCTCAGTCACCTTGGGTTTTGTTTCTCAGAAAATAAAGCAGGGTGGGGAGGTTGTGCAGTTAACTTTTTTGGAATATCCAAGGGCATGTAATGACTTCGGAGCTTAGGGATTCCCTGATTCACCTCAAGTTACCTTGTTAATGGCACAAGCCAACTCTTTGTGAAGTGATCCGATTCCCCAGAAGCTTGATTGGTGGGTTCTTCCTTTGCACAGCCTGCTTCTCTTACAGACCCAAACTATTCCATTTTTTTTACAGGGAGAATTATGGGGAATGTTGAGGCGGAGCTTGGTTAGCAAGTGCCTTTCCCACAACCACCTTACAGTATTAGTTAAAAGCAGCTTAAAAGCAACATCCAAGTGCTTCTTACAGTTTTCTTTGCCATTAAAAGTTTAGATGTTGGGCCCCAACGTCAATAAAACATTATTTCTCCCACGTTGTTGAGAGGAAAACACTGAGGTTGCTCCAGGAGGTGCATAAATCAGCCTGTTAAAGGGGTTTGAATCTGCATTGATTCTCTCTGGATGTGCTTAGCCTTGTTGAATTGCACACAACGATGATCACACATGGCACTATGTCAAACCATGGCTTAGTATGAACATGGAAGCTCTCAGAGATGAGGTCATGGTTTCTTTGCTTCTCCTCCAGTTGTTCTTCCACAGCTGCGCTGAGTCAGGCTTAACCTGTACATACGCTTACATACCCTTACATACACATAACCTTTACATACGCTTCAGGTTACATACGCTTCAGGTTACAGACTCCGCTAATCCACAAACAGTACCTCGGGTTAAGAACTTTGCTTCAGGATGAGAACAGAAATTGTGCTCCGGGGGCACGGCGGCAGCGGGAAGCCCCATTAGCTAAAGTGGTGCTTCAGGTTAAGAACAGTTTCAGGTTAAGAACGGACCTCCGGAATGAATTAAGTACTCAACCCGAGGTACCACTGTACTCCAGACCTAGGCTTGTGGTTTAGCTCTCTTCAAACAAACCATGAGCTGTAACCAAAGTTCACCCTATGCTTCACAGCTCCTAGTCTGGCTAGGAGAGATAAACCACAAGCCCTGGTTGGGATGACACGCTAAGCCAAACCTGCTTAGCTCAGCATAACAACAGAATGAGCAGAGGAGGAGGAGCATGTCCTCTCTGGCAGCCAGCATGTTTGCTCATTCATCCTGAGCTATGGTCTGGCTTAGTGTTACATGTGTGAACAAGATCAGAGAGTGCAACTAAACAGGAAGTAGATACATGGCGCAAATAGGAACTTCCTGACTTGATCTACTGTTTAGACCTGCCTTCACAATATGAATTTCTCTTTCTAACCAACCAGTATCTACTGATGTTTTTAATTGTTGTATGGACATTTATAGATCATTTTTAAAAATTATATTTTATATGCTGTGAGCTGCCTTGATATATACTTTATGAAAGTGGAGATTACAAATATTGAAACAACCAAATGGAGCATCATCAAGCTCAAGGGTTTTTTCCCGCCCTCTTCTCTTTAGACGGGTGAATGCTCTCAAACAGAAACTGTGTCCGATGAAAACAAGAGCTTGATGTGGATCATCCTGAAGCAGCTGAGGCCTGGCATGGACTTGTCCCGCGTCGTTCTGCCCACCTTCATCTTGGAGCCGCGCTCCTTCCTCAACAAGCTTTCTGATTATTACTACCACGCTGACCTACTTTCCCAGTAAGCAGCGCCTGCCGGCTTTTTGATGATGCAGTGCGCAGATGTGCACCCATGTGCCAGGAGTATTAGTCTGCCTGCAGCTGGGATGTTTGTATGCTTTAAAGGGCTCCCTGATAATACGTGAGGCTCTCGGAGTTAATCGGCTGGTGCTGTAAATCAGGACAGGAATCCATTTCGGTGACCTTTAGACATCAACAGTTTATGGGAGCTGTGAGGAAAGCAAAGAAGAAGAAAAATGAGAGGTGTACTGATATGATTTCTGCTGCACTCAGCCTTGCCAGTGTGTAATTGGCAATAACTGCATACCCAACCTATTCGATAGGTTAAGGTTTGTGGAACAAGGAGAGCAAGCATATAGGGAAGATGAATCCTGGAGCATTTTTTAAGCAGCAATAACATGTACAGTAAAAAACAAAACCTAGATGCCTTTGGAGGTATAATTAGGGGCATTATTATGCAGGCCTTTAGGTTTGGCAGACTAGGACTGCTCTCCTCTGTGCACTTTTCTGGGAATACTTTCCACTAAATACAGTGGATCTTACTTTTCAGTAAACATACATAGGATCTTGTGCAGTAGGAAACCTCCCCCCCCTATAAAGTGAGGCAGGATCTAAAATCAGGATATTTTAGTGTGCAGTCTTCATGAGCTGGTTTGCAAGGGGTGGGATAAACTTAAATGCTCTTTTCAGATTTCCAGCTAGCTTTTGGTGTTGATTTTAAGAGTCAGATGGGTAAAACATTTCAGAACACTTGCTATGGAATCTACAGTTAAATATCACTGACCTTTGTGTAAGTCTCGCTGTCTCCACACTTTTTATTCAGATGAATGGAGGAGATGTGACACTTAATTTTCTCCATAAGTAGCTACAGTGTTAGGACTGTGGTGCTATAGGCTGTCTGGTTCTCTCAAGTGGCTTATATGACTGTAGATTTCTCCATAGCCCTGCATTTTTAATGGAGTAGCTCATGTAAAGCACCACTCTTACATTTTACTTTTACATTTTATGTCATTGATTTGTTCTAGTATTTCAAAAATTTAAACCTCTTTGGGTACCTTGGGGAAAAGGTTGGCATATACAGCAGTGCCTCGCAAGACGAAATTAATCCGTTCCGCGATTCTCTTCGTCTAGCGGTTTTTTCGTCTTGCGAAGCAACCCTATTAGCGGATTAGCGCTATTAGCGGTTTAGCGGCTATTAAAGGCTTAGCGGCTATTAAAGGCTTAGCGGCTTAGAAAAAGGGGGGGAGCGGGGAAAAATCGGAACACTTGCAAGATGTTTTCGTCTTGTAAAGCAAGCCCATAGGGAAAATCGTCTTGCGAAGCAGCTCAAAAACGGAAAACCCTTTCGTCTAGCGGGTTTTCCGTCTTGCGAGGCATTCGTCTTGCGGGGCACCACTGTAAATGCAATAACCAAATACCCATAATCATGTAAAATTATACACTAGCCATGAGCTAAGCTACCCAGCCAGGGTAAGATCAGGTGAAGACTCTTAGATGAAGTATTCGGACAGTTCCATTCAATTTAAGCTTCTTAGTATAAGTAAAAGATAAGTTAACAAGGGAGGCTTGAAAGGGATAGTGAAGGGTTTCCACATGGTGCTGCTATTGGTTCTTTTTGTATCTGATGTGATTTCATGTGTCTGTAAAACCACCTAGGGCAAACAGATCAGCTAATTACTCTTCTCCTATAGAGCTGCTCTTGAAGAAGACCCATATTGTCGAATCAAGCAAGTCTTGAGATGGTACCTATCGGGCTTTTATAAGAAGCCAAAGGTAAGATTATGCTTAACTCATACTCCAAGTATGCTATAGAACCCCTATTTATATTGGGGTCAGGATAAACTAGATACATAATTCTCCCAGCTAAAAGCTAGCATTGCAAGCCCACAATTTTTCCAGAACATTTTGTGGTCAAGGATAAACAGAATGACTAATGTTGGTTAAATAGTTATTGGGTGATAGCTAACATTAGTAATAGTCCGGGTACAAATATTGAAATCAATGAACTTAAGCTACCCTGAGTATAACTATTGTTGGATATCACTCTTTAAATATAGGGGACTTCTCTTGCAATCCTTCTGGAGATAGAGCAGATGATTTTTTAAAAAAATTTAAAAGTAAGCTTCTCCCACCAAAAACCTTCCCAGCTTACTTAAGAGAACTCACAGGCTCAGGCTTTGAACATTGGGACATTTTATTAATTAGTTAATTAAATTTGTATACTACCCTTCATCCACAGATCTTGGCGGTTCACAACATAAAAATTCAACTGAAAGCACAAAATACATGATAAAAACAAGAACAAAACACACACACACACACACACTCCTTCCCCACTCCTTCCCACAAACACATTTAAAAGGGGTATAAGATGTTAATCAGCCCAAGGCCTGGTTGAAGAACATTTTTATCTGGTGCCTAAAGGTGTACAATGGAGGCGCCAGATAAACCTCCCTGGGGAGCACTCCACAAATGGGGTGCCACTGTAGAAAAGGCCTGTTCTTGTGTTGCCACTCTCCAGACCTCTTGTGGAGGAGGCACACAGGGAGAGCTTCAGAAGATGATCTCAGGGTCCGATAGGTTCATATGGAGAGAGGTGGTTCTTGAGGTACTGTATTGCATAATGGTGTTTTGTGAGGTCGGTGAGCAGGGGAGGCAGGAAGCATGAGGTATTTCTGCTTCCTGTTCCATCTGCAGATTTTGTCTCAACTTAAAACTACTTTTTCTGTGTTGCTCAAATAGGAATTCCAGTTCTCAATTCTTTATTTCTTAGTAATTTCTCCTGGAAGTAAATAGCAATTGTCCATGAAGTTTGAGAACCAATTTCAAATCCAGCAGCTATTGCTCCTCAGTTCTCATGCTAAGACACTTCATTTTGTTTCAAGTCTTGTATTTTGGGAAATATCCCTGCTTTTCTTGTCACCAGCTGAATGTTTCCATCTCTAAACAGTTTGGTAGCCAACTGATAGTTCCCTGGTTGTGGTTGGTTTTGTAATTAGATGGGCTTTAGAAATTATGGCTTTTCTCTTTTTCTTTTCTTTTTTGCTTTTTTTTTATTAAAAAAAAATCCAAAACAAAAGACAAAATAGAAATTAAGAAAATTTCAAAACTGATTAAGGGCTGAGCTTAATTTGACTTCACTGAAGTCTCAAAAATTGGCACATAGTTCTCACACTTGGTCATTGTCCAGTGATGGTATCATCACTGGTATAAGTTACCAATAATAAAATATATTTGAGCCGCCCCTAGTGTAATTGCAGGGGAAACAAAAGAAGATAGAGGACTTGCCTGCCAAGTGTCATGTTATCTTAATTGAGCAAAGCAAGGTACTTTAGCAGCATGAGGTGTTTCCCCAAGGGAAGGAAATTTCCCTGGAAATGCAGGCAGTTGATAGCACAAGACTTATTGCACAAGACTTATTGCAAACATTTCCCAATATCGTCACAGGGAATGGGTACTCAACTATTTCATAGAATCATAGAATTGTGGAGTTGGAAGGGACTCAAAAGAGTCATCTAGTTTAACTCCATGCAATGCAGGAATTACTCTATTGATTATTTGGGCAGAAATGGCAATGGTTTGGCATGCAGCCTCGAGAGCTTTCTATCCTCCTGCCTATAATTCTTCCTCTTTGGCACAGTGCAGTGAAAAAAGCCCAAATGTGCGCTAGCCCTAGGTGGAGATTTGCAAGAAAAACCAGCCAGTTCAAGTGGAGCTTGAGTTGATGTTGTGATGTGGATTCATATCTCCATCTGCATCAACTGTTCACTCAGAAACCTATTATACAGGATTGGATCCAGACGAAGTTAGTTGAACTTGGGTCTCACTGATATCAGCATGAAAAGTTTGTCATGACAAAGTCATATCCCACTGATCTTAGAGGGAGTTAATCTCAACTAATATAAAACCTATTCTTGTTGCATTGTTTATGTTTGAAAACAAATATGTATATGTATATGAACATTAAATTCTAACCCACAGATTGGGACAGTGTTCTCTAATAACGTATTCTGTTTAATGCCTCTCTTCCAGGGAATAAAAAAGCCATACAATCCCATTTTGGGAGAGACCTTTCGTTGCTGTTGGTTTCATCCACAGACAAACAGTCACACATTTTACATAGCCGAACAGGTAAATCTGAGCAATTACATGCACCAAATTAAAACTGAACATTTTGGTCTATGTAGCACCATCTAAACTGAACCCAATATGTACATATTGTGTGTATTGTAATTACAATACAGATGTAATTTTGTCTTCCCTTCCATTACAGGTTTCTCATCATCCTCCTGTATCAGCCTTTCATGTCAGTAACAGGAAGGATGGTTTCTGTATAAATGGCAGCATTCTAGCCAAATCGAAGTTTTATGGTAAGACATCAGAGTCAAACAGCTATTTATAGTAAGAAAGAGTTTATCCCACAGTCACTTTTCTCATACCAACTTTGAGCTCCTCTAGACAACCAGTTTATTCAGCATTTCTCCTGCTTTGCTTGCACAAAGTTTACACAAAGGTTGAAGTATGTCTTGTCTATATTGAGCATTAATTCTAATTTGTTTACAGGATGGTTATAAACAATGAGCATTCATCCTGATTTGCTTGTGGGCTATTTACACGTCTTTCCATTAAGCATTTGTTCATCCCACACTTTTCAAAACATTTCCCCATCACTTTCCTAACTGCAGATAGTCTGGGTCTGGGGTTTTTAATTATGTGAACCAGAAGGTCGTATTCAACACTGCACTAAGGTGAAGGTTTTGCCAGCGCAAGCATTTCTGTTTTCTGTAAATACTTACTATCAAGGAAGTTCTTAAGAGATGGTCCACTGAATCATATTGGCTTCTCTTTGTCCTGCTGTGTATTTGTAAGAGGAGCAGTCATGACATATACATCTGCACTCTTTTATCTGCAGGTAATTCACTTTCGGCATTGCTGGATGGACAAGCAAAACTTACCTTTCTAAGCAGCGGGGAGGAGTACATCATTACTATGCCATACGCACACTGCAAAGGTGGGATGTTGTTGGGGCTCTGAAGGAGGGGGAATTGCGGGCCTCCTTCCCTTTCCAGGCGGGGCTATTTTTCTTTCCTTTTAAAAAAGAGACATATATCACCAAACATAGGGATTTATAACCGTAACTCCTTAACATCAGGTCAGGCACTGCAAGATCATGGATCAACTTTTTTAAAGAAAGACAAACAGGATGTATCCAAGGCTGCCACACCACTAGCACAACAGATTTCTTTTTGCACTGTGGAACTTCCCTCCCCTTTCTCCTGCAGCCCTCTATGCACCATCATAATCTGCTCCAGAGGGTTTGAGGGGAGGACACTCTGGAGCATATTGGAGTGGTGGGGACACAGGGAGAGAGGAAGAAGAAGTCCTCAGCAACTCAGAGGAGCCCACCAACTGGAAACAGAGACTGAGCTAGCTGTAATCACCTGCTGCATCTCATAGGTGATGAGAGTGAATACAGATGAGGGATTTTAATGGCAGGTCATAAATCTGCTACGCAAAGATCTGGTTACAGTGATCAGATGAAGATAAGCACCGTTTATCTTAAGCTGCACAGCCCATTCTAATGCATTTTTATGCTGAAGGAAAACCAGCAGAGCTATTTTTCTCTGGCATTGTGTGAACTTCAGACTTGCTCTGCTTGCAAATGCTAATCTTCAGTTCATTTCAGATGAAGTCAACTCTTGCAAAGTTTAACTTAAGTTGCAGAGCCCAATCCAATGCTTGTTTACGCAGATTATTTTTTTTGGAGGGGGGAGGATTTACTTGTGCCCTCCTTGCTCCTGCTGAGTCAGGTGTTGCTGCTGCTGCTGCCCAGTTGTGTAGCCACAAGCGTCAGCACAGCTTTGGAAATAACTCCCTGGATTCTGCATTTGGTCTCCTGTTACTCTCAGGCTGACTCTGGCACCCACCGGGGAGCAGGAGGAGGAATAGTGCTGATGTTCAGCAACATGGGTGAATTTAAAAGCATAACTAGGCAAATTCATGGAGGATGCTATCAAAAGCTACTAGCCATGAGAGCTGTGTTCTACCTCCACTGCTAGAGGCAGTCTGCTTGTGAATACCAGTTTCTGGAAGCAGCAGGAGGGGAGAGTACTGTGGTGCTCAGATCCTGCTTGTGGGTTTCCCATAGGCATCTAGTTGGCCCTGGGAACCAGAAGGGCTTTCAGCCTGATCCAGGCTCTTCTTATTAGTGTTGGTGATTCCACCTTAAAGTCCTTGACTTCCACTCAAGAATCTTATTAAATGAATATGTCGCAGGGGCTCAGGATCCAAGCTCTTACTTCCATTTGCTTGAGATGCAAAATAAATCTGAAAAAAAAATATTATCATGGAGATCCCTTGCCTCTTCGTCCAACTCGAATGAGAGCCATGCTGTGCTCCTCCCTCGTCAATTTTGTCCAGTGGTATGGAGGCAACAGGGGCTAAAATGGGACCCTGGTTTGGGTGCAAGGAGAGCCCTGGTCAGAGCCAGGGTTGGGCAGGGCAGTTTCAGCTGACCTGTATCCACCCACCTATCCAGTAGTCAGCTGTGATTGTCATGGGTGGTATTCCATGTTGTTCTCTGCATTTCAAATTTTACCCTTTTTCTGTTTTTTATGGAGTGCTGGTTACCACAACAAGGTGAGGCTGTTTCAGGTTAATGTTATATAACCATTTTTGTAAGGAAAAAAAGAGGATTATTTTATACAGACCTCAGTCAATGTGAACGACAGGTTTCAGCAACTTATATGGTCTCTGTGCCCCTGATATCCTGTTAACAGTTTTGTTTCTTCTCTGTTTCTAGGGATTCTATATGGTACCATGACAATGGAGCTTGGGGGGAAAGTTACCATTGACTGTGAGAAAAGCAATCATCGGGCAGAACTGGAATTCAAATTAAAGGTGACCATCTTTGTCTTGCATTTTGAACTTGACTCCAGGCCACCAGTTCCACATTTCCCTCCCCGCTTTTGCAGGTTTCCTTCCCCATTCTACAATTTCAGGTGACAGGGCTAGGCTTGCAAGTCATCCCAGATTCTGTACAATGATCATGCACTTCTTAAGTTAATGTTAATTAAGTTAATGTTAAAGTGAAGATGGAGTAATAACCACACTTGATGTTATTGGACATAAATATATATTAAGGTTCACTTGATTTTTTTTTGCTGTATGCAGGGATGTAAAGGGGAAGCCGATGGATTATAGTATTGGTAAATACTGGGGAATGTTAACTAATCGAGAACATAAGCAGCAACAGAGGTTCATCTTGGACATATCTTATAAGGAGAGTGGGAAGCAGATTTTTGAAAATTTTTTTTAAAAACAATTGGCTAAAGAAATAAAAGATCATGCAGAACGTATGTAAAGGGGAGATGGGGAAGCTGTGAATAAAATCTGAGACAGTCCTACGGGGCAACAGCATCCTAATGGTGCTCCAAGTTTCTTTAAGGCTCAATAGTTCAATAGTTGCTGACATCGTCATCAAGTGCCCATGTCTAAGTAGCAGTTGCCCCACATTGGTGCACGCAAGCATAGTGTGTAAACTGAACTTTTCTGACTGTGCACTAAATAATGTTATCTGGTGGCTTGGCCATGAGGTCAGTTGAGCACTTTCACCATGCAGCCAGGTGACATATGTGCCCATTTGACCCACATCTGGGCACATAACAATAATTTTATGAACTGTTATTTCACGGGCAGTTCCAGAAATCCAGACAAGTTCAGCTTGAGTCTTGGATCCTGGCGGATCTCTGTGTTCTTGGCTGGCCTCCAGCTTCCCCCCCACCCCCGTGGGCTGAATTGTATTTTTCTTCCTCTCTCTTCCCAAAGCCATTCTTTGGTGGCAGCACAAGCATTAATCAAATCTCGGGGAAGATTAAATCAGGAGAAGAAGTGCTGGCGAGTCTCGATGGACGCTGGGTAAGAAATCGTAATCTTCTTTGCTGACAGTTTTAAAAAATGTCTGTGTGGAGTGCAGGAGAGGATGAGGGCCAGCTGGGAATAGGGTTGCATTTCCAAACTACTTTGAAACAGAGCTTGATTTTGAAGCAAGCAGCTCTCGGGTGAAACAGATGCAACAGACAGTTTTATTTGCTCAGACATAAATCTTGCTGTACAGGTTGCCTCGAAAGGCTCCAATTCTGATAGCTTACCTTGATTTCAATCTACCAAACAGAGGATGAGTCAAAGCTAGTAAATAAAACTTTCTACCAAACTGGAAGGCATCTGGAGCGACGCTGGACACTTGGCTGGTAGGGTGGATTCAGAAGACAGCTACCCACATTTCCTCTTAATTAGGGGGAGGCAATGTGTTGCTTTCTAGATGCCAGCAAGGACAGAGGTTAGGGTTTATGGGAGCTGTAGTCCAAACAGCCTCCAGAGGGCACTCTGTTAGCTACCCAGATTGCTGCGGCCTTCACATGAAGCCTGGCTGACAGTTCTGTGACCTACAGAAGTCGTGTGTATGTATAGGAGAACCTTCTCTTTTGTGATGCCAGTAATAATACTGATTAATGTTCTCCCCATTGGGATCAGATGGGACTAACCATGAGGAGCTTCAGCTGACAACTGAAGACACACCAGTTTACTCAGACACCCTTACCTTTATCTTTTTAATTGCTGTGGCGATATTTAACTACGGATGATGATGGTGTTGGAGAATAACATTTGAAGCAAATCTCCATGACTTGGGGTATAACTTTGAAAACATTCACATCCAGGACCTGGCTTTGATAGCAGACTAGCATCACGAATCATTAGCTTCGGAACATGTCATATTGTATATCTTGCTACACATGTCATAAATAAATTCCCTGTACCAAGCTGTGTAAATTATCCTTCTGGTTCATCCTCTGGGGGCAGTTGCAGAAACCAAAGCCCATCACCTATTCAGACTCAAAGCAGCGGAGTTGAATTAGTGGTTAATTTTCAGAATAAACTAACAGAGGACAAAGATGAAATGCTGGTGGCATTTGGATCATTAACAGACAGGGGACCAGGAATGTCATGCTAACAACTGCAGCCTGCCTTTCTGCACTGGTGTGTTTCCTACTTCTCTGGGTGGTTTGTGGCTAGTTCTGCTGAGGTTTTCTCCCATGACAAGGACAGGGGGGAGGTCAGGTACTGAAGAGGTGAGGGCTCAGTTTTAAACAACTCAAGGCACAAGCAGAGGAAGAAAAAGAAGAAGCAGCTCACAGGCCACAGAGAATCTAGACAAGTCCCAGGGTGAAAAAACCTGGGTGTCCCCAGTCCTAGCCTTATAGGGAAGCCTGCTATGATTGTATTAATTGTAACATTTGCTATATAAATAATAGAAATGCCATTAGTAGAGGTAACTCACATCTCACGCTTATTCCACTTACGTGATCACAGCTTTGCATGCAGAGGATGTGAATAAATAAATAAATGGAGAGCAAAAGAAACCCACTTTCCATTTATTTATTTCCCCACCTGTGCAAAGCTGGAATTTCGGGCAAGGGCTCTGGCCAATGCTTACTAGGCTTTGGGACGGAGGAGGGAGGACTCTAGGACCCTGCTGGAGCCCTCCCACCTCCTTCCCAAAGCCAGACAAGCAGCCCTCCACCTTGCAGGGGACCTGGTTCCAGATGTCCTGGCTTTGAGTGTTTTTGTGTAAACCCCAGACACTATGCCTTATGTAAGATGTGAATTACCTGTAAATGAAACAAACTGATTGCATGATTCCTGAGGTGTATGAGTCTTTGCAGAACAAGCACAAAAGCTAGATTCTTGCCCCAAAGAGCTTACAATCTAGCATTCCTGCATGGAGAAGATAGCAAAGTGAGGGGAAGGAAAGGATGAAGGAAAGAATGGTGTATCAGAAGGGTATTGATGGCTTCCTTTCCTTTCACTTAGATCTTGCTAAGCCTGTGTTGAACATCTCTGCTGACTACTTTATGCCAGCACTAAATTCTTCTTCTTTTTTCAGGATGGAGAGGTTTATATAAATGACCTGAAAAATGGCAGCACAGATATTTTCTGGAATCCAACCAGTGAGGTTCGAAAGCAGAGACTGAAGCGCCACATTGTGCTATTTGAAGAGCAAACAGAGTTTGAATCTGAGAGGTAATGCAGGCAGATTGTTCCGAGAAAGAAATATAGGCAACATGCTCGCCCTCTCTCTCTCTCTCTCTCTCTCTCTCTCTCTCTCTCTCTCTCTCTCACACACACACACACACACACACACACAGTGTATCCCCTCCCCCCACAGCACAGCTGGGATCTTATTTAAATTTAACAATGGACTGCTATGAGCACCCACCTCTGCAGTATTAAAAACATGCCTGGCGCCCCTGAACTCCATGACTGCCTTGGCCTTACTACAGACATTTATACTTGATTCCTTGTTTGTTTCTCAGGCTCTGGCAGCACGTAACCAGTGCAATCAGCAAAGGAGACCAGAACAAGGCAACACAAGAAAAGTTTGTGTTGGAAGAGGAGCAGCGGAATGCAGCGCGGGAGCGGAAGGACAATGGGACAGAGTGGAAGCCTCTGCTCTTCTGGCACGATCCTGCCACGAACGAATGGCACTACAAATATGAAGAGTGAGTGCTCTTGAGTGGAGTGTGGTGGCTAAAAGGGGTCTGTGTCCAGGTACACACATTGGAACAGTGGACTTAGAGCACATCTGTGCCACACTCTTAAAACTGGTGGAGCAAGCTGGTTTTCTGCTGCTCTAGAGGGTAGGACCCAAACCAGTGGATTCAATTTACAAGGAAGGATATTCTGGCTAAATGTTACTGATGGTAAGAGCTGTTTGACAGTGGAACGGACTCCCTTGGAAGCTGCTGAACTCTCCTTCATTGGAGGTTAAGCGGAAGTTGGGTGGCCATCTGCCAGGGATGCTTTAGCTGCAGTTCCTACATTGCAAGGGGTTGGACTATAGGACTCTTCAAACTCTAGAATTCTATGATTCTGTGGTATAATAAATCTTATATCTGCACCCAGAGCTATGCAGAGGGGGGCAGGCAGTTGGGTTCATTTGCCCCAGGCCTTGGAGGTCTAAGTTGGCTGAGGGCCTCCGCTAAGGACTGGCTGGTTTTTTTGTTTGAGTTTATAACTTTATTCTAACAAGACTCATGCCCCAGGCCTAAGAGAAGCTCCAGCATGTTCCAGTGACTCTGAGAAACTGAGCACCAATTTCTATTTTTTTCCATGCAGTCACTAAAGCAATTGTCTTTTAGCCGTATGGAAAATATGGTCATGTGGCCTGCCTTCCAGGGTTGTTGGGAAGGTAAAAATAAAGACTGTACAATGTTGGAGGGTCACAGGCTCCCCCGTCCCACCAGGTTTACAATGACTACTTTTGTTGTTGTTTTTTGCCACACAGTCCTTCTGTGTTACAGCTGAAGCATTTTGGTGGGGCAAAATAGGAAGAAATTGAATGTGCATATCTGCTCTATGCAATGTTGAAAGTGTTCTTGTACATTTGGTGTGTATTGCTACTAGCAAACAGTGGCTTTTCTTTCTTATAAATTTCTTCTTCATTTTCAAAGTTTGCGGCCCTGGGACCCTTTGAATGACATTGCCCAGTACGAGAAGGATGGCATACTTCAAACCATGCAGAGGCACTTATCCAATCGAATGTCAACTCACAAAAACATGTGCAACAGCAACCAAGTTGCACGGCACAAGGTAACTGGCCATCTCCCCAAGAAAGTCCACATTTTCAGTGATGCTTGGGCAGATGTACTCTCCTTCTGCATTGTATCTGCAGAATCCTGGTAAACTGAATAACATCTTGCTATCCCAGTGTCACTTTACCCTGAGCACACCCTGAGCCAGATTTGGGACAATGTGATCCCACTTAGGAATACACGGGTCCAGTGATTTGCTTAAAAAACTACAACCACTATCTGATTTGCTGGATTTTGATCAGCAAACATTTGGTGGAATTTTTGGCACAAATTAAAGAAAAAACGTTTTGCAATTTCACTAGTGTGTTTAGAATTATCATGAGAGTTGGCGGGCATTAAGCTAAATGTATAAATGGGATGTGAGATGCCTTAGCCATCCAGCAGGTCACTGAATAGGGGACTGGGCTTTAGAGACCTGGATTCAAATTCCAAATAAACTACTTGCCTGGCCTTAGGCATATTATAGCCCTCAGTTCTTTATCTGTGTGATGGAGTGAAACTGGAAATGATAGACACACACGTCTACCTTGTGAGGCACAAAAAGATGAGGACTGTGCTTTCTGCTCTGACCCGTATGAATATCCTAGGTTGTAAATTGAAGCTTATGATTATAAGTTGCAAGGACTTGTGGAGAGGGGGAAGAAACAATGAAGGAAGCAATGCCCTTTCACTTTTATTCCCAGTTCCTTTTAATAGCAAATGCAGGTGGTGAGTGCCAACAAAAAGAAACAACAAATGTAGAAACAAGACGGCAGTATCAACACCCAATACACCAAGAAACACACAAACAAAATTTTAAGTGGCTAAAAATAATTAAGAACTCGTTGTGGAGTGAACATGCTCAGTAGCCATGAAATGTTTATTGTCTGCTGGAAAAGAGGGGAAGGTTGGGAATGGAGTATTATGGGGGAGGCACAACTAGCTGCCTGGTGCTTTGAAGAGGAGTACTCTTATTAGAAGATGAGGTTATATTGTAACATTTTGTTGCAGCTACCATTTGCAATGCACTAGTTTGGGTTTTAAACCCCTCACCCCCTCAACTGTAGTGTTACGAGGAGGGGAGCTTTAGGAGCCTTGAACCTGAGAAAATTTATTTAAGATCATCCTCCTTTTATTCCACAGAAACCAGTATGATTACTTAGGGATAAGAGGGCTGAGGATTTCAGCCTAAGATTAAACCCTTGAGATGATGGATTCTATAAATTGCATCCTTTCACCTCTGGTCTATTTTTGCTAGGCAGATAAATTGGTATATCTCATAAATAATGATAGTCAGAACAGGAATAAGAATAATTGGATTTTTTGTTTGTACTCCTCTTCATTCAGAGGTCTGCAAATGATTGTAGACGGCGTAAAGCCAGCGATCAACCGTCCAGCAACAGTCAGAACACTGAAAGTAGCTGTTCAACACCAGAGTCTGTACAGGAACTTTCAGATGATGACAGTAAGTATCTTTCAAGGTTCTGATACTGTGCGCTCACTCTCTCCATCCATATCCTGTGTTAAGTCCTATTGTCATCCCTTGATAACGTAATCCTTTTGCACAGTGATGGAAAACGCTCAGATATAGAGACTGATCTTAGGGACAAGTTACATATTTTTATTAGAAGATCAGCAATTTAACATTTGAATTATTTGAGAACGCTCAGGTGGGTGCCATCTGGACCCGACAATTTACCAGTTTTTAGTTTGTCTACCAGGCCTAGAACTTCATGTCTCATCACCACTATTTTCCTCAAACTTGCAAAAGTTAGTTCAGGCACTGTGATCTGCCATGTGTCGTCCGCAGATAGAAAGAATTGATTCACATTCTCCACAATCTCCTTATCCTCCTTTATCATGCCTTCGACTCCCTTCTCATCCAAGGATCTACCGATTCCCTAGATGACTTCCTGCTACTAATATATTTAAAGAACTTCTTGTTGTTGGTCTTCATGCTTTTAGCAATGTAGTCCTAAAAATCTTTTTTAGCATCCCTTACTTTCTGCTTGCACTTTGAGTTGCCAAAGCTTGGGTTCATTTTAGTTCTCTTCATTCGCACAGGACTTCCATTTTATTTTATTCCATTTATGAATTCCCTTCCATTAAATATGTTAAAGTGATTTTACACCAAAGAAATAATTAAAACTGTTCCATGTGTAAAAACAATTCCATATATACAAGCAATTAAAAACAATTGCACATGTAAAAACCAATTTCTACCCAGCAATATTCAAAATGTGCATTCTTCCTGAATCTCTTTTTCAGAGCTGATTCAAGTACTAGTTTTGCTAGGTTTTTGCAGATACAAGCATTGCCTTCAAGGGAAAGGCACATCGTTGGGTCCAACAAAGCCATTACATGAGTGGAATGACTTCCATTTGTGCAACAGAACTTCTCTTTCACCTGCTAACCCTCTAGAGCAGATTTAAGGGGTGCAATGTGGGAGTAGAGTGAAGGAAAATCCTGTTCCCTGAGTGGAAGTCACTGGATTCTACCATGAATGTGTAAGGATTCCCCCCCTCCCCCAGATCTGTAAAATCTGCAATATTAGCATATTAAGCATATTAGCTTAATGAACCCAGAAGCAAGTCAAACTGATGAACTACAGCTTCCAAATTACCTTTCCCCCATGTGTGTTAGGGGTGATTCTCCCTGGGAGGAGGAAATAAAACTTCAGAACATGGGGGGGGGGGGAATGCCCCCATTTCCCAAACACATGTGGAATCCAGCTGTCATCTTTTCACCACAGGCTTCGAAAGTCCGGGTGCTCAGTGTGGGAAAGAAACTGACCCTTTGAAAGAAATTCACACTGCTGTCTTATCCCTCCAGAGAGCCCAACAGGAGATACACAGGTATGGAATTTCTTTTCTTTTTTAAAAAAATACATTGATCTTCAAATAACCACCACAGTGTTAAGGTCCCGTTATTACACGGAATTTGGGATAGAGAGGAGGAAGGTTACCTTGGGCCAGGTGCCTGGGTCAAATGTGAATACTACCAAGCATGAACACAAGCATGACAATAATGACCCTTGACCCATGTGGAAGGTAAAGCCAATAAACTGGACAAGGATTGGCTTCCTTCAAATCCTGCTGTTTTCTATCACAAACCTGAAGATACTGCATATATCCATATTTTTAAAAGTGTCTTATATTGTATCTTTTGGTGAGGCAGATGCTCAGGACTGATTTTTCTCTTCTGAGGTGGGGGGGGGTGGGAGGGTAAGCTGAGAACTAATCTTAAGTCTCTTCTTTTAAAAAGATAAAAGGGAACAGTGCCAACGATGTTGCATAAAATAACTTTGCAAATTCAAATCTTGGCTTAAATTGCAGCTGCCCACTGACAAGAAGGTATTTCTTCTTCTCTTAACTTCCAAAGGGTTTCCACTCCTGCGTGAAGCTCAAGCATGATTTAGCAGTTCAGTTCCTGCAAAGCTCTCCCCGCTCCATCGTAATCACACACAAAAAAATTTAAAAAGGAAATGAGTAAATAAACCTTGTTGTATTTCATTGCGATCAGTTTTCTGGTGCAAGCGTAAGGAGACCTTCAGGGGCAGCATTTCCTAACAGTCGGTTGCCAATAGGAAAGAACAGCTGCAGTATTTTCTCTACATATAATTTTGTCAAGGGAGTTTTGTCAGAACCACTCCCCAGTTCTTACCTAGGTTAGGAGAGTTAAAGACACAACCATGGAATATGTCTGAGTACACGTCAAGCTGACAAGGTTAAGTCAACAACCTTTGGTCAGTACAGTAAATAGATGCCAGTGCTCTTTAATACCTCAAATAAACAATTAATATTTGACATCTAAATCAACAACAAAACTTTCCGTGATTTCTCTTTCTAAATTAGGCAAGATGTTTATGCTAGCCCTAAATTTCAGGCCTGCAGTACTTTCTTGCTTGTTGAAGCCTAAGGTTTTGGGCTTCAGGAGGCAAATCCTCCGTTTCCCTTCACAGTTTTATCAAGAAGAAATATGTGGGGCCAGAATATTTACCAGGCATGTCGGGCACTGAATTTTCACTTGATCCTGAGTTTTGGCACTGTCTGATCTGTGAGCGCAAATGCAGTGTCTGGTTTTGAGTAACGATGGCTTGGCGGCGGCTGTTGTTCTTTCTTGCAGAAACCTCACCGCTCTGAACAAAAAGTCGCTCTACAGGAGGGCCTCATCGGAAAACCTCTTCCTGGACTCTCGCTGTTGGTTTCTTCTGTGCATCTTTCTAACATGTCAGCTCTTCATTAATTATGTGTTCAAATAGAAAGCACTGCATTTGGCAGCAATAACAAGTGACCAGCTGCAGGAATGGGGAGACTTAATTGCAAGGAGCCCACTGAGGCACCAAGCACTTTAATACCTACGCAGTCGGGGGCAAGAGGAAGCGAGAACAAGGTTAACCAGGGAGCCTGCAGAGTTTTGTTCTTCAGATTAATGTCATTGCCTTTTTACATGTACATCTACAAGGACCTCTTTACCTGTATGGGCCTTAATGCTAAAGCCAAATGTAGCTTTAATTGTGCAATTTTGTTTTCTATGTTTTGTCATTTTCTGAGACAACTAAGATTTACCAACCAGTATTTGGTGCCCCCTTTAACACTTCTACACATCTACTTGGTTTTATAAAACGATTCCTAGTGTCTTGTTTTATAGCTCTTCTGTGGGTGGGGGAAGGGCGTTTTGCCATCCATCAAGATGCCTTTTGATAAATTTCCCATATGGAAGGGAATGTCAGGCACCCATGTGAAAATTGAACCAACTTGGGTTATTGATAGCACAGCTTCTCCTTGGGTCTTCTAATCAGTGCTCTCACATGCCAAATCCCTACAAACAGCACATCCCACTCCATCCCACCAAGATTGTAAATATACACAATTTCTTAAATCCTGCCCTTCAAAGAAATATGAGGCCACCCGTACACAACCAATGAGGCCCCAGAGAGTCAGACATGCCTGTTTATAATTTGATTTAATATATATATATATGTATGTTTTTACATTGATTAAAACATACACACACACAAGCATTGTATAAAGGAATGCCTCCGAAATGTACCATTATTCCATGATGGGTGGAAGAAGATGGGTGTAGAAGCACTTCTGTATATAGGTAATTTCATATGTCACAAATTCACTACAGTTCTGGGGTTCACTGGGCTTATTTTGTGATGCGGGAGACATTTTGTCCATTGATGAATACAGGGTAGTTATGTGAGCAGGTGCAAGCAATTGCTCCTGCAGTTTTCTGAAGTGATCACTTGCAACAGTTGGCTCATCTTCCTTGTGCTTTACATCAAGGGACAACTGTTTCTGAGTATCATAGAGAGACCTCCTTTCCTGTATAGGACTGATCCTGTGATTGTGAGAAGGCACCCTGCGTATATTGTTTGCTCTTAGGTACATTTAAAGGTTAAAGGTCAGGAATAGTAAGGGTTTGCCACTGCATCCTCCAAATCTGTTGATAGTCTTCCTATTTTTACACCATTTTTAAAAGATTTGCAATATTTTATGTAGACTTGCAGCCAGTACTAAGCCTTTTTTTCTGGCCTGAAATAGTTCCAAGTGGTAAGTACTGCTATATATATATAAAGATATTATATATATAAATATATATATACAGCCTTAAAATATTTAGTGGTGGTGCCAGTCTGGGCTAACTTTCAATGTAAATGTTTCCAGATTTTTAACTACATTCCTTGTGATGTTCCCCGTTAGGGGAAAACTTGTTTGTGCTTGATACATTGAAATAAATTACACAACTTTCACTTATCACCTCTTTGTGGCTGGATTATTATTGTTCTGGGGACTTTTGTACATGTTCTGCTGCTCGCATCACTTGTGTATTAAGGTGGGAGTTTTCAGAACAAGTAGGTGTATACTGTAGCATATAATGCATATGATCTCCATTAAGAGATGGTGGCGTCACATTATGCACTAAAATTTAAGTTGTAATTACAGCTTATTTTTATTTGGGAAATTTACCAGCAATTTTTGTAAGTGGCTGTTTCTCTGTTCCATATACCGTACATTTGAAAAGCAATTGGCTTTGTGTGACAATCTGGTTGTTTCATGTTAATGTTTCTGGCAGAGAGACGGTTTAACTAACGAGGTGTCAGATAATGCATTTTTCTTTTCTTTTCTAGCTTAGTGAGGCATGTATCAGGACGTTTGGTCATTATCTGGCCTTCCAATGAATTACTGCTATTCTTACACACTATTGGCATACTGAGGCACAATCCTAACCATGCCTGTTTAAAAGTCCAATTAAATTCAATTGGCCTTACTCCCCAATACGTCTTCATAGTGTTGGGGAATCAGTGGGAATAGCTGGATGACTATGTGAGTCAGGTCCCTTGTGAATATATTTTCTGAAAACCTACTGCAAGTGTATGGAATCTGATGATGCTGTTAGACACAAAACTCCCATGAATCTCAGCCAGCATGGCCAATGATCAGGGATGATGGGAGTTGTTCAGCGAGATCTGGAGGGCCACAGCTTCCCCAGTGTTTTACTGTGTCGTAGCTCTCCTTATAGCTCAGTTAGTAGAGCATGAGACTCTTAAAATGTGGGTCTTGGGTTTGAGCCCCACGTTGGGCTACAGAGGATTACATTGCAGGGAGTTGGACTAGATGGCACTCAAGGTTCCTTATGATTATGGAGAACATGTTGCCTTAATCTCCAGTTAAGTGAGGAGTTGAGCAATTATTATTGATCCATAGCAATTCAGAAATCTGGGGAAGCAGCGTGTTCACAAACAACTTTTAGGATAGCTGAAAGTTGCTGAAAGACTGAAATGTAACAGAACTATAGATCAGAACATCTACTAGATCTTAACTTAGAACTACAGGGCATCATTGAACAATTGGCTTTAAGAACAGCAGCATGGATTACACACAGATGCCTTGAACCTATGGGAGGATAGGGCAGTAATACATGACACTCGGGATGAAACATTTCCTTGACCTACTTCTTCATGATGACCTCAACTTGTTTTCTTAAAAATAAAAATAAGCCTTTGTAAACTTTCCAACAAAGGTCCGGATAGTTAAAGCTATGGTTTTCCCAGTAGTGATGTATGGAAGTGAGAGCTGGACCATAAAGAAGGCTGATCGCCGAAGAATTGATGCTTTTGAATTATGGTGCTGGAGGAGACTCTTGAGAGTCCCATGGACTGCAAGAAGATCAAATGTATCCATTCTTAAGGAAATCAGCCCTGAGTGCTCACTGGAAGGACAGATCCTGAAGCTGAGGCTCCAATACTTTGGCCACCTCATGAGAAGAGAAGACTCCCTGGAAAAGACCCTGATGTTGGGAAAGATCGAGGGCACAAGGAGAAGGGGACGACAGAGGACGAGGTGGTTGGATAGTGTTCTCGAAGCTACCAGCATGAGTTTGACCAAACTGCGGGAGGCAGTGGAAGACAGGAGTGCCTGGCATGCTCTGGTCCATGGGGTCACGAAGAGTCGGACACGACTAAACGACTAAACAACAAAGTTTTTAAAGTATATCAACTCAAAATAAAAATGCAAGGGTCAAAGAATATAAAGTAAATGTGAGCTCCTAGAAATTGTCTAAAATGACTGCACTCCAGTTGTTGTGGCAAGTATCAGAACACAGTAATTCTTCTCGTTGTTCCACTGGAGTACTTTGAATCACTGCTAGGACATCTAGTGGTAGTTTACAGATTTGTATTATACAAGTCAGGGTTGGGAAACTTCAACTGAGGGGGCAAAATGTGGCCCTCCAGGCCTCACTGACTCTGAATGGTCTACCTGACAGCAGACATGACAATATTCAGAATACACCCAATTTAAACCCTTCCTGGTATCTAATGTGCCATTTTAAGTTTCATTTCCTTACATTATATCCCAACTTTTCCCATTATGGAAGCCAAGATTATATACATATTGATCATTGAGGTCTCCTAGCCAGTGACTGGATCCAGACTTACAAGGTGATGCCTTCATGTGCCATCAGGCCATATTATTTGGGAGTAGTTCTACAAATCTTACACATGCATGACAAACTGGCATCCTGATTCCCAAAACACAGTGCTTTGCGTCATGGTGATGCTTGTGTGTTGCAGGATTGCTCTCTTGGGTCTTCTGTGCATGTGTAGCTGTTGCACAAGCATGGCTGTGCAGATTCAAGACGAGCTCCCACACAAAGGTTTCCATGGGGTAGGAAGGGGCGGTGAGTAAGAGGATGATACTGAGCTAGTTCTTTAATACAAAGAGTCAGGGCCTAAAGTGATTGCTTATGGGCTGTACTTCAACTTGGATTCCACACGGCCAACTGCCGTGTTGTCTTACTGGGGTGCCACTTTTAAAGGATGAATATATGTATTTGCTGCCTTGAGCACTATTCTGTTGGAAAGGTTGTGGGAAATTTATTAAGGAGATAAATATACCATATTTTCCTGTGTATAAGACTAGGTTTCCCCCCTAAAAAATAATGTCAAAAATTAGGGGGCATCTTATACTCTGGGCCATCTCCCTCCATTTCCTTAAATCTGAGTCCCCCAAAATAGGGGGCGTCTTATAGACGCAAAAATACAGTGTTATTGTTTAGTCGTGTCCGACTCTTCGTGACCCCATGGACCAGAGCACGCCAGGCACTCCTGTCTTCCACTGCCTCCTGCAGTTTGGTCAAACTCATGCTGGTAGCTTCGAGAACACAGTCCAATCATCTTGTCCTCTGTCATCCCCTTCCTCTTGTGCCCTCAATCTTTCCCAACATCAGGGTCTTTTCCAGGGAGTCTTCTCTTCTCATGAGGTGGCCAAAGTATTGGAGCCTCAGCTTCACGATCTGTCCTTCCAGTGAGCACTTAGGGCTGATTTCCTTAAGAATGGATAGGTACAGTAGATATCATCTAAAACCAGGTACTGTACTATGATTGGAATGGCAGTAGAATTCAAAACAAAGGTGTTTCTTCCTTCCACTACAATTCTATCATTCTATGGCTTAGGATCCCTATATCCAAGGACAGTCTTTCCAACAAACCTCAGAGCAGTAGCACCCCTCCCCCCTTGGATGCTGTCCCTAGAAGGCTAACCTGGTGCCAACTTTGTCATCATTTCAGCACCGGACAAGGACAATTTTGTTTTCCTGGGCACCATGGGCGTAGCCAGGATTTTTGTTTGGGGGGCAGGACCTCAGTTTGCTATATATTTTTATTGGTTTGGGGGGGGCAGCTGCCCCTCTCTGACCCCCCCCCTTGGCTACACCCATGCTGGGCAGTTGGATGTTTTTCTTATATGTTTTTAATATGCTTATGCATTTTATGCTTAAAAATCAATTTGGGACTTGTTTTTTTTTTAAAAGTGATTCATAAACTGAATAAACCTAGGCTAACCTTTTCCCACATCACTTAAATTCAATCAATGTAACAACTGGGAGCACTATTTTTATTTTTAAAAATTAAATTTGATATGTAAAAGTACAAAGATAAATAACAACCAGATAAGACATTTCATCATTTCATGAGGAATTGCCCAGCATCATTTTAAAGAAAAGGCAACAAGTCATTCAAAAGATGACCCTCGTAGTCCCTTCCAATTCTACAATTCTATGAAGTTGAGCAATTCTCTCGCAAAGCGTACCTTCCAACATTGGACAAAAACTACACACACACCCCGGCACCAATTCCCCTTAGTCAAAACTGCGCCCTTACTGACCGAATCTGCCACCCAATAGGTTTATTCTGAATCTGGAGTAACTGGAGTAACTCACAGTCCTAATCCTAAGCATGACTCGTCAGAGGCAACACATGTGAATGTGAAAAACATTGGAGCTTCCTCGTTTATCCAGGCGCCTAGGAAGCCTTGTATGCGTTTTAATCTGTTTTTGCCTATTCTGCCAGCAGTGCTAACTTTCCGTGAGTATTACACTTTGGCTGCGGAGATTTTATTCTTTTACCTTTCCCTGCAAACCACGCAGAGGCGTTTCATCCTGCAACCGAGCCGCATATTTATGCTCATGAAATGGCTAGATATACATAATACACAAATGGAAGACTGGGGACAATTATGGAAGGTGAACTTAAAATTTACTGACTGTGTAACTTTGAAGGAGAATTATATGAACATGATGTATAGATGGTACATGACCCTTGTTAAACTTGCTAAGATGTATAGAACAAGTTCTAATAAGTGCTGGAAATGGAAAGAGAAAGAGGGTACATTTTATCATATGTGGTAGAACTGCAAAGTAATTAAAAATTACTGGGAAATGATTTATAATGAAATGAAAAAGATGTTTAAAATAACTTTTGTTAAAAAACCAAAAACCTTTTTGTTAGGCATGACAGGACAAGAATTGCCAAAAGAACAGAAGAACTTGTATTTATGTATGCTATAATGGCAGCTAGGATTTTAAAAAGGTAAAGGGACCCCTGATCATTAGGTCCAGTCATGGCCGACTCTGGGGTTGCGGCGCTCATCTCGCTTTATTGGCTGAAGGAGCCAGTATACAGCTTCCGGGTCATGTGGCCAGCATGACTAAGCAGCTTCTGGCGAACCAGAGCAGTGCAACGAAACGCCGTTGACCTTCCCACCAGAGCGGTACCTATTTATCTACTTGCACTTTGACGTGCTTTCGAACTGCTAAGTTGGCAGGAGGTGGGACCGAGCAATGGGAGCTCACCCCATCGCGGGGATTCAAACCACTGACCTTCTGATCGGCAAGTTGGCTCTGTGGTTTAACCCACAGCGCCACCCGCGTCCGGCTAGGATTTTACTAGCCAAAAATGGAAAGATGACAAGATACCAACGAAAGAAGACTGGCAAGCTAAACTATGGAATACACAAGGGAAGACTAAGAGATAAAGACAATAGAGACTTCAAAAAAGATTGGGAAGCGTTTTATGTTGTATCTACAGAAATGTTGTAAAGAAATGGACTCACTGGCAGGGTTTGAGTAAACACAACTAAAAAAAACAAGTGTAAAGGTTAAGGAGCAATAATTCAGAAAATAACCAAGTGTAGGATGTAATTTGAAAAAATATGGTATAAAGATGATAAGAATATAAGAGCATTTAGTTAAAAGATTTTAAAAGGGACGCGGGTGGTGCTGTGGGTTAAACCACAGAGCCTAGGACTTGCCAATCAGAAGGTCGGTGATTCGAATCCCCATGACGGGGTGAGCTCTGTTGCTCGGTCTCTGCTCCTACCAACCTAGCAGCTTGAAAGCACGTCAAAGTGCAAGTAGACAAATAGGTACCACTCCGGCGGGAAGGTAAACGGTGTTTCTGTGTGCTGCTCTGGTTCCTCAGAAGCGGCTTAGTCATGCTGGCCAAATGACCCGGAAGCTCCCTCGGCCAATAAAGCAAGATGAGCGCCGCAACCCCAGAGTCGGTCACACTGGACCTAATGGTCAGGGGTCCCTTTACCTTTAAACAAAGTAAGCAGTAGCAGCAAATATTTAAAGAACCAGAAGGGAAGGTTGAGGGAAGTCACGGAATGGGGGGTGTGGAGATTTGGAATCATTAATTTTTTTCTTTATTGTTTATGATGTTTATGTTGAATATAAAACTGTAAAACCTAATTTTTTTTAAAAAAAACCCTACACTGCTGCTGCTGCTGCCGCTGCTGCCGGGTAAGGCGGGGCTTCGCTCGCAGGCTTCGCGGGAGAGGGGCAGGGCCCTCCCTGCCGAACCCGACGGCCCTCCGCCCCAAAGAAGCGCGCTCCTCCACGGAGGCGACCTGAGCGAGCACACGGCCCGGGCCGCCCGCCCTTCCTTCCTTCCTTGCCGGTCGCTGTGACCCGGAAGGGCTCCCGGCGCGTGTCTCGGCAGGCAGGCGGGCTGAGCGAGGCGGCCGCTCTTACTTGGGCTGCCCGGGGGGAGATGATGGCCACGTTCTTCGGCGAGGTGGTGGCGCCTCCGTCCCGCGCTGGCGACGACGACGACGACGAGGAGGCGGCGGCCCTGGAGCGCGAGGAGACGCCGGAAGATCTCGAGATTCGCCAGCAGCTGGAGAAGAAAAGGTGGCGTCCGGGGCGGGCGGGAGGCAGAGGAGGCGTTTGGAAACCAGGCACGAGGAGGGATGGGGAAGGCTCCGGCGGAGTCGAGGCTCTCAGCCCCTGCCTGGGGGAAAAACAAAAACAAAACCCCAAAAACATTCTGGCCCCTTGCAACCCGTGACGTAACAACGCGGGCACTTCTGGGCATGTGAAGAGTGCCTTCCCGCCGCAGCGATATCATTGCAGCTTTCCCTTAGGCAGGTGGGCGCGACCCTTCAGCCGGAGGCGGGAACCAAACCTCAGCTGAAGGGGTCGTGTGGTAACCTAGCCTAGAATGGTTGTCAGTGACGTTAGAGTTAATTGAACTTGATATGTACATTTGTTTATATCCCTTCTTGCTTTCTAGTCTAATGGCATACCGGGGATGCACTGACATCTAGGCACTGGCCAGGCCCAGATGTGTGTAGTTTCTACAATGAGGGGGGGGGGGGCGACTATGCCATGTATCTTCAGAATGTGTTGTGTGGTTCCCAGTGCAATAGGTGTGAGCATCTGTTGCCATCGCCCTTCCCCTTTCGGGGGAGTAACGCGAATCTACTTGCGCCAACCTGTAGTTTTGGGGTCTGTTGCTCTGTGACCTTTGGCCCTCCAGATGTGCCTGAACTGTAGCTCTCATCAGACACAGCCAGGGAGTTGTAGTTGAGCAACATCTGGACTGACAAAAAGGTTCCCCCACACCTGCCCTCTGAAGTAAGGTTACCAGATTTTT
Source organism: Podarcis liolepis (assembly GCF_965112155.1). NCBI lineage: Eukaryota > Metazoa > Chordata > Lepidosauria > Squamata > Lacertidae > Podarcis > Podarcis liolepis. Next base: position 73,348,278 of record NC_139554.1, read on the forward strand.
TTCAATGAATCCAGGGACACTTTTCAAGGGGACTGATTTGTAAATCTGGGGACTGTCCCCGGGAAACGGGGACGTCTGGTAACCTTACTCTGAAGACAGTGATACCCAGCAGAAGTGTGGGAGAAATGACAGTTCCTGGCTTGGGTTTTGGGGGGAGATCTGTGCTTGGTTACTCCTTACAAAGAGGCTCCCATACAGATGCTCCTTCATTTTACTTTTCACCCGGCAGGAGTAAAGAGAGTCTGGGGAATGGGTTAGTTTCAGTAGAATAGGACAGTATGTGGAAAAAGTTTTATAGAGGCCCTTCTTCCCCTCTATCCTTTTTGGCTGCATTGTGTAGCAACCCCCACAAACCCACGTAGGTTCCTGTAATGTTTTTAATCTTCTCTCCTTCTGATTTCCTTGCACAAATGGGTTGGGAATCCTTTTATAGGCTATTGGCCTACTAATTGCTCTCTAGGGGTGAGTGGAGAACTAAGCTTGTAATCCTAACCCCAGTTACCTGAGACTTGAAACCCACTGAATTCTGTGGGACTTCTGAATAGACATGGTTAGGATGGCAGCCTATGCCCCTTGATCAGTGATAGTACTGTGAACACCCAGCGGATACATCTATATTTAACCTGTCTTGATTGTACAAGTAACACTTCACTGGAATGGTGCCGTTTTTTATACATCTTATCGCTCAGGGTATGTTTAACCTTGTTCTGTTTTCATTTTGTTTCTGTACTCAGGGAAGTTCACATCCTCTGGAATTCAACATCTACTGCATCTAATAACGAGCCGTTTCCTTGCTCAAAGTTCGTATTGGCTGTAGGGAATAATGCAGTAGGTAGGCAATCTGTATGTGTTCTTCATTTCAGTGTTTAACTACCTGTAAGCAGGGCATGATAGAGATGTTGAAGATTATACATCTGCTGTTATCATTTGTAATAGTAGAACTTCCATGTAGTTGAATGTAGGAAGATTCAGGATAGACAAAATTAAGTACCTCCGTCAGCACATACTTTCTCTATTGAATTTGCTCCCACAGGATGTAGTGATGATCACTAGCTTGGATGGGTTTAAAGGGGGATTAGATAAGTTATCACTTTTTGATGTGTACAAAATAGTGTGCAACCTTATAATTTTTTGTGTGCATGTACACTTCTTCAGATACACTGTGTATCTGAAGAAGTGTCCATGCACATGAAAGCTTATACCAGAACAAACTTAGTTGGTCTGTAAGGTGCTACTAGACAATTTCTTATTTTTTATTTTTTTTTTATTTCAACTGCATCAGACCAGCACGGCTACCTACCTGAACCTTATAATTTGTTAGGTATTTTGTAACTGAGTTTAGTAGGCATGTTTACCTTAACCCCCTCCCCTCCAGTTGAACTCTACGGAAACCAAAAATTGTTATTTATCTTACTTTCTTTATATTTCTGTGTATATGCACTAAATAATCTACAGGGAAGCTGCCTACATAAACTGAGTAGCATCACTCCACTTCTATATAGCAATGGTGGTTACGAACAATGTGCAGAACATAACAGTGCTATAGGAAATAAATCTCATTTCTGCTTGCAGCATTCTTGTCTTCCTTTGTTTTGAATTCTGGAGGCTGGGAAGTCATAGGATCTGTCAAATTGTGGAATGAGTGGTGCAGAACATCAAATACGACCAAAGTCCTTCCAACAGATTCCTTCTGTTTGTTCTATCGGTTGATTTCAGATCCCACAGTAAGTAAGATAGAGAGTTGTCCCCAACATAGCATTAAGCACCCTGTCACTATGAGGATTTTGTCTTAAGCAGCTGTACTTTCCACCTTCTCTGCTCCCACATGCCCTCTAAATCTGTTTCAGGGATTCTCCCAACCCTCCAGAGCAGATTTAGGGAGTCCCATTGCATAAGTGGAAATCCTTGCACTGACATAATGCATTCATTGGATACCTCCCAGAGCTTATGGAATCAGACTTGAGTTTGTTACTTGATGATATCTTTGTATTTAACTGATGTGATTTGGTGCCAGAGACAGCAAAGTTAGACTGTCCAGCCCTGCACTTGTGTTTGCATTGAATCTTCTTGCCTATCCTTGTGTTTAAGAATTAGAACACCAGCAGTCTGCGCTCATTCAAGTGCTTTTGGACAGTCACGTGCTTTCATATTAGCTACATAGTATACATAACTTTAGATGTGGCCTTTAGTGCTTTGTAAGGAATGAGAGATTGTAATATGGTATTCCTTCTTACAAACACATGCAGCCCCTTTAAACTGACTTAGCCTAGACTTGCATGCAAACCATGTGCTCCACCACCATTCAGTTACAGCCTCTTCCTTTTGTCTTATTGGTCAGTGAAGAAAGAGCCTTACAGTAACAATTGTTGTCTGTGGGTGTGTCCATTGTAGGATTAGCCAAGATCAAGTGTGATGTGCAGCACAATCCTATGCACGTTTATTCCCCAAGTTCCACTGTCTTTAGTGGAGCCCCCTGGAAAGTGCCTGTGAGATTACAGCTTTCGGTTATCATAATTACTTTTCATGCTATATATATATATATATATATATATATATATATATATATTAACATAGTTCTGTTTAAAATTCATGAAGCACTTATGACTGTTCTGTCATTTCAGGTTTTATTGTGCCAGTGCAGTTGTTACGTGGCAGAGGACCAACAGTTTCAGTGGCTTGAAAAGGTAAGAAGTGGAAGAAATGGGGATACAAAGCAGTGTTAGAAACTGAAATATGAAAGCTAGGAGCTAAGTGGCACCATAATCCTAGGTTCTGGGCACAACAACAGAATGTCTAGGCACACTTTTTTATAATAAGAATACAAAGTGAAAATGAATGAACTGCAGCTAAAATATTATGTTTATTTTTCACATGGTCTTAATATTCTTAAGAGGGTCTCTTATCCAGTCTTCAGAGAGTAACTGGAAGTGGGGAGGCAGAAAAATGTCCTCCTTTCCTTCCACTCTGCAGTTTTAATCTGAAATCTTAGGCGCAGTACTGCGCCCAGAGCTCAGAAACCACGTGCGCTAATGAAATTCCCTGTCGCAAAATGCACCTAGAACAATAGGAGTTTCAAGCCCTGATACAAATTGCAAGGGTGAAAGAGTCCCCTTGTTTTGTGAGTCCATACTGTGGATATGAGAAGTAATGGGTCTAAGATTCTGGGCTGCAGTCTTATACATACTTATCTTGGAATAAGTCTCACTCAATTCCATAGGATGTACTTCAGAGTAAATTTATATAGGATTGCACTGTAAATAAATGTATTGCTGATTTGTTCACTGGTCATTGTATGTCTTTTACTGGGTAAAACATTGACATAATGTATCAAGGGCCAAACAGTAAGAATAATTGTTTACCAGTCAGCATCCTAAAAGGAAAATTGGTTGGAATTGTTATTCAGCTTTGCCAATCATTGTTGTTGTTAGTGATATTGCACCCTTTCTTCAAGGCTCCCAAAGTGACATATATAGTTCTTTCCTCCCTCATTTTAACCCCTCAACAACCTTTTGAGAGGGGTTGGGCTAAGAGATCGTGACAGGCCCAAGGCCACCCAGTGAACTTCGTGGCTGAGTGGGAATTTGAATCCTGGTCTCCCAAGTCCTAGTCTGACACTTACCGCTACACCACACTGGCTTGATTTGTTACCTGTAACTGTGTTGAATCCAGCCTGTTGCAAACAGAAATCCTCTGTGTCATCTTCCGAACGGAGGAGGATATTGCCTACAAAAGCTGATAAGCTCCTTTTCAGCACACTTGCTCAGAGGCCTTTTGGCACTTTGACTTTGGTGCATTGGCATCTGTTCCTCGAAAAAGAATATATGATGTTGCATAGGACATCTTCAAACTGGCATTGCTCCTTAGACTGTACAAGATAGTGTAGATCATGGTGCTGTGGCATTTCTCCAATCTGGGATTCAGTTATGGGCTGAAGGCCTCTGGATGTGTGAATTACAGGGACTGAATGTACTGACGAAGTCAATTAAATTGCAGAGAAAGCTTCTGCAGATTTATTGTGTCTCTCAGGTGCCACAGCACTCATGCTGCTACAGACACTAGTAGAACAAACCTTTACAAATCTACTCAGAAATAAGCCCCCTTGATTTCAATGAGGCTTACTCGGGAGGAGGGAGTGTAAGACTGTGGCCCAAAGGTTGATTGACCAGCAGTGGTATGAGTGCCATGTTGCCGTTGCTGCTTCGCACATTTGCCTTAAGGGTTGATATCATGGGGAAGAACCACAATAGTGCTGGAGGCTCCTGTAACACTGCTGGTATGTGTGAATTGGCTCCAGCACCGCTATTCATCTGGAATTTGTCGCACTTAAATCGGGATTTACACTTTCATCCTAGGTTTTTGGATGCATGCAGAAGACGGATTTGCAAGTGCTTGTTCTTTCAACGTGCTCTGTTACGGAATATAAAACAGCAGAATCAACTCTAACACTTCCTTCTCCTTTTCTGAAAGCATTGAAGACAAGCACGTTCAAAGATAAAGTCTGTTGTTCACTACTAGAACAGCCAAATATTGCACGGGACCTCCCTGCTGCAGGTATTTAACAGTGCAAAACCTTAAGCTGAATAAATGTCTATAGTGGTATCTCAGCTATGAAGTGTCCTGCTCAAGGAGGGATTCACCTGGCACCAACTTTTCATATTCATATACATATACATATATATATATATATGCTTTCGTAGATTTTCACGGGTACAGGAATGCAGGTTTTGGTGTCTTCGGGTGTCTTCCCGTGTAAGAGTTGGGGTGTCTAGGCGACGTTTCGACGAGGTCTCACTCGTCATCTTCAGGCTGGTGCTTTCGGCTTCTTGTTACTGGAACAGAGCAGGATCTCAGTGTTTGAGTTCCTATAAATACTGTTGAGGGGGTGTGGTGTATAGCCTCCAACGTTCTGGGCAGAGAGGAAGTTCCCAGGTTAGTGTGCCTTTTCTTCTTTTGTTCCTTAATTACTTGAGGGATATCTTGAGTGATTTCTTGAGTGATATTCTGAGTACCACTTAGGTGGGTCATTAAGTGTGGATTAGTTGCTAAAGCTTTCGTGTCTTGACCTCTTGAGCTTGTGAAGAGTTTTTCTGAGAAGATGGCTGTACTGCACTTAGTTGTGCTCTGGCTTGGCTTCGTGTATAGGGGCGAGCTGTGGTTTTGTGCCCTGTGCCAGCCAGATCTGTGTAGGGATTGCAGGGAGGTGCAGCATCCGGAGGTGCCACTATGGTTTGGCTACTGGATGGTGTCTGTACATTGGACAAACAAACAGACGAATAAATGCACGTATCGCAGAACACAAGAATGCCGTCAAAAAAGAAGAAAAAACTTCCTCTCTTTTCCAACACATGAAAGAAACAGGACACGAAATTAATTTTACAGATTCCAAATTGCTCTTTAACATGGAACATCACCACAAGAGAATAATCATGGAAGCCATCGAGATAGAGAAACACCCTCACAACATGAACAAGCGTGACGACACGTCCCGCCTGCCAGACATCTGGAAATTAGCCCTCCCCACAAAAACCGACACCAGAACCAAAGGCACACAGAACGCCATCACCAATCAACCACACCAGACCCAAACCCAGACCCTCTCCACAGATAAATTACAGACACCATCCAGTAGCCAAACCATAGTGGCACCTCCGGATGCTGCACCTCCCTGCAATCCCTACACAGATCTGGCTGGCACAGGGCACAAAACCACAGCTCGCCCCTATACACGAAGCCAAGCCAGAGCACAACTAAGTGCAGTACAGCCATCTTCTCAGAAAAACTCTTCACAAGCTCAAGAGGTCAAGACACGAAAGCTTTAGCAACTAATCCACACTTAATGACCCACCTAAGTGGTACTCAGAATATCACTCAATAAATCACTCAAGATATCCCTCAAGTAATTAAGGAACAAAAGAAGAAAAGGCACACTAACCTGGGAACTTCCTCTCTGCCCAGAACGTTGGAGGCTATACACCACACCCCCTCAACAGTATTTATAGGAACTCAAACACTGAGATCCTGCTCTGTTCCAGTAACAAGAAGCCGAAAGCACCAGCCTGAAGATGACGAGTGAGACCTCGTCGAAACGTCGCCTAGACACCCCAACTCTTACACGGGAAGACACCCGAAGACACCAAAACCTGCATATATATATATATATATATATATATATATATATATATATATATATATGCAGGTTTTGGTGTCCTCGGGTGTCTTCCCGTGTAAAAGTTGGGGTGTCTAGGCGACGTTTCGACGAGGTCTCACTCGTCATCTTCAGGCTGGTGCTTTCGGCTTCTTGTTACTGGAACAGAGCGGGATCTCAGTGTTTGAGTTCCTATAAATACTGTAGAGGGGTGTGGTGTATTGCCTCAAAAGTTCTGGGCAGAGGGGAAGTTCCCAGGCTAGTGTTCTTTTCTTCTTTTGTTCCTTAATTACTTGAGGGATATCTTGAGTGATTTCTTGAGTGATATTCTGAGTACCACTTAGGTGGGTCATTAGGTGTGGATTAGTTGCTAAAGCCTTCGTGTCTTGACCTCTTGAATTTGTGAAGAGTTTTTCTGGGAAGATGGCTGTACTGCACTTAGTTGTGCTTTGGCTTGGCTTCGTGTATAGGGGCGAGCTGTGGTTTTGTGCCCTGTGCCAGCCAGATCTGTGTAGGGATTGCAGGGGGGTGCAGCATCCGGAGTTGCCACTATGGTTTGGTTACTGGATGGTGTCTGTAATTTATCTGTGGAGAGGGTCTGGGTTTGGGTCTGGTGTGGTTGATTGGTGGTGGCGTTCTGTGTGCCTCTGGATCTGGTGTCGGTTTTTGTGGGGAGGGCTAATTTCCAGATGTCTGGCAGGCGGGACGTGTCGTCACGCTTGTTCATGTTGTGAGGGTGTTTCTCTATCTCGATGGCTTCCATGATTATTCTCTTGTGGTGATGTTCCATGTTAAAGAGCAATTTGGAATCTGCAAAATTAATTTCGTGTCCTGTTTCTTTCATGTGTTGGAAAAGAGAGGAAGATTTTTCTTCTTTTTTGACGGCATTCTTGTGTTCTGCGATACGTGCATTTATTCGTCTGTTTGTTTGTCCAATGTACGTGGCTGGGCAGACTTTGCAGGGTATTTCATAGACCCCTTGGTTTTCCAACTGGATTTTATCTTTGGGGTTTCTGAGGATATTGGCTATTTTTTGGTTGGTGCAAAAGGCTGTTTTGATATTGTGTTTATGGAGGATTTTGCTAATTTTATCTGTAGTGCCCTTGATATAAGGAAGGAGGGCCATGCCATTGTTTTCTTCCGTGTCTTGGTTTTTGGGGGGTGTTTCTTTTTGGATTAGCTTCTTAACCCTGTTTTGCTGGTATCCATTGGCGATTAACACATTTGAGAGATTCTGTAACTCAGTTGTCAAGTGGTCTTTGTCAGCCAGGCGTTTGGTTCTGGAGATGAGGGTCTTGGCTACGGAGTTTATTTGTGCAGGGTGGTGGTGTGATTGAGCATGTAAGTAGCGGTTGGTGTGTGTTTTTTTCCGGTAGATAGTGTGTCCTAGGGAGCCATCAGGTTTTTTGTAGATTAGGACGTCAAGGAAGGGAAGCTGGTTGTTGGCTTCTATTTCCATAGTGAATTGTATTTTGGGGTGTAGGCTGTTGAGATGTGTGAGGAAGCTATCTAGTTTTTCTTTCCCGTGTGGCCAAATTACAAAGGTGTCGTCAACATATCTAAGCCAAAGTTTGGGTTTGTGTTCTGACTTGTCTAAAGCATTGGTTTCAAAGTGTTCCATGTACAGATTTGCGATGACCGGTGAGAGGGGTGATCCCATAGGTGCTCCTTCTATCTGTTTGTATCTTTGTCCATTGTGGATGAAGTACGTGTTGGTTAGGCAGTGGTTGGTCAGGTCCAGGATGTATTCGGGGGGATTGTATTTGTTTTGAATGGCTGTCAAGGCTTCATTAATGGGCACTTGTGTGAAGAGAGATACAACATCGAAGCTCACAAGTAGGTCATCGGGATGTAGGTTTTGCTTCTTTATTGTTTCTATGAACTGGAAGGAGTTTGTAACGTGTGAAGAGATGGATTCTGCATAGGGCTGAAGTTGCTTAGCGAGAAATTTAGCGAGATTTTGTAGAGGTGAGCCTATGGAGCTGACTATTGGTCTGAGTGGTGTTCCTTCTTTGTGTATCTTGGGGAGGCCGTAGAGAAATCACTCAAGATATCCCTCAAGTAATTAAGGAACAAAAGAAGAAAAGAACACTAGCCTGGGAACTTCCCCTCTGCCCAGAACTTTTGAGGCAATACACCACACCCCTCTACAGTATTTATAGGAACTCAAACACTGAGATCCCGCTCTGTTCCAGTAACAAGAAGCCGAAAGCACCAGCCTGAAGATGACGAGTGAGACCTCGTCGAAACGTCGCCTAGACACCCCAACTTTTACACGGGAAGACACCCGAGGACACCAAAACCTGCATTCCTGTACCCGTGAAAATCTACGAAAACAAATATATATATATATATATATGAAGCCTTTCATACTATTAATGATGCACTTTATAAGCTGGTTGTTTTTATCAAACCATTGATTAAAGGTGGTTTGTATATTGTCCTGGAATAAATAAGTATAATGTTGAGGCTGCTTTTTATCTGGTCTTGAATGACTGGTGGATGTTCTCTCAGTGGGAGCTAATAGTTTGGAAAGAGCTGGATAATTTTCCTTCAGTCTTTTGCATGGGAAAGCCAGAAATGGAAGGTGACCCATGGATGTGCAAGCACAAGCCCTAGCAGAGGAGATGGGTGTGCTGTGAATCAACAAAAGCAATTTATTTGGGGTGGGGGAGAGCAACAGGTCAGAGTGAATTGCACTTTTGCTGGAAGGTTGAAGGCACTAATGTGGAGCAATTAATCTGCTGCCTGGCAGGAATGTGTGCTGCTTGCCTCCACTTTTTATGTTGTTTTTTAAAAGAAAATGAACAAATATTGCAAAAATGCCAGAAATATTTGGAATTTTCTCCTCCAAAGGGAGCTTACTACAAGCTAGTGTTGCCCTTGTAATTTTTCACTGTTGGGGGAAGTGCAGAGCATGTAACAAGAAGTTGGCTGGAATTCCATTCAGACTGATGATGGGCACCAATAGAATTGTTCTCCTCAATATCATAAGATATTCTGCTGCTACAGCAAGTGGCAATAGTGGCACCAGCTGGCTTTATAAAATGTGTTTTATTGGCAAAGCAACAGCTTTACACCATCTACCCAGGCAGGAACAAATGATTTGCTTAATAGACTACAGGAATGCTGCAATCACATTGTGCATTGCAAATCTTGCACAGAGCAGAAAGCTGGGCTTGATGACCTCTGTGGTCCCTTACAACACTGGTTCTGTGACAGTGCCTTGAACATTGTGTTAAGGCTATGGAACTCTGACCTAGAGTGTTGGTCAGCCTTTTTTTTCTCTCATGGCATGCTTCCAGAAAAAAATAGTTGTTAACATGTGTGATTTGTTGTGAATTTCTTACAATATGCTTGCAGCTTGCAGCAAACAATAAGGTGTTGTTGTTTTTTAATGTATGATTCATTTTGATCAACTGAGCATGTTGCTGATTTATTACCACTGCAAAAGCAGGTTACTAGTGTCTCTCTCTCCCTCTCTCTCCCCTCTTGCCTCCTGAATTGTGCCTAGTTCTCAGTTACTGTCAAGTGTGGCAGATCCCTGCAGTGCTTTATCAGTGTTACACTGATATCATCAAACTGGATTTGGTAACAATTGAAGCTTTCAAGCCCTTGCTATCTTCCAGAATCCTGAAGGGTTTGGTGAAGGTAAGGTTCAATTATTAAGCCTGTATGTGGCCTTATTTCAGCTTGCTTGTCTGCAGAATGGTCACTATAACAGCTGCTGTGAAGGGACCTAAGAGGAGGCCAGCTGGATCAGACCAAAAGCCCATCTAATCCAGCTGTTCTCACAGTAGCCAATCAGGTGCCTACAGGAAGCCAATAAGCTGGACCAAACTTCATCAGCACTCTCCAGAAACTAGTACTGTATTCAGAGGCATAAGGACACTTGGAATTCAATTCCCAGAAGGGCCACTTTGTTGTATTTGTGGGTACGAGCCCTGAAGCATCCCAGCAACATTGTATTGCTTTTGAGTCACTTCCATGGTACTGAAATTTTCTGCCTCTGGGCGTTAGGAAAGGAGCTGTGAATGCAGATTAGGGATTACTGTGTGTCAGGGGTTTCCCTTGTTGAGTGCTTAAAACATTTGCTTAGCTGCTTGTTTGACTTTGTGAGGTGCTGTCTTTGGCTTTGATTTACACCTGGTTGGGATATAAATTGGTTTACATTGAGATTTTTTTTTTTACTTTAATTGGGGTTTTCCTCTCATGTTTGAACCTAGGCAACAACAAAAGGTTTATGATCAAAATCCATATTTAGGTCATGTTCGAAAACTACCTACATCCATGCACTTCGTAATTCAAAGGATAAAAGCTTGTCACTGGACTTTCTTCCATAGGCCACATAACAGAATAATTTAGAGTTAACCACACCTGCCAACAAATGTCTTATTTTTACACCAGTTTTAACTGCTGTTGCTTCTGAAGAATCCTGGGAACTGTAGTTTGGTACGCAGACTACAAATTCTCTGTTTGAGTTTTCTATCCTACTTGCAGAACTACGGTTTTCTGGTTTCCCCAGGACAGAGGGAATGAATGTTAACCAGTTAGTGTCTCTGGTGTAGAAATGCCCTTGGAACAAAGATCTAACAATATTTCAAAATGAGTGGCACTCAGCTTGGCTTGCACAAAATGTCTTGTAACATAAAACAATCAGTACAATCACCCTTCGGTGCGAGCAAGAAATGAAATTGAGGTCACAGGTAGGCTGTGCTGTTATGTGTTGCTTTTTCTCATCCTTTCTAGCCACGGGATAACTGCTAGAGTTGTCCTCAAGCTGTAGAGAAAATCTGTGATAATCCAGTCTTAAATGTAAACTTTAACTCAAAACATTGCTGGGGTTTTTTTAACCCTGAAGCTCTTGAAGAAACTGCAGCTTTTAAAAAACAACAACACAAAAAGTTAATGGTTTCTGTCCTGTGCTTCCTTTGCTTAGGTTTAATGTAAATGACTGCCAAAGTATCTGAGTATATTTCCACTATGATATTGAGTTATTGGTTCCTCAAACTAGGCTCAGTAAGTGGATTAGGCTAGCAACCGTCAATCTGAAATGAAAGACGTCTGTATGGTACCTCTGCAGTCCACACCCTGAGCTTGTGCTGATGAACACACAGCAGAACAAGGGTTCCTCCCACAACGCTAAAGTGGAAGGAAAATTAACTGGAGGAATATTGCTGCAATCCAGTGCACAATTAAGCACACTTAAATTCCTTCTGGTTACAAGAGATATAAGAAGGGAGAGTGCTATTGAGCTTATGTCGTGCTTGTAAGATTTCTACAGGCATCTGGTTGGCCACTGTGAGCACAGAATACTGGATTAGGTAGGTCTTTGGTCTAATCCTACAGAACTTTTTCTGACATTCTTTAATGATCCACTGTGTGCTCAGTTGAATATTTTTGTTCATTCTTACCTGCCTATGATCAATTAATTAGTTACAAAAGTGTGAAGCGGAACCAGCTGGTTCGCAAGTTGCATTCCATAGCAAGAACTGGATATGGTTGTCCTGGAACAGAATATGGATGCTACATTTCATATGTAATATATAGAGGGTCGTGTGTGTTCGTTTTGAAAAGTTGAGTGGCCAAGAATAAGGAAATACGATAGGCAGTTATTAATGCATTCTTACCTTCACTGGATTTTTTTTTCTATTTTCTTTTACCTAGGACATTTCAAGAAGCACAGAAATACTGAGAAAAGTGGTGACAACAAATGAAATTGATAACATCTACACTTAAAATGGAGAATTATCTTGGATACTTTCAAACTCCAGTATTTTGTCAACTGCAGCTACTTTGCCTGGAAGCATTTGGGACTTGTAGTTGTTCCTTTATAAGTGGAATGTGTTATCTTTTGTACCATATGCTGACTGTTGTGGGGTGTTACCAGCTGAAATGAATTTAAAGGTGACGTTTTTATTTTTCACAAACTCAAGCCACTTTTTATTTTTGCCATGAGCAAAGGCAACTCCTTACATTCTTCCACCAGTAATCAAATCTATATTTTAATGCAGCAAAATAATTGTAGTGGATGTGGCAAAGCCTCTGTCTGTAATTGACTGAGTTGGCCTCCTACCACAGACGCAGGGCAGGCAGCAAAGCCTGTGGATGCTGTTAGTCGAAGTGCTTAGGTACTAGAGATAGGCAAGGCAGGCAAAATAGTCTAATAAGATGCAAGGACATAGGAAGCAAGAACCTGATGACTGAGAAGGCAGGAGGCTAAGGAAGGCTTAGGAGAAGAGGGTGGGACTTTTAAGAGAAAGTGGTCCAGAGGAATTTCTTCGTGGGGGAGGCAAAGAAGTAAAATTGTGAGAATAGACAGGTAGGTAGAGTGGCCACTTACATTTCCTCATTTTTGGTAATGTTTATCACCACAGAAGAAGACACAGATTTGCATAAGCTAATTTACATGTATAGATTCAGAAACAGTTGCCACCATTTCAATAGAAAAAAAGGGTCTGTCCCACAATAGCAAGGAACATTGACCTGTGCATTTGCTCAGTCTGTTTTCTAGATGTAAACTATAGATGGGCAATTTCAAGGCCCCTATTCTTCCTTTTCTGTGTTATATATCTTTATAAACTGGACTTCGATCAGACGGCCATTCAAAATAGAGAACTCCTTCCAATTGAAGCATTTCCTTTGTAAAGAGGTACCTATGTCAACACTATAGATAGGACACCAGCTCAGGGACAGGAATTGCAAAGTGTGGAATAGCTAATGTTGCTTGAAATAGCCCATTAAACCTCCGTCTGCAGGCTTCTATAACTGTACAGAACAACTTTACTTTATTACTTAATAGCCAGTTAAGTTTTTCAGTTACATTGCTTTCAAGTAATAAAACCTTATACTAAGAAATTGTCCTATGAAGCTTGTTTTGCCCTTTTGAAATTCTGCAGTTTCCTGCCTTAGGTGGTGGCTGCAAAGAGAACATAGGTGTTCATAAGCAGCACAAAGTGTGGGATCTGGAGCTGAGTTAGAGAGCTGTCGACTCAACAAGGCTGCAGAGAAGACTGAGAAAATAATGTCCTCACTGCCAGTCTCTCTTTACTCCTGTTCTTGGTCACTTACAGTTGCATCATCTCCTTCCTTTCAAGAAAGCTGCTAAGGATTAAACATTCTGGCCAATCAAACAGGTTGGTCTTGCTAACTCAGGGATTCCCCCTGGGTTTACTGCCTCTCTCCGCCCTGAGGCTCAGGAAGCAAAGGTGGAGTATTTGGGTGTGGTCAGATGGCATATGAAAGGATCCAGGTGAGACAACCATGTTGAGGCACTTTAGGACCACCTTGAGACTGCGAGGACTGCTGGGGTTCTCCCTAGGGTCCCACCCTGCCTCTCCAGAGGAGGCTTCTCCAAGGTCTGCAGTGGGCAGGATCCCCAAAAGATGTGACTTGCCTTTCAAATAAAGATGATGAGCCTGCCATGAACCTGCTAGACTGGGAAGATTTTTCTGCACCTTGTCTTGAACCTTATGGAAGGGGGGCCAGTGAATGTTCTACGTTAGTAATTATGGATGGCATTCAATGTTCTAAGCAGTGGCGTAGCATGGGTTGTCAGCACCCGGGGCAAGGCAAGTAATTTGCGCCCCCAACCCGTGGATTTGCGCCCCCTAACCCTAACCCCCAGATGTTGCGGCCGGCCCCCCCCCTGCACCCCCACGCTACGCCACTGGTTCTCAGACAATTGTTCCATTGGTGCTCATCTGATGGAACCACCTCCCCTCTCCCTGTGCACTGTTCTGGGGGTTCTCTCAACACACACACACACACACACACCAGTTTGGGGCAGGGGCATGTGCAGGGGGAGGAGAGATGGGAAAGCCCTGTCATGCTGCTATTCTTAATCTTACTCATTAAGTTAATATACTGCTCATCACAAGACCATGAGGCAATTTGCAACCTAGAATACAAAGGTCAAATATAGGTATGGTGTAAAAATCAAAACAGTCAGGTTTTTTTAGATTGTAAGCCTGTGGGTAGGGACTGGCTTGTTTTGTTTGTACGTAAGCTACTCTGGGGGCTCTTAGCCAGCAAACAAAACTCGTATTTTCCTTTCAGAGATCTTAACAATTGGGACGCAACTCACCAACCCAGAAATATACTCTGCCCCTTCTGTCCTCCACTCTCCCCCATGCCTGATTCCCCCCCCCCCCAGTGCCACCACTGCTCATTTAGCTTAGAAATTTACAACCAAATGAGTTGAACCAGAATAGACAAAGTCTGGACCACTTGCCCCACCCCTCTCTTGAAATAGTCTGGGGGTTAGGTGGGGGACCGTTGCGTGTTGATATTTGTGCATGGAGTGAAAGGCAGGAACTGGAGAGCAGTTCGCACAAATGGCCCTCTGAGTACTGCCAGAGCACTTTAATGTTGTTCTCGCATTTCGTCTGGCCACCTCCCTCCATTGGTACGGAAAAGAGGGTGTCTGACTTCCAACGTGCCTGGGCTATAGAACTCCTTTGGAGGCTGAGTCAATCCTGTTGCCTGATTCAATCAGGACACACACCCTGACAGTATCACGAGCTCTGCTTCCTCCCTCTCTCCACCTGCCCAACCTGGGTGCTGTTAGGTTTGAGGAAGCCCTGGGTAAAATATTCCCCTGGAAGAGGAGGGGCACCATCACTTCGCAGGCTGCTCCCACCTCTCCGTCCCTGCAGCTACCCTACACATTACAGGCATCAACACTGGCAAAGGAATGGACAGGCCCCTTGTTCATGCTCCCCCGCCCCGCCCCATAGCTAGCCTGCCAGGTTTGCCTCTTGCTCTCCATCTCCTGGGTGGGATGTGTGTAAAGAAGAGCCTGTTGCGCACGTATCGCCTTCTCCCATCTCCTGTTTCAACTGTTTATGAATCCCAAATTGCAGTGCTTTATTCTGTTATTTCCGTAAGCTGCTCATAGAGCTTCTCACAACCAAGCGGTCTGCTAATCTTATTAAATGAAAAGGACAGGATAAAGAAAAAGAGCGCGGGCCATTGAGAACTCGGGTATGAGGGCTGCGGCCAGAAATCTCACGCCATTTCTCACGGATAAATGATCCCCGATTCCTTTTATTTATTTCTTTTTTACCAGATAGGGCTAAGGCTACACATTCCCTCTCCGGGGACGACGACCCCGAAACCGGCACCGATTCTCTTTCTTGCAACTTCCCCATAACTTTATTCCGCGCGGGCGGGGGGGGGGGGTTGGAGAGAGAAGAAACCGGCCAATAGTAGCTCTCAAGGGGCAGGACCGAAGTTGCTCCTCCCCAAGTGACGGGGGGGGGGGGCTTCCGCAGCTCAGAGGCGCAGTGCTTTTTCGTCCCATTTGGAGCTATGGCGGTGGCGTTGAGAGTGGCGATGCTGTTGGCGGCCTTGGCGCTTCAGGGGGTGAGTGAGGACGGGCAGCGAGAGCGGGAACCCCGGGGCGGCGGCGGAGAGCAGAAGGCAGCGCCGCTCTCCTCGCGAGTTGGGCGCAGGGCAGCGGCAGCAAAAGTGCTCCTCAAGAGCCGAGCGGCGCGCTCCTGCCTTCCCCGCGAGCCATTGTTTTTAGTGCGCCGCCTTTCACTCCCCGCGGGAAAGTTGCCCCGCGTGGCGAAGCGGCCCCGGGTTGGGAAGCGCCAGGACCTCTGGAGCGAGTCCTCCTTCGGGGGTTGTGGGGGCTCCCAGCAGCAGCTCCCCCCGGCCCCGCTGGCTGGGACTTGTGGGGAGCGGGGTCCCCCTTCCCGCGGCACCCGGGTCTGGGTTTTCACGGGGAAGCGCCTTCCTCGTGAGCTGCTGCCGCCGCGGACCGCGCGCCGCGGCTGATAAGGAAGCCGGCCGGCTCCCAAGTTTTGGCTCGCTTCGGCTTTCCCCCCGCTGCTCAAAATGGCTCCTGCCCGCGCAGGCAATCGGACAAGCGACGTTGAGGGTCGCCTTCTTCCGAAGAGCGGAAAGTTCACAAGGGCGGCGGTTGGCTTTTTTGGGGGGGGGGGGTTCTTGGAAGTTGGAGGCGCTTCGAGAGGGAGATCGTCTCCGCCGTTTGTCAGCCGAGGCTTTGCACTTCCCAGAAACAGTGGGAAGTCCGCGGAAACGAAAGTGGGATGGGCGTGGGCGCTCCCCAAGGAGACCTCTTGGAACCCGCCTTCAAATCCGCAAGCCAAAGCTTCTCCGCCTGAAGTCAATTCTTGCTGCTGTAATAACCATTAATGGTGACGGCCTTCGTTAAGAGGGTAACGGCGTGTTAATACCCTGTGACGTCAGACAGAGGGCTTCCGGGATTCGAGAGGACTTTGCTCTTAGCGTTCTTAGACACATTCAGACACACTTGGCGGCCTTTTTCCTCCCCCCACCCACCTTTCCTCTCCTATGTCTGATTTTCATTACGTATATTCCTATGTTCCTATTACGTCTATTACTACGTTCTACTGCAAATAGTTTCATAAAGATGATCGGCCCGAAATAATTTTACTAGCCCAGCTCCTGATACGCCGACACCTTTTCCACCTTTGTGGCCTGAAAGGTGGGGGGAATCAGTTTAAATAGTTTATATCTATGACAGGATGATTGCTTGAGACAGAAATGCTTTTAGGAAGATTGAAATGGGAAAACAACGGGGCAGAGACCTATGTTTGGAGAAGCTAGATTGGTAAAGAAATACAAGCCATCTTAGAGTTTACCTTCTTTAAAAGATAGGGGTATAGGTCTTTAAAATAAATTTTAAAATACCTGCTTATGGTACTACCTACTCCACAGAATACACTGGAAGCAAGAAATATAACTTTTAGTTTTCTACTTTGTAATCTCAATTATTTAATTTTAAAATTATGTATCAGGATACCAAACATTCAAACCATAACAAATGTGACTGTTGTATGCACATGATATTTTATGTTACTTTTTTGTTTTTTTGTTTTGCTCTCTCTATGTAAACACATATGTTTATGAATGGTTGTGGATTTTATTAGTTTTTGTACCTTGTTTACAGCATATTTAGCATGTCTTTGTTGCTGGCTGATTTGCTGCTATTGCTTTGCAATTTGCAGCTACTGTATAGCTTGTTTTGATGGACAGGTTTAAACAAAAGCATAAAGAAAAGTGACCAGGCCATTGGATATTCATGTGCTAATTTCAAACTGCAGGTGGACAGGGGTGGTTGTAATTTTGATTGTTTTCCCTTAGGAAAACTAGCACAGACTTCTCCCTGACGTAATATTTAATTATTTATTTTGCAGTGAATTTTTATGCATCTCCTCTCTAGCAGTCAGGACCAGTACACTGTAAAATTAAGTTATTAAGTTCAACAAGTGCTGCTTAGCAGATCTGGCCTTGTAAGGTTCCTAAATGAGAGCACACATAGGTACCATAGGCAAGGTGCTATATTCCAAAGGCTGCAATCCCATACATACACAGTTCCCCCATTTGAACATGATGGGGTTTGCTTCTAAATAGGCATGATTAATATTGCACTGTAAATTCACTGAAGAATTTAATTTTTCTTGTAAATTTTCCTTGGACTGTGGCAGTATAAGTGCAGCTGATATTACCACTGCAGCTTGGAAATGTATCTTACAGATTTAGATTGAAGTAATTTCCAACAAAGTCTCTGTGATTCTAAACACAGACAATTTTCAAGTAAATGGGATTTTTTTCAGTTGGAATGTAAGGTGGAATGTTCTTGATTGTTAAATGTCTCAGTAACATTAGCAATGTTAGCATTTAAAATAAATACTGAATGTCTGAAATGTAATTTCTCCATCAGCCTCTGCCAACCCAAGGGGAAAATAACAGACTTTGCATCTAGGTAACAAGCCACATAACAGTATTTTCACAAAGTGCATTATTTTAGTAGTCAGTAGATGTCACAGAGAAAAAACTAATGTGCACATCCTAATTAGTTTTTGCTTTCTTTCACTACTAAATCACCTTGAGATCATTGTGCTTTAATTCACTCTGTGTATTGCTTTTTCACCCTGGTTCTCAAACTGAGTGCAAGGAAGAAAAGAGTCTCTTCTGCTGCAAGAGCCTAGATGGGGCATCTAACTCATAATGAAGGGTTTTTGAAACATGGGCATCACATTTAGTATATCTAGGAGCAACTTTCTAGTCTTTTGTTATTGAAATCTCTCCAGCTATCTCCCTGCTTTTAGTTTACAGCCTAGTGTTCAAGGCACAACTTGGAAATTCATTCTGTTTAAATCAGCGGGATAGGAATAGTGGAAGCTGCCACGTGCAATTTCAGACCATTAGTCCACTTAGTCCAGGGTGATTTACACTTAACTGGCAGTGACTCTCTGGGGTCTCTTGCAGAATCCTCATCTGATCCCTTTCAACAGGACACCGCTCTCAGCTGGCCCCTGCCTGCCTACCTTTTTATTTACAGCCAGTCTAGGACGTGACACTGGCTGTTAACTTCCTCCTCCTCAGCCTCCTCACCCTTGTACAGTTCAGCAGGGAGGAGGCTGGGGGACAAAACTAGAATCTGTCAATTCTGCCTGTCATTGGCTGCGGTAGCTCCTTTCATTGGCTCTGACTCCACCTACTGTTGGGTTCCTTGCCTGGTGTCCTACTAGTCCCAAGGGATACCAGCCACCATTTGGAATTGGTTGTGAGGCCATTTTTGTACAAGGCAAGTGATCTACCACTGAGCTATGTAGTCCATCCCAAAGTTGAGTTTGGCCTTATCTCTACCACCCCTAGTGGTAGGGCCTATTCCTACTGCACAACAGGTTCACCGTTTCCCATTGCAGAAGTTTATGTTTTGCGCTAACAAGGGTGGTTCTGATCGCTTTCTTTGTCATGCATTTAGACTCAGAATTAATTGTTGAACATGTAGGCTTGTTCACATTTTTATCTTGTCTCTGATCAGTTTGAGAACCACACCTTTTTACCACTAATCATCTTTCAATGTCAGAGCTGACCACTATATTTATATGTGCAGCTTAAAAGTAGAGTTCCAAGTTGTGAAATTGCACTTTGAATTCTCCCTGTTTCCAATAGCCTGAAGCCAGCCTGTTTTTCCTTTCTCCTCCTGTGATGAGGCTGCATTTTAATGTTTTAATCTTGTTTTTTAAGTTGTATTCATTCAACTTGTTCTTATTATTGCTTGTTAGCCGCCCTGAGCCCGGCCTTGGCTGGGAAGGGCGGGGTATAAATAAAATTTATTATTATTATTATTAGGGTTTGAGAAGTTCATGGATCACTCAGAAAACTTCTGTTGACTAATAGATTGAACAACCACATTGTGAAAATCCCACTGGCATTGGTGAAGCTGCTTAGAAATTGAAAATGTTGTCCTTGCTAATACAGGCAAGATTTTTGGTGAAAGTGCTGCTCCAGAACTGCCCCATTTTTAACACCCCAGATTTTATTTTATAATATAACATTCCAGTCCTCAGAGGTGTGCTTGAATGTAAGACGAGTGTCCAGTTCTTCATGTCAAAACAACTTACCGTATTTTTCGCCCTATAGGACGCACTTTTTCCCCTCCAAAAATGAAGGGGAAATCTGGGTGCATCCTATGGGGCGAATGCAGGCTTTCGCTGAAGCTTGGAGAGCGAGAGGGGTCGGTGCGCACCAACCCCTCTCGCTCTCCAGGCTTCAGGAAGACATCCGCAGCCTAGGCAGCCCTGCAGACATCCGCAGCGTGGGGAGCCCTGCAGGAGTTCCCCGCAGGGCTCCCCACGCTGCGGATAGCAGCCTGCCGCCCGGCAGGCGGGGTGCCCTGAAGCAGAGCGCCCCGCCCACCGGACAGACATCTGCAGCGTGCAGAGCCCTGCAGGAGTTCCCCGCATGGCTCCCCACGCTGCGGATAGCAGCCTGCCGCCTGGCGCGCGGGGCACCCTGAAGCAGAGCGCCCCTCGCGCCGGGCATATATCCGCAGCGTGGGGAGCCCTGCAGGAGTTCCCTGCAGGGCTTCCCACGCTGCTGATAGCAGCCTGCCGCCCGGGGCTGCTCGGGGACAGCAGGGAGGCACAGCGCCGCCATCCCGCTGTTCCTCGACCTGGTTCGGTTTCCCCGACCTGCTTTTGGGGGGAAAATAAAGGAAAAAAATTTTTCCTTTATTTCCCCCCCAAAAAACTAGGTGCGTCCTATGGGACGGAGCGTCCTATGGGACGAAAAATACGGTAGTGTGTTTCTTGGCTTGCTTGCATTTTCCATTCAACAGAACTTCCTGACTTGCACTTCCGCTCCAGTTGTAGCACACTGATCCGGATTGTATAAATTGCAATAAGGAGCTGGAGTTAGGCCACCTTTCTTCTCATGGAAATGAGTGAGTTGGCATTAACTTTTCAGCATATCGTGAACTTTCCCTCTGTCCATGCTACTGTCCAATTCCTTCTTCAGTTCTAAAAGCAGGAAGCCCACAATTTGCATGCAGGACAAGGGTAAACCCTTTAAAATAATGTATTTCTCATATTTAGGATGGGGAACGCAGCTGTTGCTGCTGGACTACAACTCCCATCATCCCATTGGCCATGCTGACCGGAAGGCCACAGCCTCCCCATCCTTGCCTTAAAGCTTTACTGCTTGGCTTTCCTCATGTCAGAGGGTATTTCTTACTGCAGGAAACTCTTTTACCCAAAATGTCAAAAGGAGTTTTGCTTGGTGCATTTATTATGTGGGAAAGATTGTTTCACACCTCTTTTTCTGGTTGCTATGAGGAGAATAAAAGTTTGATTTGAGTGTTTAAAAAGCAATATTTTGAATTGAGCTCTACTTCAAAGCTTAGCAAAGAAATGTTCTCCCTGTGAATATGCTGAAGTACTGGAAATGAGTTTTTAAATAGCCAATAAATCTCATATTAAGATGGGATGATGCACCTGGGAAGTCCATTCCTATGAAGCCTGTCTCTCTGAATCTCTTTAGGTTGAATCTCCACGGTTGATACCTCAATGTGATCATGGAAAATATCTTGATTCTGGGCGACATTGTTGCAAACTATGCCCTGCAGGTAAGTGGTCATGCAGTGGCTTATATATTTAGCAAAATAACTGAATCTCTCTTTGTTGCAGAGGCATAGGCAAACTCGGCCCTCCAGATGTTTTGGGACTACAGCTCCCATCATCCCAAGCTAACAGAACCAGTGATCAAGGATGATGGGAATTGTAGTCCCAAAACATCTGGAGGGCCGAGTTTGCCTATGCCTACTCCAAAGCTTATTGAAAAGGATTTGTTCATCAGGTTTAGCATTTATATGGTACTCTTTCCTATATATTTCATCAAAGACTATCTCAGCTATTCTGTCAAATAGGCAAATATTAGGGCAAAAGCACACATTTATGTGTTTATTGAAACATGTATGCTGGTTTGCTAGCAGTAGTGCAGATTCACTTTAAAGGTGAAATAGATTGTGGGGGAGGTGGCAACAGTTATTTATAGTATATCTTCCTCCTCTTCTTTTCTCCCCTGCTCCTGCCTTTGGGAATTTGCATCCTTTATGGAAAAAATAATACACTTTCTCTGTAAAATGCCTCTGACTTGGGAGCTTGTCAAGAAAATGATTTCCTGTTGCAAAAGTGAATAAATTTCAGAAAGGTTAGGAACCATTTAAACCAGTGTAAGCTTTCTGGTACCATAGCTCAAGTCAGTAGAGCACAAGACTCTTAATCTCAGGGTTAGTGAGCTTGAGCCCCAGGTTGGACAAAAGATTCATGCATGGCAAGGGGTTGGATTAGATGACCCTCTGGATCTCTTCCAACCCAGTGCTAAGGAGATTGTACTGTTGGGCAAGCAGAAATACTTAGGCTTGTAGAACAGTCTGCCCTCTCCTCCCCAGGCATGCTGTTCTGAGGGATCTCCCAACCCTCCGAAGTAGATTTGGGGGAGGAGGGGTATCGATAGCCCCATTGTGCGAGCAGGAGTCTGTACATTGGCTTCTGCTAGCGTGACGGGGTAGTTGAATTCAGCCTTTACTCAATTTCATTTGTCCAAAGCCTTCCTCCAAAACGGAGACTCTCCTCCTCTCTCCCTTTTTCTGCTCACACATATCACTTGAGGTAGGGTTAGGCTGAGAGATGATGGCTACCCCAAGGTTGCTAGGGGTGGGATTGAGATTCAGGCATGAGCCTTCCCAGTCTCAGTTATCTAATCTACCCACTATGGTACACTTGTCCAAAAATATGCTTGTGTTGGATTTGAAAGAATGATAAGGAGCTATCTTCAATTATTAAAGCCTAAATGTAACACCCTTTTGAAATGTTCTGCATTTAAAATAAGTTTCTGGTTTAAATATTGGAAAAAGGCGCCTATGCCCCACCAGTGGAGCACCCCATTTAGGGACCTGCTGCTACAAGTGTTCAATCTATTCCTGTGTTTTTTAAGGGGGCATAGTAGGGGCCTCTGGCAGGTATGGCTCCACCATCAGAGCTCTTCTGCAGCAGACTGACACTTCTGCCCCAATCTCTCTCACTCCAGGCAATAGCTCAGGGGATTAGTCCCATGCAGTTCTGTGGAATTCACTTTCCAGTAAATGTGCAGCCAACTTGTACACGCTGACCTGTGTAAACACACATAAGATTGGGCTGCGTACATTCTTTATAGATTGACACCTTTGTAACCTTAATTTAAGCAAAAAGGTTCACATTGCAGATAAAGTCAGAGGTATGCATTCTGCAAATACCTTAATTAACATGCTTTTAACCTTGAATTTTTTTGATGTCCCCATATAATAGGTACCTATGTTGCTGAAAGCTGCATTACGCCACATACTTCTGGAATTTGTGCACCCTGCCAGGAAGGAATAGACTACACTGCTCATGCAAATGGATTTCAGAAATGCTTGCCTTGTGATGATTGCAAATCTGGTACAGTATGGTTTTGTGAACTGGTTACTTTCTGACGCTAGGGTTTTAGAAGGTCAGCTGTCTTCTCCCAATCAGTTGTATTTTGTTTTGCTTTAATAGTCTGCTGAGGGGACCCATCACAATCTAATTAAACTATGGCCCTCCAGAATGGTGCTGAACTACCGGTACATCTCTCATCATCTCTGGCTATTGGCCATGCTGGCTGGGGCTGATGGAGTTAAGTAACATCTGGAGGCAAGAGGTTCCCTGTCCCTGATTCCCCACCCACTTCATGACCTTGAATGCTAGTTCTTTCCAAGGCAGTGTTCACTTAGGGATCTTTGAGTTGCTTTGTATCCTTTGTTGTTGTTTAGTTGTGTCCGACTCTTCATGACCCCATGGACCAGAGCATGCCAGGCACTCCTGTCTTCCACTGCCTCCCGCAGCTTGGTCAAACTCATGTTGGTAGCTTCGAAAACACTGTCCAACAATCTCGTCCTCTGTCGTCTCCTTCTCCTTGTGCCCTCCATCTTTCCCAACATCAGGGTCTTTTCCAGGGAGTCTTTTATTCTCATGAGGTGGCCAAAGTATTGGAGCCTCAGCTTCAGGATCTGTCCTTCCAGTGAGCACTCAGGGCTGATTTCCTTAAGAATGGAGAAGTTTGATCTTCTTGCAGTCCATGGGACTCTCAAGAGTCTCCTCCAGCACCATAATTCAAAAGTATCAATTCTTCGGCGATCAGCCTTTTTTATGGTCCAGCTCTCACTTCCATACATCACTACTGGGAAAACCATAGTTTTAACTAGACGGACCTTTGTTGGCAAGGTTAATCTATTGGTTCTCTAAATGTTTTGAACATGTGGCCCTTCCTACACTTTAATGCTTTTATGAAAAGAGAGGATGACCACTGACAATTTTAGGAAGCATTGCAGATTTATTTCTGTCCTTTTTTTTAGGTTTTGAAATGGTGAAGAGCTGCACTGTGAAGAGTAACACTGAATGTCGGTGTAAAGCCGGGTATTACTGCCCCCCAAGTTGTGAGGAATGTGTTAAGTGCAATACAAAGTACGTACATTAATGGGTTAGTGTGGCTGTCTTTAGAGAGAGGCTTGGGTACTGTTGGCGCAGATTGACTTTAAATAAGTGATCTCTTATAATAAAAAACACCCAAGAAAAAGGCAAATTTTAAATAATTTGTTTTTAAATCAGGTCTCTTTTTGGTACTTGTATTTCCTAAGAAATGAGGCATACTGGTTGGTTAATATAATGATTGGCTGAAAAGTGCAAAGCCCCTTTGTGCTGGGCAAGTTGAGGGCTGCATTGGGTGGAGGAAAAAGCAAACTTAAATGCAGGATCTTGAGTTACAGTTTTCATAATGACCAGGTGAGTTGGAAACAATACAAGTAGTCTTGATGGAATAGCTTCTACTAGGTGATAGTTAGGGGGGGGGGGATCCAGCAGAGTTGATGGAATATGAAAGAATAGCTGAATGCTTTAGGTGCTTATGGTCCTTTTGAATTTTAACAATTTTATATTTAAAATAAGAATGCTAATTTTAAAATATATGAAAATTAATTTTTAA
This sequence comes from Podarcis liolepis, assembly GCF_965112155.1. NCBI lineage: Eukaryota > Metazoa > Chordata > Lepidosauria > Squamata > Lacertidae > Podarcis > Podarcis liolepis. The sequence continues at coordinate 73,372,744 of NC_139554.1, forward strand.
AAATAAAGTATTTGTTACTGGTCATCCATAATGTGAGAGCTTCTCATAGCTTTTAATAGCAAATTCATTTTCTGTGAAGTTTGCCCATCTGTCTGAAGAGACAAGTTTAAGCTGTACGTCTTTAGAAGGCACAGATGCCCTAGCTGATTAGAAAGTCTGTCATCTTCTTTTTAAACCTAACATCTAGGTGTCCTGAAGGGCAGATTCCTGTGGAAAACTGCAGTGCCACTACAGATATGAAGTGTGGCTCTCGTACAGGTACAGTATGAACACTATGTTTTCCAGAATGCCCGCCTCTCTTGCTTTTTGTAGTGGGCTGCCTCAAGCAAACTCTGCCCTCCAGATGTTTTGGGACTACAGTTCCCATCATCCCTGACCACTGGTCCTGTTAGCTAGGGGTCATGGGAGTTGTAGTCCCAAAAATATCTGGAGGGCCGAGTTTACCTATGCCTGCCCTAGTGGAATTGAGTACTCTTGAAGATAGCATAGCTGACTGGAATAGTGAACAGGAATAGTCAACACTACAGCAGGTTCCACTTTTTATATATAAAGCACCTAAAAATATTTAAGTATGGTAAAAAGATGTTACCATTTTAAAGCCTGTTTAGAGTGGAACTGGAAAACTCTGTTACACTTTTGGCAGCTTTGCCTGCTATCTCCTATGGTAGATGGTTCAGGAATCAAATCCTCTATTCTCTCAAGACTTCAGGGATCCACCTCTTCTTTTTCCAATAAAATACTCACATTAGCAGAAACAGTGTAATATACCAGGGTGCAAATAACTACATGACAGCCTGAATCTGCAACTGGTTACCTTTCTGTACAATTAACACAACTTGAAATTGGTGACATCTGTGTGCACTTAACAGCAGGATTGAGGCTACAAGACATAGACCTCATTTGGACATAATGTGAAATCATAATTTATTGTTACATTTGACCAAGTCCCTGCGATTTGGGGGTTGCCTATGGCGTGGGGGTAGAGGATCTGTGGCTTTCCAGATTTTTCTGCAATACAGCTCCCATCACCTCAGTCATGCTGGCTGGAGCTGATTGGAGTTGTTGGGCTACTCAAGGAGGTTAGACTGGCCTTGACCAGGGCCAGAGCCTTTTCAGCCCTGGCCCCAGCCTGGTGGAACGCTCTGTCGCAAGAGACTAGGGCCCTGCGGGACTTGACATATTTCCTGCAAGATGGAGTTGTTCCGCCAGGCCTTTGGTCTGGGCCCAGTCTGACCCCCTTTTTTCTATTGGACCCTGTATGTAAGTGGCCTCCTTGGCTCTTTCTATTGGCCCATATGGGACCAGCACGGGTGGCTGGGCATGGTGAACATTTAATATTCCTCATCCCTACGGCTGTGATTCGTGGGTTCCCACTTAATTTTATTCTGATTTTAAATGTGATTTTGAACTGTATTTTAACCAATCGTTTGATTTTGTGTTTTTAATGTATTATATATTTGGTGTTAGCCGCCCTGAGCTCGGTCTTGGTCAGGGAGGGTGGGGTATAAATTATTATTATTATTATTACCACTGGTTTTACAATAAGAGGTTTTTGCAATAACCTGTTTTGCCTCTGAGCAGACCTGTGGATGCACTCCTGTTCTATCTTGCTCTGGCCTGAAGCAAAAACTCAGGATAGGAAACAAACTTGCAGTAGTGTAGGTTTTCCAGAAAATCAATAATTAGGAAATCAGCACATTTTCAGGTGCCCTAACAAGTATTCTGATTTTGCACATATGATTTGTTTTTGGAGAGCAATACTTCGGAACTGCCAAGCTTCTGCTTGCCTAATATTTTTTTAAAGTGGCACCCAATCATTGTTATTAATGAGCTTATGAAACTGAACATTTTTCACCCCACATTGCTGCGTTCTTGGGAGATAGTGGCCTGTGTCTTCCTTCGTGGCCCCCTTCCTACGTTTACTATCAGAGGCACCCGGTAAGTTTTTGTAAAGCATGAGTTAATTATGTTACCCAAAGCAAGCTGGGTGTATCTTTCACCAATATTTCAGCCCAAGTGAAAGGTTCTGGTGATTGGGACCTGTTTCTAATGTGCTTATTTTTTCCTTTCCTTTCAGAAACCAAGAATGCCACTTCAATTTATATAGCCATTGCATTTGTTGTTGCTGTTGCTATCATTGCCTTTGGTGCTATTGCATTATTTCGCTGGAAGTCTACAAGAAATGGTTTCTGTCAAAGCGATGAAGGTAATTTCCTAGAAAACAGCTAGGATTTGGGAAAGCCAGTGGGAAGGACCAGCACTCAGTGGCCGAGGACATGTGTAGCTTGCAGAAGGTCCCAGAACCAATCCCTGATCTCTCCAGGGTCAGATAGTAGGTCATGTACAAGACCTCTGCTTTTGTTAAATAGTTAATACTGGGCTAGATGGACAAACAGCCTTATCATAGGTAACACAGAACTGGGGTGGGGTAGCCACCTTAGGACAAATATACAAAACTTCTGTGGGTAATTGAAGGAAAAGAATTTTCCACCTGCAAACTATAATTTAACCATAAACTGGAAATTAAAATAAGTCTTCAGTACTAACAACATTTTATTTGAAAGTTAGGTAAAGGTAAAGGGACCCCTGACAGTTAAGTCCAGTCGCGAATGACACTAGGGTTGTGGCCCTCAACTCACTTTACAGGCCGAGGGAGCCGACGTTTGTCCGCTCCGCAGACAGTTTTTCCGGGTCATGTGGCCAGCATGTCTAAACCGCTTCTGGCCAACCCAGAGCAGTGCATGGAAACGCCATTTACCTTCCCGCCGGAGCAGGACCTATTTATCTGCTTGCACTGTGTGCTTTCGAACTGCTAGGTTGGAGGAACAGGGACCGAACAACAGGAGCTCAGCCCATCGCAGGGATATGAACCACCACAAGTCCAAGCGGCACGGTGGTTTAAACCACAGCGCCACCTGCGTCCCTATTTGAAAGTTAAACACCATCAAAATCAGCGGCTGACGTCAGAGAGTGCAATGTAGTGTTAAGGAGGTCATCCTGTTGGTGTAAGTGCTTCTGCTTGCCCAATGGAACAGTGTCCCCGCCCTCACCCGTATGCTGCTCTGGGGGTTCTCCTGTTCATTCCACTGTGTTAATCATAAAACTAAGAATGAAGAGAACATGACAGTCATGTCATCTCCATTTTGATTCCAACAATCTTAGTTATGTCTTGAAATACTTTCAAAGTTGCTGTAATATGACCCAATACACTGATATATAAACATTTATTTCTCTCTCTCTCACCATTCCTGTCAAGAAACATCTGCCCAACCTTGGTGGGTAAGTGTCCATAAATGTCACTCCTTATTATAGAAACATGTCTGGTATACTTAGCTTCCTGCCTTCCCCATATTTTGGTTGGACAGGGCTGGAAGTTGTCATTGTGGGATGTGTCAAGCAGGACATTGTGGTCAGTTCCTTTCCGTTAGTCTCTTGCATCTCATAATCTCATTGATGAGTTATAACCCTGTTAAATTTGCAGCTTGATGGCATATTTTTAAACACCTGGCAAGGGGGATATGAAGTCTCATTCAAGAAAGAGTTGTTCGCTAATCATGGAAATAAAGGAACTACTTTTTGAAATCCTTTGCTATACTGGGTTCCATGTGCTCAGTGCTGTGTGATGTTGCAGTCATGAAAACTTGTCATGATATAGTGCAGATATCTAGTACACAAGTGATAGTGGCTCAGTTTATTAACTGTGGGCCAATGGTATAATGCAATTTAGCAAGCAGCATTATTGGAAGAACTGACAGAAAAATTTAAATTAGCAAGAGGTCAAAAGAAACATGTCAGTTTTTATGCAGTTTGGTGTGACTTTATTGGCTGCACAAAAAATGAGGCATATGGTAGAACAGTGCCATAGTTTACAGCACAGTCTGGCGTGCGTGAAGTACACATTTTAATTCCCCAACCACCACCTTTATATAAATTCTAATTGTTATGGAAACAAAATACCTTCTACTTATACTCATCAATCTAAGCAATACTTGTTAATATACATAATAATTTTGACACAACTTTGTTAGTATATTCAGAAATGTTTATTGTTTTACATTTATGTATTTGTTGCATGTCATGTGGTAGAACATAAACAGATATATCTCGGTATAACCATGTTAGAAAAATTAAATATGAAAATGAATAAAACCTATGTTACCAAATAATAATAGAATCATAGAATCATAGAGTTGGAAGAGACCACAAGGGCCATCGAGTCCAACCCCCTGCCAAGCAGGAAATAATAATGAGAGATAACTATTGGTTGCATATAAAGTGGATCATTGATGCCTATGTGTACTTTAGCAGTCTATGGATTTGTGACTCAGCAATATGCCATGCTGGCATGCCAATATTGCCCACGCATGCATCAGCGATCCAGTTTGTTACACTGAGTGCATGCAACCCTTTATAGGGAAGGGTTTTTTAAAAACAAAAACAAAGCACACCGGATCTTGCATTTAAACTGGGTCTCTGCTTCCAGGAACGCTGTAAGAAAAAGAATCCTGGACCAAATGGAGCTTCATCTGAATCGGTAAAACATTCTGATGTTCTTATGCTTAGGCTGTGATCCTATACCCCAGGGGTGGCTAACCTGTGGCTTCCTGGTGTTGCTCTACTACAACTCCAATCACCCCTTACCATTAGCCATCGTGGCTAGGGCTGAGGACAGCTGGAGGTCCCTACCCCTGCTGTAAACAGGTGCATGGAAAGAAATGTCCCCAGCTGAGTGTGTACTGCTGAGTAAACATGTCCAGGATTGTGCTTTTGACACAAACAAGCATTCCTAAAGCTGACAACCATCTAGTACCAAAAGGGTTTTTTCCTTTTATTTCCAGCTACTTATAAATCAGATGGAAAAGTCAGGTCCTGTATCAGAAAAAAAGTTGCCTGGGAATACTGACAGAAGCGACCTGGCAGCGGGCAACACAAATGAAGAACCTCTCCTGGGAAGCACTGAATCCACCGCTGCAAGCCTGCAGCCCAATGTAAGAAAGTGTAGAAGCTGTTCAACTGGAATTTTCTCTATACCTGATGACTATGGGGTGGGAGCATCTCTGACCACTGGCCTTGCTAGCTAAATCTTGTCAGAGTTGGGAGCTCAACAACATGTGAAGGGCCAAAGGTTTCCCCACCTCTGCTTTATGGTAGTGTGCAAGAAACTGATTAGGTTGCTGGCCATTTCTTAGGTACCAGCAATCCAAAAACAGCAGTTGGGAGCTCAAGCAAAGAATATACTTAAGGTAGATGGAAACAAAAAAAGCAAATATTGATAGAAGTATCTGAAATGTATCTCTAGAGTCTAGAGTCACCTTACTTTCCATGTGAGTACTACAGTACTCCATCTTGGGATGGACCAAGATGGGGTACTTTAAGTTAATTAGTGTTGTTCAATGAGAATCATTCTCTGTACAAATTTAATATTTATATCCTGGTTGGATATTTGTGATGATTCATTGGCTCACAAATACCGTTGAATAGAGAGTTAAAGAATGTTAGGAAAAGTTTAAGCACTAAAAGATAAGAAATAGCAAGACAGAGTTGCCTTTTTGAGTACAATTTATGTGGGTGTTATGTTCACACGTATAAGTGAAACTACGTATATTTGAAACCATTGAAAAAGCCTGCAAGCATCCCATTATTCCCCTTTTGATGACATTTTTGGGTCACTTCTGGATTCAGCAGAATGTCCATGTGCACAATCACACACATATTGGGCATACCTAAAATGGTCGCTGCCTGTATTGTTGTAAAATGAACCCCTTGAACATTGTATTTTAAAATATGGCCCTTTGCTTAATTATAATACTTTGAAGAAATGCTTCAATAAATTCTGTGACAGTCATCACTTTTGTAGCATGCAATAGGAAAGGTTGCTTAAAGTTTGTCAGTGATGTGTGGTTTTCTTCAAAAAGCTATTCCACAAAGCTAAATTGCGGCTGCTAATGAATTTTTGTAGAACTGTTTATAAATATAACATGCCAACTACCCTAAAGCAAATCATATGAATTCTTTATCTCTGAATTACTACTGAGATTTATGGCGGTTATTCCCCCCCCCCCCCAGTTGCAGGGGTCAAGGCAACAACCTGTAGTAGTTGTGGTGGCGTCGGCTGAAAATTCTGATTCTGTTAAAGGTAAGTCTTTCCAAGTGTTGTTTTCCCCACCCCACGATCTGTAAACCAGCAGAAGTATTGAGAAAGTATTCTTCCTGATTTTAACCTGATGTAAAATGATGGTAATCTAGTATTCATGTCTGTCCCAATTTTTTATTGGCTATGTTCTTAAACTTTAGGAAATACTTAAAAAATTATGTATGTGAATAAGTAGATTCTTTTCAACTTCGATTGTTCCAATTAAAATGTTTTAGTACACCAAATTCAAGAAGTTCCAATATGAGAAAGCTATGGCAGGCGAGCATGTAGAACAAGAGGCCAGTGGCCATTGACCCACATTTTGCAGAGACAAATTCTGTTATACAAGTAGAAGTCTTACATTAACTGAAATAGCAGTATGTTGAGCACTATACAGTTGGTATTTAAGTCTTTTAAACTAGATGCTGCAGAAGAAAAGAGATAGCATCACATTGAAAGAAAAATCTATAAAGTTTTTTTGAACTGCAGTTCAGTAGCATGCAAGTGTACTAAAAGTACACCTTCTAAACTAAACATTATCTTGTATTGTAGTGCTGAATGAAATCTATTTCGACTCAAGGAAGCAGGTACTACTGTATGACTGGAAGAATCTTATGAGAAAGAGTGGCTTAGAAGACAATGACATTGCTGAAATAGAGCATGATCACCCTTTACAAACCGGTGAACAACGTTATCAGATGCTAAAAACTTTACAAAACAGATATGGCATTAAAGATGCTTTGCTTAAATTATTAAATGGCATGTGGGCTATGAAGCTTACACATAGTTATGACAATCTAACAAATGAATTAAAAAGCAAAGGTATAATAACACTGGAGACTAAAGACTAATATTTTGGTTTTTTAAATAAAACTGAACAAGAGCAGAATCTGCAAACTACAAACTGTATGGGTCTGCTGACCTTATTTTAGTGCATGTAACTTTGCTGAGGATGTATAAGCAGAACGCACTGCTAATATGGTAAGTATGGAGACTAGTACCATTTGTCCGGAGGACAACAGTGCATGATGCATATCTACATCTATGTATTTTGTAACATCAAAATGTGAGATTGTAACTTGAACTCCTGTGAATTGCTGTACTTGAACATTTTTGCAAACAAATCTGAGCAGCTGCAAACAGTTTGTCATTCAGGTTCAAAGAAGGTAGAAAATGAATGTACACAGTTCAAAATGATGCAATTTTACACCATTTCCAAATAGCTGATGAAATTGTTACTGTAACAGAAAGGACTGAAGTATATTGTATCTTAAACACTGTTACATTATCAGAAAAATAATGTTCTTTGTAAAATGTGCTTCCTATTGTGACCAAACTTCAGTGTAATACCAAAGGTTTTACATAAATTGCAAAGCGTTTTTATTAACGTTCAGCAGGCTGAAACTGGACATAATCTGCTTGAAGCCAGAACTGCAGGGTTATAAAATCATGTAGAGGTGTTACTCCAGTGAAGAGTGGGGGGACGGGGGACTTTACACCTATAATGAAATCTTAGAATTGTGAGATTTTATTTTTTATATTTAAAAAATATACCTTTTGCAAATCTTTTATATTTAAACACTTGTCAATAAAACACTTTCTACTGTTAAAATTCATTGCTTATGTCATATGTGGGGAAATTTACAAGTAAAAAAGTGAGATGAAAGGGAATGAAATATAATGGTTCCAATTTAGTAAAAGGTAAAGGGACCCCTGACCATTAGGTCCAGTCCTGACCGACTCTGGGGCTGCGACGCTCATCTCACTTTATTAGCGGAGGGAGCTGGCCTACAGCTTCCAGGTCATGTGGCCAGCTTGACTAAGCCACTTCTGGCGAACCAGAGCAGCGCACAGAAACGCCGTTTACCTTCCCGCCGGAGCGGTACCTATTTCTCTACTTGCACTTTGACGTGCTTTCGAACTGCTGGGTTGGCAGGAGGCTCCAATTTACATAGCACTTAAATGTCCAAAGAGCCTTAACAGTGCTTCATCCTTATTTCTGAAGATGGGATGCTAGAAAATCAGCTGGGGGGGGGCAGGCGGGTTGAACATATTTAGAATGTTTAATCTCACCATGGAGAGGATCCAGTTAAATTTATATTATGGGAATACCGGCACCTCAAAAGCATTGAGCAGCATTTACTGTGGCTAGAAGGCTGAGTGACAAATGAAATGAAAGACATTGGACGAAGTATTATTTTAAAAAGAACCCCTATAATTGTCCTTCCCCCTTAAACGACTCAGTTGCTGTCAATTTTTTAGAAGGAGATCACTTTCCGGGGGTGGGGGCGGCTTTAAAAGAGGAGAACATGATGGAGGAGAGGGCTATCGGTGGCTACTGGCCACGATGCCTACGCTCTGCCTCTACAGTTGAGAGGAAGCCGTGCTGCTGAATACCACCAGGAAACTTGCCTAGGTGGCCCACCGGCCTGATCCAGGTCAGGTCTGTCCAGCGGTAAACAGGGAACGACTAGCGCGCATGCGCGTCAATCAATCAAGGACGGCGGTCGCATGATCCGCATCTGGGCCGGAGAAGCGTTGCTGCGTTGCCTGGTCACGCAACGCCCGCGCTCACCGGAAGCGGCGCCTGGAGGCGGAGCTGCGCTTCCGGATGCGCCGTGGGTTGCATCAGCCTGTGCTGGCAGAGCGGCGTCGGCGTCAGGCGAGCGGCGTCGAAGGAGCGGGATGGCGGCGTCGGCAGCCGGTGAGCTTTGCGCTTCTTGGGTTCTGAGTCCGGGCTGGGAACAAGGAGGCGCGCCGGGGCGAGGGCCGCGTCCCCTGGAGCAGAGGGGAGGGAGTGTGGCGCCACAGTGGGGTGGTTTTAGCTGTGCGGTATCTGCTGAGGCGCCATGTGGGGCACCTGCGGGGCTTTCCGTCATGGGGTCCGGGGGACCACCTGCCCAGGGCTGTCGTGGCGCTGCCCCGCTGGGTCTCCTGCGACCGACAATGGGCGGCCCACGACGCTTTTGGTTGTCGTGGAATCCTCTCCGATGTGACTCACCGACGAGCCAGTTTCGATTCCCGGGAGCCACCGGCTTCCCTAAGCAGGCGACTTTCAGCCAGGTGAGGTTTCCCTTTCGTGAAATGGAGTTGGTCGTATTCGCAACCTACGTCCCGGGGGCATTTGTAGGAGCCCCTCTGGTTCCAACGGCAGACCCAGCGTCCTGGTCCCTCAAGGGGCCCGCCAAAGAGCCACTGGGGAGTGCTGGGTGCGCGGTGGATGGGATTCGGATGAGTACTGCGCCTGCACCAGGAGGTTCCATGTAGCTGCTGTGCCTGACTTTAAAAGGTCTGAGGGACAGGTCTCCCCAAGCCAGCGAGCATCACTGAATGCTGGGGCAGTGAATTGCAAACACAGAGTGACAGGTGTCATAAGAAACATTATTATTATTTATTAAATTTATGTACTGCTCTTCATCCCAGGATTGCAGTAGTATTTCCTTTTGTCAGTTCTGAATCTACTGCCAGTCGTTTTCATTGGCTGTTACCCTGAGTTCTACTCTATTCATTTGCCTCATATCTTTCTGAACTCTATCATGCCTTCCTTGTGCCTCTCCCTGCCACCCCAGCAACTTAGCTCACTCCCCCCCCCGCCAGATTTAAATTTAAATTTTCAGTAAAGGGAGTGATGTTCCTGCACTCTGATATTTTAATTTAGATTTCTTGGAAGTACCTTTTCCAGTGCTGTGCTCCTTTTTTAGAGATGGGATGACCGAAACTGTACATGGTACTCCAAACATGGCTTTGTATGTTGATTAATGTAGTGATTGTAAAACACTGTGTCCATTAGTTAGGAAATGCTGTGAGAACATAAGGAGAACATTTACCATACACTTTTCTTTGCATGAGAAGGTGTAAGGTAAATAATATTTAAGGTTAGTGTAGATGATCTGTTTGACATGTTGTGAATTTGTCTTGGATCTTGCCCATTTGATTGTGCAGCTGCTGTAGTGCATGCTATTCAGATGCAATGCTGCTGAAAGCAGACTGAGAGACACCATGGCATTGTGGATTGAGCTGACTCCATCACATGACTGCTTCATGCATGCCAGCTGTTGCATGGATAGTCTCCATCCAAATTAAAGCTTTACCAAAAGGGTATTGTGAATTAGCCCTAAGTGATCGTGTTTTGGCAGCTATTATTATTTGACTGCATTGAGGACCATGGCTTGAACAGAGCACACACTATTGATTATTCCAAAGCATTTCTGGTGTTATCATGTGGTCATCTGGTCTTGCTTAGGTCACCAGATGCCCTGTTATTAACCTGGGCTGTTACTGAATACAAATGTTTACTTCCACATAGGGTGCCAGGAAATGTCTTCAGTACTATTTCTATTTTGATAATACTAGTACTTTGTTTAGTTCATGTGAAGGTAAGCCAAATACCTTGAAAACATCAAGCAGCTCCACTAATAGTGTTATATAAAAGCTTATTAGCCCTCAGGCCTTTGGATACATATCAGTTTCCAAAAATAAGGTCATTATAACTTTCTAATTGACAGTGCAATCCCTTGTAAGGCTACTCAGACATATGTCCTAATGGGACTTATTTCTAGGTATGTGTATAGGAATTCAGTCTGTCTTGACCTTTATCTAACGAAGACTGCTTCGCTTACCTTGATGGAATCATCCCTGTTTGCTTCCATTTAAACTAGGGTTGGTTAGACGTTTGTTTAAAGAAAACAATTGATCATATTTTAAAAATTGGAATTGCTTTCAGACTAGTCTCTGACATTGGTTCTGCCTAGGCCCTGAAATCTAGATACCATGCCACATCAGTGTTCTGTCAGATTCCACGTGCTATGATAAAATATACAATACTGATGTCCTCTTATATTTTTCTTGGATAATCAAAGTCCACATATAGATAATATTCAATGATAGTCATACACAGAGTAGACCCATTGAAATAATGGCAGTGTTACTCAAGAAAATTGGTTTCAGTGAGTATTCTCTTATGACTCAATTGAGTAGCATGCAGTGTTCTTAGCATTTCCATTTAAATGCATAATTAAGTCTTTGAGGTAAATGTGCATAACCATTAATTTAAAAAGAAAAGGGTGATCAGTTTGCATTCCAGAGCATGTATGTAAAAACCTGCAAGCTTTGTATCCTAGATCACTTATATTTCAGGCAGTTGTCATGAGGGAGTTACTGTTTTTAACTACATATTTATTATGATCATATTTATACCCTCCCACTTCCTCTAAGGATCTCAAGATGGTTTACAACAGCCTTCTCCAGCTGGTACCCTCCATATGTTTTGGATTACAACTCCCATCAGCCTCAACAAGTATTAGAAACTCAAATATATAAGCTAGGTGCCAAATGGCACCATAAATCTAGGTTACCGTCACCACAACAAAATGTCTATTCACCAGGGGGCTGGACTAGATTACCCTCGGGGTCCTTTGCAGTCCTGCAGTTCTGTGATTCTATGTTACATTGCTTGACTGTAGCTTGCTCTTACAACAATTCACTTGTCCCAGTGCAAGAAGGAGAAAAACACACAGTAGAAAGGGAAATAATATTAATGATGGACTGAGGCAGAGGTTTTTAAACCGTGGTTGACAACCTGGTGCCCAGAAATAGCCACGTAGTCACAATTGGACCCACACTGGTAGCAAATTGCACCTGGTATTTCTAACACTGAATTCAACATGGTGCTAAGTGGGGTATGCACTTTCCCTTCCACTGAGCTCCCCCTCAAACCCCAGAGCATGTTCCCTCAAACCCCAGGGCAAATTGTGGGAGGCACAGGAGGAGCAGGGGAAGTCCTGTTGCACAAGAGGGCCTTGTTCTGCTCATGCAACAACTTAGTTGAGCATTTCTCAAACTTGGGAACCCAGCTGTTGTAGGACTAAACTCCCATCGTCTGTAACTAGCAAGACCAGTGGTCAGGGATGGTGGGAATTGTAGTCCAACAACAGCTAGGGAGCCAAGTTTGAGAAACACTTAGTTGAACCCCACCCAATGCTGTTCTGCTACTGACAGCGTAAAAGAGCTTGCCAAATCATTGTGCAGATGCTAACATGCAGTTGAGGCATGCTTGGATTATTCAGTTGTGTGGAAAATGTCCAAAGAGGAAATTTGTATATTGTTGTTCAGAGATGCACAGTTTGACTTTTGAGCAGGGGCAAGTGAGACTGCAGCCCAGGAGTCCAAGGGTCAAGCTACACATTATTTTAAGCATGCTTTCTCCAGCCACTTCCTTAATGCACCCCCACCCCGAAACAAACAGTAGCTTTTTGTGACCCTAATCCAGATCAGGACCACACTGAATGGAAAGAAAGTCTGTTTCTGTTTCTGTTTGTCATCATTGCTTTGTTTCCAATTGTATGTTTGAGGAAGAATGCAAGTAATGACAGTAACTAAATAGCTAGCAAGTGATACTTAGCCAGAATAAATTAATAGCTCATATGGCTGACCTCAAATATGTATCTGTGTGTATAATGTTTACAAGCCTTAAGCATACAAATTAAAGTTATTTAAACTGTTTGCTGAGTGTATGATTAAACAGGAATGGTTTGGGGGTGATTTAAGAAGCTAACATTAGCTGACCTATGGCCTGTGGGTCATCTACATCCCTTCTTGTGGCCTGCCTCTCTGTCTAATAGCAACCCAAGCTTCAGACTGAAGAAATCAAATAGTGACTCTATGCCACAGAGAGATTATAATGGGTATAATGTTAATCAGATGCCGGTGTCTGCCCCACCCCAACCTCCTCCATTTGATATGGTCTTTGTTATTTCAGTGGGACACCAGCTGCTTCCTTTTCTGTGAGGCTGAAATTTTTTTCTGGTGGTTTTGCATCGGATCCTGGATCCCTAATGTCCAGTTGGATGTGTTTTGGACTGCAGCTCCCATCAACTCAAGCTATCACAGCAAATGATTGGTCTGAGACAATGGGAGTTGTAGCCCAAAACATCTTAAGGGCACCAAATCAAAGAAAGTTAACCTAGAGGACAAGCCAACATATAGCAAGCAAAGGTTGTATCAATCTTATGTCCTCTTGTTCATGATTTTGTGGGACTCGGACTTCATCATTATCCTGAATTTTTCTTACTTCCAGGGCCTGTTGCTTGAATTGCTGCTTAGGCTTACTGTTCATTTGGAATGACTGAAACACACTGTTGAGATATGATACATTTTAATTGTACACACAGTGTATTTATTTGACAGAGGATGTTTTCATTACTGGGTCTGTAACGTTAGTCAAATACGTGTGTCAAAGTTGCAGTAAAACCTGCATTATTTTCTGCATGGTCTGTCTTGCTACTGTACCACAGGCATTGACTTTTTGTTAACCTTTTAAGTTCTCTCTTCAGTTTCTTATCCCCTCACCACCAGCCCAGTTGGTTGGCACACATTAACATGAGAAATAATTTGTGATTGTCTAATATTGCCTACATTGTTTTACCAGGATGTATATCCTGGTTGCTTTCACTAGCCACATAGTTTGTTTTAAAGTATAAACAGCTGAGCCAGTGTATTAAAAGCACTGGGCTTCATTCTGTGCCTAGAAGTTTGCCTTGGGGCCCAGGCTGACAATAGAAATTGTAGCAAGAAACACTGCTCTTTTCTTTCCACCTAGCCAGAAATAATGGTGAAATTGAATTCCTAAGGGTTTGCGTAGCTGCTTCCTTCATCTCTATTGTTTATTAGGTGGCAGGAGTGGAATGTAATCTGATATACAATCAGATTTTAACATGGGAACACCTACTTGTAAGTCAGCCTTGTAAGTCAACTGCTGGGGTGTTAGTTAACTACACAGCCAAAAAATTTACCTACCTGCTTTTTATTTATCAGAGGAGCCACCTATGAGTGAAAAAACTGGCTAATAAAGAAGCATTTAACTCCCCAATTTCTCCTCCTCCCCTGCCCCACTGGTTGCTCTGTTTTTTCTTCCCTCCTTAATAGGAAGAGGATTCTGGTTCGCCTTTCCCCATTTTAACATGTATTGGTGTGCTTTGTTGCAGGGATGCACCTCCTGATCTGGGCTTTATCTCCCCAGGGGGCAGTGTGGGCAAATGAAAACAGCAGGCACTGCTGGAGTCAACGCAGGAGGTGTTTGACCACACTGTCAAAGAAGGGGAGGGCTAGAATATTCTGCTTTGTTAGCCCAGTTTGCTCTTAAGCTGGTGAAACAAAGTGCTCTGTCCCTGCTTTGCCAACCCAATTGGGTTTCATAAAAGCAAGACAGAATAAGTGGCTTCACTTCTTACGTGGCCAGTACCAAAGCTGATTGGGAAGGCAAAGCTTTCTGGTTTCCGCACCCAATCAGTTTTCATATTGTGAAAGTGGCTTCTTCTGCAACAAGTATGGAAGCTATTTGGGCTGTCAATGTACAACCTTCTGTCCCTGCTTGGACAGCCCAGTCGCTTGCCTGGCAGGAATTCCATTCTTTTGTTTATGTGGAATGCCTGATTACCAGTGGTAACAAAGCAAGTGGTTAAAGACATTAATGGCATAAGTGCATTACAATTCCCAACAACTGCATGTACTTTCCAATTGTATATTTCACCAAAAGGTGGAGCAGTTCTCCCTTAAGTTACTCAACAATATGAAAATTATTTCCTGAGTGGGATCTTCAGCCAGGTGGTGATGCAGCCTCTTCTGAGCCTCAGCCTGGACTTTGCTTTGCCTACAATGCTCAGTTCTCCTGTTCCAACTCTGGAGTAGTGATATCTGTATATTTGAGAGTTAAATTAGGATTTCCTGTAATCTGACAATTGAGAAAACATGGCTTTATAGTGTATATTGAAACAAGCCTTTATGAACCACCCTATTATTACTTTTTACAACAGATATTCTAGCCTTGCTGTATGCAAAGTTTTGAGCCCACCAGCCCATGCATACTTGTGATCCATATATATTTCCCTGCTTGGTTGCCTGCAGGCAATGTAGAACCCGCAGGGTACTCTGTTAGCAACTGTTTACAAGACTAAAATCCTCCCTCCTTTATCATGTTTACTGCTTTTTCTTTCTCTGCATAGAATGTTTTTTTTTTTTTACTTGTCTTATTTCCCCTATTTGGGCTACTTGAGTATTTGGTGCAATGTGGCCTGGCTGCTACTGCACCATTAACCCCTTAATGTGCCTAGCTACCCTCCCCATCTGGGCTGTGAGGGATGCTTTATTACTGGGTGCTTTTAAAGCATGGGATCTGACTGCTTGTCATCTGCCTCTGTCTTTACAGCTTCTGACTACAATTGTATTCTGAGCATTAGTGAAGAGGAAGCCAGGTTGAAGGCTCTGAATGAGTACCTCAGCACTCGTAGCTATATCCAGGGGTTCACATTTTCACATGCAGATGTGGAAGCTTTCAGGCAGCTTTCGGGCCCGCCTGTGGACCAGCATTTCCATGTGGTTCGTTGGTACAGGCACATAGAAGCAATTTATGATGGCAGCAGAGGAAAGCATGACTCCTGTAAACTCCAAACAAGTGAGTAATGGCAGGGGCTAGTGGGCAGCGAGCTAATGGCTGTCTTAATATATATATATAGAAAATTCCTAGCCAAGATTATTCTGTGATTTTATTTATTTTTTAAAAGCTCCTACATTTGATAGCCATAGACTTCTGGGTCATTACAACAAATAATCAGGCTCTGTTTCTTTCTTATTTAAAATATTATTTATTACATCTATATCCTTTTTTTCTGCCAATGAGTTCAGGGTGGTATACAAGGTTCTCTCCTCCCCTCTGTTTAATCCTTACAACAGCCTTGTGACGTAGGTTAGACTAAGAAGGTGTGACCAGCCCAAAGTTACTTTGTGAATTTCATGGATCACGTCACCCTCCCAGTCTCAGTCTTGCTGGAACAAATATGCTTTTGGTAGATGCTGAAAAGAGTACAGCCCAAGGTACCTACCTGCCTGATGTCAATAGGCAGGAAGTTCCAAAGTCTAGGTCATGGGTAGGCAACCTTAAGGCCCAGGGGCCGGATGCGGCCCAATCGCCTTCTCAGTCCGGCCCGCGGATGGTCCGGGAATCTGTGTGTTTTTACATGAGTAGAATGTGTGCTTTTACCTAAAGTGCATCTCTGGGTTATTTGTGAGGCATAGGAATTCATTTATTTATTTTTTCAAAATATAGTCCGGCCCACCGCATGGTCTGGGGGATGGTGGACTGGCCCATGGCTGAAAAAGGTTGCTGACCCCTGGTCTAGGTGCTGCCATACTAAAAGATGGATTTTGTTAATCGGCTTTGACTGAACAGGCAGCTTTTACCAAAGTGTACATCAAATGCAACTGGTAAAACTGCTTATTTGACACAAATAGGGGCAGTCGCTTAAGTTCATCTATGGACATGAATTGTCAGAGGCTAAAGTTAAGATTTTCTCCTTATTGCAAACCCATGTTCAAAATGGCATCTGCAGTCTTGTTTTTAGTGCTGGTGTGTGCCTCAGTTGGCCACAGATTGCCCTCCAAGGACCCTAGATCAGAAACCTGCAACCTTATTATTGAACTTCAACTCCCGTTGTCCCTCACCATTGGCTATGGTGGCCAGGGTTGATGAGAGTTATAGTCCAACAACATCCTGGCAGGCCACAGTTTTCACCATTCTTATCATTGAATTTTAGAGTTGGAAGGGACCCCAAGAGTTATCTAGTCCAACCCCCTGCTATGCAGGAACCTCAACTAAAGCATCCATGATAGATGACCATCCAACCTCTGCTTAAAAATCTCAAATGAAGGAGAGAGCCCATTCCACTGTCAGAACAGCTCTTAACTGCCAGACAGCTCTTCCTGGTGTTTAGTCAGAATCTTGTTTCTTGTAACTTGAAGCCATTGGTTGAATCCTTGCAGTGCTCTAATAGTGTCAGAGAACAGGAAAGGAAAAGAGACTTTGTTACATTATGTGCGAGTTTTCTCTACAATGACAAACACGAATATTCAAGTACCTATAATGAGTATTGTTAGTGGCTGCTTTCATACCTCCCAGAAAACCCTGCCAATTATATCTTCCTTATATTCCCTCAGGTGTTCAGTTGAGCTCTGTGGTATGGAAGACTTATCCAGGTGTATTTCAAACACATTGTTTCCCTCAGAATATACTCAGATGGTCATTGTCAAGACTGTGCCTTTTCAATTTGTTTAGTGGAATGTTGGCATTTTTCTCCGGGGACACCAGAGGGTGAACTGGGAGTACTATGAAAACCTCACTGAGCAAGCGTCTTCATACTTTTGTTGAGGTGGTAGTGCATTTTATTAGCATTTGAAGCTCCGTAGGTAGAGTCTGGAAACAGAAGAGATCGGTGTGGTGTTTAGAAGTGCAGATAAGAATTGTACTTGAAACTAAAAATAAAAATGCAACAAACCAAGATTAAATGTTTTAAACTTTTAAGCAGAAGATAGGAACTACTATTGGTTTTATTTGGTTTCATTTTCAAGGTGTGTCACACAATGGTGAACAAAGTGGAAATGATTAGAATGATAGCTGTTGTTTCTGGCAGGAATATTTGAATATTTGATTTGCCTGAATGAATAGTTTGGGTAGATTTTTGTATGTTTTTCTTTTGTGGTTAAGGTTATCATATTGTGGTTTATGCATTCTTCTTTCAGCCTTCTTATCTGGAGTCTTCTGGATCAAGTTTTGATTCTGTGTGCTGGTTTAATCTTTTAGAAATTAACCTCCTTGGTGGCCATAATTAATTCTCTGTGTGTGTGTTTAAAAAGCAACCAAAAGGACAGAATTAAATTGCTTTGTGTATGTTCTTTAAACTCAACCTTAAATCAATTATTTCCACTGCTTATGTCATAGTGAAGCTTTATTTAAGCGAGAAAGACATGTTTTTCTGGTTGCGAAATGGAAATAACTGGGAATCACAAATTATTGTCATCCTATTGCAAATTACCCAGTGTTCTACCAGTAAATCACTATCTACCATCTGCTCATTACTGACATAAGCTGTAGGAGGGAGAGGGTTCAGCTCTTTTCACTTGCACACCCCTTTTCTTCTTTAAATGGGATTCCCCTATTGCCCACTTCATACATGACTGAGGCAGGGCAGAGGGAATTGCAGATAAAATGAAACCAAGTGGGGAAATTATTTACTACTTGTATTCCATACATACATGTGACACCCCCTCCAATGCTGATTAAGGTATTATTCTGTGTGCTTACATTAAACTTATTGATGCGTTCTGAATCATATGTTTTCTTCATGAAACTGCCTTGTTGAAGTTTTCCTGTTTTAAGTATAGTACATATACTTTTTGCAGATGCAATGCAAAGAGACATTCACATAGTCAAAGTGTTGATTTTGGAACACTCTAGGAAAGAACCTAATTAAGGCTACAATTCTGTGGATTCTTACTGGGACATATTCCGGAGAAAACATGCATAGGATCACAAATATAAAATCATGTAGAAGAGGTGGTGTGGGATATATGCATTGTTCATGCTATTCAG
The DNA here is from genome assembly GCF_965112155.1 of Podarcis liolepis. NCBI lineage: Eukaryota > Metazoa > Chordata > Lepidosauria > Squamata > Lacertidae > Podarcis > Podarcis liolepis. Next base: position 73,391,295 of record NC_139554.1, read on the forward strand.
GGAGGAATTCAAGGTCTTGCAAGCATTTCAGATTGCCAAATGCAATTATTCCCACCCCACTTTGCTGCGTGCTACAGCTGACCCAATTTCATGGGGTGTGGGAGCAGGGTGCGGTGTGGAATGAAACCCATTTAAGTGGACGTCCTTGCACAGGCTTCCACTGAGGGGACTCATTAGCTGAATCCTGCCCACTTTTTCTATATATCTGGGAGTTTTATGTCAACTTCATATCTTGGTGACTATATTCCAGAAGTTTTTTGCTCTGTCCTAAAGCAATTCAATATCTCCTCAGTGTAGAAGCTTATCTCTCTTTTTTAGACTCCCTAAAAGTTGGAAGAACAGCATGTGCATGTGATTTTTGGGAGGTGAGGAGGATGTTTTCACATTTTGCTGAAACAGGAGTTCCTGTGGGAGTAAGTGCACTGAATCAGAGCCCTGGGAGTTGCTGTCACTTTCTGAAAGAAAGAAAAGTGGCATCAACAATGTCATGATGTACTCTGCATCAAAAACGTGGTGTTGTTTTTCAAATTGTCTATTATTCCAGTGTTCCTTCTGAGCTAATGACAAAGATTTTTATAGCAAAGAAGCTCAGAATACCCTTTCTAGATTTGTTTTTCTTGGAAAATTAATACTAAATTTTAAAATCCTTTCTAGGTAAAAATAAACGTACTCAGCCTCCCTGGTCTCCACCCCAAGGAACAACATTACCCAAACTCTGCCTATACAACAGTCTCACTCGCAATAAGGTACATTTTTGAATTTGGCTTTTTCACATGCTGTCTTTTGCATAGTGGAGTTAGTAGCATTGCTCATGGTTGCTGAACTGCTTTTCCTGTAAGACTCTGCCTGTCCAAATTTGGGTGCTTCTAACTACTGTGTCTCCTTTTCCTCCTAAGGATGTGTTTCAGCCCCAAGATGGCAACAGGGTGAAATGGTATTGCTGTGGTCCGACAGTGTATGATGCCTCCCACATGGGGCATGCAAGGTATGGCCATGTCTGAGTAGCAAGTCCCTTGGGCAATTGAAGAGCAAAGCTGTAAATGAATTTGTTACATCAAACTAATACTGCCATCTTTATAAAATCTCTAAAAAAGCCAAAGTTTATGAATAATCTTCTTTTTGACATATTGGCACCAATTAATGCTGTTAGACATCCATAACAAGGATGTCTCTTGTTCGTTTAAAGTGAATAGCTGTCTATGGTGATGATCAGGACCATGGTTCTGGAGGATGAAGTGTCTAAACCTTTCATCCTGTGCTTTTTCCCCAACTGAAATTGCCCTAAAGCTACTGTTTGACTTATGGCAGAGAGCAAAGACATGGACGTATGTTTTAACCTCCTCATCCCCCACCCCAGTGCAGCAGTCCTGATCAAATTCTCCCCCACTCCAGGCCCCACAATTTCAGAGATCCTGATCACAATTTTCTTCATCACATCTAGTTTGGTCCTTTCTAGTTTCTCGCAAGAACTTCATATACCACTTTATGATACAAATGCAGATGTAATGGCATTGCTTTGAAATAACATAAAAATGAATGCCAAATGATTTGGGGTTTTAAAGGAAAGCTCTAAATGATTTGTTCGAATATCTAAATGAATTGTAGGTAGCAGGACACTGCAAGCTGGAAGCCAGGACTGCTATGTGTCGCCTTTCTTCATCACATATTAATTTTGTATACAGTGTATAATTTATTTTAGGAAAACAGTTCATTACTTTTCAAAAGCAAAAATATAATGTCATGCTTCATGAATACAATGGGTGCATGTAAATGCTCCTGAGGTTGCAAAATCAATTTGTCTTTTGAATTATTGTAGATCATACATCTCATTTGATATCCTGAGAAGAGTTTTGAAAGACTATTTCAAATACGATGTCTTCTACTGTATGAATATCACAGATATAGATGACAAGGTAATTCTAAAGTGCTGTCATTTGATTAGCTGCAGGAATGAGACTAACAGATGAGATTATTTAACTTAGTTTTTATTCTAATTTAAATGTCTATCCCACCAATAAGTCAAAGACTTTCTCTTTGAGGTTATTACTTCTTAATTCATACAACGCCATCAATGTACAAAATGCCTTTACATAGTAACACAGCAAAAAAGACAGATTTCCCCACCCGAAGAAGCTTACCATCTAATTTTCAGAAGAAGATGTTTGGAGAGACAGTGAGGAGAGGAGAGAAAGACAGAGGCAAGATAATTGGGCAAATATGGACAAATGGGCTGAGGCTTTGTGTCAGTTCTTGCCTCCCCCCCCCCTTTTTGGGAACTTTGGGAATGTTCTGTAAGATGAACACCAGTTCTAATTTACTCTTCAAATTGTATGCACTGTATGTGCTTCCTAAACATCTTTTAACTTTTGTGTTACAGATCATAAAAAGAGCAAGGCAAAACTATCTCTTTGAAAAATACACAGAGAAGCAGCCATCAGCAGCACAGCTACTTGAAGATGTCCAGATTGCCTCTGAGGTCAGCTCCTTGACTGTTATCTTCCATACTTCATGTAGGCAGGAGACTGCTTAGTTGTCTTCCAACACCTTGGATCAGAGGAGGAATCAGCCAGCTGCTTGTTCCTTCTTTTTTCTTTTTGTCCCTCTCTTCAGACTCTGTTCCATCATTGGCCACACGCAAGCTCTTTATATGAAGCCACCACTCTCTGTTCCTAGCAGGGCTAAAATCCTCAAGACTCCAAAGACTTGTTCACACTTGGAAGCAGTGTTGCTTCTTCTAGGGACAACCAGAGCTTTACATACCTTGGCTGCTCCTGTTTCCAGCACATTGCCTTCATCTGGCCATGTGCTGGAAATGTGCTTCATCACTGGGACTAACTTCAGTTCATTGGCATCCCCCACATCCAATCATAATCTCCCCCATGTAAGTGGACACCTTAGTAGTGTCTGCCAAAACCAGTTTGGAGAGAGACACCAAGCTTTAGTGCCCTAGCCTTATCACCTTTCCTGAGAATACTTTTTGCTGCTACTTTTCTTCCTACAGGCAATCAAACACATTTACTTTATTTGATCTGCAAACCATAAGCATCAAATACAGTGGAGGGTCATCAATACAACCATAACAAAAATGAGAAAATTGGAAGGGGGGAGCACAAGATGCATGCACACAAATGGTGTCTTTAAAAATAGTGTAACAAAATAATAATCAAAGAGAGACAATTTTGACTCATCCTCCCTTTCATCATAGTGGGCTGCAGCAAGGAGCTTGTCCATATTTTTCTGGAATCTGCTTTTAAAATGAAGATTATAAAATTCATCTGTGTTCCCCAAGTGTAGAGAATGTAGTGAGGAGATAAAATGGAAATTTACCAGATATAAGTTCTGGTTCTTATTTTCCCATCAGTAGGGTCCCATTTTTATTCCCTCAGTATGTAATTTTTATATTGCTATGGGCTCATGTTTCAACTGAGCTGCTGTCACAAGGACAAACACTCAGGTGACAAGGCAACCCAGTAAACTTGTCTTCCATAACTGCTGGTGCAAAGTGTTTAACCTGGCCATTGAGAGTGCTGTCCTATATCTGTGAAATTTGAGCAAATCTTTCCATTCTTTCATACCCTCCTGTGACTTTTTATAATTGCCTATAAGATTCCAAATTCTTCTGGGAAAAATGGATTATGTTTAGATAAAGATTTGCTAATTTTTAAAATTTGTGTAATGTTGGGGACCAGAACACTAGGTTTTTCCTGCTGTGGGATTTGTTGTCTTTGGAAGGGGAATGTCCTAATCTTTAATATGGTTGCTACCCATGAAAATGCCTGGTAATGACCCTCCTCACTATAGCATGTCTACATTCCATTTTAATTTTGAAACTCTACCATGCAGACATTTGTTACTGCTTTACTCTGGAGATTTTGCTGAAAATTCAACACAAGAAAACTTCTAAGGAATATTTTATAAGATGGCTATGATTTTATTAAGTGGTGCTTATTTGTTGCCTTCAGTGTGGTTTTATGTATATTTCATTCATGTTTATTAAATCAGCCTTTTGCAGCTAAGCTACAAGAGACCACTGACCCTGATAAGAAACAGATGCTGGAAAGGATTCAGAGTGCAGTGAAGGCTGCTGTGGAACCTCTAGAAATTGCACTGAAAAATAAACACTCTGAAGGTCAAGTCAGCAAACATGCTGAGGTCTGTACTGAACGGGCTGTTGTTCTCTTAAGCGAATTAAACAGTATCCTTGAGCTCCATTTACTATTTTAGGGTGGGACGTTGCTTCATTGAAACCATTTATATCTGTGAGGTTACATAATTATTTGAGTGACTTAACTTTTTTTGCCCAAGTATTGACAGTTAGGCACAACTCTGAGGGTCACATGGCAGCAGAGGCCATGTGCACTTGTTCACACACACACGCATTAGACTTGTGCATGTGTACAAACACACACTGTTTCAGCATTTGCAGTGCTTCCCAGTCTTGTGCTGCGGTAGGAGTGGCTTTAAAGAGCCATATTCCTGCTTTTGAGTGGATCATTCAAGAACAGACAGGGGAAATTCATTTCCCAGTATATTGCTGCTAAACACCACAGCACTAAGACTGGAGAGAAAACACTCTGCCTATTATTTTAAGAGTAAAAGGTATCACTTCCACCCCTGTGCTAGAGAGAGAGAGAGAGAGAGAGAGAGAGAGAGAGAGAGTGTGTAAATGCTGATTAGTTTCCCTACAAAGTATCCTCTAAGGTCTGGAATCTTTGGGAGTGGCTTTCCAAGACGTATGATAGGTTGTTTCCAGGTGGAAAAACTGGTAACATGCACTCAAGCTTTGGATCCTGGCCCAAATAAATTAATATTATTTAATCACAATAAAGAACACTCTAGGCTTTATCTTGAAAAAGTGTGCATTGCTGATAATTATGTGTTTTATATATAGATCTATAATTTATTTCTAGGTGTTATTGCAAGAAGCAAAAGATATACTCTCTGAGTGGCTGGACACTAGGTTGGGCAGTCAGGTGACTGACAATTCTATATTTTCAAAGCTCCCCAAATTCTGGGAAGAGGAATATCATAAAGATATGGCAGCTCTCAATGTAAGTATGCACATTGATTCAGCAAAATGTAAAAGCACATGGAACTCTAGTGCTGGTGGTACTTATTTATTATAGCTTCCCTCTCTTGGAAGGCCTAGAAAGCAAACTTATAAAGCTTGTTTATAATTAATGGCTTCACAGTACTGTTCCATGGACACATTTTGATATATATTGATTTATCAAGATGGCACACTAACACTTTTTGCTGGTAGTCTGGTTAGGGCTCTCCCTAGCACTGTGTTTCAAGGTACATAAAATTGTTCTTCATACCTAGGAAGCTGGAATCATGCCAAGACACAAATAAAGACTGATTTTCCTTTCATCAGCAGTTAGAGCAATGATCATGCCTTTCTAACCTTACAGATTATTGTTTCATCTTGAGCTCTTGGAAACTGCAGATATGCTTTCAGTATGGTTAATTAGAGCAGATGCCTAGAAATGCTGGGCTTCTATGTTCAGTTTCTGCCCATCGGTGTGTGTGCCTGTTTATTTAATTTGCTAATAATAGTAATAGGACTTATTAGTTGCTGGTTACCTAGAAAGGTTTCCAGGTGAGTTATATTTCAAAATATAAGCATAAGTACATTGTACCATAAAGGGAGTGGAGTGCACAAGGGCAGGAGAGTGAGGGAAAGCCCCATTGTGTAAGCAGACATTATTGCTCATGGCTTCCACTGGTAGGACTCAGTTGAAATCTGCTCATGAATTTAAGCAGGCCCCTGAATGCCTATACTGTAATGTTCATTGGAAGTGCAACCCAAAGGGAAGGTGCCACTACACTTAAAGTCCTGGTCTTACTGGGCATAATAAATTTCAGGAGCATACAGCAATACTCTCTTCAACAAGTCCCTGTTAATTTTGCCACTTGCCTGGTTTTCTATATACAAATATAGAACTAATTGCAAAGCAAAGCTGTTGAGAGAGTCTGGTACAAGAAGGGTTGTGAAACAGAGAATATATATTATTTTGTTTGCTTGCTTCTAGGTATTACCTCCAGATGTCTTAACACGTGTTAGTGAATATGTACCTGAAATTGTGGACTTTGTCCAAAGGATTGTAGATAATGGATATGGGTGCGTATAAATTCATCTCACATTTTACGTGTTATGTAAATCAAAAGAAAATCATCACATGCAGCTCTATGTGTGCTTCACATGTAAGCAGCCCAAATTCTGTTCTTATTAAACCTTTGCCATCAGACACAACAAGGCCATATGATGGGTGGCCTAATGGAAAGCCATTTTATTTATTGGCAGTCTCAAATATGCTGTTTCTACATGTTTTGTGTTGCTAGAGCTTCCAAAATCATTAGTAGTCTCCCATCCAGCAAACTTGGAGTAAATCCCATCGAACTTGCCCATCATGGAAAGCAGCGGAAGAAATTCACCTTTAAATACAGTAGTTCCTAGCCAATTGGTGATATGTATCCACTAATGGATAAGATGGGGCACTTTTTTGTGTGTGTGCCAATTTCACCCTCCTCTTTTCAGGCTCCACCTCCTCATGAAAATCTGTTCTAGAGGGTTGGGGAGCACTTCAAAACAGATTTTCAGGGATGAAGAGGGCTTCATTGAGAGGCTTTAGCAAAAATCGCACCCAGTTCTCCTTGATCACCACATACCTCATGCTGGAGCAACAGTGAAAGGAGGACAAGTTGCATTCCACCCAATAGTAGGAAAGTATCTGAAACTGTAGAAAACTTGGTACAATTGTGCTTTTTGTCTTCTAGTTATGTGTCCAATGGCTCTGTCTATTTTGATACCATGAAATTTGATGCATCTGAGAAACACTCCTATGCCAAGTTGGTTCCTGAAGCTGTAGGTGATCAAAAAGCACTTCAAGAGGGTGAAGGTAATATTACTGTCAGTCAGGGGCTTTCCAGTGCATACACAAATACAGTTTTAAGATTCCTCTCTGAAGGTTACAAATGTTCTTCCTCTTGTTCTCCACAGGTGACCTGAGTGTCTCGGTGGATCGTTTAAGTGAGAAGCATTCTCCAAATGACTTTGCTTTGTGGAAATCCTCCAAACCAGGCGAGCCTTCATGGGATTCTCCTTGGGGAAAAGTAAGGACTGTGACTTGGTTCAAACATTCCAGCTGCATGGTTGGAAAATGCTTGTGCTCACATGGAAGGAGGGGGTGGTTGCTTTCCTTCTCTGTCTTTAGTGCCCTATGTCCCCAGTTGTCTGGAACCAGTTTTTATGGGATAAGTTTTGGCTGTAGTCTAGGAAGGGGGGGATTATGCAGCAGGATCTTTGCATCCAATCCACTGTTACTGTGCTCTCTATGCACAGTTTTATATGGAGACTAAAAGTAAGTATATTCCATAACATGTAGCCCAGGCTTAAGACATCTCCTGCCGTTACTTTTTTAAATCATGGGGATGCAGGTCATATCTTAAGATGCAGACTGACATCATAAAGGACAGATAACTTAAATGTCCTGCCAAAGCATTATGGCCTGGGGCGTCTTGCTTCTTAATAATGTTCTGCATCTAATCAAATCATTGACACTGATAGGATTCTAAAATTTAAATAATAGTTGGCAGAGGTGTCGATTATTCCCTTGTAGAAATTTCCACTGAAATGTGCTTTTCAACATATTGTATTATTTTTCTCCTGTAATCCAATAATTTTCATAGTGAAAACTCCTCCTACTTTGTTTTTAGCCTGAACCCCTGGCTTATTGTCCTTGCCCCTTTTTCATAGCTGTGCTGTCCTTCTGCTGACTTATTTTTTTGTTGAAATATGGTGCCCAAAACCAAACATATTTCAGCTGATGTTTTACCCAGTGCTAAGTAATATATCATGTGTTGTTGTTCATCTGAAGCTGAATTTACCTAATTTTAAGTCCTGCTAAGGAACAGGTGATTGTTTATTATGTCTTCATATGGTAAAACCAGAGAATTTAAAGAGGGTGCATCCCCCCCCCCCATGCCTGTATATCTGATGGGATACCACAATTGAGGCTAATACATACACACTTGCATGCACACAAAAACTAAAAACTAAATTTCATGGTTTTATCAAGAGTCTCTACTTTCAATTAAATTGAGTCAGTTTAGGAAACTCTCCTGGGGGATAAAAATTGTGAAAGGAAAACATAGGTGAGAATGTGATGTGTTGGCTACAAAGTAATACTGAAAAATTTCTTTTAAAACTATTTAATTTCCCTCAGTGGTGATTTTAAGATGATTTGTCTTGAATTTTGCCATGCACTGATATTCTGTCAGTTGTTTTTAGGGTGTAGCTTTTGATTGACTATTTCTTGTGCACTCTGACCTTGTAAAGCCAGATTATTGATTCAGTGCAAAGATTGCCTTAACCGAAGTGCTCCAACAGCAGAGCATGCAGAATTAAGTTCAAGCTGCAAGATAAAAGTTCTGCATTAAAATATCTACTATTAAATCCAGTTAATGAACATTAATGGGCTCAATAACTGGGGAGAACTTTCCTGAACATCATTAATAACCTACTTTATTTCAAAACAGGGCCGTCCGGGATGGCATATTGAATGTTCTGCAATGGCCGGGTCCATTCTAGGAGATTCTATGGACATACATGGAGGAGGCTTTGATCTTCGGTTCCCTCATCATGACAATGAGTTGGCACAATCTGAGGCAGGTGCTCCCATGTTCCAATTCTTAACATGCTCTGATACCTGCTAGAGAGTTCTCAGGTTCACTTGGCTGTGAGTTGGATGTTTCCCAACTAATACTTCAGAGAGCACAGAAGTAATAATTCAGTTAAGTAGGCTCTGTTGGCTGTCAAAGGAGAAAATATTATCAAATGCTCACATAAGCAGACTGAAAATAAAAACAATGCTACTGTTGCTACACTTGGCTTTAAGTGATACTATACTTTAAAATTATCTTAAGTTCTACTTGTAAATATCAGACAATAGTGCTTTTTAAATTCAGGCGTTCCTACTGTTTTCTTTTGCAATTCAGACATCATGGAAAACCATAGTGAAGCTTCCTGCACTATGGCTTGGTGTGATGTTTGAATGGGTTGGGTGTAGCAGCCAAATAAGTTGTAATCATTGGGTCTGAGCCTAGGGGTCATGCATTTCCTCCTCCCCTCATGCACAAACTACTTCTTTCCCTAGCTTGTCAGGTCCAGATCTTTTATACATTCATCTCACGCAGTGCTTCCCTTCCTAGTCAGGCAAAGAATAGTTTGCCATTGCACCAAGACTTACAAACTATGGTTTGTGTTTGCAATTGAAACCAGACTTGGGAGTAGGTTTCTAATTCTGGGCTAGAAGGCAAGTGCAAATCCTGGTATATCGCAGGAATAGGCAGCATGGTGCCCTCCATATGTTTTGGATAACAACTTCCATCATTCCTTTTTGATTCAAAAAATAGAATTATAATTGACATTATGGTGTCTTAACTTTGGGAGGCAGTGGCAGTGAGTAGCAACTGCCACAAAGAGAGCCCCATTTGTAAGGCAACTCTCACTAGGAAAAGAGACCCAGGGGCTTTGTCTCTGGGTCACAATGGCAGAAATATAATACAGGATCTGAAGGTGTTGCTCTGTCTTTTTTTTATATATTATATTTTTATTAGTTTTCAAATACAAAAACAAATTTATACATTCCATACATCTTAATTACATCTTACTTCTCTTTTTTGACTTCCCTCAATTTGTCTGCCATTCCTTCCTATTGTTACTTTTTACACATTTCTGCCCTTTTAACCCTTTCCCCTCACAGAGCTTCCTTAAAGCTTACAAACGTAATTTTATTATCACTCAGTTTTTGCATATATTGGATAAACGTTTCCCAATCTTCTGTAAATCTTTGATCTTGTCGATTTCGGATCCTTCCTGTCATTCTGTCCAGTTCTGCATAATCCATCATTTTAGTTCTCCATTCTTCTATCGTAGGTAATTCCTCCTGTTTCCATTTCTAGGCCATCAATATTCTTGCTGCTGTCACTGCATATAAAAATTATAAAAATAACTTCTTGAAGGTGTTGCTCTGTCAAAGGTTTTGGATTCTAGAGGCTCCCTCCCTCAGTAGTGACAGAACGGCACCTTCCCCAACTACCTACTTAGTTAAATTAGCGTTCTCTTTATGAAGTTTATCCTATTGTCTGAAGTGCTTATCGCTTCCAAACCGCATCTCCTTTCTTCATCCACATAGATTTGCTGCCACCTTCTCTGAAGAGAATGGGAAGGTCCTTTGTTGTGGTATCAGGGGCAGGGAAAGGAGTGCTTTGTGTGTACGTAGGAACTTACATACCTTTATGTGATCTTCAGATTGGGACGGTGGTGTTGAAACTAGTTTCCTCACTCCAGTGGTGCAATCTTGTGGCTTGGCTGAAGTTGCAGTTGCTGGGCATAGGCTACCTTCTTTTAACCCCCAAGGTTAAGAAAAAGTGTTGTTGCAGTTTGAAGCAGCGATTACTAGAGTCAGGAGCACTTGCCTGCTCTGAGGCGAGCTGGAACACCATGAGAAATGAAGCCTGTCTGTTTGATGCATCCATCGCTCTGTGTCCATCAGAGTGGGGAGGTTCAGTGATGCATTGGCCTCTTCTCCACGCTCCAGCACAGTTCTGACCCTGGGAAAGGGGGGGGGGTAATGAGAGGCCTATTAACTGGGCTATTTTGCAGTCACAGGGAAGGTCCCAGCCTATTTCTCTGAGAGCTGCTTGAGGAAAATAATAATAAATATGGAAGCACAACTACTGCAGAACACATACATATAGTGCCCATCAATCTCATAAGGTTAAGGGTGAAATTCACTCTGTAGCCTCTTAAATACTTCCAAGCCTCTGCTGTTTGAGAAAGAATATTTATAGATTTTTGACTGCCAAGTGAAATGTACCTCCACTTTGCCTTCAGTTTTTATCCACACCAAAAAAAGGGGCCAAGGTATCCAGAATTTGGAAAATACTGATGTTAGGAGTCCATAAATCAATCAATAATATGTTTAATGGTAGATAATTCATCCTACAGTGGTATCATGTTTCAAACTGAAGAGAGAAGTGTGTTGGTGGAGTGGGGGGTGTAAATGGGAGATTGAAGCATTGTTTTTCTCTCTCTTTCCCCATACAGCTGTAATCTAATAGATAACTGTATTATATGATCCTCCCCCATGTGTTTTTAGGCATACTTTGAAAACGATCACTGGGTTCGCTATTTCCTCCACACTGGGCACCTGACAATTGCTGGTTGTAAAATGTCCAAATCTTTGAAAAACTTTATTACAATAAAAGATGCACTTAAAAAGCACACAGGTAAGAGAGAAATATATATATATATGGAAGGAATACTTTCCATTATTTTATTTTTTTAAACCATTTTTGAAACCAGCTAATGATTAATCTGACTGATTTTTTTTCATTTATGAATTTTTTTTTCTATTGTCTTTGGCACCGTGGTTTCTGCTGTAGTCCCATATCCTCCTACACTTTTCCATTTTCTTTTTAAAACTCTCAACAGCTCGGCAATTACGGCTGGCTTTTCTTATGCATTCCTGGAAGGATACTCTAGACTATTCCAACAACACCATGGAGTCCGCTATTCAGTATGAGAAATTCATGAATGTAAGTTCACTTCCCCTCTTCATGTTTTTCTGCTGTACAAATTTTTGGTTGTAATAATGTGATGTACCAGGGGTTTTCTTTTGCTGACTATATATGTATAATATATGTGCTCAGTTTTAGCAGGTTGGCCTGTCGTTTTATTAATCTCTTACCAGATCTGCACCCCAAATCTAGGCTTTGCAAACCATTTTTAAAAGCTCCTGTATCCATTCACCAATTCTCTTATCCCCAAATCTGCTCAAAACAACTTGGTCAACCTAATCTGTTCTATGTGCTTGATATATCCTATATTTGCATATATATATTGTGGTAAAACAATAGTAACCAACAGGAAACTTGGTAGTCAGTGTGGTGTAGTGGTTAAGAGCGGTAGTCTCGTAATCTGGGGAACCGGGTTCGCGTCTCCGCTCCTCCACATGCAGCTGCTGGGTGACCTTGGGCCAGTCACACTTCTTTGAAGTCTCTCAGCCCCACTCACCTCACAGAGTGTTTGTTGTGGGGGAGGAAGGGAAAGGAGAATGTTAGCCGCTTTGAGACTCCTTAAAAGGGAGTGAAAGACGGGATATCAAATCCAAACTCCTCTTCTTCTTCTTCTAGTAGTAGGAAGTTAAATAAAAGATCTCTCTTGGAAAGGTGTCCTTCAGACTGTAATGGGCAGTGGCGTGGGAGGGGGAGTAGGATGTAGGTCATCATTATCCTGTTTTTGCCTGAGATTTGATGAAGGGTCTTGAATTTCGTTAATTGCAAACACCATTAGCTTTTTTGTTAATGTGTCATATCACATTATGCTAAGTAACAGCATAGACAAAAATCAGCTTGACAGCAGGTAATAGAAAAGTTGCTTTTCTTGGCAGATGCAGGGTATATCTTGTTCTTGGCTGAAAGTGAGTCTGATATGAGTATTGAAATAGCTAACTGGACAGTATACTTTGCAACAGGAAGACTTCAGATTGTGGGCTCTTTCCCTCCCCCTTTTAGGAGTTCTTTTTAAATGTGAAGGACATCCTTCGGGCCCCCGCTGATGTGACAGACCAGTTTGAAAAATGGGAAAACCAGGAAATAGAGCTGAATAAAAGGTGAGTGAGAAACCTGTTTTCCCCCTCCTTTCTTCATGAATAGACATTTGTATATTCATGGTAATGGATCCCATTTTTCAAACTGGCATTTCCTTTTGGTGCAAGCAAGTTCCTGATAATCTTGCATTTCTACAACATTTTCCCCTGGATCTCAGTTACTTGTTAATTCACATAGCAATCAGACTGCTTGTGTTGCAGATCCTAGATCCTTTCACGTGCTTTCTTACTATTTTTCTTAGTTCTTCACATAGATGTGTTTCCTTGCTTATTTTTACTATACACACACACACACACACACACACACACACTGCATCCCAAAAGCTAAATTCTGAAACATTCATAAATTAGGAACATGAAACAACTTTATATCAATGTATTTGTTTTGCATACTTCATTCTGTTATGCATGAGTAAATAGAGCACTGGGGGCTATTAAAGGCAGACCCTTGACACTGGGAATTTCCTCTACCCTTTCTTGGCTTCTGCAATTTATTATGCACTGACCACACATTTCTTATTTTTGTTTTCATCACCTCAGGGATTAGAAATGGTTGCTTTAAAATAATACCTGAAAACCAAACTTCTCAGAATGTACTTAGTCTCATTAGACTTGACTTACTGGCTTGTGGATTACGTTTTCTATTCAAACACCTAACTGCTTTGTTAATCCTGGTGCTTTAAATGGCTGTATTAGGATGTCAAGGTAAACTATGGTTAATTGTGAAAACAACCCACAGGGAACCTCAGACTTTATGCGGACTTTCTTTTGCATCTGGTTTTCATTAACCACACCGTAGCCCTGCATCCAAACCTTAAACTGTGGTTCAACTAATTATGATTGATTGAAACAATCCAACTTTCTTAACTCATGATGTAAAGTTGGTTTGTTTGACGCAAGCCATAGTTGACCACAGTTTGTCTGGTTTTGACAACATGACACACTGCAGTTAATCAGAAACAGAAGCAAAAGCTTCTGAACTTCTGATTGCCACACCAGAGGGAGGAAGTACACAGGCCCCAGACTTGTACCTGTCATGATTTCTGAATGCCACTAATAAATCTTATAGTACTTATTGTAATTCATCAGAGGAGTCAGAAGAGTGCTACATTTACAGATTTGATTGACAGGATTGTTAAAATAACATGCTGTCTCTGTAATGTAAATGTTTTCTGTTTTTTTAGCACCATTATATCATATTCTCTTCATGGATTTGCTTTTCTTGTGTTTTTCTTCTCTGATAACTTTTTCTCTCTTTTGTAATTTTCCATGCTTCAGTCCATAACGCTCTTCATAATTCTTATCCTTCATTTACCTGGCAAGTTGTTTGATTCTTTTCTCTCCTTCCAAAGCTGGTTTCAAGATCTGTGTCTTTTTTCAGTATGTACTCTGAGATGCAAGAGAGAAATGGTGTATGTGGGAGTCTAGTCAGATACTGACCACTTCTTGTATTTCTTGCTCAATTTCTAACTGCTGCTAAAGCATGTAAATATGCAATTTCCTGACTTGTGCCACTTGAACCTGAGTTTAGATATGGCAGGAGGAGTGTACAAGCCTGGAGGTAGGGTTGGCTTGTTTTCATCATGGTAAACCATTGTTTATCATGAAATCTGAATGTTGCCACCAAGTATGTGGTAGGGCTTTTCTCTCCCACTATCTGCCCGTTCAGGTTTTACCCTAGCAAGCAAAGTACTGAAATGCTTTTGGCTTTCTTTTATCTATGGAATACTGGAATCTTTGGCTGAAAACCATTAAGGATGACACAAATGACATGTTGGTCCTTCTTTGTTTCCCTGCCCTCCTTGACTAGTTTTTATGACAAGAAGCTAGCAGTCCATGAAGCCTTGTGTGACAACATTGATACACGGACAGTTTTGGAAGAAGTGCGATCGCTGGTCAGTCAGTGTAATTCCTACATTGCTGCAAAGAAGACTGCGAGGCAAATGCCAAATAGAATGCTGCTGGAAAATATAAGTCTCTATCTTACACAGATGTTCAAGGTATGGGATTTTCACAAGACCTTTGAAACTGCTGCATGTATGTTGTAACTGTGTGTGAATGTGTCAGCCTTTTCACTGTTTAGATAAGACTCCAGTCATTCCTGACCAGGAGCCAAGCTGGAGATGTTTGTGGTTGCAGCCCAGCAACTTCTGGAGGGATTCCCCTGCCACAAGGAAATAATTGTGACAAAAATGTAGCACTTTTGAAAGAAGGATTACATCAGTATAAAGGGTGGTAGTACTTGAATTGTTTGCAAAGTTTTGCTGTTTCCTGGACATAGATAAATGGTCATCAAACACTGCTATGCAAAGATCATAGAAATATTGCAGTCCACTGTACTTCCAGGAGGCCATGCTATGAGCAGTGTTTACTCTTGGAAATAATGTCTTAATTGCCACTCCAAACCAGTGCAGACAGTGTCCAGGAAACTCATTTGCCCAGCAAAGTTTTGTTCACAGCCTTTGGGGCTGGATTTTCTGTCAGTGTTAAAGTATCTGCTGCTGCGTGTTTTTTCAGTTTGTTTTGTGTTTCACTCGCATAGGTGTTCGGTGCTATAGAAAGCGATGAGGCTATTGGATTCCCAGTTGGAGGAAGTGCCCAAAACTTAAATGTAAGTTGTAGGGAAATTTTACTGTGGCAATCTCAACTCTGCTCATGGCTTTCAGAAAGATTGGATTACATGCTGAAGCAAAGCCACTTTTTTTTCTTGTACGAATATAAAATTCTGCAGTAAAACTGAATCACAGAATTACTCGAATTGCATTTAGGTAAGAGAGAAGATTATATTTGTATGTGAGAGCATAGCAAGGAAGGGCCAGAGTTCAGTTGTCGAGCCAAAGCTTTGCTTGCGAAGGTCATATCTAGATATAGGACTGGGAGGAACTACTGCCGGAAACCCTAGACAGCCGCTGCCAGTCAGAGTAGTCAATACGGAGCTGGGATTGGTCAGTGATCCGACATGGTAGAAGATAGCGTCTTATAGGCGGCATTCAACCAACGAGCCCTGCCAGCAGAAGTGTAAGGACTTTGTTTCTTCTCCTCTCTCCCACCCCAGCCAAATTGATTCTTGGGGGTGGTCAGGAGAACCCCCAGAATAGCACACAGGGGGGTGGAGGGCAGATAGCTCCATCAGGCAAGCAGAAATGGTTGTGCTGATGGAGCAATCTGCTTAGCGCTATACTGAATAGCTCCCAATGTTCCTATGCTTCCTAGCAGTATTTTCAGAGGAAACCAGAAAGAAATGGGTTGACTCTCAACTAATGGACAAAATGTTTCATTCTGCAGCTTGAATCTACAGTGATGCCATACCTACAGGTTTTGTCCGAGTTCAGAGAAGGTGTGCGGCAAATTGCCCGAGAAAAGAAAGGTGACGTTAACTCTGTGCTTTTTTTTACAAATAGAAATCTCCACAAATGTGCAATTGTCTTACGAAATGTTATTTTTATTTGTACCGTGGTGCTTTGTTTTCTTCCTCACACTTGTTCATCTGCATGCTCGATATGGGTGTGGGCACATAGACACATGTACTCTTCAAAACTCTTACAGCCAAAAACTAGGGAGGTGTCTGCCTGCATTTTGTGTTTTATTTTGCGTATGAGTCTGGGCCAGCTCTGCCATTAACCAGATTGAGGCAGCTGATTGTGCAAGTCATGAAAGGGCAGCAAATCATTTATTTATTATTATCGTATTTTACTGCTGGGATGGAGCAGGCGCTTGTTGGATTTTCTGCCTTAGGTGCAAAAAAAAAAAAAGACAGTTTTCCTCTGTATCTTGACTTTGGGTCAGGGTTGAGGATGTGCCATTTGTTGTTTCACCTCAGATAGCAAAGTTTCTTGGACCATCCCTGGTGTGAATGTCTATGTATGCAAATGTGTTTACATATATGTGTTTGCCCTGTTCTTACCAGATGAAAGTAAATGATGGCCCTTATTTGTATTGAATTTCTCTTAACTGCATAGTAGTAATCTTACTGTGGTATGTCAGGGGTTGTCTTCCCTCAGTTAAATTCCTCTGAGGGCATATTTTTGAAGCTGGAAAAGAAAACCTGTGTATTCCGTGGTTATATCTGATAGTGCCTTAGCAGCTAGTACTTAAACTTGGGGTGTGTGAGTCCATCACTTCCTGCAGCAATGCATGGATAAGACTGAGGGGCAGGTGAACTTCATCAAAAGGCAAAGGACCCTAAACAGCGTTCATTACAACTTCCTATAAAACTCTGAGCTGAGGCAATGTGCCTTCTTATCCTTTTATTTTCAGACATTGCAGAGCCTCATCATTTATATGTGGAAAGCTTTCCTTCTTTCTTGAGAGAGAGAATTGGAGTTTCAGCAAAGTACTCGCTCAAACATTGATCATGAAGCAGAGGGTCTTAACTGTGGGATATTAAAATGCCAAGCAAATAAAATTTCCTTTTTCCCTGGTACAAGAAGAGTAGACACCAGAAACCCTGAGAGCAACGCTGGTCATTCTTAGCAGGGAGCTGATTTGCTTTTTTGATGTTCTAGTGATAACGCACAGTGAATGAAAGAAAACTACCCCCCTCAAATAATTTGATAGCTGTACATTGAAAAGAATTTCCCCCTCAAATGAAACCTTGCCAAGGAATGTCAGTCGGGTTTTCTTTTCAGCTCCTTCCTTTGAAAATAAGGAACTTCAAATCATGAGTTCAGTCGCCAAACAATTGTGTTGGTTCACTGGAGCAAAAGTGGTGAACTCCATACTGGTGCACCTATAGAAATCTAATGATCTTCTTCATAATTGTGTTGGTTATAAGTAATCAAATGCATTTATGTACATGCAGGAGCAGTGTGCATGCAGACGGGGTGGTACTTGTTTTGATATATCTCTCTCCTCTGCATTGCACCACCAGCAGCATTTGGGGGTGGAAAAACCCTTGTGGTTCAGAAGTATTTGGCTGTGCAATTGGAGGAAGGAGACTGCTGTACTGAAGCAGATTGTAGTTGAGCATGCCTTTCATCAGGATTTGGCACATGCTCTTCTATGGATTATCACTAAAACCTTCTGTCTTTGATGTCCCTCTGAAAACACACTGTTGGCACACATTAGTCCTGAAGTAATTCCTGATGCCAGAATATTAATTTTTCAGAAAATATAATACCTTGGATAATATTCTCACCCTCCACATAATGTGGGTTTTTTATACACGCATCTCTCATTCTCCTCTGCCAAGAAGGAATTTTCTCCTCTTTGCCGCTAAAGTTTAATTATTCATAGTTTTAGGCTGGTGAATATTTATAACTCAGGGAGACATCAATGCAGAGCAACTGCAGAGAATACCTTCCTTCCAGAGCACTTTCAGCTTTTTCTTCACCTGTTCGTCACAATACATTTCAGCGTGTATTTAAAGAGGAGTCTATTATTTTTTCTTGAACTCTCTAGTTTTTATTGAACTACTGGGGATGAAGATATTATTTTGATATTTATTAAATTTGTTAGTCATGTTATCTTGTCCAGGGCAACCCAAACGACTTAAAACCAGGCAGACAAAAAAAACCTCACACAGATACATTAAAACAGAGAAGAAAACATAATTAATTAAAAACATCCCGCCCACTTCTAAAAGACCTATATGCAGGCTTGGAGGCGGGCAAGCAGACTTTAAATCACTATAAGAGGCTAATAGTTCTAACAAAATGGATATCTCTACCTGTTAGGTGGAGTGGGGAAGAACTGGCTAATGCCCCAGTTCATCTCAACCTTTTTTCATGAGTTGATAGCTTATGCTGCAGTACTTATAACATAATCCTATGTCACTCCAGGAGACTTTTGACTTCTGCTTTCCAAGATGGAGGTTCAGTGAAAAGGAAGGAAGGGGAGGAAAGCAGAGACAAGGACTACAGAGTTGAGGGTGGGGAGAAAATTATATGTATTTCTGCTAGCTATTAAATCCCACTGTGTTCCAAGGACCTATTCCCTAGCACATGTGTTTAGGACTGAAGAAGAATAGCAACTGTGGAGTTCTCCCCCACCCCATAGCATAGTGGAATTGGAAATGTCATTCATCCAAAAGGGGGAGAGCAAACCCATTGCTCCATGACATAATAAAAGGTGGTGTTCCCTTCTCATAAAACATCCACCTTACTAAAAGATAAGAAC
This sequence comes from Podarcis liolepis, assembly GCF_965112155.1. Taxonomy (NCBI): domain Eukaryota; kingdom Metazoa; phylum Chordata; class Lepidosauria; order Squamata; family Lacertidae; genus Podarcis; species Podarcis liolepis. Next base: position 73,410,089 of record NC_139554.1, read on the forward strand.
TTTTGCAGACGTTGATATTAATGGTTTCATTTTATTCTTTGTAATTGTAGTGTTTGAAGTTCTGCAGCTATGTGATTCTCTTCGAGATGATGTCCTTCCCGAGCATGGAGTTCGGTTTGAAGATCATGAAGGTAATTAAGTTGGAAATCAAACTGAGCTCCAGTCTTGCTTTCAACAAGTTATTACATCCTGGTGTCTGTTTCCAACTAACATTAATGAGGCGCAGTAACAAAATGAATGAGGTTTGTCAGGCACCTTAGACTCCTAAAAGATGCAATGCTAGACACATTTACGTAGAAGTGGCATTTCAGTAGGATTTTCTTCCAAGTAAATATGGTGATGATTTGGATGTGAAATAGACACAACATCAAATAATAGCAAGAAATCATAGTTTCTCAAACTTTCCAAGAGTTGTGCATCAAGTGAGTTCTGCCTTTTATGTTCAACAGTGTGATGTATTTTAAATAGCTGCAGAGTTCAGCAGCATCTAGAGGGCCACACATTTCCATCCCTGGTGTGTATCATTGGGCTAAATACTTAAAAGTAGTGATATATATGATCATTTATTCCTTGTAATGCTTTTATTGTAGGACTCCCAACTGTGGTCAAGCTAGTGGACAGAGACACCTTACTAAAAGAAAGAGAAGAGAAGAAAAAGGTTATACGTTATTTGAACTAGTTCCTGTCTAGATGTGCCTAGTTTTTGTCGAATGTCATTTGGGACGGTCAGAGGAATATAGCCTGCATCAGTCTCCTTCCACAAGCACAGCTTCTGCTGGGGATCTTGGGCTTTATAGACCCCACCAACCATGCAAAGCCCTCCTGTAGCAGTTGATGGGGCGAGGCAGCACTGCTCCCTTGGCTTCCCAATAGGGATACAGCTGGTTAGGGGGGGGGCAAGGTGGTGGGCGGGTGGTGTGGGTGCAGTGATTGTAGAGTTATATTGGCTCCACTGCCCTACTGGCGCTTTGCCAGTCGCCTTGCCCCTCCGACCCCCCTGTAATCTGTGGCAATCCTGGCATTTGTAAACCGGGTAAACTCCTGTAATTAAGACACAATCATCTTACCAAAGGACTTTAACATGGCCAGTGTTCCAAGCTCCTTTCTTTCCTTTTAAAAAGCTCTGCAATTTTTCCTGGCTTTTGCTTATCAGAGTTACTGAATAAGAGAACTCTAGGATTATCTTGGTATGTTCACTCATTGTAGCTAAGTGCCATCTTCAGAGAGAGAAATGAACAAAAATCCTGTCATTTATAAGCAAGTAAAATAAAAGTTACTTCCCATTTATAGATGTAGCCCTCAGTGGTGATGCACTCCTATAAAATTAATGATACCATTCTCCCCACCCACCTAACAAGTACCTTCCGACATAAATCTTGAGATTACTACATTAGCACATATACTATTTTTATTGCATTATGGTGAACCTTGGGACGTGCATATGTATGAGGAACATGCAGAGCTGGTGATTTTAATTCCCTCAAAAGTCAAAGACTGGTTGTTCTTGATAGAACTTTGTAGAGCTAACAGCTTGATTAGGATCCTATTGTATAAAACATAGCTGTGGATGATTTGCTAATAAAATGCTCAGTGATTTACTTCTGTATTTTTTAAATCCTAATGTTGCTTTTCAAATTCTTCTTCCATAGATTGAAGAAGAGAAAAAAAGGAAGAAAGAAGAGGCAGCTAGAAAGAAACAGGAACAGGAGGTAAAGTAACCAAATACAGTGGTACCTCGGGTTACATACGCTTCAGGTTACAGACTCCACTAACCCAGAAATAGTACCTCGGGTTAAGAACTTTGCTTCAGGATGAGAACAGAAATCGCACAGCGGCGGCGCGGCAGCAGTGGGAGGCCCCATTAACTAAAGTGGTGTCTCAGGTTAAGAACAAACCTCCAGAACGAATTAAGTACGTAACCAGAGGTACAACTGTACTTTTTAAATATACATTTTAAAGGCTGGTTTTAATGGCACTGATGTCAGGCGAGAAAGGGCATGTTTCAGGCTTTATCTTCCGTTCATGTCACCTACTGTTATGTGAGCTGCAAAGCAGAGCTGAATTGGTAGAGAGACCTTAATCCACACAGCCCCTCAACACATACTTACAAACACATATACACCCCTGAACCACCTTTTGCCCCAGCAGCCATTCCCAAACCATTGAGTACTTTGGTAGACCTACAGCATGAATGACACTCGAGGACTTCCAGCTGAACTCAACTGCTCCCGCATCCAACAGTATATAATTAGCAGAGGCTGCCAAAGACACCCTCTTTCCAGAACCAACAGTATAACATTTGCAGAGAGTGAGATGTGGAGAGACCTGCCCAGCCAACTCTCTGCTTATAGTCATTTATTCCAAAGATTTTGTGTTGGAATCTTTCAGGAGAGAACATTGGGTTTTGCTGCCAAACACAAGGAAATGGCTTCTCAGTTGTGTGGGGTGGCTTTATCTACAGGCAAAACTGAATCTGCTTCAGTCACAGCCTGGTAGCCCAAACATGCTGTATATTCTCTGCTACCACCATCCCAATCTCTCCACCCCTACCATGTGTACAAAGCCTATTTTTGCTCCTGGCGTATGCTTTGATCATCTGCAAATTGTTCATGTTTTGCTAGGCCTCTGTCTTCTATAAACATATTGCTGGGTTGCATTTAGAATGGCTCTTCTGTGACCTTCTATAGTGTTATGGAGGATCCCTCCAACTCAGCTTTTCAAGGGGCATAGGGAGCTGCAGGCAGGAGGAGGGATCACTAGAATTGCTCCTCCCTACCCCTTTCCACCAATGGGAGTGTCTTGTAAGCACACCTCCTGCTTGGATCTGGATCCAATTCAATATATTTAAAAGCTCTATCTTCAACACCACAAGTGCACAGAGCAGCATCTCTTTAAAAGGGGAATGTCTTACCAATAGAAAGCTAAAATAACAAGTGTCTCTTAAAATTTTATTGGGCATTTGTTTTGCAGGTTGTTCTCACATCTTATGATACATGGTATGAGAAAATAGGGTTTCAGCAGATTTTGAAGATACTTTTGTATTCAGGACCCAAACCAGTTTTAAATCCAAAGACTTATATGCTTTTCTGACACCCTTTTGCAGGGGCGGGTTGTGTCTTAGGAAGGATGAGCATCAGAGTGTCAGCTTAAATTTGTTTTCAGGAATTGTTTTGATGTAGGCAGGTTAATACTGGCTGTGATATTCATGTATTCCAGAGTTGTAACACTTTTTAAATATATTGCAGGCAGTAAAATTGGCAAAAATGAAAATCCCACCAGGAGAAATGTTTATATCGGAGCATGACAAGTATTCCAAATTTGATGAAAATGTAAGCATTACTGGGATTTTTCTTCCTTGAATATTGTATTTAGGGATCCTGGGGAAAGCTGCTAGTTCAATCCTGGACAATATAGATAGATAGATAGATAGATAGATAGATAGATAGATAGATAGACAGACAGACAGACAGACAGACAGACAGACAAGCATTATTTTATTAACATTTGTGTAGCACTTTTAAGTGATCCAAGTGCTTTACGTTCATTATCTAACTGCAATCCTTAGAACACTCTGTAAGGCAAGGCAGTATTATTATCCCCTATATTGTATATTGGGGAGGAGGGGAAGGGAGACAGTGGCTGAGAGTTCATAACTAGAGCTCAACCACCACGCTACACCAGCTGTACAACCTATGCACGTTTATGCAGAAGTAAACTCTACTGAATTCAATGGAACTTGCTCCCAAATAACTCTGCATCGTATTAAAGCATGTGAGTCTTTTGTTACAGCCACAAATTCTAGATCCTTTTCATATTTGTAACTTTGACACATTTTTCACCCCTCTGCAATGAGGATGCATGTCTATGGTTTTCTGTGCATGCAAAGGGAAATAGTGATAAGGCAGGTGAGTCCTAACAACCCTACCTCCTGCACCTAGAGGAGACAGACATGTTGACATCCAGAAGGACTACTACCTGATACTTAATAAGGAGGTTCAGCCCTAAACTCTTCCAAATCATTTCCTAACTTGATGTGTTACTGCTTTTTTCCAGAAACTTTTGGAGTTACATATGTGGTTTATTGGGCTTGAATAAATAAGCAAAGAACCCAGGTTTTTATTTTTCTTGTTGATAATGCCTAATTACTGGTGAAAAGGGATAATGCTATTGCATTACCACAGCAGAAAGAAACAAAAATGTTGAGATAACATGGTCCTAAGATAATGAATTAATGTTTTCCAGGGGTTTCCAACTCATGACACAGAAGGCAAAGAACTCAGCAAAGGTCAAACGAAGAAACTAAAGAAACTCTATGAAGCACAAGAAAAACTGTACAAAGAATATCTTCAAATGGTTCAGAATGGAGTTGCAAACTAAGAACAAAACTTGGACAATCTGCATCTTCAATAAAATATACAGCTGGATAACCTTTGTGAGGGGAAATGCGTTTTCACTGGGCTTTAACTTTCCACATTGTGCTGAACAAAAAGTAATGCTGCAATCCTATACACACACGTGATTAAGTCCCATTGAACACAATGAGACTTACTTCTGAGTAAACATGCATAGGATTGCACGGTTAATATCACCTTGTTTAAAACGTCAATAAAAGTTTTGTTAGTTAAATAAGGTTCTGTAATATTTTTATGTGATACAAGTCAATAAACAATTTGCTAACTGTCCCTAAGAAGATTTTTTTGGGGGAAATAGAGGTGCGTAGGGGGAGGGGGGATCAGAGACAGTGTCCTTTCCATCTCTACCATCTGTAGCAGCATCAGGTTGGACTTTGGCTCCATGGAACTCTGGATTCAACCCCTTAATTTTAGCTGGACTTGCATCTTTTGTGAGAAGCCATTCAAGCCAAACTCACAATGTCTCAATTCATCTGTTAAAACTATGGGGAGAATTCTGTTTGTAATATGGATAGTACATGCACTTAGCTTTGCTCAACAGAAGCAGTTTTTACATGTGCTTAACTTCGGTAGCCGAGTGCTGTCTCTGACATTTACTTTCTGAACTGTAAGCCTAAGAACACACCTGCTTCAATTCATTTCCTCTATGGGGACTCCACAAATGCCATGTCTTTCCCCCCTTAGTTTTGTTGCTCCTTTTGAGGAGCTTAAAAGGATAACCTTGAGGAAGTGGAAAAGGGCACCAGTATTTTTCTCCAGCAGGAGCATTCTGCTGGACTGAGCTTCTTAAGCAATGTGTAAATGGAGTACAGTATCAGTTAGTGTGGACAGCAACTATTGGTCACTGCCTCTACCCTTAAAAACATACGGAGGAGTGGGATCCCCTAAGGCAGTGCTGTAGCTAAAGTGATGCTCTCCAAATGTTGTTGGACTATAGCTCCTATTATCCCTGACCATTGGCCATGATTGTGGGGGCAAGTGGGAGTTCAGCAACATTCAGAGACCACCACTGAGGCTGCCTGTACTCTAAGGAGAAGCCCTGAAATTAAAGTGCCTGGACATTTAAAACAGACTTAATAAATGTTATATTTTGGCTGTTGGTTTTAAAATAAAATTGGCAAGAAAATCTGCAATGCCAGATAAATGGCATCCTGGAAATACAGGGTACTGCAACTTCCTTATCATCTTTGCACAGCAGTGCTTGGTGATTCTTGGCCAGGAACAAAAAGCACTGCCTTGGCTCCCTGGTTAACATGAAGACACTGGCAGTTATCTTAAGCTATGAACGAGACCTTTTTTATACTTGTCCACCTCCAGGTATTTCCAGCTTTTTTAATAGAGTACAAGGCTGTACAAGAGCTACATACTCATGGTCGGTTTATACAATCAGCAGATGGCATCATTTAAGGCAGGCATGTTCAACTGGTCAATCGTGGGGCATCCCTGGTCGATCACATGATCCTGAACGATGCCCCCCCCCAAAAAAACTCAACAACTTTGGTCAACTCAATGGGTAGATCACTGCCAGATTTTATACAGTGGGAGTAGATCGCAGTCTCTTGAGAGTTGGACATGCCTGATTTAAGGGTATGATGCTAGAATACTCCTTCCAGTATAAACTGGATCATGTCATGAGAGGTTCTACAAGCTTTCTCTCTTGCGTGCTGTACTACTAAATCTTGGCCATTGTTTAAATTGGCCGAAACCCAAGGAGCTATATAGGTTGCATGAGATCATCAAGCAACCTTCGACTGAATGGCTTCTATAGTCAAGCTGAGTTCATCATTCACGTGCAGGTATGCAGGCTTCAACTTGCTTGGCACTTGTTGGATCAGGAACTGCTAGCATAAATTGCTTGTTGCGTCAAGAGATTGGTTGTAACTGTGGCTGCTCTTGATAACAGCTGGCACAGAATGTCACTGGGGATCGCAAAGCCTAAAGTCCTACACTGCACATCTCAGGGCACTGGTTTTCAAACTATTTTCAGAAACCTCATGGATTACTTAATGAGAAAGATCCATTATGATATGCAGAGAGTTTGCTTCCTGCAATTGGTCTTGCCCTGCAATGTGCAGCCAGGAGGATGTGTATTGTAGGCTGTATGCTCAGTTCACACAGAGCAATGCTGAAACTTGGTCAGTGCCCCATGTCAGTATCTAGAACATGCCCACAAATTCTCAGGGATGTTGTGGCAGGGATGCTGAATTATCCAAAGAGAAAACACTGGAAAGTGTTTCTGATGGAAGAAAGGTAAAAAAAACCCGCCACTCATCCTGTCATACACGCACCCATTAAGATATCAACTAGAGAGGCTCCATTCTGTGTACCATCTGCTCATGAAATAAAATCTGTGTAGAAACGGGGCCGCCTCACAGGCAAGCATATTTTGACTTCATTTGTACTGCCTAACAGTGTGATTCCTGTTTAAATACTTCAGTGGAATTCTTTGTGCTTATCAGATACTTGATAGCACACCATTCTGTGATATTGTTTCTCCTCGTGACAGCTGCTTGAGACCTCTTTGAAGGAAAGTGCATGACAAAACCTACAAATAAATCCATGGATCTGTTACATTCCAATGCTCCACATATCTGTGAATTTTGTCTACCTTCTCCTCCTGAATGACTTTGATAGCATAGGCAAGCAGGTTCCTGTCAAAAAGGAATGCAACAAACATTTTTTAAGAATGTGAATCTTTTCACCCAAAGGAGAGGTGCCTCATCAACTAAGTCAGATAGCACCCTGATATCTACTCCCGTCCTGCCTAAGGAAACTAGAGCTCTCCCTAAGGGAGAACTGGGCACGCAAACAGATGATGAGGTAAAATAGCTTTTGTAGTCAAGGCTATTTGATAAAGAAGAGGAAGATGTACAGCCCATTTTCTAGAATCCAGCAACCAATGACACCATCTTGTTCACTTCCTTGGAAGCAGGGGTGTTTCTCATTAGTTATAGCCAAGCCTTTCTTCAAGGAATTCAGAGTAGCCATTTAGCTTCACAACAGTTGGGTGAAATACGTTTGGCTGAGAGATAAGTGTTATGTCCGTACACACCCTGCCAAGGTTTTGAGACTAAAATTCAAACCACAAATTACTGAAAAGCTTTACCCTGGCATAGGTCTCATTTGCTTGTTTGCTGTGCTCTTTGTTCTCTTGAAGCTGCCCCCCAAAGAAAACTGTTCAGCAACATAATACAATTCAAATTTTATACCCTTGGAAATGGCATATTTTGGAAGAGGGTGCATTTCAGTGGGTGGCACTTCTGTGGAAAGATGCACAGTATTGGAGTAGCACATATCATTAGGGAATTATGATTCTGGCAGTGCTACAAAACACCAAACAGGATCAGCAATTGTGCGTTTAAAATCTAGTATTGTTAACAATATTACCCTCCATTAAAAATCATAAGAGGGCCTCAGAGCATAAAACAAAACACATCAATAATAAATAATATTATCAGACACATTAAAACTCTCCCAGTACCCCCCCCCCACATAAATCTCAAAAACAGCAGTGGGATCCTGCTTCCATAATCATCCTACAGCAGATGTGGGCACAGAACCTATTTTTCTAGAAAAAATAGCAGTGTGTATGGGGGAGCCTTTTGGAGTCGAGATGTTGCTGAACTACAAACCCCATCAGCCCTGGCTATTGGCCATATGCTTGCTGGGGCTGTTGGGAGTTGTAGTTCAGCAACATATGGAAAGCTAAAGGTTCCCTACACCTGTCCTACAGCAACAGATATACTACAGACTGCTCTACCAAACATTGGGAAGTTCCAAAGGTCTTACTGTGTATGTTACTCTTTGACAATAATGTTTTATTTCTTCGTTTACTTCAAAATGTGGTAAGCCAGCCCTGCTGTGTTTGAGGGCCTTCATATTCATTCCGAGTGGAACCCTGAACTTCTGCCTGAAAGTCCTGGCTTGATACCACTGACTGGACCAGACAGGACTTTGATCCGATACTGCAGGAGCTCTAACTTTTTGTGACTGGACAGGAGGAGAAAAGAGTGATCTTACTGAATGAAGGGTATCTGGCACCAAACATGGCTTCTGTTTCAAAGTTTAAAACGATTTCAGAACTATCTTGAGGCAGTATTCTCAAATTTTCCCCTAATTGGTAGTGTGTAAAATGTCAAAGACTATCTGACTATTCAGGTTTAGCCATGAAAGTGCACAGGCTAATTGTGAGGGCTGTTAGTGTGTGTGCTGGAAACTTGCTTCTACAGAAATGACTCCATTGAGAAGGTAGGCAGATTGGCATGCTCTGATTTTTGTCTTTGCAGCAATGATTAATACCTAAAGAAAAAAACAGCCCCACCCCACACCCCACTTCAGCACTTGAATTACTTGGTCAAAACAACTTGACAAGGGCACTCCTCTGCATATTTTAGGGATTTGGCTTCTTGCTTTCAAGGACATGGAATCAGCACTGGAGGGGTGGGGAGCAGGGCAGGGATTGGCATCAGCAGGTATCCACCAAGGTCCACATCCCAGGAAGAGGATAATCCCTGCTGCTATTCATTCTTTGCTGTTGCTGCTCACTCAGAGTGGGAGAGGAAGTCTGAGAGAACAGTGTCAAGGGCAACAAGGTGGAACAGCAGGAGCGTTCTGGAGGGAGACTGTGACAAGGGGAGTGAGTGGCAAACACTGTCCTTCCTCCTCATTGCTGCTGTCACTCACCCATCTTGGTGAATAAGCAAGGCGGAGCAGCAGCTGCCACAGCTTGCTCCTTGATACTTCCATTCTGGCTCCCAGCAAATAAGTGAGTAAGCAAGCATGCAGCAACTCCTCCTTGCCAGCCTGCTCTCCCCAGAGTGGTTAAGTGAACCAACGTCCCACCTGCTTGCCTGCCTACTCTTGCTTGAACCCAGAAGGTCCAGATAAAGCTGAAAGGGACCCGGGTTTGAAACCACGGAGAGCTGCTGCTGGCCAGTGTAGACAATATTGAGGTAGAGCCTGGATGAAGAGCCTAAGCCTAAGCCTTCTGGGCCTCTTCATTTGACTCTCAGGACTCTTCCCCAGACCACCCCTTCCTTGAGTACTTTTGCCCGTCTGGAAGGCAAAAATATAGGTGTTGTGTGCCATGCTCTAATTCAGCATTTCCCAACCTTGGGCCTCCAGCTGTTTTTGGACTACAACTCCCATAATCCTCAGCTAGCAAGACCAGTGGTCAGGGATGATGGGAATTGTAGTTTGAAAACAGCTGGAGGCCCAAGGTTGGGAAACACTGCCTAATTATTGCATGGCTGAAATGTAAGCTTGAGGCACATCCGTCACTCTGCCTACTGTTGCTTCTGGCCATATGCAGCCCCCGTTAAGTTGACCACAAAGAAACGTGGCCCTCAGCCTGAAAAGGGTTCTCCACACCTGAGCTGGAACAACCAATTTTCTGACTTGTTATAAGGCAGCTTCTTGTGCCTCTGTGAGGTGTGCACTGAAATAGCTGGATACTCTGAGGGCATCTTAAGCTTACAAGGCAGGCTTAAGCAGTATGTGGACTGAGAACTCCCAGAAGTGCAAGCTGGATTTCAAAGGGGCAGAGGAACCAGAGACCAAATTGCAAACATGCGCTGGATTATGGAGAAAGCTAGAGAGTTCCAGAAAGACATCTACTTCTGCTTCATTGACCATGCAAAAGCCTTTGACTGTGTCGACCACAGCAAACTATGGCAAGTTCTTAAAGAAATGGGAGTGCCTGATCACCTCATCTGTCTCCTGTGAAATCTCTATGTGGGACAAGAAGCTACAGTTAGAATTGGATATGGAACTACTGATTGGTTCAAAATTGGGAAAGGAGTACAGCAAGGCTGTATATTACTGTCTCCCTGCTTATTTAACATATGAAGAATTCATCATGCGAAAGGCTGGGCTGGATGAATCCCAAGCCGGAATTAAGATCACCGGAAGAAATATCAACAACCTCAGATATGCAGATGACACAACCTTGATGGCAGAAAGTGAGGAGGAATTAAAGAACCTTTTAATGAGGGTGAAAGAGGAGAGCGCAAAATATGGTCTGAAGCTCAACATCAAAAAAACGAAGATCATGGCCATTGGGCCCATCACCTCCTGGCAAATAAAAGCGGAAGAAATGGAGGCAGTGAGAGATTTTACCTTCTTGGGCTCCATGATCACTGCAGATGGTGACAGCAGTCACGAAATTAAAAGGCGCTTGCTCCTTGGGAGAAAGGCGATGGCAAACCTAGACAGCATCTTAAAAAGCAGAGACATCACCTTGCCAACAAAGGTCCGTATAGTTAAAGCCATGGTTTTCCCAGTAGTGATGCATGGAAGTGAGAGCTAGACCATAAAGAAGGCTGATCGTCAAAGAATTGATGCTTTTGAATTATGGTGCTGGAGGAGACTCTTGAGAGTCCCATGGACTGCAAGAAGAAAAAAGGCATCCATTCTGAAGGAAATCAGCCCTGAGTGCTCACTGGACGGACAGATCGTGAAGCTGAGACTCCAATACTTTGGCCACCTCATGAGAAGAGAAGACTCCCTGGAAAAGACCCTGATGTTGGGAAAGATGGAGGGCACAAGGAGAAGGGGATGACAGAGGACGAGATGGTGGGACAGTGTTCTCGAAGCTACAAACATGAGTCTGACCAAACTGCAGGAGGCAGTGGAAGACAGGAATGCCTGGCGTGCTCTGGTCCATGGGGTCACGAAGAGTCGGACACGACTAAACGACTAAACAACAACAACCCATCTTGCCTTAAGGGTGCCCCTCTGCAATCTGGAGTTGGCACTGCATGGCAGCAAAAACTTTCTGCCCCAAGGGGTTTTCTAACCCTTTCTCCTGCAGCTGCTGTCACCACAGACCAACCCTATGTCAATTTCAATGGAGTTTCATTCTAAATCAATATGTCTGTAGAAATAAAGTCACTGACATTTTAAAACTGGAAGTAAATAGTAAATATGCCATCCTGCTTTGCTTCCCACCCCTTTTATTTTGACACACAGATATGAGAAATTTGAAACTAAACACAATGACACCTCTGGAACTCATGGTAAAGTTGGCCTTGGCCTATTTGCATGTGCGCTCATGATGCTTACCATTATGCGCATAGCAAGAAGCCCAACTTTGAATCTTTAAATTAAAATAACTTTTACAAAGTTATTACACTGCACAGCGGGGATTACTGTGTTCCGTCTTACACGCCTGTGATGGATTTCTAAAACGCTGCACAGTTGCGTAGCGTGGGTTGTCAGCACCCGGGGCAAGGCAAGTAATTTGCGCCCCCTAACCCGTGGATTTGCGCCCCCTAACCCTAACCCCCAGATCTTGCGCCCGGTGCGGCCGTCCCCCCTGCACCCCCCACGCTACGCCACTGACACTGCATGTTCAGAGGGTAGGAAGTTGCGAATGCAATTTCTTGCCAGGATGTGAACACGTGATTCCGCACAAATGTGCAATACGTTTATTCTTTCCTTGAGGCTTTCTTGCATTATTCATCACCATAGCACACCGTCCCTTTCAAACGGGAGTAGGGAACTGTTGCTGATATCCAGCTCCCATAATCCCTGACTATATGACATGAAGGCTGGAGCTGATGGGAGCGGAATCCAGCACAAGCGGAAGGGCCACTGGTTCCCACTAAATTACCTGCCAGTAAATTTACTTATGCGTCGAAGCACTGGCACAATACTCTCCCTTTCACTTTAAAACGCCCTCAGCCTCGAGGTGAAAGTCGACTAGCTCTAGCTTGGCGCCAGGCGCTCAGATGTTGTCCATCACAAACGTTGCCATGGCAAAACGCAAGCATTAAGTTAGTGCAGAGCAGACCGCCCCTTCCACCTCCCCACCCATTGTTTCCTTAAACAGCTCCTGCTCCTTTAAATGCCGCGGCGCGTTCCAGCGCCTCCCTCGCTCCACCGGACAAGCCCCGCCCACCCCACTCCTCTCGCCTCGCCCCCTTTCCCGCATCGGAGAATTCTCTCGCGCTTAGAGTGGTCCCGCGCACGCGCGGCGAGCGCGAGCTCTCCCACCTTCCCCACGCTCTGATTGGCTCATCCCCTTTCTGCCGGAAAGTCAACATGTCCCGCGTGTGGAGCAGCGGCCGCCGCTAAGCCTAGGCCAATCCGAACGGCTCTTACTGCGCGCGGCGCTGTCGCGTCGGCCAATGGGAGGCGGCCTTCTTTAGGGCGGCGCAGCCCCGAGTGAGTCGGAGTGAGAGGATCAGCCTGGGCGCTGCTATTGCGGGCGTGAGGAGACGCAAGGGCCGGGCCAGGTGAGTTGGGGATAGCGGGGGCTGGGCCCGGGCGAGGCGGGGCGCAGCGCGGAGCGGGCCTGTTGTGCTGCTACTGCTGCACACCCGGGCTGAAGGGCGGAGAGGAAGGCGAGCAGGCCCCGTTGTGCTGCCGAGGCCCGGCTGACGGGGGGAAACAGGCAGGGGAGCGGGTGGGGCAGTCCGGTCCCAGCACGGGCACCATTTTAAGGAGCGGCCTCGGCTCTGGGCGCGGCGGAGCGGCTATTAAGGCTCCGAGATGCGGCGCTTCAGCGAAGGGGCGGACGAGGCGCTTCCTCGCTCTCTGACGGCGATTCTTCACACGGGTTGCCGCTTTTTTCCGCCGCCTCAGGGCGGACCCCGGGCTCATCCACACACGCGCGTATCGCTTCCTCTCTTTCCCGTACCTCTTCTCGGCCATGTGCTCTGCGATTTCTCTTCCCGTCCTGCTGTCTAAGCCACGCCACTTTAAAAATGGCTATCTAGGAAGGTGTGCCGTGGGAAACGGGGGCGGGAGTTGCGGTGCGGGGAAGTCAGTTGGCGCCGTGTGTGCGCGCCTTATGAAAGGCTTGTCGTATAGATAAACACCGTGAAAAGCGCCCCCCCTCTTTTTTTCTCCCGATGTAGGCCCTGCAGTATGTAACCTGGCAGGCCCTTGTTTTTCCTGCCAGCGCCCTCTAGTCACTGCTACTCTCTTCCTCTCAGCCTCCCCCCCACCCCCTGTATAGAGAACACATAGTTTTGTTCCTGCCCGAGGGTTTCTGACTGCAAGTTCTGTAACGGAAGCCATAATTTTCCTTTGTGGTTTGGCATCGCTACTTGTAGCTCTTATTGCAGGGGCCGCACCATCTTCCAGGCTTGGAAAGATAATTGACTTGCACTTGATGCAAGTTTTGAAAGAGTCTGATAAATGCAAGACCTTGGGGACGCAAGTTTCATCATGCTAGACTGGTCAGTCAGCTCGGACAAACTTTTAAATGTAACACTTAGCTGATCAATGTGACACTCAGTAAAAAGAAAGAAAAGAAAAGGGGGGTTGAGTCAGTTTTAAACTTACTGCACAGAAACCCATCCCTTCAAAAATAGGTGGCATTGTGGAAGATAATATTCAGTAATGAATTGTGTACACAATAACACCATGTGGGTTGAAATCTTCCTGTAGTAGAATCTCAGCATGACTACTGTTTGTGTTCCTTAGCATACAGATTCTTTCCCCTGTTAGTTTGCAAACGTTTGCTCCTATTTACCATTGCTTCATCTTGATTCCTCCCATTTGAATACTCAGGGGATTGATAGGAGTTGAAGTCAACTGCAGCTGGATAGCCATGAGCTCCTATACATTATAAGAATTAAATCCCACTTCATGACAGATGCTCTCCAATAAGTGTGCACAAGCCCCATTAAACATTATGGAATTATATCTGAGTAAACTTAAACAGCTATCTTAGATCTTAAACCAATTTGAGGGGTTTTGTGGTACAGTAAAGCAGTATATAGATGTTATGAAATAAAATATGGAGTCAGGCCATTTAGTTTGTTTTGCACATTTATTTCTAACTAATTGGCTGTAGCTCTTCGGGGTTTCAGATGGGATATTCCCAGCTCCACCTGGAAATGCTGATAGTTGAATTTGGGACCTTCTAGGTGCAAAGCAGATGTTCTACAACTGAACTGCAGTCCTTCTCTGGTTCATATGAATAGTAATAATTAGTAGTTGTATGTATGTATTCAGTGTATATCCTTCCCTTCCTCCCAGAGGAGCCCAGTCTACAAGACTTGATGAAACAAGATGCAAATCTTGTAGTTTAATTGTGGTTGCATTAATTATAACAAATAATCCACTTTTGGAAGGCTCCCAAAATATAGATACTTACCAGCAGTTTTCTTTAATTATTTTCGACTGACAGTGTAGACGGTCTCTTAAAATGCTCTTGCTTCTTAAGTATAATTCTTTGCATACTTGACTGGCTTTTTAATAAGTATGTACTATTGTAACTGATGGGGCAAGGAAGAAAAGAAAGAACTGTCAGTCCTTTGTTGAAAACCAAATTAATATTGGTTGGAAACTAAATTATATTTTGCTTACAACTTGCTGTCAGTTACTCTTTGAGATAAAGTGGCTAATTTTGTTGCATAGCAGTAAAGACAGATGTAAGTTTACATCTTCCGCTAAACATGTGCATATGATCCTTAAAAAGCCTAGTTCAAACAAGCCTTTGTTGGCTACAAATTCCGCTAGGGACATTGCATCTGTCTCAGTTCTACACGTTTACAAAAGTAATTCTGAAATGAGTAAGCAAATGAAATTAGTAGATTTCAGGAATCTTGTTGATCACCATGTTGTTGGTTGGTGGTATTCAGGACAGTTACTGTGAAGGACTATGGCACTTACATAATATTAAGTATAACTTGATTCCCTATGAGGACCGAGTTGTGTTCAGGATTTCCATGAGTAGAACTCCCACCATAAGATGATCCCATCAGAGGAGGGAGTGGAAGCAATTCCTGCCAATACTTCCATTCCTCTGTACCACCTGAATATTCTGCAGAAGGTTGGGGGCCCCTCCAAAACATGGTGGGAAGTGTTGTGAGGAGCTGGAGGAAGAAGGTCCCATCTGTAAATGGAAAGAGCCCTTCCATTCACAGTAGGACAATTCACTACACAACGTGTTTTGTTTGTGGGTCTGCTTTATAAAAGGTTTGAAATATGGTCATGTTGACTGATATCTAATTTAATATACATTATAACCATAATCCTACAGATTTCTGGCAATTCACCTTGCTGAAATACTTCTGCAAGTGTTTTTGGAATTTGTTGACTGTTGCTGTTGGTGAAAACATACTTATAAAAGCATTGTGTTCTACCTCACATGACTGAGAATTTGGTGTTAATACACATTGTCACTTACATTTTTCTTTAAACTACTTTGTGTAGTTTTAATGTTATTCTATGGATATTTTATTTATTGTATTTATTTTTATTATTTATTGCATTTTATGTCCCATCTTTTTGTCCAAGGAGCTCAAGGTGGCCTACATGGTTGTCCCCGCTCCTCAAATAATTCCTGCAACAACCCACTGAGCGGCGGTGACTAGCCCACAGTCACCCAGTGAGCTTCATGACATAGTGGGGATTTGAACCCTAGTCTCATGGGTCCTAGTCCAACACTCTATAATCACTATAACACACTGGCTGTCAGTGTGGATAATGATGGGGGAAAGTCAAAGTAGAATTTAGCATTCCATCTATGAAACAATCTATTGCTGACTGAATTGGTCAAACTTTGTCTTATTATTTGATAGCAACTTCACGTAAAGTGCCTTTATTTTTAATTATGTCCCATATATTGACCATTCAGTAAACTTTAATTCAACTACCTTTGCAGGCTACATATCTTTAGAGGTTGCTTATAAGTTGTGATTATGGTTAAATATTCTGATGTTTGTCTTCTGGGCTTCTAAGTGGTACTTCTAATATTTTATATCTTTGAAGTAGGTATTTTGCTCTGTTACAGAGGTCATAACTACGTGTTGCACATGACACAGGACTGCTGCCAAAAATTGCAGCCCCATATCAAGTTCTTCTCTCCCCGCCATCCTTCATCCATATCCCATTTAATGCAGTCATTACATTGTCTGTCACCTCCCCGCCCTCTCAGCTAATGCCAGTAACATGCAAGGCAGAAACTCAGAGTATTATATTGTCACAACATGGAATAAATTATCCTAAATGGGAAGACAGGGAGAACTTGAGAGAGAGGACTCTTTCAGCAGCCTCATATTGGGTGTAAAGTATGTTTAGCTGTTTTCTTAATCTTTCTGACCATAAGTCAGAAACACTTCATCTTAAATTTATGAAACAGTGAGCTGGCCCAGATTTGTGATGAATAGCTTTTTCCCAAATGAGTGGCTCTTTCAGATTTTTGCTCTTACCTGCTTTTCAGTTTGTCATGTGATCTTGTGGGCAGAAGTAGGTAAGAATCTACAAAAGTAGGTAAGAATTTACAAGTAGTAATCTGGGTGATTTGCAGTAGATTTTTAAGAGTTTCTTTGTCAACAATAGCAACAACTTAAATCTCCACCATATTTATCATTGTTAAACCTTGCTAAAATGTAACCAAAATATATTTTGGAGAGTTTTGATATTGTGTATCAGAGGTGGAGAAACACTTTTTTTCTCATGGGACATTGATTCACAGGAAAGAAACAAAAAAAGAGCCAGAGTCCAGGGTGTTTCCTCCCTCCAGGCTCCCTTCCCGTGCAGCACCACCAAGGCTTCAGCAGAATCACTTTTCAGCCATTACACACTGTGCACATGAACTCTCTTAAAAGGGGTGGGTGGGTGTTATGCCACTGTCCAGCAGAAGCACCCAACCAGTTGCTTTCCTTGCAGAGCTTTCACTCGGGAAGGGCTGTTTTCTCTCTCTCTCTCTCTCTCTCTCTCTCTCTCTCTCTCTCTCTCTCTGTGTGTGTGTGTGTGTAAAAAGATAACACTATTGCCAGACAATGAACAAGCAAGAGACAATAGTTTTCCATTTCTGCTGTAGAAAATCCAGCTGTGAGAAGAGGAAGCCTCCCTCCTTCCCTGTAGGCTCCTTACCCTAGCTCAACAAAGCAGTGGACCTCTCTCCTGTAGACTGTCTTCCTGCACTTGTCTTGAACAAGCTGGCAACAGATCTGTGAGGCCTTTTTGGCTCTCTCTAACTTTGACCAGCATCATGCCAGCCTGCCTTCGTTCTCTGAGCAAGACTGCTGCAGCTCCATGTGGGCTTTTACTTCCATATATACTACCATATATTGTGGCTACTGCAAAGATACTTCCCATAAGTTCTGATCCTTAGTGTCCCGTCCCCCCCACATTTTTTCAGGAAAAATTTTTTGGATGAAATTGCACACTGGTTTGTCTTAAATTCAGAGTGGAGCAAAGGGAAGAGCATGAGTCTGATACTCATGCTTGTAATGCCAAAATATGGTTTGATGCTGACCTGCTACAATATGACATCCAAGTCACTTAACTGTAGTCATATGGACAATTTTCTAAAACCACGCTCCAGAGTATATATGAGTATACTTTCTGGGTATATATGAATTGACCACCCACTTGTCAGTTCTGATGTCATGACATCTTCAGCTGATGAACTGTTCATTTCTGTCTACATAGAATTCTGCCAATGCATAACAGAATTCCCTACCTGTCAGCTGCTATCACCGACCCAATAGGGCAGAGTTTTCCAAACTGTGTGTCGTGACGCATTAGTGTGTTGGCTGCAGTGTATAGGTGTGTCATGCTAAGACTCTTATAAGGGGTTAGTTTAACCTCTGGTTTGCTAATAAAACTGAATTACTGTGTCATGAAATGATATGTGTCTGAAAAGTGTGTCACCAACATGAAAAGTTTGAAAAACTCTGCAGTAGAGTGATGCCAGTTGATTGACAGATGGGTGTGGTTTTGGGGAGATAGCCTCTCAGACTAAGATTGACTTGCATGCCAAAGGTTCCCCATACGTGCCTGTGGCCTAGGCCATGACCCTCAAATGCATAACAATGACAATACTGCTTCCTTGCCTGGATGGAGGCATGTGTTTGTATAGAAACCCCCAACTTCTGTGTAGTTGGAATGTATCCCTACCGTACAAAGCAAGAGTTGCACCCATTATTTCACTCACTTTTGCTTCTGATCCTGCCCACAGGAGTAATTTCTTGAGTTTCTCTCTTCAACACTTGCAAATGATTCATTTTATTTATTTATTTACAAGGGAAAAAATTGGAGGGAGGAATGAAAAGCATGCTTAAGCACAAGTTCTTAAAGTTACATTTCTTAGAATGCAGTTAAGAGCAGCAACTCCTTGCAGATGTCAGTATAGAGATATTTGATCTATATACATTACAAAAGTAATAGAGAATAGAGGGCAACTCTGCTATGTACAATGATGCATTTATTCAAGCTCTAAGTTCATTTAAGCTTTTTTCAAAAATTGTGATTGGCTAAATAAGTTCTACCTCTAGTATTGCAAAAATGAAATATATGAACTATAACGTAGGGATTTTAGTTTATGCTACTGTTGTTTGGATGTCTGTTAACAAAGGGAAAAAAACCATATATCTTACACATTCTAGGATTGACTTTTAGTCTGCTAAGCCCAATTCAATAGGCTTTCAGTGGAAAATAACAAGCAAGTCCATTCCATAATACAAGATGGTTGAAACCATTTTTAAATGTGATTCAGAAGTGGTTTATGCTGTAATTGGCTATTAGTAAAAATAATATACAAAAATAATACTATTCCATGAAAGTTGCTTTGGAAATGTATCAGCATACTTTTAAATTCTTTGTATTGTCTTACAGGTGGATAAAAGATCTCGCAGATGGCAGATAACAGGTAGGTTCTGAAAAGTCCTGAAAATTATGGGTCTTTAAGAATTAGTGGCAAACGTTTTGCGCTTGTCTGATTTATGTGTGATCACTGACACATGCAGTGTTTTCGGCACAACCACTATGCAAATGGGGAGTTCCCTGTACTTGAGAAAATCTTTCCCTGGACTTAATAAAACATATTTTCTATACCAATTTTCTTTGGTTAAGACGTGGTCCCTCTAATGAGTCAGGAGATGATCACCATTTATTAAGTTTATATCCTGCCTTTCTTCCCAGAGGAGCACTGCAAATGACAAAACAGCAAAACAACACAATTGAAAAGCATTAAACATTTCTGAAAATATATAATTGAAAATGTTTGTGCTTTTTTTTCTTCTAATCTGTGTGAAATTGGTAGGTCTGTGTAGCCCCGTTACTGGGTCATGTTGTGTCAGGGAGTGATGGTCAGTTGATGGTGCATTGTACATTCTTGATACCCTTAAAACATAGAACATGTGGGTCCTTCCTACTAAGGGTTTTTTTTTTTGTTCTTAGTTACCCATGGGAAGCTTACTGAGAATTTTTAGAACCTGTGCTTCAAATTGTGTACTAGCGTTATAGCCAAACTACTATTCACAAAGCAAGAGAGGAAGAATAGGTCCTGAAACAGTAGTGGTCCAACTTCTTGGCAGGTGTATAAAAATCCAACTGAAAATATAAGAGTGCAACTCCAGGGTACAGTACAGTTAAATATGCAATTCCTCATGTTTTATGATGTTTTTCCTTCTGGTCTTAATTAGAAATGTGAAGGCCGGTGGGAAGGGGTGTGGCTTTGAGCTATGGAATGGAATGCAGTCCTGCACTGGAGTGGCAGGCGGAGCTCATTCTGTCTTAGGTAGGCACACTAGGTTTCGTTGCTCCTGCCCTGGCATGCCACAAACTCCTGATTTGTCTGTCTCTTGAGGCATCCATACTGTGTGCCATAGGAGCCAACTCCTAAGGAGCAAGATCCCTTCAGCCCTCTCAGTAATATATTTGAGGGGACCATCCCCCCTCCCAGTGGAGGGGCATTGCTATTTAAATGATGTATGTGAGCCACATCCAGTTTTAGAAACTTTGATATATAAGCTAGGTGCCAAATAGCTCCTTAAACCAGGGTTACAGTTTAATTTTCTCCAATTGCCTTTTCAAGTTGGAAATTTAGAAATAGTGATTCCTAACCAATGAAATTCTCCTGGCAAGCTGTTTGGAAATATGTGTCATGGGAATCTTTCCACACACACCTAGAATGCAGTATAATTCACCTAACAGCATCTTTAGCCTTTATCCTGTGTACAATCTTGGCAAAAGTAATGGAAAATTGAAAATCTGATTTATTTTTAAGTGCCTATTGTACAAGTTCATTTGAGTGTCAAAACTGCCAACAAGAAATTGATATCTTTACTAATTTTTAAAATACCAGTTTACATTGGGTTGGATCCAGAACTTATCCTGTCATGAATAGAAGGGCAGCCCTTTGGAACAATGGACTACAGAGGAAAGGAGGAATCATTAAAAGTTCTGCTTTTTAGTCAACAACTCAGTTTGAGTGGCATTCCAGTGAGCATTACCCTGGATCCACCCCATTTACCAAAGCTTACTTGATTTAAGTTACATTATATTATGCAAATATCTCTCAAATATGTTTTTGCAGTAAAACAGAAGATGCTGCCTCAGATTCTGTGGAAGCTGCTAAAGGTACCGGTGATAAAAAAGGTAACTGATTAAAATACTATGTTTCAAAAGTATGTTAAAATATAGAATGAGTGTGTGGTTAGGGTTTCCAGAGATTGTTTTTATCCCTTTAAAAGCTCTGAAGGTGAGAGAAATTATGCTGCTGCTGTGCATCCTATCCTGGTTTTTGTGTATAGCTCCTTCCTGCACCTCTTCCTGATTGGGTAAAAGTTATGTTTTAGTGGACAGAGATGGCAGAGCAGCAGGAGCTGTGACCACTGTCTTAAAGGGTATGCCAAGAACTTCTTTGTGCCTTCTGTTATGTTGCATATACATCAAAGGTCTAAATCAGAAGGTTCTTGAAGACTGCTCACCAGGTTTGCACATTTTCTCTGGAATTCATATCTTTTCAGGAACTGAGATAAAATCTTCATATTTGGGCAACTAGTTGATGCTGGGTATGAATAGGGATGGTTCTTTAATCCTGGTCCCAGAGTAAGAAATCTGTTTTGATTACATGTTCTGTTTTGTGCACTGGGCCTTCAGGGATAGAATTGCTTAAAATTCCAAAGAAATGCAACTTAAGTTGCTGGGGACAATAAGGGAACTTGAATGAATGGGTAGCTTTTGACCTGTACTTTGTACCTCTGAAGAACTTTTCTTCAATGTCATCTTATTTCCATCATCCACAGCTTTTGTAATTTGAACATCTTATATTTCCAGATAGATTCATTGTTCCTTTGGGAGCACAATACCCTATCTAAGAATTCCCTGGTTTGAATTTTATGTGGAAATGATGCCAAAATAAATGCCTAATAAAATTATACCGTTATAGTGAGATTTGTTTAAACTCTTCTTTTACAGAAAAGTTAGCAGACCAGGTAATGCAGAATCCACAAGTCTTGGCAGCTTTACAGGAGCGACTTGATAATGCACCTCACACTCCTTCCAGCTACATTGAAACGTAAGAATGAGAAACACCACTTGTCACAAGTAAAAGATTCACTGGTCCAAAAATGCACTTGCCACTATTAGGTACATTTGTTAATTTGATTTGGCAAGCTCAGCCTGAGGTTAAGGAAAGCCTCCAGCCTTAGAGAGGGACAGGAAATTTCTCTGAATTCTGGAGATACTTGGAAAGTAGTGAAAATCTTACTATGTGGAGGAAGCTAGATGCTGCTGCTATGTAAATTCTAAATAATTTTGTTCCTAGCTTACCAAAAGCAGTAAAAAGAAGAATTGATGCCTTGAAACAGCTTCAGGTGAAATGTGCCCATATAGAAGCTAAATTTTATGAAGAAGTTCATGATTTAGAGCGAAAATATGCAGCCCTGTACCAGCCTCTCTTTGATAAGGTAAGGCATGTAAATTTCCTTGCAGTCTTAACTAATATTAGTGGAACTATGCTTTATCTTCCTGTAATTGTAACAGCTCCTATCATTGCGAGGGGGCTAAAACTGGGTTGTTCTTTGCACTGTGTGGTTGCTATTTTATTTCTGTCATCTATATCATGAGAACTTGCATATAGCTATCCGAAGTGTTCTCAAAGCCTGACTACTTAGGTGTGTGTTTAGCATGTGTTGACAAAAGGGAGGTGAGAACAATAGGCAGAGTGGTCCCTCTAAGACAGCTGCTAGATATATAAAACTAATGTTCCTGCTGTTAGTAGCCTTTACCTAAAGCAATAACTATATTAGGGCTTTACTGTTAAGTCTTAATTCTATACTTACTTATTTTGGCATTTAGAATACTGGTATTCATTTATGGTATAGTTATTCAGGATTCCTCTGATCCTGGTCAATTTCATGTTTGAACTGTTCAGCAGCTACACAGCTGTAATCGGCACTTCATTTTCTCTTTTTAGGCATTATAGTGTATTTAGTTTTTGTTCAGCTAAAGTAACTGTTTTGTTTTCTTTTTTACTTTAATTTACAATGTTCAAAGGATATTTGTTGCCCTGTACCTTGGTTAGAGTATCTAAAATACCAGAAACCTAAGTCACTCTCAGATATTGTTTGATGATAAAGTCATTTGGGTGTTAGATTTAAAAAAATGAAGCATATTCCTAATACTTCTGAGATAGTAGTTTATACAGTTCCTTAACTCATTTGAGCATACAATGGGAACCACCATTGTTGATCCATTTTCCACAGCACTCTCCAGTGCTCTTGGATAACCTTAGTATGTTCTAACTTGTCTACAATTTTTATACTAATTACACAGAGAAGGGATTTTATCACTGGTGGTGCTGAACCCACAGAGGCAGAAGCAGAATGGCACAGTGAAAATGAGGAGGAAGAAAAACTTGCCGTAAGTAGAATTTGCTTCTGAACACAATTACTAAAATAATTTAAGCTGTGATGTGTAATATTTCTAGTAAACTCTTCAGAAAACCTAATGAAGTGATCTAATTAAAATAATACCTGTCCTAGCAGAGCACATCATGAGCTTGAGTTACCAAGATATTTAGCAGTTTTTCTCTTTCTATAGCTGCATATAATAGCTGCATGCCTAATGAAATTGGACAGGAACCTGCTTTGATCTAGTCATTTGCACTGTTCGTAACCTGTTGACAGCCTCTTCTGCTAATGGGTTCCATTCCAGTGCTACAGTAACACCCAGGATGAGAAAAAGCAGGCATTTTTTGCATGTCTGTTATCTTCGTTTTGGGGACACGTCATTATTGATCTATTTTATTTTTCTCTTTCCTGCCTGCTTTTCAGCAAAAGGTTCAGGAAGGGTTACAGCAACTCAAAAGCAGTAGTTTTATTCAACACATTTTAGGGAGGATACGAAAATATAGGGTAACTTGATGCACCTGTGTTGTAAGGGAGCTTCACATTCTTAGGATCATCACTGAGAAAGCCCTCTCACAAGCTACTGCTGCCAGAACCTGTGAGATTGGTGGATCTGCGAGAGGGCCTCCTCCAGTGATCTTAATCTCTGAACTGCTCTAAAAGGGAAATATTCCCCTATTTTTTATTAC
Organism: Podarcis liolepis; assembly: GCF_965112155.1. Classification (NCBI taxonomy): domain Eukaryota; kingdom Metazoa; phylum Chordata; class Lepidosauria; order Squamata; family Lacertidae; genus Podarcis; species Podarcis liolepis. The sequence continues at coordinate 73,433,789 of NC_139554.1, forward strand.
TGTGTCTGCATGCCTCCTGAAATTCTCCCAGTTGAGTTACAAAGTATGAAAGAGTTCAGGTTTGGAAACCTTAGTGCTTTATTACTGTATAGTGGGTAGGGGGCATTCTGGAGAGTAAGAAAATGAAAATGTGTCTTTGTTAAACTATTTTTAGATGCTGTTTTTTTTTTTTTTAAATTAGAGACTAATTTACTTTTGCATACCCTGGAACTCTCCAGAATATGGAGAAACCATTGCCTCATTTTTTTAGGGCAAGTGTGCCGGGGGTGGGGTGTCATTTTGTTTCCACACTGATAGGCGCAAAACCACCCAAGGTTATATTTTCACCCATCGTAGCATTTAACAAATAATAATAAACAAAATACACAGTCACAGTACATACATTTCAATGATATATATTGAGAAGTTATACAAATTTACTTAAATCTTTTCAGAATCCATAAATCACCATGTGTCAATGAGATATAATGTATGACCCAAGGTGTTTACTTGTGTAATAAAGCAATACCAATCTGTGTTAAAAGTGCTATTTTTGCCTCTTATAGCCCTTAGCCTCACAACCACCCAAGTTTTGTTTTAGATGCAAATACTTTTTATAATGACAATGTTTCTGCATTAAGAACATTAAAAGAACACCTAGGAAATGGGGCATTTGCATTTTACAAACAACTTTGAATTTATTTGTTGACTAGCTTCTGGCCAAAACCTTTAAAGAAGTTTCTCTCTTTTCTGTTATTAGGGAGATGTGAAAAATAAAGTAGTAATAGAAGAAAAAGAAGCAGGAGCAGCTGAAGAGACAAATCCCAAAGGAATCCCAGATTTTTGGTTCACAATATTTAGAAATGTAGATATGCTGAGTGAATTAGTACAGGTAATGCCTATAAAAAGGATGTTTGTTAATTAGTGTTTTTACATGTCATGCTATCTCAATTCAAATACCAACTGATAGTGATAAATACGAACAGGAAAGGGATCTGTGACAGATTTGCCTGCAAATAAGTATTAATGAACATGTGTTCTGGTTCACTCATCACATTAAAATAGTATTGCTCATGCTGCTCAGAAGTCCTCACTTCACTTGTCTCCCACTTCTCGCTGCAACAGACCATAAGCTTTGACTTGTACTGTTGTCCAAACCTGCTTTCATGGGTTTGGACTACAAAACAAGTCTAGGCTTGTTCCAGCATGTCAAGAGTCAGGAAGCAGGAAAACGGACTTTGGGGCAGCCTGCATCAGCACATGTATGTGTGAGCCCAGGCCACTGTCATGCTGTTTGTTAGAATTTTGCTGGGCTTTTCTAATTACTTTACAACTTGCAGATTTCAGTAAGCTACTTCTGTCCCTGTTTTGGCCTTTTCTTGATTTACCTTCTCCTTATTTGCTGTCTTGGTGTTGTCCAAAAATTGGGGTCTCTCATCTCTCCTCTTAAATTAGTGCACACCTAATCGTATATCCCTCTTGACCTTCTGAGATACATTTATTATTGAGTCAACTGTATTGGGAGTGGGGGTGGGGGGTTAGTGTGTTAGTAAATATATAGAGTTGGCTGAAGAACTATCTGAAGCAGAAACAGTTAACTTGAAATTGAAGATGTTATCTAAGAAACTTGAGAACTTGCATTGGAGGCATTTGACTCTTTATGAGATGCCAGCCATTTCTTTCATCTTAATCATAGCTTTACCATTTTTGTTTAGGAATATGATGAGCCAATTTTGAAGCACCTGCAGGATATCAAAGTAAAATTTTCTGAGCCAGGACAGCCTATGGTTAGTATGATTTAACTTCTAAGAATTTAATATGATTTAACTTGTGAGGGGCATGGTATCCATTAATAGTTTGAGTGTGGAGGATTTCCATTTTTATCTTATTGTATCAAGTTTCACTTTAGAAGATGAACTTCTCAGCTGTATATCCCACTGGGGACTTCTTTATTAGATCAGGCATTAAAAACTACAGTTATAATAGCACCACCTACTGACAATTAATGAAACAATGTTTTAAAATAATATGAGCTTGTACTTGAATTAGGTCTTTTATTAATCCTTTATTGAAGCATGTTTCTTATAAACTAAAACAAAAACTTTACCAGCAAAGAAACAAAATAAACAAAAATGGAGCAGGGAAGGAAAATAGGGAGAGATGTTGGTCAGTGTTCATAGGTTTTGCTCATTTTCAGTCTACGCGAGTATCATAAGCAAAATAACAACTCGGCAAGGGATAGAGTTCAGTATAGGTTTGGTAATCATTTATGTAAACTTAAGATGTGCCGCTAATTCATGTATGGTGAGTGAGTATAGGTTTCTTCTGCCATTGGTGGGTTGTTGGGACTGTATTTTAGTTTTCCTTTGTTGCAAAATGTTACATGCAACAACCAACAAAGTGAAACTAATCCATTTCTGCTGTCCTGGGGAAAGGTTCCAAAAAATAGGAGGATCCTTTTGTTCTGCTTCAAGGACCAAGTTAATACAATAACTCAAGAATTGAAAAACTTGACAGAACCACTTAATATGTGTTAAGAAGTCTTCTGTATCATTGCTTCCCCATCAAGGAAGGTATTCTTAACATATTTGAACCAGTTTTAAGCAACCTCCACAGAGCAAGGGAAGATGCAGATCTTTCCTAGTACCTCATTTAGAATTTTAATGGCATTAATTAGTGAATTAGGTTCTCTGGGAGCTGTTTCTGTTGGGCTGCATGCAGTGAAAGTATCTAAAAATATGTATTGCTTAGTGGGTCACTTCAGAGAAACTATTCAGTAGTCCACTGCTCTTAGTGAAAAGTTTTGCCCAGTAAATAGAGTTTTATACTGTATTGATCTAATAGAAGCACTCGGAGGAAGTTGTGCTCAGTAGCATTACATGGCTTCACATTCAGAGAGTTGAGCCCACATTATTAACAACCTCGGCTTTGATTTTCCTTGGAAAAGTTTTAAGTTGGTTACACTGCTCAGTCTTCTGTTAGTATCTTACATGCTGGGTTTGCATTTTACTTCTATTTATATGTTAAAGGATTAGAATTACCTTTTTAAGAGGGTGGGAGAAGCTTTTATCTGCTCTCTAGTGAGAACTAGCTCTAGGAATATAAACAGAAATCAGTGGCTGGAATAACTGTTCATATGGCATCCTGTTGTTCCTGGAAGTACTCCAAGCTCTTGACTTCACTTGGCACATAAGAGCAGTTTGCCATTAGAAAACTAAGCAATATGTGAGAGTTCTGTTAGAACATATTTAAGCTTCTGTTCTTTGAATGCGTTGTAGTGAAGCTTTTATCCATATTGTGGTTACTTAAGTAAAGTTGTAATTCTCTCCTGGTTTTCAGACCTGAAATAAGATAATTGATTTTGGATTATTTTTCACCAAAGGTTTTGCAGTTTCATGCTTTTCTTGAACAAGTTAGCAGTTAACTTCTCCTTGTGAATGAGCACCTGCACAGCAAACTGCCTCTGGCTCACGTGGGGGTGTTTGCCCTCCATTTTTCTTGTAGCTTGGAAATGTTAGCTGATTATTATGACAGTGGCAAGAAGGTGGAATAGGTAGCAACAGTACAAGTGAGTGGGGGAAATGCCTGGTGACTAGTTCTGAATTATTTCTTCAGTTGAGCAGTATATAATCAAATAATTCATGTGATGATTTTCTCAAATGCTTTGACTCATTCTCTAAACCATTTTCTTTTTTTTGGGGGGGGGTGAATCTGATACTCTGGTATTCTTACCTGCCCTGCCATTGTTGCTGACTACAGCAATAGATAACCCTTGTGCTTTTAGATATGAACGTAGGATGTTTATGTCATTGTCCCCCAACAAAATAAAAAAGCAAAAAAATAAAAAAGCAGAACTTTGTACATAAGGTTGAAGTACTGTGAATAGCTGTAATACAAAACCTGTCAAGAAAACATATAGCACACTAATTGTTCCAAATTATTTATTGTGTGTGTTTATCTTATTCATATTTTATTACATTTTAATAGAACAGTGTAAAATGAGACTGTTACAATGTAGGATCTGAACTTTTATTTTTGTAAAGGGTGCATTGCCAATATAGAATATTGTTTACTAATAACACTTTATCACCTTCTGTCTGCCAAAAATAGTTAGGAGCTTTACAACAATAATGGATCTCTTTTAGTCTTTCACATTAGAGTTCTACTTCGAGCCCAATGACTATTTTACTAATTCGATTCTGACAAAAACCTACAAGATGAAGTCGGAGCCAGATAAGACGGATCCCTTTTCATTTGAAGGCCCTGAAATTGTTGACTGTGAGGGGTAAGAAAATATTCTTAAACATTTTTGGGCTTCTAGTCTGAAGTTTAAGGTACCATTATAAATATATGTGGTCAAAATATAAAATCACTCTGAAAGCACTTCTGTTGTTATGAAAGAATGTAGTATATTGGATCAGCAATCACAGAACTATTGCCAGTAGTACAAGTGAAAAGGATTGGGGGGTCTTAGAGGACCACAAGCTTAACATGAGTCAACAATGTGATGCAGCAGCAAAAACAAGCTGTTTTTCTGCCTTGGTCAGACCACACTGGATCCCACAGTTTAAGATGGATGTTAACAAGCTGGACTACGTGCAGAGGAGGGTGGTCAGGATGATAAAGGGCCTAGAAACCAAACCTTACGAGGGACAGTTGAGGGAACTGGGTACGTTTAGCCCGGTAAAGAGGATACTGAGAAGAGATGGGATAGCCAGTATCTTCAAATATCTAAAGGGCTGTCACATGGAGATGGAGCAAGCTTGTTTTCTCCTGCTCCATAGCACCCAAACCAAAGGATTTAAGTTAAAAGAAAGTCTGGGATGGATTTACAGCTGTGAGTGGTTTGCATAGACTGGATGCTGAACCAAGGGGTCACCTTCTCAAAGGGGGGTGCCAGGTTTTGGGAAGTAGGTGCGAGGTTCTGACAAGGTCCTAGAGTCCTTCCTCCTCCTTTCCTCTTCCCAAAGTCCCATAAGCGCCTGTCCAGAGCCTCATACCTCCCTCCCAAAGCCCGGTGCCTCTCTTTCCTGACTTTGAGAATGCAGTGCGAGGGCTAGAGGGGACATCATGTTTTGGCCTTGCATAGGGGTCCACCACTGAGAAAAGAGATTCCAACTAAACATCAGGAAGAAGCTTCTTGACACTAAGAGCTGTTCAGCAGTGGAACGGACTCTCTCGGGAGCTGGTGGACTCTTGTTCCTTGGAGAGTTTTAAGCAGAGGTTGGATGGCCGTTGGTCATATATCTCATAGTTGAGATTCCTGCATCACCGGAGGTTGGACTAGATGACCCACGGAGTGCCTTTCAACTCTACAGTTCTATGGCTCTTTGATTAAAGTATTAAATTAAACCTGGATCCATGGTTGTCTTAGTTGAGCAGAAAGGCATTTCTCCCTTCACTCCAGTGTCCATGTTGGTAGGGGGAGGGACCAGGAAAACTCCATTGTGGGGAACAGACTTCTCCTCATCTGTCTCTGGATCCATCCAACTAGCTTTAATTTTGGAGAGTCTGACCCTTTTTAAAAAATCCATCAACTACTAGAGTTTACAAGCAGGGCACAATGCAGTGAAAAATCACAATTCCACCTGCCATATCTTCTTGTTCTAGTTGCAGACTTTAGGGAAAGGGGATTAAAGCTGCAGGGAGGTCACTTTCCCACAAGCAGAACTTTAGGAGCTATTACATTCAAATAGGTTTATGTATTGGAATATTATGTCACACAATGTAGACTAACTCTAGCAGCAGTGCTAAAGAAAACTGCCGTTATCCTTACAGGACTTGACCACTGGCTTGAAAAGCTACCAGATGTTCAATGTGACACACTCCTTTTTAAATGTCACTGACATATAAATTCTTCATCTCCAGATGTACTATTGATTGGAAGAAAGGGAAAAATGTTACAGTTAAAACAATAAAGAAGAAACAAAAACACAAGGGCCGAGGCACAGTTAGAACAATTACTAAACAAGTACCCAATGACTCATTTTTTAACTTCTTCAGTCCAATAAAAGGTAAGTTTGGTTAAATTTCATCTGTTCCTATTTAAGAATACTCATATTTATTTTAGCAAGCTATTTCCATATAACAAGCATGGAGAAAATAAACAACGAATAGCAGTCTGTTAAGGCTGTTATTAGTTTTGTAAAAACTTTAGTATCAGGAGCCTGGGTATGTTCTAAGACAGTTTGTGGACCTATTTAAAAGTGGGATCCTGCAACAAAATGTGCCCCCTCTGTGTCCCCCAGCTCTAGCCAGCCTCTAGCAGGAGCTCTGTAGGTTTCATAGAGGGTGCCATTTCTCTTTTTTATGAAAGCTGAATCAAAATGGCTATTGCCATTAAGATACCACAGATGATACTTTTTGAACGCTTATTTGCAAGAGATTTTTCTGGGAGCGGAGGGGTTATCCATACAGTTGGTGATCAAGACTTTGAAAAGTAATTTGAAAATCCTCCCTTACCTACCTTTTCATAGGTCGGCTTTTTTAAACAAGGAATTAGGCTCTTGACTTTGCATTAGGTGCTAGAGGAGATGAAGATAAAGGGGTTCTCTTCCTGCCACAGTCTCTTCCAGTTACAGTCATACCTCTGCTCCCGAAGGCCTTGGGAGTCGAACGTTCCAGCTTCCGAATGATCAAAAACTGGAGTGAGTGTTCCAGTTTTCGAACTTTTTTCCACTATTGTTTCTGGTGTACCTGCACAATCAGAAAACAATCGGAAGCCACTCCTTGGTTTCCAAATGTTTTGGAAGTCGAATGGACTTCTGGAATGGATTCCGTTCGACTAATGAGGTACGACTGTACTTTGAATCAGGTATGCAGGGAAAGAGTTAACCAGGTATTGCATACTCTGCTTACTTTCTTGATAGGCAGTGATCTTTAAAGGGGAAAAAGGCCTTTAGTTGGTGAAACTTTTTTTAGGTAACTAATGGCCAAGATGTTAGATGTAGTAGGGATCCGAAACCTTCCTGCTGTCACTCATAAATCAGCAACATACATCTAAAATAGTTTAGGCTTCCAGCACATCTTATCTTGAAACATGTTACACACCACAAATTCAGCTACAATTATGAGCTGCCTTATTTTAGCTGCCTGAAAAAGGTATAAAGTTGTTTAAATATTGCATACCTGTTCCAGTTTTTACCACATGAGGGCTGTAGAGTTCTAAATCCAAATAACTGCATGGAAGATTAAAATTGATTTAATAGCCTGTGGTGATTAGGCTGCAGAGTTGACAACAGGGCATTCTGTGACTTGAAAAAAGCAATTATTATTAAAAATGCATCAGGATAGCATTGCTCATAATGGCTTCAAGGGGATTTTACAGGTTTCTTTCTTGCTAGGAGAGCCCATCTTTCTTTAGCAAACAAAAACTGAAATATATTAACTTTTGCACTGCTCTTGTCTTGACAACTCGTGTGTCAGTGTTCAGTTTTTAAAAATCAAACAACAACATGATGCCAACTTTTTCTTGCATATGCTGACCATCAAAAGATTAAAATGATCTCCTTCTTTGCATATCACAAAGTTTTGAGTAGAAGGCTTGTCCATCCGTTCTGTGGGTGGGCATAGAGAGAAATCCATTTGTAAATTTAAAAGGGGAGTTTCTGGCTAGTTCAGCTGAAATTCTCTTTTCAGAATGTTTTAAATTCTGGAACACTCATGCATGCTTTGGGCAGGAAATAAGGATGGGGCTTCATGGGGCCCTGCCTTTTTCAGAGCTTGTTTTGCTATTGATGTCCCTTGAACCTCCAAACTGCTCTTTGAATCACCATGTTCAGAATCAACATTTTGAAGGGCAAAGTGGAAGGTAGCACTCAAGTGGTTGTTTTTTGTCTCTTGAAGCAGGAGATTGGTAACTCTGCAGAGCATGGTGCTCTCCAGATGTTTTGGGCTACAAGTCACGTCCGTCCTGGTCAAACATGGCCAAGAGTCAGGGATGGTGGCAGCTGTAGTTCAACACCATCTAGAGGGCATCATGCTATCTTTCCTAATGCAGCAGCAGCATAAGAGCCAGTAAAATCATACTACCGTCTCATGCAGCCTTTCTCAATCTCAGCTCCCCAGATATTGTTGGACTACAACTCCTATGATTCCTAGCCATTCTGTCTAGCAGTCAGGGACAGTGGGAGTTGTAGTTCACGAACATCTGAGGGCCCAAGGTGAAGAAAGGCTGGTCTAGTAACTATTCATACAAGCACAGGAGGGTTAAAAAGAAGTGGGGAAGTCTGTGTGAATTGCTGCTAGGAAGCAATGCAGTTGTGTAGGTTCATACATTCATTCTTCCATGTAGTTGCAACAAGAGGTATGAGCTATATGGGGGCAATTATAAGGCGGCTTATCTTAGGGACCTAGATTTGAAATTCAGTTTTTATCTTCTGGATCAATGTATTACCATGTGGCTGGATCAGAATGATGATGCTTGCATTTTAACTTTTGTATTATAGAAAGTATTTTGAATTCCCATTATTTGAGGTAAATGTGGGCTTGGGGTGAATAACTTTCCTTTCTGATGTTGTAAACATTCATCCTGTGTGAGTTTCAGTTCCAAAGCTTCATCTTTTGTGTTGAAACGTGGCAGGGTGTGTTTTGCAAACTTCATTTTTACCTGTCCAATTTTTCTCACATGCTGTTTTGGCCCTAAGCTGTTGACCCAAGAGACAAATAAAAGGACCTAGTTGAAAGGATAAGCTTTGAAAATGGAGTCCTAGTTCTCCATTAGCACAGACACCCAGAGAAAGCTAAGGATATTTCTTGCTCCATCTACACGTAACAATAGCTTTCACACTAGAACCTGCAGCAGGGTTGGGTTTTTAAACAGTTTAGACTGACTTCTTGTCTTTTTGTAGTTTCAGGAGATGGAGAATCACTGGTAAGTTAATTTTAATATTTTTATAGTCTGTTCCAGCCTTACCATTAAACATGTTGAGGTAGACTCTTTTCTGGCAACAAACTTCAAAGGATAGCTAATAATCAGTTACTTAATATGGGTTGGCTTCTGAGATAGAATTGTGGATTTCTGCTCAAAACAGGTCTTCCCAGCCTCTTCTCTCTCCTTCAAAAGCTCCTTCTCAGGGTTGAGGGACCTTCCGGAATGGAGTTTGGTGGGACATTGTGGCGGGAGAAATTGCAACAAGACTGGGAAACTGGGAAAATTCTGTGGGGCTTTCTTGCATATGCAGGAAGTGCCTTTCTGCTCATGTATAACTTTTATCTGTGGCAGTGTACAATTTTATCGGCATCAGCTGTGGTCTTGAGCCATCTTGTGTTTTGTTGAGTCCTGTACTTAAACTCTAGTCACTGTTTTTGGACTGCAGGTACCACCCCCCGTGTGGAACTGCATACCCAATTCTTTTATTAGTAGTGCAAACAGTTTTCAGTAATAAACAGGAATAAATTTTATTTATTTATTTAATATTTTCTTTTTTACTCTGCTGTTTTTCTCCTAAACAGTATTTTAACTTCCCACCTATCCTCTGGAGTTGATTGCTGATTGTTTCAGTACAGGGAGTTAGTATTTTTCCTGTATGTCAGTTTATTATTATAGAACAGACTAGCATCTAAAGGTCTGTCTGGTTCTTTAAAAATTGTTCTGACGTTGCCTGATGTACTATTGAAAATTGTCACACTGTTATAATTCATTGTTTGACTTCTAGCGATGTTAAATAAGTGGTAGAAGTACAAACTAAAAGGTAAAGGGACCCCTGACCATTAGGTCCAGTTGCGGACGACTCTGGGGTTGTGGCGCTCATCTCGCTTTACTGGCCGAGGGAGCCGGCGTACAGCTTCTGGGTCATGTGGCCAGCATGCCTAAGCCACTTCTGGCGAACCAGAGCAGCGCACGGAAACGCTGTTTACCTTCCTGCCGGAGCGGTACCTATTTATCTACTTGTACTTTAACGTGCTTTTGAACTGCTAGGTTGGCAGGAGCTGGGACTGAGCAATGGGAGCTCATCCCCTCACGGGGATTTGAACCGCTGACCTTCTGATCGGCAAGCCTTAGGCTCTGTGGTTTAACCCACAGTGCCACCCGTGTACAAACTAATACACCTAATAACCTAATAAATACCTTATTAAAATAATAAATACTTTAATAATAAATACTTTATTAAAACTAATAACCTAATAAATACTTTGACCAAGAAATCAGTTGTGGTTGTATATTTTACCTACATTTTCCTCTTAACTTTCCAGGATGAAGATTCAGAGTGTACTTTAGCTATAGATTTTGAAGTTGGACACTTTTTCCGTGAAAGAATAGTTCCCCGTGCTGTACTCTATTTCACTGGGGAAGCTATAGAGGATGATGATAATGTATGTATACTTTTAAGATTATCTTAATTTGTGAATATTCCATGTGTCGAGGGGGGTGTGTGTGTGTGTGCTTTAAGGGAAAGATAACTTTATTCATAAATAGTCAGCTTTTGTCTGGAGAACTGATTGTGTCCTTATCACTCCCTCAAATAGCCAAGTGATGTGGTCAATTCCAACAAAACTTGAGTAATAATGGGGCCTCTGAATATGAAAAGGGAAGTATCTGCATGCTCAGGAAAACCAGAAAGCTACCCTTCACACACGTTTTGGAGGCAAAAAATGACCAAAAAACAACCCAATTAAGATTGAGGATACTCAGTAGACATGGAATTCTGAGTGTCTGCTGAAAAAGTGCTCCTTACAGCTCTTTAGTATCTGGATGGGGTAATGGCTGCTTGGCTGGAACCCTGGACAAGAGCATTCCTGCTAGCAGGTGAGAATACTGCAAAATTTTGTTGCAGGGCCCCTCTTCCTGCTTCTGGAAAAGCATAATCCTTGCTGCAGAAATACTTGCTACAGAAATACATTTTAATAACTAATAGCATTATGGCACGGTATAACAGTAATCATTAGGACAGTTCTGTACAGTATGTTGATTTTATCCCTATAGTGCAGGGGGAGGCTGAGGCTGAAAGGATAGCAGCTTGCCTAGCACTAGCCATTGAACTTGTAGCTGAGGTGAAATTTGACTGGGATGTCTCAGCACAATATCCTAAGCACTGCACTACCCCACCTTTAAGACAGTGACCTGCTGGCCTTTTCCTTACTGATGTAATTGCTCTCTAATTTCTCTTGACTAGTCTTAAAGAATAAACAGATGACTGGAGATGAAGCTGGTTATGTTAGTGAAAATTGATAAGGTTTGTTAATACTGTGACCTCATATAGCCATTCAATTTTGCATTTAGCTTAAAAGACTACATTAAGTCCTTCGTTAGGATATAAATGAAAGTGTTAGTGTAAGGACTTGAGATGAAAATATTAAGTACTTATATACCCAAGTGCTGGGGATCTGATCTGGAATGCGTATCTTCAAATATTGTGTTTCATCTGCTAATGGTTTAAATTAGGATCTAAACAAGTTTTTCCCCCTTTTTAGTTTGAAGAAGGAGAGGAAGGAGAAGAGGAGGTGAGTAAAATACTGTTTAATCTACTTGTCACATTTTCCCTATGGGGAAAAAAGGTAATATTTAGCTTTCTATGAGAGAATCCAAGGAGGCACATGTTTCAGTCATGTATGTTCCATAAGTCAGTGTGAGAGCTAGCCTGTCTTGGTGCTTGGGGAACTGGGAACTACAGCCATGTTAGGAAGCATTTGCCAAGCCATATTCTGTCAAGTAAGTCTGGTGAAAGATAATGGTTTTCTGATAGATTGGTTAGACATTTCGAGACATGTTAGGGGGTAAATGCAGCAGGGTGGGGGCAGTGAAGCTGACTGTAGCAGCACTGGAATTGGGGGGTTGAACGGAGACAGGGAATTGGTTTTAACAGTTAGACTGGGCATCTTTTCACTATCTGTAGATGGACAACAGGCCTACCCATTGAGAAACAATGGAGGGAAGAGCTGGAATACAGGTTTCCCAAAGACCCAATCTGCCTTGGGTTTGTCACTGCTAAGTCGCCAGATTTTACCTTTTCTCTGATGCTAGCATGTGTTTGTTTGTTTGGAGTGTTTACTCCACCCTATCCCTCCCTGCCTTGGAAAAATGACTGCAGACACCCATGGGAAAGTTGCTTAATGTCAAGAGCCATGAGAATATATGAAAGTTAAGGAAATCCTGTAACTAAATATTTCTACTTGCAAACAATTTCAGTCAGGAGTAAAGCATCATTGAGTTTAGTTCTGGACATGTTATTGTTGTCATCAGTAGAAAGTATTGCTCCTTTAAAAAAGCATTCTTATCCTACTTTTAAAAAAAATAAAATATAGGAATTGGAAGGTGAAGAAGAAGGAGAAGAGGACGAAGAAGCAGAAAGTGAACCTAAGGTTAGTTCTATTAAAGCACTGTATGCCATGTAACCGCTAAATTGTAGCATCTTAATTTTATCATAACTCGCTTTTACAGTCATACCTTGGATCCTGAATGCCTTGGTACTCAGATGCTTTGGCTCCCGAATGCCGCAAACACGGAAATGAGTGTTCCAGTTTGCGAATGTTCTTTGGAAGCCGAAAGTCTGACGGGGTTTCCGATTGGCTGCAGGAGCTTTCTGCAGCCAATCAGAAGCCACGCCTTGGTTTCCGAACATTTTGGAAGTCAAACAGACTTCTAGAATGGATTCTGTTCCAAGGTACGACTGTATTTTTGTTGACATGAATTGGGGTTGAAGAATTTCTATGCTGCTGCTTTTTAGTGACCAAGTTAACAGTAGTCCATTTCATTCTCTTTAACAATACCTGTTAATGCTCCTTCATTAAGGCACAGAGGCACAGACGTAACTAACAACCTGGCTGCTGTCACATAAACACTCGTAAACTACAGATAAGCAAATAATACGCAGTTTTATTGAACTTAAGTGTTACATATGCATATTTAACAAGCTTTGAAATCTTGTTGCAGAATGTTTGATTTTTTTTGTTTTTTACTTTGGCTTTGTTTTATGTATATTGGTATTGAGTCTTTTGTTGAAAATGGTAAGGCTGCTTCATGCATAACACTTCCCTTACACGTGCAAAGGGCAAAAATCCTCAAATTGCAAATTGCATTTTAGCTTGCAATGGGTAATTTGTCTGATTCTTGTATAACATTTTTCAATGCCTCCCCAATTAATAATAATGGCATGTAGGAAAAGTGTCATGGGTGAAGTGGACCTGAACAGATATGCAACTTGTCTATTTTTCTTTCTTTCTCCATAGTAGGCTTGTTTTAAAACCTCTGCATGGGCAAGACTCTCTCATGATCACTTCTCAAACATATTTTGGTTACACTGATACTTAGACATGTCCAGTATGTATTGATTTGGGGTCCTATATTAAAACAAAGAGCAAGTTATACATAAAATATATTAGCATGCAAAAATGGGATTTGTGTCATGATGAAAACATATACACTTGCATGACATGCTAACCAGCACATTCTGCACAATATACATAGCTTCTTAGTGGAAATAGTGTTTCTTTGGCTATCACAGAATAATTTTAGTGATAGGGTAGCAGTTATTGAGTTCCCAAATGAAATGCATCAATGGCTGTATCTAAAGTCTTGTGGGTGGGAAGATCGAGTTTTATGCTGATAATTTGAATATAATTATTTTGGAGAGCAGCTGTATGTGACAAACCATTTCTTGAATCTTTTGGAACACTAGTTATTACTGTCTTTTTTTCTTTGGTCCATTTCACTTTTCTTTCATGCTGACAGTTCCTTTCAATTTTTCCCCATTTAGGTGTAATTTAAGTCTCTTTATCATTCATTCATTTATAGGTAAGGTTGAATTCCATTAATACATAACTTCCAGGCTTCCAGTTTTTGTAGCCCATACAATGTGGTTCATTTTAGTATATGTTTGGTTTCTTTTATTTAGTAAATAGAAAAATTCGGTTTCTAATGGCTACCCTCACGGACCTAGTTGCAATGTAGAAAAATATGTAGAACACCTTAACTGTAAAATCATGAATGATGTCAGTGTTTATAGGAATTTCCATTTCTTCCTGATGCACATTATGTTCTTCTTGCCTTAGTTATGTGCTCTTAAGATGGATGTGTTTTTGTTGTCATTGCACTGGCTGTTTGTGTTTCTTTGTGTAGGCTTTAACGTTTAAAATTAGGGGTTAGATTTCTATGTCTTCAAGGTGTTGTTAGGAGGCAACCTTTTTCCATTCTCTTTCAGCCAGATTGGACAACTTGGTTATCTTGCCAAATCAGTCACCCATATATCCCATTTAATCCTGCTTACTTGAATTTAAATTCTGAATTTCCCTCACTTCCTTCTTTCTTTGTACTGTGTTACAGTATAATTACATAATTTGTGGTCACTGATATGCCAGTACATCTTTTCTGCTTAATGAACACTTGCACTCATATATTTTGAGATTATTTGTTTCATGCAATAGGCGAGATTGCTGAAACAAGAAAATTGCATTCTTATTTAGTTATTCTAAACTTGAGTTTGTGACTTGCAACTTTTACAGTTAGGCTCTTGCCAATGTTGTCATGTCTTCTGATAGAATGTTAACGTCTTTCTCTTGCCCTGAGGCGAAAACACATTCTCTTTCTCTCCTAGGACCCTCACATGCACTCATTCTCTTGTACTTTCACAGAGTTTAGGATTGTTATCCATAAAATATCAACGCTGTAGTTAGGCTTGTTGACTCTTCTCATTGTCTTTGCTGCCCTCTCAGTTGTGCTTTTTCAAAGCCATAAACTCAGGTTCTTCTCTTAAAATCTACTTTTCTATCCCAGCTTCTTTCTAAGCTGTTCATATTACCTCTACATGGCCGATGGCTGACACAAATAAATTTTATTAAAATTAAAAAATTAAATTACCTCTACATGGGTTCTCTGCAGTGTTAAAAACTGTGATATGAAAGCTAGGAACTAAATGGCACCTTTAAACCTAGATTGTGGGTGCAACAACAGAATGTCTAGGTGTACTTTTTTAATAACAAAACTACAATTCTGAAAATGAATGAACTGCAGCTAAAATATTATATTTATTTTTCACGTAGTCTTAATATTCTTAAGAGGGTCTCTTCTCCAGTCTTCAGAGAGTAGCTGAAAGTGGGGAGGCAGAAAAAGGTCCTCCTTTCCTTCCACTCTGCAGCCAGTGTGGTGTAGTGGTTAAGAGCGGTAGACTCATAATCTGGTGAACCGGGTTCGCGTCCCCGCTCCTCCACATGCGGCTGCTGGGTGACCTTGGGCTAGTTACACTTCTCCAAAGTCTCTCAGCCCCACTCACCTCACAGAGTGTTTGCTGGGGGGAGGGAGGGAAAGGAGAATGTTAGCAGCTTTGAGACTCCTTCAGGTAGTGAAAAAGCGGGATATCAAATCCAAACTCCTCTTCTTCTTCTAAATCTGAAAACTTAGGTGCAGTACCGCGCCCAGAGCTCAGAAACTGCTTGGGCTAATGAAATTCTCTGTCGCAAAATGCGCCTAGAACAATGGGAGTTTCGAACACTGGTTCTCTGTTCTTGAAAAGGTACCGCCTCTCCAGGTTAGCAAGTGTTTCAAAAAATCATGGAGAGAGATAAGCCAAATGGCTATTGCACATTGGAAAGATCTCATCCAGTATGCAAGACTGTAAGGATCCCTTTTCAATGATCACTAAATCACTGTTCCTTTACCTCAATATGGGTAACCTGCCTCTCCCCAGATGATGTTGCACAACAACCCCTATCATCCCCAACCACTGGTTATGCTAGCTGGGGCTGGTGGGAATTGGGGTCAACATTTGGAGAGCCACAGGGCCCCCACTCCTGCTTTCCTGTCGCTCAAGGTGTTGCTGTTTTTAACCTGAGGGAGATTGATTGCAGTTTGTGCTTAGCGGCACATATATGAAATAAAATCCTAATTCCAATAGGGTATTAGAAATACAATCAAATTGGTTTCTGGGATAATGAGGCAGTTAGATACTGGAGTAATGTATGTTAAGTAAGATTGAGATTACCTACTTCTTCTGGGATTCTTTATGCTTTGAATTGTGGGATTGTGAAGTAGCTAAAAATGGCACACTCATTGGTGTAATGATCTCTATATGTCTCTGTTTTAATAACTATTGACACAAAATAGGCTCCTTTATGTTCAGCATAAAGCCTGCCTGCCTGCCTCTTTCCAGTATCCCTTTAAATTACTCTGTGAACTAGCTGTTGCGCTACTTGACTTGCTCTGTAAATAATAGAATCAACATAAGATTTTTGCAGGTGCTGACTCACACTTCTATATTCTTGTATGTTCCAAGTTTATCTCATACTGGATTGATGTTGGGAGGAATCATGTTATGAATGTGGAGAATGCACAGTCTGTTTGACTTGAGTGTGTAAATACTTTTATTGAAATGTTGGTGTTGGCATATTGTGCAATTTGGAAGTCCTCGGCCCCTGTGACCTACCCATCATATACTGCAACCGTGACTTTTACTTGGCCTGTGCTGAATTCCAGCTTGGTCAGCACATACACGGCTGTGCAAAATACTGAGTTCATCATGGGCCTGTGGCTTGCATGTTTTTGCCTCTAAAGGCTGGTGTGGCTGGAAGTTATCATGGGCTGACTGTCTCAGCTTGTGGCAGCCATCAATCATGGCAGTGGACTTGTAGCAGACCTTTGCTCTCAGAATATGTGAACTTGAGTCAGTAGTTACTGAATTCTCTCATGTATCCTTTGAGAAGACAACTGATGTTTCACCAATTCCCAGAGTATAAATCTTTCATCTTGAAAATTAATGTGATTTTTAATACACATTAATAAAAACCTTGAGGAATTTTGAATCTCTTTGTCTTAGTTATTTAAGACAGTGTGTGGATCTCTGGCATTAGTGCATAGAAACAGAAGATACTTGGGTTTTTAATGTGCTGGTCCAAAAGTTTATTCTCCATGAAGCCATTTTTGTACTGACAGCTTCTCTTGCATCTCTCTCTAAATGTGAAGATGTTCTGTTCGTCCAAGCACTTATGAAACATCTTGCAGCGTGAGGGCTGTGCAAGTGTTTCTAGGACAGCTACTCTAGCCGCTGCTTTCTTATCACAGTAGTTTATCTCCAGCACACTGTGAATGAGTAGCAGCACATCTGGATATTTTATTTTTAAAAAAGTTATTACCTCTTCTTAATCACTGACAGTAGCCTGAAATCCTCTGTACACTCATGTAAGTGAAAATCATATTGAGGCATGTCATACGCAACTTTAAATAAAAATGCACAGGAGTCAGCTGCAAGTGTCATCTGTAAAAGTTGGCTATTCTGAACCCATATTTTATTCCACTGCTTGGCAGACTCACAATTCACACTCCTGTACCAAATCCTTGAAAGTACTTCATATTCATTCTGCAATATTTGAAGGGACTTTACAACATCAAATTGAAGGCTGTTGCTTGTTTATAATCCAGACCTTTAGATTTTGGTTCTAAGAGATGTGTAGCAGCATGAACTGATTGTACAAGTATTTTCAAAACAGCTTTGAAAAGTATTTCATTCACCTCAAGAGAGAGAACATTTCCCAAGGGTATTTTGCCCTAAATTTCAAAGTTCTTAATGTTGTCTTTTCTAGGGGGTTTTCCTGTCCTTTACACTTCTAATTGAGAGGTAATTTCAGAGGCACCAGCCATGTTCAAAAGTATTAAGGCTGGGTGTTAGGTTTTGTAAATACAATGGTTGTATTTCTAAGAACATTACTTGAAAAGAAGCAGTCAAGACTGATTTTGTTTTGGTAGCTTAAGGCTAAGACGATATTTCCTACAAATTGCATTGTCATGTAGCAAATACCATATTGCCATCTATATAATCTTGGTGAATTTGACCACAATTACACACTATTGTTCCGACTTAGGAGCTGTGAATGGTTCCATATTGTGTCCTGCTGGCTATCCTCTTCAGCTCTTGGCAGTGCAGAGAATTTAAGGGGAAAACTATTTTAGATTTTTTTCCCCGTATCTGCATTAGGATTTAGGGCCTATATGATTGTCATTGCATTAGCAGGGAACAATTCTATATACATTCTATGATTGCATCTGTTTCCCTAACCTTGACAACTGATGTTAAAGAGGAATTGCGGTCTTGAATGCAGGGTGAAGATGCCTAATCTAGTGTAGACCAGACCATAATACTAGTACTTGAAAAAGCATTGCTGTTGGAGAACCTGTGCGTTGTGTGTTGACTTATACTTGCAAAGCAGATTGGAATACAGTGGTGCCCCGCAAGACGAATGCCTCGCAAGACGAAAAACTCGCTAGACGAAAGGGTTTTCCGGTTTTGCGTTGCTTCGCTAGACGAATTTCCCTATGGGCTTGCTTTGCAAGCCGAAAACGTCTTGCGCTTTTTTTTAAAGCCGCTTGAAGAGGCGCAGTTGCGACGGACCGTGCTTCACAAGACGAAAAACATCGCAAGACGAAAAGACTCGCAGAACGAATTCTTTTCGTCTTGCGAGGCACCACTGTACTGTGTTTCTCAGTCTTCTCTTGCTTGTCCTTTTTTCCTTCCCAAAGCATACTTAACATGGAGCTCTTTGGTAGAAATCTGAGTTGTTAGAGATGTTGGCATAAGAAAGCTGTTTTAGGGGTGTTGGCTGATAGTAACCTCAATCTGTTTAGAGTCATGGTATATTTTGCCTAACTTTTAAAACTAGGGTAGTGTTCTGTGACATATATTGAAGGCCTTTATTGTAGAGAGGAAAATGTGGGTATTGAACACCTGTTTTTAAAGGAAGAATATAATTTCTCAACTGATTTTTTTCTTATTAAAGTGCATATATTTCACTCATAAAACACAGTATATTATCACATATTCACATTACACTTGAAATTAGAAGGCAACATGCTCTTTTCAGTCCTGCACTTTCACTCTTTCACACTGTGTCTGTATGTAATGTTAAACCATGTACACAAGCAGGAATGAATCTGAGTAAAACCTTGGGATTCTACACACACACCCCCTTCAAAACTACAACAAGGACTTGGTTAGTGTCTGCTTCCATTTTCACAAAATGCCAGTTTAGCACAGGCTCCTTTTCCTAGCTACACACAGAAAGGGAGCCTGAAGGTTTGCTCAGGCTCATTGCCCATTATATTTCATGGTGCCCTTTTCATTTTGCATACAACATATGCAGAAAACTGCTTAGCTTTAATCTCTGAAGACCACATAATTTTGGGTTGCCTCTCTAGAATTACAATTGAGGGAGGTGTTGGAAAAGCATTTCATTCTTAAGATCTAGAACTTGCTTCATACCTTTGGAAATTATTGCTTCCTGTGCCTCTAGGAAATACATTAACTGCTTGTTCATTTTTATGACATAGGATCAAGCACATGTTTAACAAAGTAAACTAAAAAAATATTAACAGCTTGTTTTGTGACAGAGTTGCAGACATGTGGCCTGATAACTGTCACCTACTGCATTGATAAGCCTATGCCACACAATATTGCAGTATGGGACATTAGCTCTAGTGTCCCTTGGAACAAGGAGTTGAATTAGCAAGACCAGCAGTCCTCCTCACCTACCATTAGCATTGGCAGCGCTACACAGTATAGCCATTGGATAATGGCAGCATATCTCCTTGCCATGAACATTCAAAAACCAGAGAGTTGTGGAACTGATTTTAGTATAGGGAACTATATGTTGGAGGATCTCAAACCCTCATGAGGAACTTTTCAGGGTGCGGGGAGCTAGGGAAAAGTAGACTAGCCAAAAGTGCTTCCTGCTAGTACAAAACTACCATCAGATACAATCCTATATTTCTTCTGCACCAGATCCTTCAGCACTGCTGACCCATGCTTGACCTTGTGGGTAGTCACTGCCAAAATACCACCACTTCTAACATAGCCAAAAATAGTTTAAAGCAAAAAAGTATAAAATCTGGAAAGAGGAATAGTTCTCCTGCCACATATGAAATAGCACCAGAAGCCTTTTATTTTAATTTGGGAAATTAGCTTTCATAGTACAGTCAAATCTCAGTTGTTGAACATAATCCATTCCAGAAGCCTATTCGGCTTCTGAAATGTTTGAGGTGCGGCTTCCAATTGGCTGTAGGAACTTCCTGCATTCAAGCAGAAGCCATGTCGGACATTCGTCTTCTGAAAAACGTTCAAAAACTGGAACACTTAGTTCCAGGTTTTCGGCGTTCGGGAGCCAAAACGTTCTAAATTGGAGGCATTTGGGAACTGAGGTTTGACTGTACCAGTTGTGTACAATGAGTAATATTCTGCCAAAAGAGTCCCATCAGCCCAGGAATTTCTACCTGTGCAACAGGACTTTCACTTCCCTCATCCCTCTTATGTGTTCTCTGTGCCCTCCCCAACCCTCTGTGCTCCAGAGGGTTGGGAAAACACCTGAAACAGATTTAGGGGTTGTTTGGAAGGAGGAGTGCAGGGAGAATGTACTGTTGCTCAAGGAGAAATCCTTCTGTTGATGGAATGTTTGCCTACATTAGCTCCCACACCATAGTTCTCCTGTTGCTTATGAATGTGGAATGAAACTTGGTGTCATGCTTGGGTACCTGTTGTGTAAACTTACTCTCTTTTTTCCTCTTCAAACAGAAAGATGCCAGCCAGCCTGCTGAATGCAAACAACAATAAGGAAATACCACTTCAGAGTGATATTTGAACAACCTGTAACAAATATTTGGATACCTGGCCTGCAGTTCAGGATATTCCATTGCTGCAGCACAATCTTATTAACAACGCTTAAAACTAAATTGTTTTCAAATGCATGATTTTCACTAACTTTTTTCTTATTTTTTTGCTTAACTTGTACAGTGGCAACTTAATGCATTTGAGAAATATGAGGTTTAATTAAAGCACACACTCTACGGCCTTTGGTATACTGTAGCTCAACCTGTTTCAGTAGGCTTTCAAATTAAAATTGGGGGGGGGACTAATTTGCTCTTCTGAAATACTTGCCCTCACTTCAGTGAATTTTTTAATCTAAATATTGTGGAATAGTTCACATGAAAATATATTGAATTAATAAAATACTTGCAGTGAAAACAAATAAAGCAATATGATTTCTGCTAGCTCTTATTCCCTCTAAAATAACATGATTCCTGCAACCTACCAATCAGACTAGTGCTATAGAGCAGTTTGAAACATTGTCATCTCCAGTAAAAGCAATCTGAATTTGAAGTAACATTTCCTTTATCTTCTTTGAAGAAGGTGGTGGTTGACAGATACTTAGTTGTTCACCTTATTTATTCATGTTTGTAAGTACTTTGATGAACTAGTGCTTTTAATAGTTTTAAATATACTTGAAGAATATTTTTCCTGTTTATAAAATATGGGTACTTGTACATGGAAAACATAGTCTGCTCACAGAATGATTGCTCATCAAACATTTCAAAACAAACTGGGAAAGGAGATCTTGAGCCGGGCCTCATAGTTGATGGAAGTGGGTTGCAGCAGTAAAATGTATCACTGGTCTAGCTTAGCCTACATTACCAAGCCTGGTTCAGATGGTCCTCCAAAACAAGGGTTGGGAATGAGCTACACCTTTGTGTGCTTCCTCTTGTGGGCAGCTTCACTTTTCAGTTTCTTTTTGAGTGTGAGGCATAAATTATTGTGAAGTCTGAACTGGCAAGCTGTGGTTTGCACTTCAAATCAGAATTGTTGGTTTCAAATTCTAGAGGTAGGTAAAGATCAAAGCTTCCCTATTCAGACATGACAGCAAACTATGGCATGCACAAAAGAGGAGTCTGAAAATGATGCAAGAATGGGAAGAATGGTATGTTTCTGGTGGTTTAGGGGATCATCTGAACTGTGCTTATGAAAGTCATTTAATTGGGAAAATATAAATTAAATTATATGTGAGTGTACTTCTGATATTTAATTTGCAATACTCATATCGCACTGTTCCACACTCCAGTGGTTTTAAAGCTCCAGAATCCTTCAAAAGATCTATTCAGAATTACAGTTCTCATTTCTTCAACATACAATGCCAGCTTTTGGCAACAGTTCATTAGCAACTGTATGAATGCTGTTACCAGGCATGTAGAGAGTGCTCCAGCCTTACCTTATACATTTGTAACTTAATACAGTGTTTTCAATTTGTACAGAATAGTTAGAATATTCTATTAAAGTTGTGAAACATGAAGCATATTGTCCTGACAGTTTCTTTGTTAATACTATATGATACATGGTCTTTTGAACGACTTGGGGGGTGGGCTGGGGGAATGAAAGCTATTAAGATTTCAGTCTTGTGCCACTCAGATATTCTGAATGTTAGTATTGTAAATAGCTTGTGATTTCAGAGTTCAGTGGTTTAGCAGCTTGAGGATATTTCTGCAAGCAGCAGATTTATACATAGAATTTCAAGATGCAGCAAAAATCTGAGGGCTGCATCCAACAACATTATGTGAGTGGAAGTCATTCAGTAGGTGCAGTGGCTTCAATGGATACAGCCTATAGATTACATGCTGGTACATTGAGGGGAGGGGAGGGGGATTCATTTATTAGGACCATGGACTACCAGGTTAAAATGATTTAATGACTCAAAAGGGTAGAGTCAGAACACCCATTCCCTGTGCTAGGATCGGGCCAGAAACCATTTTTCACACAAGCAGTTCTTAACCATGTTGGCAATAGCAATGAAGTTGTTACTACAGAAGCCTTTCTGCTGAAGGTTTGCCCTCCTTCTCGCCCTGAATAGCTGAGAGTAAATAGTACATTCTCTTGTGAAGTGAAGACTATTCAAACAGTATAATAGATTGCAATTTGTCCACTAGTTTGCTGATAATATTTTTATTCTCCGGGGTTTTGCATCAGAATGATAGCTTCCTTATAGCTTTGTTTGGCAACCCAGTTGGAGAAGTATTCCATTGAGGAATAATGCAACAAAAGGAAAGTTGTGGAACTGGACTGGGGCTTTGTGAGACCTCCTTAAAGAGTGCAGAAGAATCCTTATGATGGTTAAGGTTATGGATGGCTAATGGTCATTATGGCAATATACTAACTCTGGGATCACTGAGGCACAAGAGTGGGAAAGGGCTGTTGCCTTCATGGTCTGCTTGTGGGCTTCCTGGAGTCTTTTGCTGGCCATTGTGGAAAACCAGATGCTGGACTAGTTTGGCCTTTCAGTCTGATCTCGCATGGTGCTTATGAGCTGTCTGGAGGAAGAGGCAGGGCAGCAGTGTTGATATAACAATCCAAGAACTAGCTGTATCAAAAGCCATGTGGGCCAAAAGAAGAAGCTCTTTATACTTGTCTAGGTAAGACTGCTCTCTGTTTTGTAGAGACTATGGTTGGATGTGTGCCTAGCTGCTCAAGTAACTCTTCTATCTTCCTCCAATTAAATTAGCCTGCAAAAAAATTGAGTTGCTGATTTCTGTGCCTGTTTTAAGTGGTCAGAGGTATGCTTGCCTGTGTAGGCTCCCCTGAATCCCAAATGCTTTCTGTTTCTGCATCATTGCTGATTATTTTTTAACATACCCCAAATAGAAGCCAATTAAGTCCCAAGGAAATGAAGTTTTAAGAAGAGGTGGAGGAAAGAGAAATTAAAGCAAATGCTGCCAAGTAGAATGTCTGAGTCTCAGTGGTGTAGCGTGGGGGGCGCAGGGGGGGCTGGCCGCACCGGGCGCAACATCTGGGGGTTAGGGTTAGGGGGTGCAAATCCACGGGTTAGGGCGTGCAAATTACTTGCCTTGCCCCGGGTGCTGACAACCCACGCTACGCCACTGCTGAGTCTAGTTCAGGCACAATGAAAGCTTGATCTAGGCCACAGATTTCTGCATTAGGAATATTTCACTTGTCAGAATCCTGTCTGGTCTGGATGATCTAATGAATAAAAGACCTTTTCAGTTTGCTTAATAATATGGGACACCATATATCCTTTAATCTGATTCTCCTAGCATATCTCTGATTGGAATCCCTGAATGTTTTCTGCCTTTTGTCTCTATTTACCAGTATATCATAAAAGCAGGAAGGGAAAGAGCACTAGGAGTTGTAGTCCAGCAGCAACTGGAGAACTACAGCTCTCCCATTCTTCTAGGTAGTTTGCCGAACACTTCAACACTGGTTTTTGAAAAGGTAAAGCCAGTAAAGTAGTGCAAGTAGTATTTCAACAACTTTAGTCAATGGCTGAGGCATTTAAATCAGCAAAGAGCCAATTCTGCCCCGAAAGATTTCAGATGCTGCCAGAGACTACAAGGCTTACTTGTTTCCAGTGTTCCTTATGTCACCACTTAGGGATGCAAATGTCAGCCCCGTAGAAGGGCATAGAAGAAAGGCCCTTCACATTGTTGCTTCATTTTGGAGTATTTTCTCCCAAATTGTTCATCGCTAGCCACAGACTCGCCCATATGTGCATGTCCCAACTGCCAGGCAATAGACTCATTGGAGGAGGTACTTTAAAAAAGAAAATAATCGCAGACGTATGGGTGACTAACCCTGGGTGTCTTGGGCATAGTAAGGTAAAAGCAAAAGGGAAGGCTGAAGGGAGTAGTTAGGCAAACACTTTAAAAAGTCGCATGTTGATCTCAACACATTATCACCAGTTTAGTGATGCTGGGTTATGGATGAACTATGCAGATCCATCAATACTTTGTGTTCAAGCATAACTGATAGGCTTCTCTTCCTGTAATTACACCCGTATTTTTCAGGAAATAGCCGCTTTCAGTTCCAAGAGTGACATGGCTTTGCAATTTCATGCTGTTCACAGCTGCCTTGGGAAACCATGGTCTTGCCAAAAATCTTGCCTTTATTCATCAGCAGGGGCTGTATTGTGCTTGGGCCGGTCTTATGGAAGAGGAAATGTAATTTGATTGCCTCCTAATTGTTTTGCTTTTCCCTCCGGAAAAATGAAGCCGGGTTCCTTCTACAAGCATCCTAGTAAAGCTGCTGGAGCCCTATCACTTTGTGCAGAGCATCATCCCTCCAGTGTTGTGGCATAAATAACTGAGTTGTTGCTAGATGGTTCCTCCAAACCAGTGGCGTAGCGTGGGGGGTGCAGGGGGGGCCGGCCGCACCGGGCGCAACATCTGGGGGTTAGGGTTAGGGGCACAAATCCACGGGTTAGGGGCGCAAATCCACGGGTTAGGGGGCACAAATTACTTGCCTTGCCCCGGGTGCTGACAACCCACGCTACGCCACTGCTCCAAACAGGATTGTCTGTTGTGGAGGTAATGGTGGCATCATTCACAATTACAAAACTCTGATATTCCTGCACTGCAGAAGCGGACAGGCAGCACTTCAAAGTTTGGTTTTGTTGGGAAAGGCATCAAGAGTAGACCTGTACAAAGAGAAAAGGGGGAGGTGGGCATGGAGAGAAAGATTGTTAGAGGCATGGGGAAACAAGGCGAAAAGATGGCTGCAGGATTTCCTAGGCCTGCTACACTGTAAGTTGAGGCACCTGCAATTTATAGGCAAGAACGGCTTATGTATGTACAGTGGTACCTTGGTTTACGAACTTAATCCGCTCTGGAAGTCCGTTCTTAAAGCAAAGCGTTCTTAAACCAAGGTGTGCTTTCCCATAGCAGTGTGGGACTCAATTTACAAATGGAAAACACTCAACAGGAAGTGAAACATGTTCTGCTTCTAAGGCAAAGTTCACAAACCAAAACACCTACTTCCGGGTTTGCAGCGTTCTTAATCCAAGTTGTTCATAAACTAAGCTGTTCTTAAACCAAGGTACCACTGTATTAACTTAGCCTAACCTACCTCACAGGGCTGTGGGGAGATAGCCTTGAACTCCTGGAAGGAAAAACAGGATACATACGTGGTGCTATAAATAAAAATATAAACATTAGCAAAGCCAGAAAAGCAGCCCCTACCTCACTTTGACTGTAACATTTCATAGTTCTGATATTTACAGCAAACTGCCAAAACGAAAACAAAAAAATTGCCAACTCTGATAAAAGTTGTACTAGGCATGACTTTTTTGGCTTATCATTAAATCAATTATTTAATGTTATAATTTAAGCCATCTTTTTAAAAGACAACTAGAGAGAGGTTAATTCAGAACTCCGAACCACATGCACAGTGAGAAAAATTGGCAAGGCTGGACAATAATACCTTTATGGGAAACGGTTTCATTCATTTTCATCACTGAGCTTAGTGTTCTGACAAAGCATATAATCCACTTCCCTCCTTGCTTTTACACCTACAGCTGACTTGTTTCCAAAGCCTTAAAATATTTGCACACACAGAATGCTGGAAGCCAATCAAAGTGGTAGCTTGAAGGGATCGGGGGCTGCCATGAATACGAGCTTTATGCAACTTTGTTTTGAAGTAGGAGTGAGTCACAAAAATACAATTTCTACTTTCATTGCACTCAACTTTGACTTTACTGAGAAGGAAAATGGAAATCAGCTTCTCAAGGCAATTTTACTGGAGAGAGACATCTTAATAATTGAATTTGAACAGGATCACTGGATCCATGTAAGAAGCTAAAATTAGCAGAAAGTACAGAACTGCATACATCATTATTGTTTATAAGAAGTGTTATTTGTGGCTTCGTTTTTACATGATAAGATGTTTCAAAATCCATTGAGGTTTTAGTATTGCGTGTAATTTACACGTTTCAATTCTCAAGAGCCTTCACAATAAAACACCTATGATACAGCTGTAGCATACAATGTTTTTAATAAATCTAATCCTTTGTATAGTCCTTTTTTTGAGCCCCAGGCTTTACACATGAGGATTACACTCAGTAATCCTTGCAACAACCCTCTAAGTAGGTCAGTACTATGAGCCCCTTGTTTCAGATGGGGCAGGGGGTTAGGCAGAGAGAACAGCGCCTTGCCTAAGGCCAACTGCTTGATTTCCCCATGTAACTCTCCAAGAACACCATTACATAACATATATTCACAATGAGAGGTAAATCCTCACATAACTGCTCCCAAACAAAATATATATCCTGCCCTAGTGGTTTTTGCCAGGGATTCCTGGTATAGCATTGTTATGTGAGAGTAGCAATTCCAGCAACCAAATATGGTTGTTGTTTTTTTGAGTTGCAATTTTAAATGACTTGTCAATGGTATGTCCAAGAGGTCTCCCAAATGTCTTCCTCTCATCAAAAACAGCTTTTTATTGTTGCTGCTGAGAAATGTGAGTCCTATCCTGACAGAAAGCAAAGATAGTCTTGCCAGTCCATAAGAGCAAGCAAAAAACCCACAGTTGGGCAAAAGCATTTACCATATTTTTCGCTCTATAAGACGCACCAGACCACAAGACACACCTAGTTTTTGGAGGAGGAAAACAAGAAAAATATTCTGTATCTCAGAAGCCAAAACAGCAAGAGGGATCGCTGCACAGTGAAAGCAGCGATCCCTCTTGCTGTTCTGGCTTCTGTGATAGCTGCGCAGCCTGCATTCGCTCCATAATATGCACACACATTTCCCCTTACTTTTTAGGAGGGAAAAAGAGAGTCTTATAGAGCAAAAAATACGGTATTTACTGGAACCAACCAAGATGTCACAAAACTGGCTAGATTTTTGAGTTCTCCAGAACTCTTCATCAGGCAAGATGTCCTACAAAGAAGTGGGGAGGGGGACAAGGAAAAACAAAAATGAGGGCAGCCATGGCTCCATGCATCCTTACTTTATTGCAAGGTAAGGAGACTCAGAGAACTGCTCCACCCAGCTGCTAAAACTGGAAGAGAACTACAGGAGCCCAATCAGGCCAAAAAGCAGGGACTTAACCCAATAGCATACACACGACTCTTGGCACCCTCTTTTTCTCTCTCTGTCTTTCTGACCCCCTGTTCTTCACTGCCCAGCAGGCTGCCAAGAAAAAGATAAAACACCCTGCACAGGAATCAGAACCGAAAGCTTTGTTAATGAGTTTCTTTGATACAATTGCTACATTTAAAACAGAAACATTTCTCTGGGATGCATCGCCACAAACTAACTAACCTCATTACAAAAAGTGAAAACAAATACATACTAGATTGGGCAAAATATTTGTGTGCGTGGATCAAAATTCAAGTTGAAGCAGATCCAGCTCTGCTAGTTGCCAAAATAGACCAAAATAGGAAAAGATGTGCAGTTGAGAACACCTAATCCCCAGTTTGAAATGCTCCACTGCTGAGTCAGTGCTGCTGAGCTCATAGTTAGGTAAGCAAGTGTGATTCAGGTGAGTTTGCTGGCCCAACCCAGCAATAACTAGCTTTGCTGAGGCCTGAAGGGCTGCAGTAGAAATGTGCAAGGTGCTCATGATGGCTCAGTTTTAAATGCAGTTCAGCTTTCCCAGTGAAGGGGGATGACCCGGCTGCTGCTGATGTCACTATGGTCTGAGGTTGCGTTAGAATATTGCAACCTCATTCTGAATGGTCATTAAGTACCATGCTATGCAAATGACAATGGGTTTGTCGGCAGTTCCCACACTTGGTTATTCCAGTACTGATTTGGGTTGTGTATAAATCAGTTCAGCTCTCAGCTGATCCATTGTGGTTTTCGATCTGCTGGGTGAGGTTTTCTGCTTTGTTTATTAACAGCTGCTTCATTATTGGCCACCTAGCTGGATAAATTAATATTTTAAAAAATGAAGAAATATATTTTAGTTAAAGAAGACCTCTTCACATGGTAGGTTGGAGGGAACAGTTGCCATTGAACACTGCTGTGGAGTATCAGTGGTAGCATTTTGAAATTTTCTGCTTATTTAATTTATTTGTTTATTGGAAGTTCTATACTGCCCTTCATCCTTCTGAGAATCACAGGGCAGTTTACAATATAAAAATGCAAAAATACATAACATGGTAACAAACAAAAATAGTAACCCCCCTCCCTCACATATAGTTATTAGGCCAGGGGTTGTTTAATTAGCCAGAGACCTGGGAGAAGAGGAATGTATTTGCCTGGCACCTAAAGATATGTAGAGAAGGTGCCACACAAGCCTCCCTGAGGAGATCATGCCACAAATGGAATCCCTTGCCTGAGTAGAGTAGTGGCTCTGAATTTGAGCTTTCACTTGAGATGTCTTTGTTTCAAGTATTTCCCATCAGCCCCAGTCAATATGGCCAGGGATGATCATGGAAGCTATAGCCCAAGAGCATCTGGGGGGCACTGCTGACCTAGAATCTGATCTGAAAATGTTAACTGGGGCTGAATTGGTTGGAATTTTCCCAGGTTGCCCCCCATCTATAACTCTCTATTAAGGCTAAACCCGAAATCGAGCTTCCTGCTTGTTAGATCTGATACTGGTATAATATTTTTCCGGTCAGATCTAATCATGTCCAGCTTGATTTTAGGCCAGCCCCTAAAAAGATGTTTCTCATTCATGAGTGGTCTATGTAACAGCAAATCCCCTTCTTTGGAGAGCTAATGGAGAGAAATCCACAGAAAATCTTATTTGCCCACCACCCATTTCCTCTGCTGCCATTGTTGAGGGAGGGAGGGAGGGAGGGAGGGAGAGAAGGAAGGAAGGAAGGAAGGAAGGAAGGAAGGAAGGAAGGAAGGAAGGAAGGAAGGAAGGAAGGAAGGAAGGAATTTTGTTTTCTTTAAAAGGGCAAGTCTGGGCACAATGCATTGTCATTGCCTACCATAATACTTTAATACAACAACAAACCAACACAGCATTAATGAAGCTGATACGACTTTTCCCCCAACCTTGTAAGGTTCATTGCAAAACAGCAGTGGGTGAAGGGGAAGACAAGAGGAGGATTTGTGGTATTCCCACCAGAGTCTAGTCGAGTCTTAGGCCAGCATCCCAGTCCTGCACTGCTTACAGTTGTGTGGGAGGTGATATTTAAAGTGGAAAAAGCACTGTGTTAGTATGCACATTAACCGAAGTGCTGGAAGATTTGTAAGTGATAATTAAAGCGCTTTAAGATGCATGTGTGATGTATCTGCACTTTGTTCTAAGGCAATTTATGTGTAATGAGCTGTGCTGAGACTTCAGAACTCAGCATTGTGCATAAATTACCTTAGAACAAAGTTTAACCTACATTAGACTCGAATATCTGCCAAACCAATGAATACTGGCTGGGATCAGCAGAGCCGGAGTTACACAAGGATATTTGGAAGAAAGTAAATGACCCACATCGTTCAAGAAGCAAATCGAACACATACAAAGGGACAAGGCCCTTTAGCATTTCTCAAGATGGATGTCTTTTCCAGCACACACAACCCATACACTGCATGATGCCTGTACAAAGAGGCTTAAGTACTCTATGAGCCTCATATGAGTGGGCTGTGCATGAGAAATCCCATGCTTAAATGTTTTTGCCTGGGATCACCAACATGGAAAATGGAAAACCTTTCTTTGAAGGATAACGAATTAAGAGATGAAGATATTTGGGCTGGTGAAGCTACTTTGGGCTGCCCTGTTGCCATACATTAATGCCAGCCTCCATTGAAATGTGAATGACTCAATTACATGGGTTCAGCTGACTGACTGATTTATTGATTTTCACCCTGCCTTCCTCAAAGGACCTTGAAACAATTTACATATGGTCCTCAAGCAGTCTCCTGTCCAGCCAGTTATACAGGCAACTTACTAAAAACAAACAGGCTATAAGCAGCATGCATTTTAAAATGCACAAGTACAAGTGTCGTGCTGACAGAGATACTGTCTGGTCCTCTGGTCAGGATGTTAAGTGCATGCACAATCTGGCAAAAGTCTGTTTTCCTGTACAACTTGCAATAAACCATTTGGTGCCTACATAACTGGAAGGGTAGCATTTCCCTTCATAAGCATATTATGGATGTTTAGTTGATGTTGATGTTTAGTTGTTTAGTCATGTCTGACTCTTCGTGACCCCATGGACCAGAGCATGCCAGGCACTCCTGTCTTCCACTGCTTCCCGCAGTTTGGTCAAACTCATGCTGGTAGCTTCGAGAACACTGTCCAACCATCTCGTCCTCTGTCGTCCCCTTCTCCTTGTGCCCTCAATCTTTCCCAACCTCGGGGTCTTTTCCAGGGAGTCTTCTCTTCTCATGAGGTGGATCTGTCCTTCCAGTGAGCACTCAGGGCTGATTTCCTTCAGAATGGATAGGTTTGATCTTCTTGCAGTCCATGGGACTCTCAAGAGTCTCCTCCAGCACCATAATTCAAAAGCATAAATTCTTTGGCAATCAGCCTTCTTTATGGTCCAGCTCTCACTTCCATACATCACTACTGGGAAAACCATGGCTTTTACTATACGGACCTTTGTTGGCAAGGTGATGTCTCTGCTTTTTAAGATGCTGTCTAGGTTTGCCATTGCTTTTCTCCCAAGAAGCAGGCGTCTTTTAATTTTGTGACTGCTGTCACCATCTGCAGTGATCATGGAGCCCAAGAAAGTAAAATCTCTCCGGAAGTGTGCAATTGCACTTGTTTTTCTTCTTTATGATGGAGAGTTTCCTGAAAAATCTCAGTTTGACCGATGGAATGTGGAAATCTGGTTTGCTCCCCCCTCTTCTCTCCCTAGACTTTCTGGAACCACATATTCTTATGCTGCATCAACTATCTTGGCCAAGTTTGCTGAAGGAAATGACCAGCAAAGATACTCCTCCCATGACTTCCTAATTCTGCAGTTCTAAGCAAAGAAGCAGGTCTCTAATGCTGCTAACAGAAGCAAAGTTGCTGCTGGCTCTCTGCTCCTCCCAAATTATGCCTATTAGTTGCAGATTTAACCTTTGGGGAGACAGAGCAAATTTTATTAAGCTGGTGCAGACTTTTCTCCTGATCATAGGCACTGGGGGTTTGCTGAGTCAGGCATCTGTCACATGTCACCCTTTTGAAGAAACCATCACTGAGATGCACAAGCTACACGCTGGGGCTCAGCGTGATCCTTGAGTTCAAGCTAGGGACTGGCAAATCATTCAGTTTCAATTCCTCTGCATTTCTCATATCTCTCACCTTAAGTTTGTTTCAAAAGCATTTTTTAAAAGTCCCCGTGAAAATTCATCAGCATTTTAGTGCAAATGTCTCCCAACAAGCACAATTTCCATGCACTCTTGCTTAATATGTACAATTTTGCAAAGTGGCTTCTCCACATATGAAGCATTTTAGTATATTATGTTTGTGAATACATGTTCCTTGGCTGGACAAGTTCAAAGGATGGCTATGTTTCGGTTCGTGCATTGTTTCAGATCAGAAAGTGGAAACTAGGTAGGTCACCTGTAAATGTGGACAGAATCCACCCCCCCCCCCAGTTCCAACTTTGTGGGCAGGGCACTTAGTGGCAAGATCTCATGCTTTTTGCATGCAGAAGATTCCAGTTTCAATCTCTGGCATCTCTAGGGCCTCTCTGCAGAGGCTTTGCCAGTCAAAGACAAGAGCAGAGTGAAAGGGGGAGAACGCGAACACCCTCTCTTCCTGCTTTATAGTTTGCAGGCAACTCTTTGAACAAGCACCAGCGCTTATTTGCAGCACCCGGAAAACTCGTTCTACTTCAGATCCCCAGGATAATTTTCTTGACATGTTCTTTTGTTTTCAAAGGGTAATCCCGATGCCTTTCTACTGAAATTTTGTTCAGCAAACATCAACAATCCTAATGAATTATGGTGTGGCTGAGCAGTGCCCAAATTAAAGCCAGGACAAGGCAACTAGGCCCAACATTCATTTGCAAGTGGCCACACTGGAACCTGAGCAGGCACCAATTTCCCTTATAAAAGCCTCTTTGAGATGAAGCCTTGATGAGTTCCAGATGCCAATCACCAGCCCTCCCCCTCAGTTCCATTGTTTTGGAGCCAGCTGTACTGAGCAGTCCAAGACTGTCCAGTCCTTAACTCATTGGTTGACCAAGCAAAAGAGCACCCAGCTGTGTTTTTAAATGCAATTCACAGGCACAGATTCCTCATAAGGATGACTGTGGAGAGTTTTAGCCTGGAAATATGTGGGCTGGAGAAGGGGAATGATAAAAGTTTTGTTTTTTTCTTGATTGTCCTTCTGAGAAACTCATTAAAACGGGAAGTTACAAAATAATGATTATGTGGAATTTTCATCCAAGAAAATCATACAATACAGATAGCGGTGGTTGGCAGTGGCGTAGCGTGGGGGGTGCCAGGGGTGCCGGCCGCACCGGGCGCAACATTTTGGGGGGCGCGTTTGGCTGGCCCCCCTCGAGGAAGCGGGAACCTCTCCAAGGCGCAGCGCGCCGTCGGTGGAGGAAAAGAGCCGCGCAGCAGCAGCAGCAAAGCCGGGAGGAGGAGGAGGTGGAGCTTGCTGGGAATTAAGCGGCTCAAAGGCAAAGGAAAAGAGGTGGAGCCGCTGGCCCGGCCGGGAGGAAGCTGGAGAGAGCAGCGCGCCAAGCGCACGTGACGCAAAGGGCCTGCCCACGTGCAGGCTGAGCTCCGCGTGGCGGGGGCGGAGGGAGGCGCTCGCTCTTTCCAAAGAAGGACCCGGCTACTGGATCAAGGCCACAAGGGCCCATGTAGAGTGAGTGGCCAAGCAGACGCGTCAATGAGAAGCACTCAAAGCAGGACCGGGGCACAAGAGCGCTCTCCCTTCCTGCTGTTTCCAGGGGGTGGAAGCGTCGCTGCCTCGAGGGCTTCCGAGATACCCTGGGGTGAAGTCCCGCTTCACCTTCTTGGGAGTCCCTCCAGTGGCGTAGCGTGGGGGGTGCAGGGGGGGCCGGGCACAACATCTGGGGGTTAGGGGGCGCAAATCCACGGGTTAGGGGGCGCAAATCCACGGGTTAGGGGGCGTAAATTACTTGCCTTGCCCCGGGTGCTGACAACCCACGCTACGCCACTGGTGGTTGGTAAATGTTTTGACTTGGTATGGCTGCAATTTTTAACTTTGCTGTTTTCATCACAGTAGGATGTGTATGTCAGTTATTTAGGAAACTGTGCCATTACAGATGTGCAGTGTGCAACTGTCTCCTCTCTAATAAAAAAAAATCCCCATCAATTATTTGCTGCACATCTATGGACAGAGAAAGAGCTTCTATGTAAGAGGGCCCAAGTATGATTTTC
Organism: Podarcis liolepis; assembly: GCF_965112155.1. Classification (NCBI taxonomy): domain Eukaryota; kingdom Metazoa; phylum Chordata; class Lepidosauria; order Squamata; family Lacertidae; genus Podarcis; species Podarcis liolepis. Next base: position 73,467,543 of record NC_139554.1, read on the forward strand.
AGATAAGATTGATGCCATCTTGCTTATTTAGAAATGAAGTCATACCACATTACAGTGGTACCTCTGGTTGCGAACGGGATCCATTCCCAAGGCCCGTTCGCAATGTGAAAAGCCTGCGACCTGAAGCGCCGTATCTGCGCAGGTGCATGGCGAAATTTGGTGCTTGTGCACATGTGCGAAGTGTGATTTAGCGCTACTGTGCATGCACGAGCGGCGAAACCCGGAAGTAACCCTTTCCGGTACTTCCGGGTCGCTGCAGGATGCAACCTGAAAAAAGGTAACATGAAGCAAATGTAACATGAGGTATGACTGTACACATTTCCAGGGCTAGCCCACCCATGAGACAAGATGGGGCAATTGCCTCGGGTAGCAGGGTCTACCGGGGCAGCAGATCCTGATGTTGATCTTTCTCCCCACCCCCACCCCAACCCCACCAAGTGGTTCCTGAAGCAGATCTTCTCTGGCCCCTTCTTCCCTGGAAGAGAGGAGGAAAGGGTGGGGTCATTTTGGGATCCTCCTCAGGTACCAAAATGTCTTGGGTAGGCCCTACACTTTACTATCACATGGCATGTGCTATATGCACCCTCTTGCCACCCTCTAGACTTCCTGCAGTGCAGTTGGGGCAGGAATGGTGTTATATGCTCAAACTCTCTTGCCCCAGTGAGCAACCTGGCCTCTGAATTCTGCACCAGCTAAAGTTTCCAAACCATCTTCAGAGGCAGCCTCATGTAGAACACAATGCAGTAACCAAACCTAGAGGTTACCAGAACATAGATGACAGAAGTTATCTCTGTCCAGATAGGGGCGCATCAGGGCTTTCAACCAAAGCTGATGGAAGGCACTCTGTGCCACTGAGACCACCTGAGCTTCAAGTGACAACAGCAGATCCAGAAGTACCCGCAAGCTGCATACCTGTTCCTTGAGAGGGAGTGTAACCCCATCAAGAACAGGTAATCTCCCATCCATCTGGTCTAGGGACCCACCCACTAACAGTGCCCCAGTTTTATCTGGATTGAGCTTCAGTTTGTTAGGTCTCATCTAGCCTTTAAACAAGGCAAGACAATGCATCCATCACATCCACTGCTATACCTGCGGGTGTAAAGAATTAGAGCTGTGTGTCACTGGGCATGTTGCTGACAATATTCTGCAAAACTCCGGAGAACCCCACTCAGCAGTTTCACGTAGAAGTTAAACAGCATGGGAGATGAAATTGAACCTGGGGGAACCAACATGGAAGGCTCCACAGGGCTGAAGAGCACTCCCCAAGCACCACCCTCTGGAAACAAGCATCCAAGTAGGACTGGAAGCACAGCAAAGTGGGGCCACCCACCTCTAACTTGGACAGCTGCTCCAGAAGGATACCATGGCTGCTCCAGAAGGATACCATGGTACTGAAAGCCACTGAGAGATCAAGGAAAATTAACAGGGTCCATTTCCCCTGCCTCTCTCCCGAAAGAGGTCATCACACATGCTTTCTAGGCATGAGGCAAGCACAAGTCTGGATGAGCCTTTACTTGAGCTCTCCAGCAAGTGTGACTTGTGGTTCTTCTGCTTAGAGGCATCTTCTTCTCTGGAATACAGTGGCAGGGCCTGCACTTCCTGCACACTCTGATCTGAAATCTATGGGCTAGTCCTGTTCAGACGGAAGAATTCTATTTTGAGGCTCCTGCATAACCAGATATAGGATCACAATTCATATACAGTGGTACCTCAGGTTAAGTACTTAATTTGTTCCGGAGGTCCGTTCTTAACCTGAAGACCACTTTAGCTAATGGGGCCTCCTGCTGCCGCCATACTGCCGGAGCACGATTTCTTTTTCTCATCCTGAAGCAAAGTTCTTAACCCGAGGTAATATTTTTGGGTTAGCGGAGTCTGTAACCTGAAGCGTATGTAACCCGAGGTACCACTGTATGTCAGTAGGGTACTCAAAGAATTTTATACCATCAAGTTGAAAGCTGTTGCTGCTGGTGGTAAGAATTTAAACCTCAATTTAAGCTTGGGGCAACTGCTCTAGGAAATAGTGAAAGATGAACCTACTGCCTAGCTTCTCTGCTCTGTAATATATTAAATTGCAACAACTTCCAGCTACTGAAACATGGTCTTCGTGACCCTATGGGTAGAGGTTAGTCATCCTAGCTTGCCATTCTAAATAGACTTTAACTCCTTTTGTACAGGTGGAAGGGCAGGCATGCTGGTGGAAATCCAGCTCTCTTTGCATATTTGATCAGTGCAATATCTATACAGTCATACATTGGTTTTCAAATGCCATGGGAGTTGAATATTTTAGCTCCCTAAAGATTGAAAACTGGAGGTGATTGTTCCAGTTTTCAAACATTCTTTGGAATCCGAACGCCCGACGTGACTTCCGCGGCTTCCTGCAGCCAATTGGAAGCTGCGTCTTGGTTCCCGAACGTTTTGGAAGTTGAACGGACTTCTGGAACGGATTCCGTTTGACTTCCAAGGTACCACTGTAGTAATAATTTTACTGCCAACATCTTTTAGTCTAGATTAACAAATCTAAATGCTAACAGCAATTACAAAGAGAGGCTCATTTCAGATATGTGGTAAAATAAAGTGAACATATCACATCATTTATTTGGAATGGCTACATTAATGCAAAAAGCAAAAAGCAACATTAAGACAGCTATTTGCTTAAAAAGCATTCATCAAAATAAATACAAAATATTGATACTACAAATAATTTAAACTATGTCTTTCCTCCCCACCAGGTGGTGTAGGATAGTCTTTGCCTCTTATAAATATAAAACAAAATAGCAGTTTGCAAAGTGGGCCTCCTCTTCAGTTGGCCAGACTTTGTGTTTGTCAAAAGTTTCTTTGGTTTGCAAAAGCCTTTCAGCAAAGATTTGGCTCTCCTGCTCAGCAGCCTCATCAGATCCGAAGAGATCTAGCAGTCGCTGGCATCCTTCTTTGCTTTCCTTCATTGGTACCTTGCTCCGGTGCACGTGAATCACAGTCAAAGACACTTGGTCCTGTTGTCATCCAGAATAATGTTCTATAGATGGGGAGGGAGAGAAAGGTAAGAGGAAGTCAGCAAAATGACGAAGACCAAGTAGAAATCTCAAACTGGTTTTTAAAAGATTTGCCCAAATAAAAAATAATAAGAGCCTTGTGGCATCTAAAAGCAGGGGTGGCCAACTTACAGGTTATGTAAGAGGTCATCTGTGGTCTCCATAACCACACTATATATTTGTTGAAATTATATTGCTGGTTTGTTTGTTTTTTAAATGATTCTTTCTATAGGTCCTCTGTTGTAATACCATGATGACAAAAGTCCCTACAACTCCCTCCCCTCATTTTTATAATAAACAAATGTTTTTTTACTGACTATTCCCATGGTTCCTGATGTGATTTTTGGCTGCAGCCATTTTGACTCATGGGCAACACTTTGGGAGTCAGTGTGGTCCTTGGCCTCAAAGTACCTAGTTATCCTTGCCTGAAGAATTAACAAGTTGATTTACAGCAAAGGTTTTTATGGACCAAAATTTGCAAATGCTTTTGCCATGATAAACCTATCAATTTTTAATTAATAAAATTTTTAAGCGTCATCAGGCTATTTTTGATGCAGCAGACTAAAATGACTACTCCTCTGGTAAATGCTTGAATACAAAATGAAGCAGCAGCTAATGCTGCATTTCTTAAATTTCAGTGTAGGTTGCAGACGAGTCTTTCTTCCATATAATTAGGGGGATTAGGGTGAGAGGAGAACAATTGCTAGTGAATGTTTTAGGCAGAGTCCTCCAATTTGCAGAAACTAGAGTCAATGGAAATAGGAGCAGTACACTGAAAAAAAATATAATCCCCTCTTTTCAAATGGCATAGCAGGCAGCATTCAAAGTTGTCCAAAGGCACATTCACAATAAATCCCCGAGTTGACATTAGAGCACTAGGCAGTGGCTCTGAAACATTTACTGCCACAGACCACATGAAACCTGTTGAGGGTGTTGGCAGACCACTTAATGATTTTTCTGCCTGTCATAGGAATTATAAGGTGCTGTGTGCTAGATGCTGTATGATTTAAATGCATTTTTATTGCTTCTTTTATTTCTTATATTGTACTGTATTACATATACAATGTTGAATATAAGAAATAAAAGAAGCATCAAAAGTACATTTAAAAATCAGTATATTTAAAGTGATCAGTGTGCCGGCTCCTGCCTTCTGCCACACACCCTGTGGACCACCTGAATGAAGCTCATGGACCACAGTTTGGGGACAGAGCATCTCAGCAATGCAATCCTAAACATATCTCCTAAATCACTAACAGTTCAGTTTGTAGGAATTGTGATCAGGTCTGCAAAAAACTTGCTCTGGCATAATAAGCACTAAGAGCTTACAAGGCCATCAACCTTCATACTTTGAAGTATCCTTGCTGAAGCCCAACATGTTTTGCAGCTTCAAGAGCAACTGAATACACCTCCATTATAGTTTAATTATATTTTTACATGAAAGATTTCTGGTCAGTCAGAAGAGAAGCACACACTACATAGTCTATGTGGGCCAGCCCTATGTGGCACCAACAGGGTGCATAGAATTCTGTGCAGGAAAGACCCTTTGCCACTTTCCAAGAATCCTGGTCTAGTTTCTCTGGAGAACATGGACTTCGGCCCGAAACACACATTCAAGACTTCTTGCTTACTTTTTTCCTGCCAAAAATCGCTCTCCCTGCAAAGCCAGTCCTCCCCCACCTCTAGCCTCCTCTTTTGGTTTGCAGCATACATGGCTGCAGTTTTGCAATCATGGACCACCACATGTTCTGTAATTGTTCTGCCCTTAAAAGTCCCAGGGGTGGCTGCTTGCAGGTAGCATCACCCTCATCTCGCTCCAGCTGAGTTAGCGCAAACTTCAGCTTTGCCTGCATGTTGCACAAACACATTTTGTGCATTCCGATAGCAATGGCTCTAAAAGGAAGCTGCCTTATACAGAATCACCCATCTCAGGGTTGTCAGCAGCCCCCTCGGTTTCCAGAGGGGTTTTTCTCCCACTCCTATCTGGAGATGCCAGGGAGTGAACAAAGCAGATGCTCTACCCCGGAGTGACTGCACTTCTCCTCCTCCCAAGTGGTCCGCCAACAAGCGGCAAGAGGGGCTTGGGAGGAAGAAGAGAAGAGGGGCGCCCTAAGGCCTGTTCCCACTTGGCGGCTGCTGGTTCTTTGTCTCCGCAGCCCAGGAAGCTAGAAGTTTTTCCGAACCCCGCACCTCCGGTGGAGTTTGCGGAGTCGACTTCGATCCAATTCCTTGTCCCTTCAAATCTCGCCCACCTCCGCCTTTGCTACTAAGCTTATTCCAACTGCAGCCTATATATGCAAAAGGCTCCTCGATCGGGACTAACCTCCAGCCCACTTCAGTGCACAAAACAAAGAAGCCACCGGCTTACGATTGGCGAGCCCCCAGCCTCCCCTCATCCCGCCGCGCATCTCCTGCTCCCTCCTTCACCTTTGGTCTCTCGCTCGGGGGCGCGCGTGTCGGGCTCAGGGGGCGCGCGCGAGGCGCCTGTCCCGGGTGGCGGCGGCCGCGTGCTCGGCGGCCTCCTGGCGGCTCTTGAAGTCCTCGATGGCGCGCTTGTTCTGGAAGTCGATGAGCGCCATGGTGATGGAGGCGTTCCAGCAGCTCTCGCCCGGGCACCGAAAGTCGATCTCCTTGCGATCCGTCGTGACGATGGTGAAGTACACGTACTTGCCCGTCCGCTCCACGCAGTCCACCTTCTGGATGGAGCCGAAGCGCAGCTCCTTCCCGCCGCCGCCCCGGGCCTTGCCGGCCTCGGGCGAGAAGAGGCTCAGGCTGTCCTTGCTCAGCACCACCGCCTTCTTCTTCCACAGCTGGAAGAGGCTGTCGCTGCGCTTCTCCAGCTCGCCCTCGCGGATCACCTCCGACGGCGACGCGGCGCCCGGGCCCTTCATGCTGCTGCTGCCGCTGCTGCTGCTCCCCGCGCTCGCCAACAGAGCCGCCGCACCGAGATCGCCTCGAGGGACCCGCGCCAAGGCCACGCTCGGCCGCCTGCCTGTCTTCCGACGGGGACGCTGGCCTCTCTCGCCGGCTCCGCGACGCTGCTGGGATTCGCTGTGCGCTTTGCGGGAGACGAGAACCATTTATGGCCTTGGAGAGACGTCCCAGGCCCCGCCCTGCGAGCCCCGCCCCCGCCTGCCGGCTCCGTCGCCCCGCCCCCGCAAGACCGCCCCCCCCCCATTCTCTTTGTCAATTCCCCATGGTCTAACCCTGCGTCGTTCAACTCTCCACTGACAATCTTCTTTTAGCCATCATCACCACTGCAGGTGTTGCCCTGCAATGGTCACTGCAAAAGTGGGGTGCAGGATCTGACAATGACTTTCCCATTCCCCACCCCCTTCCCAGCTAGGAGTGCTGGCATTTCACTGGATTCTCGATTATTATTGCACCCTCTATGGCTGGTAGCCGAACATGTGACCCGATGACAATTAAAAACATTGCATATACAGTATTTGTGATGGGCCATTCAGAGGCACCAACTCTCACTTCAGCCCCTTTCAGGTGCATCCAGAGCTGGGTGGAAACTGGATTGCCATGGCAGGCCTTGTTAGGTCCAGTAGATCCTATGCTGGTACCACTGCAGGTGCATAGGCCTGTGGACTCAGAGTCCTGCTTTTGGGAGAGGGGTTGGCGGGATTGAACCTGTCTCAGCCTTCATGAATTCATGGAGTGCTGGATCTTGTCTGCAAAGGGCTTTGATGTTGTAGCCAACACATGCAGAACATGCATGTCTGAACCAGCCCCAAAGGGATGCTTCACAGATGACATCTTAAATGTTTTGTGAGGTACAGTGGTACCTTGGGTTACATATGGTTCAGGTTACAGACTCCGCTAACCCAGAAATATTACCTTGGGTTAAGAACTTTGCTTCAGGATGAGAACAGAAATCGTGCAGCTAAAGTGGTGTTTCAGGTTAAGAACAGTTTCAGGTTAAGAATGGACCTCCAGAATGAATTAAGTTCTTAACCCAAGGCACCACTGTATATGCAAAAAAATGTGCACAGCAAAGCTGTGTTTGCAAACGTGTATTATACACTTGCTAAGTGCATTCAACAAAGCACTGGAATGAAGTGTGGCTCCATAAACTGCAGAAAGAAAAAAGGGGGGGAAAGGAAAATGAGACGGGCCTGTGGCAGACAAAAATAGAAAAGCAAAACAGAAATCCAACTGAAAATGTACAAAAAGGAATATGTAATTGAAATAGCCCACAAATAATGGGGAAAATTATTGGGACTATGTTGCTGCAGATTGATACTGTGCACAATAAATCATAACATAAACACATCAACTGATACACAGAATAATTATGAATTCACAAGGTGATTTTACAGGCACAAGTGCTGGACTTGTGGGTATACATGTAAACAGAGCTCTTCCCACTTCCCACTAATTCCAAATGAGCTCAAGAGCTGCATGCTGAATGTTTAAAAACTGCAACTGCATGCCCAAGTGTTTTGATAGGGATTAAGTGTCCCAGTCTCCTGAAGTCTTAATGTACACAGACAAAAAGTTGTCGATTCCATGCCTTGGAAATGACGATAGGGACAAAGAAAATGACGCAGAGTACTACAGCAAGGGAGAAGATTAACAGCCAGTTCTTTAGTCTGCTGTTTCTTCAGCTTGTGTGGATGTTTTATTTGGGATTGATTGTTCTCTGTGTTAAGAGAGTGAGCCACGAACCTGCAAGTCCTTGGTTTGACTTAGGTGAGCGGCCTTAGGAAAGCCACCTGCACCTCTCTCTGCCTCACAGCTTCAGTCCCTGCCACATCTGCAACATGGCAGATAATGGCTAGATAATGGCCAGTTCCACTGGCAGAAGCCCATACAAGGGTTTCTGCTAGCGTAATGGGGCTTCCCCCCTCTTCCCCCGCCCCCTCAAATTGGCTCTCAGTGGGTTGGGAGAAGCGCAGAGCAGTGCACAGGAGAGCAGGGGGCGCCGTTCCATCTGGCAAGCCAAAATGCTTGCACTGAAGGAAGGATTGCCATCATGCTATGCTGAATTTCTCCCTCCAGTTTCTGACTTACAGTAGCAGTGGATAACCCATCTCCTGCCAGAAGTTGGACTCTAAACTCCCATAAGCCACAGCCAGTGGCGCTCCAGTGTGGAATGCCTTGCCTAGCTACAGTATGTTCACCCACTCCCCCAACAGCAAAGTTTTTCTATGTTTCGGGGAGGAGTTTCCAGATGCCAACCCTTTACGCTACAAGCTGATCCTTGTTGAGACTGAGCAGCTGAGTATTCGTCACTGGCACCCCCTCTGCTTTCTTTCTTTCTTTCTTTCTTTCTTTCTTTCTTTCTTTCTTTCTTTCTTTCTTAAAACATTTTTATTAAGTTTATTAAGTTTCCATTTTATATAAATGTAACACACTCAAATTTTTCACCTTATATTCCACTCTCGCTAGCACTTGACTCCCCTCCCTCCCAGCCCATGATTGCCTTAAATTATATCTTTTAAAATTGCATTTAGTATTTCCCTTCTTTACTTTCTATTCAATTCTGATAATCACAAAATTATATTAATTATAAATCAGTGCTTTCTATAAACTATCAAGCTATAAATCAGTCCTGTCAGTGTTGTTAAATGTTTACAATTATCTTTCAAATACTCTGTAAACTTATTCCAGTCTTTATGAAACGTTTGATCCATCTGCATTCTTTTAGATGTCCGGCAAATACGTTTTTATTCAACTGGGCCCTTCAAACACCTTGGTCATTTTAAATTCTGATTTTTTTATTTGCTGCTTTTCTGCAATCCTATCCATCAGCAGTGGGTTGGTTTCATTTTCTTTGCTCCCCTCAGAAATAAAGGCTCTGTGCAGCATACATTTAAAGCATATTACCCCCCCCCCATGAAACCTGTGAACTATAGTTTGCTAAGGGTTCTGGGAACTGTAGCTCTATAAGTGGTAAAATACAATTTCCAGGATTATTTGAAGGGTGTGTGTGCACTTTGAATGTATGGTGTGGATGCAGACAATCTCGCAAGTACACCAAATGGCTCTCTACGCCTTCAGCCCACCTTCCTTTATAATGCGACAGTCTCTCTCCCTTCTGCTCCCCTCCTTCATTTTTCCTGCCAACATATTGCATTGCCCACCTCTTCCCCCTCATAGCCTTTACTTCAAGGCTGACCCAAGGCAATTTGTGGCCTGAGGCAAAAAACAAGATGACATCTTCCACTTTCCCTTTCCATATTCAGAAACTGCCTAGAATGGCATTTGACGCTTCTTACTTCAATACTGGCGAACAGCCACAAGGCTGCCCCACCCCACCCCCAGCATTCACGTCTAAGGCAGCCACCTCACTCTGCCTAATGGCAGGCCAGGCCTTGCTCTCCTTGCCTCTGTTCTCTTCAGACATTTTCTTCCCGCTCCTTCTTTGGCTCACTTGTACCTCACAGCATGACTCGCCTCAGGAATGCAGCTGTTGCCTAGCCCACTATCTATGAGTCAGCGGCAGCCTTGGAATTCTCTCTGCAGGTTTCATTCAGCTGTTGGGCTGGGCCCCGGATAGTGGGAGAAGAAGAGGTAGGCCTTTTGAATGCAAATGCCACGGAAAGCCGTTCTTTTGCTGCAGGAAACATGGAAGATGACTTCACTTTTAGGTCCGCTAAACTTATCTGATCAACTTAGACATGCTTTTCCTGTGAGGATGCTTTTAGAGGAGGACTTGGTCACCTCAATGTTTGCCCATTTGGGTTGGCTCCCTCACTGGTGTGTTCCCTTCCAAAAAACCCCCATTTCTTCATGGTCTAGGTTCATAGAGGTACAGTGGTACCTTGGGTTAAGAATTTAATTCATTCTTGAGGTCTGTTCTTAACCTGAAACTGTTCTTAACCTGAAGCACCACTTTAGCTAATGGGGCCTCCTGTTGCCACTGTGCTGCCGGAGCACAATTTCTGTTCTCACTCTGAAGCAAAGTTCTTCACCCGAGGTACTATTTCTGGGTTAGCGGAGTCTGTAACCTGAAGCGTATGTAACCTGAGGTACCACTGTACATACATGTGCAAGCCAGTCACTTGTTTCAACAAGCCTCGCCAATCTCAGGAGGAGATTGGTGTGGTAGCATGTAAGCATTCAGAAATACATTTTGGGTCCCTATCTCAATGCACAAATGGGTGGTGCCAATGCTTTGATATGGAGAATGTATTTCATACATTCATTCATTAATTTGAAACATACACATCCTTCTATTCTTCAGAATGGTGCCAAATGTAGGCAAGGAGCTTGGTGTAGTTGTTGTACTTGAGAGACCGGGGTTCAAATCCCCTCTTAGCCATTAATCTCACTGGGTGACCTTGAGCCAGGCACCGTCTCTCAGTCAAACGTACCTCACAGAGTTGTTGTGAGGATAACATGGAGCAGAGAGAAAACCATGTATGCCACCTTGAGCGCCTGAGAGATGGGCGCTAAATGCCACAACATCAGTAATAATATGTTAGTGCTTTGGAACAATTTCTGTATTTGGACTGTGTCTGTCCGAAGTTGTGTTCCCACCCTGTCCTGCTTTTGAGAGCTAGGAAGGTGACCAACAGCAGCCTTGGCCTCAAACCAGTTAAAAGCTCAGTGACTTTCGGTACTGGAATTACAAGAGCACAGCAGTATCACTTGCAGCCACTACTTTAGCTGACAGGGCTGTGATGGCAGGAGGCTGAGGATTCATAAAATGGGAGAAGGGAAGGGTTCCCTTCCTTTGAAAGGAGAACCTGACTGCTCCAGGCATAGGAAAGGAGCAAGAAAGGCAGCGGGGAAAATGCCAAGAGTGAGAGCATTCAGAAATGAGACGAAACAAATTGAGGGCTGCAGGAATGCACGTCTACACATGCCCTGCCGCAGCTTGGAGGGTTAAATTATTAGATGTGCCTTTTCTAGGTGAGACACACACTTGCTATTTCATTTGTGCATTCAAGAGTTTGGTTTCCAAACCCCTCACCTCATTGGTACTTTTTTATAGCTCCTGTCACGCATATGGCCATGTTTCTGGGGCTTTGAAAATAGCATAAACAAAATATCGTTTCAGTACTTTGGTTTTGGATTTTTATTGTAATGCTGACAGTATGTGTTTGTTCTGAACACTCATCCACCCAGATAGATCTATACACACTGATTAAGATTAATTTATCTATCGACTGCTTAATATTGTTATGAGTCCTTTTGCGGGGAAAGTAGGCTGTATGCTGAGACCCTTCTAATTCCTGGATCCAGCATGGATTCAATTGCTGGAATAGCCAGGCGAGCCTGGTAATGGCCTGCTAAGTGCAGGTTGTTAAGAGAAGAAAGGGAGTGGTTCTGTTCCAGAGGGCAAGTGGGTAGGTTTCCCTCCCTGAACTTTCTGTTAGTTAGAAAGACAAAAGACCAGAGTGGAGAGTAGAGTTGTGCGAGCCAGAAGCTGAAAGAAAAGCTACAGGCCAGAAAGGCAGAGAGAGAGGTATGCTTGATTTCTGTTTGAATTAAAGGCTGCGGCTATGGGAGAAACAAGACCCTCTTGTAAGTGTTATTGCTGCAAACCCCTCCATCACAGGCTCAGGTTGTATATGTGTGTAAATAAAACATATCTCATAAAGACACCACCGTCTCTGCTGTGCCTCATTCCAAAAGGAGTCACAAATCCTGGGTAAGTGCTTGGAACCCCTGGGATCTCACACTGCTCAGAGATTGGGGTCTAAGCAGTTTACAAATTAAGAACCATAAATTCACAAAGCTAAAACACCAGCCAGGGTAATGAACAGTGTAAATGTTTCTGACATTCTACAGAGGGTGTTACTACCTATTGCTATCAAAGGTGTTACCTACACAACTGTGTGTATAATTTTGGGGTACCAACATGCCAACAGTAATCCAACACTGCAATACTATGCTTCTCAACTCAGATGTCAATCCTGTTGTGTTCAAGGAGGCTTATATCCCAGGTAAGTGTGCATAGAATCGCCAGCCTAAATTCCTAAGTCTTTGTTGGACAGCTTGCCAGCGAAATTCAATTCAGTGAAATATGAAAAGCTACATAAAAATTAATCCAACAGCTAGGATGGATGGAAGTGAAAAGGGACTTTGATTGAAGCAACATGTCATGCCTACTTTGTAGCAATGAAGTAATATTGGAAAGTGTGCTTGCAACAGTAGATATTGGGAAATAATTTCCATGACATCATTTTGATTCTTACTCTTACTTTCAATGACTTGCATCCTACTGTAATGCACCCCGTGGGGGGCTGCCTTTGGAGAGTTTTCGGAAACTCCAGCTGGTTCAGAATGCTGCAGCCAGGTTGCTATCGGGGCCAGTTATAGAAAGGATGTGATCCTCATGTTTCAACAACCCCATTGGCTACCAGTCTGTTTCTGAGCACCATTCAAAGTGTGGGATATGCCATACAAGACTTGGGACCCAGATTATCTAAAAGACTGCATTCTCCATATAAATCTCCCTGGGTTTAAAGATCCTTTCTGTCTGTCCCACCAATGAATATAGCTTGGTTTTTAATGTTTTTGTCCTTGTGTTTTACTACATTTTATTGTATTTCTTTTATTGTATTGTATTTTTACTACATTTTATTGTATTTGTGGGAGGCAGTGGAAGACAGAGCAATGGCGTGCTCTGGTCCGTGGGTTCACGAAGAGTCGGACACGACTAAATGACTAAACAACAACAACAACAACATTGTATTTCTGCTGTTGTTGTGAGCCACCTTGAACATCATTTGACAGAAAGGCAGGATGCAACGTTTAAAAAAATGCACACATAAATTGGAATCCATTTCACAGTATCTTATTATGGCACCAACGTTTAATGCTTTATAGGCAGACAAATGGGCTTCATAGTCTATGGGAAATCTATCCTTAATGCATGTTAATGAATGGATGGCAAAACCCTGCCATCATTTCCCAAGACCTTCTCCAGTTCAAATGATTTGTATTCATGTGTGTATTCAAAGCAGAATACCACATGGACTATCAACTGTGTCTGTTTGTTTGGTGGACCCAGTAAACTGAATACCTCCAGGATGAGTCCTTGGGTATTTTATACATGGGAAGAGTTGCATTTTTGAAAGACTTAAACAAAGGAAATGGTGGTGTTTATTTGCCTGGACTGTGAGAACTTTCCTCTGCCTGAAGCCATCAACATTAAATAACCTAATCAGCCAGTATACTAATATTTATCTGATATGCATACTTTCCCCTAAGCAACCTTTAATTCTTTCTCAATTACTGTTACCTAACACTGCACTGTACAAATCTTTTAGTGAGAGGAAACTTGCCATTTCCCATAAAAAAGGGATCATCTGCATGCTACGTATTCATGAGTTTGTTAATTGTGAAAATGAACATAGAGGTTCTTTCACAGAGTGTCCACTCAGAATCTCCAAAGACGAAAGAAAAGCCCTCATCACGTATTAAGTTTATTACTGGATTATGTCTGTGCGTCAAGGGCAGCTTCAAACACAATGCATTTCCTGCGAGGGAGCCTGAGATCCGTATGCAGAACGCACACACAGTGATTTCACAGCGTGTAGATGCACTGAAATAAATGAGTCTGCAGTGTATCGGATGTTGATGTCAACACAGACACCTGACCAATACCAGTGGTTATTCAGCCTCTTTCATACACACAACATTTCCAGGGATATATATGGTTGTTCATCTTGCATGTATCATGGATATAATGTGTGTATCACTTCTTGAGACGTGACACAGAACCAACCAATAAATATGTCTGGGGATCTTTGCTTTAAAATGCATGACTAGGACGTGTCGATATTTGTCTTACCTTCCACTGGGGTTTGTTGTATGCTCACATAAACCATGAAGAGTCGTAGAGGTCTTTTATTCAGCAACAGTTTTGAATTTTTGTCACACCTGACAAGTGCATTTTAATAAATTCTGTGCCAAAATTTTCTCCCACTTTTTATTATTATTACCACACTCCATTAATCAGCGAGAAAAGTAACTGCATTCGAAAATTATCAAATGAAAAGGTTGATGAAAATCTTATGGGTGGGGTACAGTTTCTTTTTGTGTGTGTGTGGCACTTGCCTTATTTATGAGGTGGCCAAGGGGTGTCTCAGAATTCTGGATAAATGTTTACTAGAAAGAAAAACACACAGTACCATTGTTACCTTGTAATAATAAGTTCAGAACCCCTGCACTCATTGAAATTCTAAAAAATTATCAAGTGGTTTGAGGCTGAGGCAGAAAATTTGAAGGCTCTTTCTCAGAGGAAGAAATTTCAATCAGAAATGTTGCCAAAACACTAGTTCGAATACTGTAGCAAATATTTTATCTTTTGTTTACATTTTTATTTTATTATCTATCTATCTATCCTCATATTCCAATGAAACTGGTCACTGCTATGATGTCTTCCAAACATCCCAGTAAGATTTATGAGTTTAAGAGAATATTTATCACTTACCCCCCAACATTTTTCAAACTCCCCAAAATTACTTAAAATAATGACATTTCCAAAATATGCAGAGAATCAGCTGTAAAAGCCCTGCACCACCAATAATTAACAGTATCCAATTTATATATTCATTTCAACTGATAGGCTGTCAAGTACCATTGGTACTGGATTTCCATTCTCCCTCCAACCCTCAGTCTGCTAAATGAGATAAGTCTTGATATTTCATCCTGCTATTCCAAACCAGAGGTAGGGAACCCCTCAGCCATGGACCAAGATGGCCCATTGAGGTGTCCAATTTGGCTTGTGAAGCCATTTACCCCAAACAAGGTCCACCCACCAATCAGTTGACATCACTGATGGGCAGGAGAACAGGGTTTAACCCTGCATTGGCTGTGCACCCTGCTCCTTATAGAGGGATTCCCAGAAGAATCTGTCCCACTCCTACTCACTCCACTAGAGTTGCTTGTCCACTCACTTGAAGTAGAAGCATGTCCTGCTTTACACAGTGCTTTTAAGGCAGGCTCCATGCTCCCATTTCAGCCTTTGCAAATCTCCACACTCCCCCTTTTAAACACCCCAGGCTTAAAAGGGGAGTGTGTTGAGGCTTGCAAAGCCCTAAAGGGGGAGTGGGGTTAGGGATGCTCACCCCGTTTGGCTCATATGTCCAATCCCAATAGGGTTACTTACTACTGCTGTAAACACATTGAATGTCTAAAACCAGAGATGCCCAGGTCTTTGCACCATCTTTTAATGCTAAATGGGGCCATCTGATAGCAGGGGCAGGAGGGCAGGTGCTGGCTCCCTCCCCAGTATAATTCAAGTTCACACACCCTACCTTGCAACTCTCTCCAACCTATCTCCTTCCAATTAAAGGGTGTGGCTTAATTTTTCCTACTGACCCTGTGCTGTAATTATAGAGATCTCTGAACCAGTGCAGCGCGGAAAAATGTTCAGGAGGAAAAGTAAACACCGAAGTTGTCCTCATAGTAGGGATGTTCAAATGGCACCCCTCCAAAACAGGTGAATTGGGTGGTGGGATTGAACCTACTGTTTTTGATGTTGTGTTTACACCAGCTGCACCTCCTTGCAGCAGTGCATCCAACATGAACAGGAAGGAGCGCTATGAGCACGTCTATGCATGTGTGTAGGGTTCTTATGTGCAAAGAGGAACCTTGGTCAACTGGGGTTCCCTTCTGCACGCCTTAGGCATATATGGACCCTTCACCCTGATACACAACCTGCAGCTCAGTCAAGGGCAGGGCCAGTGGGATATGCAACAATGTGGAGTGGGTGGGATTTGCAGTCCCATGGTCCCCTGTACGCACTGAAGGTACACATGAAGGAGGCTCCAGTGACTGGCCATAGTAGCAAACACCACGAGTGTCCAGAAGTCAAAATACCTCAAGTTCATTGTATGTACTGAGGGGAGGAAGGGGTCCCATTGGATTTGACGTGGCACTAAACAAGTCTCCACTGAAACTAACATGGTTCTTTGTGTTCCTTGTTACTGATTTACTACCAGAGACGAGGCCTCCTTGGTGGTGGTGCCTCAGTTGTGGAACACCTACCAGAAAGGCTTGCCTGGTGCCTACCTTACTGTCATGTTGTCAGAAGGCAAAGTCTTTTATTTTTCTGAGCTGTTTAGATTCAACATTAATCCTACTGACTGTTTCATGCTGCTTTTTATGTACCGTAGCTTTTAGTATAATATGTTAACTCTTTTTCTTTTCTTTTTGCAAACTAACCTGGGGATATGACTGAAGCTTGATCTAAAATACCTATAACAAAACAGACTGATTCTAATAAACTAATGTTTTAAAATATTTGACCAATGAATGAAATTTGTTGTTTGTTCATTTCTGTTTGCCATAATAAAAAAAGCCCACCCTAATTTACATGTTCATATTTTGCATGCATGTAATGTACTTAGCATATTTAAGATTAAGCATATTTCAGATTGATTTAAATTATTTCAAATGGGTTAACCTTTATTAAGTTATTACCTGACTTCTTTTGTAATAATGGATTATAAATGGAAATGAATAAATACTGTATATGGTGATACCTATGGAACTGCCATTCAGTTAATATTTTTCCTTCAAAAATGTATTAGATTCCAGCCTCTCTCTTTAATATATTGGAAACCACATTTGTTACCCTGTAGGTAGACCGCCCATAGGAGAAATACTGATTCTCCCCAACTACTCTAGCAACAAAGTTAGTGCACCCCAATTTTTAAGAGGCAAAGGTAGTAAAGTGTGGGTGGTTTTAATATAGGGTGGATAATTACATCAGACAGACACTATTAAAATTAATACATAATATTCAGCACTTATGCCGTGCCTTTCATTTGCAGTGTGTGAACTCCAAATGCTGCTTATAATCCTTAAAGCAGCCAGAATGCAGTCTAAGATTTTGGCCAAAAACCCTTGACAAATCACCCTCACCCCATTCCTGGCTCCAGCCAGACCTCAAAACATATTGCAAAGTGCACTGCTTTCTTTGTATAGACTGTAAGGCTTGCACTGAAAAGGTGCCACCCATTGCAAGCATCACCACTAATGGGACAAATTAGCCTCAAATAAAGTCTCATTGCTTTCAGTTGGATGTACAGTGGAATCCTATGCATTTTTAGTCAGAGGTCCCATTGTAAGAAAACACTTCCAAACAGGCCAGCCATCTTTTGGTTGGGTGTTGTCATGCAGGAAGGATTTTTGTTTTTTAAGAAAAAATAAGAAAGAAACCAGTCTTTTTCTAGATTGGAAAGAGATTGGCCTGCTCCGAGGAGCTTACATGCTCTGGGGAAAAGGAAGGGAAAAGAACACTAAGCAGTGTCTTAAATGTGTAAATGTAGTCTGAGACCAAATCCTCAGAAACCTGTCCTCCTCACGTGAGTAATTAAACAAGAAAAGAAACAGATTGCTTTGGCTGATGACTAGAGTGGGACACACAGGTCTGACCTGAAAAACACAAAAGCAGTTGGGAAGCTCAGCCACAGTAATTGTGGCCTGACCACTGACTACCTTTCTGGCTTCCCAACATCCATCACTTGACTAGTGTTGCTGCCAGCAGCAAGGGTGTGGGTGTGTGGCAATGTGGTGGCCAGGTTAATGAATGGAGTGACAGCTGAGCCCAGGGTTGCCCAAGTCTGGGAGAGCAGACAGCCTCGCCCATCATTTCCCACAGTTAGTGGAAGAGCTTGCCTTTGCCATTAGGGTGGAGAGAAAGCGAGAAAGAGAGTCACCCGTCTCCTCCTTAACTTCAACCCAGCTCAACCAGTAGGTTGTGTTCTTTGGGAAAGGAGAAGCCTTCAACCCGTTCCAAGGTGCTTTTAAACTGGGTGTCCAATTTCAGAAGCCAGCATTCATTGAGGAGTTGGATTAAGGGCAAAGGTATGCAGACACCTTTAATTGCTAGGAGCTCTTCTCTCATGTGCTGTTGCTGCTGCCCTCTCTTGTCGGACCCATGCCAATTTCTCTTTGTGAAGATGCAATTGCACAATTTCAGGATTTATTTATTTTTTAATAAAAGATAAAGAAGAATCTATGTGTGCAACTTGGACAAGGGGAAGGGATGGTAGCCAAAAGCAGCTGTGCATTCCTTCAAATTCAGGGATGGGGAAGCAGCTGTGGCCATCAAGATGTTCTTGGACTCCAGCTTCCACCAATGGTCAGCGATGTTGTGAGTTATAGCCCAGTAATATCTGCAGGGCCACAGAGTGCCTGTTCCTGCTCCAGTTTCTACTGTAAGAAGGACCATAGTTCAGTGGTAGAGCATCTACTTTGCATGCAGAAGGTCCCAGTTTTAATCCTCAGCATCTCCAGGTAGGGCTGGGAGACATTCCTGCCTGCAACCCTGGAAAGCTGCTACCAGTCAATGTAGACGATACTGAACTAGACGGACCATTTGACTGACTTCGGTATAAGGCAACTTGCCATTTTCTCAATATATTCCCCAAGGTGCTTCCTGTGGATTAGAGTGTTCAGTGCTGCTGCTGTAGAAAGGGTGAAATGCTTGAGCCCCAAGGGAGCTGGCTAATGCGCCAAGACTTATGCTCCCACACTCTCCAGTTGCATACCAGCAAAACTCTCTGGCCTTCTCATCTCAAGCATTACCACTGCTCCCACTCTCCCTGCTCTGAGCTGTGGGCAGAAGGTTCCTCTGCCCCCTCCGGAACTGATTCCACGTGGGCTCCTCCAGATACCCTGTTCATTGAGCATTCATTCTGAGTTGCTCGTAGAAAGTTTATTTGGAGGGCATACGATGCCTGGTCTTTACTGAACATTTATCCTGTTTTGGTCACAGGGAGGTTATATGCCTATGAACATTTGTCCTGGTGTGCTTGCATGGTGGTTATGCAACTTTCTGTTACTTATTCATTCATCTTGCACTTTTCAGGATCTTTCCCTGTCCCTTTCCAAAAAGTAATTAAACACACAAACACAAGCACAATTTCCAGCATGTGCTTGAATCCCTCCTGAAAAATAGTGAGAGTCTGGAGAGGGGTCTCCCTGTACTGAACTGTGCAAACCCATGCTCCTGCCTTCTTAGATGTGTCACACACACACAGTTTAGAAGAAGGGACATTTTCAACATTATGTCATATGAATCTAAGTAATCTTATGTAACTGATACTCTCTGCAATAATCAAACACGGTCTGCCTTATGTAACTTGTACTGTCAGCAGCACTCATTTCACAATGACAAACTAATGCTCCCTTTCCCTCCTGTGAATACAAAGGCGCTGCCCCTTTCCATCGCTTCCCTTCTTGCATGTGCAACCATGCTCTCCACCCTCGAGGAAGAGGAATGATGAGAAATCCCCTTTTTTAAACCAGTCAGGTGCATCTCTTGATACTTGCATCCCCACAAAGCCATTGGCTGAAGGGAATTCTGGAAACTCTTTTGCGCCCTGTGTGCTGCTCAGTGGTCTTTTTCTCCAGCTACGTTGGTAAAGAAAAAACGCTTTATATGTGTTATAACACTGTGACACCAGATGGCACTGTGGAGTCCCACCTTTCACCAACTGGATTTCCCTTGATGAAGTTTACAATATGTTTAACTGAATCGCGTTTTTGGTGTGTCTAGATCCAGCCCAGATCTGCTGTTGCTGATTTATTATTCCATTTCTACCCTGCCTTTCCCTCCAAGGAGTTCAAGGTGGCATACATGATTCTCCTCCTCCAATGTTTTTATCCTCACAACGACCCTCTGAGGTAGGCCGAGAGGCAGTGACTGGCCCAAGATCACCCAGTGAGCTTCATGGCTGAGTAGGGATTTGAACCCTGGTCTGCTTCATCCAAGGAAAGTGTTGGGCTTCTTACTGCAGATCAAGTCACCATTAAAAGCAAAGCCACAGAGGCCAGTTCAAAAGTTGGCAGTATTGTTTTGACATACATTGTGTATTGTGCCAACTTTTCTTTTCTTCTTTTCTTTTGTCCTCTTCTTATGCCTGGCACCCTGGAAGGGAGATGTGCGTTAGCAAAAGTTTAACCAGCTAAATGTGCCAAACCGCTTTTAAGGGCAGCGCAGAAAGCCTTGCTGGAAAGAAAAGAAAACAACACTAGCTGCAAATAAAGACTGGAAGGCTCATTGTCATGGACTGGCTGGATGCAGAGGAGTGGGGCCAGCTGGGGAACCACCAGGGGAAGAAGGCTCACAGCCAGGGGATTGGTGGTGGGATGACAATGAGTGGTCAGAGGGAGAAGAGGGAGTAGACTGGGAGGAGGTGTCGGAAGCCAAAGAGCTAACAGGGTTTAGTGTGCAGGAAGAGGCTGTGGCAGAGGGCAGTCCAGAATCAGAGGCAGAAGCGGAGGCTGGAGAGGAGGTGGGCCGAGAGGTAGGAGCCAGGCTGCTGAAGAAGCCAGGGAATCTCCCCCTCCTGCTAAGACAAGCTCCCCTTTCCCCTAGTCTCCCAGAACATGCAGAGAAATGAAAAGGGTGGAGCAATGAGAGACAAGATGATGGAGCCTTAGGCTGTTGGGGAAGGAACCACGGGAGAAAGAGACTTAGAGTGGTGGGAAAGTGGGGACCTTCAATCCTCACAACTGCTTCACTGGGGCAAGACCTACTGGGAAAGGTTGCTGTGACCAATAGACTGAGCTGTTTTGTTTCTTTGACTAAAGAGTTAACTTCACTGACACTGTGTCCTTTATTGTTTTATTGCTGCCCTCTGCCTTACTCCTGGTCCTGACACTCATGCGCATTTAAATATGGCTTCTTCAATGTGGAGCTAACACCAGCTGTTCTCAGGCTGACAGACACCTGGACAATGGGATTACCAATTGGCCAGAGTAAAAAAGGAAAGGAAAACACAGCCAAGCCTCCTTTGCCCTTAAAATCAGCCTGGTATACAAGAATTAGAAGGTGAAGATTTCACAGCGCGACCATCTGTGCATAGTTGTAATTCAAATGGCTCTTCAAAGGCCCGTCTACGGGGCCAGTTAAAAAGCTGGCAACTGCACACAATAAGCCTGCCAGGAAAGGGCCTTGTCTCTATTGGCAGGCCTTTCCCAAGAAAATTAAGGATTTTGACATTGCCAAGGATTTGGGCACCGATAAGGAAAGGCACCCTAATGACATGGAAAAGGCTGATGGGGATGGCATGGAATTGTATGACTAACCAGTCCCGGGGAGAGTATTGCGGCAAACTACTGTACAAATTATGTGATTCATTAAGCATACTCTGTTGTGGGTGTAGTATGTCTCCACGGCAACACAATAGTATTCCTTTCTGGGCTTCCCTGTACTCCACCCAAGTCTTCATGCTTTCCCTCTGTGAGTGGGACATGCATATGGTTGTACAGAGGACTCTGTGTGAGAAAGAGAATGGGAAGATCAGCACTTGTCTTGTCATAGCATGGTCCTGAGGGGGAACTTCACTGGTGCAATGTTGGTCCTCTCCTTTCCACACTGAGGCGTTACACCTCAGCAGTGTTTTAGCAGCAATGGAACTGCTTTCTGCTGCCGCTGCTGCAGAAGCAGGGCCACAATGCAGAAATCAACATTGTATCCATAAAGATAGAAGGGATCTAGTCCAGGTGTAGGGCACCGTTGGCCCTCCAGATGTTGCCCCAGGAAGCATGGGTGATAGCCAGGGATGGTAAGAGTTGTAATTCAGAAACATCTTGGGGTGGGAGCAATGTTTCCCCACAGCTGAACTAATCTGAAAGAGGTAAAGACAACATATTTGCATCTTCTCCTAAAAGCCCATCAGGGAACACAGCAATAAAGAACTTTGCCATGTAGGGGCTATTATTATTATTATTATTATTATTATTATTATTATTATTATTCTAGAGGGCTTGCAATGTTACCAGTGTGTTGCAGAAAAAACAACAAAGTGTCTTATAACACTATAAAGATGCTACAAGACTCTTTGCTCCCTCCTTACTTACCGTATTTTTTGCTCTATAAGACTCACTTTTTCCCTCCTAAAAAGTAAGCGGAAATGTGTGTGCATCTTATGGAGCGAATGCAAGCTGCGCTGCTATCCCAGCAAGAGTGATTGCTGCTTTCACTGTGCAGCGATCCCTCTTGCTGTTCTGGCTTCTGAGATTCAGAATATTTTTTTTCTTGTTTTCCTCCTCCAAAAAGTCTTGTGGTCTGGTGCGTCTTATAGAGTGAAAAATACGGTATGTTTCTCAGGATCCACGACTCTCTCTGTAACAATAGCTAAAGACTGGAGGAGGATCTCTCCATCACAAGATGCAATGGCTAGAAATTTGGATATGAAACCCATAATTAAATCTCCATTTAGCCCTGAAACTCACTCGATGTTCTTTGGCAAGCCGCCATCTTTCAGACAATTTAGAGGGTAGTTCTGGTGACCTACTGGGTGGCCAGGCTCCTCGGAGGGAGGCCACGCTCCCATTTTTTCAGGATGGACATCTGACTTATTCTACCAAACAGCACTTGACTTCCACCTACTCTGATCATGTCCCTGCTGGAGGGAGAAATGCTCTTGCCTCAGCTGCTCCTGTACCAAGCAGGAACGAGTTGCGAGGGCTTGCATCCACACAGCCTAAGATGTTGTGATTTCTTTTTTCTTCCGTTCAACACTTGGAGATCTTGCATGGGCTCCCATCCATCTTAAAGCTCTTTCTAATCTCTGAATAAACTTTCATTCTCTTCCTTCCGAGCTTCCCTGCACTTGGGTAAATCAGTTGGTGTAAAGTCAGACAGGGACTTTCAGCACTTCCAAGTCTTTGTCTATTGAAGGTGAATTGTTGAGGCACCTGCCATGGGCAATAAGAATAGGTAGCTGAGATTAAAGTACAATCGAAGCAGAGGAAACAATGACTCATAAGAGATAAGACTAGCATACTGGCTTCTTATCTGATTGACTGCAGGTAGATAAGGTGGGAAGTCCCTTCGGCATTCCAAGCCAATTTGCTCAGTCTGACATCACCTGCTTCTTTTAAATGCCTACCTTCCCTCTCACCCATTTTAATTCTCAGTCTTGGTGGCTGAATGGAGCTTGGCAGCCCCCCTTCCCTCCCTCGAATATCTAATCATACTGCAAATTGATTCATAAAAGGACTTTGGAGTTAAATAAACTACTCTGCGGCCACATGAAGGCAATTTGGGCGTTGACAGATGATAGCTCTCTTGAAGTAGGGAAACCACATCCAGGAAGGGCAAGACTGGCCATTCAAAGGAACTTATCTTAACTTTCCAAAGGTCTCAGAGTGTACTCAGGCGGCACACTAAAGCCCGTTGTTTGCACAGGCAGAGCGCCACACCTGTGCAAGGACCATCTGCTGGCAAGTCTTGCCTTTCACCCATTCTGCCCGTTTCATTTCAGTGATTTATTGGTGGTTTTACATCACCAACGTAGCAGTAACTTTAAAAAACACAAAACCATATGGTGACTCTATGCACATGCAATCATCTGTAATCTCTGGCATTGAACCTATGGCTAATCCCCCTTCTACACCCACCATCTCAGAAATCCAGGAAAATAGCAGGAGACTTTTCTTGTGGCTGAGGACTATAGACACCCACCTCTCCACACACTGAGAGCCATTACAAGACTATTGGTCTAGACCATGGGAAGGCAAACTAAGGCCCGGGGGCTGGATCCAGCCCAATCGCCTTCTCAATCCAGCCCATGGACGGTCCGGGACTCAGTGTGTTTTTACATGAGTAGAATGTGTGCTTTTACTTAAAGTTCATCTCTAGGTTATTTGTGGGGCATAGGAATTCGTTCATTTCCCCCCCTTCAGAATATACTTCGGCCCCCAACAATGTCTGAGGGACAGTGGACTGGCCCCCTGCTGAAAAAGTTTGCTGACCTCTGGTCTAGTCTTTGGACCCGCCAGTTATGATCTGCACACAGATTTTTAAAAATCCACTCAGAATGTTGAAGAACTGATTGTGCACATATCACAGTGCAAACCTTTTACAGATAGTTTCTTAACTGTGGATTCCTTTCTTCCCAGTCCCACATTTCTGAAACGAATTGACACGTTCAGGGCCGAAATGTGACATGAAGCCACAGGTGTCTGGGTGGGGACTCACTGCGGATCATACTAAGCAACATCCAGCATTGGGTTCACACAGCAGACAGCCAGATGTCTCTGGACAGGCTACAAGCAGGGCATGGGGGAAATAGCCCTCCCCCACTGTTGTTCCACAGCAACAGCATATTCAAAAGCCTGCTGCCTTTGATCCTGGAGATCTCATACAGCTCATCCTCCATGAATTTGTCTAACATAGTGCATTGGAGGAATTAAAGAAACTTTTAATAAGGGTGAAAGAGGAGAGCGCAAAATATGGTCTGAAGCTCAACATAAAAAAAACCTAAGATCATGGCCACTGGAGAGCCAGTGTGGTGTAGTGGTTAAGAGCGGTGGCCTCATAATCTGGGGAACCGGGTTCGCGTCTCTGCTCCTCCACATGCAACTGCTGGGTGACCTTGGGCCAGTCACACTTCTCTGAAGTCTCTCAGCCCCACTCACCTCACAGAGTGTTTGTTGTGGGGGAGGAAGGGAAAGGAGAATATGTTAGCCGCTTTGAGACTCCTTAGGGTAGTGATAAAGTAGGATATCAAATCCAAACTACTCCAGGCAAATAGAAGGGGAAGAAATGGAGGCAGTGAGAGATTTTACTTTCTTGGGCTCCATGATCACTGCAGATGGTGACAGCAGTCACAATATTAAAAGACACCTGCTTCTTGGGAGAAAAGCAATGACAAACCTAGACAGCATCTTAAAAAGCAGAGACATCACCTTGCCGACAAAGGTCCGTATAGTTAAAACCATGGTTTTCCCAGTAGTGATGTATGGAAGTGAGAGCTGGACCATAAAGAAGGGTGATCGCTGAAGAATTGATGCTTTGAATTATGGTGCTGGAGGAGACTCTTGAGAGTCCCATGGACTGCAAGAAGATCAAACCTATCCATTCTTAAGGAAATCAGCCCTAAGTGCTCACTGGAAGGACAGATCGTGAAGCTGAGGTGCCAATACTTTGGCCACCTCATGAGAAGAGAAGACTCCCTGGAAAAGACCCTGATGTTGGGAAATATTGAGGGCACAAGGAGAAGGGGATGACACAGGATGAGATGGTTGGATAGTGTTCTTGAAGCTACCAACATGAGTTTGACCAAACTGTGGGAGGCAGTGGAAGACAGGAGTGCCTGGCGTGTTCTGGTCCATGGGTTCATGAAGAGTCGGACATGACTAAACAACTAAACAACAACAACAAAAGTACATTGAACCTAGCTGGAACCTTCTGTATTGAGCACCATTGAGCTATGATCTCTCTACAAAGGAGCAGAAAGCAGTAAAGACACATTATGGCACATGATAATTATGAAGCTACAGTTTTATGGTTAGTTGCTGTCAAGGTGGGAGCATCCTTATACTGTATAAGTGATATTGATCACAGGCTATGTATTGTGTTGGGCATAACCTTAGTCTGGAAAGGTGCCCCTTAAGCCACATTTGACTATATATTTATAGAGACAATTATATATAACACTAATAACTATTCAATAGTTTGCAATCTCTGAAATCACAAAGCAATCAAGGCGAAGTCCCAGGATTGCATCATGTGATAGCTCAGTTCCACTAATCTACTCTTTCATTTTCTTAATAACTCATTGCTGATGAGCAATATTTTTCCTATGAAAGCAACTTTTCCGATCAGCTAAAATGAGTCAAGTTTTCAGTAAGTTGAGTTTCAGCGTGCCTCAGGCAACAATTCGTTGAAGTTTTGTCTATAAGAAAAATACTTGATGATAGCCACCATAGAGTGTGCAATCGTCTTCATTTTTTCTTGGGAGTAAGCCCCACTGAACATAGTGGGACTCCCTTCTAAGGTTGTGCACACACCATACCTTTAAAGCAGATTTGAAACACATTCTGCCCCCGCAAATCCTGGGCTCTGTAGTTTACCCCTCGCAGAACAACAATTGCCAGAAACCCTTAACAAACTACCGTGCCCAAAATTATCTGAGGGGAAGAGTATGTTTTGAATGTGCTTCAAAGGTATAGTGCATACACAGCCTAAGTAAACATACACAGGAGTGGATGGAATGACTGCTCATATGAACCTAAGTACAGTGGTACCTCAGGTTAAGTACTTAATTCATTCCGGAGGTCTGTTCTTAACCTGAAACTGTTCTTAACCTGAAGCACCACTTTAGCTAATGGGGCCTCCTGTTGCCGCCACACAATTTCTGTTCTCATCCTGAAGCAAAGTTCTTAACCCGAGGTACTATTTCTGGGTTAGCGGAGTCTGTAACCTGAAGTGTATGTAACTTGAAGCGTATGTAACCCGAGGTACTACTGTAGATAACATTAGCTGCCGCAGGAGGCATGCTTCACTTCTGTACTTTTCACCCACAAGGTTTGAAAAATAAGCTATAGGGTTTGGCCTGTCCTCCTGTCCTCCATTTCCAGAGCATCACATTTACTGAAGTCACATGATGATATCCCAGAATTCCTCTAGTTTCTTTTCAACCAAAGAACACAAGAGGAGCCCATCTTGTGCAGCATTTTCCTCTCACAGTGGCCAACCAGATGCCTACGGGAAGTTGATGAGCAGAGCATGAGTGAAATAGCTCTCTCCCACTCCTTATTCTCAGTAACTGGAATTCAGAGGCATGCTGGAGGAAGTAGACAGCCATTGTCAGCCTTCTCGTCCATGAATTTGTCTACTCAAAATATACTCTTGCTGATTCTATATAAAGCATCTGCTTACAGAAGTCATCACCTGCCACTTTTACATTTGAATTTCGTGTCCTTTTTAACAGACACACCGTCTGCCTTTTTACAGCTCTTTTTTCTTCGTCATTAAAACTTTGCTGCGACCCACATGCATAGCAGAGTGTTGATGAGGCGCATCCCATGCGCACCATTGGGAAAGCGCATAATCTCCTGCTCAGGTGATTGCTAATGCCTTTCCGTTTCTTAAATTACTGAGGAGGCATTACATCAGGGCATTTCAAAACCCTCAACGGAAGGAAGCAAAGTCTGTGACATGCTCCAGAGAAGCTGGTTAGCAAGGCGTGTTCAGAGGATCTGAATACCCGATGGAGGAGGAAGATGAAAAGTGCAACTTGACGAGATTGCTCCACCCACCAATATTGAATTAGCAAACACCAAGGGGCCAAACCTGCTGTGCCATGCTTATCTCATCAACTTAAAAGGAAAAGCAGAGGCTCCAACATGGAGCACTTGGGACCTGTAGATGCCTTCTGCTGTCAAGCTATTCTACTTGTTCTGTTCTGGTTTCTTTGGTGAAAATAATAAATTACCCAACCATATGCTTACTGGGGCATCTTTCAGGCAGGAGTGAATCCATAAATCATTAGGCACACCAAGTGGATCAGTCGATGCCTGCATTAGAACAATTTATCATACGCGAGAGGGTGTGTGCAATTTTCAGTCGCAAGCATGCATACTAATGTATTTACGCTATGCGATACACGCAAGCAGATTTTCAGTCTAGAGAAGGCAAGAGAGAAGGAAGGAAAGGATTCCTTCCACTGAGAAATCCCATAGGAACAATTTCTCCCTTGAGCTACCTCCCACCCCTCTTCTTGTATACATACTGCTATAGTGTTGAGGCTGCAGCCTTACACACAATTATTTCTAAGGAGCACCTAAATCTCTGGTCATAGCTCAGTGTCGCCAAGCATAGGCTTTGCATGAAAATAGTCCCAGGGTCAAACCTTGCCATCTCTAGCTAAGAGAACCAAAAAGCAGTTGGAGGGAAAGAAATATTCCTGAGACATGCCCCCCACCCCAAGAGCTGCTGCCAGAGTAGAGTATATAACAGTAAAAGCAGGTGGAGCAGGGAAGAGACACCTTCCTGACATGGGCATTGCTGTGGCTCACCTACCCCAGCCCTATCATGAAAGGGGGTCTGGAGGGAGGGAGCCTTAGTATAAAGCAGTTTCCCATCTTCCTCTTCTGAGTGTCTATTGTAAAATAAATAAGTGAACGGCCTGTACACTAGGCATACAAACCAAAGGCAGAAATAGATTAGATTTGGGTTGTTTTTTTAAAAAAGATGACTTGTTGATCTGCATTGATAGAATAACAAAATAATCACCTCACATGGTCTTAGAATACACTAGCTTCCTTCCTCCCTCCCTCCCTCCCTTCCTTCTACAGTTTAAATGTTGAATGTATTCGGCAGCAGGTCTTTTTCAACCATTTGCTCACTGACATCTGAAATGGTGCCCCTGCTCACATGTTGAAGTGCCTTTCAAAAACTGACCATTGAGAGGCTGCCAGCAAGAGATTAACAGCTTCTGACACAGAGTGGGAGTTAAATCAACGATTGCAATGGAATCTTAGTGGCTTCCCTTGTGGCCACAGCACAACTGAAATCTCTACCCTTAATGTTCCACAAACAACAGATATCTTCCCTTGTTGAAATCTGGAAGGAAAGGAAAGTTCCATTCCATGGGCATCATCATCATCATTATTAGTTTCTGCTTGGGAATTTTGCAACATCAAATTGTACCTTCAGTTGCACTGACCTCATTTGTCTATTCAAGTGAATACACAAATCTGGGGCTGAGGTCCAGCCCTCTCCCACTGACAATCACCCAGCTCCAAGGTAGTATGAAGTAAACACAATATACTGTATCTATACTGCCAAAATAACACATCTCTAAGGCCATGATCTTTCACAGCCATGATACTGTAGTGGTTTGCAGCTTGAGTGAATGCGATCCTGAACTTGGTAAACTGAAAGTGGTTTGGCTCATTGAATTTTTCCTTCAGTGGGCTTTGCATCAAACACCTTGCAAATTTCCTTGCAGGCAATTTGCTCCCAGTATGTGGTGCAGGAGGGTTTCACCAGGGAAAACAGTGTCGTGTTTAAAATAAGGAGTCATATCACTCTTTGGAAAAGTGAACTGTGTGGAATTGTGCCAAGTGCCAATCATCCAAAGCAGTTTGCAGGAAATGCTGCGAGCTGGTCATGCCATCATAATCAGGAGAGTCCACAGAACAGGAATTGCAGGCCAGCTTGCCAGGAATTTGAAGTCAATGCTAAGAATGTACGTAGTGTGAGAGTGTGTCAAGGATACAGCAGAGCTGAAGTTACAAATGTGCAGTGCTCTTCATGCACCTAACTATCCTATAGTCTTGGAATATAAACACAGTAGGGTAGGAACTTTATGTTGTTGGTTTTTTGGGGGCGGGGGGAGAGAAATGGTTGTAGTTAAAGTATTTGATCCCCCCCCCCCCAGTCTGGCCTGTGACAGCTGCTATTATTATGTAGATCCGAATGTATTTTTTCTTAGACTTGGAATGTGCTGGTTGCCTGCATTTGTAAGTAATCCAGTTCCCAAAGCACCAACCCAGGCAA
The DNA here is from genome assembly GCF_965112155.1 of Podarcis liolepis. Classification (NCBI taxonomy): domain Eukaryota; kingdom Metazoa; phylum Chordata; class Lepidosauria; order Squamata; family Lacertidae; genus Podarcis; species Podarcis liolepis. The sequence goes on from NC_139554.1 coordinate 73,496,793, forward strand.
GCTACATGGAAAGTAATGGAAGTTTTTAATTGCAGTGTCAGGTGGTGACAGTAATTGTCACAATCCCTGGACTCTGGCTCCTCCCTTAATTAGGCGGAAGCAGCTCTGCAAATCCACTCTCCCAATGAGCAAAGTATCATATAAATAGCACAGCCTTCCTGAACATGGTGTCCTCCAAATGCTGTTGAACTACAATTCCCATCATGCCACCATAACCAGAGGAGTCGGCAGAGCAGGATTTTCCTGCGGCTGACACTCTGGTTTCTATTTAGCCTACTGTATGAAGATAAGAATCGCATTTGTTACTCCACCCACATTTGTCTCTAGTCCCATGCACTAAATACCTCTGACCCTACTCTTCACTACCATAGAACATTTCCTGTCGGCAAAAGTGACCCACAGGTCAAAAAAAAGTCCCCTACCCCTGATCTATAGTGTAAACATTTTAGTGCAGCCGCCATTATTTTTATTTTTATTAAATTTATTGGCTGCTTTTTTGCCACAGGCAACTTAAAAGAACTTACACAAAGAAATCCACCGAAAGAGCTGCAAATCCCAGAATGCACAGGCCCAATCCAGCTCCAGGCTGCAACCTTATGCCCACTTCCCTGGGAGTAAGCCCTACTGATTCTCTGAGGAGACGTGTGTAGGACTGCACTGTAGTCGTGCACAGTGATGAATGGCCACAGATGGGAATGGATATCCCCACCCACAACAAAAGACACAGGCAGCCACCCCAGGGATGCTTAGATGCATGGGCTGCATACTTGGAAGACAGGTTTTAACAGCTGCCTTTTCTTTGTCGCTTTTCTTTGTCTTTCTTAATGACCAGCATGCCTGAGTCTAGGAGGCACATAGTCTTCTGCTCTGTTAAAGGAGAAATCTGAGGGCTCCCTTGGACAAAAAAACAAGAACACCAGCTAGGAATACCAGAGCAAAACAGCAGCCAGTAGGCTTGGTCTTTATTGAAGACTGTCATGACAGGACTCCCACCTGCCACCAGGTGAAACAAGAAGGAAGCCCCCGAACAAGAGAACCCAAAATTTTATTAGCTGCTAATCCCCATGTTACACCCCCAAACTACATCACTAATACATCATGGTTACATCATGAAAGGGTGGCAGTAATCTGAGCATCCTGGACCCTGCCCAATGGTTCCCCTTGCCCTCCACCAAACACCCATAAGTGTAACAAAAGAGACATTTACATTTTCCTGTTTCCCAGCCACATTAACCACACCATTTTGTCTTCATCTGGGTTTGTTATTTCTGGAATGGCTACCTGTCTGGCACTCAGGTATCAGGATGCCAGGAATAATCACTCAGGCAGAGGGGCTGCTGAGTAGCTGAGCTCACATGTCTATGAATTTCTGAAGGTTTCCCAGTGAGCCAGTACATAGATACATTTATCAGTGAATTCTTACATTTGGTATTGTGCAGCAGAGGCCCTTTGAAAAGATAGGAAGAAACTGTGATGAAGTGTTTTGTGGGGACAAGTCACAAAAGTCACATAAGTGATTGTGCTGATTTTGGTAGTGGGCTGCATGTGCATGATATCTGCTGGAGGGGCACTCCCCCCCACACCTATACATAAATTCCTGCAACAGCTCTCTGTATGAACATGGGTCACAGACACACATGCCGTCCTGTTTGCTTTTCTGTATTATACCGGCTTGTCTTTCCAAAAGCCACAGTCCCAGTTTCTGCTCCCTCCCCCTCCCCTGTCTCCTCCATGATCTGTGTTGCCAGCTATAAAACAATCTCTTTCTCGTGTCTGTGTGCACATCTCTCTCAATGCCACATTCCTGGCCTGGTGAACTGGGCAATAAATACCTCTCTTTCCGCAGTAATGAAAAACCTGCCATTCAGGATTTGCACTTGCACTTTGGACCTTTATTCCTTTGGCTCAGCAGATAATTCTGAATGGTCGGTCCTTTTAGCGTTTCTTTGCTACTGCCATTAAAACGTTTAGATTAAATCTACACTTTGAGAGCGAAAGCGAAACAATCCTCAAGTGCCAATTCGCTTTGCACGGTGAAGTCTATGAACACCTTCAGGGAGCCATCAAAATGTCACAAAGCAGTGGGCAAGATTAAGGCTGGATTCTTTCTCCAAGAAGGCAGGACTGACCCTTGACACTGGATGTAAAGGAAGGAGCTTTGACCAGGGCAGTCATAGGGGGAAACGATTACGAAACTATGAAAGGGACACCTTTCATCTGCTCATCCTACCAACCAGGGAAGAAGCCTGCGTAACTTGGACTCTCTCATACTGCACTTTTGAATCCTGCTTGGCCTTAGCAAAAGGGCAAGGTGGTTAATGATAGGATATGTTGGTTTCTACTGTCCTAACGAAAACTTAAGTAAATTCATTGACGGGGCTGTGGCAAGACAAGGCGATCCCATGAGCTGACCCCCTCCCACAGAACTTGCAAAGCACCTGCCGCACCCAAGAACTCCCTGCTGCTGTGAAAACAGTGCTTTGCCAGCCATGTACATGCCTTCGACTCTTTCACTGCTGCAATGCAGAAGCCACATTGGCTCTGTCGAATACAATTGGCCTAGTTACCACTTTCCAGCTGTCTCTAGCCAGCAGGCAATTGTAGGGTAAGGTCAACGAGAAGGCCACCCTTTAAGAACCAGCCTTTACCTTCCATCCAGGGGTGGGTTGGGCAGCAGGCAGATTATCCTGCAGTCAACACACCCCTCTGTGATGGGCAGGGGTAGGGTTCCTCCTTTAAGCTCCTGACTTGTTCTGCACTTCACTCATTTATTTGACTCCAAAGGACCAAAATTTATAAAAAGGTGGGTTGACGGCCATTGTGTGTTCTCACCAGAATCGCTTATGGAAACCATATTTTTTAAAAACCCAGAAACCTAAATAACATCTGGCTCTGTAATTGCCAGCTACACTTGCACCAGAGCAGCCAAGTGCAAGCATGATTTGGAAAAAAAAAAATCCAAGGTGAAAATTTGCTGTTTTAAATGTAAAATTGAAATTTTAATAATAGAAACCTGTATTTTCAAGGCATTTAAGAAGCAGGAAAAGGCAAGATTCCTTCAGCAAAAAGCCTTTCACCCTGTCCAGCATGACATTTGCTCATGCAGGACCTCCCTGCCCCCGCCCCCAGACACACCCCAAAAATGAATACAGCTCCAAGATTCATTTGTTTCAAGGTGTTCAAAATTGCTGCCTGAATTCTAATCTTCTTAATTCCCTTTCCTGTTTTTGAAAAACTTACTTTTATCAGAATTGATGGGCTCCTTTGTCAACTGGGCATGGATTGAGAAACCAGCCAACTGTTAAAATGTAGGCAAATCCAGCTGTCAAAGCTCATGCAGGTGTACAGGATGGAAGTGACTTCTGCTTCTCTGCATGATAGAACGCCCTTGTGTGAGATATGCTTTCAACACAGGAGATTCGACATACTCATATACCAACTCATATACCAGCAGAAAGGTTGTTCATAATGGAGCTTTTGATTATGGAGCTGGTTTCAGGTTAAGTAGCCCAAACTTTAGAAACTAGACAATTTCTGGCACACCAATTATTGCATTTCCCATTCTCAAGACTCCTCCATTTCTCAATAAGCATGATGTTGTTGTACGCCATCCCAATCTCCAAGTGATGCAAGACTCGAGGGATTCCAGGTAGCGCTTATCCAGGGTTCATGTTTCCTTTGGAATGATATATGGTTTAATAACACATATATACCACCTGAGCCTATGATAGAGGGGTTCACAGTGTTAACATTCCAAGAGAGTTTTGCTTCACCCCTAGCCACAGCCTTGGATGTGAGCCGAAATCAGGCATCTCTCCTTCACAGGCTTCAGCCTGCTTCTTCCTCCAGCTTCTAGCTCTCTCTCACACAACTCAACTCTGGTCTTTGTCTTTTCTAACTACCTACCAATCAGTTGAGAGAGGGTGGGCACCCATTTGTTATCTGGCACATAGCCACTTCCTTTGTTACCTTAATGACCCATATTTAGAATACCATTATCACACCAGAAAGCTAGCCTGGCTATTTCAGGAATTTGAACCATTGCTTAGATTTTAACACTTGCTGTACCCAAGCATTAGAACAGTCTTGGCATACAGCCTTCCCCACCACCAAACTCATAACAATATCCTCAATGTGATGAATAGGGATGGAGGAGACATTTGATTTTGTTTGCATTTAAATGAGAACCTACCTAATTTGCACTTCTCAATCCAATATGTGAACTGAAACACAGGTATTCTTCAAAATCCACACTTGTCTGAATTTTGAAGTACAGTTCTCCAACCAAAGAGTACGTGCAAAATGCATATTGGGGTAAATGTGCATAAAACATGTGTATTAGTGAAAATAACATACAGAATGCAAGATATTAGGAGAACTAGCTTGCAATAATTTGTCTATTAGTCAAAACTGCCTACAAATATATGCTTATTACTATAGTTTTGCACTAAAAAGCTAACAAACCTTGATGAGGATTTATGTTTAATTTTAAAACGCTGATTGCTGCAGAAATGTGGAGAACTGAATTTAAGACTCGAAAAATGAGAAACTTAAGCTGTGTACACACCATACCTTTAAAGCACATCTAAAACATGTTCACCCCCACCGCAAGGATCCTGGGAACTGTAGTTTGTTAAGGGTGCTGGGAATTGTAGCTATGTGAGGGGTAAACTACAGTTTCAAGGTACTTTTTGTGAGTTTTTTGTGCATGTGCATGCACATGCTTTAAGTGTATAATGTGTACACAGCCCTAGAGAACCAAAATGACAGATTTGTCCAGTGAGATACTATCAGTTCATCACCCCAGAAATGCTGCTGCCTCTTGCTTCACAGCTGTGGATCCCCAAACAATTCACCAAACCCCTTATGCAGTCTGCTTTGTTCAGGACCACCCAACAACAAAAAACACTAGCAAGTGTAGGTAGATGTGTAGGCTGACTGGAGGAACAGCACTGGCATCATCTGAATGACCAGTATGTGCTAGTATGAATTGGGTGCGGCCTTGGAAAGCAGCACAATACCGAAAGTCAAGAATCCCATAGCAAACGTCTGGTTCCCAGGAAAGAAAACCCATTATTTCAAACAGGACATCTGGAGCAGGGCGTGTGCCAACATGTGCCTGCCTGCACACCTGACCTTTGCTCAGCCTAGATCTGGGTTTCATTCATGCCTTCTTTCTGTTGCCTTTCCGAGTGCACAAAGTCAATTCAAAGCCTGTCCAAGGGCTCTGACTGCAACGCAGTCCGTTTGTACTAAAGGTAGCTGGATAAAAATATAAAAAGGGCAGGGAGGGGAGTGGAAACGTTGATTTAAAAAACAGTGAGACATTGAGGGACTCTCCTCCGGGTGTGGGCACCATTTAGCAAAAGTTGGTTGTACTGTGGACAATGGAAAGGGAATGCACTTAGCTGTGTGACAAAAACTGTGCAAGAGGGGCACTGTGTTCTGCTCTCAAGTCAGAAGGCGATGGACACAAGAGTGGGGAACTGGGCCTGGCCAGCAAGCCAGATGCTTATTTTGACCTGCAGGTCAGGTATGACACATGGGTGAAGCCACCCACTTTGTCAGTCACCTGACAGCACTATGACACCAGCTGACTCAATTTTACCCACATGTGGGCAATGGCATGGTGCTTTGCTCTAAAAGTCGGTTGAACCAGTAGGAGAACTGGGTGGCTGCCTAGGGTGGCAGACTTCCAGGGTAGCCAACCTGGTGCCAAGTTTCTGTGTTCATGTTTTTATTAAAAAAAATTTCATGACACAATATAGATATAGAAAACTAATGTAAATTAGAAAATGAAAACAAAAACAGCTACAAAAAGTAAAAATAAGGTATGATGTCCTCTCTTAAAGGTAGTTCTTAACTTTCATAGAAGGTAGTAGCCCCTCCCAGCTCTTATCTGGGATCTTTCCTTTCTCCTTCCAGCCTCTCACCCTGGGAGCCTGCCAGAAGTTTCTGGACTACAACTCACATCATCCCTGACCATTGGTTGTGCTGGCAGGGGCTCTTGGGAGTTGTAGTCCACCATTTTCTGGAGGGCACCATGTTGGTTACCTCTGCTCTCGCCCTCACCCTTGCTCCCTGGCTTGCCTGCACTTCACAGGATGACTGGCCCCAGGAATGCAGCTGTTGCCTAGCCCACTATCTACGTCTGAGTCAGCTGCAGCCTTGGAACGCCTCCCAGATTTCATTCAGCTGCTGGGCTAGGTCTGGCTCATGGAGGAGGGCTAGGCCTCTTTATCTTAAGTGTTGTTCCTTCAGTTTCCTTTGTTTCAGGAAACCTCAAGCCTGCGATAGGCCGCCTCATATGTTCACACGCATAGAGCACAAATTATTTATTCTTTTCCGCTCTCTATGAGGAATGTTAATTCCTCAAAAGTAGGGTTCACATATGTCCTCTTTTTCCAGGACAGGTCCTTTTTTATGTCATAGCGATCCATAGTTAAAAGCAGAAATCGGCAAATGTGTCCTCTCTTTTGCTCTTCAAAATATAACTCTACAAAAGTGGCTCTTGCATTTTACAACTGAGCCCTACCATTAGGCTAGAAAACGTAGCTGGCTGCTGATGGGGGAAAAGGGGGGTCAGAGCTGGCCCAGCCCTTAGAAAGTGTGAGGTTCCTACCTGGTCTGCTCCCTCTGCCAGCGGCAGAGAAGCAAAGCCGCAATCGGTACCAATTTTGGGCAAGATACTCCAGGGATTCCATGCGCTTACCTAAGGTTCTGCTTCCTTGGAAAGAGGGATAGCAGAGACTGTGGAGTCTTTATGATATATGGGTTACTTATACATATATCATATAACCTGATGCTACAACGGAGGGGCTCATAGCTGCCAAGGAGTGTGGTGGAGTCTCCTTCTTTGGAGGTCTTTAAGCAGAGGCTTGACAACCATATGTCAGGAGTGCTCTGATGGTGTTTCCTGCTTGACAGGGGGTTGGACTCGATGACCCTTGTGGTCTCTTCCAACTCTATGATTCTATGATTCTGTGTATCTGAAGAAGTGTGCATGCACACGAAAGCTCATACCAGGAACTAACTTAGTTGGTCTTTAAGGTGCTACTGGAAGGAATTTTTTATTTTGACTATGGCAGACCAACACGGCTACCTATCTGTAACTGGATCTATGATTCTATGATTCTATTCTATAGCATTAACGTCACACAGAAGGTCCTGCATCTCCCATAGTCATAGCCTTGGATACAAGCAGAAATCAAGCATGGTTCTCATTCACTAGCTTCTGCCTGCTTCCAGCCCAGCTCACACAGCTCTGCATTTTTGTCTTCTTCACTACCAGTCAGGTGAGGGTGGGTGGGAGACCACCAACCATTTCCCCTCTGGCACAGAACAACCTCCTTTGTTATACTATGGACCCATACTTTGGTGGTGATAAGGACCATAGTTCAGCAATGGAGTCCTCCATTAGATTTTAACCCTTGCTGGATCCAGGACCCAAGCGATTACAAGAGACTCAGGCATCCTGCAGGCTAACACAAGCTTTCCCCCCAAAAGTCCTTAAACTCAGCAGCCTAATTTAGTGTGTGTGTGTGTGTAGATCTCCTTGCTGATCTACTGCAACCTACGCAAGAGACCTCTCAGCAGATCCTGACCCACTGCCAACGGATGGAACAGGAAACCCCCTCGAAAGCTTTAATGGGGGGGGGAATAAGAACACAAGGCAAGTCCAACACGTCAGCAGATAGGAAACGAGCTGCTCTCTAAGGCTAAGGGAAAGCGACCTGGAGGAGGGAAAGGCAGGGAGGATCTGCTTTGACAGCCGCCAGTGTCAGGCGCCTCCCGGCCCCGAGGGTGGGCTGAGGATCAATCCGCTTCCGCCGGGAGGCCGCGGGAAGGGGGGGGCGGCGGCGGGTTGGGCGAAGGGCTGAGCGAGCGAGTGGGCGGCAGGAAGAAGCGCCCAAGTCATCCCGGGTCTCCTCGCGAGGGCGGAGGTGCGCCGGCAGGGCGGGGCCTGGGGCGGCCCCAAAGCCATAAAGGGCTCAGCCGGCTCTTCGCCCGCAAGAACGCGCAGCAGCCCGAGCAGCAGCAGCAGCGTCGCGGAGCCGGCGGGAGAGGCCAGCGTCCCCGTCGGAAGACAGGCAGGCAAGACAGGCAGGCGGGCGAGCGTGGCCTTGGCGCGGGTCCCTCGAGGCGATCTCGGTGCGGCGGCTCTGTTGGCGAGCGCGGGGAGCAGCAGCAGCGGCAGCAGCATGAAGGGCCCGGCCACCGCGTCGCCGTCGGAGGTGATCCGCGAGGGCGAGCTGGAGAAGCGCAGCGACAGCCTCTTCCAGCTGTGGAAGAAGAAGGCGGTGGTGCTGAGCAAGGACAGCCTGAGCCTCTTCTCGCCCGAGGCCGGCAAGGCCCGGGGCGGCGGCGGCGGGAAGGAGCTGCGCTTCGGCTCCATCCAGAAGGTGGACTGCGTGGAGCGGACGGGCAAGTACGTGTACTTCACCATCGTCACGACGGACCGCAAGGAGATCGACTTTCGGTGCCCGGGCGAGAGCTGCTGGAACGCCTCCATCACCATGGCGCTCATCGACTTCCAGAACAAGCGCGCCATCGAGGACTTCAAGAGCCGCCAGGAGGCCGCCGAGCACGCGGCCGCCGCCACCCGGGACAGGCGCCTCGCGCGCGCCCCCTGAGCGGGACACGCGCGCCCCCGAGCGAGAGAGTGACCTAAGGTGAGCGAGTGCTGCCGTCTTGGTCTCGTTTGCCCCCTGACTTCGCCCCCTCCCCGCCTCCCCATCTTCACTCACTGATCCTCTGAGTCGATTAATCTGAATCAAAACCCTAAGACCTGTTCTGCTTCATAGGGCCTGCTGGATCACAACCACTCCGTCTATAACCAGCGCAACTTTGGAAAACTTGTATGCAATTCAGTGGCCTTCCCCTTCTTACCCCATACAGGATTTATCGTGGGTTGAGAAAGCTTATTCGGTGGAATCTGTTGCGCGTAACCTCCCTGTGGGCAGCAGAGCTTGGTTCTAGAAGATGATTTTGCAGATCATTGACTAACCGTAGATTAGCGTCAGTAACACACTACAGTGGTACCTTGGTTTAAGAACAGCTTAGAAAAACGTGGATTAAGAACGCTGCAAACCCAGAAGTAGGTGTTTTGGTTTGTGAACTTTTCCTTGGAAGCAGACCATGTTTCGCTTCCTGTTGCGTGTGTTCCATTTGTAAATTGAGTCCCCCTGCTGCAATGGGAAAGCACGCTTTGGTTTAAGAATAGACTTCCAGAATGGATTAAGTTCGTAAACCAAGGTACCACTGAAGTTAACAGGAGCATTTGTCTTAAACCGCCTAAATTCCATCAGCTTAAACTGTGGATGAACTAATCATTTTAAATGAGAATATTTGGATGTGCCTTGGTTTCCTCCCAGATTTAGAATTGGCATAATGTGTGCATCTGCCAAGGAAGCAGAACTCTGAAACTGCAGTGGGGCCAGGCTATCTATAAAAAATTAAGCTGCATTTTGACTTTTCGTGTAATTCAGCTGGTCCCATTTAAGGAATTGTAAGAGGCTAGGTGGCTCTGGGCTATGCCCTCCTCAAATAATGGCTCTTTCTGGCTTTGTTAAAGGTAATCCAGAATAAATGGCTAAAGTGAGGGTGACACCTGTCTGCATCTGGGGCTCTTCTTAACGAACTCCCAGGCAATGGCTTTTTCTGTGTGACCAATGTGCTGCTTCAGCACACACCCATATTCCAGACAGGAATTGCCATTTATTTTTAAGTGGCGACTTTCATCTGCCTCCAAGTAAAAGGAGAAAAAAGTTAGGACCAGGATGTTGGGAGAGAGGAGCTGTTCAAACTTTTAGGAGTTCCTGGGATGAGAAACACTGTACCCCTCTAGGAGTTGTTAGACTCCAACTCCTATCAAATGCAGCCTGCATGGCTAGTGACCAAGGATGAGGGGATTTTTACTCCAACATAACTTGGAGGATACCATGTTCCTTGTCCCTGGTTTCGATAGTTTGGTTATTACAAGTCATCTGGATGAGAATGGATATTTGCAGGAAGGTTGGGATGTTGTGAGTTTTGCACTAAGAACTCATTGCAGAGAGTCTCTGCAGTAGAGTTTGGGGGTGTCTGTTTGTGATATTACTCAAATTATTATTTGACCCAAATAACTAAACAGGCAATAATTTGCATAGGAGTAGCTATGTTAGTCTGTTGCAGGAAAACCAGCAGAGAGTCTTGTGGCAGCTTAGAGACTAACATGTTTATTATAGCAAAGCTAATATGCCATAATAACTTTTGCCAGCCTGGTGTTGAACTACAACTCCTTTTGGCCCCAGCTAGCACAGCTTTCCATGCAAAAGATCCCAGATTCAGTTCCCAGCATTTCCCATTGGAATGGGGGAAAAACTCTCTGCCTGAATCCTGGAGAGCTGTTGCCACACAGATTTAGTGGTCTGACTCTTGTCTAAGGCAGCTTCTTATTTTCTCTGTATATTTGGTAGTAGGATGAATTGACCTCAGTGGGTTCCTGAGGCTGTAATCCTAGCTCCATTTCCTTGGGAATAAGCCCCATGGATGGAATTCAGTAGGGTTGCCTTCTGAGGAGACCGTGTTTAGGACTGTGCTGTAAGTAAACGTTCAGAACTACTAAAGTCTAGCCTATGGTGGCTAAGCCTCAGAAAAGGATGACACTATTAGATGCTTCTTTACAGGATCTTTCTGTATCCCTGAGGTTTTAAAAAGGCAGTCTTGCTATTAGTTTAGCATTATTATTATTTTTGCTACTAGCTTGCTTATCCTGCTGCATCACTAATAATTTGCTTTTCTCTTGTTTTCAGCAGACTGTACCTCTGGATGACAAGGAAAATCAGTTGTTTTAGACTGAACCGGGACATTAGGACACCAATGAAGGAAAGCAAAGGAGAAGGCTAGGAGTGCCCAGCTTCTTCCCAGGTCTGATGAGGTGGCTGAGCAAAGAGGCCAGGCTCTTCTACGAGAGGCATTTGCAGACCAAAGACTTTTTAATTTTTTAAAAAAAAGACTCATAGGGCAAAGCATGGCTGTGTGAGCAGGATGCCTAGCTTTGCAAAAAAATGCTATTGTTTTTCTATTTATGAAATGCAAAGAATATTCAGCACCTGCTGATGCAAAACCAGTTTAAATTATTTGTAATATCTATATTTGTATTTATTTTGATAAAATATCCTTAAGCACATGTTTGTCTTAAAATTGCTTCTGGCATTTGAATATGTCCATTCCAAATTAAATGCTTTTTTATTACTGTATATCTGAGGTGAAGTGTTTTATTTATCAGCAGATGTGGAAATGCGGTTCTCTGCTTGCAACCTGACAATGGGGTACTACTAAGGAAAGCCCTTGTATTAGCAGAATTGCAAATGTGTCTTTAGGAGTCTGCAGATATAAAGAGTGGGGGCTCAGCCTTGCCGGGGATAGGATAGAAATGCATGTAGAGTAGCCCCATTGGCCTGTCTTAAAAGCGCAGCAGCCCAACTGAGTCAGACCAGCGGTCAGTTCACTGAATACTTTCTCAGGATCATAAAAAGAAATCAAAAGGTTATCCAGACCAAGGCTTTACTGCAAGAAAAACCCGTCAGCCTACCCAGTTCACACTAGCATGCAGAGAACCAGTGTGGTGCCTTAAGGTGGCTGCAGTTCAAGATCTTCTGGTGACATAGCTCAGCGACGCAACATACAGTGGTACCTCGGGTTACATACGCTTCAGGTTACAGACTCCGCTAACCCAGAAATAGCACTTCAGGTTAAGAACTTTGCTTCAGGATGAGTACAGAAATCGTGCTCCGGCGGCGTGGCAGCAGTGGGGAGCCCCATTAGCTAAAGTGGTGCTTCAAGTTAAGAACAGTTTCAGGTTAAGTACTTAACCCGAGGTACCACTGTACTGTGGTGGAAGGCAGTACCTCTTCACTGCTATGGAGAACTCGCTTTCTCAGCTCCATCTGAGCAAGTTCCCTTTTGAGCCATCCAAGTTCTACACTAAGAGCATAGACAAGGGTAGAGCACAGCAATGGAGGGGCACCTTGAGCTTGGAGGGCAGAGGCTATTTTCCTGTGTGCTTTGCTAACCACTAGGATAGAGCAGAATGCTCACTGAGCATTTTCAGTGGGGCCCCGATACCTTCTTAAAAGGTGACTCCCCTCCCCACCCTCATAGCAGCCCTGGTTGGCTGCCGCAATGTGTTTCAGACCAGTCTCCTGCATGACACCAGCACTGTTGCTGAGAGGAAGAATTTGAAACTTAAGACATCAGAACAGCAACAGATCAGGGCTGTGGGGAGCAGGTGTTGAAGGAGTACTACATGTTTATTTAGCCATGCGAAAAGCCACACTTTTTGTACCTTGTGGAACATGTCCCACTGTTTCAGCTCACCACGAAACTACACTGACACTCACTGCCTTAGTGTCATGCTAAAAGGATTGCTGAAGTTACGGTGTGCAAAGATCTTTGAACACTTACCAGAAGTTTGAAACCTGCCTTCCCCAACCCGGTGCCCTCCTGATGTTTGGGACTATAAGCCCAACGCCTGCACACACAGGGCGAAACATGGCTTTGAAAGCACTTTCAGCTATGCAGAGCAGTTTAACCACTTTACAGCTGTGTAGCTTGCCAGTTTGGTAAGTGTGAGGTTAACTGAGTCAGCTGCATGACACCTCTGCTGACTTGAGGGAAGTCACGCTCTGTTTGAGAGGATATAGCTTTTCAAGTATTGCTGTCTGCTTGTCAGATCTGCAGGCTCAGAAAGGGGTGACTGCCAACTGGAATAGGTCTCTGCCCAGAAGCAGACTCTTCCATCTCTGACGCTCCTCCTGTCTACTTGTTCCAAATGATACAACCACGCACTCTGGTAAGGAGTGACAATGCCACAGGGCAGAATCAAGGCAACTAATAGAACCTAGCATTTATATAGATCATGTGAGTGTTCAAAGTGCCATGAATGCACAATTTTTTAATCCTTAAAGACAATCTCATAAAGTAGCTCAGTATTCTCTTCATATTGCAATGGGTGGGGATTAGTCCGAGAGTGGCTGGCTTATTTAGCTACAGGGGTGCAACAATAAAACTGCTAGCACAGTTGCAAAGCTAGGTAGGGTTTGGTTTAATTTCAAATTGGATGTTGAGATTCCTTCATTACAGGGGGCTGGACCTGATAATTCTTGGGGGTCCCTTCCAACTCTACAATTCTAGGATTTGGCAGTGAGCTTCTGGCTGGGATGAGATGTGGCTTCATGGATCCTATTCTTAGAGACAAAATCGACATGACACGTGTAACTTGAAATTGTTGGTTTTCTTTTTTCTGTTTCCCCCACCGTGTATTCCAAACTAGGCCTCTTTTTTACAATAGAAATTCTGTTGAGGCTCTGGCAGAAATACATGTTGCTATCTAAAGAAAGAACATTCCATCTGCAGAGCCTTCAGAGATCCCCAGTGTGATTGCAATCAAAGGTGCGGAATGCTTTGATAGAGCTTTTAGGCTTTGATAACAGTTCCAACATCAACAGTTACCCAACCATATCTACAGTACACTGCAGTGCATTAAGGGAGCTGGTTTAAATTAGTTTATTTCCTGTCAGATAGGGCAATTAAAAGTCCTAAAATAGAGTTATAGCACATCTTCTCATCAGCACACCATCTGAAGACTTAATTACTGTACTTTCCCTTCATTGTGAGGGATCCTCTTCCTCAAGATGTAGAAAAACAGAGGTATATTAACCAGCAGCTGTAAATAACCAAAGGATGAGACCCCAAATCGTCTGTATAAAAATCCTCCTATAGTTGGGCCTATTGTCCTTGTCAATGGTTGAACTGAGGAACTAATTCCCAGCATGGCACCTAGGGAAGAAAACGTAAAGAAAATTAATTCTGCAGATCAAAATTCATGTCAGTATCTACTCCAACACCAGCGTATTAGACCAATGTGTCTTTAGCATTTCTGCAATCGGGGATTTCATATGCCAGTCCTAAACACAGTAATGTGGCAGACCATAAATCTGATTTCACACAATTCACACAACTCTGCAATTGAAATAAGGAACAAAGAGAAGTCCATTTCCAAGCATGGAACTTGGTACCTCACCAGCATTACAAGGGATGGGTGTGATGAAGCACCAGTAAATCCCACTGCCCCAGTTTGCATGTCACACGAAGCTAAACCATGGCCAGGGGTGCCAACTATAGGGGGCAGAAGGGGCTTTAGCCCCCTCAATATTTTTGGGTAGGAGGCTGAGCCCTTCCAATATTGAGGAGGCCCCCATCCCCTACTGCCCGCTGATGTCATGCATATGATGTCAATCATATGTCATGTGAAACCGCACCCCTTCAATGTGGAGGGGCAAGTCAGTGCCTTTGACCATGGCTTAGCATAAATGTGTGAGTGTGCCAGTTCCCAAGGAGATTGTGACCATTTTGCTCCTCCCTGCAGGTTTCATTGGCAGACTCTGCTGAGCTAAGCCATGGTTTGGCTAAACATGTCATCCGAACTGTGGCTTGTGGTTTAGTTTTCTCCGGGCTAACCATGAGCTGCAACCAAAGTCTGTTCTTGGTTTACAACTTGCGGTTAATCTGGAGAGTGCAACACCACCAAATTGGGACAAGGCACTAAGTCAAACCAATGCTTAGGTCAGCACGGTGCAGCAGTAAAATGAGGAGCAAAGTAGCCACTATCACCTTCCCAGGAGATCGCGCTAAGCCACAGTTTGGTTTAGCATGATGCGCAAAAGCAGGCCACCAGTATCAAAAGGAAATGTAAGCATATGTTTAATTCTGTTGCACAGAATTGCATGATGAGCTACACCGGCTGAAATTCCCTTTTCTACACAGCTACTAAAGGAGCCCTGCCCTCTTTTTGGACCTGGTCACCCCACCATGGGTGCTAACAAGTGACCTTAGCTTGGAACTTTGCCGACCTATCCCCTAACACCCAAACAGCTTGTTCTGGATGCTGAAGGGAAGGGCAGAGTGGCATCCGGCCCAAAGAGAAACCAAGAAGACTGTAGACTGATGGAGGCAGCTGGCACTGCAGCAGAGAGCGGAAAGGGTGGGGCAGGAGAAACAGCAACCTGAGAAGAGTGGACTCCATAGATGGCTGACACGCCGACAGAATCTGATGAGTGGATGGCTGGAGAAGAGGCCGTTCGAGCAAGCATTGAGCTTCACCTGACTGGAGCACACTGCGTGGTGATTGGCACAGGGTGGCCAGGTGATAAAAAAGGGCAAGGCTGTTGCACCTTGGCTGGCTGTGTAGAAGAAGGGATTTCAGCAGCTGCAGTTTGCATGGCAACCAAAGGTTCAGAAATTCTACCTTTTCCCCCCACACTGTCCACCCAAGGCATGCATGCTCCTCCTGAAAAAGGACCTTGATTTATGTTCCTTAAGGTGTCTAGCAATTCTCCTCACCGGAAAACCTCAGTTTGTTTGACAAGAAAAGCCATGAATGAAATAATTGCAACTGGTGAAGAAACTGTCAAAAAGATCGAGGTTTTGTTTTTTTTAAAAAAATAAAAAATTATTTAAAACCCACAAATGAAAACATTTCAACTGGCAATGCATGATTGTAAAGCAGGGAGGTGTCTTTAAATGAATCGATGGGTGGGTCGGGTAACGTGCAGTTCCACCCACAGCCAGAAATGGGTGTTGAAGCACTTTTAATAGCTGTGCTGCTTTGGGAGTCACCCACACTGCATTAATTGCCAGAAACAGCTTTAATAAGAGCAGTCGAAAGACTTTGCGAAATTTTCTCCAGTGATAGATGCTGTCCCTAATGTCCCTCTTTGAAGCCCAGCCCCTCCGCACCTCACAGCACTAGCAACTTATTTTCCTTAGCTGAAAACATATGGTTTTCCGACTGGGATATGCAAGCTCATATCATATCTTAAGCTCATGATTGCTACACGCTTCAGTACAGACCCAAAACATCCCTTGTTAAATATAGCACAGATTCTAGACATGTCTCTGCCGGTAACCCAGCCCTGATCTACTACGTGCTCCTATTATTCTAGTACACACATCTACTTGAATGGAAATACAAAACCACCACCCCTTATATGCAGCTCCCTCCCACCCTTCTCTCTCTCATATTCTCTGGGTCCCAGTACACTGTTCCCCCTACATTTTGCTCCTAGGCTATATTACCAGTATTTTGCTGCTCCCAACCAGACACTGGCAAATTCTTCTGAACTGTGACCTAATAATCTATGCAAATCAGGTTTGGGATTAGGCCACTGAGGGAGCATTCATATGTGACTGCGGCTACCCCTCTGGGCTCAGGAAGCAAGCAGAGCAGGCTCCAATTCCCTTATAACAGCTCTTTTGAGAAGATGCCTGAACCCGTGCCAGCTGCTGCCTTTAAACCTTCCCTCTCAGCTTCTTCATTTCAGAAGCGTAGGGTTGCTTCCAGGGTTGATAATATCCACAGCTCATGCTGATCTAGCAACCACAAACGGCACTTTAGTCATGTTTTAAGGACACAAAGAGCTGGTATGGCGGGTTCAAATCCCGACTCAGCCACAAAGCTCACTAGGCGACCTTGGGCCAGTCACTGCATCTCAGCCCAACAGGATTGCTGTGAGGATAAGGTGGTGAGGGGGGCAGAACCCCACATGCCACACTGCCCATTTATAGGTGGGCTATAAATGCAACAGTAAACAAAGAAATAATAAACTAAACATATGATTCACAGGAAGTGTTCTCAGAATAATCATGGGAATATCCTGGCATATGTAGAGTGCACGTGGCATAAGGCTGGAGACATTCCACATTGGATACAATGCCGTTGTATCCTCACTACAATCCTGTGAGGTTAGGATGGGCTGAGGGAGATGACTGGCCCAACACCGTCCAGCGAAGTTTATGACTAAGTGAGAAATTGAACTTGGCTCTTCCCAATCCAAGTCTGAACACAGGCTGTAAGTGACTTAGAATCATAGAATCATAGAATCATACAGTTGGAAGAGACCACAAGGGCCATCGAGTCCAACCCCCTGCCAAGCAGGAAACACCATCAGAGCACTCCTGACATATGGTTGTCAAGCCTCTGCTTAAAGACCTCCAAAGTAGGAGACTCCACCACACTCCTTGGCAGCAAATTCCACTGTCGAACAGCTCTTACTGTCAGGAAGTTCTTCCTAATGTTTAGGTGGAATCTTCTTTCTTGTAGTTTGGATCCATTGCTCCGTGTCCGCTTCTCTGGAGCAGCAGAAAACAACCTTTCTCCCTCCTCTATGTGACATCCTTTTATATATTTGAACATGGCTATCATATCACCCCTTAACCTCCTCTTCTCCAGGCTAAACATGCCCAGCTCCCTTAGCCGTTCCTCATAAGGCATCGTTTCCAGGCCTTTGACCATTTTGGTTGCCCTCCTCTGGACACGTTCCAGTTTGTCAGTGTCCTTCTTGAACTGTGGTGCCCAGAACTGGACACAGTACTCCAGGTGAGGTCTGACCAGAGCAGAATACAGTGGCACTATTACTTCCCTTGATCTAGATGCTATACTCCTATTGATGCAGCCCAGAATTGCATTGGCTTTTGCATGTGCAATGGCAAGCAAAGAGGCCCTTTGCTTGCCATTGCACATACATATTCCTTTGATCCTGCTATAATCCGGGATCAAACAGGTCTGACAGGATTTTCATAGAATCATAGCACTGTAGAGTTGGAAGCGACCATGAGAGTCATCTGGCCCAACTGTCTGCAATGCAGGAATCTTTTGCTCAATGTGGGGCTCGAACGCACAACCCTGAGATTAAGAGTCTCATGCTTTACCAACTGAACTATCCCAGAAGTCTGTATAAAAACCTGGAAAACCTTTTTTTCCCCAGAGCTGAAAGTTAGGTGATTGGCAGGCCCCATTTTCAAACCACCTTCAACTCTCTGGAAAAACAACAACACTATGGCTTGTCTTCTGCTTAGGTAAAGTGCTTGTTCCGAGGAGACACTGTGAAGCACCAGGGTACAGCTTGCATATCGCCATCATGGAATTCTTCAGAAGAGTGAAGAATTACGAGGACTCCCATTCATCACTTGTGGTGGCCCTCAAGCAAGAGCCTTGAGAGTGCATGGGTGCCACCACCAGGCTCCATTCTTGCAGAGTGACAGTGCATGAGCATGGATGCCTCTCTAAGTGGGGTTGCTGGAATCAGGCATACTGCAGTGGTGGACACGCACATAACCCCGTTGTGGAGGCACCAGTTCACAAACATTGCACCTATGTATGAGTGCTGCTAGGCTGCAAGCCAAGAGGTGGTCCCAAGGTGCTGGTGCAATAGGAGGCCACATGACACCTAGGTCCTACCTCCAAGCAGAGGGACACAGCACAGGTCTTTCCCAAGGACATTAATCCCAGGAAGCCCTGCAAGATTCTGTCTCTTTCTTCGGCAACCGGCTCATTAAGTCAATATGGGTCACTGGCTTCCTTGCAGGCACCCTTGCAGCTTCCAGCCCTACTGATCCTAACTAGTCTTCGCCGGCTTGGCAAATAAGCAAATCCCACTGAAGGCTACCCTTTGTTTAAAAAAATAATACATGTGAGATGTGCAGAGACTTTGGAACTGGGCATTCTTCCTGCTGGGCTCTCTGGCAGAGCACAAGACACACATTTGGCAGTGCATAGCGTTTTCAGAGAAGTGAACCGGAATCAAGCACTGCATCCAGCTGGTTTCATCAAGAAAGAGGGAGAAGGAAATCCATCCGGCGGAGGAGCCGGTCTTACCAGTGTCAGAAGCAGGGACGGACTTGGTCAGGATGATGTCCGAAATGACGGCTATAGTACCGAAGGAGAATATCATGGGGGGCACAATGAGGCAATAATGGAAAATGTTGGTCATCAGGGCCTGGGAGATGGGACAAAGCAGGAAAGCCTGTTAGAATGCCAGCTTTAGAATACAACAAAGGTAGCAGGGTGTGTGTGTGTGTGTGTGTGTGTATCAGTATCAGTATCCAGGAAGACTTGGATAAAGAAAAAAACATTGCAAGACACGAGTGTGACAAGGCCCACAGAGCCAAAATGTGCCAATACAGAGGAGCATCTCTGCTCTACACCAGTCATGTGTGGCTGACAAAAAGTGACAGGTTTTTGTTTTTTAAAGAGCTGAAAGTCAATTGATTGAAGGATGGAACCTTATTAAATAAAAGACAGCCACTAGGTTCCTTAGATCTGAAACAGGCAGCTACTGACTTGATTCTGTAGTTTGGTAGCCTTTTTTTTGTAAGGTAGCTTATTGTTAGGTGTTAATAAAAGGAACCTATGTGTTCTGATTAGTGCCAGTGTCACAACCAAACATCTGAAGGCATTTGGATTTCAGAAAGGAGAGAGGCCACCTGACTTTAAAAAAATGATTTGTCACAAGTTCACTTAATGAGCCAGCAAAGAACTTCTTTTATCTCCCATCTTAAGCTGTGGTGGGTCATATGGTGATTTCCTACAGAGAAACCTTCAGCAGACACTGCAATGCAATTTGAAAGGAGAGAGGAACTTCCGTCTGTATCTTTAAGTATTGGAGGGCTGTGGGAAAGTGGTGTGCATGTGTGAGCACAGAGCAAGTGGCCGGCTTCACACTGGGTAGTCTCTCTCATGGGTGCAGGCTGCAGATGTCAGCAGGAATGACCATCTACTCAGCAGTGGTATCTTTGCAAAGCAATAGGATCCTGCAACACCCACCTGCCAGCTCCTCCATCACCTCCCAGTGCTTAAAGATACTGGCATGAAGTTCTCTCCCTTCTCAATCACCACTTAGTGGCTGCTAAAGGTTTCATCCAGTGAACCACCTCAAGAGCTACAGCTGTTTTTAAGATTCTTCCATGATGTGATGTGCAGTTGCAGTGCAGTTTCCCCCAATGGTATACACATGCAAAAGCACAAAAAAACACCCTCCAAAAGGGGGTTCCCAAGGCTTCAATTGGTTTTTAAACAATGTTGTGGGGAAGAAATATGCCAGCCATGTGTCACATCTAGCTCAGCCTTTGCAGGGGCAATTTAAACAGCAGAGAGAGCTGTAATGTGGTCTCATTCAAGTGCTCATTACTAACCCAAGACTGCCTGCACAATATTTACCAGCAATGTATTAGCACAGATAATTAAAGCCAAACCGTGCTTGTCAAAACAAACGAGCAGCAGCGCATTACAGAGTGCAGAACTGGTGTGTGTGTGCGCGACCTGTCTGGCCTGCTCACTTGCTAATGAATCAGTTGAACATTTGTCAGCCGGAATGTCTCCCAAGTATAAATGCAAATCAGTGTGCCTAAGAAGTGAATGTAATTATTTTCTTATCGTGCAGCTGCTCAAAGATCCTTCCAGAACTTTATCACCAAAACAAAAGCACTGAAGACATGCTTAGGCAGAGACTCTGAATTTGGGAATGCACTCATAACCCACCTCCAGAACTGCAGGGACCATCACTCTGTATACTTTGCCTTCCAAAGGTCTCAGGTCCAACCCCTGGTTATTAGTACAGTACTGGGTTGAAGGCGACTGGGTAGACCTCTTATTCCTGAGACACTGGGGAGCTGCTCTGTTCAGGAGAGCCATCACTGGACTAGAACAGGCTTCCTCAACCTTGGCCCTCCAGATATTTTTGGCCTACAAGTCCCATGATCCCTAGCTAGTAGGACCAGTGGTCAGGAATGATGGGAATTGTAGTCTCAAAACATCTGGAGGGCTGAGGTTGAGGAAGCCTGGGCTAGCAGGACAAATTGCCTGACCATACATTTAAAGCAATCCCCTAAAGAATAAATAAGATGCTGGGGATTATAACTCTTGTGAAGAGTAAACTACAGTTCCCAGGATCTTTCAGGTGTGAGTATCCTGTACATGTGCTTTAAATGTATGGTTTGGTAGCCAATTGACCTACCTTATTGGTGGTGTGTTTGCTAGGGACTGCCCAGCAGGGCCTTTTCAGAGGTGGCACCCTGGTTGTAGAATGGCCTCCCTATTGAAGTGTGCCTGTCTCCATTAAGTTTCAGGAGGATTTTGAAAACATTCACTTTTATCCAGGCACTTGGTGGCTGAAGAGTACTGACCCTGGCAACTCCAAGATAATTGGGTGGAACTGCTTCTAGAATATTTTTTTACTGTAATTGTTTTTAGAATCTTTTCTTTCAGATTGTGCGTCTGTGTGCTGCCCTGGGGTCCTTGGGGAGGAAGGGCAGGATATAAATTTGATAAATCAAACCAATAAGTAATAATAAGGCGGCTTCTTACATTCTTTG
This sequence comes from Podarcis liolepis, assembly GCF_965112155.1. NCBI lineage: Eukaryota > Metazoa > Chordata > Lepidosauria > Squamata > Lacertidae > Podarcis > Podarcis liolepis. The sequence continues at coordinate 73,517,985 of NC_139554.1, forward strand.
TTTGGTAGTCAACTTTCGATCTCTCAGGGAGTCTGGAAAGATATAGGTGTGTTTCCCAACACCCAGCTTTTCAAGTAGCTTTGGGAACAACCCTTTAAATCTATATCTCCTTTCAAAGTGTAGGTGGGTTAGTAGGAGTTTTTACTGTTAGACGCCTTATGCGCAGTAACACACCACCTGCCTTTTCACTTTTTAATATCCAGTGGGGGAGAGGGGGAGGAGCCCCCAAATATTGCTGTCACTTCCTGCAGATATTTTGACAAGGTATTGACCATGAATGGGTGGCCACAACAATTCAGAACCATAGCCATGATTAACTGAGAAAAGGGCACAGGTAAAAGATGTGGTGCCAAAGGCTGGGGAGGACCCTCAAATGGTGGCTCTCAAAGCTCAGGATTCAAGCTTCACCTGCCCACCTGACCTGATCTGCTGCTGCATCTACCATTTGCCTGTGGCCAGAAGACTTTGTAAATCAATAGGAATTATTTTGTAAAACTGCTTGCTGCCTTCTTCATTGCAATTGCACTCACAGCACCTTGAGATATTGGGGGAAATTGCAACAAGTCCCAAACTGCTGCAAACAAGATTTCTGTGTGACACCTGAGGACAAAAGGCATGCATAGTGTATCATATCTGAACAGCGCATGGTGGCTCCCCACCCCCACTCCTTTAACATCTTGACACGGCAGCGAAAACGTTGCTCAGGAGAAATTGATTCTGACTACAAATACTTTAAAGAGATAAGCAGCCCACGAAGTTTAAGTATGACACTTGAGGCTTGGATTTCATATCAAAACTTATACTGACTCCCTAAAGAGATCTGAGGGGGACATTCATTAATGAGATTTAGGTGCAAGATTAAAACTCAAATCTTTTAAATGATTCTTTAGCTCTTTTTATTGGTTTTTATTGCTGCTTTATTGACTATTGCTGAAATATTTTGGAAGGCTTAATAAAAAGTATTAATAAGAAAAAGCAATTACTGATGGTGAAATTAAAAATTTTCATTGGGCTGTTCATATATTTGGTCAAATATTTGTCCATCTAGGCCAGCACTGTCTACTCTGACTGGCAGGGTCTCTCCGGGGTCTCAGTCAGAAGTCTTTCCTATTATCTGCAACTCATTCTTTTTACTGGAGATTCCAGGGGTTGAACCTCAGACTTTCTGCATGAACTATGTGACTGAGCTATCATGAGTCCTTCCCCAAACCATAGTTTCTTCCTAAGGAAGCCATTGGATCTGGGCTGGTTTGGAAGGCAATGAGGCTGAACTCTGGCTGATTTGGAGTACCCTGTTCATTACTGCTCTCTATTTCCCATTATTTTTTCCTTCAACTGCTACCCTAAACCTTTGCTGGGATTCTTTTCAGTGCAGCTGGCCTCTCTGTTAATTTCAGCTCTACATATTTTGGAGGCCACTGAAAGGAAGTGATTAGTTTGGGTTGGGGTTGTAACTGGAGATCTTTGTTAAATGTCCTCCTCCTAAAAGAGCTGCAGAGCTCATAAAATTGTTTTTATGTCAGCAGATATATAAACTGCACACTTAGTTCAGACAGGGATATTCCTGAAGCTCTGGCCAAGTTGCGTCAAGATCGCTTTTTCCTCCCAGCCCATAAGAGATGGGACATTTTCTTGGCAGGTCCTTGATTATAAAGCTTTTTTCCCTTGCAAACAGCGCCGCAGCTGTAGTTTCCTATCAATAGTTGTCATGGGAAGGCATTTCTGGGCCCTTTAAGGCCTCTGCGGCAGTGAGGAGAGCCTTGTGGAAACAATGATGGTAATCTCTGAACCAAGTTGATAACAGGGATCCTAGGTGCTGCTGGCAGAAACCGGTTTGGGCTCGGTTTGGGCGCTCCACCATAGAGGTAACATGCTGTGATTAGCATGACCAGTTGAAAAAGAAGAGAGAGGTCCTGCCCCTTTAAAAGTTGCATAGAAGGTGGCATTTCAGCAGGTATCACTTGCATGGCAACTGTTAAAAGCGCAGGAGCCCCATCCTCTTTTGCAGCCCAACTCTGTTTCCAAGTTGTGCAGCATCCAAATAGATTGCTGCAATAGCCAAATCAGGTAAGCAAGGGTTAACATCTACTGCCTACCTGCAGTCATGGAACCAAAGAAAGCATGTTCCTGTTTCCAGCCACTGACCAGAGCCAGGTGGTGGCCTCATGAGTTTTCAAACACATGGTTAGTAGTAATATTCAAACCATGATTGGAAGCAGAGTTTGCAACCATAGTTGCCAGGGTAACCAGGGCCGGATTTAGGTTTGATGAGGCCCTAAGCTACTGAAGGTAATGGGGCCCTTTATATTTCCAGCTGTCCTTTGTCAACAACAAATTATTGCTGTTTTTTGTGTTGAATATATGCTATATGGTAATTTATGGACCTAATAGGTATCTAAAGCCAGTTGCACATAACAAAATATGTATTTTATCAAAGTAATTGTTGAACTGAAATACAATTAAGGAGACGTATATTAACAGTGAAATACAATTAAGAAGAAGTATATTAATAGTGAAATAATTATTAAGCTCTAACTGTATGTAGGTTTTATTTTATTTGTTTCTTATCTTATATTTTGGAAATGTACATCCAGGTTTTTTTCCCCTTTACATTTTTTGGGGGCCCCCAAGAGAGTGGGGCCCTAAGCTATAGGGTAACCATAATTTTCTGCCACTATTGCACCTGGAAATGAAGGGGGAATCTGAAAGGGGAACTCTTGAGTCTGCAGTACATTCCCATCTTCCAAATGATGGTTTGGAGGATCAACGATATTGAATTAAAATAGTGTGGTTAGATGTCTTTTTTGTCCTTCTGGACAATGTAACGCAAACAGCAGAAGTTTGATTATACTTTTTTTAAAAAAATGTTGGCTTTTATATTTTCTCTGAACCCAGGACATTCTGGAAAGATTTGGGAAACTCCATTCCAAGCATCCTTTAACTTGCAAACATTTTAAAAATTCCAGGAGGAAGTAATGGCTTAAATCATCCCCCCCTGGTTTGTCCTAGTTGGACCATGACAGGAAGCAGACTGTTGATATGGAAGCCTGGTAGAGCTTTTGGTCATAACACAAACACACATGGGAAAAAATTGAAAAAAGTGTGAATGGACCACCACTAATATAACACAACAGACAAAACTCCCAGATTATGTCAAACACAATACTTTTCATATGTTCACTTGCATAGCATCTAGTGTAGAGTATTCAAAAGCACAGCCTAATCAGGCAATGTATGCATGCCTGGTACCTTACCATACCAACACCCACTCCGCAGAAGACAAGGGCGCACAACATGAGCAGAGTCCACTCTGAATAACGACTTGTCAATCTCCCAATTACTAGGCCCTGGACGACCTAGGGAAAGAGAGGGCAGAGACATAGACAACGTTAAATTCTCAGATGCTTCTAGCCCAGAGTGAATGTTTGATTCTGTACACTAAGAAGGCCCAGAAACTCTGTGTTGTATCTGTGAGTGTCATCTGTCCGAACAGACTGCTGGACCAGCTGGGTCATTGGCTTGAGCAAGCAGGCTTGATTTTCTTAAGTTCATGTGCATGTCTATGTCTATAGGCACATGAAACAACTCTATGCTGCAGATCAATGTGTATGGCCCTGAACACAGCCTGGATAGAGACCACCTGGGATCACTTTGAAGGAAGAGCAAGCTTGCAAACGTAGGAAAAGAGGAAATGAGACGGTGCAACCTAATCCTGAAAATAGTTCTTAAATGCACAGATCTCCTGGGAGGTTCTTCCTCTAGGTGTGCCATTTCACTGTATGAGTAATTATAGGGTTTGGGGTTTAATTATATTCCCCCCACCCTGCCCTAAGGGATGGCTCCCAAGTTCCCTAGACATACTTTCTAATAAACTCAGTTCCACATTGACGCTATGCCAATTCAGAGGGGAGAAGTTCTTGCTAATCAAGCCTTATAGCTGGGGCCATGGGAAACTTTCTGGTTTGTGTGGCCACTTGAGCTTTATTGCAGTTGGTACATGGACCTGAGTCATATGAGTGTCGCAGGTCCCCGGAACTCTTTAGTAAGTTCATTTGTGACTGGTGGGAGACACAGCTCCCATCTTGTCTGCCCACATCATTCCATGAGTATTCATATTTTTGTCAAATTTCATTAGTTTTGAAATGAAAAATAAATCCTTGCAGGTTGTGCACTCATCTACTACAAAACATGCAGGCTTATCCAATTATCCTCTTTTAAAACAACCACCACCACAGTAAAACTACAGCAAAACTGTAGCAAACCACAGCAGGCCTAGCCACATACGTCAATGCCTCGATATTGAATAATTCTTTGTTGTTGAAAGTGTAACAGCAGGGATCATTCAATTTGTAACAGAAAGGGTTAATTTTAGTTCCAGTGTCAGTCAACTACGCAAGGGAGTGGTGATGGTGTTGCTAAGCAACCATTTAGATCGGCATGATCTTCACTGAGGTAACATGTGCGCTGATTGGCTGCGGAGTTCTGAGGGAGCTTTTCTCTGCATGCTTTAGATGGATACTTAACTCTGTTCTTATCAAGGCTTAACCTAAAAGACAAAACCTCACTGTTCTTTTCTTTTCAAATTATATATTGTTTTTGTTCAGTTTGTTCAGAAACTGTTATCAGTACAGTGGTACCTCCGGTTACGAATGGGATCCGTTCTGGAGGCCTGGCCGTATCCTGAAAATTTCGTAACCGGAGGAGCGCTTCTGCACATGCACGAGCGGCAAACCCACTTCCACAACCCAAAGATTACGTTACCTGAAGGTAACATAACCCGGGGGTCCACTGTATTTCTCTTCTTTCTAGCTTCAATCTGTGGTTACCTTTATGCATATATGTGTACATAAATTGTCAGTGGGCTGTGCATTCTTTCTTCTCCCCCTTCCTTTGGTAAACAAAAGGAAGAACAGGAACAACAACAAAAGAAATGCTCGGTGATGTTCTGTAATTGTGTTACAGTTTTATCATAATTACAGACAAACTGCACAGCTGTAGCAAATCAATTCCTCTCCTTCACCAGTCATAACAAGATACTGCACTGAAAAGGAGGGTGCAGAAGTATCAGTAATAAGAGCTCATGTACAGCTGAACGACTGAGCAGGAAAGGACTAACCCCAAGAGCAATTCAAAGTGCCTGAGGCTGTGCCCCTATGCAAGGAAGAGGAGGAAAGTGGACCAAATGGTCATGTCATGCACTGAAAAGTTTCCTACACAGAGGTAATCTGCTCAATACAATTGCAGAAACAGGAACACTTCAAACAACATTCTTTGTCCAGCAAAGATATTATCTCCAAGTCCAAAAAAAAAACAACCCACAAAAAAAGAAACAGTTGATGTGGGAAACAGCCATGGGGCTCTGGTCTGGACAAATGGCTAGCAAATAAGGAAAATGGAGCACTGGGCCATGGACATCATTTCCTAATCATTGCCCAGTCAGGGTGGCTGTGGTTATGGGTGGATCAGCTTCAGGCAGTGTGATAGGGGAGAAGAGGCCGTGAAGCAGATATGAGAGCACAGATGATGAAGGGCTGTCCTTTTTTTGCTAGTTCTGATCTCAGATCAGAACTGAAGCTCCTGATGAGAGTTAGCTGTGGCAGGGGGGCTTATGGCAGAGTCCAGAGTATATACATGTCCAGAGTGCATACATGGGTATGTAAAATGAGAGTCGTCATAGCGATCCATAGTTAAAAGTAGATGTCGACAAATATGTCCTCTTTTGTGCTCCTTAAAATACGGCAACCCTATGTGACCTAACTTATTCCAGAGGAGAATCAAGGTTTCCATTGCTGCATTTCACTTAATTGCATCACAGCTATGATGCATATGTGTGACACATTATAACGGGGGTGGGGGAAGAATGACCTATTAATGTGTCAGTGCTTAAGTGTCAGTACCACACATGCCTGCCTTTATGACTGTAGCAATGCTCATGGTAAGAGGAAAGTGGGAAAATTCCAAGAACCTTTTATTTGGGCAGGATCCTTGTGCCTTTAACAACTGCCCGACAGGCAAGAGATTCAGCAGGTGAAGACATGTAAATGTCCTAATAAGCTTATAGTTTATTTTGCTACCACATGGTCCTAAAAGCGGTTTACAAAACTGTAAAATAAATCACAAATACACCCAAACTGAACACATAAAATTCAGTTCCCCATCGGTGTATCTCATTCCAGCAATATACTTGATCCATTGAATTCTGCTTGGTACACCTCTGTTAAAGCCATAGAATCCTGGCCAAAATTAGGTAGCAACACAGTCTACCATCGACCACGAACAGTCACAGTCTCCTCTTCAGGAAGACAAATGGTGAACTTCCTCGCCCTCCTGTCTAGCCTTCACGTGTGAAAAGGAACTCATTAATCGAAAGGATTGAGCAAACTCCCATTTTCACAACAGCTCAAAGGGAACTGGGTGTTGAACTCTCAAACAGATTACAGGTTCTTATTCACATGGCTTGACAGTAGCTGGGAAAAGGAAGGGAAAGAGGTGAGAGTGTTACAGAGGACTGCAGAATAATTGCCATGTTAACACCCAAGCTTTGGCCTTTGGTCATTTCAGCTTTAATTCTATGGCATTATATAGGGTGATACAGAATAATGGCCGTTCAGAATCAGGCTCTGCATGTTCTCATGCAACCTCAGGCTTCAAGCCATCATTAGCACAACATTACAAGTAATTTGCGGCTCCTTGCCATGGAGGGTGGATGAGCAGCATCACAGCTTCATGCTATCAAACACCTCCTTAAAAGTGAACCGTCATTAGAATTTTGCACATTTCCACACCAGAAGGCGAGACCTCAAAGCGCTGCTGTGAAGGCTAGCTCCCACTGGAATGAATGAACAAGTCACATGAATCATACCTGCTCATCCACCAGGTATTGCATGAAGGGGTGGAGGTTACGCCAGGCTCCAAGTGTTTTATGAGCTCGGTGTCACTGACTCAGCAATGGTATATTTCACAGACAGAGGATTAGATATTCTGTGTTACCCAGACTTTCCTCTATGATCTGTACGAGGAAGACAACAGTGGAGTCTTTTCGGACTTCAGTGAACCTATCTTTGGGTTAAATTCAGTATGTTTCTGAGCACAATTCAAAGCGTTGGTGCTGACCTTTAAAGCCCTAAATGGCCTCAGCCCAGTATACCTGAAGGAGCATCTCCACCCCCATCGTTCAGCCCAGACACTGAGGTCCAGCGCTGAGGGCCTTCTGGCGATTCCCTTGTTGTGAGAAGCCAAGTTACAGGGAACCAGGCAGAGGGCCTTCTCAGTAGTGGCACCCGCCCTGCGGAACGCCCTTCCATCAGGTGTCAAGGAAATAAACAACTATCAGACTTTTAGAAGACATGTGAAGGCAGCCCTGTTTAGAGAAGTTTTTAATGACTGATGTTTTAATGTATTTTTAATATTTTGTTGGAAGCCGCCAAGAGTGGCTGGGGTATAAGTATCTTCTTCTTCTTCTTCTTCTTCTTCTTCTTCTTCTTCTTCTTCTTCTTCTTCTTCTTCTTCTTCTTCTTCCCTGAGCCATAGCTCAATGGTGCAACATCTGCTTTACATCCAGAAGTTACAAGGTGAAATCCCCAGTGTTACTGGACTGCAAACATCTCCTGTCTGAAACCCTGGAGAGCTGCTGCCAGCAAGTTTAGATGGACCAATGGTCTGATTCAATAATAAGGCAGCTTTGGATGTTTCTATGGAAGGCAAGCTCACCCAGTGGATCATTCCTTTCCTCTCCAGTCCCCCTTTACCCTTTGAAAAGTCTCTCCGAAGGATCATAGAAATATAGAGTTGGAAGGGACCCCAAGGGTCAAATCTAAGCCAGGATCTGGGGGACCTACCAAACATTGTGGGCTGTATCATATGAGGCCGCAGGGGGACACAGGAGGAATTAACCAAACTCAGATAGAAGAAATTTATGCTCTACTGATGCAAGATTCCTCTACCCTGTTTTGGGTAATTCCTTCCACCCACTGCAGTCTCATATGACAAAGCCCGCAATGTTTGATAGGGTCCCCAGACTCTCTGGAGAGACTTTTAGGGGGCAGGGGTACATGGGGCTGCAGGGGAAAGGAAAAGAAGGGGAAGATTCATTGTTGGGGGCTTGCCTTATGCTCATACAACCCAAAAGGCTCCTTGGGGACTCAACTGTTGAGATTTTCTGCTAGTGAGCTTTAGCTATTTCCTGTTGAGAGATGATGTTGGGAGTTTTCTGTTAGTAATCTTTCGATTTCCTGTTTTATATGGCCCCTTCTTGTTCATTACACTTTGGGGATTAATGTTCTGGAAAAGTGGTATAGAAATGTAACTGGTAAGAATTAACCCCGCAGAAAATAAAAAAAGAAAAACAAAGTAGAGAAGAAAAAAAAACAAGCCACTTTCAACCATACATATACAAATTCAAAATAAGAGAAAAAAAGACAAAAATACACCACAAACCTTTAAAAACATTTAAAAACAAATCCATTATTCTCAACTCCACAACTATCATTACCCTCTTTCCTTAACCTCCTCCTCCTCCCCTTCCTTGTATCCTGGTTGTTAATTGTCACAGCAAATCCTTTCCATATTTCATAATATTCTGTCATTACATTACCTTAAACTATTTTAATCTTATCTTACTATGAAAAACCTTGAAACTTAAAACTTAAATCTTATTTTTACCAACTTCTCATAACCATAATATTCTTGCATAATTCTTTAAACATTTTTACTAAAGCCAAGTAATTTCATTCCAGCATTTTTCTAACATTCATCAATTTTGTAAAACAGTCCTAGTAGTAAAAAAAGGAGATAAAAACAAATCCAATCTTTATCCAGCTTCCCTTCCTCCTGGTCCCGGGTTTTGTCAGTCCTCATTATCCCATCAATCTGGCGCATTAACCTGGTATCCTAATATCCGAGGCCCTTAAGTCTCTTCCATGTCCCTTCTGCAGCTCTTCTTCATATTTGTAACTGTATTTTCCCTTGTCTCCTGCTCGTTTCACTCGTGGGAACTCCAGCTTTAGCAATATTTTTGACCCTTCTCGACAGAAGGCTCGACAGCCCCTTTTCCATAATCGACACTAAATTCCATGTGGTATTTAAAGACATGTTTCAAAATCCCTCCAAAATTGAGAGCCCCCACAATCCCAAACATCTCACGGCCCATTGCCAGACTTGAAAAGTCCAAACATCCCTGCATGGGGGGGGGTCTATCCAACCCCCCATTTCCAGACCCAACCAAACTTTTTCTTTCCAAATCTGGCTTTTTCCAAGTTCATTTGTCAAATCCAAAAGTTCATATTCCTGTTGGGCCTCTTCTGTCAAGGCACACTCCTGATTTAATTCCTGGGTGGGCTTGACATATTTTCCCACTGTCTGTTCAAAATTTCCCACTGCCTGTTCAAAATTTCTAATCGAATCAGCCATCAAATTCGTCTTCTCATGTAGCTGTTCCAGTAGGGCATTTGTTTTATAGAAAGCACACAACAGAGCTTCTGAGTACATTGTCCTGAAGGTCAGATGTCTATTCCCACGATTGTAATCTGTAACAGCTGCCAGCTCCCAGGAGTTGGTTACAGTTTCACAGTCTCCCTCTAGGGGGAAAACTTCTATTTAATCTTTCTTTTAAAGACAAGCCTAGCAACAGAGTTTCCTTTTTTCAGATATTTTGTCAATATTTGTTCCTTTAAGGTGCGAAAGGAAACAATGGAATCACTATGTTTCTCTTCTTTTAGTTATCTGTCAAAAGCGTTTGTCTCTGGTCAATGAGCTTCAAACGTCAGTCCTGACACCCCGCTCCAGGATCAGGACGATGGAAAGTTACTTTACTTTAAACTCACTTCTGCAGGTTTAAACAGTCCAGAAAAGATCCCCCTTCTTCTCCTGCTGCCGAAGGGGGGTTCAACAATTTTAAATGATGAAAGCCAATCCTTTAGAAGCGATTTTCTGAGCTCTAGTTTACGTTGTCTTTGCTTTATTCTGTTTACAAAGAAACGGAAGGCTGACTTCCTGTTTAGACCTTCCCGTTTCAGTACCAAATTAAAATAAAAAATTTAAGTCCAATTCCTTTCTGCTCGCCAGTCCTTACTTAAAGCTCAATTGTTCAAAGTTTAAGTACTCACGGGTGCTTATTTTAGAGGCCAAATTGTCCCAGGAAAAAGGCAGCGCTCTCTGGCAATGGCTGTGCGGCTTCGCTCCATGGAAATAGCAGTTGACTCACAGCACCGCGCCACTTCCCCCTCTTCACTTTGGAGCCCGTTAGTGGGTTCCTTTGCAAGTTGGGATGGCGCTAAAGGTGCCCGCCGAGTCCCATGGTCACAGGCTTCATCCGCCTGTGATTTTTAAAAGGGTCCCCGCTTCGCCGTAGCGGAAAGGACCCGTTTCGCGCAGAGCTAGTCCCTCCAATTCAGAGGGAGTCCGCCATTGCCGATGGCGCCACCCCAGAAGTCCTGAGAAGCCTGTACTTCTGCTCCAAACTTGCCGAGTGGTCTTCCATTTGCAGACTCACTGTGAAAATTACCGTATTTTTTGCACCATAACACTCACTTTTTCCCTCCTAGAAAGTAAGGGGAAATGTCTGTGCGTGTTATGGAGGGAATGCCTACGGGTGATGGGGGGGATCTGCTGCAGTCGTGAACAGAGGATCCATGGTTCCCCTTCCTTCCCTCCTCTGTGGCTCGCTTTGAAACAGCATGAGTGGGGAGGAGGGAGAAAAGCAGAGCCTGCTCGCTTTAAAGGAGCAAAGTGGGAGAGGAGAGGAGCCGTCTCCCCTTATACCCCTCTTCTTCATTATTAGCAGCATCCTTCTCCACCCACCCCACGCGTGCTCCTTCTCCCCTTAAACCCCTCTTCTGCATTATTAGCAGCATCCTTCTCCACCCACCCCACACGTGCTCCTTGTCCCTTGAGTGCTTTTCCTTCCCTCCCCACTTATAACGTGGTCACAAAGCATGGATCCACATGGATCCTCGGGATTTTTGCATTGGGCTACTCCAAACTCACTGTCAGATCACATGTCTGTGGCCACAGCATGAACCACAAAAATCATACATCCACTGTTTCATTTAGAATATTTTTTTTTCTTGTTTTCCTCCTCTAAAAACTACGTGCGTGTTATGGTCGGGTGCGTGTTATAGAGCGAAAAATACGGTATGTACATCTGGATGCGTCCCAAAAGACCTTGTCTAATTGAAAACAGGATCTCACCAGTTTATTGTAAGAGATACTAGCACCTTATGCAGTAATTCATTTTGTTTCCAAGTTGTAAATATTAGCAATAATGAGAGAAGATACAAAAGATCACCTGAGTGGGAAGAGAAAAAAGAAGAAAACTGGAGAATGAAAAATATTGTACCACAAAGGGAGGAAGTATGACAATTGTGCAGACTCTGGGTGTTCAGAGGAGACTGCAAGCAGTGTTGTGGGGCAGCTACTGCCTATGTTACACCTTAAGGATGAGCAACTTGTGGCCCTCCTAGTGTTGTTGGATTCCAACTCCCACTAAGCATGCCTAATAGTAAAGGATGATGGGAACTGTAGTCCAAGGCACCTGGAGAGCATGAGTTTGAGGAGGCTGGTAAAGATATACATGCTCACTTATTGTGCCCTGTCCTCATTTCTGTCCAAATAAATTTTGCAGAGAAATCTCTGAAGGAGATATTCATGCAAACATTCTCACACTTATACTTTGTCACCTAAGTAGTGTGTGAACACTGTATCCCAAACAGTATCTTTTTCCATAGTTCTCAACTTTTCCAGGCTCTGGCAAGAGCTGCCATTAACCTCACCTGCTACATGGGACCCACTTTTCACTATTTAGAGTGGATTGTACCAATGAACTTGTCCTGTTTGCACAAGGACATCTGCTTACGTGATGGAACATCCCCACCCTCTCTTCTCCCCGTGCCCCTAAATCTGTTTAAGGGTTTTCACCAATCCTCTGGAGCAAATTTGGAGAAGGAGTGTGGAGTGTGTGAGTAAAGGAGAGAGAGAAGGCATGTTGCACAAGTAGAAGTTTTTGCAGGAGTAGAAAAACTTTGTTGGATACAGCCCAACATAGGCTTTTTCCTCCTTGTATTTATCTGTTTGCGTGCCACTCAACAAATCAAATAAAAAAACAAGATGTAGAACCACAACATCCAAAGCTACAGGAATGCAACAGAAATAAATCTGCGTTCTTTTTCTCTTTCTCTCTCCCTTCAGACCCCCCCTTTTCTGCTTAACTATGGATACCATATGTCCATATGGCAGCCTCAGAACAGCTTTGCCCCCTCCAAAAAGCTCAACAACACTCAACAGCTTTTCTGTCTGAATTTTCACTGTTTGAAATATGGCAACCCTAGCTTAACCCTCTTTTGCCACCTTTTTGCCAAAAGAAATGGGTGTTGGCACCTCTGGTGTGCTCAAACCTAGACTGCCCCAAAGCACAGCTTGTGGGGTCCCAACCCACCAAACGAAGATCAGTAGCATATATGCTGTGTGACTTCTTGACACTCAGCTGAAACTGGTGATGTGCAACATTAGCTTTGCTAGTGAAATCCGCCTGCTTTCCAGGCAAATCCCTTCCTGCAGCTTTGCCTATGCCCACAAGAGTTTCAGGATGGGCAATTGATACAGACAGCGGCTACAGGCAGATACAGAAAGAACTCCACAGGGAAGGGCCCTGAGTGACTCAGCAACAGAGCAGACACATTGCATGCAAATGTTCCCAGACTCAACTCCCAATATCGCCAGCTAGGGCTGTCTGAAATCCTGAACTGCTGCAGCCCAACTATGTAGAGCAAGGTGGGGACTTCTGGCTTCCCAGATAGTGCAGGACCACAGCTCCCTTTGTTCCCTGATCCTGACAGCTGGCCATTGCTGGCTGGGTCACAGGTCCCTCATCCTAGCTGCAGACTGAGCTAGAAGCAGCAGTGGTTTAAGGCAGCTTTTATATGCCTATTTGCATTAGACGTCAGCTCAGCTTTGCTTCCCTTACTGCAAATTTGTGGAGACGTGTTTGAAGGATCTTTGGTTTAGGCATCCAGCTCGCCTCCACTTTCAATCTTAAATATTGATAAGTGTTTCTGTCCCACACAGCACACAGGGGGCTGCCTGGACCTCTTCTCCCCCACCCCATCTGGCCCCACTGTGCTTGCCTTTGAAACATAACCTTCTTTGAAGTTGTGTGTGAACAGAAGGCTCAGTTTACCTTAACAGGAATCTGCTCTGTCATCAATACACAAAAGAGGAAGGAAATAGTTTGCAAGTGACATAACAAGAGCCGCCCATGGCTATGTACACAAGCTGCAGGTGAAACAACTCTGTCTTTGTCCTCTTTCAAAGACAGATAAGCGTCTGAAGCGGCAGTGGAAATATTTAATTGGAAACTCCCAGCAAATATAGCCAAACAGTAAAATCTGTCTTTCTTCTCTTCATGCGCCATTAACAATGGTTACCGCGCCACATTTCCAGCTGATCTTTTCAGATCTGAAAGGAGAAAAATACACAGTGGAGATAAAATTTAATCTCCTTTTGGGATAGAAGTCAGCCTTGGGAGGTGCCTTCGATACAATTATTAATACATAATATTCTATCAGCTCTCTCTCTCTCTCTCTCTCTCTCTCTCTCTCTCTCACACACACACACCCACACCCACACACCATAAAAGATATTCATAGAAACTTGAAAGGCATGCAATAGCCTGTTATGTTGGAGAGGTTTCTGATGAATACGGAACTCAAAGGCCAGAACTGAAGTAACCAGCTTTCAGCTTCAGCTCCTTCTACTAGTATTTAAAAACATCAGCAGAATTCGTGCAGTGTTAATCCACAAAGCACAGCTAGGAAACCAGAACACTTGGAGAACGTTGGGCTCTTGCCCTCAGGCCCCTAACCCTCTCAGGGTATAAACAGTCGGCATTGCTCTGTGAAAACCCAATGGCCAAGTATGGCAAGCAAGATCATCCATCTGGTTTCGAATCTGTCTGTAAAGAACCCAGTGGCAGTTGTGGCCCATTGGGATTGGTAGGCTAGACAGAAGAGAGGCCAATGGTACATAGAATCAGAGCCAGAGCCAATCACAGGCAGAGCCACAGGAGCCAGGGCCAAGGGGTCTTCGCCCTCCCAATGAAATATTTGAGGGGGCACTCCCCAAAAGTTGATGGGCATTGCCATTCAAATGGTGTGTGTGCACTGCATCATGTGACTAATTATGCAGGGCAGGGCTTACCTGCCCCCCATATTTTATTCAGGTTGGCACCCCTGGGCAGAGCCAACTACTTCTCGTTTTGTCTCCAACTTAATATATACATTTACAGCATTGCCATACCACTTTAAACAGTGAAGCCTTCCCCCAGTGAATCATGGGAAGTGTATTTTGTTAAGGTTGCTGAGAGTTGCTTGGAGATCCCTCTTCTACTCACAGGGGTTCATTCCCAGAGTTCCCTGAAAAGAAGAATTGACTGAGAACTGTAGCTCTATGAGAGGAACAGGGGACTCTGAACAACTCTCAGCACCCTTAACAAACTACACTTCCCAGGATTCTTTGGGGGAAGCCGTGGCTGTTTAAAGTGGTATAATACTCTTTTAAATGTATAGTGCAGATGACACCTGAAATTAAGGAAGAGGAAGCTGGCAGTCATGGTTACCTCCCCCACCCCTATAGAATGTTTGTAATAAGATAGGTAGGTTAACTGAAAATTGTGGGGCAGTGCCCCATTTGCCTTTCTAGACCAACCTTTCACTCAAAGAGCAGCTTGACAAGAGATCTCTTTCATGACATACAAGAGCAGATCACTACAACCAAGGACAACCATTAACAAGTCTCAAATGTGGCTTTACAAATAGCACTTCTTCTTTTTTTAGTGTTAAGAGACTAAAAATAATCTGAAGGGTGTTGACATGCACACACACGTGTGTGTATACAGCAAGGTTTCTTGTCCTAGCCAGATCAAAACCCTGCCCTAGCAAGATCGTGGAAAGAACAAACACAGCTGTTGGCTCTGATTTCACTGATGACTTTTAGGATGTTGATATCCTGCCATTAGAAAACAGATCGCCAGTCCATATTCACTGCACATCCACTGTGCTTTCAGCTGACAAATGGCAGCGTGCTTTTGTCACAAGAACTTAGAGCTGACTCTTTAGAACCACTGGAGGGGTCCTTATATGCGAAGCCCCTGCTCAGTGTAGGAGATCCAGCACTAGAGTGTTCTCAGTAGATGTCTGCCCAGTCTCTGCTTGAAGACTCCAGCGAGGAAGAGCCCAGGTAGTTGGTGCTGTTGCTGAATTGCTTATACAATACAAGAAGAATATTCTCCTGATACTCAACCAACATCTATCCCCCCTGTTACCTCAAGCCCATTAGTTCTATTCTTGCTCTCTGAGGAAGCAAAGAACAAGGGTTTGCCCTTTGGGGCCATAAACTCACCATGGGATAGCTGGTAGCATTAGGGACACTCAATAAGGTGGGCACTACCATGCCTACATGTCTAAATGAAACTACAGAAGAGCAAACTTTCCCCAATGGCTGGACATTATGGATGACTGGCTCTGCCCTAAGGGAAGGGACCACAGTTCAATGCTAGAGCATCTAGGCAGGGCTGGAAGAGAGGCCTGCCTGAAATCTTAGAGAGCGACTGCTAGCCTGTGACGACCACACCGAGATAAATGGCTTGATATACGACAGCTTCCTATGTTCACACATTTACAGCTGCCCTGTGATGATTTTTTAACCAAATAGCAAATTGCTTTCTCTATCCGCTCTTGATACCTTCACTTTCCTCAGAGGTTTGTGGGTGGCAGATGCGGCAGCACAGGAGAAGGCATTCTCTATGGCAGCCCCTAAGCTGCAGAATTCCTTCCACACAACCTGGCACTTCCATTATGTAGCTTCTGACATGTGATGATGATGAGCTTCTTTGCCCTGGCCTTAGGCACCTGAGATATATATTTTTAAGACCCAGTCTATTCTTGTGACTGTAACTGGAAACTATTTTTAATATTGCATTTTCAAATTGTGGCAACTTTCCTAGGGACCTTAGGGAGAAGGGCTGGTAAGAAACTGAAACAGCCACCACAACAGTTTACACGCCTAGCTTAAGCTCCAGCTCACCAGTGCTTTTCCTGGGAACGGATTTCCATGTCATGGCTCACCCCTGGAATATGTCAAGTCCCAATAACGTGCGACTGAGTGGAACACATTTCTTGCACTCTTCAAGAGTGATCAGCAGTGGCCTCAAAGTGCCTAGGATTAAGGGGGGAACAGCACCCATGTCAGAAACCTTGAGGTGTGGGGCCTCTTTTCCTTAAGGAAACACTAACCAGCTTCTGAAATCTCCTTATCCTGTAACACACGGCACTAGTTTCAGCTTCAATGGCCAGCTGAAGATACAACTGCTCAGGTAACATCCATGAAATGGCTACGCCAACTCTACACAGCTCCACATGCCTGTGAGGGCTATGACCCATATAGTCTACATGCTTGCAAATAAAAACTAAAGGGTGAAAAGCTCGCTGAGCTCCAACACCACCTCTGTTATATAGCTACACTGGCTTCCAGTGCATTTCTGGGACAAAGAAGTTTCAATCATTGGACCTGGCCTATTTATTGGACCATCTGCATCTGTGCCATCCTGCCCACACAACGAGGTCTCAATAGGAGGCCTTCCTCTTGTGTCCACCCCTTGGGTCTGTGAGGTGGGTGGCCATCAGAGAGAGAGTTTTCGTCATGGTGCTCCCACAACTTTTGAACTCCCTCCCAGTAGATTTGTAGCTGGTGTTTACACTTAAGGGTCTTTAGAAAGTATTAAAGACCTATTCGTTTCAATTGGCCTTCTCTTGGGGAATTTGCTGGATTGAGGCTGGAGTGGATTATGTTACAGAGAATCCGAATGGGTTTTATTCTTTTTTATATCATATTGATTTTCCACCATTACAAATTTTTTTCTCCACTGTAAGCTGCTTTGGATGGCCTTTGCCTGGAAAGAAAAAGCATAGACTTTTTTTTTTAAAAAATGAGTGCATGGAGGTCACACAGCAGCCACAGTGCTTGATGGTTTTGCTCCTTCAGCTTGGAATTAAGTTTGATGTTCAGATGAAAAAGCAGAGAGACTTAATGAGAGTGCACACACTGCACCTTCCTTCCTCTCTGATCCATCCAGTAATAGCTTTTCCCCTCCAGATGTTTTGCTGGAAGCCAGAGCTCTATGGCAAGAAAACAGACGATTGGCTCATATTTAATTAAGCCTCTGGGCCAAATCTCAGTTTTCATTTCATTCAGTTGTGGATTCAGAATAAAAGCTTAGCACCATCTGAGGTTTTAGAGGCTCTAGCTTTCCCAAAGGTTCAAATTGCATCCAGGTGCTGGGAGAGGGAGGGTAGGGAATAGTCGTGATTATTTTTGTCCCCTTTCTTTTTACAAAAGCTGGATAGATACCCTTTCAGCACAGGGGAGGGGAGCTCATGGTCTCCAAAGAAGTTGAAACCGTGGAGCACCGTGGGTTGTGCTCTTATTCATTAAAATGCAGCTAATGATCACTCCTGCATTGATGCAATGCCATAGGAGAGCACACAGCTCTG